>NW_025422022.1:4800000-6000000 GCF_011764305.1 Mustela putorius furo | reverse complement strand
TTAGCGGAAAAGCTTTCAGTTTTTCTCCATTGAGAATGATATTTGCGGTGGGTTTTTCATAGATGGCTTTGATGATATTGAGGTATGTGCCCTCTATCCCTACACTTGGAAGAGTTTTGATCAGGAAGGGATGCTGTACTTTGTCAAATGCTTTTTCAGCATCTATTGAGAGTATCATATGGTTCTTGTTCTTTCTTTTATTGATGTGTTGTATCAAATTGACTGATTTGTGGATGTTGAACCAAACTTGCATCCCTGGAATAAATCCCACTTGGTCGTGGTGAATAATCTTTTTAATGTACTGTCGAATCCTATTGGCTAGTATTTCGTTGAGTATTTCGCATCTGTGTTCATCAAGGATATTGGTCTATAGCTCTCTTTTTTGGTGGGATCCTTGTCTGGTTTTGGGATCAAGGTGATGCTGGCCTCATAAAATGAGTTTGGAAGTTTTCCTTCCATTTCTATTTTTTGGAACAGTTTCAGGAGAATAGGAATTAGTTCATCTTTAAATGTTTGGTCAAATTCCCCCGGGAAGCCGTCTGGCCCTGGGCTTTTGTTTGTTTGGAGATTTTTAATGACTGTTTCAATCTCCTTACTGGTTATGGGTCTGTTCAGGCTATCTATTTCTTCCTGGTTCAGTTGTGGTAGTTTATATGTTTCTAGGAATGCATCCATTTCTTCCAGATTGTCAAATTTATTGCCGTAGAGTTGCTCATAGTATGTTCTTATAATAGTTTGTATTTCTTTGGTGTTAGTTGTGATCTCTCCTCTTTCATTCATGATTTTATTTATTTGGGTCCTTTCTCTTTTCTTTTTGATAAGTCGGGCCAGGAGTTTATCAATTTTATTAATTCTTTCAGAGAAGCAGCTCCTAGTTTCGTTGATTTGTTCTATTGTTTTTTTTTTTGTTTCTATTTCATTGATTTCTGCTCTGATCTTTATGATTTCTCTTCTCCTGCTGGGTTTGGGGTTTCTTTCTTGTTCTTTCTCCAGCTCCTTTAGGTGTAGGGTTAGGTTGTGTACCTGAGACCTTTCTTGTTTCTTGAGAAAGGCTTGTACCGCTATATATTTTCCTCTCAGGACTGCCTTTGTTGTGTCCCACAGATTTTGAACCGTTGTATTTTCATTATCATTTGTTTCCATGATTTTTTTCAATTCTTCTTTAATTTCCCGGTTGACCCATTCATTCTTTAGAAGGATGCTGTTTAGTCTCCATGTATTTGGGTACTTTTCAAACTTCCTTTTGTGGTTGAGTTCTAGCTTTAGAGCATTGTGGTCTGAAAATATGCAGGGATTGATCCCAATCTTTTGATACCAGTTGAGTCCTGATTTAGGACCGAGGATGTGATCTATTCTGGAGAATGTTCCATGTGCACTAGAGAAGAATGTGTATTCTATTGCTTTGGGATGAAATGTTCTGAATATATCTGTGATGTCCATCTGGTCCAGTGTGTCGTTTAAGGCCTTTATTTCCTTGCTGATCTTTTGCTTGGATGATCTGTCCATTTCAGTGAGGGGAGTGTTAAAGTCCCCTAGTATTATTGTATTATTGTTGATGTGTTTCTTTGATTTTGTTATTAATTGGTTTATATAGTTGGCTGCTCCCACGTTGGGGGCATAGATATTTAAAATTGTTAAATCTTCTTGTTGGACACACCCTTTGAGTATGATATAGTGTCCTTTCTCATCTCTTATTATAGTCTTTGGCTTACAATCTAATTGATCTGATATAAGGTTTGCCACTCCTGCTTTCTTCTGATGTTCATTAGCATGGTAAATTCTTTTCCACCCCCTCACTTTAATTCTGCAGGTGTCTTCGGGCTTAAAATGAGTTTCTTGGAGGCAACATATAGATGGGTTTTGTTTTTTTATCCATTCTGATACCCTGTGTCTTTTGACAGGGGCATTTAGCCCATTAACATTCGGGGTAACTATTGAGAGATATGAATTTAGGGCCATTGTATTGCCTGTAAGGTGACTGTTACTGTATATGGTCTCTGTTCCTTTCTGATCTACCACTTGTAGGCTCTCTCTTTGCTTAGAGGACCCCTTTCAAGATTTCCTGTAGAGCTGGTTTGGTGTTTGCAAATTCTTTCAGTTGTTGTTTGTCCTGGAAGCTTTTAATCTCTCCTTCTATTTTCAATGATAGCCTAGCTGGATATAGTATTCTGGGCTGCATGTTTTTCTCATTTAGTGCTCTGAAAATATCATGCCAGCTCTTTCTGGCCTGCCAGGTCTCTGTGGATAAGTCAGCCGCCAATCTAATATTTTTACCATTGTATGTTACAGACTTCTTTTCCCAGGCTGCTTTCAGGATTTTCTCTTTGTCACTGAGACTTGTAAATTTTACTATTAGGTAATGGGGTGTGGGCCTATTCTTATTGATTTTGAGGGGCATTCTCTGAACCTCCTGAATTTTGATGCTCGTTCCCTTTGCCATATTGGGGAAATTCTCCTCAATAATTCTCTCAAGTATACCTTCTGCTCCCCTCTCTCTTTTGTCTTCTTCTGGAATCCCAATTATTCTAATGTTGTTTCTGCTTATGGTGTCACTTATCTCTCAAAGTCTCCCCTCGTGGTCCAGTAGCAGTTTGTCCCTCTTTTGCTCAGCTTCTTTATTCTCTGTCATTTGGTCTTCTATATCACTAATTCTTTCTTCTGCCTCATTTATCCTAGCAGTGAGAGCCTCCATTTTTTATTGCACCTCATTAATAGCTTTTTTGATTTCAACTTGGTTAGATTTTAGTTCTTTTATTTCTCCAGAAAGGGCTTTTATATCTCTCGAGAGGTTTTCTCTAATATCTTCCATGCCTTTTTCGAGCCCGGCTAGAACCTTGAGAATTGTCATTCTGAACTCTAGATCTGACATATTTCCAATGTCTGTATTGATTAGGTCCCTAGCCTTCGGTACTGCCTCTTGTTCTTTTTTTGTGTGTTGAATTTTTCCGTCTTGTCATTTTGTCCAGACAAGAGTATATGAAGGAGCAAGTAAAATACTAAAGGGTGGCAACAACCCCAGGAAAATATGCTTTAACCAAATTAGAAGAGATCCAGAATCGTGAGGGGGGAGAAAGGGGATAAAAAGAGGTTCAAAAAGGAAGAAAAAAAAAAGAAAAAAGAAAAAAAAAGAAAAGAATTAAAAAAAAAGAAAACACCTAAGAAAAATATAAAAAAGAAAAAATATATAATTAGATAAACTAGTAAAAAATCGTTAAAAAAGAATAAGGTAACAGTTAAAAAAAAATTTTACCCGAAGGCGAGAAAAAAAAAACAAAAAATGAAAAAGAAAAAAATTAAATTAACTATAAGACTAAAAAAAATCACAGGAAAAAAGCCATGAGTTCCATGCTTTGCTTTCTCCTCCTCTAGAATTCTGCTGTTCTCCTTGTTATTGAAACCGCACTCCTTGCTAGGTGTATATTTTTTAATTTAAAAAGATGCTAAATAGTAGTACAAAATGGGGAAAGGTAGCTTAATAGATAGCCAAAGGATGCTAAGGTCCTTTTTGGGTTGATAAGTGATTAGAACTATTGAACAAGTTTGGAATTTGTCAAAAGATATCATTGTTGCGTGTATGTGTTAACAATTAAGGATAAGCAATAAACAAAATGCAAAAAAAATATACAGATACAATAGCTTTCAACTATTACAGAATGGGGAAAAAAGAAAATGCAAAACTTCATGAAACTAACATGAGTCAGAAAAAGGAGAGGAAAAGAGGCAAAGAAAATATAAAATGGCAGAAACCTAATACAGCAATAATTAGGATTAAGGTAAAAGAAGACAACCCATCTACTATCAGATTAGATTAAATATTTAACAATTTAAAGTCAGAATGAACGACTGAAAATATGGAAATGGGAAAAGACTTATCAGGCAAATTCAGAATAATTCCATTTAATTATAACTACTAATTCTAACCTCTTGTCACCAGATTATAAAATCATTGAAGTATAATTTATTGTTAAGAAAACACTGATGCAGAATAAGTAATACTACATGCTTTATGCATTTAACAACATGATTTTGAAAAATATAAAGCAAAAATTAAAAGAATTATGACGGAAAATACAATAACAAAATCAGAGTGGGGTGTTTTAGTATATATCTCTCAGAAGCAAAGAAAGTTAAGACTGCAGAGGCTAGAATTATAAATAAAATAAGAATAAAATTATAAATATTTATAATTTATTTATAATAATTACATTTATTTACAAGTAAATTGTTAATAAATGTATTACATTTATTTACAAATAAATTTGCTTGTAAAAAATTTATTTGTAATGAAAATTTTTACATATGTTAGTTTTAACTAAATTCTGAGATTATCATAAAAATATGCATTATTATCAAATTCTCATGGAACGTTTATAGAACCCATGACTCATACATTTGGAAAAAAACAATATCACAGAGATTATATCCTCTGACAAAGAAACAAAATGGATTTCAGCAATGAGAAAACAAAGGTCCCCAAATATTTAGAAATTTAAACAGACATATTTTTTTAAAGATTTTAATTACTTATTTAGATTGAGTGAGAGAGTGGGGGGGGGAGTTGAGGGAGAGGGAGAGAGAGAATCTCAAGCAGACTCCTTGGCTTAGGGCTCGATCTTAGGACCCTGAGATCACGACCTGAAACAAAATCAAAATTCAATACTCAATCAATGGAGACACCCAAACATCCTAAACAGGCACATTTAAATATCTCCTCATTTTTAAAAGAAAATAGAAATGGAAATTATAAAGCAGTTCCTACTTGAAATAAATGAAACCAAACAATGAACATATTTATTTTAAAACCTGTGAAATGCAGCTAAAGTAATATCTAGTAATAAATTTATAACTTCAAAAATATTTAAAAAAAAAAAAAAAGAAGGGACACATGGTTGGGTCAGTCATTTAAGCAACTGACTTCAGCTCAGGTCAAAATCTCAGGGTCCTGGGATCTAACCTTGCATCAGGATCTCTGCTCAGCAGGGAGTCTCCCTGCCATTCCCCACCCCCATCAGCACATGCTTACTCTCTCTCAAAAGATAACATCTTTAAAAAAAAAAAGAAGAAGAATGAGGACTGAGAAAGAGTAATGCAACTTTCAATTCAAAAGCTAGAAAAAGAATAATAATGTAAAAGTGACAAACCTAAGAATAAAATAATAAATTCTATGTAAGTCAAAATGAATGTGATAGAAAACTAATAAGAAGGAAATCATCTACAAAACTGTTAGAGGCCTAACACAAACGTGATAGCAAGTCAGAAGGATAACACAAAAGAAAGTTATAAATTAACATCACATATAAATGGAAATGCAAAAATTTAAAATAAAGTATTAGCCAGTCAACTTCAGCAGCATGTACTATGCACTACACACGTCTGCACACATGTGTATAGTATGATGGAAAGATTTATTTTGAAATCAGAGCAAGCTGACTTTGAGTCTTGGACTGTGTACTCATTAGGCCAGTTCCCTGGTATTTAGTACTTATGGTGTTTATTGTGTTAATGTGGTTTTTGTTAATGTGAATAGAAAGCATCAGCCAAGATCTTTTTTAATTTGCCCAATATGATGAAAACTGAAACTTTAATTGAAGTATATTAACTGAAAAAAATTCACCTTTAAAGCTATTTATTTGCCCTTAAAATGCTAATGCTCTAATATTTTGTTGACTGCAGGTAAATATCAACCAACATACTTTTTTAAAGTATAAATATATCCCAAGTTTGGCAACTGAATGCCTTTTTAAATTTTTTTTCTGTTTTGTTTTACAGCTAAAAAGCATGTTTTCTTGATGCTTTTTTTTCTCTGGTTAAACATGAAAACAATGCTCATTTCTTGACTTTTCTCACTGTCGACTCTCATGGTCGTCCTGGTGGAGGGTCAGAACCACACACAGTGTACAAACCCACAAATTCTAGCCACTGCATCCATCATTCATGGATGTATAGTGTCTACTCTGACTTACCTGCATTTACACGAAAGTCTTTGTCTTGTAACTCAGGGAGGCAAGTAGGGGTAGAGCCATTGTCCATCCAACAACCCCCCACCCAAGTGCAGCCTTTCCTTCATTTCATCATTAGAATCAATGTCACTGCCTTGGCATACATCATAGAGATCATTTTGGAAATTTGAAAACCCCAAATTTAGTGTCTTGGGTAGCAGAGAAAACTGTTCATCATGTACATATCAACAAAAACAGGTTGATCTTCAGCCAGCTGCCAAAAGTAGGCATCTTGGCACTTCTGTAGTAGTGTCCTCCACCTGCTGGTGAAAAATGCACTACTTACAGTTACCAAACCAAATGTGCTGTAGCTTGACCTTCTAAGCAAATTTTATAGGTATAATTTGTTCTGTTAAAACGTTGCCACACTAAAGTACATCAGGACCCTGAAGAAAGTTGGCAATTGTGTCCTAGATAATCTGAGACACAGCCTGGAGCTTCCCCTGACCTTTTCCATTAGTCTATTTTTCTTCCACCGGAAATGACCTTGCATTTTACTTATTTATGTAACCTAGACCCACTCTCAGACACCTGAATACACATGGGTGGAGGAAAAGCGGGAGTCTCTCCTTGAGCAATAGATAGCATCCTTAGGGGCCTCTTTCTCCCACCATAAGATGTGTTGAACTCATGTTCCCTCTTGGAATAAGCATAGCAATTAATAATGTGGGCCTGATTATCTTGTCTAATGACAAAAGTCAGATTTGCCACCATCATCACATGACATGTTTTAGGGACCAACACATATCTATTGTAGATCATAAATAATCAAGTATAAAAGTTCTGTGGCTTAGACATTTCTGCAAAGAAGACATACAGATGGCCAACAGAAACATGAAAAAGTGCTCCACATCACTCGGCATCAGGGAAATACAAATCAAAACCACAATGAGATATCACCTCACACCAGTCAGAACGGCTAAAATGAACAAGTCAGGAAATGACAGATGCTGGTGAGGATGCAGAGAAAGGGAAACCCTCCTACACTGTTGGTGGGTATGCAAGCTGGTGCAACCACTCTGGAAAACAGCATGGAGGTTCCTCAAAATGTTGAAAATAGAGCTACCCTATGGCCCAGCAATTGCACTACTGGGTATTTACCCTAAAGATACAAACGGAGTGATCCAAAGGGGCACGTGCACCCAAATGTTTATAGCATCAATGTCTGCAATAGCCAAACTATGGAAAGAACTTTGATGTCCATCAACAGATGAATGGATCAAGAAGATGTGGTATATATACACAATGGAATACTATACAGCCATCAAAAGAAATGAAATCTTACCATTTGCGACGATGTGGATGGAACTAGAGGGTATTATGCTTAGCGAAATAAGTCAACCAGAAAAAGACAACTATCATATGATCTCCCTGATATGAGGAAGTGGAGATGCATTGGAGGGGGTTTGGTGGGTAGGAAAAAAATAAATGAAACAAGATGGGATAAAGAGGGAGACAATCCATAAGAGACTCTTAATCTCACAAAACAAACTGAGGGTTGCCGGGAGAAGTGGGGTAGGAAGAGGGTGGTAGGGTTATGGACATTGGGGAGGGTATGTGCTATGGTGAGTGCTGTGAAGTTTGTAAACCTGGAGATTCACAGACCTATACCCCTGGGGCTAATATTACATTATATGTTTATAAAAAAAATAAAAAATTATAAAAATTAAAAAAAAAAGTTCTGTGGCTTAATCAACAATGTAAAAGAAAAAATCATATCTCCTCTACCCATTACTTCTTTATCTTAAATTGCTCTCTTGTTTTCTTTTTTTATTTCTTCCCACAAAAAATACTGATTGAATTAAATCTATACATTAGAAAACAATAGTGTAGTGAATATTAATGGAATGGCTATAATATTCTAGGAGAGAAGAAGTTTTTGTCTACCAGGAATATTTTCTGTGGTGATTGAGGTGGTGATGGTTTCAATCTTTTTAGCAACTTGGAGAGAAACAAGAGAAAGGAAGGAGAGAGGAACCATGAGAGACTATGGACCCTGAAAAATAAACTGAGGGGTTTAGAGGGGAGAGGGGTCAGAAAATGGGTGAGCCCAGTGATGGGTATCAAGGAGGGCACAGATTTCATGGAGCACTGGGTGTTATGCGCAAACAATGAATCATGCAAGAATACATTAAAAACTAATGATGTACTGTATGGTGACTAACATAACATAATAATACAAAGAAGAAATGGCATTGTCGGGCTTTTTAAAAAAATAAAATAAATATTATCAATGTGAATATGGTAATGATCATAATTTGAAAAAGAGGTCTCTCAGTAGTTTTTATGAGATGTATGTCATATCAAATATATATATTTGTCCAGAGGGGTTCACTCCTTTGTATTTAACTTTTTAAAAATGCATGATTTTTACCTTTCACAGAGAAATATAATCAGGTAAATGAGAAAATGCCATAATAGGAAGCAAAAATTGCTACTGCCTATCTACCAGATGAAGGGAGTTTTATTCCATTTTTCATTGCCCACAGGGAGGAAGTTTCTTTGTAAAATCTAATCAGGCCAAAGTCGTGGGTGAAACTTCCTTATATACATTAGGGAAACGTTTAAAAAGCAGAGATTCAGAAGCAGAAGGGCTCAAAGGATTCAGTGCTTGCCACCTGCCCCTAAGAGCTTTCCTAGAAGAGGTTCATCCATGACCTCAGAAGGAAGGTTCTAGCAAGCACATGTGAGAGCAAAACATGTCAGGGTGTGCATATGTATGTGTGTGTGTGTATGTGTGTAAGTAAAGATGAAAAAGTACTCTCTACTCTACTGTAGTAAGTAAAAGAAAGCTTCAAAGAAATAAAGGGATGCTGGCGGACAGAAATATTTAACGGTTTGCGAGATGGGCGGAGTCTTGCTGCCTTATTCTTAATATTGTTTTAAAGAACTCTTCTCTCTTGTGATAACTGAACACCCTCCCTGTGTGCATATCACTTCTCTTTCCATGCGTAGAAGACCAGGCAAGCATCCCCCAGACCCGAGCTCTGTCCTGATGCAGGGGAACTACGGAAACACAACTTCAGCTGGGGGTTTCCTTTTGAATTGGTCACGGTCACGCTATTCAAATAGGAAGAAATCTGCTACCCATTAGACATTTTCCTCCTGCATTAATAGTCAGAAAAATTAATTATATTTTGCAGCCATTCTTATTATTGGTTTTTTTGTGGTTGTTGATTTGTGGGGTTTTTGGTTTTTGTCTGTCTGTTTGTTTGTTTGTTTGTTTGTTTTTTCCAGTTGGGAAATGTCCTCAAAGGGCCATGCCTGGATAACAGCATGTAGAGTCAATTAGGTTGTGAAAAAAGTAAAAGGAGAGAGCAGATCTGCAGTCCTGTCCTTGGAGGAAGCAGAAGGTGGCAACAGAAAAAGAGGACAGAGCTACAGAGGAAGTAGCTCGCAGCAGATGGGCCAAGTCAATATAGTGGAATTCCCAAAAACCAACCACGGGCTTTGAAACATTTTGAATGGATCACGATGCAATCCCCTTGTAATCTGTTTCTGCCCTTGAAGCTTATTTCTTCTGGAAAGAAAAGCTGAATCAAACTTCCTGTCTAAAAATCATGTGGGAGCTCCGGGAACATCTGAGAATTGAAACATTCCAACGGAAGTGACCCTCGGTTCCTACAGAATCAAGTAACCCTAGGAATGCAGGGACACCATTTTTAAAAGCATACTGGTGGTCTTTGGCGGTTTGACTAGTTCACTTCCAAAATACATATTTTGTTATTTGGCATTATCAGAGCTTGCATAAATTATAAAATTTTAGGGTTGGAGGCAGCCTTACATAGCATCTAATCAAATATCTTTAACTTCCAGATTAGGAAAGTAGGTCTAAGGAGATTAAGTGACTTGATTCAAGGTGACAGTTAACTAGCGACAGAGTGGGGATTGGGCCACAGTCAGTTTTTCTTTATTAAACACTAGTAACAAAAAATCAAACAAAACGTATTTTCTTCCAAAACTAATGCTATGTTTTCCAAATTTGACAGAAATATAATATGCTCTCTCTATATATATATGTTCTATATTCATTTGCTATATTTATATATTTATACATGTATTTCACATACTTCTAAAACAGTAAATAGCATGTTTACACAGGTGACTCAGTCTTGGTTATAGAATAAGACAGAAGGGTATTTTAGAGACAAGATTTTTCCTTGAATATATTGCAAAGTCTGAAGTAATACAGTGTTGCAGGATTCATTATCTGTCTCCTTTAAAATTCTATTTTAACACTATTGTAAGACATACAATAATCATCCTTTTATTTCAAATATGGGGGTGTGTTTTCTGCAAAGTATCAGATAATCAAGAGAGAGACATCATCTCATGATTAATTGAATTTATTACAGTGACATAAAAATTAATAGCAGAGAAAGAACTAAAAACAGATATATATTCATATATATCTATATATGAATATAGCACTTTATGGTTTTCAAAGTGTACTTCTCTTGTAACAACTGAATAATAGTTTTGGCACTTGGATTCTGGTCTCTTATCTCTTAGTGACTTTTTTTTAATTTTATTAATAGACATGTGAAGATGGTCAATAAGAAAACTGTTACTGTTTCATGTAACTTACAAACATACACAGTAGGCATTTCTTATCTTTGGTTGTTCAGTTATTCTTCCTTCCAATAATATATTTTTTTCCACCAGCTACAAAAACCATGACCCAGACCCAACCAATAAAGTCTAGCCCTTTGTCCACAGTGGTTTGGAGATAGGGACAGAATGAATTTGTTCCAGTACAACTGAACCCCAGAACTTTTGCTGGTTTCCTTTTTCTACTAGGCATTACTAAGCTTTCAGGATATGAGGGGAGAGTAGCCGTTTCATAAGGAGAGCGTGACACAAAAAACCGGAACCATATAGTGGTTTCTCCATACAGTGGAGAGAGAGCCACTGATGCTTTTAATATTGCCTTCATCTTTGGATCCAGCCATTACTGAATACAGACTGGCCTTGGCACTGTGGTTGTGTGTGCCGCCGACAAGCCCTCCCCCACCCCTACCGACACCTACACAGCTTTTACTTTGTTTTTATTCAATCAGCACGAGTTGCATTTTATTCCCTTACAGCTAAAAAAAACTTCTAACTAATATCAAACAGCAGACGCTTAAACTCGAGAGGGGCAGGAACCTTTAACTTTGTCCCTTGATCTAATTACACAGTTAAATAGAGGCAACAAACATTACAGGTTTAAATAATTGGGGCTTCACGTTCGGAACTCTTAAAATATTCTCAACCTAAATCCTACCTTTCCTCCCAGCTTTCTCAGGGTTCACTTTCTCGGATGGCATTCTCGCTCTTCAGAGTCCCAGAAAATCCTTAAATATATATACAAGTAACAAACACTGAGTAATATTTCTGACTCCTTTCCATTAGCAGGAGAGGACAGGCATATTCAAAGCATCTGAGAAGCTGGCAAAAAAAAAAAAAAAAAAAAACAACCTTGAAAGACTTAAGTATTTTACTCAAGTCAGAGGCCTTGGGAGCTTTCTCACAGTGCCAGTGTCCGGAAACGTGAGTATTTTGACCATCGTATTTGAGGATCCATTAATAAAATTATATTTGGACAGAGGTAACTCCTATACATCTAAGTTCATGATTTTAACAAGTCTATGTTTGAATATATTTCCTGTAAGAAAAATTGTCACTTTTTGAAAAGATTGATTTATTTATTTGAGAAAGAGTGACAGCACGCGCGTGAGGGGGAGGGGCAGAGGGAGAGAATCCTCAAGCACACTCCCAACTAAGCACGAGCCTGATGTGGGGCTGGATCCCACAACTCTGAGATCACGACCTGAGCTGAAATCAAGAGTGGGCTGCTTAACCAACTGAGCCACCCAGGCACACAAGAAAAATAGTTACTTTAATTCTAGTCCTGCATCATACTACATTTTGTCTACACCATCTCAAACGCCTCGTAACTGGAAATTTTTTAATATTCAGGACCTCTTTGTTTTCCTTATGTTTTCCTCATCCCCATTTGCAGAAATATGTTGGACAGTCATTGTTTTGGGATCTCATACCATATTGTCACAATAATATTATGTTTAGTAGTTTGAGTAGAGAATTTGGTACACCACATAGTAAACTTGACAGACATGACTCAGGTATTCTGCCATATTTTTTTGGTATTTTGCATGTTTCTGAGCACATAAGTTTGAGATAATTCTGAGGTTAATTCTATCAGAAGCCATTAAAAAACAAAAGGGATTTTATTTTTTTTAATTTATTTTTTAAAGATTTTATTTATTTATTTGGCAGAGACTGATCACAAGTAGGCAGAGAGGCAGGCAGAGAGAGGGGGGAGCAGGCTCCCCGCTGAGCAGAGAGCCCGAGGCAGGGCTTGATCCCAGGACTCTGGGATCATGACCTGAGCTGAAGGCAGAGGCTTTAACCCACTGAGCCACCCAGGCGCCCCAACAAAAGTGATTTTAAAAAGAAGAAGCTATCACTTTGGTTTAAATAATTTTAGCTAGCAATTATTGCTTATGAAAAGATATTACACTAATATACAAATATTAGTATAAATATACTATATATATACTTATATATATTTATATATAAATATATAAAATTATACTAAGTTTAATTATACTAAAATGTAACCATATTTTATATAGTTCTTTCTAGTTTAAGCCCCTACTATTTGTTATTAGTTCAGAGTTCTTTTTGGCTGTAAGGGAGACTGTTCCAAGAGGAATTATGAAAGATGTTTTGGTGGGTTCCAAAACGAATTCCAGGATCATTGTCCTTAGGAAGAATCCTGAAGAGGTGGTCTCACCCAGAGATGGAAACCCTAACAAATTTAGGGTGATGAGATCAGATGAGCCTCTCAGAGATTTCTGTGACCCAACATGGAGAGAAACAGCAGAATAAACCTCTGACCCTAAAGATGGCACAGCGTGAGAAGAAAGAGCACAAGACCAAATGAGATAAGGTAGACAGGAAAAGATATCTCAGCTGTGACACCCTCCCCCAATTAATGGCCAAGGACCAATTCCACTTATAGTCGTAGAGCTATTTAAGATCTCTAGAGTCAGATACAACTCCAGGGAAAACTGAGTGTAGAGAAACCCCAAACAAACTGCAATTAAATCTGTTGCCCTGTTGAAACTGGCTTTCAAAATGAAATCACATTCACTTGTAGAATAAAAAGAATATTATGTATCTCACACACCTGAGCCGTTGATCAGAATTAATACTCACCAGAAAAACCTAACTTCCCTAAGAAATCAAGAAATAATAGGACTACACCCAGTATGAAGAATTTCAACAAAGTATTTCTGGGGCAACAGAAGAAAAACCTTTTCAAAAGTTTTAAAGCCTTCTATTATTTTTTGTCCCTCCATACAAGGGTCATATGTGCACATTTTTATGCATGAACTTGATTTTGATTAATTCACTCAACAATTATTCACTGAGTACTTCTTATACAGGAGGTGCTGGGCACTGCAAGAAATACAGAAAAATATACAGCATATAGTCTCTTCCCTCAAGTGATTTATAATCTAATTGGGGACAAGGAGACAAATTAAACCATGCATGTAATATATCGGCATAGCTATATAAACCATAGAAAAGATAAAAGTATTATGAGTTAGAAAATTGAGGGAGGAAACAGTGGGCTTGGATTTTCAAAGAAAGATTCACAGAGAACTGTTTTTTGCAAACAGTGGATAAAGACATTGGTAAGAATGAAATCATATTAGGGAGTTATGACCAAGATTTAAACTGAGAAAGGTAAAGTAGGGTAGAGTCTGACGCAGTAGGGCAGGAAGGACAGGATAGTGAATAGAAAGTTTGTGTCAACTGAGAGGGACTTCTGGAAATATTCTAATTAAAATATTTTTTCTTTGACATCTGAAGGTTAATTCCCCTTAGAAATCTTTAATCAACGGAACTAGATCACTCCTTTTAAATCACTTTTTAGTAATGAATCCATAGCCTTGAAATATATCTTTTTAGTGCCCTTTGAGATAAGCTCTTTCTTCCTCACCATCACCCAATTCTGACAAAGCCAAATTCCTCCCCTTCACACACTCACACACAGACAATTCCTTACCCACTTAGATCTAGATCAAAGTCCAGGTAATACCATCCACCTTGCATACACACAGTAATTCTCACAACCACAACCCCTATGGCTCAACCTAGACACCCTCCCAAATCCCCCTCTCTGACTTACAGTGCCTCACTCTTGTCCCCTTTCAGAGTATACCGTTTCCTAGAGAACTCGTACAACAAAAAGAAATGACTCTGATTTTATTTGTATGAGCACGTTGCCTCTCTACAAATTCTACATCCTACGCAAAAGTCTGCTGATTTGGCCTGCCCTAGTCCCAAGTTGTCTAGTAATTAGAATTCTTCTCCACTGGAGACAATGCCATGCATTTTGAGGAGAGAAGAGGAGATTGGAAGAATTCCAGAACCTTTTCACTGTTGGCTCAACTGGTCCGATCGGTAAGCATAATGCTTGTATCTTTAGCTGGAGGTGATTATGTAAAGTCTGAGTCTGAGAAGAATATGATTTTTTTATTATTATTTTAAGGCCTTGCGGTATTTTTTTTTCTTTTAAAAGGTCAAGGAGTGAAACTTAGGGGGAAAAAACACCAGGGAGTGAACCTTGGGGTGGGGGGAACCCTGAAGCCTTATTCATAATGCCCAGAGGCAGGTTGGGCATAGAAAATGAGGAACTTGAAAGAGAATATGAAAATACTTTCATGCAAAGAAACCAAATCCAATCAATACATGTCTAACAGATCCCTACTATGTGCAAAACCAAAATATCATTTTAATAGAAGTACTTTTGAGAAACAGATATTGACAAGCAGAGACTCGGATTCCCCTTATGTTTGTTTGCTGACAGTTGACATTACCCCCCATTGATTCTGACCATATCCACAGACAGCCTCAGGTCCAATGTCCTGGACTGTCCCATCCCATCATGCCTGGGAATAGCACTGAGCGCTGTAATAGACTCTTTTACAGATAAGACAAGTAGTGCTCAATACCAGGTTAATGAAATTTTTGTGGTCATTGCCTCTGCCTACATCTTTTTATGAAAAAATGTGTGGGTTTTTAACAATCACACAGACCTCTATTCTTTAAGCAACCAGAGTAAAATTCTTAAATTGTTTCTGGTAAGTGCTTTATCTGTGCAATCCCTTCTAGTCTCTTCGCCATTTTTATAGATGTAATCAATTATTTCAGTCAAGCAAAGGATGCTGCCAACTTTCCAGACTCTCCAGCCCGATTTTAACTACCAGCTTGGGGTTTTATTCAATATGAGCATAAAAGTTATTATATTCTAATTGCTTGTGATTGTTACTACATTGAGATTTATTTTTGTTGGTTTTTTTTCAGGAGATTGTTAAAATGAGTTTAGTGACTTCATTCTGGTTTTCCTGATTGATTCTATTATTAGGACTGTGGAAGCCTCGGGCCCTTTGGCCTTGCTGAACATCTTGAACAATTTTTTAAGCAGTTTGGGTTTGGCAAAACCTATTTTGCCAAGAACATTACCCTTTAATTTTTAAAAACCATGTGCATTTTAAGGAAAATGTAACCCATATGTTCCTAATTCCTCTGTACTAAACACATCAAAATGTTTTGTAAGAAACACTTGATTTCCAAGAAGACTTATGAGCCTTCCTTAAAAGACCTTTTAAGTTATTTTCTTTTAAAACAGGAAGTCACTTCTGCCAAGAATAAAGTTATTTAGACACCAACTGTTTCAAGAAACTCATGAACTAATTGGACATATTTTACGTTACTCTGGAATATATTTGCTGAATAAAATGGTAGCCAAAAACAAAAATGGAGCAGTGAGAGAATCAAACCAAATTTTAAAAAATTCTTAGTAAATAAAATATTTTTTAAAAATTCTTATAATATGTGTATGTTTTCTGAATCTTCATACATTGAAATATTTGTTTATGGATTTACTATTTGACAAAAGCACCTGCTTCAAATGAATTTATTGGGGATCAGATTTGGATGTTGTTTTGTTTTTAGTTCTGGGGAAGATATTCTAGAATCTTATTTGAGTATCTATTTTCAACGTGTTACAAATTAACTTTTCCCATAGAATTTGGAAATTTTAGCTCATTTTATCTTCATTTTAATATTCCTAATTCCAACAGTAAGAATAGACTATTCACAAACCTGCCTGGTATACATTTTTCCATATGCATAATATTCATATAAATGTATGAGTATGTATTGTGGGGACTCGAGCAGCTTCTGCTTCCTTCATGAAGCTCTCAGAGTCCACTGGACTCCTACTCCTCAAACCAGCAAATTTTGGTGATGATCCTTCTAGTCTAGATTCAGAGGCCAATGTGTCAAGGACAAGTCCGTTACCCCCCGAGGGCAGCACGAAGACTCCCATGGACAGAATATACAACCTATCAGGCATGTTTCTGGCTGGGTTTCCTGCATATTCTGGTATTCTCTTGTTTCCACCCTAATTTCAAATATCAGATCAGAAGAGAAAAGTAGAAACTGTCCCCATACCTCAAGCCCGCAAAGATTTACCTTTTTGCTTTCTCCAGGTTAGAACTCCCTTCAGATGCATCCCATCTGGGATGATCACGAAGGCAAAGACAACGACTTCCACTGCTCCTGTTGCTCAAGGCTCTTGAAGCAGCCTTCTCGATCTCTGTCACCACAGCCCCTGGCTGGTATACCGTAACTCCCATCTGTGAGGCAACCCAACCCTAAGCACTCAGAGACAACCCAGTAGATATCACAACAAAGCAGTTAAAAGGCAAAATGTTCTGATTTGCAAGTAGCCGTATTGTTGGTGCTCAATGATATGAGACGGTGTATGTGTTAATTAGTTGATTGTAGTCATCACTTCACAATGAATAACTATATCAAACCATCACATTGTGTACTCTCTATCTACAGACATATAGATAGATAGAAAATAGAAATAGATATAGACAGATATATATATATATGTGTGTGTGTGTATATATATATATATATATATATATACAGATTTTATTTATCAATCATACCTTATAATGCTAGGGAAAATATGATAAATTATACCATCTGTCTCTGTTGTGAATATTATTTGTTGTATGTTAACATTACTGGGTGGGTTTTTTTTTTTTTTTCTATTTTAAAATGTACAAATCAGGAACACAAAAGAGAACTCATTTTCGCCTTCTCTGGCCATCATTCCTCATCTATAAATGGCCATAAGAAGACGGGATGATTCCTCAGGTTCTTTCCTGCACAAACTTTTTCGGAACCTATTTTTAACCCACGAGATCTCCAGCAATCCTGACAGTGAAGAAGTCATGGCGGGGCGGGGCCGGGGGGTGCGGCGGAGGTTCAGGGCACACGTGGTTTCTTGATGCCAATATTTCCTAGTTCAGTCCTGAGTTCCTTCTGCTTGCCAGACACTTTGCTGGGATTAGAGATACAAAGAAGAAAGCAGAAAGAAACAAATTCCGCCTTCGTGGGTTTCAGACGAGTTTAGGAAAATAAGCATCCAAACAGCTGTGACGATGTCTGATTCGAATTTTCACTGATAAGAAAAAAAAAGAGGCTGGAAACTCTGTATTTGACATGGAGCTAGAAAAGCAGAGGCTGATCAGTCTTGGGAGGCGCTGGCAAGGAAGGTGTGGTGTCGGGGAAGCTCTAAGAGAACTGATGAGAAGTGAAAAAAACAAACGGTTTTATCAGCTGCAAAACAATGGAATTATAAGGGGATTGATTTTTTTTCTTTTTTTTTAAGATTTTATTTATTTATTTGATAGACAGAGATCACAAGTAGGCAGAGAAGCAGGCAGGCAGAGAGAGAGGAGGAAGCAGGCTCCCTGCTGTGCAGAGAGCCTGATGCGGAACTCGATCCCAGGACCCTGAGATCATGACCCGAGCAGAAGGCAGAGGCTTTAACCCACTGAGCCACCCAGGGTCCCCAGGGGATTGAATTCTATTTGTTTTTAAGTCCTGCCACTCTAGTTTGGGTATGTATTTCTAGGTGATGCTTTTCTTCCAGGAGGACCAGCAAAAACTTTATTGTAATAAAACTCAAAATATACAGAATCACCATTTCTCCAGGCCTTCAAATTAACCTGACAATTTCTTCCATAACAGTAAGAGAGGGTCATGGTGAAGTTGGAAGGCCATGGAAACACCCCAAAATATACCCCATATGTGATGGCAAGAGTGCAGCAGAGTGAGGGCACTTGAAAAATAAGCCTCTTTCATCTTAAAAAACAAGAACAAGGCTAGTCACAATCAAAGTTTTTAAATTGTGAAGAGTAATGTTAGAAGGATATTCTGATTCCATTGTGCTCTTTAAGGATTAAGGCATTTCATGAAATAAATAATACAATGGATTGCCTGTTTTAAGTGTTTAACATAGGAACTAGCAGATCCAACCTAAAGCTCTCTGCATGGACCTCATCAACAGTTTAAGATTTAAATTCTAAACTACAAAAAGAGTATTTCCCTTGTGAGTAATCTAGTAACAGTGTGCTTCACTGTCCGGATTACTAGAAAGTTCTTATGTTGAGAATAAGTTCATAAAGAATAGGCTGACTCGGTCAGTTGAACATCCAACTCTTGTTTTTGGCTCAGGTCATGACCTGAGGGTCATGAGATCAGGCCCCACAATTGGGCTCAGGACTCAGGGCAGAGTCTGCTTGAGATTCTTTCCCTCTTCCTCGGCCCCTCCCACTAGGGGCTCTCTCTTTCTAAAATGATAAATCTTTAAAAGAATAGGTTCATAAAAAGTTTGTACAGGAACTAATCTTAGGAGTCATTCCACACCCTCTTCCATCTCTTTATAGACAAGGGGAATGAAGCCCAGAGAAGATGGAAATTACTTGTCTCCCTTGTGTTTCTGATTTACAGTATGATGATTTGATATAGCTATACCTTGCATATATTGTATATATTAGTCATATCATTAAAAGCAGATCTGCTCCTGTGATATGACCTAATAATCTTAATAAATTGGTCTTAATAAAGAGCTGATGCTTCAAAATTATATAGGATCCATCCGTATGTTACAATATTTTCAATTTTACATGCAGTTGGAAATTTTCTTTCATTTGCAGTTTTTGATTAGGGCATAAAGAGGGACGAGAGAACTCCCTAGAGTGAAGCAACTGGAATATAAAAGGTCATTCCTTACAATTTCTTCTTCATGCATATTGTCTTCTACAAAAAAGAGGAAGGAAGAATGAAGGAAGAAAGGAATGCAGGAAGGCAAAGAAAGAAAGCAGACCGCCCCCAAAAGAATAAAATCCAAATAACTTGAACTATAAATATATTTTAAAAATAGAATCCTCATCTAACCAGACGGAACTACAGTAATAGAAGATTTTGTTTGAAAAACAGAGAAGATAATGAGCATCACCACAGGATTCGAACCACCTAAATTCTATTTTTATCTTTCATATATCTGGGTCTTGACTATTTTCTTTCAAAATTTACTTTCATATAGGAGCACCTGGGTGGCTCATTGGGTTAAGTGTCCAACTCTTCTTGTTTGCAGGTCATATTCTCATAGGTTGTGGGATCCAGCCGCCCAGTCAGGTTCTGCGCTCAGTCGGAAATCTGTATGAAAGATTATCTCCCTCTGCCCCTCTTCCACTCACTCACTCTCTCTCTCTGAAAATAAATAAATAAATCTTTAAAAAATTACTTTCATATAATTTGCCTTGAAATTAGGTCTCTGGAAAAATTAAAGGTCAATATGCTGAGGAAGGTAATGAAGTAAAGATAGAAAGAACATAGTTTGGGTGAATGTGAAGCCAATGCAAATTTTTCTAGCTGATAAAATTCTTTAAAACTCAGAAACATTTTCCCTCCCTTTCCCTCTGATCCTCTGTCTTGAAACCAGAGAAGGAAACAAACCAGAAGAAATTCTTAATCTCAGCAAACAGACTGAGGATTGCTGGAGGGGAGGTGAGTGGGAGGGATGAGGTGGCTGGGTAATTGGACACTGGGCAGGGCATGTGCTATGGTCAGTACGGTGAATTGTATAAGATTGTTGAATCACACACCTGTATCCCTGAAACAAATAATACATTACATGCTAATAATAAAAAAAAAAAAAAACTCAGAAACATTTACCTATGAACTATGAAATGGGTTGCTCTATTTTTAAACCATCCATAAGGACTACTAACTTTCCATCACTAAGGAAGTATCCAGTGTAATCACAATTGAATAATTATGGTCAATTAACCATAAATCTAACATGTTTCATCAACCTGTTCTTCCTTTCTATGAAACTGTGAAAAATGGATACCCACCATTCATTCTAGTGAATTCTGTCTAATTTTGTGATGACATCAATAACACAAAGCAGGATTTATTGTGCTTATGGATTGTAAACAAAATTTGTGAAGAAATGAATTGTTTACTCATGTGAGGTGGATGAGCTTTTCCAGAAGGATTTAGTGCCCTCGAGGAGACCTTTAATTAAATGGAACTAGAAATTTGTGTTCATTTCACTGGTCTGAAGAGAGCAAAGACATCATCATTAAACAGTTACTTTAGGGCACTAGGATTTCCATATCGGGTATTACATAAACTTTGTACATACAACCAGTCCTCACAAGCAGTAATGGCAATGATGATATTTATTAGACCATTCTGCACTGTAATCCCATAATAACACTTAGAGGGGAGCAAAACCCTATTGTAGAAGTCAGGACACCTTATTTTGTGTAATCTTCCAACAGCAAGATACTTAAAGTCATTTCAGTCATCTATACAGAGGGAAGTTAAGCAAGATGAGCTCTAAAATCCCTTTCAATTCTAAAATAAAATTATTTATTCATTTTCTTCTTTCTCTGTGTTGTCTTCCAAGTTGTATTAGAAACATTTTTCTTTCAATAATGCCTCTTTTCCACCCTCCTCAAATATACACTGAGTTCCCAAGAATTAAAACAAGATTTTAAGCACACTATTCTCTTTCAAAACACATGGAGAAACCAAGACAATGCAAAAGCTGTTTTATGATTATGGCAGAATCACTAAACAAATCATTTCCATGCCTAAATAACAGGAGGTTAGGCCAGACATCTCATTTCCCACCTCCTCTTTTTCCATCCCCAAAATAGATGATTACTTGCTTATTTTGTAAAGTAAGTGTTAAAAAGTCTCTTGGACATTGGGAAAAAGCAACAACAACAACAAAGAACAGTGATGCAGGGCAAATTTTGATTAATCTTCTACTTTTTAATTTTTTTTTTTACTTTTTTTTACTTTTTTAAATTCTCATTAAATGTTCGTTTTAATGGGTCTCAAAATTCTGTGACAGGATTTTGGTCAAGTTGTTTCCATTAAATAGTACTGATTTTAAAAATTACCAACTTAATGGGATGCCTAGATGGCCCAGTCAGTTAAGCATCTGCCTTCAGCTCAGGTCATGACTCCAGAGTTCTGGGATCAAGTCCCACACCAGTCTCCTTAGTCAGCAGGAAGCTTCCTTCTCCTTCTGCCTCTGCCTGCCACTCCCCTGCTTATGCTCTCTCTCTCTTCTCTCTCTATCTGACAAATAAATAAATAAATAAAATCTTTTTAAAAATTAGTGACAAAACTGCCACACACACACACACACACACACAACAAATGGTCCACAAAATGTTCTCATTTTCTTCTGAAGGTTTTACAATGCATTGCTATCATTAACCAGTATTTTACTATTAAACTTATATGGTGAATTGACACAAATAGCTTTGAGACCGTTCTTCCACCACTGATTAAGACTAGTGTGATGGGTGTTGGGGATATTATTCACTTATGAACTTTCTGGGCAGACTTGGTGAGCTTGCTAGCTCCAGCTGCCTTCTTGTCCACCACTTTGACGGACATCCATAGAAACCGACAGATGGTTTCTATGTCATGAACAGCAAAATGGCCCGAGGAGGATAATCAGAGAAGCTCCCAACACACATAGGCTTTCTAGGAACTGTATCAATGATAGCAACATCACCAGATTTCAGGAACATGGGGCCATCTTCCAGCTTTTTTCCAGAACTGTGGTCAGTCTTCTCCTTCAGTTCAGCAAACGTGCAACAATGTGAGCTGTGTGATAATCCAATGCAAATGCATATCCAGCACTTATTTTGCTGGATGTTTCAGGATAATCACCTGAGTGGTAAAGCCAGCTGCTTCTGTAGGTGAGTCATTTTCACTGTGTTCAGCCACAGGGCCATGACGAACATCTTTGACAAATATGTTCTTGATATTGAAACCCACATTGTCCCCAGAAATAGCCTCACTCAAAGATTCATGCTGCATTTCAGCAGACTTTATATCAGTTATAATATTGACTAGAGCAATGGTGACCACCATGCCTGGTTTAAGAACATGAATCTCTGGGACACCTAAATGGCACAGTCCGTTGAGCATCTGGCCCTTGGCTTCAGCTCAGGTTGTGATTTTAGGGGTGTGAGATCAAGCTCCACATGGGACTCCATGCTCAACATAAAGTCTACTTAGAATTCTCTCCCTCTCTCCCTCTGCCCCTCTCCACCTCTGAAATAAATATATTATTCTTAAAAACAAAAAACAAAACAATAGTCTCCACTCAGCCCACAGGGACAGTACCAATATGACAAATCCTGTAGATATCCTGGAGGGACAGATGCAAGGGCTTGTCAGTTGGACAAGTTTGTGGCAGGATGCAATCTGGGGTTTCAGGTAGTGTGGTTCCACTGACATTGCCATTTTTACAGATGACTTTCCATCCCTTGAACCAAGGCATGTGAGCACTTGGCTACAGCATGTATGCTGTCACTCTTCCAACCAGAAACTGGCATAAATGTTACTGTCTCAGGATTGTAGCCAATCTTCTTAATGTAGGTGCTGACTTCCTTAATGAGTTCCTCGCATCTCTTCTGGCTGTAGGATGGCTCAGTGGAATCCATTTTGTGAACCCCACTGATTAGTCATTTACTAATTGTTATTAGTTGTTTACACCCAGTGTGTAAGCCAGAGGGTTTGCTCGTGGGTCTGCCCATTCTTGGAGATACTTTCTTCAAATTCACCAACACCAGCAGAGACGATCAGGACAGCACAGACAGCCTGAAATGTAAATGTAATTATGTTGTTGATGGAGTCTCTGTGTCCTAGGACATCAATAATGGGGGACTCAATGATGGTCACATAATACTTGTTGGTCTTGAATTTCCACATGGAGATGTCAATGCTGATATCATCTTCACCTTCAGCTTTCAGTTTATCCAACACCCAGGCTTACTTGAAAGGGCCTTTTCCTACCTCAGCAGCCTTCTTCTCAAGTCTTTCAATTGTTCTTTTGTTGTTTCCACCACATTCACAGATCAGATAATCAAGTAGTGGTAAACTTGCCTGAATCTATGCATCCATGATGTCAATGAGTCATCTCCTTTCCCACTTTATTTTAGATTTAGTGATGGTTTTCATGACACCGGTGTTCTGATGACAAACTGTTGTGAAAAAGCAGGCTACAACTTTTTAAAAACTTGTAAATCTATTTGGGGAACTTGGTATTTTGAGAAGAAATGAATGAAAAAGAAAATCCTGGATCTAAAACTCAAGTCAGGTTGACTTCAGATCCAATGTGACAAATAATGAGTTATTGTTGGGAAAGTGAAGTAGCATACCAATAGGAAACTAACTACACAAACATGGCTCATCTCTTTTGTGCCCCTGGTGTATTTCAGGGTTCAATATTCAGCTCCTTAGAATTCCCATATCCTCCATTCCTGAATAGGAGCGATCTGCATATTTTTACATCATACAGGCACAATGAAAATACCAACTCACAGATTTCATCTTATTTAGTTAAATTTTCAACAAGATAAGGAATCATAATGCTCTATTCTTTGGACATGCACACAAACACCCCAAGACGGGTAGACTATTAGGTCTTTGAATGTGCAGATTCTATTTAACTCCCTTGTTTCCTAGCAGTTACCACTATGCACATAACACAGGATTAAAAATCATGGGCTGCATACATAAAAATAAAGTACTTAATATGGAGTTTCTTTAAGGTAGAGCAAGAATTGAACATTAACAAAACAATAAAATATTTCTATTTACTCATTATTCACTGGTGCTGAGCACTATACCCACTTTACCTTTAATCCTTTTTACATTTCACAGAAAGGGTATTTCTAAGAAATAAATGGTCCACTGTGATACACAGAGTAACCTGTGGCCTGGTTCTCAACTGCAGCCTGTCTGGCTGCACACCCCCATGCTCTCTCCCTTCCAGCACACTTTCTTTCCTTACTGCTCTAACCACATGCCATCCAATTTACGTATGACTTCATGAATACTATAATGAAAAAGCATGGAGAAAATGTGTTTCTGCTTCACAGCTCGCTAATATCTTCCAACCAGATCTCCAACTAGTAATCACTTTGTCTTGTGCGTAAGTTGTTTTGTTTTGGTTTATCAAAATATTTTTCTGTTCAAGGCAAAGCTTGTCTGAGAGGATATACATACATCAGTACCAAATAATAAAATATAAGACGCATGAAGTTCTCTAGGTAGCCTGTAAGCTAGCCAGGAAAATAACAGAGGGATGAAGCAGGCCAGGAGAAAGAAAGAATGCCCATCATGGTCCTCCAGTTAAATTAAGTCTTCAAAACTTAAGCTCTTGAGCCAGAGGCCTAATCGGTGGAGGACAGTGGACAAAGAAATTGCCTGGGTCCTAAAGCAAAACTCTTGTGCAACCTGGCCTCCTTCTTATGACTGATGTGTTGGTGAAGGAGGCCATGTAGTGACCAAACCCTCTGACTTTGGCTCGCTAATGCAGGTCTCCATCTGCCCTACATTTCAATTACTAGTGTTGGGAGAAGATAAAGAATCAAGTTAAATTTCCCAGAATCACTCAAAAAGCAAGATATAAAAAGCAGCAGCCCTTGTTTGACCTGGGTTCAGTTATTTAATAAAATGTTCTTACAATCCTCATCATCAGATGTAGGACCTGATCCTTATTGGTTGTACATTCTACCCAAAACTAGTTAATTTATAGTATCATATCACTTTGACTCAGTCACTGTAAAGGTTGCCACTGGGTATTATCATTGACTCAAATTTCTCAGTCATGGCATGGCAATAAGTGATCAACACCAGAACCTAATGTTTGCCCTTTTATAAAATAATACCTACAGAACATAATCATTCTTGCTACTTGATCTTCTTTCTTGATCTTCATCTTCCAAGAAATGATCATAAATGAAATATGACTGATTCTCAACAATGTGCTAAGCTTAACGTTTTATATTTATAGCCACTGTGCACTATGCACAATATAAAACATAAAACTACGTTTTATATTTACAGCCACATGCATAACAAATGCCATATCTGCTTTTGTCATAAATATGCAATTAAAACATTTCCCAAACATTGTGTAAACTGTTCTATATAAATTATCACAACAAACCTAGGACATGGTAATGGGAAAAAACCTGAGGCTCAGAGGCCAACATGCCCAACATTGTACAGCTATCTTTTGAAGTAGTAAAACATTATTGGAACCACTCTTTTTGTTCTTATCATATACTGATCTTTATTGTCATTGTTTGTGTCCAGTCAAATGTCAGGTCTTTAAAGCTGAAGAATCTAATGAAAGCAGTTAACACTTTCCCCAGAAAAATCCATACATCTGTCATCATTCCCATGATTTCAGAGAGTGGGAAGACCTAGTGTAGCCTGCCTATAGGTTTGAAAATCCATGTACCCTACAGAGCCATGAGCCCTAAGCTCAGAACACCTCATATGCTCTCTTACCCTCCTTCATGTCTTCCACAGGCTTGTGTCTTGCACACTTCTGGTTCTCGAGAAATACACTGACTTCTAAAGAGGAGGACACTTGCTGTGAACTTTGCAGTCTGAGAGGCTATAAATGTGGTTTACCAGAGAGCTTGTTTTTCTTTTTTATTATCATATTCTTGAACACATAAAATCCATGAAAGAGATAACAGTAACTTGTGATCTGAGCCTTGACTTTGGTGAGCACTATGGGAACAGACACTTCTTCACTGGACTGCTTTTGTCTTACATCAAAAGCACTGATGGCTCTAGAAGATCGGGGTATGTCTATGCCAATTGTTTCATGTTGGAGATATTTAGGGAGGTGTTAAAGTGGACATTAGCACTCTTTTTGAAAAGAAAGTATTTTTCTTTCTTGAATACTCTTATCACATAAAAAGAACTTGGCAGACCAAAGGTTGAGACCATTCAATATATGGTCTTTTGGTAAAAACTGAAATTTAATTGAAGGTTTTTAATCTTGGTATGAAGTTCACATATTATTATTATTATTTTACTTTATGTGTCCTTCGAAAAACATTTTAAAGTCCAAACATGCCTTTTATTGTGGGACCTGTAATAAAATATACCTAGAAATAGAAAGTCCAGGCCTTTGCTCCATCCTTTGTGCCTAATTCTGAACTTTATCACCCTTTGCCTAAGTTCTGAAAACCACTTCCTGTCTCAGAACCTCCTGGCTAAGCTGTTAAGTGTTGGATGAAACCAGCTTTTTTCCAGTAATTAAATCTAATCATGCCATTTGCTTATTTTGAAAACCTTTCTTGGCTCCTATTGCCTATAGCATTAGACCACATTTCTTATTTTAGCTTGAAAGCCCCTTTTGCCATACTTCTGGCCTTGTGTTCCTTTGTTAACTCCATCTAAACTCTTGTCCCCTTGGTGTGAGCCACCAACACAACCCTAAATTCCAGTTTTACTAAAATTGTCACTTTTTTTTTTCTTTTTTTTAATTAACATATAACATATTATTTGTTTCAGGGGTACAGTTCTGTGAATCATCAGTCTTACACAATTCACAGCATTCACCATAACTCATACCCTCCCCAATGTCCATCACCCTTCCACCCCCCTCCCCTCCAGCAACCCTCAGTCTGTTTCCTGAGATTAAGAGTATCTTAATGACTTGTTTCCCTCCCCACTCTGATCTTATTTCATTTTTCCCTTCCTTCCCCCATGACTCCTCACCCTGCCTCTTGAATTCCTTATATCAGAGAGATAATATGGTAATTGTTTTTCTCTGATCGACTTACTTCGCTTAGCATAATACCCTCTAGTTCCATCCACATCATTGCAAATGGCAAGATTTTGGGAGGTTTTGATGGCTGCATAGTATTCCATTGCATATATGTACCACTTCTTCTTTATCCATTAAGCTGTTGATGTAGCCACCACTTTCTAAGCACAATTAGACCTACCACAATAATAAGCATACTATCAACCTGGAAACACCTACTTACATTTTAAGACTCAATTCAATCTTTGTCTCAACCAAGAAGTCTTTTATGAACCCGTCATGTATTTATTTTATCCTTTTAACCTCAGTTCCGTTTTATTAAATAATTTTGTTAAAGCTGATGCCATTGAAAGTTGCAAGTGTGATGCCTATCTTTTCAATAAGACTATGAAGCCCTCAAAAACAAAAACAAATTTTATTGCCTTTGCATACCTAGCACCAGGCCAATAATTGGTGTCATTCACTAGCTCAGAAATTGTTTGAATAATCAATGAATAAAATAGCGGAGTGAATCTGAGCTCTAAGTTTTGCTCTAATTGCTAAGCAGTGTGTAAACTGGAAGTAAATAAATTTAAGTAGAAAATGTCAGACATTTCTAACTAGTATTTTATTGAATTATAATTGACATACAATATTATGTTAGTTCCAGGTATACAACATAGTGATTTAATATTTTCATACATTATGAAATGATCTCCATAATAGTTCTAGGTACCCTGTCACTATACAAAATTATTCAAATATTATTGACTTTGTTCCCTATGATATCCTGCTATTTCTTTATTTTATAACTGGAAGTTTGTATCTCTTAATCTTCACCTATTTTACCTGACCACATCCACATCCCCTTTGCCAACTACTAGATTGTTTTCTGTTTTTTGGATTTTATTTTTTCAATTATTTTGGGTTTTAGATTCTACATGAATCTAAAGTGAATCATAAGATATTAATCTTTCTCAGTGATAGTTATTTCACTTAGCATAATACACTTTAAGTCCATTCATGTTATCACAGATGGCAAATTGCATTCTCTATTATAACTAATATCCTATTGTATGTATATGGGCTTCCAAAACTAAAAGAATAATATTGAATAAAGGAAGCAATAGTGAGCATCCTCACCT
Source organism: Mustela putorius furo (assembly GCF_011764305.1). NCBI lineage: Eukaryota > Metazoa > Chordata > Mammalia > Carnivora > Mustelidae > Mustela > Mustela putorius. Next base: position 5,971,813 of record NW_025422022.1, on the reverse strand, counting down.
TGTTCTTAATCCTAGAGGAAACATTTTCAGCTTTACAACATTAAGTAAGATGTTAGCTGTGGTTCTGTCATATATGGCCTTCTTATTTTGAGGTATGTTCCCCTCTGTTGACTTTTTTGGACTTTTTATCATAAGCAGATGTTGAATTTTGCCAAATGCTTCTTCTGCCTCTATTGAGATGATCATAGGAATTTTATCCCTCACTATGTTAATGGAGTATATCATGCTGATTGATTTGTGATGTCATACCATCTTTGAATCCCTAAGATGGATTCCCCTTGGTCATGGTATATGATCTTTTTAATGTGTTGCTGAATTTAGTTTGATAATATTTTGTTGAAGATTTTTGTATCTCTGTTCATCAGGGGTATTAGCCGGGAATATTCCTTTTTTGTAGTGTCTTTATCTGGTCTTGGTATCAAGGTGTTGCTGACCCCATAAAACAAGCTCAGAAGTGTTCTTCCCTCATCTTCAATTTTTTGGGATAAATTGAGGAGGGTAGATATTAACTCCTTTTTAAATGTGTGGTAGAATTCACCTCTGAATCCATCTGAAAGTGGACTTCTGTTTTGGGGAGATTTTAATTACTTCAATTTCATCACTAGTAATTGGTTTAATGAGACTTTCTAATTCTTCATGATTTCAGTCTTAGAAGATTACACTCTTGTAGGAAATTATCCTTTATTCCTAAATTGTCTAATTTGTTCACATGTCACTATTTTTAATACTCTTTTATGATCCTTTATATTGTTGTAATATTGGCTGAAATTTCTCTTCATTGATTTTTTACTTTATTTATTTGGGTCATCTCTCTTTTTTCCTTGATGTTTCTGGTTTTGTTAATTTTGTTTGTCTTTTCAAAGAAGCAGCTCTTAGCTTCATTGATCTTTTATATTTTGTCCATTTTATTTATTTCCACTCTGATTTTTATTATTTCCTAACTTCTAACTTTAGACTTTGTTTGTTCTTCTTTTTCTAGTTCCCTTAGATATAAGATTAGATTATTTACTTGAGATTTTTCTCATTTCTTGAGTTGAGCTTGTATTGCTATGAACTTCCCTGTTAGGGCTGCTTTTGCTACATCCCAAAGATTTTGGAAGCTTGAGTGTCCATTTTCATTGTTCTGAAAATAATTTTTTTATTTCTTCTTTGTTTTTTGTTGTTGTTGTTGACCCATTGATTGTTTAATAATATGTTGCTGTCTCCACATTTTTGTGAGTTTTTTTTCAGTTTTCTTCTTATGATTGATTTTTAGTTTCCTACCAACTAAGTAGGAAAAGATATTTGATATTATTTCAATCTTCTTGAGTTTCTTGAGACTTGTTTTGTGGCCTGACATGTGATCTATCCTGGAGAACCTTCCATGTGTAGTTGAAATATATATATATGTATATATATATATGTATACATATATATATACATATATATATATTCATATTCTGCTGTTTGGGGGTTAAATGTTTGTAAATATTAAGCCCACCTGGTCTAATATGTTGTTTAAAGCCAATATGTGCATATTGATTTTATATTTGGATAATCTATTCATTGATGTAAGTGGGATATTAAAGTTCCCTACTATTATTGCTGTCTAATTCTCCTTTTATTTCTGTTACTATTTGCTTGATATATTTAGATGTTCCCATGTTAGGTGCATAACTGTTTACAAATTTGATGTTTTTGCATAACTGTTTACAAATTTGATGTTTTTGACCTCTTTATCATTATATAAAGCTCTTCTTTGTCTTTGTTACAGTCTTTGTGTTAAAAGACTCTTCTTGGGTCTATCAGAAATACCCAGCAAAAACAAAACAAAACAAAACAAAAAACAGAACCCTGGACTGAGGGTTAAAATTTCTTGAAATAAACATAAATTTCTTAGGTCAGAAACAAAGGGAGTAAAGAAAAGAAGATTCAGATATAAATGGTGGAAAGCACCAGACAAATATCAGAAAATACGGAAACTTGGCTATATGGAGAAAGCATATTTATTGATATTCTGCTGTAACAACAAGAAGAGAGGGGTACAAAAGAAGAGCCAAATACTAGAAAATCTGGCTTAATGCACTTTTACCCTCTACACAGGAATCTCTTTCTTTAAAGTACAGAAATCCCCAACTCATTTCAATATGAACAACAGGAAAGAATTGTGACCACTTCCATATTAATTAAATATGTAAAATAAATAAAAATAAATAAATACATAAATAGCATAGATGGAAAATATATATAATATGAAGACTCACCAGAAAAAATATGTCTGTAAAGCAGTTTTCATATTTTACACATTGTTACATATTTTTATATTAGTGTAACCTAATTTTTCAAAGAAAATAAAAGAGAATTAATTAAATGGCAAAAGCTATTAAAGAACAAAATAATTCACAATCAAGAAAACTCATAAATGTGATAGCTAAAAAAGAGGAAGATGAGAAATGAGAACAAAATGACCATATAAAGAATTAGAAATAAAAGTAATAGGTTTAGAAATGAAGACTCAATTGAAAGTAATATAAGAGTAAGTAGACAACTCAGGAGCCAATGTTCAGAAATTAAAAGATAGAAAAAAAAAAACTTAAAAAACTAAACAAAGAGACTAAAAATAATTTGATAGATATAGAACAAAGAATACCTAACATGAGTATAATTAGAGGTCCTGATGAAGAAAATCAAAACCATGGCATGAAAGAACACTAAAACAAAACCTAAGAAATCATTCTTATTTGTAAGAAATTTGGATTTATTTATTGAAATGCACAAAATATATATAGGAATTGATACACAATAGTAATATCTTAGTATAAAATAAGAAACTAGATATTTTTATCAAATAGAGAAAATTATTTAATTATGCTAACTATCAGTGATAGTATGTACACTATCTAATTTAAAATTTCTCAAAAATTCTAGAAAATCATTTGCCTATATGAACCCAGTGCCATAAAATTTAGCACCTCTTGAATAAATAACTACCTTGTTATCAGCTATCCTAACAAAATAGTCATATCTATAATTGTTATAATAATGGCAAATTGCATTGATCTGAAAATATATATTGGCAGTTATCTGTATCTTTGATTAATTAAAATTTCAGTCCAATAAATCTTTACTTACATTGTAAATAATGATGGAGGAGGGAGGAAAGATAATCAAAGTTTGTCACAGCAAATGTTGAGAGCCACTCACCTTCATTCAATGCAGTTCATTCAATGTATAAACAAGAAAATAAAATTTAAAGGAAATAAGTAATTTGCCCAATATAAAACAGCCAAACAGTACCAGGCTTCAAATACAAGTTTAATCTTTTAATTTTCATGTCCATGCTTTGTTCTATCACATCATGCATAAAATTAAAGTTGTTCATTTTATTTCAGACTAAATATCATAATGTAGGAAATTAGAAAATCATAGTTTTTAATGGAAGATGATTTCATGGCCTTTATGTAGAAATAATGGAGCACTCATGCAAAAGACAATTTTAAAAACAATATTCAGTCAGTGTAGTAAAGAATACTATAATGTTATGGGTTCATCAAAATCTACATGTTGTCTTTCTGGGCTCACAGCTACCTTACAGTTAGGTATGGTCAAGTGCCTGATTTCAAGTCAAAGCAATGTAACATAAATAACCTGTACTATTTCTCAGTTGGGCTATAAAAACCTCCTGAAAGTGCATTCTGAGAAGTAAAAAAATATTCTTGGAGCAGATGAGACTAAACTTTGCTTGCTTTTGATTCTTAGTATTAATATTGATAATGAGAGAGAAAAAAATTTTTTAAAAATCCATAAACAAATATCTATTCTCTCTTCCCTATCAGCTGGCTGGATGCCAGTGCCTCAAAAATTACATATTTAAAACAATAAAGTGTTACTAGTGTGGACACCTAGATCACTTTATAAAACACAACCCTCCACCCATTCTATCTATTGGGTTTACACGAGCAAGAACAAACATCTTTTTTTTTTTAATTTTTTATTTTTTATAAACATATATTTTTATCCCCAGGGGTACAGGTCTGTGAATCACCAGGTTTACACACTTCACAGCACTCGCCAAAGCCCATACCCTCCCCAATGTCCATAACCCCACCCCCCTTCTCCCAACCCCCCTCCCCCCAGCAACCCTCAGTTTGTTTTGTGAGATTAAGAGTCACTTATGGTTTGTCTCCCTCCCAATTCCATCTTGTTTCATTGATTGTTCTTCTACCCACTTAAACCCCCATGTTGCATCACCACTTCCTCATATCAGGGAGATCATATGATAGTTGTCTTTCTCTGCTTGACTTATTTCGCTAAGCATGATTCGCTCTAGTTCCATCCATGTTGTCGCAAATGGCAAGATTTCATTTCTTTTGATGGCTGCATAGTATTGCATTGTGTATATATACCACATCTTCTTGATCCATTCATCTGTTGATGGACATCTAGGTTCTTTCCATAGTTTGGCTATTGTGGATATTGCTGCTATAAACATTCGGGTGCACATGCCCCTTTGGATCACTACATTTGTATATTTAGGGTAAATACCCAGTAGTGCAATTGCTGGGTCATAGGGCAGTTCTATTTTCAACATTTTGAGGAACCTCCATGCTGTTTTCCAGAGTGGTTGCACCAGCTTGCATTCCCACCAACAGTGTAAGACAGTTCCCCTTTCTCCACATCCTCGCCAGCATCTGTCATTTCCTGACTTGTTGATTTTAGCCATTCTGACTGGTGTGAGGTGATATCTCATTGTGGTTTTGATTTGTATTTCCCTGATGCCGAGTGATATGGAGCACGTTTTCATGTGTCTGTTGGCCATCTGGATGTCTTCTTTGCAGAAATGTCTGTTCATGTCCTCTGCCCATTTCTTGATTGGATTATTTGTCCTTTGGGTGTTGAGTTTGCTAAGTTCTATATAGATTTTGGACACTAGTCCTTTATCTGATATGTCGTTTGCAAATATCTTCTCCCATTCTGTCAGTTGTCTTTTGATTTTGTTAACTGTTTCCTTTGCTGTGCAAAAGCTTTTGATCTTGATGAAATCCAATAGTTCATTTTTGCCCTTGCTTCCCTTGCCTTTGGCGATGTTTCTAGGAAGATGTTACTGCGGCTGAAGTCGAAGAGGTTGCTGCCTACGTTTTCCTCAAAGATTTTGATGGAATCCATTCACACATTGAGGTCCTTCATCCATTTTGAGTCTATGTTCGTGTGTGGTGTTAGGAAATGGTCCAATTTCATTTTTCTGCATGTGGCTGTCCAATTTTCCCAGCACCATTTATTGAAGAGGCTGTCTTTTTTCCATTGGACATTCTTTCCTGCTTTGTCGAAGATTAGTTGACCATAGAGTTGAGGGTCAATTTCTGGGCTCTCTATTCTGTTCCATTGATCTATGTGTCTCTTTTTGTGCCAGTACCATGCTGTCTTGATGATGACAGCTTTGTAATACAGCTTGAAGTCCAGAATTGTGATGCCACCAACGTTGGCTTTCTTTTTCAATATCCCTTTGGCTATTCAAGGTCTTTTCTGGTTCCATATAAATTTTAGCATTATTTGTTCCATTTCTTTGAAAAAGATGGATGGTACTTTGATAGGAATTGCATTAAATGTGTAGATTGCTTTAGGTAGCATAGACATTTTCACAATATATATTCTTCCAATCCAGGAGGATGGAACATTTTTCCATTTCTTTATGTCTTCCTCAATTTCTTTCATGAGTACTTTATAGTTTTCTGAGTATAGATTCTGTGCCACTTTGGTTAGGTTTATTTCTAGGTATCTTATGGTTTGGGGTGCAATTGTAAATGGGATTTAGACTTAATTTCTCTTTCTTCTGTCTTGTTGTTGGTGTAGAGAAATGCAACTGATTTCTGTGCATTGATTTTATATCCTGACACTTTACTGAATTCCTGTACAAGCTCTAGCAGTTTTGGAGTGGAGTCTTTTGGGTTTTCCACATATAGTATCATATCATCTGCAAAGAGTGATAATTTGACTTCTTATTTGCCAATTTGGATGCCTTTAATTTCCTTTTGTTGTCTGATTGCTGAGGCTAGGACCTCTAGTACTATGTTGAATAGCAGTGGTGATAATGGACATCCCTGCCGTGTTCCTGACCTTAGCGGGAAACTTTCAGTTTTTCTCCATTAAGAATGATATTTGCGGTGGGTTTTTCATAGATGGCTTTGATGATATTGAGGTATGTGCCCTCTATCCCTACACTTTGAAGAGTTGTGATCAGGAAGGGATGCTGTACTTTGTCAAATGCTTTTTCAGCACCTATTGAGAGTATCATATGGTTCTTGTTCTTTCTTTTATTGATGTGTTGTATCACATTGACTGATTTGCAGATGTTGAACCAACCTTTCAGCCCTGGAATAAATCCCACTTGGTTGTGGTGAATAATCCTTTTAATGTACTGTTGAATCCTATTGGCTAGTATTTTGGTGAGAATTTTCGCATCTGTGTTCATCAAGGATATTGGTCTATAGCTTTCTTTTTGATGGGATCCTTGTCTGGTTTTGGGATCAAGGTGATGCTGGCCTCATAAAATGAGTTTGGAAGTTTTCCTTCCATTTCTATTTTTTGGAACATTTTCAGGAGAATAGGAATTAGTTCTTCTTTAAATGTTTGGTAGAATTCCCCCGGGAAGCCGTAAGGCCCTGGGCTTTTGTTTGTTTGGAGATTTTTAATGACTGTTTCAATCTCCTTACTGGTTATGGGTCTGTCAGGCTTTCTATTTCTTCCTGGTTCAGTTGTGGTAGTTTATATGTTTCTAGGAATGCATCCATTTCTTCCAGATTGTCAAATTTATTGGCGTAGAGTTGCTCATAGTATGTTCTTATAATAGTTTGTATTTCTTTGGTGTTAGTTGTGATCTCTCCTCTTTCATTCATGATTTTATTTATTTGGGTCCTTTCTCTTTTCTTTTTGATAAGTCGGGCCAGGGGTTTATCAATTTTATTAATTCTTTCAAAGAACCAGCTCGTAGTTTCGTTGATTTGTTCTATTGTTTTTTTGGTTTCTATTTCATTGATTTCTGCTCTGATCTTTATGATTTCTCTTCTCCTGCTGGGTTTGGAGTTTCTTTCTTGTTCTTTCTCCAGCTCCTTTAGGTGTAGGGTTAGGTTGTGTACCTGAGACCTTTCCTGTTTCTTGAGAAAGGCTTGTACCGCTATATATTTTCCTCTCAGGACTGCCTTTGTTGTGTCCCACAGATTTTGAACCTTTGTATTTTCATTATCATTTGTTTCCACGATTTTTTTCAATTCTTCTTTAATTTCCCGGTTGACCCATTCATTCTTTAGAAGGATGCTGTTTAGTCTCCATGTATTTGGGTTCTTTTCAAACTTCCTTTTGTGGTTGAGTTCTAGCTTTAGAGCATTGTGGTCTGAAAATATGCAGGGAATGATCCCAATCTTTTGATACCAGTTGAGTCCTGATTTAGGACTGAGGATGTGATCTATTCTGGAGAATATTCCATGTGCACTAGAGAAGAATGTGTATTCTGTTGCTTTGGGATGAAATGTTCTGAATATATCTGTGATGTCCATCTGGTCCAGTGTGTCGTTTAAGGCCTTTATTTCCTTGCTGATCTTTTGCTTGGATGATCTGTCCATTTCAGTGAGGGGAGTGTTAAAGTCCCCTACTATTATTGTATTATTGTTGATGTGTTTCTTTGATTTTGTTATTAATTGGTTTATATAGTTGGCTGCTCCCACGTTGGGGGCATAGATATTTAAAATTGTTAAATCTTCTTGTTGGACACACCCTTTGAGTATGATATAGTGTCCTTCCTCATCTCTTATTATAGTCTTTGGCTTAAAATCTAATTGATCTGTTAAGGATTGCCACTCCTGCTTTCTTCTGATGTTCATTAGCATGGTAAATTCTTTTCCACCCCCTAACTTTAAATCTGGAGGTGTCTTTGGGCTTAAAATGAGTTTCTTGGAGGAAACATATAGATGAGTTTTGTTTTTTTAACCATTCTGATACCGTGTGTCTTTTGACAGGGGCATTTAGCCCATTCACATTCAGGGTAACTATTGAGAGATATGAATTTAGTGCCATTGTATTGCCTGTAAGGTGACTGTTACTGTATATGGTCTCTGTTCCTTTCTGATCTACCACTTGTAGGCTCTCTCTTTGCTTAGAGGACCCCTTTCAATATTTCCTGTAGAGCTGGTTTGGTGTTTGCAGATTCTTTCAGTTTTTGTTTGTCCTGGAAGCTTTTAATCTCTCCTTCTATTTTCAGTGATAGCCTAGCTGGATATAGTATTCTTGGCAGCATGTTTTTCTCATTTAGTGCTCTGAAAATATCATGCCAGCTCTTTCTGGCCTGCCAGGTCTCTATGGATAAGTCAGCTGCCAATCTAATATTTTTGCCATTGTATGTTACAGACTTCTTTTCCCGGGCTGCTTTCAGGATTTTCTCTTTGTCACTGAGAGTTTTAAATTTTACTATGAGGTGACGGGGTGTGGGCCTATTCTTATTGATTTTGAGGGGCGTTCTCTGAACCTCCTGAATTTTGATGCTCGTTTCCTTTGCCATATTGGGGAAATTCTCCCCAATAATTCTCTCCAGTATACCTTCTGCTCCCCTCTCTCTTTATTCTTCTTCTGGAATCCCAATTATTCTAATGTTGTTTCTGCTTATGGTTTCACTTATCTCTCGAATTCTCCCCTCGTGGTCCAGTAGCAGTTTGTCCCTCTTTTGCTCAGCTTCTTTATTCTCTGTCATGTGGTCTTCCTTATCACTAATTCTTTCTTCTGCCTCATTTATCCTAGCAGTGAGAGGGTCCATTTTTTATTGCACCTCATTATTAGCTTTTTTTATTTCAACTTGGTTAGATTTTAGTTCTCTTATTTCTCCAGAAAGGACTTTTATATCTCCCAAGAGGGTTTCTCTAATATCTTCCATGCCGTTTTTGAGCCCGGCTAGAACCTTGAGAATTGTCATTCTGTACTCTAGATCTGACATATTACCAATGTCTGTATTGATTAGGCCCCTAGCCTTCAGTAATGCCTCTTGTTCTTTTTTTTGTGGTGAATTTTTCCGTCTTGTCATTTTGTCCAGACAAGAGTATATGAAGGAGCAAGTAAAATACGAAAAGGGTGGCAACAACCCCAGGAAAATATGCTTTAATCAAATCAGAAGAGATCCCAAATCGGTGAGGGAGGAGAAAGGGGATAAAAAGAGGTTCAAAAAGGAAGAAAGAAAAAAAAAGAAAGAAAGAAAGAAAAGAAAAGAATTTAAAAAAAAAAGAAAACGAATAAAGAAAAATATAAAAAGGAAAATATATATATATTAGATAAACTAGTTAAAAAACGTTAAAAAAGAAAAGGGTAAAAGTTAAAAAAAAAAATTTTACCAGAAGGCGAGAAAAAGAAAAAAAAAAAATTTGAATTAACTGCAAGACTAAAAAAAATCATAGGAGACAGCCATGATTCCATGCTTTGCCTTCTCCTCCTCTGGAATTTTGCTGCTCTCCTTGGTATTGAAACCTCACTCCTTGGTAGGTGAACGTGGTCTTGGCTGGATTTCTTGTTGATCTTCTGGGGGAGGGGCCTGGTGTAGTGATTCTCAAGTGTCTTTGCTCCTGGTGGAATTGCACCGCCCTTACCAGGGGCCGGGCTGAGAATCCACTCGGGTTTGCTTTCAGGAGCTTTTGTTCCCTGAACGCTTTCCGTAGAGTTCCGGAGGACAGGGAATACAAATGGCGGCCTCCTGGTCTCCGGCCCGGAGGAGCCGAGAGCCCAGAGCCCCACTCCTCAGTGCGCCCTCAGAGAACAGCGCCCAGTTACTCAGGTCTGGCTGACCTCCGGCCGCGTTCCGAGCTCACCGAGCCTGTGGCTGGTTCAAGGTAACACCGAGCTGCAAGCTTACTGTCGGTTCTGTCTCTGTAGCCGGCTTTCCCGTTCCAATACCCACAAGCTCTGTGACACTCAGACACCCCTGATCCTTCTGTGACCCTGCGGGACCTGAGGCCACACTGACCCCGCATGGGCTTCACCACGGTTTAGCCTCTGGATCGATGTCCCTCAGTGGAACAAACTTTTAAATGTCCTGATTTTGTGCTCCGTTGCTCTGCTGCTTGCCGGGAGCCGGCCCCTCCCCCCGGGGTCTATCTTCACGTCGCTTTGGATTCACGTCTCCGCCAGTCCTACCTTTCAGAAAGTGGTTGTTTTTCTGTTTCCAGAATTTCTGTTCTTCTTCTCTTGGATCTGCCGATAGATTTGCAGGTGTTTGCAATCTTTAGATAAGCTATCTAGCTGATCTCCTGCTAGCTGAAGTAGTCTCAGCCTGCTACTTCTTTGCCATCTTGACTCCTCCCTCAAGAAACAAACATCTTTTTGAATTAAGTTGCTTATATTTCAAAGTTTACCTGCTCCTGTAATTAATGTTACCTTAAAGAGAAATTTCAATCAGGGTGGGCAGTAACAAAAAAGATATAAAATCTGTGTTACTGGCAGAAGAAAACTAGGAAACCAATATCAGGAACTGGAATTATGAATTGTCAAGTTAGGCAGTGAGGAAATATTCCGTTACAGTGATGCTGTTGGTATTTGGAGAGGCAAACCACACACCTTCTTGCCTGCAGCTCTATCAAAAGAGACTAGAAAACAGAATTATATTAACATCCATTATATATTAATAGCTTTACTTAGTAAGCTATGAGAAGAAGAAAAGACCACAGAAAAGACAAAGCCAATTCAGCCATCTAATAAATAATTGGCAGTCTTTGCATATTAAAATAGTAACGCAGGAGTTTCAGGCTGGCTAAGCTGACAGAGCATGCTCAGGGTCATGAGTTCAAGACCCACATGGGGCAATAGAGTTTACTTAAAAATAAATACATAAAAATAAATAAAAGATTAAAGCAAAGCATTTACAAATATATCAAGAGAGAAAGAATAGATGTGTGTGTGTGTGTGTGTGTGTGTGTGTGCGCGCGCACATAATGGAGTACTCTAAAATATATTTTATATTTGACTGTACACATAAAATGAAAGGGAATAAGGAAGCATCCAGAAATGTTAGTCTTTGAAAAGCTGGGAATGCTTATCCCAAACAGTAAAGAATAAGATTTTTTTTTATAAACATATAATTTCTTTTAAATAAATCTGAAATTTTCTCAGAACCAATAAGAAATGGTAATTACTTGATGTGACTGTGATGGAGTTAATGCTATGATGGTTAACTTTTCAAAATATATGTTTATCAAATCAACACAATGTACACCTTAAACTTATACAATGTTATATATCAATCACATCTAAATTAAGCTGAAAAAAAAATAGGACATTTCTTATTTATTTATTTATTTATTTATTTTCAGCATGACAGTATTCATTATTTTTGCACCACACCCAGTGTTCTATGCAATCTGTGCCTCTATAATACCCACCACCTGATATCCCAACCAACCCCCCGGTCACTTCAAACCCCTCAGATTGTTTTTCAGAGTCCATAGTCTCTCATGGTTCACCCCCCCTTCCAATTTCCCCCAACTCCCTTCTCTCTAATTCCCCATGTCCTCCATGCTATTTGTTATGCTCCACAAATAAGTGAAACCATATGACAATTGACTCTCTCTGCTTGACTTATTTCACTCAGCATATAATATATTTTTATTTCCAGGGGAACAGGTCTGCAAATCTCCAGGTTTACACACTTCAAAGCACTCACCATAGCACATACCCTCCCCAATGTCCATAACCCCACCCCCTTCTCCCAACCCCCCTCCCCCCAGCAACCCTCTGTTTTGTGAGATTAAGAGTCACTTATGGTTTGTTCCCCTCCCAATCCCATCTTGTTTCATTTCTTCTTCTCCTACCCCCTTAACCCCCCATGTTGCATCTCCACTTCCTCATATCAGGGGGTTCATATGATAGTTGTCTTTTTCTGATTGACTTATTTCACTAAGCATGATACCCTCTAGTTCCATCCACGTCATTGCAAATGGTAAGATTTCATTTCTTTTGATGGCTGCATAGTATTCCATTGTATATATATACCACATCTTCTTGATCCATTCCTCTGTTGATGGACATCTAGGTTCTTTCCATAGTTTGGCTATTGTGGACATTGATGCTTATAAACATTCGGGTGCACATGCCCCTTCGGATCACTACGTTTGTATCTTTAGGGTAAATACCCAGTAGTGCAATTGCTGGATCACGGGGTAGTTCTATTTTCAACATTTTGAGGAACCTCCATGCTGTTTTCCAGAGTGGTTGGACCAGCTTGCATTCCCACCAACAGTGTAGGAGGGTTTCCCTTTCTCCACATCCTTGCCAGCATCTTTCATTTCCTGACTTGTTAATTTTAGCCATTCTGACTGGTGTGAGGTGATATCTCATTGTGGTTTTGATTTGTATTTCCCTGATGCTGAGTGATATGGGCACTTTTTCATGTACCTGTTGGCCATCCGGATGTCTTCTTTGCAGAAATGTCTGCAAAGGAAACAGTTAACAAAACCAAAAGAATAAGATTTTTTTAACTGAATCCTTAAATATCTGAAGGTACTACTACAGGACAAAGTTTAGATTGAACCAAACCCTCATCCAAAATTGACGGCCATAAAGTAACTGTCATTGACTTGGAAAAAAAAAAAATGAAATGAAAAAGAAATGAAATAAATCAGATATAAGAATGATGTCTAACAAATAATTGTAGGTGTGGCAATTGGCACATTGAACTAAGTGCAAGCAAAGAGATGAAAGTCTTTAGTAATTTTAAAGGAAATTATATTGCCAAAACAACTGTGAGCTAAAACTTGAAAGTCTTTGGCTGATTAGGTCTCTGTTTATCTATTAATTTATTGATGTGGCTTAAAAAAAAAAACAAAACCTACCCTGAAATTCTTTGACATTTAAGAGGCAATGTTTATTTATACATATCACCTATATAATCAAATCTTGATAAATAATTTTTAATCTCTTGATGGTCAAATATGTATTGCATATATTTTACTGTAAATCTATGTAAATGATGCTTTTTTATGAACTTGTCTCTTTAATCCTTTCTTCTTCTGCTCCCCAGGCTGCAAGACATAAACATTGCTATAAAGAGAAGATTCATGACTGGAGTAATATTATTATTGGATTTGTTTTCTTCTCTTGGTGAGGTTTGGAGTTTAAGCCTAGACATAGGCTCTTATCCTTCTCTGAATGATCATTTTTTTTAAGATTTTGTTTATTTATTTGACAGAGGGAGAGAGCACAAACAGGGGGAGCAGGAAAGGGAAAAGCAAGCTCCCCACTAAGCAGGGAGACCAAAGCAGGGAGACCATAACCTGAGCTGAAGGTAGACACTTAACTGACTGAGCCAGACACCCAGACACCCCTGAATAATCATTTCTGACCAAATAGCAAAAGTAGAAAGTATACTTTAATTTATTTTTTAAAAGCCTTTGGCTGAGTTTCGAAGCAACTTTTGAGCCACCAAACTCATACACACAGGAAGTACTCAGCAAAAACTCTAGAACCCTCAACCCCAACTACAAATGTGGCCATGTCACATAATGCACCAGTAAGAACCTCCCAGATAGCAGAACCAGAGACCAAAGAGAACAAGGACATTCCTCTCTGAGAGCAAAATCAAGTTCTAATCAAAGAACGTCCCTCACTGCCAAGACTTCTTAACAGCTGTCCAAAAGGATTTCATCATTACCATGGGCCAGTGATTACTGTGTGTAATGCAATTTTCTGTTTTCTGAGTGGGGTATTTATTACAGCCATCCTGTCTCTCTTCTACTATCGATGTTGGCTAGAGTGGGGAAGACAAAGAACTTGCAACTAATTCAGCCATTGAATAAATAATTGACAACTTTTGCAGATTAAAAGATTAAAACATGAAATCTTTTTAAAAAGATCAGTCTCATAAAATATATATCTTATATTTAGCTTATTATCCAGCAGACAGTTGACAATTTTACTTGTTAATTCTCTGAATGATGCCTAATGTCAGAAATGTCTAAGTCTTAAGATTCTGCAATATTTTTATATCATCCTTAGTGAAAGCCTTTATAATCAAGGCCTTCATTATACTACTTTGGGCTCCATTGCTTGTCTCTGCCTATATCCTTTTTACCTACCAGCGATATTTGCCCAAAGAATTCTCAATGCTCTTTCAAGCCCCACAATACAGTATAAGTAAAAGCAAGCCTGTGGCTAAGAAAATCGTCCACTGGCTTATCTTCTCTTCCCCCAGAAGCAGACCCTGAGGCAAAGATTTGAGTCCTCAGAATTTATTTGGAAGATGATCCCAGGAGGTACTGTAAGGGAAAGGGGAAGGGAGCAAAGGAAGGGAAGGAAGGCGATAAAAATATGCTTTATCAAGCAAATTGCCCTTGAGTATCTACCGTCTTATGGCCTTAGGAAACCATAAGGTCCTCTAGAATGTGCACAATGTGCAACTCACTGCCATCCCATCCATGGATGGGGGAACCCCTCCGGTCTGACTGAGGTCTGCTCCTTAATGGTGGTATTTCCCCAGCACTTGGAGGCTGTGGCACACTCAGGCAGAGCAGGCTCCATGCACCAGAGAAAGCTCTCAAGTAAAAGGAAACAGTTGCCAGCAGTTGGAAGTCAAACCAAATTAGTACAGAACTGGTGAGGAGCAGGGTGATGGTAATCTCAATCTCATCTCTACTAAGGAAAAGCTATTTTATTCTGAGTTTCTCTGGAAGCTCGATATTGAGTCTATTTTGGATATACAGCCTGATGTTGGTTGACTAATACTTTGGCAGTGAGAAACTACCTTCCGTTTAATCTGAATCCTGAAAGGCAAAGACCTCCAGGAATAAGTCATAGAGGGTTAACTGATAATATTTTCAGAATACCACAAGAAATGTTGATGGGAAAGCCATCTCAGATATTTTAAGCTTAGCTGCCTCTAACTACATGTTCTACCCATGACAATTTCCATAGTGAAAAGAACAAATGTTGAACATTTAGCCTGAATGAGAAGACTTTGGGATTGTAAGCCACCAAAGTTGGGGAGTTTTTTGTCCCTCCAGCATAACTGTAACAGATATCTTCCATTCAACCCTTCAGCTAAACTCCCCCCTCCTCTGTGCAGGAAGCCAGCCTATATGTACCAATGAGCTGTCTTGCCCTCTGGCTTCTACTTGAGTACAAGCACTAGCAACCTGGCAAGAGATTAGAGGGAGAGAGGAGAGTGGGAACAGAGTATTTATAATCCTCTAACTCCCTCTTTATGGGATCAACACTTTGAGTTGCTGGTTCTCCCCATAAAGGCCATGGCTTTTCAAGGTGGTGACTCCACAAGACTCTCCTTCCAGGTAATTTCCCTCTTCAGGCCTATGGGGGGAAATAGGTTCTGGGTGATTAGTGTTGGGGTATCTCTCCTTGATAATTCTCCTATATCCCATGTGATATCTTCATAAATGACCCCTTTACTAAATAATCCTTGAATTATTCTTTGAAATGAATTATCTATTTCCTGCTGGGACACTGACTAATACATTTATTCTAGCCTATACCATCTGGTTTCGTTTTTCTATAATAAAACATCACATTGTTAACAGGGCATTCTTCCTGAACCACTGTGGTTTCCACTACATTCAATCTTGCCAAAATCAAGAAAGAGGCTGAAAGATATAAATTCCACTGTCATCTCAACATTATTTACACAATAGAACTCTTTCCACAGATGATGTCTTTATGTCTGAGAGAGCAATAATACCATCCAAATTACATATCTGTTGCTCTACTGACCAACTCCAGCCTATTTTTTAAAATGCAATACTGCTTTTTTAGTACTTTAGGGAAGTTTTTTAATGGAAGACTTTGATATTTCTTCTTCCTCACATTACCTTCCTCAACTCTACTATGCGATTGAGTTTGGTTTTGCTTAATGTGTTGAAAGGACAATCTCCACAAAAATAACAGTTATTGAGAATTGATTAGTAATTCAAAATACTGGATCTTTTTAGGAGGTAAGGACTGATGTGCTTCAAGTATGTTATAAATCAATTCATTAAGTCAAAGCAAGAGGTGAACAGATTATTTAACTACTCAGAACCAGGGAAAACTTGTTTAATCCCACACTTAAGTGTTCAACAGCATCACCTAAGGCAACTTATGAAAGGATCTCAGGTATATGCATTCCAATTTCAAAAAGAAAGAGAAACTAGTAAACTAGAGATTATCATCTATGGAATATGTTCAAAAGCACCATTTAACAAGCCTATACTTAAAATAATTTTGCCATTATATGTAATTTATATTTTATGTAAATTAGACTTACCAAATCATCTTATAGAATTCTAGTCCACGTTTGTTAGAGACAAATAGACATTTTTCTCCTACTGAAAATTACCATTTTGTTTCTCCCTCCTGAGCATTGCTTCTTTATCCTTGAATCTTAATATTTATATAGTTTTCCACAATTTAAGATCTTTTTCACATACAGTCATAGTTTATCTAACAGTCCTTTGAAAATCTGATGACAATAATGAGATTCTGTCTGAGGCTTACATACATGTACTACTACATTACAATTGAGGAATATTTGCTGATTTCCTAAAATTTATCCAGTGGTGAATAACTCCTGTAATTCATAGGTTAATCCTCACAATACTTCTATGAGGTAGATTGTGTTATTCCCATTTTTCAACTGAGAAAATTACACCACAAAGAAATGATTTGTTCAAGTGAGTCTGAAGAATTTGGTGTTAAACTCAAACCTAGCACCATGTCCAATTCATTACCCTTTGTCCAATGACTACCTCCAACTTCTGTTAGCATGGATTATCACCTATATTCTACTACAAAGTATTTTATATTAATAAGGCAGAAACAATATTTATTGAAATAGAATTACAGGATATTTAGGATATTTAAAGTTTTCTAAATACATGAGATGATAAAAATCCTATCTGATTTTCAAATCATAGCTCCATTTTGATTTCAGATGTTAAATCTCTGCTCTATAAAATTTATTCACTCAGAAGCATTTCCAATTTATCCCATGGTGTTGTATAAAGTTAAAACCAAATATCCATGCCCCAAACATAGATGTGGTTCATTATTTCAACAATTTTTTTTCTTTCCTCTGTTTCCTTCTCAACATTCATGCCCAACCTACTACCTTGGACTCTGGACCTATGCCTTGACCTGTTGATATCCAAGTCTTGGTGTAGGGAAGAGAAAACCAAAGACACTTGAGTACTCATAAGAAGACCTGGTTTTAATACATTTTTGCCACTTAGCAGGTGAATACCTTAGGTAAATCACTTAGAGGTAAATCACAGAGTAACAATTTCTTCATCTGGAAATGAGGATGATATGGTCCACATCTATGTCTTAGGGTTATAGAAAGTGTCCAACAAGATATATTACCTAAGAAAGTGCTTCAGAAATGTTTGAAACAACACACACACACACACCCATTTAGGTTTCCATGATTAGAGTCAGTAAAGTTGTCCCCATTGGCAAAACCAGCATTAAATTTTTTAAAAGTAAGAGCAGTGAGATTACACATCCATGAAATTGTTCTCTGCAACTGTCCAGTCATCACTGTTATGTCCCACATGTTGGTGCTGCTTTATTACAAGATACTGACCACACTGAGCTGACTCATCCAGTCAGCTCTACAGAAGAGCTGATGTCCTGGTTCCCAAATTGGACATAAACCAACAGATGAGTCATTTAATAAACTCAGTGACCTTGCATGGTTCAGTGATTTACCTAGTGAAATTGTATGGTGTATTTACTGTCCAGTATTATATTACTACTTCATTATAAATAATACCAACCTAATGGTCTTTAAAAAGCAACCTTTAGTAACCTCTTTAAATAAAGAAGGGTCAATTATTTCTCAATATATGTGGGATTTTAAAAGATATTGTTGTATAACTTGTTTGGTAGATTTTTCAGAATTTTTAAAAGATAGTTGGGCTTATTTTATCAACTTTCTTGCATTCTAAAGGTTGAGAGAACAGCTCTGCAGCATATCTTTCAGCACATGGATTAAGATCTTCCATAAATGAATTCAATAGAATTATATCACTGAAGTACAAAATGTGCAAGGCAAATATAAACTATGAGCAAAAATCAAATGGAGTCAGAGAAGCCCTGTCAGCAACTGTTCTCCAGAATTATAAAATCCAGCTGGAGAAACTGGTTCAGAAAAAAGTTGACAAAATAATGAAATTCCTAGTATTTTATAGATCTTTTTAAGAAGAAATTAAGTTAAATGCGATTCCTCAAAAAGGCCAGTTTTATGATGACTCGATGCCTAACCTGTGATTCTAAAACAAACCATAACTGCAGTCATTTCAGTAGCTTTTTAAAACATTTCATGGTCAGGTTCTCTTGGGATACCAATCTGTAGCAATTAAAATGTCGATGAATAAAAACACTGAGGATAGTAATCCCAGACCTCAAACACGTGTATATAAAAAAAATTTTTTTTTTTTTTTTACTTTTCATTTTCTTTAACAACTGATTTCTAGCTTCTGAGTCCCCAGTCATTCCCATGGTCAAATTCAGGATTAATCAGTCAGTGCAGTATTTTCTCCATCTAGGACTAGCCTGAAAGTTTTCTCTACTCACTCATTATCCCTGGGTGGCATCTCAGTTTTGGGGGATCTAATTAGTATCTAAGCATCAGGGGGAAGGGGAGAATGTCTGACTCTCAACTATCACTTTCTCACCAAGATCAGATGTTAAGAATGGCACCTTATCTCTTTTCTTACCATTGGTATCTAAACATATTGCAATGCACCCAATCCCACCAGGTTTAGATCATTGCTCCATGCAAGTCACTTTGCATCCTCAAAGTCTCTGCTACAAGTCCCCTTCAGGTAGACCAGCTCTCTCTCCTCTGCATGTGTGCCTCTAAAGAGGGAGGAGAGGAAAAGAAAATCCTATAGAATGTAATACGTTGGTATAGAGGGTTTAGAAATGACTTTTACTCAAAAGGTATTCGCAATCCAAAGAAAGCATTAACTTAATAGTTCTGTTTTTCTCATAGTGGCCACATCAAGCTTTGAGTATGGGCTTTGGATTCAGATGGGCTGGATCAAACCCAAGCTCTACCATGTGGACGAGTTTCTATTCTTACTTTGGATACAACAAATTGAAGAGTAGCTCTTTCATAGGTTGTTACACAGACTAAAGGATAATAGGTATAAAAATAATTAAAACATTTTGGGTGTATAATAATCACTAAACAAATGATACTCATTATCCTCATCATTATATCTCCTTCTCTCCATTTCCTCCCTCACCTTCTCCCACTTACGGAAACGTATCCATGTTGATGACTCCTGTGAAAAAACAGGAGATCCGATATTGAGTTAAATAAGTGGTACACCACATTGGTCAGGAGAAGATATTTCTACACTATCCCATGCGTTACTCACAATCCTGTCACTTCTGCCTATGGATGTGCTGCATTCCTTATTGTGCTATAAAAAATTTCTCCAAATGCCTACAAGATATTCTTTCAATGTGAACACAGAAGGCTAATATTTGGATCCAGTCATTAAAACCTATTTAATTTCATAACCACAAGCCAGGATTGGATAGTTTAAGTAAGAAAGGAGATCAGCATGAATTCTGTAAGCTTTCATCTGTTTCCTTTCCTAAAAGTATCCAATTTTAAATCCAAAGAATAGTTCTTCCTAAGTATTATAATGAAAAAGCTCCAAAGATTAAATCAATCCAGAATCACCTCATGGGTAACTAGCCTAGTAAGTTAATTACAGGATCCTTTGTTGCTCTTTTTTTATTGTGGGTAAGAGTTCTTGATGCAATATTTTTAGTTAATTGAAGATTTTCTTTAAAACTATGCAAGACAGCCAGCAAATAGTGCATTTATGTATGTAATAGAAATGGTTGTAATATATCATTAAGGCACTCCAGGGCATGTTTTATTGGTTCATTAATACAGTACATGCCTTAGGTGTATTCAACCACTCGGGGCCTATATTAATGGACCAATAAAATATACCCGGGAGTGCCTTAATGCCACCCTAATATGGCTAAGTTTAAATTAATTTTTTCAGGCTTATCTTTTTTAAAATCATTTTTCCCTACTTGGGAAGATAGATTCCTTTACAGGGGGAGAAAGTTCATGGTGACAGAATAAGAAGAAGCAGGATAATAAAAATCTTTTGTTCCATCAATTTTGTAAAATGTTTCTTCCTTTCAGAGAGTTTCATTTCTAATCCTCTATATTCTACTTCCAGTGTCTTCCCACATCTTCCACAGAAATCAATAATCTTGTGGCTAGGAGGAGGAAAATAAGACCTATTTATTCTTGGAAGTTACAGATCAATGCACCAACAAATGTCATGTCTAGCTATAAAAGCTAATCACCTTTCAATATTCTACCTGATCAGGGCAAATGCTTACCCTGGTTTAAGGACAAGTTTTTCACCTAACTCCTTTCACCGTGTGTAATCAAAGAATCAGGCTTCTCTCCAAAAAGGAAAACGTTCTTCCCAAATCACCACATGATACTTCTATTTAAGCTTTACAGAAGTACTTGAATTCCACTTTGGTCCATTGATGAATCTTCTCGATAACAGAAATTTGGGAAGGAAGGAATAGTGTGAGTTTTAACTGAGATAATTCTTGTAAAACACTCAGTGTAATGCCTGGCACATAGGAACCACTGGAGAAGTGGTAGTTTCTGTTATTAACCTCTGAAATGCTCTGGAGAGAGCAAAATGAATGCAACAGTTGAACAGTATGAACTTCCTAAAGAAATTTTAACAAACAGAGCATCCAGTATATGAAACACAGTTCTCCCTCATTCCATGCTTTGTTCTTTCTTTTCCTACTATCAACGAGGCACATGATCTTTAAAAGATATCTAAGAAACCGGTTGGACGACTGCCTTCGGCTCAGGTCATGATCCTGGAGTCCCGGGATCGAGTCCCGCATCGGACTCCCAGCTCCATGCGGAGTCTGCTTCTCTCTCTGACCTTCTCCTCACTCATGCTCTCTCTCACTGTCTCTCTCTCAAGTAAATAAATAAAATATTAAAAAAAAAAGATGTAAATTAAAAAAGATATCTAAGAAACAAATCAAGTGTGATTCAGGACTTACAAATGTCATATGTAAATCCTACCATGTGAGGTGGGAGATGGAAAGTCATCTCTGTCTTCAAAGACATTATTGTTTTAATTGTATCAACCAGATGATATGGAAGAATATAAATAAAAATACAGGATAGATTGTACATGACACTTAAGTTTTAATTTCAATTTTGGTCATAGTGGAAGAAACCTCTGGAAACAAGACTGATCAGAAAAGGTGTCAGCCAGGCAGTAGGATCTCTACAGAACCCCTGGCTTAGTGAAGAAGGAGGTACAACTTGAAACTGGCCATGATGAATTCAAAAGGGAGAAGTGGAAGCATTCCACACTGGAAAATGGGTCAAAGAGAGGTGTAACCACACCGGGGAGTTTCTGATGAACAACTTTTGGGTAAGAGCGCCCTTGTGGGGCACTAATGGGAAATACAACAGAGCTGGACCTTGGAGGTCTGTCTCTGCCTTTCAGATGATGGAAAACCAATACAAGGATTTTGATCAGGAAATGTCCTGAAATAAAAGCAGTATTTTTAAAAATACATTAGTTACTGTGCTATCTATGACCTGGAGTAGAGAGAAGTGATATCAGAAAGACCAGCTGAGAGAACAGTATCCTATTCCATGGTTAAAGTCCAGAGGGGCCTGAATAAGGAACTGAAAGGAAAACTGAAGGATAATTGTGAACGCTAATTTTTTTTTTGATAAGCATTTGATTGTCGTATGCAAGAGAAAGAGTAAAAAAATAACCAAGAGACTGAAGAAATGGAAAGATTAAATAGCTAATTGTTCCTTTTGATTTGCTTATATTCAGTTTGCTTTACTTAGAAATAATTTTCCAAGATCTTATTCTATGAGCCTCACATGGTCCTGAATAACACAGGATGAGGCAGAATAAAGCCATTGTCATTATTAGGAAATGGAGTTAAAAGTACATCCCCCAAAAAGGGTGAGTCAGTCAGATCATTGATTTTATGTCTTAAGAAAAACACGCTTTATCAATTGTCACAGCACAAAGTATGGAAAAACTTGAACACACTATTGAAATGTTTCTAGGCATCAGTAATTCCTTCATTTTGCCAAAATGGTTCTTTTCTTCTGAATACTGTCTTCTTATTTCACCTTACCTAAATAATATTTACTCTCAGGGCCCATTTTATGCAAGGAACTTTCCCCAACTACTCAAACATGTGTTGAGCTCTCCCTCCTTCCTTAAACTCCTAGAGCCTTTGCTGAATTAGCCACTTAATTTAGCACTTAATTATGTATGTCTGCAAAACACAAAATATGGTATTCTCACTTATTAATTCAAGTAAATACTAATTGTTTAGTTTTAAGTTTCATGTCACTATAAGCATTGACAATAAATGTCATGGAGATAGGAAATGTGTATTTTATTTTCTTTTATTTTATATTTTTGCCCAAAGTGCATAAAAAGAAATTATCATAAATATCTGATAGTTTATTGGGAAATTTACATAACTTTTTGAACAATTTAAGGGAATAGATACCTTATTTGCTCAAACATCTGCCCCAACTCAAAGATGACAAGACCAGTACTATCCTATTGATGGTCCCCAGAGGTGTGCCCTCCAAATAGCTGTATTGGAATGAGCTGGGGCATGAGAGTAAGGAAGGTCTGCTCATCTGAGGTTGTACAGAGTAAGAAAACCCAGAACATCAAGAGAAGCCAAAATCCATTAAGGAGGGCAATGAGTAAAAACTAGAGAGAACAAAATCTGAATGTGGAAGCCAAAGAGCCAGAGGCAGATCAAAGCTGGGGTACATTGCCAAGAGTCAGAGCTGGAATTAGTGAGAAACCCAGTGATAACATATCAGTCCTTGTGTTGAAAATTTCAAGCTATTGCTTAAAAATAGCTTGGAGCATCTGAGGTTAGATGTAATCATATTGAGAAAAGGATATTTTTCTAATTTTTCTTGACACTTAAAATCTGTCTTTTAATTTCTTTGTGTTATCCTTTGTATTTTTGGACAATAATTTGTGCCAAATTTATATTTTTAATATTTGAAGTTTCTATATGTGTTTTATGTATAAGTTAAAATATTTCACTACCTCTACAAATGTAAAAAAATATGCATGTCATCTACAAACTTTGATGCTGACAACATATTTTAGTGATCATTGCCCATGATTCATTCTTAACTGAAAACAATCAGATAGGAAGTCAGGAATTTTATAGATTTCCAGGCACATGGCTCAAATTTAATTATCAAATAAGAATCTCCAAGTAAATTCCAGTTTTGCAAATAGCTATTCAAGACTGTCTCATAGAACCTGAAAATTTCCCCTAATCATCTCTATAACTTGGGCTCAAAAAGTATGTTTGCCACAGATGGTCTTTTATACTACCATAGAAATATTTGTTCCAATCTTTCTGGAAGGCAATTTGGCAAGTCATATTAAAAGCTTGCAAATGTCCTATCCTTTGACAGAGAAATCCTGTTGAGCTGTTTGTGAATTTTTCCCAAAGAAACAGTTACGAATGTGTACAAATATGTCTCCACAATAATGGTCATCACACCAGTGTCAGTAATAGCTAAAACAACAAAAAAAATCCAAAGGTATAAAATAGAAGTGTAGTTAAGTAAACTACAAAAAATCCATATAATGAAACTAGTTATTAGAAACAAAATCATTGTGGAAGAACATTTAATAAATATAGATGATAGATTACAAAGTAGTGAGAAAAGCAAGTTACAAGCAGTACATAATATCTGATTCTCAAATATAATGAAAGAGAAAGAGCAGGAGAGAACAAGTTGACTCAAACTATTAATATTTTTAATTTCTCATCGTTTTTAGAAGATGGTCACGTTCCTTCATATGATGTAAAAGGTGCCACTGAGTCCGACCCACCATTCCAACTCTGTCTGTGTCACTTTCCCTTGTGCTCACCACTCTCCAGGCCTTTGGGTCTCTGGGAACATGCCAATGGCCTTCCAGCCTCAGGGTCTGGCCACCTGCATTTCCTTCCATCTAGAATGCTCTTCTTCCACTCACCATTCCCATCCTCTTACCCTGGGTCTGCCCAGACCTCAGTTTAAAACACAACCTCACAGCACACCACCTCTCCCCCTCATCTAGAATAGCCCCCCTTTTTATGCATTCTAGGAGAATCTTGGACTCTGTTTTCATAGCATTGGAGTCTGCTGAAATCTTACAGCCCTCATTTTGACTATCTGTTTAATATCTATTATCTCTAATATTCCACAAACTCTGTAAAGGCATGAAATATGTGTCGTACATATCAGACACTCGAATTGTTATGGAATGCATGATAAATGGATAGAATGATGAGTATTATTTACTTCTCTGTCATTTTAAATTTCCACAGCAAGCATGTATAACTTCTTTAAAAAAAAAAACTAACTAAAAAGTCTAATTATAAAAAAGTCCATCTGAAATATTCTAAAATTAAAGAACATCAGGTTTGGAAATATAATTGAGTAATTCCCAATTTGCTCACTAATATAAACTAGACCATGATTTTAATATCAGAATTTTACATATTAAAAATTTGTCACATATTTTAAACTTGAATTTGACTTCATATTTTTCACTGCAATCATTAGAAACTCCTCAGAGTAAGAACCTAAATACTAAGCAGGAAGTCTCTGTGTGGACAGTGAAAGGAATTTTTGCCTTAAGTTAACAAGCTACTTCTCAGATAATAAGCACTAAAATAGGAATTCCGTGGGTCAGATAAAAAGAAGAGATAGCTCTTAAATTGCGGAATGGTTCAATGGTATGTGTGAACTGATAATATCTTTCCTTACTCTTTCCTTTCAGCCTTGACCTATGTAACAAAGAATTTGGTCTCCACCATTCTGCCAATCTGAACATGAATTGCCAGCCTATTCCATCACCCAGTCTTAGTTCATGATTCTTTTTTGATGAGAACAGATCCTTATGTTTATACTTGTTTTAGTTTAGTTTTTTTTCCCCTTACGTTGCTCCTCTGTTTTTATGCACATAAAATGTATTTCAACACTTAACAACACAAGAAGTATAATCAACGGCTACAAAATGTTCCAGCTACGTTTCTCTTTTGAAGTGATAACCAAGCCTGGCTACATAGGCTGACTGCATGGTAGCTTAATGGTATGTTATAAAAACCCTTTTCCACATTAAACAGGAAAGTAAACCTGCCAAATTTACTTTAAAATACAAAATTAATTTCCTGCCACAGTCTCATTGCCAAAATGATTTCTTGCAGTGCTGAAGGTTTGTAAGTTAAGTCTCCACCTAAAAATTGAAAGTTAAGTGCTGCATTCCTAATTAAGACTCTAGTTATTATTTTTATGTGAGAAAAAAATAGCAAATGAAGGACTTCCTCTTCAAGTTATCCGAATGGTTCAATATGTGTGTAAGATTCTTGATAATATTTTAAGTTCATTACTATTAACCTGGTAGAAAACACCGTTTCGTAATCAAGAAAAATTTTAATAAAATCACATGTAACTGCATTATTATAAATGCCTTATCTCGGCTTTCTTCTAAGCTATCCAAATTCAATGTTTCTGGTGTAGCCACTTGAGTTCACATTAGATTTATCTCACCCTATAAAAGCACAATTCATTAAACAGACTAGTCTATTTAAACTAAGGCAATTTTATCACAGTCAATTCAATTATTTAACACTGCTTTTTTAACTCACTACTTAAAGCTTTCTTTTGACAAGTATTCCTTTAAATAAATGAGTTGTAATTTAAAGAATGAAAAAAGATCAAGTTCCCTTCCAATATATGCAATTAGCCTATAGGGAGATGTTTTTCTGATATAAAACTAAGTTTTCTTTGGAAGTTGGGTCGAATTTCAAGTAACAGAAGCCACCGAGGTTATTTTTTCAGCAGAAATAAACAAAAAGGAGCTTCTTACATGCAGTTAACTTTTCTTTTTTGTTGTTGCTTGAATTTCACTTATGGAGGTAACTTCTTGGCAAAGCCTACATAATTAAAGAATTGGATTGATCATCTGAATAATTTATTCCAAAGATAATATAACCTTGAATATGTAGCCCTGACTTTCTTATCCTACTAAATGGATGGCCTGGTTAGTGACTTTATAAAGTAGTAATAAATAGCAGAATGAAAGTTTATTAACTAACTATTCAAATGCCAATGAAAGCAAGGTAAGTCTGTGTGCCAAGTTCTTTTCAAAAATTTTCCCACAAGTTTTTTGTTGTTGTTATTTAAAATTATTAGGCGGTTGAAATTTGTTTTCAGGTTACAGATGTGAAATACAGATCACATGAACTGAATAAAGAATGTTGCAGCTATTGAAGATAAAGAAATGTAAATGTATTTAGGTCATCGTGAGTTCACCCAACAGTATTTTCATAAAGGCAATGCCATTAATTTGTCCTGCCAGCTGTCTTCAAAAAATAAGGTGAAAAGTATCAAGGGAACATGGATTATCTTGTCTGTCATTGCCTGAAAGGATTATTGTGATTTTCATAGGTGACACATGAGGTGACTCTCATGACTTAGGTTTCAAGAAGCGTTCCTTTTAAAAGGAAATAGTCAAAATATATTATTGTTACCAAAATACTCCAGGTAAAGGGAATTTTTGGAACTTGGCCTCTCATGTGTTTTTCTCCTTTCTTTTTAGATTAAGTAATAGATTTGGAGGAACCTGGATGCCTCTGTCAGTTAAGCAACCAGCTCTTAATTTAGACTCAGGTCATAATCTCAGAATCATGAGATCAAGCCCTATGTCAGGCCCTGCATTGAGCATAAAGCTTGCTTAAGATTTTCTCTTTCTGATGGGATGGCTCAGTGCATTAACGTCTGTCTTCTGCTCAGCTCATGATCCAAGGGTCCTGGGATCAAGCCCTGTTTGGGGCTCCTTGTTCAGTGGAGAGTCTGCTTCTCCCTCTGCCCCTCCCTCCTGCTCAGGCTCTCTCCCTCTCTAAAACAAAACAAAACAAAAAAATGTACACACACACACACACAAAGAAAATAAACAAGAGAAAGAGATTTGGATGACTTTCCTTTTTCTGATTTAAATACTCATTCCAGTTTAATAAACAACCCAAGGATCAAATTACTTCCTCTAGTATAGGTAAGTGAATTAATAAATTTATCAAAAAGAACTGAATAATTGTCCAGAATGAGATCTTTCACTGTATTGGAATCACCTAGAAATTAAATGCTGCATGCTGGGATAAACCAAAATCATTCACCCATTACATGGAAAAATATTGTCATATTTAAGGATAGCTATGTATGCCTCCTGGACTTACTTTATACCTTCTATATCCAAAAAATAAAATACATAATTTTCAACAAAGCATTATAGTACTTTCATGGGATATGTGTCCGTTTTAGCCACTCAGAGGTGATAACACCTAAAAGCCAAGTTAGATATCATCCAGAATGCTTCATTTTGATGTTAATTCATGTGGATTAATTACCTAATTTAAGAGTACAGGGGTAAGCCAAGCTATGCCTGGAGAGAAATGAAAGAAGCATCTAAACAAAAGTTTTAAAACAAAATACAGTTGTAGTGTGTGTTTATTTTAGAGACTTATTTCATCCCACTATCACTTTCCCCCAGCACAGGGGCCTAGCGACAGAGTCAGGTCTGTCTCTGCCCTAAACACATTCTTTAGCCCTTATATGCATCACCACTGACAGACGGCAGCCATAAGTGAGGACACCCAAGTTCGTGGGATCCTTGTACCTAACAAAGCTGCTCCCAGGAGATCAAGCAGCAGACTCAGCAGGCATAAAATGTGCCTCCGCTACACACAACTGAGTTTTCTGTCAAGTCTATGATGAAGCACAAGTTTGTATCTCTTTGAGAAACCACCAGATTCCATTTCTATAGCTTAATTTCATGTTGCCAACTGATAAGATTTTCTTCTATAATTAAATTCCTTCAGTTGCATGCATTTGACACATAGGATTTGTGGTTGTTACTGCCAGCTACTTGATGTCGGTCTGAAGATCTATCATCAGTTCCCTCTACGTGTTGGGAGTCTCAGGATGAAAGAGGTTAGATAGAGATTAAGGGGATTTGGGCAGACAATAGAGACATTCCTATGCATCCAGAGGACATACATATGCCAGTATTTGGCAGCACAACTCTGCCTTAGGTTGTCAAGGAGAAACAAGAGGGACAAGACATTCCCATTCTCTAGAACTTGCCTACCATAGTGGGTTCACTTTTCTTATAATTGTTTGTTCTCATATTTTCTTTATCATCTTCTGTGCTTCTAAAATTTATAAAGAGAAAAGTATTGTACTTGATGGATTCAATCTCTAAGACATACTGAACCCCTTGCATCATCTAAAAATTAAAAACAGGAACAGGAATACTTAATAAAATTTCCCTCAATACCTGAATTTCATCTTCTCTTCACCACTATTCATCTTTTTTCTTCTGTTGTTTTCACTAAAAAAAAAAAAAAGAGAGAAAGTTTTATAGTCATAAATTAAATTTCTACTAGAACTTTAAGGATTTTAGATAGTTTATTGACTAGCCATAACTATGTCAATAGATATTTCTTTAAAAGAGCTCCATGGCCAAATCACTTTGGAGATATTACATAAACTGCTTAGTTTTGGAGATCATATATAAAGAGTCCAAAGAAACCTCAGAGGAAAAAATCTTACTAACTTCATTTACCTCAATTTTCCCACATTTATTTTCCCACATTTTTATCAGGGAATACTAATGTCTCACAGAACTGGTATCCAGAACAATGCAGTTTAGAAGATTGTAGACTATATGTCACAATTTATATATCAGGGGATCTTTGCTACCTCACCCATGGACACCCCACCATTTATTAGCAAAACTCCCATTGAAGTCCTGGGCTCTTCAGTTAAGTGGTCTTTCTCTCAATAAGAAACATGCACATTTCTACCAAAAAATAGAAGCAGTTGTTTTTTTCTGATATTGTTAGACATAAATTGTCAAATGAAATGGATTTATAAATTATTTACTACCAAAATATAATCAACACCAACTGAAAGCTAAGGATTGTGAAGAACTTTGAACCACAGCATTGAACAAAAACACCTCTAAGAAAAGCTTTTGGAACATACTTCATATTTCAAATATTGCAGTAATGAAAAATAAATAAAATTTTGCAGTAATGAATACCTTAATTCTAAATTTAATAGGATGTGTAAATTTGCATTTATAAGTGAGAATTCTGAATAATATATTTTATTAAATCTTGTAAACTATCTTGAAATGCCTTGTATTTATCTAACAGAGGCTTATGTGCCCTGAATCACAGTAAAAATAATTTTAATAATCCTACTTCACTCCGAATGATCTCAAATTGATATAATAAATGTAAATCATAACTTACAGAAACAGAATTGTAAATACATGTTAGGTCCTTGGTCTTTGTTCAGGTTTATATTTCAAGAGATAAACAAAGCTCAGAGATGGAGAGGCTAAGAATGAAGATACACAGCCCAGGACCCAAGAAAAATTTCCCATCTAGACTAGAGACAGTTCTACCAGCTGGTATAAATTAGGGTCATCTTTTCAAAGGAGAGACACCCCTAATTCGTTCACTCAATGAACATTGGTTGAGCACCCAAGTCACCCTGGCAGTGACACTAGGGATAGAAATGAGGGAGATACAGTTGCTGCCCGTGGGAACTTAAGTTCTAACAAGGGAGGCAGACGGTAAGAAATTGCGCTAGTAATTAATCCGTGACAGTTAAGATAGTTGATACAAAGTGGTGCAGGGTCAGGTGTAGTGGGGCATAGGTTCATACCTAAGATATAACTGTGAGATCAGACCAACCACAAGATTGGGGAAGTCTCTTTAGACAGCTTACGTTTGGTACGGGTCCTAAGGCTGATAGAAATTCATCGGAAAAGGAAGAAAAAGGCATTCAAGGCAGAATTGCTGGGTCCTTTACAGGAAAGCTGGCTGGGTATAGAGAGCTAGGAAGATTTGCTCCCCAAAATCTACTAGAGAGCCAAGGGTTTGATACAAAGATGTGACCAGCTTAAAGGAAGAGATTAAACATCAGAACCCTGAAGATGAGCAACAAGCCAATTAAATGGGTGCAGAGTTATACAGCTATAGTTTGAGGTTGGAGGGTGGCAGTGAGTGGAATACGCTGACTACAACTACCACCCTTCAGAAAACTAGTGCTTTCTGTGAGCTGTCCAAGATTGTGGGGTATATTGGCTGGCTTTGACTTTTCAATCTTCATATCCCGAATTTATTTCTTCCCAGAGCTCCTCATTCCATTCATGTTTCCTACCTACTTCTGGAGTTTAACCAACCACATCCGCAGAAATACATCCCACTGGTCGGTCCACGTGAACATAGTTAGGAGGATGTATCTCTGCTCTTGAAAACAGATGAGCCTCCGTTCTGTCTCTGAATTCTACTATGTTAAGATACTCAATTAACAAAACACCAAATTAGCTACATTTCAAAACTCCTCATGAAAATATCCTCAAAATTCCCGGATGTTATTAAGATTATGGGAGAATAAAAACTGTTTTGACACATTTTGAATGAAACATGATAAGATCTTACTATCTGTTAAAGCACTAAGTACCTTTCTTTCCCCTCTCCTATGAAATACGGGTAGAGATATGATCCCAAACCACTTATGTTTTCAAAATGCAGGAAAGTTCTATAATTTTCAATATGAAAATATGGGAAATTATATCCATTTCTAATCTGAAATTGTTTTCTATAAAAAATATTAGAAAATTGGTTATCTATTCATCTCTTATTAAAAATAAGTCTACTGCATTTTGCTCTTATCTGAGATTCATGATTATATACATGCATCCCAGTAAAAGACTTTTATTTTGAGACAAGGGATATTCTTTATAGAGGTTTTCAGTTCTCTGAGGTTCCTTGAACAATCTGTCAAGAAAAGAAGTAGCATACTTTTTTTATAAGTCAGCCTCCATACGGTTTCTTGTATCATGGTTCTAAATGATTTTACATCCAAGGTATTTTATTAACTGGTTGGTGAATTAAATAAATGTGAACCCCAGCAGATATTATCAGCAGGTATAGTTGCTGATTAACATTTCAAAAGCTCATACACTATCTTTGGGTAGTATTTGGAGATTATGAGTAAGAGGAAATGTTTTGGTATATTTACTTGTTTTAACTTGAGGATTTTTAAAGAGTAGAAAGTCTATGGAAAAGCAAGTGTTGGGTGTATGGTCCCAAAGGTAGTATTTACTGTTGTTCCCTGAAACATGGTAATTCTAAGAAGATGACTGCACGAGGTACTTTTTTAAATTTTGCACATAATTGAAAAAAATGCAACTACAGGCAGTTTCAAATAGTTCTTTATCCAAAGGTTTGTTATTTAGAATCCAAAATGCATATTCCAGAAAAGACACAGGATAGTATCTACCATGTTTAGGTAATCATGTCAAGTCTATTTAGTTCATGATACAAGTAAAACTTCATATTTCCTGTTTGTTGGAGTTCTATGAAGATTATGTTAGATAATAGAGGTGTTTCGGTGGTTCAGTCAGTTAAGCATCTCAGCTTAACTGCTCTCAGCTCAGGTCTTGATCTCAAGGACATAGGTTCAAAAAAAGCCCCATGTTGGCCTCCACCCTGGGCATGGAGTCAACTTAAAAAAAAAAAGAAAAAGATTATATAAGAAAATAAAAAGCACAAGTAAGGTTTTATATATATGTCTAAATGTCATTCCTTTTTACCACATTTAGGGATTCAACTGATGTTGAATGTAATAGGCTGGCTTGAATTCAACGTTCTGGGAGCATTTGTAGGAAGTGGGGAATATTAATAAAGGAAAAAGGAGAGGAAAATTAGCTTTCTCGATATCCCAAAGCTCCATCTGTAGAACATACATTCAGTATTCTCCGTCCTGTTAGTCAGATCTTCTCAAAATAACAACCTATCCAGGCCTGCCCTGATCTCCAATTTACCAAGCCCTGCCCTCAAGCACCCATCCCGGCACCTCTGATCCCACCTAAGTATTTGAAATGAAGTCCTACTAACATATGGATGTGATTTGAAGGAATTTTAAAATACTTTACTTTAATTTAAAAATGGGAATTGCTTGAAAGCATAATTTTTTTTCTGAGTTGTTGCAATTTCTAATCTGTGCCAATTTTAAAGAAACTGTTAGAACCTAGTGGGACCTGGGAGGGAGACAAACCATAAGAGACCCTTAATCGCAGGAAACAAACTGAGGGTTGCTGGGGGGTGGGAGTATAGGGATAAGGTAGCTGGGTTATGGACATGGGGAGGGTATGTGCTATGGTGAATGCTATGGATTGTGTAAGACTGACGATTCAGAGACCTGTACCCCTGAAGCAAATGATACATTATATATTAATAAAATTTTTTAAAAAGAACATAGTTGGATAGAGGAACAGTATCTGACATTAAAAAAAAAAAAATCTATCACAAAGGTCCTGCCAAAATACACAGAAATGCACTACTCAGAAAATGGCATAAAAGGTTAAACTTTCTGTAATCAATTTTCTAAACTGATAACAAAATTTCAGTAGTTATCATGTCATAGGGATGTAGTTCAGCTTCTGATATTTTATTATGAGAGAATTCCAGATTCCTAACAAATTCTGCAAACATAGTTGACCTCGAACAGTAGAAGGGTTGCATCACCGTCTCCCATGAAGTTGAAAATCCACATAAAATTTTGACTCTTCCAAATCTCAACTATGAATAGCCTACTGCTGACCAGAAGTCTTGCCAATAACATGAAGAGTCAATTAACACATATGTTGTATGTTATATTATTACATGCTGTATTCTTACAAAAACTAAGTTCAAAAAAAGAAAACATTATTAAGAAAAGGCTAAGAAAGAGAAAAATACATTTATAAGACAGTATTTACTGAAAAAAATTCACGTATCAGTGGACTTATGCTGTTCAGTCCTGTAAGCCTACATTGTTCAAGGGTCAGCTATATGAATACACACACAGTTATTTCTATGCAAATAGTGAAATGGAAAATTGCAAACCATCATTTATTGAAAAATTTCTTTCTTTCCTTTTTTTTTTTTTTTGCTATTTTATTGCTAAAATGGAGAAGGGAAAAATACAAATAAAATAAAAATACAAATAAAATTTTAGACAACAGTTTCTGCTGTTGCTTTTGCTATTTAGTAGGTGCATTGATGAAAAGAAGTAGAAAGAGAACAGAAGACTGTGTTTACACATTAACCAGGTAATGACCATTTATGTTGTTTCCAGTTTGGTGCAATTGTGAATAAACTATATAAGCATTCAGATATAGGGGTGTGTGTGTGTGTGTGTGTGTGTGTGTGTGTGTGTGTGATTTCTTCTCTCTTTTGTTTGTACCTAGGTCTAGGATTTCTGGGTTGTTGACAAGTATAACGTAAGTTTGTATAAAACTGCCAAATGGTTTTTCAAAATGGCTATACCATTTTCATTAACACCAGCAGTGTGTGAGTGATGGTTGTTCTCTATTCATTGCAAGACCTGACATTGTCAGCTAGTTTGTTTTGTTTTAATTTTAGTTGCTCTAAAAGTGTGTTGTGATATGTAATTTGCATCACTCTAATGACATATGTTATTGGGTGTCTTTTCATGTAGTTACTTGTAATCCGTATCTCCATGGTGGTAAATCACTGACTTAAATCTTATGCCAACTTTTTAAATCAGGTTCCTTATTTTCTAATTACTGAGTTGTAAAAGTCCTTCGTATATGTTGGAGAAGGCTGTTGTTCTTTTTTATTTTCCAATTACATATTTTATATATATTTTTTTCTTTATGATTTGAGCTTTCTGTATTCTAAGAAAACTGACCTTAACTCAAGGTCACAAAAATCTGTCCTATGTTTTCTAGGGTTTCTGGGGTTTTACAACTCTGAGTTTTGCCTTTGGCCTATTTTCCATTTCCAGTTCATTTTTGTATTTGGTATGAAGAATAGATTGAGAGTTTCTGTTTTGTTTTGTTGGCTTGCTTCTTTTCTCTATATAGATATCAAATTATCCCAATGCCATATATTATTTTAAAGATTTATTTATTTATTTTAGAGAGACACTGTGTGAGAGTGTGTGGGAAGAAGGACAGATGAAGAGGGAGAGAATCTCAAGCAGACTCCCCACTGAGCTTGGAGCCTGATGTGGGGCTCCAACCCACAACCTGAGATCATGATCTGAGCCCAAATGAAGACTCAGACACTTAACCAACTGAGCCACCCAGGCATCCATCCAGTACCATATTCTAAAAATGATGTCCCTTTACCACTGAATTATCAAGTGAAAAATCAACTGATTATATGTATATGAGCCTATTTCTATTCATTCTATTAATTGATATCTCTATCAATTTTAATATTATTTTTGTTATTGTAACTTTATAATTAGTCTTAAAATCAGGTTGTGAGAGAACACCAACACTGCTACTTACCAAAAAAATGTTTTGACTAGTCCATATTCTTTGCATTTTTATAAACATTTTAGGATTGATTTGTCAGTTTCTATATTATTGCATAGCTTCTGACAAGTAGTCTGTAAAACAGTGTATTTCTTTTATGTAATTGATCTTATCTTTTTCTGGTTTCCTTCAGTGTTTTCATTTTGGTTAAAAGCAGTTTAGAATGATTTGATGTGTGTATGTGTGTGTATGTACCCTGTTTGGGCTTCTTAAAGTTTCTTGGATCTGTGGTTTGATATCTTTCATTCTTTTTGGAATCCATTATAGTTTCAAATAGTTCCTCTACCCATTTCCTGTCTTTCACTTTTTTCTTTCTAGGATATAATTAAAGATATGTTAGATTATCTGATATTGTTGCATAGTTCCTGGATGCTCTGTTCCTTTCTTCTCACTTTTTTCCCCTCTATGTATATGCCAGTTTAAATGATTTTAAGGAATGATACATTCCTGATATTTTTCTCATTGATATTTTCCTCAGCTGTCAGGTTATTTTCTGAGCTGTTCAAAGGCACTCTATCTGTGATGGTGTGTGTGCCATGTGTATGTGGATATAAGTCTAGCATTGCTTTTTTCATTATATTATTAGAGTTTCTGATTCTCCACTAAAATTTTTCATCTGTTCATACATGTGGTCCATTTTTTCCACTAAATCCTTTAGCATGTGAAACATAGTTATTTATAAATCTCAAATAGTTCTGACATCTTGATCATCTCTGATCTGGTTCTGTTGATTGCTGTATTTGTTGACAAATGGGTGGTTTTTCCTTGCTTTCTGTATACTGTATGCTTTTTATTGAACATTATGTGTAGAACCATACAGATATAGTGTGTAGAACATTATGTATAGAACAGTATATAATGAAATAAATATTGCTTATGATATTTATTCTTTTGTCATAAGGCTTTAGTCATTAATGACTGTTAGGTCATTATACCTTTCTTGTATTATATGCTTCAATTCTTCTAGTGGTGAATTACAATGTTTTGGGCTAAAGGCTTGGTTTGTTAGATGTTTTCCTCAGTATTTC
Organism: Mustela putorius furo; assembly: GCF_011764305.1. Taxonomy (NCBI): domain Eukaryota; kingdom Metazoa; phylum Chordata; class Mammalia; order Carnivora; family Mustelidae; genus Mustela; species Mustela putorius. The sequence continues at coordinate 5,936,298 of NW_025422022.1, read as the reverse complement.
TGTCCCATCTCAGTTTTCAGTCATCCCTCCATGCATGCTGCTACATGGCTGCTCTTTCTCCACCCTCTTGTCCTTCCTCTGATGGTATATTGCTGTTGTTTGTTCCCCATGTTCTTCCTGGGAAATGGAAATGTTCTCTGGATACCAGGGTCTCATATGTGGGTATTCCATTCACTCTCTGTGACAGCAATACAATGACTTGTGTCTTAGGCAGGAATGTCCCCTCCCTTAGAAGTAGCAGACCTCTAATGGTATTGGTATAGGGATAAATATAGTATAAAATCCTGGGCAAGGAATTTTCCTATCCCCCACTCACCCCACTCATGAGTAAGTATTTTTTTTTTTTACTCACTTCTTTCAGCCAGTTCAGATACTCTGTATATTTGTTGTCTTCTTGCCACCATATCCAGTCTTAGCTGTCTTCACAGAATAAAGCTGAGAGATTTTATAGATTTGGTTTTCTGGTTTTCTATCAATGTTAGGATGGAAGCAATACTTTTAATTTTAAATATTGATTTGAATCTATTCTCTCTTATATACCTTGTAATGTGATCTTCATTTCTGACATACTTTTCTTCTTTTTCTTCTAATTCTTGGATTCAATCAATTCTTATTTAAAGTTATCCTAACTTTTTATACATTTATGTTATTAGATTCTGAACTTCTGATCAAGGGATTTTGTTTTGTTTTGATTTTTTCATATCTCCAAATGCTTAGGGAATATTTCAGTTTGAGGAATCATATTACAATTTTCTGCTTTATGGTTTTTGGGTAAGGAGAATACTCATCAGCTGAAATTATTTTAAATTTTTTCTTATCATTTTACAGTATTTTCCTGTAATTGTAATCTGCTTTTTTTCTATTTCTCTTTAATTCATGGCTGGGGTTGCTAGTTCAAGAGTGCCCTCTTCTGTTATTTTAATAAAACACAGATATTTTGATGGATAATGATAAAGAGTGGATAAGATTATTACCAATTTTTCATAATTTTTTTCAAAATTCTTAATTTCTTTCCTCTTACTTCCTTCTTTGTCTCATTGTCACATATCTGAAGGATACTATTCCTTATCCATAAATCTGATTTATCCTAAGAACAATGATTCCTCAATGATGTTATTTCTGGCCCCACTCACTTTGAAGACCCTTCCCTGTAGACAGTGGAGTAAACTACCAAATTTCACCCTTCCCTGTAGACAGTGGAGTAAACTACCAAACTCCAGCTGTGTTCAGTATTTTGTCTCTTCCTCTGTGACTTTATTTCTTCTGAGAGTGATTTATGTTTTGATCTAAACTTCTCCACCTATCTGCTCTTTTTTTATGAAGTATTTTATACTTCCCTTCCCCCTCTGTCTATATGCTCAGCGTCAGCAAGAACATTCTAGAATTTGGTTTATTATTCTACTTAGAAATCACCTGAAATCTTAATGGTTTTCTATTCCATAATTCTAAAAGTGTAAGTCAGGTAGAGTTGAATTTGCAAATCTGGGTTGTTATATGGTTTGGATTTTTGAGGATTTTTGTGGGATTGGGGGGACTAAATGTATGAAGAGAAATAAAATCAGGCATCCTTTATTCAAGTTTTAGTATATTCATAAAATATAACAACACAAAGCAAAAACTAGAATGAGTTTTTGATAAATACAATATGGATAAAACTCAAAAACATTATTTTTAAATTTTTAAGATTTTTAAAAATTTTTTAAGTAATCTCTACACCTAATACATTCAAACTCACAGCCCAGAGATCAAGAACCACATGTTTTTTTGTATGAACCAGCCAAGAATACTTCAAAAACATTATTTTGAGTTGAAAATAGCTAAATGCAAGTGTATACATACTCTATGTGATTATTTTTATAATGTTCCACAACAGCCAAAGTCAATTTTGTGATATAAATAAGTTGTTGCCTGGGACAGGCCATAGATGGAATTCACTGCAAAAAAACACAGGTAATAGAAATGAAGAAAATATTGTATATCTTGACTACGGAGGAGACAGCTAGACAGGTATACACATTTCTCAAAACTCATCAAGATTTATACTTAAAATGTATTCATTTTGTGGTATGTAAATTTTACTCCAATAAGATCAATTTTTTAAAAATTCAATATCTGTTTTTAATAGCAGATTAAGTATAAATGATGAGAGAATTGCTGAAGGATTAGAAAGACAAAATATGGACACTATAAAAAGAAAGATGACACTTAGAAAACAGTAAAAAGATATCGAGTAATGTATAAGTAGTACAAGTTCTGGAGGTCAAGAAGTAACAGAGAGAATACAGTGAAGGAAAAATCCAAAGAAAAAAATGAATGTGAATTTTCCAGAAAAGAGCAAATAATAAACCTTTACATTGAAGGAGAAAATAGGAATGAGTGGAATCATTTTTTGGTAAATCTGCATCAAAACATTGTAATGAAACTGTAGAGTTCAAAAAACAGAGAGAAAATCTGAAGAGAGGGCATGAAAACAAAAAAGAAAAATTGAATGATGAGCAATATTCTCATAGTAAAAAATGGATGACAGAAAACAAGGGAGGAAGAACTGTCAGCATAAAATTCTATACCTGCCTAAATGATCACTCAAAAACAAAGGCAAAATAAACATGAATTCACATGAAGATAAACTGAGAGTGCTTTCTATTCATTGACTGATAAATGCTGAAAAATTTTAAAAAGATGTAATTCAGTAAGAAAGGAAAAAAAGCAACAATGTTGATAAAAATTGTAAAAAGAAGCGACTGGGATGAAAATATTTTGGCACAACCTTAGAGATACAGTAAAAAAACAGTCAAGAAAGCACAGGAAGTTGTTAATTATATGTTAATTAACTTTCTTTAAAATAGAAAAATAATAGACAGTAAATGAATTATCTGAAAGGGAAAAGAAAAGTATGGTTATATTTCAAAACTGAAGAGGATAAAAGATAAGGACTCTGAGAAAGAAAATAGGATATATAGCAATAATTAAAATATTTGCAAAGGGGATGTGTTATCAACAACACAGGTTCTAGAACATGCATACTTCAGTTCTTGATCTATCACTTTCCAATTGTGTCACTGGGTTAGTGACTAAGATACTTCAGTTTCCTCTTCTACAAAATGAAAAAACATCATAGTGCCTACGTCGGAGGGTTATTTAAGAAGTAAGTGAGGACAGCTTCTCATGAAAGCTATGGCCTATCATTATTCTCAGTGCTTGATAATACTTGGGTATTTTGATTCTGAAAAATAAGTGAAACTGAAGTGGATTTTCTTTGCTCAGGGTGTTTATTTCTCCTAGTAATGGAGATTCCAGAAATTCCCATGTGAGTTTTTACTAGCTATGACCTCAGACAATTCCCCTGACCATTAAAAGGGAGTAAGACTGCCTATTTGTCAGTACAGTTGTAATGAACAAATGAGTCAACCAGGCTAAAATGTTTGAATGATCAGAAGATAATTACTTTTTTAAATTGTGTTCTGTTAGTCACCATGCAGTATTGAGGAGGCACGGACTGCATGGAACACTGGGCATTATATACAAACAATGAATCATGGAACACCAAATCAAAAACTAATGAGGTTCTGTATGGTGACTAGTAAGATGAATTCTTTGTAATGATGTACATGGCTCAAGAGGATCTAGACTTTATCTCATATTAGTCTCATTTCTCACTCCTCTCCAGCCCCATTCATCTCCTTGTTCTTGCATGAATATGCCAATACATTCCCAAGTTGGAACCTTTGCGTTTTCTCATGCTTGGATATTGTCATGGTTGCCCCACACTTCCCTTAGATCTTTACTCCAAATTTATCCTCTCAGTAAGTAGTCTTTTGACTACTCTTGCCTACAAACACTTCATAACCACATTTCCATCTGGCCTTCTTCCAAAATGCCATATCTGATACTTATTTATCTCACTTTTCTGTTTGTCCTCTACTGGACGGCATTTTTCATGAAGGAAGAGAATTTTTAGTTTGTTTGTTTGTTTGTTTGTTTCCTTCTATTACTGTTCCTCTATCAGTTCCTGGTACAGAATTAGCATTTTTTTTTTTTTTTTTTAATTAAGCTTTACGCCCAATGTGGGGCTTAAACTCACAACACTGAGATCAGGAGTCACATGCTCTACTGACAGAGCCAGCCAGGTGCCCTTCACAACTGGCATTTAATAAACAGTAGTTGAATGAATCATTTGAAGGCTCTGTTTCAGATAATATCTCATGTGTTTTCTCCTATTTCCTCCACGCTGTCTGCCTTCTACATCCTCATCATCTTCATCGAGTGAAGCCCTGCAATTCTGATGCCAAGGCCTTCCAGCTATCAGCCCTGGGGATGCCAGGCCCTACCCTTTAGCTTTGACTGTACAGCCATGCCTGTAAGTCACTTCTTGGCACATCACACAGGCTGTGTGATCTGGCTTCCCAAATATCCTCCCAATGGGCAAGTGATGCAACCAAAAGGTCAGAGAAGTTAACCCCTCTCTAGTGACAAACTTGGAACAACAGGAAATAAGAGTGGGAAGGGGTGCACAGGCAGCAGTACTCAGAGATATGGATTCTCTGCAACCTTCCTGGAGAAATCCTTTGGGCTGGGCAGACGTACCTGCCAAGCAATCTATAGGGTCTCTCTGTGGCTTGTCCTGAAGGAAGAGCACATAGTGTGACACACCACATCACTTTGTTTTGTTGCTCTCCCCAACCCTTACTCCCACTTTCTTTATTTGTTTTTTGGTTGTTTTGGGGTTGTTGTTGATGTTGTTGTTTGGTTGTTGTTGTTGTTGTTGTTTGTCTGTTTTTTTCCCTGAGTTTGTACTTTTCAAGTCAGGCACCAGGAGTCTAATCTTTGCCTCATTCTCTGTTTTCTGAAGAACCTGAGCTAAGACAGAGCCTTTAATGCTTCCATTCCTTTGTATTCAAGGGGCAAACAATATTAATCAATTTGGAGGTGAAGATAGAGTGGTATGATCCCTTGTCACTGGAGTCAAATTGAACCAGGTTTGAATCCCAACTGTACAAATCTACGCAATAGTTCTATGGAAGGGCAGGAGCATGACACTGTGACATGTGTTCTGGCAGGGTACATCCTTGCCAGCCATCAGTCTAGACTGTGAAAGTTTGGTGGACAATTTTTCATGTGTCCTGGGAAATGATAAACGATAGAATCTGTCCTCTAAATAAGGTACTGTGATACAAAACTTGTGCTGTCTCTATTATGCCATATTGCCTCTCAGCAGATATAATTAGCTAAGTAACAACTCATCATAAAAAGAAAACAAACGAAAAAAAGTCACATTGCCTTCCTTCTTATGGTGGTCAGCTTTATTTATAAAATATGGTACTTTGTTTTTCATAAAAGGCAATATCCTATTCCTATTACCTAACTGTACCGATTCTAAGGATTATTAATATATAGCTCATTTGAGGAGATGAATAGTGTAAAAGACATGGCACTTTCACTGTAACAGCTTACAATACATCTTTAATGAACATGTCTAACAAAATAGATAGGAAGAGGCAAAACTTATGAAAATTAAGACCAATCAATTCTTGATTTGTTTTTGGCCCACTGTCTTCATTTCTCCTTAAACCTGAACATTTTATTTGAGGTGAATTAATAAACATGCAAACAGAAGATAAAACAATCAAACACAAAGACAGTGCTTTCTCTGGTGTGCTAAAGTTTATTTTTAAAAATTTAATTGCCGTGTCTCCAGTGGAAAATGAACCCATGAATTTAGCAAACAGAAGAATCCATTTCTATTTCAAATAGAAACATCCATGTTTGCAACCAGATTTTTTTTTTTAAAAAAGAGAGAGCGATGAAACAAACTCATTCTGTTTTAGAATTCAACATATTCTCTGTCCATCCCTTCTTTCTAATTTCCCCTCTAACCAGTAATGTTTGTTATGAAAAAAAAGCACATATTTATTTAAATGGTACTGACATACACTGAGAATTTTTAAACATGTTTGTTTATACATGCTCCTTCCTCAGCCATCAATTTTTTCCATATAGCCTTTGAAAAATAGAGGGATTTGCGTAATGGTAGCATGGGCCACTTGTGTGGTATAAATATATATATTGCTAAGTCAACATTATATACACATAAAATATATACATAACACTAAGTCTTGCTTATACAAGAGCTAAAGTAAAGACAGTGCCTTCTGGCTTAGCTCAGAAAATGTAATTTCTATAATGAATCATTTTTTTCCTTATATCCTTGATAGTCTAGACCCAGACAATAAGATGAAACTTTCACATGGAAAAAGGGAACTAGGAGGAGCAATACCATCAAAAACTAAATGGACCCCAAACCAATGAATGCTAAATAGTCAAACATCATAATAAGGGAAGTGATTTTTTATTTAAGCCACTCCATTTTCAACATTCATCAGAGTAAGAGAGAAGTTTCCATTAGTTTTTTATGGATGGTAACTAGATCTGCTTTCTTTAACATTCCAAAGCCAGCCTGGGTATGGTAATGCTTGTCATTACTCTGAGTAGCTGTAGGGTTCTAAAGACTCACTGTGTCTGTCTTTTGCTTATCACCCTAAAGAGATTAATCTCTAAACAATGATCTTCTGGTACTGTTAACCTTGGGTTTGAACTTTTAGTCCATCAAGAAAGAAAGGGCGGATTCAGAATGGTGGAGAAAATATCTAAAGTTTATAAAGGAAAACAGAAACTGGTTTCCTGATGTAATAAATCCTCACCACAAACAATCACTCACTACAAAAGGAAAGGTCCACAGTAGGGTGTTGTTCTTACCTATCCTTTGTCACTTATTTCCCCCAGGAATCACCAACTGGTAACTCTGAAAAGTGTTTTAGCAAAGAGTAGTCCAAAAAAATTCATGAGGATGTTTCTTTTCTTTTCTTTCTATCAGCTTCTGCCCAGATTTTGATGATGATTGGAAGCAAGTTCTATGTTCACAGCAATTTATCTTTCTACATTACCTGTTTCTAGGTGATAAATATGTTATTTTCAAATTAGTGTGGCGTTTGTTCAGTTAATTATATGCATTAGGACTTATTTCGACAGGAATGTAATTTTCACTACACACATGCTAAAGCAGAAATCTTCTAGTACATTAAATTTCATAGGCTTTTCCTACTAAACAAAACCTTAAAAGGAACATTTTCTGGGAAAATAATGAAAACTTTGAGGAAACATCAAATATCATCCCACCCCTCCACAAAAATGCTTAGAAAGAAGAAAAAGAATGAGGCTCTCTTCCAAATTAGAGAGAATCACCTAAAAACACCTGAAAAAGTCCTCATTCTTATCCTTCCATAACTTATAGCCTTAGTTATGACTTTAAAATTTATTTCAGTCTCCAACTATAAAGCTCTATATTAATTATAATACAGGCTTATCAATTCTGCACTGCCTTCCATCTGCATTATTTTTGTAAATTACAATTACTAACATTTCTGGTTTTAATATATTTCTTCTTTCTTTTCAAAGTTTTATAAGGCTTTATCCTCTTTATACCATCTTGCTATAAAGAATAAAAAGCCGAAGTGCTCATTAGCTTATTATAACAATAGCTGACAAACTTGCTACCAAAAAACCACCTCTCAAATTTTACTTTTATTTTTGGACTCAGTTAAAATACTTCTAAAATATGCATGCATTGACTTTGAGAAGATGTAATTGTGATATTAAATTTTATTGAAATTTCTCAGGTCCTGATTTGTGTACCAGCTTGTGCTCTGAGTTCCCACGAAGCAGTAAAACGTTTAAAATACTGTCTGTGCAAATGTAAAATTTATGAATTCACACATCTCTGGTTGATTTATGTGAAATAATAATGCACTATTTAATGCTTAAACATGGCTAGAAGCAATGCTAGGCTATCAAGATGTACAATGGAATAATAGATTTATAAGACGGATAACCTTCTTGCCTAGAGAAGCTTGTTTAAAGGTGTTGTACAGATATATTAAACTATATGTAATTTTATACTAACTTAATGCTGTAGGCCTCTACTGCAAGCAATAAAAGATTACAACCATGGCATTTGCAATAATAAAATGATCTGGCTATTCAACATAAGGTATGTATCTGAGAAGTAAAAAGAGATGAGGAACTTATTTAAAAGTTTTGTCCTTTTCATTCATTGCACTGTACAAAATATTTTTTTTTCTTTAATGTGGTCAACATAACTCCAAGCCCAGCAATTGTCTGTCATCATTGTAACTGAGGGGAAGATTTCCACGAGGGGAATAATTGGATGTTTCCAGGAGGCCTCCAGGCACATTTAATTATCACCCGATTTGCTTAGAAAACTAACTAAAAACTTATTAGGATGAGATCTAAGAGAAAATTATAATTGGCAGTTTTCTGGTAGACACTCTACCCTTTTTTATTATATTATACATGTTATTATTTTTTTTTTTAATCAGGAAAGGAAATATTTCTTTGGTCTGAGTCTTTGGTTGTTTGATCATTGAAAGGTAAGCACTGAGATGCATTAGTTTGACTTTCACACTTACAAGAATTAAAAGATAGACAAAGAATTTAGAATTTTTCAGTTATTATTTCCATCATATGATGCTTTGAATTTGGTAGTGATTTGGTCTCAGAATTTAAGGCCCTTACACATAATGTGCTGAATTAATGACAAAACCTCCAAAATAGAGCTCTGAATAAGGTAATGAACACATTTCAAAGATCTCCATTTGTATTGCAATTTTGCCTAAATTCCAGATAATTTCTTTCACATGCTAGTAAATAGCAATTCAATAAAATGATTTTAATAACCAATGAATTCTCAAAAAGAATCCAATGAATCAGTTGAAAAGCAAAAAAATTTCCTTCAAGGACTACAGAATTTTAAATCTCCTTTGAAGTAATAAAATTTTGACAAATCAGAACATGAATACAATTGATTAACAGGGTCACTAACCAAAAAGTTAGAACAGGATGAATGACCAATTACAGGGAAATAAAGATTAGTACAACCTGCAAAACGTCCAGTTGAAATCAAATTAAAATTTGATGACATTTTCAGAATAACAAGGAGATAATTTTTCTTTTAGTTTCCCAAACTCAGCTGCATCTCTGCACCTCTACATTGCCTACCTAAGATGAAGTTTTTAAGTCTGACAGTGATATCAGTTACACTGATTTTAAAGTCAGCTCTATTTGTCAGGAAATAGCCTGGTCACACATTAACCATCAAATGTTCAGCTCCCTTTCTGTGTCTACAGTTAGTTTTTAAAGTATAAAATCACAACATTGTTTGTGGTATTTCAGCAACATTTATTCCCAGCTTACACACCCAGTGGAAACTCATATTATTAAGAAATATCTCAGTGCTGAAATATCGTCTTATGTAGGACACTGTTGAGTGATTTTCAACATCTTCAACATTGCCCTTAAGACATGTATAATATCCAAACAGCCAGAAATCTAGTCAACTAGTTGAAACTTGTCAAAATATGCAGTCAGTCTGAGGTTTGGAGGTATAGCTTGTGTCCATTGTAACCAGGTTTCCTAAAAGCTACATCTGCTTGAAGTTTCCTAAAGTGTTATCAACTGAAACTGTATGAACAGATAACCGAAGGTCTCTTTATAAGAGAAGACAGGAGAAAAAGGATGATGGCACCATTCACCCTTGATGGCTAAGTGGATTCAAACGTACTCTATCCATAAATACATGAATACAAATACAAAAGTTCTGATGTGACTAGGAAATATATTTAATTTGTAAAAAGCCATTGTCTATTTGGGTATTCAGGACTGGGAGATGGGACAACTCCTTTCGGATCTCTGTCCAAATGGAACCAATATAAGTAGCCCAGCCTAGGGGCACCTGGGTGGCTCAGGGAGTAAATATCTGCCTTCCATTTGGGTCATGATCCAGGGTCCTGATATCAAGCCCCATGTCAAACTCCCCACTCAGCAGGGGGTTTGTTTCTTCCTCCTCCCTGCTCATGCTTGCCCTCACTCTCTCTCTCTCTCAGTCTCTCTCTCTCTGAAATAAACAAAACTCTTAATAAATAAATAACCCAGCCTCTTCCTTCCCCCGACATTATTCTGTCTTCTCATCCTGCTCTCTTGTCATCACACTTGTCTAGTGCCTGAATTATTATGTATTCATTTGTTTATCCTTTTGTGACTCTCTCAATTTCAGTGCAAGCTCTGTAGGCTCAGGGTATATTTTGTTCATATACCTCTGGATATGCAGAGCCATACCAGGCACCTGGGAACATTTCTTAAATATTCATTGAATAAATGAATAGCCACATTTCACTAACTCTTTAGCCCTGGACAAATCCTTGAATTCTGGTTCTCAGGCTCGCCCTAATTTTATGAATAAGAGAACTGGACTGACTAATCTCTCAGATCTTTCAGATTAAAATGCCTCTATTTTATTAAAATGCTTTAATTTGACCCTCTAGACAAGACATCCTTTCTAAATTAAGGTATGTTTTCAGAATTTGTTTCAACAACTATTATTTCCCTGTATTACTGGTTGTGATTATTCTCCAGATTGCAGTGGCCAAAAAAAAAAAAAAAAAAAAAAAAATCATACTCTTCTATTTTTAATCATTCATATTTGTGATTTGTGCTCAGTTACTCAAATTTTTAAAAATACAGTGATTTTTCCAGTTATGAGTATATTACCTTTCAGGTCCAAATTCACCCTTCAAGGCTCTGCCTTGTGATACTGAAGCTGGGCTCTCCAAACATTTCTACATTTCTTTGTCTACTGGCATCACGCTAAAATTTGTCAGCAGAGGCTGAGAGAGGGCTGCTGGGGCAGAAGAGCCTCTTCTTCTATTCACTGTGCTCTCCTCGCTCCTGAGCACCCAGTGGTGCCCAGTGACCTGGCAAGTTTCAGCAGCGCACCTGCTGCAGCCTCCAAGCAAGTTTGGCTGGTCCCGCAGTCAGTATCCCAGAGTCTGGAAGACGGTAGAAGATAGCTTCCCTTTGTGCTCTAGCTGATTCCTTTTGAATGGCACTGGCATCCCAGCCCGAGGTTTCCTGCTTACCAGCCTGAAATTCTTCAGCAAGCTTCACCATCCAGAGGGCAGTGGCACACACTCTCCAAATGTCTTTTTTCCTTGGGTGCTTTGCCTCAGTCACAGTCAGCAGCTACTCTATCCATTCTTTCGGTATTCCTTCGAGTTCCCTTTACCTGTTAGTAGTTAATTCCTAGCTACCAAGTAACTGTTTTTTATAATAAACTTCACTTGCTTGAATTACCATGTGTGGTTTTGTTTTTGTTTTGTTTTGTTTTTGTCTCCTGGCTGACCTCTGATATAGAGACTTTTATTTCTTTTTTTGAAGATTTTATTTATTTACTTGACACAAAGAAAGAGAGAACACAAGCAGGGAGATCAGGAGAGGGAGAAGCAGAAAGCCCAATGTGGGACCTCATCCTAGGAGCCTGGGATCATGACCTGAGCTGAAAGGCAGATGCTTAACTGACTGAGCCCCCCCAGGCACCCCTACTTATTTTTTAAAAGATTTATTTATTTATTTATTTATTTATTTGAGAGAGAGAGAGAGAGCCAGTGGGGGAATGAGGGTGGGGAGGAGAGAGAGAGAGAGAATCTCAAGCACACTCCCACTGAACTCAGAGCCCAACACAGGGTTCAACTTCATGACCCTGAGGTCATGACCTGAGCCAAAACCAAGAGTCAGATGCTCAACTGACTGAGCCACCCTAGCTCCCCTGAGTGATGTAAGAGACTTAAAAAAAAGAAAAAGACTTATTTAATCAAAATTAAAAGCATATATACTATTACCTCAAATTATAGTAATAGCTATATCTCAATTTTGTAAATTTTGGAAGTTCTTATAAATTTGAGACATTTTTCTTTTTTAAATGCCCCATAAAATAGTAAAGTCTGAAGTCTAAAAAACATGATTTCTTAGTTTCTAGTTTTATACATGGGGACTTTTTTCAAAAGAAGGATAGATTTATTTTTTGTGAGAAAGTGAAGGAAACCAAATTTAATAAATACACAAGTCCTTAGAGTCTAATTTGCTTTATAACAGAGGATAAAAATGGATTCATAAAATGCCTTCATGTAGATTATTACATATTCCCTATGCAAGGTTGGACATATGTACAGACCTTCAGAGACATATACACTCAGTGATAATAGCTTAAGCAGAATTAGGCATGGGTGCTTTCTAGTTAGAATATGGTATTTCATAAACCACATGAATCTTATGGAATATTATAGGGCTTAATGCAAAACATACAATAAATCTTCATAGGACTGTAATTTTTTTTCTACTCTTAAAAGAACTCTTTAAATTGTACAACATTTATATTCTGATGAAACCCCTCTCCTAAGTTTCAAAAGTTAAATGTGATCTTCAGTACTTGTCAACTTTGTTCTTTCACTGAGACAGAAGAGATAATGTCATCTGACAAAAAAATGTATATACTTGTATTATATTCCTTGAAGTTTTACATCTATAACCTTCATTATTCAAGTCAGAACTGGAACCAGGGTCCCTCCTTTAAACATCAGCTGAAACTTCTAAATAAATAGCATTTTTCAAATTTTAGTAGATATTACTCTTTTACTACTACTTAGTAAATACTTTGAAAGTGCTATCCCTATGAAGGAAGAAAAATAGGATAATAATAAAGCATATACCCACAATAAACCATGTTGCACATTGAGGGCAGGCTGGATGAAAGAATACAAGAGGGATATGTTACAAAAGAGCAAGCTCTACATGAGTGGAGATGGAATTAGATGTTACTCTTGCCTGGCAAACAGGCCAGTGAGTTCATCTGGTGTGTCTTTACCATGAGGTGGCAGTTCCACTTAATTTCTCCCTCTAGGACCTTATTGCTATTTCAGTCTCTGGTTCCACACCTCTCATTTTACAAACAAAAAACCCAAGATTTGTCTAAGTTAATTATAGGGTTACATGTCTAATTAGTAGGCTGAGCTTTAATTCAGTAAGAAAGGTAGTTCCATTAATCAAACTTGGTACAGCGATACTGTGGCAGGAACTGCTAGTTGCCTCCCCAAACCCAGCACTGCCTCCGTACCTCTAGCTTAACACAGAATCCCAGTTTTGAGATGGGCACATTCTGCCCAGACTCCTTGGCACCCACATATGGCCATGACATGATTTGGCCTATGTAAATGATGTTTCTTCTCTGTAAGTAGAAAATTTTTATGTGATTTCCAAGAAATAGTAGAGGTATAAGGCATAACCTTTTCTAGTATCATGCTGTTTCTTGCCAACTCAAAACTAAACAGCTGCCAGTCATATAGCCATCTTGGCCCCTGGAGTGATGTACTAAATCTGGCTAAGCAACAAGATAGAAGGAACATGGGTCTTGGATACAATGGAGTCACAATGCCAGCCTTGTAACATTGGCCTCTGGACTTCTACATGAAAGAGAAATTATCTTGTTGAATCTACAAGTGGGCACATGTAGCCAATCCTAATCCTAACTGGTTCAGATAGTTTCCAACCATGAGTTTTCTAACAGCTGTTCTGAGATAGAAGAGCAAATCTTCATATCCCAGCAATGGGCCCAACGAAAGTCAAAGACTTGTTTACTCAAAGTGTGATTCACTGACTAGTAACAATGGCACCAACCAGAAGTCCAACCAAAGCCCCAAATCTCATGCATCTCCCCACCAAACCTGAGTCTGCATATGAACAGGACTCCTTATATGTGCACTTTGAAATCTGAGAAGCTCTGCTCTAAGATAGCAGTTTTCCCATCACACCTGTCTATGGCAGTTGACCTTGTGGGGTAGACAATTTTACTACAGGATCTTTCGTCTAATACCAATAAACAGCAAGGTCGCTGGCAAGGCGCCCAAATTCAGGTGTTATAGTAGAGACAGTTATCAGTTAAGAGTCTTTATTTTAAATTTAAGATTCCTCAAAAAGCAATAGTGAACATGATTTTTTCCTATCTCAGGAAATCCTGGGAACAAGAGAGCCCAATGCTTATTTTTCAATATGAGAAAATGTTTGTCTCCTTTTTTTTTTTTTTAATTTGTGTCATTATGTAATAGTCCTTTGCAGAAATGGAAACAATTGATCCAGAGGCACATTTCTTAATTCTGGTCTGCAGTGTTTCCATCCTCTGTGGCTAATTTCAAGATGGAAGCAATACAAGAGCTTAGTGTGTCTTGCTGAGATCAAATAAACTTGCCCATGGTCAAATAGCAAGTCAGAGGGAGAAGCTGAACTACCATGAGTCCCAGAAGCAAGATTCCTTCTCTCTGACAGAAAAAAAAAAAAAATCATTATACAATTCTTATCCTGCAAAAATTCTTTAAAATATTTTTTATGGAATGAAAGCTCAGAGTTGTATCATGTCCAATTTGAGTGAATAACTATGATTATAAAACATAGCATACTTCTTGAAGTGTTATTTAATGGATATTTTAGCTTCTATAATTATTAATAAAGAAAAATTATGACCAAAACATAATTTTGTTTAAGGATAGGCACTAATAACTTTAATAAACTAAAAAGAACAGTTACCCAAACAACCATGTTCTTATATATCCTTATCCAGGTACTGATAATCATGGGGATTATTAACTGATTATTCAACCCTCATGTTTTTTTAATAATGTTTTAAATAGCTGTGGTTAACGACACAACAGAAGTCAAATAAGACAGGCCAAGGTTATAATCCAAGATTTTCAAATGCATCCTAGTAATATATTTGTTTCTTACATGCTTATTTGTAGACTTATTTGCTATAATTAACATACAATAAATTTCACATACTTAAAGAATATAATCGATAACTTTAATACTTGTACACAAACCATATCAAGGCAGCGAACACAACCACCACCCCAAATTTCCCTGGTGGCCACATTATTTATTTCCACATGCCCCTCTCCACTCCTTAGTGCCTGTGTAGAAGCAACCACTGAGCTGATTTCTGTCAGTAGACTATTTTGAATTTTCTACAATATTATGGGACTAGAATCATACAATGTGTACTTTTATCAGCCTATCTTCTTCCACTTCACATAATGATTTTGATATTTACCATGCTGTTCCATAAATCACTGTTTCACACTGAGTAATGTTTCTTTATAAGCATATACCACAAATTGTTTATCTATTCACCTAGTGATGAATATGCGTGTTACATCCAGTTTTTAAGTATTCCAAATAAAGTTGCTATGAATGTATATGTAGAAGTCATTGGGTGAAGACTTTTTTTCTCCACTTTTATTTCTCTCAGTGGAATATTTGGAACTTATGGTAAGTAAATGTTTAAACTTTTAGGAAACCGCCGAACTGTTTTTCTACTGTTTTTTAAGATTTTATTTATTTATTTGACAGACAGAGATCACAAGTAGGTAGAGAGGAAAGGCAGGCAGAGAGAGAGAGAGAGGAGGAAGCAGACCCCCCGCGGAGCAGAGAGTCCGAGGTGGGGCTCGATCCCAGGACTTTGGGATCATGACCTGAGCCAAAGGCAGAGCCACCCAGATGCCCCTCCACTTTTTTTTTTTAAACGTTTTATTTATTTGAGAAATAGAGAACTAGTAGGGGGAGAGGGGCAGAAGGAGAGAAAGAAAGAGAATCTCAAGCAGAACCTGCACTGTGTGGACCCCAATGCCAAAATGGGGATCAATCTCACAACACCAAGATTGTGACCTGACCAGAAACCAAGAGTTGGACACTCACTTAATGACTGAGTCATCCAGTCACCCCTGTTTTCCTACTTTCAGTCCCATGCACAGTAAACCAGAGTTGAGTTTCTCCACATTCTTACCAATCCCACTGTCAGTCTATTTTATTAGATTCTTTCCAGTAGGAGAGTAGTGGTTTCTCATTGTTTCAATTCACATTTTCCTAATGATTAATGATGTCAAGCATCTTCTCCTGTTTATTTACTATCCATGTATTTTTCTCACAACCTATTTGTTCAAATCTTTTGCCCATTTTTATTGAGTCATTTCTTTCATTATTATTTATTTTGAGGGTGCCTTTTCTTTTTTTCTTTTTTTTTTCCAGTTAACATACAGTTAACATTGGTTTCAGGTGTAGAACATAGTGCTAAAATGAACAACATAGGAAACAACAGATGTTGGCAAGGATGTAGAGAAAGGGGAACCTTCTTGAACTGCTGGTAGGATTGCAAATCAGTGCAACCACTCTGGACCACAGTATAGTGTTTCCTCAAAGGATTAAAAAATAGAACTACCCTATGATCCAGCAATTGAACTATTTTTCCAAAGGATACAAAAATGCTGATTTGAAAGGATACATGGACCCTAATGTTTACATCAGGATTATCAACCATAGCCAAATTATCAAGAGTTCTTTCCATGTTCTGGATATAAATTCTTCATCAAATATATGATTTGCAACTGTATTTTCTTCATCTGTGGCTTGTTTTTGCATTCTTTTTTTTTTAATTTTTTATTTTTTATGAACATATATTTTTATCCCCAGGGGTACAGGTCTGTGAATCACCAGGTTTATACACTTCACAGCATTCACCAAAGCACATACCCTCCCCAATGTCCATAATCCCACCCCCTTCCCCCAAACCCCCTCCCCCCAGCAACCCTCAGTTTGTTTTGTGAGATTAAGAGTCAGTTATGGTTTGTCTCCCTCCCAATCCCATCTTGTTTCATTGATTCTTCTCCTACCCACTTAAGCCCCCATGTTGCATCACCACTTCCTCATATCAGGGAGATCATATGATAGTTGTCTTTCTCTGCTTGACTTATTTCACTAAGCATGATACGCTCTAGTTCCATCCATGTTGTCGCAAATGGCAAGATTTCATTTCTTTTCATGGCTGCATAGTATTGCATTGTGTATATACACCACATCTTCTTGATCCATTCATCTGTTGATGGACATCTAGGTTCTTTCCATAGTTTGGCTATTGTGGACATTGCTGCTATAAACATTCGGGTGCACATGCCCCTTTGGATCACTACATTTGTGTCTTTAGGGTAAATACCCAATAGTGCAATTGCTGGGTCATAGGGCAGTTCTATTTTCAACATTTTGAGGAACCTCCATGCTGTTTTCCAGAGTGGCTACACCAGTTTGCATTCCCACTAAAAGTGCATGAGGGTTCCCCTTTCTCCACATCTGCACCAACATCTGTTGTTTCCTACGCTGTTGATTTCCCCCATTCTGACAAATATGAGATGATATCTCATTGAAGTTTTGGTTTTCATTTCCCTAATGGTAAATGGTAAGAAGCATCTTTCCATGTGTCTGTATGTCTTCTTTGGAGATATGTCTGTTTCTACTGCCAATTTTTAATTGGATTATTTTAGGGAGGGATGTTGAGTTCTATCAATTCTTTATAGATTTTGGATATTAACCCTTTATCATATATGTCATTTGCAAATATCTTCTATTCCATGACTTGCCTTTCATTTGTCTTGTTTGTTTCCTTCACTGTGCAGAAGTTTTCATTTTGATCAAGTCCTGACAGTTTTGTTTTGCTTTTGTTTCCCTTGCCCTAGGAGATATATCTAGAAAGAAGTTGCTGTGGCTGATGTCAAAGAAGTCACTGTTACTTCCTGGGTTCTCTCCTAGGATTTGAATGGTTTCAGGTCCCAAATTTAGGTCTTTAATCCATTTTGAATTTACTTTTGTGTATAGTACAAGAAGGTGATTCAGTCTCATTCTTTTATATGTTTCTGCTTTTCCAGTACTATTTGGCAAAGAGACTGTCTTTTCCCATCAGTTATTTTTGGATATTCTTTGTTGAAGATTAATTAACTATAATTATGGGTTTATTTCTGGATTTTCTATTCTATTCCATTGATCTATGTGTTAGTTGTAGGTTTTTATTAGATTCCCTTATCATATTGAAAATTTTCCCTTTTATTTATAGTTTGCTGAGAATTGTTATCAAAATAAATACTTAATTTTGTCAATGGACTTTCCAGTATCTAACAAGATGATCATGTGTTTTGTTTTGCTTTGGTATGTGACTATGATGAATTGTTGATTGGCTCTCAATTGTTAAACCAACCTTGTGTTCCCAGGGTCAACACTACTTGGTCATATTGCATTATCACTTTTTAAAAAATACTAATAGGTTCTATGAGAAAAATTTTGTTATTTTTGCATCTATGTTTATGAAAATTATTGGTCTATATCTTTTTCTCCTAATATCTTTTTCTGGTTTTGATATCTGGTTAATGCTGCTTTCATAGAATGAATTGTTGAGTGCTCTGTCCTGTTCAATTCTCTGGAGGTGTTTATACAGACTTGGCATTATTTTTTCTTTAAACTTTTGCAAAATTCCCTCATAAAGTTAACTCAGCCTGAAGCTCTCTTTGTGGAAGGATTTTAAACTACAAATTCAATTTATTAGACATAAGGTTATTCTAGATATCTATTCTAGAGTGATTTTGTTGATTTATGTTTTTCAAGAAAGTTGTCAATTTACTCTAAATCATCAAGTTTTTGATATAAAATTGTTCATAATATTCTTTCATTTTTTAAAAAAAAATAGGTAGATATATATCTGTCAGCTGTATAACTCCTAATATTGATAATTTGTGTTCTCCCTTTTCTAATCAGTCTGGTTTTTGTACCTACTCAGAAAGGCAACTTTTGGTCTCATTGATTTGCTCTTTTACTGATTTTTGCCCACATGTTTATTATTTCCTTATGTCTGCAAACATTGAGTTTAGTTTGTACTTCTAGTCTCTGTAGACAAAGGCAGAGGTCAATGATTTTGACTTTTCTTATTTTTTCATGGGCATCTATGGCTATAAAGTTTTCTCTAAACACTGCTTTATCCTTTTCCCACGAAATTTGGTATGCTGTGTTTTTACTTTTATCATGATTTTACTTTTGATTTTTTTGACCCATGGAATATGTAGAATTATATTATTTAGTTTCCAAATTTGGGGATTTGTCTAGAATCCTTTTGGTTATTGATTTCTAATTTAATTATGTTTCTATAAAACATACTTTTAGAAGAGTTGAATTATTTTAAATTCAATGAAACTTGTTTTCAAAGTCTAAAATATGGTCTATTTTCATCAATGTACTAAATGCATTTTGTATTCTGCTCTTGTTGGGTGTAATATTCTGTAAGTGTAAGATCAAACTGGTGGATTATATTGTTCAAATACCCTGGGACCCATGAATCGTCCATCTAATTGTCACTCCAGCTCTATAATTATTGAGAAGGGATGCTAAAATCTCTGAATCTAATTGTAGATTTTTCTATTGTTTCGTGCTGTGTTTTAAGTTTTTTTCTTCACTTACTTGATTTACTCTGTTATTCAGGACATAACATTTTGAATTATGTATTCAGAAATCTACTTTGTAGGAGGGGCACCTGGGTGATTCAGTCGGTTGAGCGTCTGACTCTTGGTTTGGTTTAGGTCATGATCACAGGATTGTGAGATCCAGTCCATTTTGGGCGCCAGGCTCAGTGGGGAGTCTGTTTGAGGTTCTCTCTCCCCTCACCCAGCTCATGCATTTGCTATCTCTCTCAAATAAATAAAAAATCTTTAAAAAATCTACTTTGTATTAGATTAATATAGCTATTCCAGTCTTCTGATTATTCATACCATGATACATCTTTTCCATCTTTTTCCTTTTACTTGTTTCTTCCAGACATCATATACTTGGGTCTTGCCTTTCTGTTTTAATCCAAATTGCAAATCCCTTCTTTTAATATGGTGACCACTTATATTTATCATGATCATTTATATTTTGAGTTTAAATCTACCATCTTGCTAATTGTTTTTTATTTAATTCGTGTCTTCTTTGTTCTCTTTTCTGTAACTTTTTCTGATTAATTGGCTTTTTAATAGTTTCTATTTCATCCCTTTTGTTAGTTTATTAACTGTAAATCTTAGTTTTGATTTTTTTTTAATGGTTGATTTAGGGTCTATAGTATACATCTTTAGCTTACTGGTATACTTTCAGGTAATATTATAATGCTTCAGGTACAATGTAAGAATTGTACAGTAATTTGTTTCTGTTTCAACCCACTCCCAGCCCTTGTGCTATTTTTATCAAAATTTTACTTCTACATTGTTGTAGAGCAATTACAGGTTGTAAACCCCCTGATACATTAGCACTTTGGCTTTAAACAGTCGATTATCTTTAAAAAAAATAAAAATAAGACAGAGTATTTTGTATGCATCTGTGTATTTTTATCTAGTATTATATTCCTTCTCCTGAAAGACCACATTTCGCAGAACGTAGGTCCATTGCTGATAAAGTCTTTTAGCTTTATCATGTCTGAAAGAGAAAATATTTCATCTTCTTCTTTGGAATAATATTTTCATTGGATAAAGAACTCTGAATTAATCATTTCTTTCCTTCAGTAGTTTCAATATTTTGCTATACGATCCTCTTGCTTGCATTGTTTCTTATAAGAAATACACTATCCTTCTCACTTTTTATCTTTTGCACATGTATGGGGCTTTTTCTCTGTTTGTTTTTAAGGGTTTTTTGTTTTCTTTTTTTTTTTAAATATGCCCCAGTGTTTAAGTTATAGCAACAGAACTCTATGTCCAATTGACATTCAAACTGGATACAACAGAGCTGCTCAACAGAAATGGAGAAGTTTAGTCATCATTTCATCTGCAGGATATACTCTGTATTCTATATCCTATACTCTATATACTCATATCCTATACTCTATATCCTATACTTTATATACTCATATCCTATACTTTATATACTCATATCCTATATACTCTGTACTAATATTTTTAACATTAGACACTGTAGCTTCCATCTCTTAAAGTTTGATTTTAGTCTTTTTCATATATTTATGACTCTATTTAACATGATGCATCTTTTCTCTAACTTCCTGAACATATGAAGTATATTACAATAACTTTGAATGTCCATGTCTGCTAACTCTATCATTCATATAATTCCTTTGTCTGTTTATTTCTACTGATTGATTTTTCTCCTTATTATGAGTCACATTTTACTGCTTGTTGACTTGATAATTTTTGATTGAATACCATATATTATAAATTTTACTTTGTTGGATGTTAGATATTTTGTATTCCTGTAAATAACCCTGAACTTTATTTGGAATGCAATTAGTAGACTTCTAATCAGTCTGACCCTCTTGGAGCATACTTCTAAGTTTTGTACGGTGAGATGCAGGCAGCATTTAGTCTAGGACTAATTTTTCCCACTGAAGATGTCCTGTCAACTACAGTTGTGTTTTTGCTTTTGTTTTTATCACTCTGGCTGGTGGGAACAGGTATTGTTACTGACCCTGTGCAAATGTGGAGATTGTTGCATTTAATCTTTTCAGTTGGTTCTTTCTCTGGCCTCGGAGAGGTTCTTTGTATGGATACAAGAGTCGTAGTGTAGGGAGGAAACCCAGGAAGATGTCTGCAGCCCGTGAAGATGTCTGCATCTCTTTCTTTCTGCCCCTCTCTTCAACCTGGTAGTCTTCTCTGCTAACTTTAGCTGCTATTGCTTCCCCATACTTCCAGTGTGGATCACAAGTGAGACAGTGCCCCAACTGACCACTGGCTCTGCTCCCTTCCCATGTTGTGGCCTCAGCACTCTCTCCAAGCAATGCACCAGGGCAATTATAGGACTTACTATCTTTACTTCCTTCTTGTCTTGGGGATTACTAGCCTGCCCTGACTTAATGTCCAATGTCTGAGTTTATTCTTTCACATATTTTGTCTCAGTTTTTTCTGAGTGGGTTAGCAAGATTTCTCAGGTGAGAGATCCTTGTTACTCCAAATTCATCAGAAGTACGTATCTGATTTTAGTAACCCTCTGAGATAAAGAGTAAATAGAGTTAGATTTAAATCCAGTCTCTACCACTTAATAGCTATTATTTAATCTCTCTAAGCTTCATTTCACCGTCTCCAAAAAAGAGTATATAGAAGTTAAATTAGATAATATATATATACAGTACTTATCATGGTGCCCATGAATAAATGTTAGAAATTTTATTTCTAAAACTGAAAGACTCTTTCAAGGCATTGGAAACTAAATCCAATATAAAACAGTCAATTGATGAAAATAATTAAAGAGGCCTATGAACACATTCATTCTATTTTTGGGGGGTGTACATCCTACAAATTAATCTGTTATTACTTGTTGTGATCTATAATCTCCTTGTAATTCAGAAAAAGTGACTGACCATTTTTCACTGTTCTTTATTCAGAACCTTTTGGATTTCATCAACTATAGGGAGCATGGATATTTTAATGCTTTCTTCCCTAAGTTTTCTTACTCTTTTCTCCTTGAAAATGGTAAAGACAGTAATATCTTAGAAATCCAATATTATTGGGGTGCCTGGGTGGCTCAGTGGGTTAAGCCTATGCCTTCAGCTCAGGCCATCATCTCGGGGACCTAGAATCAAGCCCCACATCTGGCTTTCTGCTCAGCAGGGATCCTGCTCCCACCCCCTTGTGGGGGTGCCTCTCTGCCTGCCTCTCTGCCTCCTTGTGATCTCTCTCTCTGTGTCAAATAAATAAAATCTTTTTAAAAATCCAATATTATTTCTTTAGACTGCTACTGGAGGGAAAGTCTATCCCCAACCCTAGACATCTATTCTCCATCCTAATTAAAATTCCCATCAGCTGTGACAGCAGACTTCTTGCTTATGCTCCAGCTACCAACTACTTGAGGGCAAAGTTCACTTTATCAAATTTTGACAAATAGTTACAGTAAATGGAAAATACTCAGATCTGATATTTAGTAGTTTCAAAAACAATAAATTTTTCTGTCTTAAAAGCTTTCATTTATTCAAACTAACCTGTCAGAATATTTGTTATATCTTTTAAAAATTAATTATGGTGCTGTCTGTCTCCTTACATTCTGAAATATGCCAAGTCCTTTGTGATTAAGAATTCTTTATTTTTGGTAAACCTTAACTCTGAGGAAGAGGAAGAAATAGCTGTACTATAGCTAACAGCTAATTTAGAGATTCAAAGAAGTTTGGAAGAAAGTCTCTTTATTAAAATAAAATGCCATCAAGATGTTGACAGCAAAGATTACTAACAATTGGGGCTGGAATACCTTTGTGTGTTAGTAGATAATAGACTTAGATGGGGAAACTTGTTCAAGATGTCATTCAATTGTAGTGTTCATTTTTGAGTTTTTAAGTGGTGGTTAAAGTAAAGATGTGCGGTGATAATGGTTGATGATGATGGTGGTGCCATCTTTTTTTCTCTATGTCGAAACGTGTGTGTTTTTAGAACAATGGGTTGTACTCTTCCTATTAAATGAAATAGCACAAGGCTCTTTGTCAATATATCCCTTTGTAAGCGACTTGTCTGTAACTTTGGTCAAACCTTCTTAAATGTCTCAGCAATTCACCTCCTGGAAGCTTCTCATGGTTACAAAATCTAACTCGGGAGATCATTGGTTGATAACTATTCGTCTCTTACACAAACTGTGATAAACTACAGACTGAGGTATAATTATAATAGTATCAGGGAAGGAGAATGTTTATAAAAGGTGAATCCCCAAATAAAGTTTAAAGCCTTAAACTTAATTTTACCATAATTTAAGTACTTTAAATATTTAAATAATTTGGAGAAGAATTTTGTTAATGGTGTCATTGATTAAAACCAATTTTATGGGTAGGGTATGTGCTATGGGGAGTGCTGTGATGTGTATAAAGCTGGCGATTCACAGACCTGTACCCCTGGGGCTAATAATACATTATATGTTTATAAAAAAATTTTTTTAAATTAAAAAAGTCTTAGAAAAAGAAAAAAAAACAATTTTATGAAATGTCTTATATAATAAAATTAAAAAGAAGCTAAAGACTATTGTGACCCTGAAATAGACCTAGTCTAAGACAAAAATGCCTAAAATTAAAGCAATTAGATCAACAGATGAATTATAAAGATAATGATAACATCTAATAATATATTCATATTAACATTTGTAATACATAACAATATATAACATATTAAGCTATATGAAATTTTTTGTAATATAAGTATTATCTATAAAATTTAGTGATACTGGTCACTACTATTCCATTTATATAACATATAAAATATTTTCAAATAAAACTTAAAAATAAAGATATTCACAGTTAGGAAAATATTAAAGAACTTATTACATTAAGAGAATATAACTTACTTGGCAATCCTAAAAATTATGCAAACAAAATGTCTTCTCTTAAAAACAAGGCTGAGATTTTTATCAAAGACTAAACTAATATAGTAAGTAGAAGAGTTTTCATTTGGTGAGGTTATGTATCATTTTAAGACATAAGCCCCTTCTGGCACATGCACCCGAATGTCTATAACATCAATGTCCACAATAGCCAAACTATGGAAAGAACCTAGATGTCCATCAACAGAGGAATGGATAAAGAAGATATTGTATATGTATACAATGGAATGCTATGCAGCTATCAAAAGAAATGAAATCTTGCCATTTGCAATGACGTGAATGGAACCAGAGGGTATTATGCTTAGCAAAATAAGTCAATCAGAGAAAGACAACTATCATATGATCTCCCTGCTATGAGGAAGTGGAGATGCAATGTAGGGAGTTTGGGGGGTAGGAGAAGAATCAATGAAACAAGATGGGATTGGGAGGGAGACAAACCATAAGAGACTCAATCTCACAAAACAAACTGAGGGTTACCAGGAGGAGGGGAGTAGGGAGAGGGTGGTGCGCTATGGACATTGGGGAGGGTATGTGCTATGGTGAGTGCTCTGAAGTGTGTAAACCTGGCAATTCACAGACCTGTACCCCTGGGGCTAATAATACATTATATTTTTATTTAAAAAAATTTTTTTTTAATTTTCTCAAGCACAATAAAAACAAAAAACAAGCAAATGAACAAAAAGGATATAAGTCCCTTCTAATCAGAACTAACACACAAATCCATTTGAATGAATTCATATTCTTTCCTTCACTGAGCCATTGGGCAAGAGTCTTTGGGCAAGAAAAAGGTGTACATGTCAATTAAAATATAAAAATACAGAAATTATGTTGTAAAAATATAATTGGCATTTTATAATTTACTAAATTAGACACAAGTTAGTAAATTATGAAATTATATATATAATTTTTAACCAAAAAGCCTATGATATAAGATTACATTATTAAGCATTATACAAGTTTTGCTATCCACATATCAGCAGGAAGAAATATATTTTGATAATTATAAGCAGTCACGTAATGAATTTTAAATCTTGATCATCTTCTGTGGTTTATATATTTATTGATTTATTATCAATTATATTATATAATGTAAGTGTATTATATATATACATACATATAAAATGGAATAATACTCAGCTATAATGAAGGATGAGATCTTGCCATTTCTAACATGAATAGACCTAGAAGGTCTTATGTTAAGTAAAATAAATCAGACAGAGAAAGACAAATACCATATGATTTCATTTATATGTGTAATCCAAAAATCAAAACAAAACAAACAAACAAATAAAAAAGCAGAAGCAGATCCATAAATACAGAGAACAAACTGATGATTACCAGAGCAGGGCAATGGGCAAAATGAGTGAGTGAGAGTAGGAGATACAGGCTTTCACTAACGGAGTGAAGAAGTGACAGACATAAAAGCGACAGCATAGGGAATATAGTCAGTGGTATATAACAGTTTTGCATGACAACTGATGGTACTTAACTTATGGTGAGTATAGAATAATGTATAGATTTGTCATATCACTATGTTGTACACCTGAAATTAATATAAAATTATATGTCAATTATATTTCAATTAAAAATAAATTTTAAAAACATCTTGAACATTTTCTAACTTCAATTAGAGTATGAATTAAGTCTTTCAAGTATGTCCTTAGTGGATGTTGTAGGAAAGTTGGTGAAGAACATGCCTAGAACCAGGCAGAAAAAAAGACTCAATGGCCTAGTAGAGAATCCCCATGACTTCTCTCATACACAGTACCTCTCCCAGACACCGGCTCTACTTTTTTTCTTAAACAGTCACCTCTGGGTTACAGGAGCTTATGCAGAAATGCCAGCTCCCTCCAATTCAGCAGTTACCATGTGGTAGGATGAATTTTTGTTCCCTTTATGGTCATGTGGTTGATGAATTCTCAGAGCAGGCAACTCAATATGAATTTCAGGTGACCATAAAACAAGGCTATACATTGGAGGCCAGTGGGCTGAAGATACATGATAGAGGCAGTTTGATCGGCTAACACTATGTTCTCCATAACATCTAAACTGGCATGCCTCTATAAGAGGGACCCAGTTTTTAGTGTCCATAGCTTTTCCCATACTCTCTTCTCTCCCCTCAAGATACTGTAATTATCCATGTGAGCAGCTCAGCCCGAAAGACAAAGGTGGTTGGGACCCCTGTAAAAAAAAAACACTGTTCTAGTGATTCTACTACCATTTTATCCTCTTAGCTGCCTATCATATGGCTATCACTTTGTTCGTTCCATTCTTTGGATTTCACAACCCCTGGACGTAATCACAGTACCTCACTTGAGACTACCTTAAAAAAAATAAAAATGGTTAACAGGTAGAACCTGCTGGAGGTGAAGACAACTAACATCATTAAAAATATAAAGAAGGTTGGGGCACCTGGGTGTCTCAGTTGGCTGAGTGCGCGACTCTTGATTTTGGCTCAGGTCATAATCTTGAGGTCCTGGGATCCAGCCCCATGTCAGGCTCAGCGTTCAGTGCTAAGCAAGGAGTCTGCTTGAGGTCCTCCCTCTCCCTCCACCTCTTCCCCACTTCAGGTAAGTTAATAAATTTTTTAAAAATATATAAAGAAGGCTTAAAGATAAAACATTTCTGCATAGAAAACTCATTCATTTTTTAAGAACAGCTCTACTGAAGTATAATTTCAATACCCAAAAACTCACCCATTTTAAGTGTACAATTCAATCATTTTTAGTAAATTTACAGAGTTTATTCACCACAACCCAAGTTCATTTTTAGGCCTAATACCATTAAATGTATTCCAACTCACAACAGGAAATTTGGTGGGGGTGGAGAAATAGGATAGAAGCTTGACAAAATGATTGTAAGTCTCATTTGGAAGAATGATGTGTAAAAGTGGACAAAAATGTTTTGGGGAAGAGAAAAACACCCTGAGAAGAATATCCTAAAAAATTAATAAATGCCCTATAAAGCTGGGGTAATCAAGGTAATGTGATACTGGCCTAAAGTTGATCGATATCATCTTGGAACAAACCACAAGATATATAATAATTTTAAGTAATAAATGTAACCTAAAAATGTAACTCAAAATTGTACCAGTAAAGGAATTTTTTTTTAATCAAATAGTGCTTCCATATTTGATTCATTGGGGCACATTTTTTTCCATTCTCTACTTACATCTTTATCCCACATGTATTCTCAATGATTTTAAGAGTTAAAAGTGAAACCATATAAGGATTTTTTTAAGCATGAAAACAATAAAAGTGATAGACTCGATAATTTGAGCATTAAAAACTATATGTCAAAAAAGCACACTGAAACAATATCAAATACCACAAAGTAACAGAAATTTTTTTGTAATAAATAGGGTATATATTTATAGACCTAATATAAAGAAAACCATAACAAGTCAACAAGAAAAACACAGACCTCAAGAGAAAATGGGTGCCAGTGTTTGGATTCTCCAGAAAGCAAAATGGAGAAAAAGTTTAGTGTTTTTTAAGAGGCTTAACTGAAACTGTTCTTGGAATCAATTCCTGGGGGCGGGTGGGAGGGGTGGGGGGTGGCGGGTAGAGCAAGATAAGGCAGAAGGAGAAATGGAGGCTTGGTATAAACCTGACGGCTAACTCCACATTGAGGGAAACATTGATGGTGGGGGGAAGGTTGGGCTCTACAGCTAGAATGACCACTCAGAATTATCCGAGGTTGAGCCAAGATGTCCATTCCTTTATAACTCCACATCTATCCATCAATGAATGTGGGCTACCCTAGGAAGGTGCATGCTCTCTGGGTCAGCAGCCTCCACAGCTGAAGTCATTTCCAAGGGAGCTGACTGCTGAGAGAGACCGACTGACAGCTCTCTTAGGTCCCACAGCAACAGTTTCTTGCTTGACATGGTCCCTTGAACAGCTCATCTCCGTGGCTACCATGATGAGTAAATGATGTGACCAGACAGTTAATCATACAAAAGACAAAGAATAAGAAACTTGTGAAACAATGTTCAAATTCACTAAAGTTAAATTAATGCCAATCAAAATCATGGTGATATATACTTTGCTTATCAAAGTATCGATCATCTGCGAGATTAATAAAAGTGAGCTTTCTGCTTACTAGGTGACAGCTGCTTTATTAAGAGATTTACACTTGTTTTCTCCTTTACTCTTTACAACACTCTGGAATTTGTTATTATTTTAACCCCAGTTTTACAGATGAGGAAAATGATGCACAGAAAGGTTAATAAGTTGCTAAAAAGACTGTGCTACTGAGTAGCACAATGGAGCTCTGTGCTCTTAACCAATATCCTAATTGCCTCCCTAAAGTAATCAGGGGGCACTGGCTCTGGCTAGTCTACTGCTGGCAAAAGTGTACACAGGTGCAAACTTCCCAAACAAGTTGGAAATTTTGCCTGGAAAATGCTCATTCCCAAACATTTATAGCAACATTACTTATAAGACTGGAGACAGTTTAAGCCATCTAAAAATAAATAAAATATGGTTTAGCCACATGATTACAGCATTAAAAAATAATGTAGGCATTAAATATAATGTCTTATAGAATATTTGAGATTGGAGAAATGCTTAACATATAATGGGAAGTTTGTTTTGTTTTGCTTTTTAAAAGGCAGAAGATTTTTAAAAATTTAATTTATTATTTTTTTTTAGTGTTCCAAAATTCATTGTTTATGCATCACACCCAGTGCTCCATGCAATAGTGCCCTCCATAATACCCACCATCAGGCTCACCCAACCCCCCACTCCCCTAAAACCCTCAGGTTGGCTCTCAGAGACCACAGTCTCTCATGGTTTGTCTCCCCCTCCGATTTCCCCCAACTCATTTCCCTTCTCCATCTTCCAATGTACTCCGTGTTATTTCTTATGCTCCACAAGTAAGTGAAACCATATAATAACTGACTGTCTCTGCTTGACTTATTTCACTCAGTGTAATCTTTTCCAGTCCTGTCCATGTTGCTACAAAGGTTGGGTATTCATCCTTTTTGATGGAGGCATAATACTCCATAGTGTATATGGACCACATCTTCTTTATCCATTTGTTTGTTGAAAGGCATCTTGGTTCTTTTCACAGTTTGGCGACTGTGGCCATTGCTGCTATGAACATGGGGGTACAGGTGGCCCTTCTTTTCACTATATCTGTATCTTTGGGGTAAATACCCAGGAGTGCAATTGCAGGGTCATAGGGAAGTTCTATTTTTAATTTCTTAAGGAATCTCCACACTGTTTCCTAAAGTGGCTGCACCAACTTGCATTCCCACCAACAGTGTAAGACGGTTCCCCTTTCTCCACATCCTCTCCAACACATGGTGTTTACTGTCTTGTTGATTTTGGCCATTCTAACTGGTGTAAGTGGTATCTCAATGTGGTTTTGATTTGAATCAAATCAAATCATGGCTAATGATGATGAACATTTTTTCATGTGTCTTCTTTGGAGAAGTGTCTGTTCATGTCTTAAAGGGCAGAAGATAAGCTGCTCCATACAGTCTGGTCCTGAGAGTGTACATATGTGTATACACACACACATACACACACACATACACTCACACATACATATGCACATATAGTTATAAGGGAATACACCTAAAGTTTGTGAACATATCTTAACAGTAAAACCACAAGTCATTTTTACTTGTTTTTCTACTTTTCTGGTTTTCTACAATAAACATAGATTGCCTTCAGAATAAGAAAAAAGTTCTATATTTTAGTTCATAAACTAAATATTGGGAAAAAATATTGGAAATACTTATAGAAAACTATTCAGAACATATTCTATTTTTTTAATATTTTATTTATTTATTTGTCAGAGAGAGAGTGAGCACAGGCAGAGTGGCAGGCAGAGGCAGAGGGAGAAGCAGGTTCTCTGCTGAGCAGAGTCCAATGTGGGACTCGATCCCAGGACGCTGGGATCATGACCTGAGCTGAAGGCAGCTGCCCAACCAACTGAGCCACCCAGGCATACCCAGAATATATTCTTGATAGTCTTACAAGTCCTCAGCTAAAGTTAACTAGATGAAAACCAAAATAAGTCTTGACACAGAGCCACATTAACAAATAGGCATTTAATCTCTGTCATTTTGAATGGCAAGAAATGTAAGCCTCCTTTTGGTGAATCTCCTCCAACAAGTCATCTCATGATGTCTCTTTGGGGGGTGCCTGGATGTCTCAGATGTTAAGTGTCTGCCTTCAGCTCAGGTTGTGATCCCAGGGACCTGGGATCAAGCCCGGCTCCCTGCTCAGAGGGAAGCCTGTTTCTCCCTCTACCCTCCCCCTTCTTGTGTTCCCTCTCATTGTCTCTCTGTCAAATAAATAAATAAAATCATTAAAAAAAAACAATTGTCTCTTTGGGCTGACCACTTTCTTGGGGATGGATTTCATGGGACGAATGGCTGGCTTAGTGATATTACCTTAGTGAGGAATGTCAAAAATCTAGACCTCTGCTTCTCAACTATGCAAAGCCCTGGGTTCTCTGGATAGAGATGGTATTAATTAGAGATAATTAGAACAAAATTGAGGGTTTTTTGTTTTTGTTTTTGGGGTTTTTTACCCACGGGCTTGAGGTAGACTTAGAAATGTAATCCCACATTTTCAACCTTTCACTACACTGCCTTGACAAGCTTAAAATAATAAAACAATTTAGGATCTTCAGTGACAGTTACATTCAGTAATGTTAGATTACCAGATGATTCTGAAATGTTGGCTGTGGCAATAATATCAAATAGCTCTTACCAATGCATGTACTGCTCCGTTCTGAAGATGACATTTTTTACATGCAAACAGCCTACCAGATACATGTCTTTGGCATGTGTTTCACAAAGGTCACTCTTCTTCATGTAACTTCTAAAACAAAAGGAATGTTTCAAGCTTCTTTTTTTTTTTTTAGATTTTATTTATTTGACAGAGAGATCACAAGCAGGCAGAGAGGCAGGCAGAGAGAGAGGAGGAAGCAGGTGCCCCGCTGAGCAGAGAGCTTGCGGGGCTTGATCCCAGGACCCCGGGATCATGACCTGAGCCCAGAGTAGAGGCCTTAAAGGAGCTGGCACAGCGGCAGTTTGTGACGTCATGAGCTATCAGCTCCTTCAGATGCCTGCAGGTAATAGGGAGCCCATCCTGACCTCTGAAGAGCCAAGCCATGGAGTCCTGATAGTTGACCCCTGTGTTGATTTCTCAGGGTTCCACAAAAAGAGCACAGTTCTCCCATGTCTACCAGTGACAGCTGAATTGCTAGTTATAGGAATCTTGAAAACTATTCAGAGTCCCAGTAACTGTTTCAGTAACGTTGTAAGAAAATATCATGGAAGATATATTTATTGCTTCTACTTTGAAACTGTTTTGTTATTGTTGTTGTTGCTCAGCAGGAACTACTACTACATTTTCCCACGACTACACATTGAAGTTGCTCTCTCATCAACAGTAAAACTCTAGTCCCCTGTTCTAGTCCCTTTATTTCATCCTGAGGGATTTGGAATATCACCCTTTCTCAGGTAGCTCTTTTCTTTGGCAGAATCTCTATTTTGCATTCTTTAAACTATAAAGCAATGACAGGTATCACCCTTCATAAACTAAACTGATTGCCAAATGGTGTGGAATGGTTGGTCAGGTTCAATGGCCAGATCCAAAGGGAGCCCCTCGTCTCAGGTATTTCTGAGACATGCTTTGAATGCAGGGCCCCAGATAGAATCTCTACTAAGATTATGAGAACTGTCAATCTGGATTAAACCAAGAGGCGAAATCTATGAAAGATTTCATAGTAAATTTTACATATAACGAAATCATACAACATGCTCAGAAAAAATAATTTCAGCGCTAACCCAATGGTCATGCAATATAAGCAGCAAAAAAAAAAAGTATATCTTAGATTGTCCTTATATTCCTAGAAGAAGGCTTATTGTTCTTCCTGGTAGAGCCACTCTTTAAAAAAAAAAAAAGGAAGAGGCTGTCTGTCATTGCCAATAAATAGCCTTAGGGAAGCTTTAGTTCCAGGAATTACAAAGAGTCCCCAAGGGGATTAAAAACCAACTGGTGGAGGAGAGAATCTTAAAAATGCCCCCACAGCACCCTGGAGATCCATCATAGGTCCAGGACATTGGAAACTAAGGTCAGCAGAGAGGAACGGCCCACCCCAAAGACCCAAAGACACTGAGGAACAACTCAACAGAACATTTGGATTTTAAGGGCTCTTACCTCTGTTTCTTCCATGGAGAGAGGGAGAGGGAAAGAATCAGAAGCAAGGAAATGGGGGAGAGGTAAAAGGGGAGAAAACGAAAACCTGAAGGGAAAGCGCCCATTGTTTTCAGGCTCAATGTGACATGCTTTGCAGTTTTGCTTCATTTAATCCTCCCATCATCCCTCCATGGGAATGAGTATAATCTCCAGTTATGCAGGAGGAAATTGAGAGTCAAAGGAAAAAAAAAAAAAAGCAAAAGCAAAACTTGTCATACACCAAATAGCTCGTACAAGTCAACATCAGGGCTGTGATTTTTTTTTTTTTTTTTTTTACAGTACTGTGCTGACTCCCACCTGCCCTAAGTGCTCTAGAGGACAAGTTTTGTTTATATGACAAGGATTTGTTTGCTTTTGACCTCCACTAATTTTACTACATGAGTAGAACACTAATTCTCTTCTGGGAGTTCTACATGGTGAGGTGAACGTACTAGAGAAACTGAATCCCCGGCAAAGGAGTTTCTAAAGAGCAGTACCTGTTGGAGTGACTGTGGCCAGGGCGGTTCTAAACGTCTAAACATGATTTCCAATTTTCATCACTCACCAAGGCATTTCTGACACTCTTCATCCACATCCCACAGTTCGGAGCTCCCTGTCTTCTTCTGTTGGTGCCACATGAAATGGCTCTACCAAGGGACACCTGAGTGGCTCAGTTGGTTAAGTGTCTGCCTTTGACTGAGGCCATGATCCTGGGGTCTTGGGATTGAGCCCTACTTCTGTCCTCTGGCTTTGCTCAGCAGGGAGTCTGCTTCTCCTTCTCCCTCTGTGTGCATGCTCTCTCTCTTTCTCTCTCTGAAGTAAATAAATAAAAAATACAAAACTAAAGTATCTCTACCAAGACTGCCGTTTTCGAATCCAAGATATTTATCACTTCTTTGAACTGTGTCTTTCCTACTCCCCATCTCCTCTTTTAGGCTGCCAGTATAACTTCCTCATCCTCTATGTTAACATAATTTATTTGCTTTAATTAAAGGCATGATCCATATGCTAAACAGTGAAGGAAAAAGGAAGAAAGGGGAGGAGGGAAGGAGGAAGAAAAGAGAAAAGAAGTAAGAAAAGAAGTTAGAAAGAGAAGTTAGGGAAAGAAGGAGAAGTGGGGGAGGGGAGACAGAAAAGAGAAGAGGAGGGGGAGGCAGAAGCGGAAGCAAGGAAGAGAGAGTGGAGAAAAGCCAGAAAAGAAATTAGGGAGAACAGGGAGCAGGGAGGGCAAGTTAAGGACATTCAAACCTCCTAAATGGTATCAGAGTGTTCTCTCTAATATGGATCTGATCACTTTTTAAACATAGAATTTCTAAATATTAAATTTTAAAGATCCAGTCCAATTCTTTCCTGTATATGTAGAAACCTCATCAAAGTCATTTAAGGGCTTTTCATGAATGACAGATTTAAGACCACTCTTTTCATTATTATTCCACTGTATTTTCTCCCTATTTTGGCTGTATTCTTCAGATCACCTGAATTATATATATATACAAAGTTTGATACAAATGTTTTGCTTAACTATTTAAGCATGATAAAAAATACTACTTAATAAAGTTACTTAAGAAGCAGTATTGTTTTGGGGTGACTGCGTGGCTCAGTCGGTTAAGTGTCAGACTCTTTATCTCAGTTTGGGTCTTGGTCTCAGGGTCATGAGATCAAGAAGCTTATCATTTTGTTCGGTGGTATCAGTTGAACTGCTGATGATAATTATCTCAAAACAAAACAAAACAAAACAAAAAAAACTTCAAGCTTAATCAGCAAGAGTTTCTTTTTGTGGAAGCAAAGCTTTTGTCCCCAGCACTCTGAGTGAAATTATAGACCCAGAAAGTCAGTTTCTCAAGATTTATAGTTGTTTAATCGGATAACTGTAAAAGACTTTCAGGATTCCCTTTGTTTTCCTAAATTCCAAAATGCAATAAAAAATAAATATAATATTTCTCTATTTAAGACAAGGAAAAGAACTTAGTGCAATATTTTAAGCATCTGTTTTGTTGCATTTTAGAAATAGTTCTTATATAAACTATTCCTAGAACTAAAATGAAGAGAAAATAAGATTTTTGTGAGATGGATGACCTTAAAATGAGAAGTGCAGGGTAGTTGTAAAGGGTGTTCCCCCGCTTCATGCTTAGTTTATAATTAACTAACGTGAACCTCAAACAGAAGCTTTAGAACACACACACACACACACACACACACACACACCCCTGACATAAGCTACTGCATTCCATTGTCATCAAAAATGC
Organism: Mustela putorius furo; assembly: GCF_011764305.1. Lineage (NCBI taxonomy): Eukaryota > Metazoa > Chordata > Mammalia > Carnivora > Mustelidae > Mustela > Mustela putorius. The sequence goes on along the minus strand of NW_025422022.1, from coordinate 5,901,758 downwards.
AAAGCTTAGCTGTCCGAGAGGGCAAGTAGAATGAGCTTTAGCTACTCATCTGGGCTTCAGGATGGCATCTTGACAGGTGGATAATCTTTAGTACACAAAACAGCTCCACAAGTAAAAACCAGTTCAAAGATGTCCTTTGCAGAAAGTCAGTTCACTATTTTGACACAAGCATTATTTAACCACTGGATCAGAGTCTAAATTTGTGGAAAAACGTTACAGTGAAAGGTTTCTGCTCTCTTTTTCTGGATTTCTTTCTTTAGGCACCCTAATTAAATTAATTGTATTTTAAAAAGAGTTGCCATGATTTTGAAGTGTTACTGTATGTCCTTCTTGCAAGGGTAAACAGTTACCTTATTTTAAAGGGTTAAGCATATTCCACCCACCTAAACGTAAAGGAACATGTGAATATTGTTGAACCAAGAAGGTTACAAATATGTTGCTATTATGCCCATGTTTAGCTATTTTTGGTAAAAGATTTGAACAGCTCCCACTGAAGTCATAGAAATCCATCAAAGATTGTATGCTTCGTGATGATTCTGGATGTGTTTGGCTACTGAAGCAGCAGGCTGTCTTTCGTCACATTGAATTCTTTTTTTTGTTCAATTTGCTTTCTGCTTAGTACAAGTCTTTAGATTCTGTTTGAAATAGGAGTCTATTTTATCATTTCTCAACCACTTTCCAGCTTCCTGAATTTACTTTAAAAATTACTTCAAAATTGAGATGCTTGACTTATTCAAAATATGAGATATAAGTTATATAAGTTTTTGGATTTTCTAATATGATACATAATTGATACATAATAAAGAGACTAATGGGGGCACCTGGGTGGCTCAGTCATTAAGCATCTGCCTTTCGCTTAGGTCATGATCCCAGGGTCCTGGGATGGAGCCCTGCTTTGGGCTCCCTGCTCAGTGGGAAGCCGCTTCTCCCTCTCCCACTCCCCCTGCTTGTATTTTCTCTCTCGCTGTCTCTCTCTGTCAGATAAATAATAAAATCTTTAAAAAATAAAAATAAAAAAACTAAAGTTAATTCCAGGTGCCTATTTTTTGGTTTCATGCATTTTTGTATTATTTGTTCATGTTGTAGCCATGCTTCTGTTTTGAATAATATTAATTTATAAACAATTGTCTTCATCACAGGGGGGCTTAGAGGTGTTTTTTCTGAAGAAAGCATTATATTTTAGAGAGAATGGTCACTTTATGATACGCTGTCCCTGATTGTCCACCAAGGAATTCTGGATTAGAAAAAAACTAATTGACATCTCATATACTCAACTTGCTTAGTATGATTTGACACTTTTTGATATTGAAATTTTATTCTGAAGTGTCATTTCTGTTTTAGGTTACATATTCAGTTTAAAATTGGTCGAGATTAAAAAGACCCTGAAAAAAAAAAAAAACAGAAAGCAGAAAAGCGGTCACCAGGAGCTGAGGAGAAGAGGGACATAGGGAGGAGTTGGAAAGGGTACAAACATTAAGTTATAAGATGAAAACATTCTGAGGACCTAGTGCATAACAGGGTGATTATAGCTGACACCATCAACTCTGTTTGGGAACTTAGAAATGTAGCTTCTCAGGACCTACCTCAAACCTAACGAATCAGAAACTCTGGGGTTAGTTCCCTACTATCTATGTTTTACAAGTCTTACAGATGATTCTGATGGTTGCTGAAGTTTTAGGTATACTGCTCTAACTAGAAATGTGTATTTTGGTCCCTAAGGAGAATTATTTTATAAAAACAAATCAGTATGAAAATGAGAATGTGTGTTCTAGAAGAATTAGGAATGTCTGTGGGAGTCTCCTCATGTTGTCTGCTCTTATCAAACAGAAAAGAAAAAAAAGTGGTATTATTTAAGTTTTACTTCTCTTTTGCTTTAACTGTAGTATGCTAGTTCAAGTTTTGGGGGAAAAATTTGGAACATCATTATACAATAAAAACATTTTTATGAGCTTTTCTAAAATCCATTCCAACTTTATTGTCCACATATGGAGGCCAATTATGCACAAATGGTGACACGAACAATCACATACTAAGTACATTGTACAGACTCTAAATTTACTGGCATTGCCTGGGAGCAATGAAGTAACCCGAACTTCAAACCAGAAGTGGGGTTGTAGAGTACAAGACTTAATTTTAGCACTAGTTTCCTATCTCCCCAAATAGTAATTGTAAACCTACCTGGCTTCCTTTTCCTCTTCACAGGAAAAGCTTTAGAGAAAACCAAATTTCTAACTTTATATCATTTATTATGAATAAGCTTCTTTGAAAGAAGATTTTGTATGAAAAATTATGCACTGCTGTATAACCCACCATGCTGAAATTTTTTGGCTTAAAGTAAAACCAAGCATTTATGTTGCTCACAAATCAGCAATGTAAGCAGTGTTCGAGAAGGATGACTTATTCCTGCCGCCTGTCGTGACAGCTGGGATGGCTGGACCAAGCTGGAGAGCAGAGATTCAAGGTGGCTCACTCATGTGGCTGGTACACTGGCATTGGCTGTCAATCCGGTCGGCCAGAGGCCTCGATTCCTGATCACATAGGACCCTCCACAGTGCTGCTGCTTGGGCTTCCATACAGCATGGTGGCTAGAGTCCAAGAGCAAGTATTCTGGGAGACCAGAAACAAAAATTACCAGTCTTGTAAATTCTTTTTTTTTTTAAGATTTTTTTTAAATTTATTTGACAGACAGAGATCACAAGTAGACAGAGAGACAGGCAGAGAGAGGGGAGGAAGCAGGCTCCCCGCTGAGCAGAGAGCCCAATGTGGGGCTCGATCCCAGGACCCTGGGATCATCACCTGAGCATGATGGCAGAGGCTTTAACCCACTGAGCCACCCAGGCGCCCCCAGTCTCATAACTTCTTGATCAGAAAACCGATACCACTTCACTTCCACCATATACTACTGGTCAAAGGAGTACATAGGCTTTACCTAGATTCAATTGTAAGGTACACAAGTACCCCACTTCGTGATGAGAGAAATCTCAAAGAATTGTGGCCATCTTGATGTGTCGCAAATGGTGTATTCTATTACACAAAGTGTAGATTTTGAGCTAATGGTATTTTGAGTCTTCTTTGGGTGTATGTTTTTCTTTTAGGATCTTCGTAAAAGTTTCTAGTTTGGAAATCCAATCATAAAAGCTAAATATACTCAAGAATAAAAAAATACAGTGAGGAAACTGAATACCAACACCATCTTGCTGAAAACTAGGTTTGTAACTGGGCAAATAGTGACAAACTTTTAGTGGGTCATCTGGTAAGTCTATTGTTATAAGGCCTAAATAAAATACATCATGAGACAAGATGACCAAATTCTTAGCATTCTGTTGTCATGATGGAGATGTGTGGATGTATAAATACAGTTAGTGTAAACTTTAAATAAAAAAGGAAATGTGGGGACGCCTAGGTGGCTCAGTGGGTTAAGCCTCTGCCTTCGGCTCAGGTCATGATCCCAGGGTCCTGGGACTGAGCCCCACATCAGGCTCTCTGCTCAGCGAGGAGCCTGCTTCCACCTCTCTCTCTGCCTGCCACTCTGCCTGCTTGTGATCTCTGTCTGTCAAATAAATAAATAAAATCCTAAAAAAAAAAAAAAAAAAGGATGGGGCCCCTGGGTGGCTCAGTGGGTTAAGCCGCTGCCTTCAGCTCAGGTCATGATCTCAGGGTTCTGGGATCAAGTCCCGCATCGGGCTCTCTGCTCAGCGGGGAGCCTGCTTCCTCCTCTCTCTGCCTGCCTCTCTGCCTACTTGTGATCTCTCTCTGTCAAGTAAATAAATAAAATCTTTAAAAAAAAAAAAGGAAATGTGTACAATTTTCAACACAGAAATGCTTACATGCCTATGTTTGTTCAATAATAGGTGCTAAATTTTTTTATTATTGAATTATCCAGAAAATTATCCAGAAAATTTTCCCAACTGACCTTTAGAATACAAACTAAGTCAGGGAAACAGTATTTGGTGTTGTTGTTGTTGTTGTTGTTGTTTAATTTTATTTATTTGACAGAGACACAGTGAGAGAGGGAACATAAGCAGGGGGAGTGGGAGAGGGAGAAGCAGGCATCCCACTGAGCAGAAAGCCTGATGTAGGGCTCCATTTATGGGGCTCGATGTGGAGCTCGATCCCAGGCCCCTGGGATCATGACCTGAGCCGAAGGCAGACACTCAACCCACTGAGCCACCCAGGCACCCCAGTCAGGGAAACAGTTTAGATGAATTTTAGGCATTACCAAATATATTACCGGATATAAACAGAACAGAACAGTAAAAATGGCAGTTTAAAGGAGTGATTCCTTCCTGACTTAGAAGAGGTAAAAATTTATAGTAATATAAGCAATATTTGAGGTAAAAATCAGAAGACATAAAAACATATTAATATAGACAATATTTGAGGTAACAATATAACATCCTATGTTGCCATAGGGTTTCATCCAACTGTGTAGAACAACTAAGAATAACAATCTTTTATCAGAAGCATAAGTTTACACCCTAAACAATAAGGTGGGCGTGGTTTTGTCATTGTTTTTCAAATCCTTTGGTAACATTTTGACCTAACGCACAGCTTCATCAGGAGCTGTCAAATATTCTTTAAATTTCAAAACACACAGAGTCTAAGAGAAACCAATCACTTCAAGGAGTAAGTTAATGGAAAATAAAAAATACATTACACCGTACTTTCACAAAGTGACATTTGAAAGATATACCTTATATTAACTATTATATTGTTGAATGGTATACATTATTTTAACTATCATATTGTTGAGTGATAATTAATTTGAAGTTAAAAAGTTGGACAGAATCACTGCAAGGATGTTTCAGATACAGTCAGCTACTTCCCTCTTCTGGCCAAAGGTGGAGGGAAATTTAATTTTTACTGCGGAATCTGAGCAGTATTGTCTTCACAATCAGCTCTAAAAATGGGTCTTATGCAAAGAAAATTTACTCAACTCTCTATCACTAAGATAAAATGCAATTTAATTCAGAAATCGTAGATTAAAATATCTAGGAGTTACTTTATAGATGAACCCATAGAGCTTTTCATTTGTAAGAATTCATGTGGTGGCTAAGTGATTTAAGTGCGTTTGCCAAACAGCCTTTAGAACAGAAACGATGGGTTTCGGTGCTTTGAGGTCACTTGGGGTTAATATATTTTGATTGTCAACGAAAATTATTCATAGATAGTGGAATGAGCATTGGTGGTTCTTACAGGGAAGAATGAGAAATTATAAAGATAAACTCCAGAGATTTCTACCACAGTTTCTAGAACGAAATGCAATTTCTCTTCATGATCTTCTTAAGCCTTGCAAGTGTTATGAAGGGCAACTACAAGATTAAATCATCAGATGTAAAAATTCAAAACATTTTTCCTTAATTGGGATAATTTAAATAATTTAAATTTCCCTGTAGGTCCTTTAATTTTGGACCTTCAAAAATTATATAACTGAAAATATTAAGAGAAAATAAACTGTCACAAAAAGGCTTTGACTAATTTATATAATTATAAATCTATATGTATAATAGCCAAATTTATAGAAAAATACCACTCCATATTTCATTCAAAGGAATAAACCCTAGAAAAAAATACATTAAAGTGAATATTTGTGGACATACATGATTTGAAATATTAATAAGAATTATAAAGGAACTAAAGAAACTGAACTTACTGGGTTTAGAATATATGTAAACAATACCTGAAATTCTAATTCCTCTGCCTCATATTTACTTTCTAAAAATTAAATGAAAAAGCTCTCAGTCAGAATGAGAAAATGAATTATTAAAAACCAACAAAGATTAACGTGCACAGGTATTCAAGGAATAATAATAAGGAATTAAATATGTCCATGTTACCTTCATCACATTTTGTAAAGTTAAACACTCAAGCTTTTAAAATACTGCTAACAACAAGGAATTTCTCAGTGTCTCTGAAGACCCAAGACAAAATAAGTCACCAGCTAGATCAAAAGAGAATTTTATGTAATTAAAAAATAGGTTAACTTTTTGTTTTCCTTAATTGTGCAAGTTGAGAAAAGTCATGAAAAAAATCATCATCCTCACTGTGTTAGTCCACAGTGACTGGGAGGTGAAGAGTGCTCTGGCCATCTGCAAGGCATAGGCTCCCTGACTATATGCAGAAGCCTGTGCCAATCACTTCTACATTCCAAAATGCATTAGTAGGTCCTCTATGCAGAACTTGCAGAGGGGTAGTGGGAGAGCTAGACATAAAAGTCTAAAACATTCACTTTGAGTATCTGGGTTAAATTTGAACTGAGACAGTGGTTCTCTTGGCAAGAACTGTGCTGTGTCTTTGCCCAACGGGAACAGATTAGGTGTGTGGGTCCTCATCTCCAACCACAAAAGAGGCCCATCCATCATTGGGACCATTTGGAGATTAGGGGGCACAGTGGGCTGGTGTCTGATTTAAGCTAGAGAAATCTAAAGAGTGAGACCCAATGACTGGTTATCTGCCCTGATGGTGAACAAAGGAAATGTTCCATTGGGTATAGCCTGGTCTCCCAAGATACTTCTGGACAAAGAATGCATGAAGTTTTTTTCCCATGGACTAGATGAGGTCCACTCAAGAAACAGAGCCAGCCTGGGCACGTCTTACATCTTGCCTACATAAATCCTCCTGGAGGGGAGACACCATAGTGAGAAGAACCTGGAGGCTGACACCACTAGTAAAATGTAGACTTATCAGTTTCCCCAAGACACCTAATTTAAAAAAAAAGAAAAAAAGAAAAAAAGGTAGCTAACCTCAGTGATCACTAGATGAGAAGGTGACTTTGTGCAGAAATTCATGGAGAATAATGGAGAAATAGATGCTCAGTCAGAGGAATTGCAGAGTAGAACTTTCTAGTGATACAGGGTCTCTCACAAAAAAGGTACAGAAGAAAGAGGCAGTCAGCTTATATTTCTTTAGGCCCATGAGGTCACCAAAAAAATAGAAGGAAGAGCTTTAACATTGGACAAGCTAGGACATCTGGATTTCACCATTTAATATATTAAAAATTGAATCAAGATTTTTAAAAAACTAGAATTGTATTATACTAGAAGAACGTAACTTGACTTTCTTTTCGCCAGTGATTTAACAAAAACAGCAAAAATTTTATTTCTAGCTCAAAGCTGGATATAGGTCGCATGATACTGGGCAGTTTGCCTTCAGTAGTGACTGAGGGATCCAAACTCCTTCCATCATGTCATTCCCTCATCTTTGGAGAACTTTGCTTCTAGCCATGCATTTGGGGAACAAAATAGATCTGGGATCTCCAGAGAAATAGAACCAATGAGAGAGAGTGGGAGAGAGAGATTTACTTTAAGAAACTAACTAACACACAGAATGAGGCTTCCAAGTTCAAAATCTGCAGGATAGGAAGGGAAATAACTTTAAACCATTCTTTACTAGACTCAAAATATGGTCCATAGGCCAACAACATTAGGGATGTGTTAAAAATGCAAGGAAATGGATGCCTGGGTGGCTCAGTCTGTTAAGCATGTGCCTTCAGGTCATGATCCTAGGGTGGTGTGATTGAGCCCCACATCAGGCTCTTTGCTTAAGAGGGAGTCTGCTTCTCCCTCTGCCTACTGCACTCTGCTCTCTCTCTCTCTCTCTCTCTCTCTCTGACAAATAATTATTTTTTTCAAATGCAGGGAAAACTGTACAGCAACATGCAAAGGAATGAAACTGAATCATTTTCTTCTTACAATACCATACACAAAAATAAATTCAAAATGGATTTAAGACCTAAATGTGAAACAGGAAACCATTAAAATCCTAAAGGGGAACACAGGAAGTAACCTCTGACATTAACCATAGCAACTTCTTTCTAGATATGTCTCCTAAGGCAAGGGAAACAAAAGCAAAAATAAACTACTGGACTTCATCAAAATGAAAAGCTTCTGCACAGTGAAGGAAACAAACAACAAAACTAAAAGGCAGCCTACAGGATGGAAGAATATATTTGCAAATGACATATCTGTTATAGGGTTAGTATCCAAAATATAGAAAGAACTTATAAAACTTAACAACGAAAAAAATGAATAACCTAACTAAAAAGGGGCAGAAGACAAGAACATTTTTCCACAGATGACATACACATGGCCAACAGATACATGAAAAGATGCTCAACATCACTATGACCAGGGAAATACAAATCAAAACTACAATGAGGTATCACTTCACTTCTGTCAGAATGGCTAAAATCAACAACACAAGAAACAGTTGTTGGTGAGGACGTGGAGAAAGCGGAATCCTCTTGCACTGTAGGTGGGAATGCAAGTTTGTGCAGTTACTCTGGAAATGTGTGGAGATTCCTCAAAAAGTTATGAATAGAACTACTCTATGATCCATCATTTGCATTACTACATATTTACCTAAAGAACACAAAAATACTAATTTGAAGGGATACATGCACCCTGGTGTTCATAGCAGCAAATTATGTAAGTAGCCAAATTATGGAAATGGCCCTAGTGTCCATCAACGGATAAACTGATAAAGAAAACGTGGTATATCTATATATACAATGGAATATTACCCAGGCATTAAAAAAAGATGAAATATTGCCATTTGCAATGATGTGTATAGGGATAGAGGGTATTATGCTAAGTGCAATAAATGAAATAAGTCCAACAAAGACAAATTCCATATGATTTCACTCATTTGTGGCATTCAAGGAACAAAACAAACAGGCATGAGGGGGAGAAAGAGAGAGCTAGAGGCAAACCAAGAAACAGACCCTTAGCTATAGAGAACAAATCGATGATTACCAGAGTGGGGGTGGATGGGTGATGGAGACTAGGAAGTGCCCTTGGTGTGAAGGACACAAGGTTTTCATGGAAGTGCTGAGTCACTATATTGTACACCTGAAAATAATACTACACTGTAGTTACTTAACAGAAACTCAAGTTAAAACTTGAAAAAAAAAAAAAAAAAGAAAGAAGAAAGAAAAGAAGAAAAAGAAAAAAAAAGAAATGCAAACTACTCCTGACCAATCTTCACTTTAACAAAATTCTCCAAGTAATCCATAGGCACATTGATGTTTAAAAATGCCATTGTTCGCATCAACTTTCAAATGCCTGTTGGCTACCAACTACCTTAGAACTTCAATGACCTTACAACTTCTATTCTTCCCATTTTATTGGCTTGCCTTCATACTCTCTCCATCCTTCTTTCTCTTTTTGTCTTTCTTCCAGAAATATATAAACCTCAGTCTCCAAGACTTGGCAATAGCACACACTTAGGAGGCTGCCCACCTTTTACTGTCAATGCTTCTCCAGACATTTGTACCCAAAAAATAATAATCCCATCATATATATAAATTTGACATGCTTATCAAGTATGCAATTATATATTCCACTATATAACCCACTATTTACACTCATAGAGAGAGGAAAAGCAAGGCCATGCAATATTGCGATATGCAAAAGTGTTTTTTGGGAAGGAGAGTCCATGGTAGGTGATACTGATGACACTGTAATAGTAAACTCCTCCGAGGGCCGTTACCTAAGGATATAAATATAACACATTTGATTGTGAACCCTTTTAAACTGAAGGTATTTGAATGTATCCTGTTCAACAGATAAATACTGGCACAGGCAGTGCCTTACTCACCAGGAAGGGATACATGAGAAGCTGTATGCGGGGGTCCTTCAGAATTCCTAGGGCTTCTCCGAGGTAATTAGGCACCAGGAAACTTGAATTGTGCTCAGTGAAGTCTTTTATTAGATTTCCTTTTTCCCCATTTCAATCTCTATTATTCAACATGCTCGCTCGCTCAGGTCCTGAACTGGCCATTAACTGGCCTTTGCCCACCTCTCCAAGCTTATCACCTGTCACTCTTTTTTTTTCCTCTGTAAATTTTTATTATGATTATTATTTATTATTTTTATTAACATATAATATATTATTTGCCCCAGGGATACAAGTTTATGAATCGTCAGGCTTACACATTTCATAGCACTCACCACAGCACATACCCTCCCCAATGTCCATAACCCAACCACCCTCTCCCTACCCCCCAGCAACCCTCAGTTTGTTTCCTGAGATTAAGAGTTTCTAATGGTTGTCTCCCTCCCAATCCCTTCTTGTTTCATCACCTGTCACTCTTCTGTCCTCTTCACAGATATCCAGACCTCTAGTCCCCCAAAGACTTTCTCAAGAACACCGTGTGCCTTCCAATTTCAGGGTATGGCTCCCTCTGCCTATACTCATCTCACCCACAATTCATATTGTGGGCTCCCTCTTACTCTTCAAAAACTCAGATTAAATATACCCTTCTGAAAGGCCATGTCCAAGTTGGCAATTCCAAACCTATGTCTTGTCAGTTTCTTTATAGTGTTTTATCATACTTCAAAACTGAATGTTGATTTACTTGTTTGAGTCTCTCTCTTTCTCTCTCTGTCTCTCCCTCTCCCACTTACCCAGCAGACTATAAATAGTATTAAAGCAAAGTCTATATCTTCCTTTAACCAATGTCCTAAAGTTCTTGACAAAGACTGATGATAAAGAAGAAAAATAACAGATGCATGACAGTTCCCTTTTATATGTACCCAATCTATGATCTAAAACGTAATAAATCAAGAAAATGAGGCATACATACTCCTTTAAATAATAAATTTATTTGTTTAATCAATGAATTTGTCACTCAATCAGTGACAAACTTACCTTGATGTTAACAAAGCTTTAGTTTTGAAGCCCCTTGCTTGAAATCCCTTCCAAATCCCTGTCAGGGACCTAAAAATTTTGTATTAATACTTTTGTGTATGAATGAATAAAATTTTGTATTCATATTTTTTTCTTTTTCTTCAAGAATTTTCTCCAATCTGCATAGGGCTTTTTGTTTTGTTTTGTTTTGCTTTTTCTTTTTTGTCTTGTTTTGCTTTGTTTTTTAGAGAGAGGGGTGGACAGAGGGAGAGAGAGAATCTTAAGCAGGCTGTATGCCCAGCATGGAGCCTGACTTGGGGCTCAATGTCATGACCCTGAGATCATAATCTGAGCCAAAATCAAGAGTCAGATGCTTAACCGACTGAGCCACCCAGGTGCCCCAATTTGTGTAGTCGTTAAGCCCCACAAAATTGAGATCTAACCCTAAACTTAATATATAAAGCAACAACTGATTAAACCATTGAACAAAACCTTATCAGAAAACAATAGGTCAAAATAATAAAAAAAATAAGCAAAGACATAAGACAAATAACATTACTAATAATCATGAATGTCTTTTCTCTGGCTTCCTCTTCTGTGAGAAAAAAATAAATAAATGAACTTTCACTCATTTAAACCATTCTGTTATTTACAGTTATTTGCTTAACTGAGAAATGAAGGACAGGTTCTAAAACACTGGATCCAAGAATCCAAATAGTAGGTTTCTCCTGGATTAAATAGAGCAGCCTTAGGGTACAGTTTTGAAGTACATTGGAAATGCACATAACGTTTTCTAGAAGCTTTCTAGAAGCTTTCTGAGGAAAGAGTAGTATGGGATTGAGGGAGGCTTTCTTTAAAGATGGAGAAGACCTAAGAACTAAAATATCAGTGAAGAAAGAGCAAGAAATGGAACAAACCTAGGCAAGTCCCTAAAGAGGTGAGGAAAGTCATACTGAGAAGTAGCAGTGATATTAGCCTTGGCAGAAAGAAAAAAAAAAATTTAAAAATTAAAATCCCCCTTTTTCCACTGGGAAAAGAGAGTAGCTGGAAATACCATGTGGGGATGTAATTAAGATTGTAGTTACACTGGTAGAAATTTGAAGAAATGGAGGTGTTCCATTTTCTCACTGAAGGAAAAGGGAACGTTGACTTCTGGGAATCAGGACAGGAAGGTGGCAAAATAGGAAACGGGAGAAGAAACAATGTTTCAGATAGTTACTGTTCGGTTGGGGAGTGAGTAGACAGAGGACCTGCACAGACAGTGAACTCCAGTGATGAGGGGAATCTATGAGTTACTGAGTAGGAGAGCCAGAAGCACTAGGGACTGTCAGAGGATGGCATCCAGGTATTTGAGCTTTAAAGATAAAATAGTGATGGTGAAGAGATTCAGAGCTGAAAGAATTAAATTGTGTGGAGCTTCTGCTAACTTGCTTTTCTGTAACTGCTCTGCTGCTTTGCGGGTTGAACCTTGAGAAGTAGCACCCGGACGATAAGATATGGCTAACTGAAAAATGTAAACTGTGCAGAGCATACCAGGAACTGTAACTGTGTAAGGAGGTCACTGTGATTGTGGCTTTGTGACAAGCCTTTGTCTAAAAAAAAGTATAAAAACCATATGCTCCCCTTGATCAGAGCTCCAAGCCTCTGCCTGATCTTCGGGTATGTTGCAAAGCCCCAGCATGCTGGAACAATAAAGCCCGTGCTGTTGCAGAAAGAGCTGCCTTGGTGTCGTTCCTCTGTGCCTCCCTAGGTTGAGGTCTTCTCGACCCTAACAATGGCATTGAGAAATCAATGTACAATTTCATAAATTGCACATGTGGACACTGAGCTAACGTAGGGTACTTTCTGCACCCTGAAAGACTGGAGAAGACTGTGAGAGTGATGTATGTATGGGTGAGGAGAGCTACCTAAGAGCCAGAGTCATGGCAGACTAACTGGGGTCATAGAAATACCTGTTCTTCAGTAACCACAAAAATCAATTTCTATCACAAGATAAATCATTTGCCATATTAGATTTCTGTGTGCATTTCTTTTCTATCTTACACATCTATCCCTGCACTGTCTTACTGTTTAAATTATTAGAAGCCTAATATGTTTAATTTCTAGTAAGTCAAAGATTGCCTTAGAAACCCTTTTAATCACAATTTTCTTTGCTATTCTTGTTTCTTTGTTCTTCCTGTGACTTTAAAAATAACATTGTCAGAGAACAAAACTCCATGCCAAGAAGAACATATTTTACTGAAGAGATAGGTGTTTATAAAAAAATTTAAGTGAGGGGTGCCTGGGGGGCTTAGTCAGTTAGGTATCTGCCTTTAGCTCAAGCCATGATCCCTGGGTCCTGGGATCGAGCCCCAGCTCAGCACAAAACCTGCTTCTCCCTCACCCTCTGTCTCCCATTCTGCCTATTTGTGCTCTCTGTCAAATAAATGAATAAAATATTTTTTTAAAATGTCAAGTTTTTTAAAAATCCCATTAAAATTTGACTAAAATATAGGGTATTTACAGGCTAATTTGGAAAAAAAAGTATAATCTTTACAATTCTAGGTCTTTCCTATGAGCAACATGGAATATTTCTACCTCTAAGAGTCTTCTTTCAACACCTTCAATAAAGTTTAAAATGTTTTCTCATACAGGTTCTACATAAATTTGTTAGACTAACACCTAATTTATATTTGGTGTTGAATTTTAGATTTTTATCATGTTTTCAAAATAATGATTTTTAATATATGTTTGTATATTTCTGCATAACAAATATACTGTACTGGCTTAAGAATCTATAGAAATTTTTGAAGAACAGCACATATCATTGGTAAATGATAATTTTGTTTCCTTCCTTTTGATAATCATATTCATTTCTTTTTATGATAAAAGAATATTTTTTAACATGAGCATCATTTTATTGTTCCTGACTAATACAGAAAGCCATTAACTATGATGGTGGCTCTTACTGGTTTGGGGCATACTTAAGGAAAAATCTGTATAATTTATTAGGAGTTTTTGTGAACAAATAGTTTTTCACATTTTACCTACTTGATGGGATGAATTATACAAACAGATTTCCAACTTTTTATCCACTCTTGATTTCCAGGACTAAATCCTTAATTGTAACATGTTACTGTTAACTGTACATACTAAAATGTATTTAGTTATATTTTTTCTAGCATTTTTATCTTCATGCATTACTAAATTTGGCCTGTATTTTTTTTTTCTTTGAGCAATTCTTGTCAGGTAATAAGATTTTTGCCATCTTTGTAACACAAATAAAGATGTTTCCTATTTTTTGTATCCTTTGGAACATTTTAAAAACTAATGGGTACAATGTGTCCTCAAGAAATTAAAAAACATGTTGCTTGTACAATCCCCCTGGCTTGGTGTCCTTTTTTAATGTAATTGTTTAAATTTATAATAATCTTGGGCCTCCGTGGCTCAGTCAGTTAAGCTTCAGACTTTGGCTCAGGTCCTAATCCCAGGGTCCTGGGATGGAGGCCCAGGTGGGGTTTTCTGCTCAGCAGAGTAGGCTTCTCCCTCTGCCCCTCCCCCTGCTCATGCTGCTGTGTGCTCTCTCTTTCATCCTAAAATAAATAAATAAAACATTTTACAAAATAATAATTTTTAAAATTCTTAAAATCTTAGTAATTATTTAAGCTTCCTCATTTTTTGAATCAAGAAATATATATATATTATAGCTCCTTAACAATAATCCCATTTATTAAAATATTGTAATAGTACACAGTAAAACTTTTACTCCTCTCCAGGAGAGACACTGCTGGCTACCTACCCAGGATCTATTGCTTCTTCTCCTTTACCATATTTTGTTAGGCATAGCATCGTACTCAGCTCAAAATGCTTAATCTCCCAGTGTCCTTTGCCATTAAGATTAGCCATGCAATGCACTTCTGTTCAGTGAAAAGTCAATGAGGAGTGCACTGTTTTCAAATCAAAAAGTACAACCTCATAAAGCTTTTAACTTTCTCCCTTCTTCCTGCCTGGACTGCAAGAGGCAATGCCTGGAGGTGTACCCAAAATCTTGTGACCATGAGGGTGATAGCCCTAGAGAAAGAAAAGCAAAATAAGAAGTTATAAGAAGTCCTGGTGTTTTTTTTTTTTCTTTCAGTTTTATTAAGACATAATTGACATATATACTCTATATATTTCAGGTATACAACATAATGACTTTTCTTACATATATAGCAAAACAATTATCACAGTCAGTTTCATTAATATCCATCATCTCATATAAATATAAAAAGAAAGAAAAAGAAAGAAAAATATTTTTTCCTTGAGATGAGGATTTTTAGGTAAAAACTCTACTCTCTCAGTAACTTTTAATATACCACAGAGCAGTATTAACTATATCACCATGTTACTCATTATATCCCCAGGGCTAATTTATCTTACAACAGGAAGTTTGTACCTTTTGACCACCTTCATCCAATAACCCCACCCCCGCCTTCTGCCTCTGGTAACCACAAACCTCATCTCTTTCTTTGTGGATGAGATCATACAGTATTTGTCTTTGTCTGACTTAGTTCACTTCTCATAATGCCCTCAAGCTCCAACCATAATCACAAAAGGCAGGATTTCCTTCTTCTTTATGGTTGAACAAGATGAGAAAGAGGGTGGGGAAGTAGCATATATATAAATACGCCACAAAGTCCTAGTGCTTCATGCAGTGCTAAGCTGCCTTTCCAGCTCTGGACTTCTTACTTCTAGAGTTCTTGCATGAGGAAAATATAATTCTTACTTATTTAAACCACTACAAAAGACATGATTATTCTCATCAAATACAGTTCTAAATGATGTACTCTCTACCTGCACCTTAAGACTAACTTTTGGGGGGACACCTGGGTGACTCAGGTGGTTAAGTGGCTGCCTTCTTCTCAGGTCTCGATTGCAGGGTCCTGGGATCGAGTCTCATGTGATGGTGGGACAAGGGGTCTTGCTCAGCAGGAAGCCTGCTTCTTTCTCTGCCTCTGCCTCTCCCCCTGCCTGCCTCTCCCTCTACCTGCTTCTCCCCCTACTTGTGCACTCTTTGTCTCTGTCAAATAAATAAAAACAATTATTTTAATAAACTGACTTTCTTAAATGTCTACAATATGGCACATATTGCTGTCAGCGTTTTACATGTTTGTTGTGTACATGTTTGTCATGTAAAATCTCACAACTGTCCTATGAAGTACGGGTTAACATTATCCTAATTTTATGACAGAAGGAATAGAGGTAGCTGAAAGCTCACAGTGATAAAATTTAAGTGCAGGGAATGTGAATTCAAACCCCAAACTCAACAATTCTGTATATAAAGACATCAGTACAGGATCTGGTCCATAGCAAGTGTTCAGTAAGTGGATGAAGTTGTGGATATTATTGGTAATCATGTTATTATTAGAGCAACAATAACAGATTTGTGTCTTCTGGTCTTCCAATCAGTCTTGCTAGAAGGATGACTATTAATTTGACATTTTAGGAAAATAGTTCTTGGAATATTTTTATCCATTTGACTCTTTTTCTATTTTATAATTCATTAATTTTTGCTTTCACATTTTTAATTCCTGTTATTCCCTTTAAGTTACTTTATATTTTTATATGATTTCAAATTGATTTACTCAATGATTTTAAGTATATTTTATAATAAAACCCATAAGGGCAATATATTTTCTCCTAAAGTATGGTATGGATATCAGTATTGAAGTATTCAATTTTCATTTTCTACTTTTTCACTTAATACATAACTACAAGTAAAGTGAAGCTTATTTTTTCAATGATCAGGTTGTAATTTTTGATGGAATTAAATTGTTACTAATTTTTATTTTAACTTGATTATGATAAAATGTTAATTTTTTGAGAAATTTATTAAGATGTTTCTGGTCTCATAAATTATCAATTTTTGTGAATCCCCAAATAACATAGAAAAAAGTACATATCCTTGTGTTGGTTATAAAGTTTCATATGTATCTATTAAATTAACTGTATCATAATATTCCCCTGATCCTCTATGTCTTTACTTGATCACATAGAATGGGAAAGATAGTCAAAATCTCTGAGTAAAATGTTTCCATCCTCTCTTCCTTGTATTTTAATAGTTTTATTTTGTATATTTGGAGGACAGATTATTCAGCACATAAAGATTGATGTTATATTTATCATCATTGTGAATTGTGTGCTTTTGCAATATAAAGAGGTTCTCTTTATTCCATGTACTTATTTTGGCCTTTGTCTGTTTGTAATGTTTCAAGCCCTGATTTCTTTTTTTGGTTTCTTTTCATTTGCCTGATTCAATTTGAGTCTTTGTGCTTTTAATGCATTAACTTTTGTTCTTATAAATATTATATTTGGACTTGTTTTGTCTTCTTGTTCTGTTTTCTGTTTTCGTGCCTCTTTTGGTATTTGTTTGCCAATTTGTTTTCTACAGACAGTACTTGTCTGCTTTTTTGTCTGTTTCTTTAGAAAGATTTTTTTTTTTTCTTATTTAAAACTCAGTGATTATCCTCAGGATTTTTCAGAATATTTTTCTTTCTGTTTATCTAATTGTCCAGTGACAAGTGACATAGAAATCTATTTTAATTCTCCTATTTGAAAAATCTCCCCTCCACCTGTTTCGGACTTTATAAATATTTTTTTAAAGATTTTATTTACTTATTTGACAGAGAGAGAGAGCACAAGCAGGCAGAGAGGCAGGCAGAGAGAGAGAGGAGGAAGCAGGCTCCCTGCTGAGCAGAGAGGCTGATGCGGGGCTCAATTCCAGGACCCTGGGATCACAACCTGAGCCGAAGGCAGAGGCTTTAACCCACTGAGCCACCCAGGTGCCCCCAGTCTTTATAAATATTATCTCAGATTTTAAGTCCAGGGTTTCATTACATTACAGGTATATCTCAGAAATATTGTGAGTTTGGTTCTGGACCATCGCAATAAAGTATCTCAATAAAGTAAGTCAACAGATCATTTTGGTTTCCCAATGCATGTAAAAGTTATGTTTACACCATATTGTAGTCTACTGAGTGTGCAAATAACATTGTCTAAAAAAAGTTCATATTTTATTTTAAAAATATTGCTAAAAAATGCTAAGCATCATCTGAGCTTTCAGCAAGTCATAATTGCCAATCACCATAACAAATTTAAAAATAGTGAAAAAGTTTGAAGTGTTGCAAGAATTACCAAAATGTGACACAGGGACACTGGCTGAGCAGATGCTATTAGAAAAATGGTGCCAGTAGAATTATTCAATTTAAAGTTGTCACAAACTTTTAAATTGTTTTTTTAAAAAAGCATCTGTGAAATAAAACAAAGCACAACAAAATGTGGTGTGCCTGTATCATTTTTCATGTTTTACTCTATCCTTCAAGAGTAAGTTTTTACATCTTGCATTAGCTTACATTTTTTTTTACAATCTTATACTATCTAAAATGGCTCCAAGATACAATTAGTGTGTTTTCACATCATGATCACTGCACTGATTCCTTTTCATCAACTGCACTGGGAAGGAATACATCGTCGAAGTCATAAATTATCCTGACGTTTGGGGCATCTGTGTGGCTCAGTAGGTTGGGCATCCAACTCTTGGTTTTGTCTCAGGTCATAATCTCATGTCCTGAGATTGAGCCCCACATCACAAGGGGGCTCCATCCCCAGCAGGGAGCCATCCAAGGATTCTCTGCTGCTCTTCCTCTGCCCCATCCCCCCCACCCCTGCACACATACTCATGCTCTCTCTCTAAAATAAGTAAATGAATCTTTAAAAAATAGAAGATAAATTATCGTGACATTTGAAATATGAGTGGACCTTTGTGCCTTAACATTTGGCAAATTTTTTTCCTGATGTTTTACACAATAACAGAGAAATTTGAGTCAGATTGATCTGAGCCCAAGCACAGACAAAGGAGATAACTTGTATCCTTCTATTTCCACGTACTTGGTACTTTTGGCACATACACACAGGAAGCAAGGCAGAGAGAAGAACCCAGAAGAGCCACAAGGCAGTGGCTGGGACTCCTTTGCTGACTCAGTTGGCACTCTTGGAACACACATTTTCCCTTATTGATAATTAGGTGGCCCTTGTGCCTGGCTTCTTTCACGAAGCATAATGTTTGCAAGGTTTATCCATGCTGTAGCTTGTATCACTGCTTCGTTTCTTTTCATGACTGAATATGCATCAGCTGGCATTAATACATTTTGTTTATCCATTCATCAGTTGATGAATATTTGTGTTGTTTCCACTTTTTGACACTTATAAATAATGCTGCTATGACTATTCAGCTATAAGAGTTGTGTAATCTTATGCTTTCCAATATCTTGGATATATACCCAGGAATAGAAGTGCTGGATTATAGGGTAACTCTTGTTTAATGTCAAAGAACTACCAAACTATTTTCCAAAGTAGCTGCACCATTTTACACTGCAACCAGCAATGTATGAATACCTTTCACTTCTTCAACACTTGTCAAGTTCTTTTTTTTTTTTTTAAGATTTTATTTATTTATTTGACGGAGAGAGAGATCACAAGTAGGCAGGCAGAGAGACAGAGGGGAGGGAGCAGGGTCCCAGCTGAGCAGAGGGCCTGATTGATCCCAGGACCCTGGGATCATGACCTGAGCCGAAGGCAGAGGCTTTAACCCACTGAGCCACTCAGGCATCCCAACACTTGTCAACATCTGTTTGTTTGTTCTTATAGCTATTCTAGTGGGTGTGGAGTGATATCTCATTATGGTCTTAATTTGCATTCCCCAAATGAAATTAAGCATATTTTCATGTATCTAACAAGCATCTGTACATCTTCTTTGGAGAAAAGTCTATTCAAAACTTTTTCCCATTACTTAATTGCATTATTTGTTTTTTTGATGTTGTTCTAAGAGTTCTTTGTATATTTGTATACTAAATCCTTATCAGATACATGATTTGCAAATATCTCCTTTCATTCTGCAGGTTGTCTTTGCATTTTCTTGTTTTTTGATGTGCAGATCTATAATGATGTGCAAGTTTTTAATTTTGATGAAGTCTGGTTGGCTTATTTTTTTCTCTGACCATGCTTTTGATGTCATATCTAATAAACCATTGCCAGTTTAAGATCAAGAAGATATATTTGTAAGTTTTCTCCCCAAAATAATATAGCTTTGGTTCTTATATTCTTATGGGAGATTTGAGTTGTAGTATTAAATAAAGTGGAAATGGAAGTATTTCATGGAGTAGACGCACAGCTTCGAAAACAGATATTTGAAATCTTTCTCTTTGGGAGTATAAATAACACATATAAACTCAATAGTTAATGGACTAGAATACACATGAAAAAGCAATAATTCATTTTCTACATGCTTTAGCATATCCCTACTCTGATGTAGATTTCATTTTTAATTTATCTTTTAAAATACTAACATTTTTAACTGCCAATCTGCTAAAGTCAAGATCTATGCATATGCAACTCTTTTCTGTAGTCAGGCATCAGTACGGTCAGTTTTTTCTACATTTTTCTTTTTTGTTTTCAATGATCAATTTATAATGATGGATTAAGTAAAGCTAAAAATTCAGTATTTTTGTTGTAACAGTCTTGTTTTTTATTTTGTAGAATACAGAAAAATAATATGGCAACAAAATTTTCCCAACATTTTTACACGTATGAAAAAGTTGGGGCTTTTTTATCATTAATCCTCATCCACTTAGTTATTCATTTCAGTCCCGTTGCTAGGTATAAGTTAGCATCTTCAATTTTGTAATATAATGTAAAGAATGTTGTGTCAACTCTGCCTTCAGGGCTGAAGAAGACACTACTGAATAAATGTTATATTTACTTTGTAGTGGAGGAAGGATAGAAGTTTGAAAGGTGGAGAAGGGTAGAAAGTAAAATTTTTAGTTACATTATTTTATTTTTGAGAATGAGAAAAATCTCCAAAATTGCTCAAATTAGAAATTCTGTATGTTTGGGGCACCTAGGTGGCTCAGTCGGTTAAGAGTCTGCCTTGAACTCAGGTCATGATCCCAGAGTCCTGAGATTAAGCCCCACATCAGGCTCCCTGCTCAGCAGGAAGCCTGCTTCTCTCTTTTGCTCCCCCTCTTCCTTTGTGTGCTCACTTTCTTTCAAACAAGTAA
Source organism: Mustela putorius furo (assembly GCF_011764305.1). Lineage (NCBI taxonomy): Eukaryota > Metazoa > Chordata > Mammalia > Carnivora > Mustelidae > Mustela > Mustela putorius. Next base: position 5,881,056 of record NW_025422022.1, on the reverse strand, counting down.
ATAATTTTTTTTAAAAGAAACTCTACATTTATTATTTTGAGAAATATTAGAGGTCCAACACACAGCATGGTCTGAGCCTCATTAAGAAAATGCAGAAGTAAGTAGTTATCTGGATGTTTTTCTTCCAGCTCTATCTTGATTGGACCAGAAAAAGAGCTTATTGCATTAGGAGTGGGGTCAAATTAGCCCTAGATCAAAGACTTCTCAGGACCAACCCCAACAAGTTTAAAAGTAAACTAGAACTAATGAGACTCTTTCAAAGTACTTAATTTCATCCTAAAATGAATCCCAGTAATACTTATGACTGGTTTGCTTGGCTCAACATATCCATACTGGGTGCCATATCCAGAAAACCCAACAGATACAAACAACAACAACAAAAAACAAAGCTCCAAGAAAATTCTGCTCTTTTTCTCTAACCAAAGAAATAGGAAGAATATTTTTCTACAACCAACACTCTATTCTAGCTCTATGCCCTCCCTCCACAAAGGCTGCATGGGGAGTCTATTCTTCCATCTTCACTGGACTGTTATGAGGCCAAGTTGCTGTTAGAGTTTCTGACTGGGGACCCAAAAAGTTTCATCACTGTCCAGCATTAATGAGTCCTGTTTCCTCATGGTATCAGTAGAGATTACATAAAGAGTGGAATTATTTAGGTAAAGTTATTTATATTCATTTTCTCATTTAAAACTATAAAGGCAGAAAGTACAAGAGAAAAATTCATGTACAAATGAGACATTCTGATATGAAACTAATATTTTAATATCAATTTTGGCCTAGGTCAATGATTCCTACCTTCTCAGAATTAGAACATTCCTCATCCTTTTTGAGTTTCATGATGTTTTAAAAATTAAGTTCTATTTAAAAATCAATTTGTATTAATATTTAAATTATGCACATAAAAAAGTATGAAAATTACACAGAACAGGAAATTTAAAAAATAAAATGAATTAAATATGACTCCATAATGATACAGATGATCGAAGAGCATTAAATGAGACTATGTGCTCAATATGTGCAAGAAGGTATGGGTATCCATAACATGATGAAGAAAGAAAGAAATGATACCAAAAATGACACAAGTGGAATCTCTAGAGATGAGAAATGCAGTATTTCAAATGGAAAATATAATGGATGTGATTAACAGCAGATTATAACCTGGAGATAAAACATTATTGAACTTGGGTATATAGCAATAGAAACTATCCAAAGAAAAATATAAAGAAAAAAAGAATTAAATAAAATCAACACAACGTCAGTGATCCATGGAACATATCTACCAGTGCTGCATATGTAAAAATGGAACCCGAGAAAAGACAAGGAAACAGAAAATATTTTTGGACAAATAATCAATGAAAAATTTCCAAATAATGTTTAAAATTAAAAACCAACATATTCCAGAAGTTCATGAAACTCAAGCAGTAGAAATGTGATAAGGAGTAAGTCAAAGTGCATCATAGTCAAATTTCTAAAAACCAGTGATAAAAAAATCTTAAAAGCAGTTAGAGAAAAAGGATGCATTACATACAGAGGAACTAATTAAAACTATTAAAACAGACTTCTTGTCAGAAATTATGTAAGTTGAAAGACAATGGAGAGACGTCTTTAAATTAAAGTGATAGAAAAACTGTCAGTTCCAAAATCTATGCACATCAATGTGTTTAATTTTCAAAAATAAAGATGAAAGGAATAATTTTTCAGACAAACAGCAACTGAGTGAAATCATCACTAGCAATCCTGCACTACAAGAAATGTTAAAGAAATTTCTTCAGACAAAAATAAAATGAAACTGTATGGAAATTTGGATCTAAACAAAGGATAAACAGTGGAGATGGTAAATATGTGGTAAATATAAAAGGCATTTCTTTTCTTTTTAAATCCTCTTACAAGGTAATTGGTGGTTTAATGGAAAAAATAGAAGTGAAATTAGAAATAATATGTATAACAATATTGCAAAAGACTAGAGTATAAATGGAAGTATAGTTAAGATTCATAGACTATAAGTGAAGTGATGTAATATATTTAAAGGTACAAGTTAAAAACACATACTACAAATTCAACTAAAAAATGGAATAAAAAAAATCTACCAATTCAAAAAAAGACAAGAAACAGGGGGAAAAGAGAAAAAAATAGATCAAATGGAACACAGAAAGAAGGCACATTTAAACCTAACCAAAATGATGATCGCATAAATATAAGTGGACAAAATGTTCAACATAGAAGACACAGGCTGTGAGATTAGATTTTTAAAAAAACAAGCTCTATTTATATAATATTTACACTTTATTTTTTTAAGATTTTACTTATTTGAGAGAGGATGAGAGAGCACAAGCAGAGGAGGGGCAGAAGGAGACATAGAAATAGGCTCCCCACTGAGCAGAGAGCCTGACATGGGGCTTGATCCCAGGACCCCAGGACCAATAACCATAGCCGAAAGCAGACACTTAACTGACAGCCAGCCAGGCACCCAAAAATCCACTTTAAATATAAATATACAGGTACAAAATACAAATACAGAAGCTCAAATAACCTTCCCTAATTGCCAGTACTTTGTGTGACTTATCAGACACTGCTATTAGGAGGGTAACATATCCTGACGACAATAGAAACTTCTTGTTTGGAATTCTCCCAGACCTTGCCCTATGCATCTCTTCCCTTGGCTTATTTAATGTAGCCTTTTCCTTTAAGAAACCACAATTGTGAATGTCATAGCTTTCGATGAGTTATACGACTTCTAATGATTATCAAACCTGAAGTTGATTTTGAGAAACCCCTTGAACTTGCAGTTCAAGAAACCTTGAAACCTTGGAAAAACTTGGAAGTATAAAGCACCATACCCTCAAACCTTGCAATCTGGCAACTCCCAGTAATAACTTAGAAGGAAAGTACAGAACAATATCCATGTTGAATATTTAAGCAAAAATCTTTAATACAATTTTAACCAATAGACTTAAACCTATATGGTCAATTAATCAATAAAAGCACCAAGGCAAGTCAATAGAAAGAGAAAAGTTTTTTACTGGAATGATTAGAATCCATATGCATAAATAAACAAACAAATATCAACCATTGCCTCTCAAAAATGAATTCATATTATACCATATCATCTAATATGAAAGTTACAACCAATAGAAAGTCCAGAAAATAACATGAGGAGAAATCTTTGTGAATTTAGATTAAGCAAAGATTTTCAGGAGACAGAAAAGCATAAGCCTACAAAACTGATAAATTGAACTTTACCAAAGTTCAATTTATCTGCTCTTCCCAAGGCCACGAATGAAAAGATAGGTCACATATTGAGAAAAAATAGAGAAGTTTCATATGCAGGATACTTTTAAAAGAATTATAATTCAATAGTAAAAATATGAACAACCCACTTCAAAATTCAGGCAAAAAAAAAAAAAAACTGAACTGACACTTCACCAAAGCAAATATTTAGAAGGTAAATAAGTACATAAAAATGCTGTTAATCACTAGGGAAATGCAAGTAAAAGTAATTTAATACTACTACACACACATTAGAATGGGTAAAATTTTAACTCTGACAATACCAAGCACTGGGGAGAACATCAATACCATCTGGAACTCTGACTCATACCTTATAAGAATGGAAAATGGTACAAATATTTTGGAAGAGAGTCTCACAATTTCTTACAAATTTGAACATCATTTACCATACATGCTAATTATCAATGTACTGTCTTAAGTTCAAATTCGTCATCAGTCAGTGGAAGGCACAAGAGAGACAGACATTGCAGGAATAAGAGGTTTCTTTTCTCTGTTCTGGTCTGCTGTTCTGATTGTTTTGTTTTGCTTTCTTGTTCCTGCTGCATAACGCATCAGCAGACACTATGCAGGGGTAACCACTAGTATATGCCCACAGTGCGTGCCCAGAACGTTCAACCCCTTAGCAACAACTTGGATCAAATCACTGTCTTTCTATGGCCTTCCTGATGTAGACACAATGTTCTAAAGACCTTGTGCTCAAAACAGCAACCCTACTGCCTCTGTGCATATTTTCCATTTCTTCAGCTCAGCTATAATCCCAGAACGTTATCTCCTGATTACCTGTCAGTTAGGGACCAGCTTTGACCCCAGCAACCCAGTGAACTTCAGCATCTAGAAGGCCACAATAACAACCTATCCAGTGAAGCTTAACTCCAGCTTTGGGGAAGACTCTCCTCTTTCAGCTTTATCATTCTGTGGGTGTTCACCGTCAGTCCTAGAATACATTTTACAGTTCCCTTTGCATCTGTGTAGTTACTCTCCTATTATAATATAATAATACTTTTTTACTTCCATAGATTAAGTTACTACGTGGTTTCTTCTCCTGATTGAACTGGCTATATGCCATATGACTAGTTCACCTGTTCCTAGGAATTTGCCCGACAAGACACACAAATAATATTTACCAGCTTTCAATATTTTCTTTTTTACTTCTGGTTTTCAGCCGTTTGACTGGATATGGTTGTCTTTGTGCTTATCTTGCCAGAGTTTGCAAGTGTCTTGAACCTGTATATTTAAAACCTTCAGCAAATCTGTACATTTTGGGCTGTGTTATCTTTCAACGTTTTTTCTGTCACATCCTCTTTTTCCTCTGCCTCCTGATCACAAATCCCATGTATTTTAAACATTCTGACATTGTCTCTATAACAGGTGTCTGGCTTCATTTCTTTTTTATGTCTAACTACTGACAGCTTTTAAACCAAGCCCTTTCTTTTCCCCTTCTGTTCTACATATGGAGAAACTAGTCAGAAAGCCTTATTAGGTACCAGCAGAAGACTCAGATCACTACTTCTTTAGTTCTTTCCACAGCAGCTTGAGAGGCCTGCCCAACTCTCCCAAATGGCCTTGTTATATAAATAACAAACTTTTTTCAGATACCAACAGATTTTTGGTGGTGGATCTATTTATTGTTTTGAGATGGCCACAGCAGTCTTACAAGTACTCATTTATTATTCTTTTCTGAGTTATAGATTAAATAATTTAATCAGTTTTCAAGTAAACCGACTCACATTTTAACTCATATAGGTTGTTAAGACTGTTAAAGGATTATTTTTTAATTTGAATGTTGTATTTTCCTGTTCTAGGTGTTCTGTTCAGCTCTTTTATGTAGTCTCTGTTCTTATCCTGAAGCTTACATTTTCATTCATTGTGAGCATATTAGACTTTATGGTCAACAAAAAGCTCTCTACCCGAGTTATCTTCCAAAATGAAGGAAAAATAAAAAGCTTATCAGTATACAAATATCAAATCATTATATTGCATATCTGAAGTTAATATAATGTTATGTGTCAATTATGCCTCAATTTAAAAATTAAAATAAAACTCAGAGACATCTGGAAAAAATTATCAAACAAAATGGCAGAAAGGCTGTTACCAGAAGACTTTCAATAAAAGAAAATTTCATTAACTGATGAATAGAAGGGAAATGATTCCAGAGGAAAAACTTGCTCTGCAAGAACTAGTGATAAACAAAAAATATTAGAAAATAGGTGAGAAAAATATTTTAAAAATTGATAAAATGAAGAAATAATAATAACATAATCTAGCCAGAATTAAAATACTTGTCAACAATTGAATATGAACTCATAGGGCTAATCAAAATTAAGGTATTCTAAGATGCTCATATGATTCAGGAGTAGGGAATAATTAATTATCTTAGGCTTTGTTAAGAGTGCATGTTAAAACAGTTAGGTTATGGATTTAAAAATTTAAAAAATAGACATAGAATTTCCAAACAGCCTGAAGAGGGAATAAAAAGAATAAAATGAATAAATGAATAAAAATAAACAAAAAAAAATAATCCACAAAAAAGAAAGGAAGTGGAACCAGGTGTGAAGCCACAAAATGAGCTTCCAATAATTCAAAGAATTGTATCATACATAACAAATTCCTAATGACAATGAAAGTACCTTAATATTTGCTACCATAAAAGGTAACTAAGGAAACGATACATGCTTGGAAATTAAAATAGTCTTTTAAATAAATTATTTCAAAGTAAAATTCATAATGAAATAGGAAAATACTTAAGATTTGATAACATACTGCAAAGGCAAACTAATGGGATGTGATTACTAAAGCAGTAATTAGTGGAAAATTTGTAGCTTTAAATATTATAGTATGTAAAAGATGACAGAAAAGTCCAAGGAATATAGAAAATGTGTGAGTAATGATATAGAATACAAATATACTACAGAGAAGATAAAATGCCAAAGGGTGGTTCTTTGAAAACAATTAACAAATCACTGGCAACAGTTATCATGATAAAAGGTAGAAATCTTTAAATTGTATTAAGAGTAAAACAGGAGATATACCTTCAAAAAAATAAAATAGCATATGATGAATGAATAAAGGAAAAAAATATTATAAAATCTTTAAATTATTAAGAGTAAAACAGGAGAGTAAATGTAACAGATTGAGAACAGAAATAATATAAAACTATGAGTAATGGAAAGATTCCTTGAAAAAAAACTGTAAATGGATAGATTCCTTAAAAATGTAACTTAACAAAACTAACACAAGAAGAAAAGTATATTAATAGTCATATAATAATTAGGGAAATTAATCCATAACTAAAAATCTTCCCATGAATAAAACACCAGGCCTGGGTGGCTTTCCATAGGTCTCCCACCAAATAGTAAAGGAAAGGGCAAATCTGACGTCCCTGTCTCAGAAAATAAAAATAAGGAATTACCCCAATCTATTTGATAAGACTATCATAATCATAATAATATAACACCACAAAACATGAACATATTCTGCAATCTCACTCATGCGTATTGATGCTGAATTAAATAAGTAAATATTGTTAAATATTTACTGGATTCAATAAAGTAAGTATTGTTAAGTCAAACTCAGCAAGAAATTCTGACTTTATCTACTTTTAGGGCTGCTATAACAAAGTACCACAAACTGGGCAATTTAAAACAACAGAGAGGCACCTGGAAGGCTCAGTCTGTTAAGACTCTAACTGCAGCTCAGGTCATGATCTCAGGTCCTTGGATGGAGCCCCCCCCACCCCGTCAGTCTCCATGCTCAGCAGGGGGTCTGCATGTCTCTCTCCCTCTTTCTCTCTCTCTCTGCCCTCCCCCTTCCTGTGTGCTCTCCCTCCCTCTCAAATAAATAAATAAAAATCTTGAAGAAAATTTTTAAAAGATAAAACAACAGAAACTTACTCACTTGCAGTGCTGAAAGCAAGTAGTCTGAGGTCAATGTTACCAGTGCTATGCTTCCTGCCATGTCATTAGAGGAAGGTATTTCCTTGCCTCTTCCGGCTTCTGGTGGTGCCAGGCATTCCTTGGCATGTGGCAGCATAACTCGAATCTCTGCTTCCATCTTCATATGTCTGTCTTCAACTCTGTGTCTCTCTGTCTTCATACGGTGTTCTGCTTTTCTCATACTAGATTACGGCCCACTACAATGACCTTGTCTTTACTTGGTTATATCTACAAAGACCCTATTTTCAAATAATGTCATATTTATAGGTACAAGGGATTAGGAGCTCCGTATCTTTTGAGGGGACACAATTTAATCCATAAGAGTGACCAAGTTGCATTTAGCCCAGGAATACAAGATAAATTTCATATCAAAAAACTGATTATTGGGGTGCCTGGTTGGCTCAATGGGTTAAGGCCTCTGTCTTTGGCTCAGGTCATGATCCCAGGGTCCTGGGATCGAGTCCCGCATTGGGCTCTCTGTTCAGCAGGGAACCTGCTTCTCTGTCTCTCTCTGCCTGCCTCTCTGCTTACTTGTGATCTCCATCTGTCAAATAAATAAATAAAATCTTTAAAAAAAAAAAACTGATTATGGTCGATTCATCACACTAATGGATTAAAGGAGCTAGACCTTATAAATTTTCTTAGTATATGCAGAAAAAGTGATAAAATTCAACATCTACTTGTAACTACTAAAGCAAAGAAAAAGAAAGAAAAAACTCTTGGCCAACTGAGAGTAGAAAGGAACTTTCTAAACTTGCTACTACAAAAATGTAGAAAGCAAACCTTTATATAATTACTAAATGTAAAAAACAATCTAAAGATACCTGTTATTCTCATTCATTTTTAATACTGAATGGCTGACCTAGCCTGTGTAGTAAGATAGGAAGAAAAGAATAAGACGGCAACAGTACTAGTAGAAACAGAAACAAAACTTATCCTGAATTAGTGATTACTGCTTTTTTTCTTAACAAAAACTCAGAAGCATCTATAGGTAATTTTTTCTATCAATGGTAGCATAAATAATTTTAGTAGGCAAAACATCAATACAAAAATTCAATTACAAATCTTACTCCAGCAACAACCAAAAACTGTAATTTAAAAATGTATAAATAGAAACAAAAATAAATTGTACTTAAGCATAGGGAACACAGTCAATAATGATATAATAACATTATATGGTCACTGATGGTAACTACACTTCAGTTGTGAGCTTTGAATAATGTATATTGGATACTTAAAACTAGTATAACATTGTATGCTAATTACACTTCAGTTTAAAAATTAAAATTAAATTGTATTCAGAAATAAATTCAACTAAATATAAGAATACTCTTTAGCAATAAAATTATAAAGAGTTTTGAAAGATTTCTAAGTAGAAAGAGATTCCATGTTCTTGGAGAGACTGTATCATGAAGTTGTATATTCTCTTGCAAATAATTCACAGAGAATTTAATCCAAATCCCAGATAAATATATTACTGTTGAAATTGCAAGTTGATTTTAAAATGTGTTTGAAAGAGCAAAAGCCCCGAATAGCCACCAACTTGCAAAAGACTCTTCAGCTAATGGATTTGAAGATTTATTATAATGCTATGTAATTAAGATCCTATAGTATAACCAGATAAATAAACTCCTGCAACAGAACAGAAAATATAGAAACAAATACATGCAAAATGAACAAACATGATTCATAACAAATCTAGAGCTTCATATCAGTGGGAAAAGAATCGGCTATTCAAAAAGGTTCAGGGCATTTCAGTTATCCTTACTGAAAACTGTTATTAGATTTCCTACACACACACACACACACACACACACACACACACGAAAAAATAGCTACCAGTTGATCAAAAATCAATGTGAAAGACAAAAGCATAACACTTTAAAACACTTTAAAAGGCAAAAGTGTATCTTTTATGAGTTACAGAACTATTTCTTCTTTTTTTTAAGATTTTATTTATTTATTTATCAGAGAGAGAGAGCGAGCACACAAGCAGACAGAGGCGGAGAGAGAAGCAGGCTCCCCAAGGAGCAAGGATCTTGATGTGGGACTCAATCCCAGGACCCTGGGATCATGACCTGAGCTGAAGGCAGCGGCTTAACCGACTGAGCCACCCTGGTGTCCCACAGAACTATTTCTTAAACAAGATACAAAAAGTACAATCTACAAAGAAAAACACTGATAAATTTGAACTACATTGAAATTGAAAATGTCTGATGACTAAAAGTTTTCATAGAGTGAAAACATAAGTGCCATGCCAGGAGAACATAATTGTAACACATATAACTGAAAAGAGCTTTCACAAAGAATATTTCAAAACCTCCTATCAAATCAAGGGTAAAAAAGCAAACAACCTAAGATAAAAAGTTGGACAGGCACTTTGGACAGGGTAAAAACAGCAGTAATGGTAGGTGGATGGTAGGTATGTAGGTAGTAGTAGATAGGTTGATATATAGGTAGATGGATGGATGGATGGATGGATGGATGGATGGATGGATGGACACAAATGGTTCGATGGATGAATAGATAGATGATTGATATAGAAAGATGATGATGATGATAGATGATAGATAGATAGATGGATGACAGGTAGATAGGCAGACCAAAAGTATTATTAATAATCAGAGAAATAAAACTTAGCCATAATGCTATGCAATATTGCTTTATACTTATGGATAAGAAAACAATTTTTAAGTTCAGACAACACAGTGTTGGCAAAATGTAGAGCCACAAAATCTTTCCCACACTGCTAACCAACAGGCACATAAATTGATACAACCACTTTGGAAAACAGCTTGACATTTCCTAATAAATTTGAACATGTCCCCACTCTATGATTCAGCAACTCCACTAGTTAGTATTTACTTGAGAGAAATTCTTGCACATATATACAGAATATGTGTACAAACACGGTCTTGAAAGCATTGTTCAAAATTGCAAAACCTGGAATGGTATAATATCCATCAAAAAAATGGAAAAATAATTTGCTATATTCATACAATTGAATACTAGATGGCAGTAAAAATAAATGAATGGTTACCTACATCGACAGATAAGCCTGACAAACATAACACAGAACAAAATAAGCAAGTTAGAGAAAATTATATCCAAATTTTTTTCATTATATAAATGTCATAAACAAGTACATCAAAATAATGTATTATTCACATAGATAGGAAAACTATAAAGTAAAGGGAAAAAGAATACAAAAACCTTATGCTATTGAGAGGAAAGGAGAGAGTACAGAAGAAGGAAAAAGGAGGATCATAACAAAAAGAATATCAAGGCAATATTTTATTTCTTGAGCTGGTTAACAGATTCACGATGGCTTTTATTATTATTCCTTACACTGTACACAAATTTTTTATATTATTTGGTATGCATAATAAATTTAACAATAAAAAACTTTAACAAAAAAGTAAAGAGCCAAGGACAGAAAACACATTTTGAATCAGAAAAAGGAGAGGTTCACCCAATCAGACATTAAAACTTTTATAAAATTACCAGTTTTAGGAATAGGATAAGAACAGACAAACCCAAGGATCAGTACAGATGACCAAAGAACAAAATAGAGCCTAGAAACGTGTATGTTGGAATTTGATATATGATAGAGGGATGTAGAAAATTTCTTGGAGAGGATTCATTAATCAATGTTGGGACAATAAATACACAAATAGAATGGTTCATTTTTTGTCTTAGAATAAATTATGTCTATGCAGCAGAGCAGGGAATGTGAGTGGTTAAGGGCCCGATCGCTGGGGTCAGCGGGCCGCATTCCGGTCCCTCCCCAGGCACACTCGAATCCAGGGCCAGAGCAGGTCACCTTGCCCCTCTCTCGCTCATCTCACTCAGCAATAAAATGGGGATGATCAATGGTAGTAGTCGACTCATAGTCTTCTTAAGATTGAGTGAAATAATCCATTTCAAGGGCCTCATTTGGACGAAAGCTACATAAATGGCTAGCTTCCACAATAACTTAACTTCAAGTTTCTGAAATTAAGAACTTAATGTGATGGGGGATGGAGATGGGTTTAAAATCTTCATTTGCTCCTTTTCTGTCTCAGTCAACAGACTGAGTTTGAACAGCTTGAAAGTAGCAATTATGCCTATTCCACATCATATATTCAGAGCCTAACACAGAACTTGCCATGTGATCGATGCTTAATAAATATGCAGCGTGTTGCCCTGACTTGAATTAAGAAGGGAAGGGAAAGTAGTGTTGCTATAAAAAGGGAAAGAGTCAATGTGGGTGCCAGAAAATGCCACAGCTTTTCACTACTGTGTGGAGAAAAACAAAGCAGTGTTTTAAAGGCCAAATTTAATGGATTCCCAAGGTTATGCTACTGTGAAATTATACCACTGTGAAACAGGAATTAGAATCAGTCAATCCAAAATGTAAAATACCATGGAAGATAAGGTAATAAAACATAGTATACTTTAAATGAATAGTCCAATTAGCCAAACACCGGGGAGAACTTAAATCAGAATGTAACTTTATATGAGCAGAACAAAGAGCAACTATTAATACAGATGAGTAAAAAGGACCCCCCCAAAAAGAGGGGTAAGTACAGCAATTATGTGATCATATGCCATCTCATAGGACAACTAACCACCGAAGAAATAGTCTAATGCATCCACTTAACTCCTTTGTAAGATATTTAAATATATATAATCCATAATTAAAATAATTCAAATCAGCAGAAATCGAACCTGATGAAAAACCGTACGTCTGTGCCAAATTAGCTAGTGGTATAGCAGAATAAAGTTCAGAGCTCTTTAATTTTATAATATAATGATAGTCACTGATTTAAAGTTTCACCAAAATAAAATAGGCATAGGAGAAATGTATCACTTACCTGACATCATTATAATAGTAAAGAAAATATTTTGTCTTGAAATCTACATCAGAAACACTGTTTCAGGCAACACCAAAAAGTTCTCCAATTTTTCCTCTAAAAAATGTGATATAAATATACTATATATAAAAATTTATAGAAAAATTTTCAGAATACTTTATCTTCTTTTAGAAATAGATAGCCAAGAGGTTTAAATGTCAGGAAAATTACGATGAGACACTTCCTTTTCCTCCAAAAAAGGATATTTCCAATTTCATGACCAAGAAGAGAATCTAAAAAGCTCTATTTCTTTTTTGCTTTTTCACTATCATTCCAGAAATGACTGACCATATATCAAAAGTGGATCTTCCAAGCTATTATGTTTCACCATCTGGTTAACCTTATCTGGAAAGCACTAGAAAACAAACCTCACACATTAGAATTTCATCCACTCTGCAGAGTTACCCTGATCATAAAGAGTTGCCCAAAACTGAGATAAATTATTATGGAGACCAGAAATGGGTTGCATTAACTATACATGATTGAATTCAACTAGAAGAATGGTGCCCACAACAAACCCAAAGGTGAAATGCCGCTAGTAGTGGTACATGTGCAGAACAGAAATGCTGGTCATTCAGCTCATGTTTAGCCAATGCAACATAAATACATCTACAATATATCCAGATACAAAGACATTTCATGTTTTTGAGTCCTTCACAATAGTTATGCATGACCCACAAGGGCATGTCCACCCACCACGCACCTCTCCAGTGTCTCCAGACCAATTCAGATTGGATACAAAAATTATCACTATCCTAGAATTATGTCAAAAGTAAAGCCCTATGAGGAACAGCAACAATTCATGAAAATTATAGAACTGAGTTTAGATTTAGGATGAGAACCCAAAGCACGATCCAAACTGTAGTCCTGGGAAATACATATTTCAACCCAAAGAATTAATAAAATGGTCCCAGAAGATTTTACTGGAATTAAATGGAAGATAGCACTTGACATTCCTATATCCTTTTCATCTTTGCTTGTATTAAGTGCAGGAAAGAAGTGGCTTTACAAGTGAAAGATGCCACAGAGAAATTATCTGTGACCTAAAACATTCTGGGGATAATACACAAAGAAGGTGAGGTGCAAATGTGATAATCAATACTCATTTTTACTTTGGAGAACACAATTATCATGACTGTGGTTATGATTTTTGGTAGTTCAAAAGCTACCATATCATTTCCCTACACACAGTATGAAATTCAGTTTGGCATTTGGCCCACAAGAGCATTCCGTGTCACTCTTAGCAGTTTCTCCTTTCATCCCCATAGAATGCCAAGAACTTCCAAAATGCATTACCATGCAAATGTCTCGGGTGACTTTACTCCACATTTATATTGCAAGGTAATCAATAAATTATTATTTCAATATTTATTGGAATCTCAGAATAAGAAAGAAGACAGATTACACAAATTCATCTTCTGTGATTAATGGATGTTCCAGCAGAAGGCATACACTGATGGAGTAGGTCAGTATGCAGACCATATTACTGAATATTTCAACCCGGGTTGTAAATATAGTATCTGTTTCTCTTAGGGACTGTCACACTGAGTGCAGTATAAAAGGCAATAAATTTCAACAGATTAATTAACTCTTTGGTTACTGGGGCTGTGTGTCACCTATCCTGGCACCTAATAAAAATTCCTTTAATGCCAAGACATAAAGAAGGGCCTCTTTGGAAATGAGTTATTAACAGCATTTCGTGAATAGATGGAGAAATTGTAACTGAGCCATTTAAGTGTCATAAACCGCAGCAAAGGCTGCTGGAGGCCTCTGAGGGACGCCGAGCAATACCATAACAATCAAATCTGAGATGGAAGAGGGATTGAGCTGTCCACTCAGAATTTTTATATTGTCAAAGAGCAGCGAGGAAATAATGTGATCAAGAAGTGAATTAACCTTGTGTGTGAAAGAAAGGGGATGATCTGATGGAAAAGGCAGTAAAGTAAAAATCACTCCATAATGCCTGCATTGCAGGCGAGCCATGAGGGGCTCCTAATGTCTGCAGGCTGTCAGAGAACAGATCCAGACCCCTAAGTACTATAAACCCATTACCTGCATTAGCCTGTAATTGGAATACATTTATTCATGCTTTTTTAGTTCTTCAGGGTCTACGTCTTGTATACCCACAGAGCATTAATTCCTATAAATGTTCTATCTTTGCAGACTCCTGCAAACAAGTAGACGGTCCTGGGTGGGAATTAACATTCAGTGGAGGGAGCGAGGAAGAAAGTGCTGTGCACGGGATTTCTGTATGGACCTTCCATTTCATACTACCCTCTTTAATGCGGCACCTCGACTGCCTCCCCCAAATATTCTTTGGGTGCATTCTGATGAATGTCTAACTACCACGTGTTCCAAATTCTTATATGTCAGGGTGGGGGTTCCCCCAAGCAGAAAATAACAAGTATCAAATACTAAGAACTGTCTTTCGAAATGTAAATTCCACTTTCTCACTGGAGACTGAAACTCGGTATAGGACACTTTTTATAAAGTTCTACAGAAAAAGTATGTAAAAATAATAATATAATTTGAATCAATTTTTTTCCCCCTAAGGACAGCATCTTTATCCTAGGTTACTTAGCAGAACCAAACCCAGCAAATCTCACCAAGGAGGTGACTGGCACTTTGGGCATCTATAGTGCACCAGACAGTGCTCCAAAGGTTTTACATATATGTACCCATATCACCTTGAAGACTACCCTATGAGGTCTAGACTTCTACCACTATCTCCATCTTATAATTTAGGGAAGTGGAGCACAGAGAGGTTAAGTAAATTCCTGAAGGTCGCACAACTGATTTGAACCCCAACAGTCTGTCTCTTGGAGTCTGGATTCTTAGCCATGTTGCAAAATTGCCTCACCAAAAAAATGGTTAATAGATCCAGCATACTATTTAAATTATTCTCCCCAAACAACGAATATTCTACTCGTGCTATAATAATTAATTAAACTTAAAATTCAGCATAGGGGTGTGTGTGTGTGTGTACGGGCGCACGTGTGTATGTTGTTCTCAGGGATGTTAAACCTTCAGCTGCCCTTCTTTTCTGCTATATCATCAATCATTCTCTTTTTCTATATGGGAAAGTTCCTATTAGCATATAGATGTGCTCCAGTCTTCGGCCTTTATCCTCCATCTCCTTGATCCTGTATCCCCTTAGAGCTTTCCTCACCCCTTCTTGGCAAAGCTTCTCTGACAAGTTGTATTGGCATGCTGTCTCCACTTGCTCCTCTCCTCTGTGTTCTCCAACCTCTTACAAATCTGCCTCCTTCCCCCCGACTCCACAGAAACTTTGGGGCTAAATCTAAAGGTCGCTTTTGGGTCTTGTTTTCTTGGACCTTTGGGCAAATAAGACACAATTAACCACTCCCTCCTTCTGGCTTTGTGGCTTCTAGAATACCACTCTCTGCCTTCCCTCCTACCTCCTGCATACCTGGACTTTCCTTCACTGGCTCCTCTCGTACCCAGCTCTGAGATGTTGAGGTTCTTCAAGTTCCTTTACACCATCACCAAAAGAAAAAAAGAAAAAAAAAAAAAAAAGGAACTATCTTCCATCCAGTTGCTTACACCAGAAATTAGGTATCTTCCAAAGTCCCTGCTTTTTCCACCTCATTTACCAGATACTGGCTTAAGGGCAATATGTTATCCAGTTCTGGCCACCATGTGTGAAGGAGAGATTTTCCTGATCTGTAAAAAGACACACAGGAAAAAGTGCGTTTCTTGTCCAGGTGATGGCTGACACCAGTTACAGGTCTGAGGTTCCATGAGGAGGAGATAACACTGACATGGTAAGGATGGCAGACCAGAAAGTGGTGAGGCCCTGGGGCCCTTGACGGTGCCCCAGGATTGACCAACCCAAGCTGCTCTCCCTCTGGACATATGTACTAGAACAAACTCTTCATGGTTTAAGATGCTTGTAGTTGGATCTTATTTTATTTGAAACTAAAGCAATCTGACACATTCCTTCCCCACCAGTTATCTGCATAACAAATCACCACAAAATCTAGTGGTTCAAAACAACAATGAATATGTATGTCTCACAGTTACTGTACTGTAGGTCATGAATTCAGAAGCTGCTTAGCTGGGTGGTCCTCGCTTGGGAAAACCCATGAGGTCGGAGGTATGATGTTTACCGGGGCTACAGTCAATTAAAAGCATGGCAGGAGGGCATGGGGTGGCGGCGGGGGTGCAGGAAGGGTGGTGGCGAAGTGTCAGGTAAATATAATTCCAGAATGGTTCATTGGAACACATCATACCTATTCACAACTTGGTGCTTGCCATTGGTGGGGCCCTCAGTTCCTTCCCACAGGGGATTTCCCACAGGTTGTTGGAACACAACATGGGATTTTTGGGGTTACTGATTCAATTTCTTGGCTGGCTATTGGTCTATTCAAGTTTTCTATCTCTTCCTTTTCCAGTTTTGATAGTTTATATGTTTCTAGGGATTCATCCATTTCTTCTTGGTTGTCCAACTTGCTGGCATATAGTTTTTCATAATATTCTCTTATAATTGTTTGTATCTCTGTGGTGTTGGTTGGTATTTTTCCTCTCTCGTTTGTGATTGTACTTATTTGGGTCCTTTCTCTTTTCTTTTTGATAAGTATAGCTAGGGCATTATCCATTTTAATTAATTTTTCAATTTTAGGATTTTGTGTATTTGTTTATTCATTCATTCATTCAAGACAGAGAGGGAAAGTACAAGTCAGCGGAGGAGCAGAGGGAGAGGGATAAGCAGACTGTGCTGAGTACAGAGCCCTATGTGAGGCTCAATCCCATGACCCTGAGATTATGATGTGAGTTGATATCAAGAGTCCGATGCTTAACCGACTGAGCCACCCAGATGCCCCTATTTCTGCTCTAGTCTTTATTATTTCCTTCCTCCTGCTGGGAAGATATAGAATCAATGTATGGAAATCTGTTGCATTTCCATACACCACTAATGAAGCAACAGAAAGAGAAATCAAAGAATCTATCCCATTTGTAATTGCACCAAAAAGTATAAGATACCTAGGAATAAATCTTACCAAAGAGATGAAAGACTTTGAAAACTGTAAAACACTGATAAAAGAAATTGAAGATGACACAAAGAAATAGAGAGACATTCTATGCTCATGGATTGGGAGAACGAATATTACTAAAATGTCTGTGGGGTGCCTGGCTGGCTCAGTCATTAAGCGTCTGACTCTGGCTCAGGTCATGATCCCAGGGTCCTGGGATTGAGCCCCAAATCAGGTTCCCTGCTCGGCTGGGAGCCTGCTTCTCTCTCTCCCACTCTTCCTGCTTATATTCCCTCTTTCGCTGTGTCTCTCTCTGTGAAATAAATAAATAAATAAATAAATAAATATACTTATAAAAAATAAATAAATAAAAATAATACAATGTCTATATTACCCAAAGTGATCTACACATTCAATGCAATTCCTATCAAAATGCATGTTTATTTTTAAAATCTAAATATTGTCATATATTGACAAAATATGGTTATTGATCTCAGAGTCAAAGAGATTTTAATTAAATGTTTCATTATGAAGCATATTTTCTAAAGTCTTTTGTTTCTGGAACTAATAAATATATGAGCTATAGTTTTTGCTCCTTTATTTAATTAATCTTTTAAACATTGCACAAAGGAAAAAAATACTCTTTAGTTTAGAAAATAATAGATATGGCTTTCAATGGGTAAATGGGTAAACAAAATGTGGTAGATCCATACACTAGAATATAATCAGCAATAAAAAGAAATGAGCTATCAAGTCATGACAATACATATAAGGAGGAACATTAAATTAAGCATGTTACTAAGTGAAAAAAAGCCAATCTGAAAAGGCCATGTGCTAGTATAAGTCTAACTGTATGACATTCTGAAAAAAGCCAGAGGCTCATGAGAGAGGGAAGAAGGGATGAATACAGAGGATTTTTAGGGCAGTGAATCTAGACTGTATAATACTGTAACGGCTGAAATATGACGCGTCATTATACATTTCATGACACCAAGAATGAACCCTAATGTAATCTACAGATGTTATTTAATGATAATGTATCAATATTGGTTCAACAACTGTAATAAATATACCATTCTAAAACCAGCTGTTAATAGGGAAAACTATGGGAGAGGTATATGGGAACACTTAGCAGGTATATAAAAAGTACGAAGGGCATATATGTATATATATATATATATAATATAATACATTGTATAATATCATATACACTATATACGTATATATAGAACGCATAGTATATGTAATGAATAATAAAAGAGTATGATAACTTAGTATAAACTAAATGGTATTAAGTATTAAGGTATCTAAAGACAGAGAAGGGGAAACAGAAAGAGATAATGATGTGTAAAAAAACAGACCCCAAATGTGAAGGAGTGTAGAACATAGAGAAAAACTGATGAAAAGGACATAGTATAGGCTAGTGAAGCAGGATGAATGAAGGCTCAGAAGGAAAAACACTACCTACCAATAATGAACATTATAAACATCTATATAAGACAGGGAAGAAATTGGCCTTGACTGAGCTTGTGATTTATGGATTTATTCAACAAATACTTCTTTAAGCAACACTGTGGTGGGATGCTATGGAACTTCTAGATGTATTAGACACCAACTCTGCTCTCAAGAAGCCTCCTGGAAACTGAGAATTATAGGATTTTATAACCTAAGACTAGACCAGGAAACTAGTCAGCCCTGTTCTACTACTCACTGCATACTCACAAAGACTGACATATACAACCAAGTGCTCTTAACAGGGAAAATTAGGTCCATGTGGACTTTCTTTCAGCACAGAAATGGTGCTGTTTAGGTCTGAAATGCTTCTTACATTTATCTATTATTTTTAACACAGAAGAAATCCCCTTTATTTCTGGTATGCTAATCTGTTAGCAGGTAAGAGATTTGTAACCATTACCTCTGCCTACAATCATGAGCTGCTGTTGGCAAGGCTGATTTGTGGGTATTGCTTCTTCTATAGGATGCTGCATGATGGAGAAGGAGCAGTCTCAGCCGCCAGGCAGCCCCCAAGGGGTCAGGAGCGCTGCTCTGGAAGACAGCGTGTCATGGTGGGAAACCATAAGGGGTTATCGAGTTCATGTCTATAGTTCAGGGACCCCTTGCATAAAAACATCCCAGAAAAAGCCCATTCCAGTCTTTGCTGTGCAGTGCATGAGACAACCCATTTCATTTTGGAAAACAACTATGCTTCAAGTCATGGGAATGAGAAATGATGTATTGTGGATTTCAGTTTAGGTCCAGTACTGCCTTCCAGAGCCACATAAGCCTAATTCCCTTTTATGTAACAGACTCTTAATGATTTGAGGACAATCATTAGGGGCCCATTTATGTTAATGATTCTTATGTCACAGTTTCCTCACCTTTGTCCACCCATAGTCCCTCTCTTCTGCATAAAAATTTTTGTTTGAAGCCCAGAGTCTAAACTTACCTCATGGCCTCAAACACTTTGTCTTTTCCTTCCTTCCCACACACCCAGGTTGAAAGGAACAGTTGGTTGGTCCTACCGAACATCATGATTAAATGCATGGAAATTATACATAATATAAATATACATGGAAAAATATAAGAATGACAGATATAAAAAATAAATGAATAGCTCGTTTACCATGTGAGGATACCACAAGAAGCCTGTGACCTCAAGAGGACCCTTACCCACCATGGTAGCCCCCTGATCTTGGGCTTTTGGCCTCCCGAACGGTGAGAAATAAATTTCCAGTTTTTATAAGTGAAAAAATATATAAAACTAAGAAATTAAAAAGTAAATATACATGAATAGAACAAGAAGATAAGTTACATGTTGTATATAGCCTGAGCTCCTGTGTTGGCTGAACCTAATTTTTCAACTAGGAACCTGTAGGATACCATTAGATGAAAAAAGCCAGATGCAGAAAATTATGTATTATGTTACCACCTTAAGTTTCATAAAGGAAAAAATATGTGTGTGTTATACTTCTTATGCATAATATTGCTGGAAACATATTAAGATACTAGTAACATCAGCTGCCCCAGGAGAGGGAACTAAGTAATGAGACCCATGGTGTGTGATCGACTTTTCATTACATATGTTTTTGCAACTTTTGAATTTTTAACTATGTGGATATGTTATATAGTCATGAGTAACATTAAAACATAAAGAAAGCAATAAAAATTAAAAATATATAAATATTTAAATAAAGAATCACATCAATGTCAGCATAAAAGAAGTTTGGAGCATTTTCTCTGACAATTAGTCTCAAGCCTACCCTAGTAATTAAGCTCAAGGGAAAATGAAATAATCCCAGAGTTGAGTTTAATCCCCAAATTGCTGACTCTCTTCCAAGATTCCCTACATATACATGAAAAGGAAGGAGTAAAATAATCCTCTTATTCAACTTTCATAATCACATTTGTATATTAAATATCATTATCTTTAAATTCCCATGCCTTTATATATGTCAACCATCCAGAATTGCATTGTGCATGTATGTCCTCGTTGGAGGTTTCAAAAAAATTTAAAACTATGGCATCGCTGCTCCTTTCAGCAACATCAGTAACTAATGTGTTTACTAATCTAATAAGATTAAGAATCAAAAATACATTTTTAAAGGTGTGGTAAAATAACCTTCAGATTGCACTGTTTCATGAACAGCCCTGAAAATAATTTCTTCCATCATTGAGGTTCAGAATGTGACTGAATGACTATAAAATATTCAAATTACTCTTAATACGTCACAAACCAATGAATAAAGCACTTCAGATATCTGTGACAAACCCAGTCAATTCAGGAATTTGCAACCTGAAATAATTCAATAATAGGTTTGGGAATCATTCACTCAGCCACATGTATTATAGACCAATTGGATCAAGCACGATGCCAACTCCGTGTCAAGTTATAAACAGAAGTATTAAGAGCCATTAAAGATACCCCACTCCAACTTCTTACATATAAATCTGTTCATTTACCTCATACTCATTGAATGCCACCATAAAGCAAGCCCTGTATTAGGCAGGGAGAATAAATATAAGATACAGCCACTTCTTTCTTAAAGCTCCCAGCTAAGTAAGGAACAGAGAGAAAGCACAGATACTACAAAATACTGTGGTTTCTGCTCTAAAAGAAGCCAACATGTGATTCATGAGAATTGCAGCGGCTCAAGACAGGGAATTAATTGTTCATCTATTTGGCAAAGAGGGCACGGGGAGGGATCTTTAGGAGGATACTACTTCTCACAGGTAGAAAGTATGCCAATGGCAGAGATTTCATTCAAAATTCAAATCTCTGGATTTCCAGTAGCATTCATTTTGCTACACCATCCCTAAAAACTTGATCAAAGATCATCAGTACTTATAGCTGTAGCCCCCACAGACAGAGGAGTGAGATTTAATTTAAGCAATGTTTTTAAGATGTGTTATGCTAACAATTACTTACCTCACAGAATATATATATATATATATATATATATATATATATATATATATATATATATATATTTTAAACAACTCAAACCTTGTACCAAAAGCATTTAACACTTCTACACATGCACTGTATGATAGACATACATGTGTGTGCAGTTTTACATAGAAGTTAACAGATATGCAGAGCTAATGATAAGTGTTATTTCAAAACCAGAAGTCCAATTCAGCTTATCTACAATGATTTTGGTGCTGCAAGCTTATTAACTAACCAGCTGTCAGACTGTGTTGCTACAAAACTCTTATCCCAGCAGGATGCTTAGACTGGAAGCAAGGATGAATCTTTTCATTATGGCTGTCTCTCTTATGTAACTGAACGTGTTTCGTGGGGTTATCTGCTTGAACGCAGCTAATGCAGTATAAAACTAAATTAGCTACTTAGAATGTCCAAACACCTTATCCTCTTCAAATGCGTGCAAAGCAAAGCAATGGAAACCTCTGAGATGATGTTTCTTAAGAAGCGGAGTATTGGAGCAAGCCGCGTGTCAGTTCCCAACAGGTAGTAAAAGACCAAGTTTGGCCATGTAGTAGGTCACTTTTACACTTTCATATAACCGACAGTAGAGCAACAATGCACTAGCTCTACAGGAGTACTGGGGCTATGCGAATGTGTCAGAGTCAACTGTACTGATATTTGATAAGGATTGCTGGATGTTGCCACTCATTTGAACAAGAAGATGCAGCTCCTGCACAACTCTTGTTTTTCTCAAGGCTCCTATCAAGAGTGCCTTTCATATAAGACAGGGATGCGACTTAAAACAAAACAAGACAAGACAAGACAATGGCCTTTAAGAACACTTGAGTAGGGTGCCTGGGTGGTTCAGTGGGTTGAGTGCTTTCAGCTCAGGTCATGATCCCAGGGTCTTGGGATGGAGACCCTCACTGGGCTTCTTGGTCAGCGGGGAGATTGCTTCTCCCTCTGCCTCTGTCCTCCGCCCACACTTGTTCGCTCACTCTCTCTCTCTCAAATAAATAAATACAAAATTTTTTTAAAAAAAGGAACAACTAAATATTATCTGTTAAAATGATATGCCCTAGATCTCCCTAGAATCAGATATTCTTCATAGAGGTTATGTTCAGCCCTTGGACCTAGAGCCTTTGTATAATGTCTGAGTACATCCTGATGCTAGCAATGCTTATTCCCTAGTCCTTCAGCTTTATATATTATCATACCTGCCAATAAAACGTCTCCTGTTTTCTTATTTTTATTCCATTATCTTTTTGGAAAGTTAAGAAAAAAACTGGGAGAACAAAAGTAAGGAAGAACTCATCTTTCACATCACAGCATGCTAAAATGAAGTAAACCAAAATGCTACAATTTTTCTCCAAGTTATGTTGGTCTGCAGCCTTTTTTTCATGGTGAATCCGATTAGCTATTGTTACAAGAAACTGTCTAAGTAAATTTCTCTTTCCATATTGGTTCTATTGCAGATAATACGAAATATCTAAGTGAATGAAAGCTAGATATTTTATTTCTAGAAGAATTTATATTGCTAAGACCTAAATCACAATAAAATAATCACACAGGTTAAGCGGGAAAACAAAAATATGTACATAGAAATAGATATGAAATAAAAATTTATTTCATCCCCTGGGGATAAAAATATATGTTTATAAAAATAAAAAAATTTTAAAAATTGATTTCATGAATAATTATTGCAATGAAATAAAATGAAAGGCAGCAGAATCATGTTCACATGTTATTTGATTGTGACCAAAATTGATTAAAGAACTTCAGAAGGAGGGGAGGGAAGGAGTTTCTAAAAGGGCTACTAAAAAAAGAGACTTCAAATAGTTGCTTTAAATTCAATAGTCATGGGGCACCTGGGTGGCTCAGTGGGTTAAGCCTCTGCCTTCAGTTCAGGTCATGATTCCAGGGTCCTGGGATCGAGCCCCACATCAGGCTCTCTGCTAGGTGGGGAGCCTGCTTCCTCCTCTCTCCCTGCCTGTCTCTCTGCCTACTTGTGATCTATCTGTCAAATAAATAAATAAAATATTTAAAAAAAAAATTCAATAGTCATGTTGGCAATTTATGGACTTGATTATACCTTCAAAATGAAAAATAACCCAGTAACAACTCCCATAGAAGAACACTAAATTTTTATGATATGGTATAATCGAATTGGCAACCATATGTATAATAGACTTGATTCAAAGGAGAAACAATTCATGGTAACAAATTTCTGATAAGAAAAGATAAACTCTAATTTTTAAGACTAATTCATGTAACTGAGAAAAGCCATCATCACATTAACCCTCATTGTGGTATTTCATTCTTGTCTTGTTCTGTATAAGAATAATAAGAATGCCTATGAATATCTTAAGCAGATACCTATGGAGAAATGCATCAGGATGTTTTCAGTATAACAAAGGAAAATAATGAGGTCTCAGTCATTAACATAAGTGACATTAAAAAAGTGAGCTAATATTTTTCTAGGGTTTTAAATTTATCAATTTTTTTGGACTATTTTACTGGTCATTGATTATAAAATTTCATTTTAAGGGCTTTAGCTTTTAAGTCAAAAGAAGAGTTGGGGGGGTTGTGAGTTTTTTTGGTAAAAAAGAGTTGTCCCTTCATCATGTATTTATTTATTTATTCAGTTAATTATTTATATCAGTGTGGACTCATAAGTGTTACTTATTTATTTATTATTATTTAAATTCAATTAATTAACATACAATGTATTATTTGTTTCAGGGGTACAGCACTGTGACTCATCAGTCTTATATAATACCCAGTGCTCATTATATCACGTGCCCTCCTTAAGGTCCATCACCCAGTTACCCCAACCCCAACACCCCCCCCCATCCAGCAACCTTCCATTGGTTTCCTAAGATTAAGAGTCTCTTAAGTGGAAAGAAGTAATCATTTCCTTAAACATTATATACAATATCTTAAAAATTTAAAGAAAATAGCCATGTCACATACCTCTCCAGACTTCATTTAATTATATTTACTTAACTGTAGAAACTTCTCCTCTAGAATACAGAGAAAATAAAAATAAGCAAAAACATATCTGTCATAAATTGATCCAATATTAGTTATAAACTGAAATAGCATAGAATAAAACAAAGATTCCCTTAGTTCTGATTCTTTGGTTCTTTGAAATGCAAAAATACAGTGTATTTAGCAAGAAGTTTTGTTGTTTTTTTTTTTTTTTAAAGATTTGATCCATTTATTTGACAGACAGAGATTACAAGTAGACAGAGAGGCAGACAGAGAAGGGAAGGGAAGCAGGCTCCCTGCTGAGCAGAGAGCCTGATGTGGGGCTCGATTCCAGGACCCTGAGATCATGACCCAAGCTGAAGGCAGAGGCTTTAACCCACTGAGCCACCCAGGTGCCCCTAGCAAGAAGTTTTTATGTCAATTACATTTTGCTATTATTTTATATATTATAATATTAAATATACCTTTATATTATACTATTAGTTTCTTGGCAGACCTTCCAGAATGTGTTTTGCATGCTGATTTTTTTACCTACTTTCTAGCGTTGAGCAGAGCAAATTGCCTCTAACCACAACTACAATTAGCCAAATATTAGTGTGAGTTCCACAAATCAGGCTAGTCTAATAAAATCTTTCAACTTATTTATTACAGAAGTCAGTTTAAAAAAAAAGTAAAATAAACTATAATAGATTTTACAGACAAATCAAAGTTTTGATACTACCTATAAACTGTTACTTATTCAATTGTATCAGTGAATCAAAACTTACCATTTCCATAAAGCATCTTGGGAGAAATTTGTTGATAAACACTTCCTTTGAATAGTTCTGCCCTTGATATAGGTACAAGATTGATTTGTCCAGCACTAGGTTTTGCTAAGTAACAACTGTTTTGTTCCAAAAATGCAGAGCAGCCTTCTATTCCCTGCTGCAATATTATTTTCTAAAACACCAATGTGGGAGGCCCTGGAGTTAGACAATGGAGTGCCCTGGCTCAAGGGATATGCAAAATTCAAACTTCTTTGTATCTATGAGGACCTCTTCTACTGAATTTATTTGAAAATAGAAAGCAATCACTTTTAGACAGGAATGCAAGTTTAACTTTCCTTTGTTAGATGGTCAAAATCTGTGCCTAGAGAACACAGAGGCAATAAGAGCAGAATTTCACAAGAGTAATGTTTACCTTTGGTGTGTGGAGTTCCAGATTAGATATTCATTCATAACCAATTCATTCCAGTAAGATATCTATGTTGTTTCCCCAGTCCCTTCTCAGCCAGACCACCCTGAGGATCCTGTTTTCTCTCTCCTTCCTCCATGCAGCTTTGGTCTGTGCTCATGGATTTTCTCTAGCACTGTCAACTCTGTCTCCTTCCGAAGGTACTACCAGAATGGATTAAAATGTGCTACAATTTCTGTAACACAATAGCCATGTGCTAGCTGAATTGGGGCTGATCAGAACTGAGACGCACTGGAAGTGTGAAAATTCAAACTGGGTTTTTAAGACTTTAGGTAAAAATGAAAACAAAATATCTCATTAATAATTTTTATTTTATTTTTTTAAAAGCAAAAAAAAAAAAAAAAAAAAAAAGAAAAAAGCGGAAGCAAAGCAAAGCAAGCACAGGCTCAAGATGGAGTCACTTATGCTAGGCCAAGTCAGCAAACTGGGGCTTCAACCTCCCCAAGAGGTTTCTCTCTTGGGGAAACCTTCTTCCAAACCAAGAGGTTTGGGAGTTTCAACCTCCCCAAGAAACAGTATTAACTTGTCAGTCAGGAATTTTCTGGTCAGCACCAATGAATCAATCTGTCCAATAGGTCCTCTCTATCCCTCAAAGGAAAATGAAGTAGTCCACCTAATAAGACTCCCAGGGAAGGTGATCTTGTCGAACAGATCCTTTCTTTTGCTAATAATTTCCTTGCCCCACCCTGCTTCTTACAAAAACCTTTCATTTTGTAACTCCCTTCTAGTTTCTAGATGGGATACTGCCTGATTCCTGAATGTCTTAACAAAGCCAATTAGATCTTCAAATTTACTAAGCTGAATTTTAGTTCTTTAACAATACTGATTACAGGGATTTCTGTGTGCATCTGTCTTCGGCTCTGGTCATGATCCCAGGGTCCTGGGACTGAGTCCTACATCTGGCTCCTTGCTCAGCGGGAAGATTGCTTCTCCCACTCCTCCTACTTATGTCCCCTCTCTCTCTCTGTCAAATAAATAAATAAAATAATTTTAAAAATATATTGATTACATATTGAAATGATAATCTTTCATCTATATTGGGTTAAATGAAACATTATTAAAATTAACTTCACTTTTTCCATTTTACCTTTTTAATGTAACTAGCAGGAAATTTAAAATTGGATATGTAGTGTATATCATATTTCTATTAGTACTGCTCTAAGAAGTAAAAGGAACCAAACGGTAAAAAGATTAACCCTCCACAGAAAGCAGTTTAGGAATAATCTTGTAAGAGGCTTAACAAATTGCTTTTTAAAAATAAAAATAAAATAAAACTTGTCACAAAAGGGATTCTCAATCTAGTTGCTAAACAAGTAAAATAGCCCATCGTTCTTATTATATGTTTGAATTCTTCTTGCAGAATTTTGTACTACACAAATTATTCATGCAAAGAAAGAAGGGGAGAGAGGACTCAGGTCCCCGGTGGCCCAGACTGGGTGAACCTCTGTGCATTTGAGAGAGAGCAGAACAAACTCTGTAGCCTTGGGAGTCAATCATCCTCCTGGGGAACTGAATCTATAGCCATAGTCTCCTTGGCATAATCCATAGTTTCCATCCCACCCTAGAACTAATCCTCTTATCGTTAACACTAATCGCATTGTAAGTACTTGTGTAAGTTTCTCCACCCCAGGACTGTGAGCTTTGTGAGGGCAAGAATCAGTGTCTGTCTTACTCAGGGCCATGTCCAAGTGCCAGCTGCATATATGATTTGTAAGTGGTCCTTTTTCTGTTCGGTGCACCTGGAACCACACATCTACCAATGAACTGTCTAGCTTGGAAATGCTATTGAAGTAGATAGAAAAGAGATGACCAATAATAATACTATGTAAATGATGATATAGAGTACACAATCAGCTAGATACAGGGAATAGGACTCTGTGACCTGAGAAAGAAACCACCACTGATCTCTGATCACAGCCAAGAAGCCCTAAGGAACTTGTAAGTGCTTGTCCATATAATGGCCCTAAAACAACCCGTAGTTTCCTTATAATACATTTACAATGAGGTTTTGACCCCTGCTCTCTTTCAGGGGATGGCTGCCATGATCATTCCTGCAAGGACCACATAGCTCCAAAATCAACCCCTCCCCATCTGTACAATGAATCCTTTAGATGATTGGAGGCAACCTCAGTCAGAGGTTGTCCTGGCTTGGACCCATAACCTCTGAGCAATTGCCACCTCTGGGTCTGCCCGCACCCCCCCCCCAGCTTAAGAGGGTACTTTCTCTCTGACCACTATTAAAAGTTGCCTGCTCTGAATTCTTTCAAGAATGGAGGTGGGGGAACAGGACTCCTTGTTAACAATTATATATAACAATAATAGGTGATATAAAAATATATATATATAATGATACTAAAAAAAATTAATAGGGTGCCTATGTGGCCCAGTCAGTTAAGCCAGAGTGACTATTGGTTTTGGCTCAAGTCATGATCTCGGAGTGGTGAGATACAGCTTGGCCCTAGGCATGGAGCCTGCTTAAGACTCTTTCTTTCTCCCTCTCCCTCTGTTCCTCCCTCCCAAAAATAAAAATAGTAATAGTAATAATAGCTAACATTTATTGAGGGCTTAACAGATAATACCCATTGTGCTAACCATTTAATCACATTTAACCCTTTTTCACTTGGTAATGCAACTAACCAGATTAAGTACTGTTATCATCACCATTTTATACCTTGGAACACTGGAACCTTAGAAGATTTAGGTAATTTACTCAAAGACACCCAATAAGCAAGTCCCTGTGCCAGGATATAAATTTAGTCTGACCCTAGAATCTAAGTCTTAACACTATGCCAAGATGATTTGCCAGGATGTTTGAGAACCTGAGAAGCATAAAGAGCCCTCCCATAAAGAATTGTCCTGAGGGATAGAATGCAGAAGTACTTACAGCTGCCCCTCCTTCCCCAGGAACATTGCCTGGGAATACTAACTTCCCCAAACCTTTTAAGGGACAGTGTGTGTGTGTATGTGTGTGTGTGTGTGCACATGTGTGCGCACAGATGCATGCATGCGTATACAGAAGATTTCATTCTCAAGGGTTAACAGAATCAACCAGAGAGCCTGCTGTTACAACACGAGCTGAGGCTATAGTTGATGGCCATCTTCTTCCTTGTCCAACATCCGTCTTAGATTTATTTTACCCTTAGCCTGCACCATAGCTGATTGCTTGCCTAGTGGGGTAACTGAGACACTTGAGCCCTTAGTTGCTTTGCCCTTCTCAGGTCATGTTGCTGCTATTGCTTTCTGCAGTTTTGCTCACCTTGGAAACGCCAGGAGACACCCCACTGAATCCCTAGCTTTGCCAACATAGATCGTCCTTGACCCCACTAAATAGAGTAGTATTCATAATGAACAGGTCCTGATAAGAATCCAGGTCTTTCCACCACCTGCTTGCCCACTACTACGAGGTACCCAAATAATCAAAGTATAGTCATAACTCTAGTTTCAGTGGCTCCTATTATGGTCCCTGGTTCTTCCATGGAGATCAGAATCTCTAATTAGTAGAGGAATGGGAAGCACAGATTCTCCCGCGGAGTCACTGGGAGGCATTCGGAGAAAGGCCAATATTGTTTCCAGTTCTTGGTTCCCAGACTGATATTCTAGCTCTGTGGGCACAAGATCATATCTATCAGTTGTGGGTTTTAGGCATATAAGGATCCTGGATGATAGTCTTCCAACTCTATCAGGGTATGGTTCCTGAGAAGGAGATTTGATGTTCATTAGAGCATAGCAATGTCTTACCAAGCCAGCTGCTTCCAGGAGATGCAACACCACCCAGTAATACCAGTAGAACCCATGATCATGTATCATTTTGTGACACCTCCTTTACCATAAAGTGGGTCCTGTAGTCAGAAGCAGTCAGAAAATCAGGTATTTTATAAGTTCATCAGATTGTAGGGCTGGCAAAAGCCATGTGAACAAGAAAAATTCATAACAAAGGAGATACCAGTTCCATAAGGACAAATCACTGCTCTCTCCAGAAAAGACAGGCTGTTCTGTAATCAATCAAGCAGCTGACTCCTCTCCTTTCAGGATTTACCATCAGTCTTTGCTGCTGACAGGCTTGACATTCCAAGACTTCTACCAGCTTTAGTAAACAGGAGCTTTAGCTGCCCGGGACAGGCATTTACCCCTTCTTAACATCATGACTATTCTATGAGCAGATCAGGCAGACACTGAAGCAGCTGAGAACAGATGTTAACTAACATACATTGGACAAGTCATCCTGCCCACTTGTTCACTGTGTGCCTCCTCTGTGATAAAGATACTATAGGAAGAATAACTTTAAGTCATGATTCATGAATTTTGTGTACACACCCTTATATCTATGCACATGCCTTTTCCAGAGTTCCATCTTCAATCTGTCAGTTTTGTACCTTCTAGACCCCTGACCAGAGTAGACATTAATTAAGACAGAAGAGGCCATTTCTCCCTCCATGCAAGGTGGACAATCAAGTGCTCACAGCTCTGTCTCATGGGGACATTTCACCCAAATGTCTCTCTCTCTTTTTTTTTTTAGGACTTTATTTCAGAGAGAGAGAGAGAGAGAACAAGTGGGGAGAGGGGCAGATGGAAAGATGGAAAGGAAAAGCAGACCCCCCACTGAACATGGAGCCCAGTGTGGGGCTCGATCCCAAGACCCCTGGACCATGACCTGAACCAAAGGCAGATGCTTAACTGACTGAGCCACCCAGGTGCCCAGACACCCAAATGCCTTCTTAGGGCCATCCATGAGGAGGGCTGCAGTAGAGCAGTATTGCATTTTCAGATCCCACCAAGCTATTCAGCCAACTAATCCTTAAAAAAGGTCTGTGTTGCTGCTGAGCTGTGATTCTTGTCTTGGTGTTTTCCAGAGGTTCACCTAACCCTATCCTCTATAGTTGATGCCTCCAGCCCCCGATGAATCTACTGGGTCACACATGTCAAGTGTCAGAGCTACTGATACTCCAGTACATCCTGAATCTGTTACAGAGCAGATCCAGGCCACAATTAGAGCTGAAAGTCTTTTGAGTTACCTCATGAATGGGTTGACACTATTCCTAAATGTGGTATATGTGACCTCCAAAATTGAGGGGCCATCAGGTGCTGGCTCTCTCTCTCTTTCTCTCTCTCTCTCTCTTCAGTAAGGACTGCAAAGTGCAACAGATTTTCTTTCACTTGAAAAGATGTAGCCAAATCTTCTGTGTCTCATATGACTTTCCTTCAGCCAATCTCTGATTTAAGCCACAGCTCTGGTGAGAGCTCAGATCCACTTGGTACTTGCAATGTTTCAGCTCCAGCAGACCCTATGAGTCTCTCTGATTCCTGCTCCAGGGTCTCCTCAATACCACATGTGTTTTTTAGAAAATACTTATGTATGTTTTGAAAGTTGAAACTCACACTCATCTGTAAATAAATGATCCAAACTCCAGTCCTGCAGGCTTTCCAGAGTATTGCCTTTGCTCATTCTCCCACCTCTTCTCATTCTTGTTTACCTTCTGCTTCCTGAGATGGCTTTCCAAACAAACTACTTGCACACAAGTTCTTTTCTCAAGGTCTAATGTCCGGTGAAACCAAATTAAGAGACGATGCTGCCGACTCATAAACCATTAGATGCCCCTAAATTGGGCAGATTCTGAGCCCTTATAGGTTTTATCTCCCACGCTGTGATACTTTTTCTAAAATATCTTCCTGGAATATCGAGCACTTGCCTCCTGTTCTCTTGATTCAATGAGAATGACATCAATGATATGGAGAACTTCATGACAATCAAGGTTCCTGCAGGATTCAATGTTGAGATTGAGATGTTGAGAATGTTGAGAATGAGAATGAGAAGGTTACCTAGCCCTAGAAAAAGGCAGTGAATGTAATGTGTACTGAAGTCATTTTCACAAGGGAGCGAAGAGCTTTTTTTCTGCTTTTATGGATGGGACATTTGCCAGCTCAATAACCATAAGACAAATATGAGAGGCTGTTTTATCTATTTTAACAAAAATTGGAGCTGCCACTTCGTTAAGTTTACAGAATCTACCAAAATAACACCATGAAACTCCTGTTGTTGTTTTTTTTTCAAAGACCAGAAAGATGAATTAAATGGGTTATGATGGAGGTCATCATCTGTACATTTTTTTAAGTGTTTCCTGGTACAATCTCTGCAATCCCTCTTGGGCACAATAAGCTTCTGATTTTTCATTCTGGCCCAGGGAGGTCATATGATTTTAGGAGCTTTCACCTGGCCCTTCCTAGCACAAGAATTCTTAACGACAGGTCAGAGAGGGATCTATCAGTTGCTAAGCACGTCAGTACCAATTACACCTGGGGGAGTCCATAGACACATTGGCCACACGATAACACAGACTTTGGTGTCAATTTTGTCCCCCTGTAATTCACTTTCCACAGCATGCTCCTCCTTGGGCAAATGGCTTTCAGTCCCTTGGGGAATGTATTGGGAACATTTATTGTAGTAATTTGTAGTGGCATTGCAGGGTTCTTCCTCAAGGGACCTGGCTTCAACCTCAGCTGATGGGTCTGGGTGTGAGGCAGTTAATGTCAGCCTTTTGCTCACTACTTCTGTTTGTTTTTATGGCTATTCAAGGCAAACAATATGCTTGGATACACATCTGCCTCATTGTTGGGAACACTTTGATTGTGAGCTTTCAGGCTAAGGCAACCTGGTTGGATCTCTGGCTTTGCTACTAGTTTAATAATCACAACCACCTTAACTAAATGGTGCCACAGGGTTCTGCTCTTCTGGAACCCTATCATCCCTGTAGTCCTCATTGTTTACTAGGGGTTCTAGTTCCATGGAAGCATTTCCTACTTCAGCCTTGGTTTACAGAGGAAACCAGGCTTCTCAAAGATACCAATGCTCTTTTCATCAGTGTATTCCTTATTGCAGTGCCCACCCAGCCTTTCCAGGAAAAATGGTCAGGTGTTGGGTTCTTTGTTCTCACATAATAAGTTCATTCCAAAAATACCCATCTCCTGATGTCTTCCTCGATATTCTGCCAAGGCCATTTTACCAAACCTACTTCATTTTCTGTGGACTTTCACTGCATTTAAGTTTCAGTGAACCATCTTGGCAGGGCATTGGGACTGCCTCCAGGTGACCCTGCTTAGCTACTAAATTGATTCATGGACGTAGCTCCTACATCATCAAATCTTCCATTATCCAACCTGATATTTTGTCTCCAGCCCCCCAATCCAAAACCTGCAATATCCACTCCAGGATTCTGGCATATGTCCTCCTAGTAGCTGCCAGTTCTTATCAGCTAGATCTAGTGATTCTTTGGATGACACAACTATTTCCTCCAAGAGAAGGGAGTGCACTTCCCCACTCAGGCTATACCAAGAACTCATCTTAATTTTTAGTCTGGAGACAATGAGGGGATGTTGGAGGAGATCTTGAGGATAAGCATGACCTTGTCAAGCAACGGTCTCTGATGAGGTCTTTTCATTGCCTTCAGGTGAGAGTGGCAGTGCGTCTCTCTGCACAAGGGGAAGGGGGTATTTCTACCAGCCCAAAGGGCTCAAGGGAATTTCAAAGTGTAAGTTTCCCCCTTCCTAGATCCTTCTCCTCCCCTATCAAGGCCCTGACCCTAAAATCAGAGATCTGCCAAGGATACACATTCAATTACCAATCAGCTCTGCCATCCTTATAATTAAATCTTGAACAGGGGTTTTGGCATTCTGCCTGTGGCTGCAAGAGTTGAAGATCTCTTTAGATGCTGATAGGAAGATTTCCTACCTCTCATGAAAGCCCTAAGTTGATAGCTGGCTGATCATGAAAGTTAAAAACAAACAAACAACAACAACAACAAAAAACCCCAGCAAATTCTGCTATCCTTCTAAAGTGTCATTGTCTACTCCCATTCAAGGGCTAGAGCTACCATGCAGGATAGTGTTTTTTGTTCATCTTCTATGCAGCACAGGTAAGAAGAGCCTGAGTAATTGTGATACCCCAGCACACCAGGAATATTCCTGTTGCCATCTGACTAGTGAGTGACCTGGACACCTGAGGGGCTACATTTCACACTTTCTTCTTATGTCAACTTTCTTAGGCTGATTTCCCTCAAAAGCATAATCTAAGACAGGTACTTGTGTGTGGCTAGGTCATTTGGAAAGTCATCCTACTGAGAAGCCATGAGGGGATAAAGAGAATTGTAGACAAGATAATACAAGAATGGGTATTGAAATTGCTGCTGTGAGCAACACAATTCCCCCAGGACCTCTTGAGAAGCACAAGGAATGGCCTCACAGAACTGCCTTGTTAAAAGGTAAGAGGCAGGCACCTTTGTCCATTGGATACTGTCACCCATTGTTTGAAAGCTGGCCCTGGAGTGTTAACTCACCAACACTTCAAAGGTGTTGAAGCTGAGAGGGAGAGGGCTACTGTTGCCATCGGAGTCAGCAAAGTCAGAGGAGCTTCAGGTTAGAAAGCAGAGAATTGTAGAGAAAGGAAACTCTCAGAGAAAAGCGACAAGTTTGCATGAAACTTTCCCAACCAAGTCCGAATATGAGTCAGGGCTTTTGATGCAAGAGGACTATGAATTTCTTAGGGGTTGATAATCAGTTCACAGCTACACAAACTTTAGTTTCCCCCTGGGGTCTCACAGTGATGTAATGGAGTCGGTATCTATAAACACCTACTCTGCAGTAAGTTCTACTCAGGTAGTGTGTTACATACACCTCACATTGGACACGTAAAAACATGGCACTGACTATATTACTTTGCTAGGGTTGCCATAGCAAAGTAATAGACAGCCACCAACCATAGACTGGTGGCTGAAGCCACAGAAATTTATCTCCTCCTAGTTCTGGAGCTAGAAGTCTGAGATCAAGGTAGGGTTGGTGTCTTCTGAGGCCCCTCTCTGTGGCTGTCTCTACATGGCCTTCATTCCATACATGTCTGCTTCCAAATTCTCCTTTTTTTTTTTTTTTTTTTTTTTGACAACTGCTACACCTCACCATTTTCTCATTTCTGTTAAATGATTATTGTTCTTTCTTGGAGTGTCTCTTAGAGAGACATCCAGGTAGGTGATGTGCAAACCCCAGCTTGCTCTAGGAAAAAAGCTCTGAGACTTCCAGCCAGCTCCTTGGATGCAGATATTTCTGAATTCCCAGTTCGCTCTTTTTTAATTTTTTTTTTTTGTTGTTGTTGATGCCTGTCAGATTGAATTACGGCCCACCCTCACCACCTCATTCTCCTTTAGTTACCCCTTGAAAGATCCTGTCTTCAAATACATTCACACCCTGAGGTAATAGGGCTAATGTCCACATATGAATTTGGGGGGAAAACACAATTCAGCCTTTAATATTGAACTTTACAATAAAAATATATACTTATACTAGGTTAAAGTACAGCTTATTTGAATTAATACAAAAATTACTCTGTGGGCACCTGAGTGGCTCAGTCAGTTAAGCATCTGCCTTAGGCTCAGGTCATGATCCCCAAGATTCTGGGATCAAGCCCAATATCGGGCTCTTTGCTCAGCGGAGCTTGCTTCTCCCTCTCCCTGCTGCTTCCCCTGCTTGTACTCTCTCTCGTCAAATAAGTAAATAAAGTCTTTTAAAAAATTACTCTTAATTCATAAAGATCCTTTCCCTTTTACAGCTGATTTTTTACTGTTTTATTATTTTATTTGTCTTTCAGGCACACGAGAAATCTTCATATGTGTAACTTCATGCTTAATTTAAACATTAAATTCTATGTTATTTTCATTATTTTATTTTTTCATGGCTTAAAACAAATTCCATCTATTCTCTAAATATATTTCCAGTGAGTTTGGACTTGACACTAGTTGAAAGATAAAATCTAGGAAGAACTTGTGATCTCTGTCTGTCAAATAAATAAATAAAATCTTTAAAAAATAAAAATAAAATAAAATAAATATCTAGGAAGAATGGGATTTGCTACTAAAGGGGGAAAGTGTAAATTAGCCTTCAGTGAGGTAAAGTTGAATTTTCACAGATCAGCTATTAGCAGTTTTCTTGTTTTAGTTTCGTTTTTGGAGATCAGCATATTAGCATTACTGTAGCTCTGATTACTGCCTTGTCTAATGTCTCTGTTTATATTGGTTAACTCTCCTTGGACTGCCTTTCCTCCCCTCTTTCTCTCATTCCAAATCCAATGGAATCTTCATCATTTAGGTTTTGCCTCTTAGAGGAAGCTTTCATAAACCATGACAGCCAATATTTTACTTTTTCTGGATTCCCATACTACTGTCCTAACACTCATTTGGCATTTCATCTTAGTCATTCATTTACCAAATATTTACCAAGTGCAGAGTGTGTACCAAGCACTCTGCTCTAGATGATGGTACCACAGATGCAGATGAGACAAAAATCTCTGGCTTTATAAAACATACGTTTGAGTAGTGGAAAAAAATATGTGGGGGAGGCACAAACATCAAATATATGGGAATCTATCATAACTGTTATGAAGACAAGAAATGCACAGGGAGGACGGTATCTGGGTGTAGAAGGGTTAGACCTCCTACTTGGGTAGTCAGAAAAAATGCCTGATCAGGTTACATTTGAGCAGTGACATGCAGAAAGTGAAGCAGCACATCCTGCAGCTGAGAGGGTAGTGTTCCGGTAGATGGAACGGTTAAGTCCAGAGCACAGACGCTTGGAGTTTTTGGAGAGGGGTAGATGGGCTCTGAAGCGTAGCTGTATTAAGCTGGAGCCTTTCAGATCAAGCTCTTACTTAGAAGTCATAGTAAGGGTTTTGAACTTTAATCAGAGTAAAACAGTAAGCCATTAAAGCATTCCGGGCAGGGGAAGGATATATTCTGCCACAGGTTCTAAAAGCATCATTCTGGCTGCTGAATAGAAATTGGGAGCAGAGAAATAAAGGGAAGATAGAAAGACCCGTCAAAAGGCTACCAGAACTGTCCAGGCAAGAGCAGATGGTTCCTTATGACACCTCTGGTGTCCTAAGTTGTTTTATACCGACGTTTACCTTTTCTTGTATATCCATAACTCCTTAAGGGCATGGAGCCCATACTTGTAATTTATGGATTATGTATATGACCCATGCATATGCCCATTTAATAGGAGCTCAATAAATGTTGCCTAAATGCTTTTAAATCTACATTATTTAGGTAACAGCATGGCATCATTAAAGGCTTTGTCATTTACTGTTTCTTTAGGAAATTCAAATTCTCTAAGTCTTAATTTCACCACTTATAAAATGCTGGTAACACTGGTCTTAAATAATTAGTAAGGATTAAATAAAAAAGCCAAGCCAGACTCACCACTTATAGTAAACATTATCTGCTACTCTTATATAAACCCTCACATCCAATACAAAATACAAGTGCTGCCCTTCCTGTATAAGTCCTGTGACATTTTAAAAGCTACACATAACTGACTGGATTCTAACATATATATATTAACCCAGTCTATCGCTTTCTGGCTATCTAAATCATGCACTCAAAAATGTCCCGGCTTCCTTGCAGTAATCTTTGCCTTCCATGTCATTTTATTGTTACCTAAAAATATCACAGCTATCCCACCGTGGTGTTTATCTCAATAAATCCCAGTGATTGTAGATGCAGCCCTCAATGCAGGATAAATGTTTATAGTTTTGATAGCTGGTAAAGCCATGGGCTTTACATTCGGAGCAGTAAGTGGCATTGTCGAAACAATGCTGGCAACATTCGTGTCACATTGCAAGGCCTGGGGTTGCTGTAGCTACGAGGTGAATTATAATGTCAGAAGCAATCCAAGTGCGCCTTCAGTCCACCTTCACCAGAAAGCAGGCGCAAGTCAGGCAAGAGCATGAAACCAGAGACAGGTAGAGGGACCATACCAACTCATCTGGATCGAGAAAAGGGAAGAGGGGAGCCAAGGGTTTCTAAATCCAGATTCAACATTCTCCACTAGACTTCCTTCTCCAAGTCAGCACAGGGCCATTGCATGGTCTCCTGCGTGGTGGCCCACCGGGTGCCAGGGCCCAGGGAGGACTAGGCCTCAGCAACCCGGAAAGCTGCAGAGGCTCAGAGACCAGCAACGAGCGAACACTGATCGGAGGTTGACAATTCCCCACCCGATCGACGTTCACGGCTCCTACGCCATTTTCAGAGGCTGCAGAAGCGCATCCCTCGCACCCTCAAGCTCACTTTGCGCTCTTCCCGCGTTCGGGAGAGGAGAGAGCATGCGCGAGAGGTAACCGCGCCCCCGCCGCCGAACGGCCCCAGACCGGCGAGGGGGCGGGGCCGCGCAAGTGCGCTCGCGCAAGGAGACACGTAGGCGGAAGTGGCGCGCGCGGCGCGGGGGATGCGAGCACCTTGCGAGGAGGCGGCGACCGCTGTGGAAAGTGCGGGAGTAGGCGGAGAGGAGAAGCAGGAGGTGATGGCGACGGACTTGGGGAGGGGGAGCGCTCCGTCTGGCTGGCGCCACTCGGGCTGGGGTCACCCTTTCAGGTGACATACCGACTCTGGAGTAGATGTGTGACCCCCGGCCCTTCGCCGTGTTTGGGACCCAGACGGCCCCTCTCCCCAGAGAATCTGGACGTAGTTTATCTTCATCAATAACGGGCGTGAGGGATCGGGATGGAAGGCACCGGTGACTTCCTATTTTAAAGAACGCAAACCTACTGGCTGGGTTTCTGGGGAGGAGTAGGTCCTCCTCCTCGCCCCCTTTCCGCCCTTTGGCTGGCTAGAACTCCCTGAGGTCCCCGTCCGTGGACTCTGAGGTCACTTCCAGGAGGGCCTTTTAGGCTTAGAATAAGGGGCCTCCGGAGGACTGTCTGTCGCCTGGGTTCCCAGGGCTGCATCTTAGTTGAGAGCGACTTCCGGGTTCTCTGTTAGTTAGGGTTCAGGTTACTCTGCCGAACATTTCATTTGTAGTGCAAGGTGATTGTTCTTGCCAGGTTATTAAGCCTAGGTGATAAATTTCCACTGGAAGTATGCAAATTCTCCAGTCTGTGCAGCTTCATTTTCTCCCCCACCTCCCCCCCCCCCCACAAGAAATACTGAAAGAAGGTGGAATGCTTTGGTGTGCTCGCGGAGGGTTTTTTAGTGTTGGGTATATGCGCTTCTTCCATGAGGACCTCAGATGTTGAGAATTGGTTTTTGGAGTAATGCTTTCCTAAGTGAATTGGGGTAGTTTGGAGCTTGGAAGAGAGAGCTACAGCAGCATTTTGAAAATAATTTACATCAGTGTTTGTACTTAATTTGTACTTAATTTCTTAATATATATCAACTCCTAAATTTAGATTTTATCCCTTGAAAAAAATAGAGTAACCATCAAGAAGGAGCGCACGGTTTCTTGAACTTCGTGTAATGAAGGGTGTACAAAGACATGAGACCGACTCTTGTATTTCACTGTTTTATAATCACGACCCATAGGTCACAATATTTAGAGTTCACTTAATTTATATATAGTGGCAAAGTTATTTTATTTGTAACATTGAGTGTGACAAAATACAGAATCAAGTTTGTTCTGGTTATTTACGCTGTGATGACATGATTTCCTCATATTCTTCCCTTTTGTAGTGGGAGACTTTTCTTCTGAAGATTGGAAAAAAACTAGATTAAGACATTAATTGAAATAATTTTGACTTAAGTAGGTCATTGTAAGTCAGTGTTACCACCAGTTATTTATAATTTTTAAATATCAATATGCTCTAGAAATTGCTGCCTTTTTATTCCAGTTTAGCAGTTATTTTGTACCCCCAAGTAACATTAAATATCTGTGTTGACTTTAGGAAGAGGCCTCATCCAGTGATTCACACCTGTGGGTTTTTTGTTCTTAGTTCAAGGGGTTATTGTGAATTCCTAAAGCAAAGCAAATTAAAGCTCCTTTAATTTGAAAATAGTTTTTATGCTTGATTTTAGTTTTCCTGCACCAAA
Source organism: Mustela putorius furo (assembly GCF_011764305.1). Lineage (NCBI taxonomy): Eukaryota > Metazoa > Chordata > Mammalia > Carnivora > Mustelidae > Mustela > Mustela putorius. The sequence continues at coordinate 5,841,462 of NW_025422022.1, read as the reverse complement.
AGGGCATTGGCCTAGTTTCTTTAGTTGTTGATTAATATCCATCGTTAGTGAAATGGAAGGCATGTGGCAAGCATTAAGGATCACGGTTACCAGGTATCGGAGTTCACAGCATCATCTGTCACGTGAACTGACCAGTGATGTTCTGATTAATAAAAGTGCATTCTGAATGCAAGGCCTTGTAGGGCAGATTTTCTGGTGCTGGTGCCTCAAGTAAGCAAAGGAAGTGAATTTATTTCCATGTTCATTTCAGATGCTTTGTGGGAAATTTCAGTGGAGATGTCAATATTTTGGCACAGATATCCAAGAAGTAACAGTGCTGAAGGGATTTAACTCTACATGTCTGGCACAGATCTGCGACTCCTAAGATTGCTAATAGGTGTGTTAAAAGCAGCAAATTGTCGGAAAGGGGCAGGATGCTACTGACTGAATGGTGCTTACTAAAGTGCAATAGAGCCCTCCATTTCATATCTTACACTTTTGCTATGTGTGAAAATATTATGAAGATGGTCTTGTCTCTTCCCTTAAAGATGTCATAAATTTGTGAGAGAAGCAGACCCCAAAACAAAAAGTTAGGCCATTCTGATCTAGGTATTTGTAAAAATCTTTATAAAGTGCTATGAGAGTCCAGAAATCAACCAGCTTATAATTTGTAGGACTTTAATCAGAAGTGAGGCATAATGAGCATTCATGTTAAGTGTGAAAGAGGGATTGGAAAGGGAAGAAGAGATTATAAACAGGCTAATCTAGTAATCTAGGCAAGAGAAAACAGCTGCTAATGGTAGGGTCAGAAACAGATTCTTGGTACATTTATGGATGTAGAGTCAACAGGAATGTTGGCAAAATATAGAATGTGAGGAAAAGAAAAGAGTCTAATAAGTTCCAGATTTTTTGCATCATACCAGTAAGTGACATTGGGACTATATGGAAGAGCAGGTTTGTTTGGAGGAACATAGTGAGTTCAGCCCTGGACACTTTTAAAATAAGTTGCCAGTGGAACTCATGAGTAGAAATGCTTTCAAAGAAGCATTTGGAAATGGAAATCTGGATCCCAGAGGAGAAGTCTGGGTTGGAAATCCGGATTCATATTTCCAGCTGCACATCAAAAGGGTGAGAATCTGTGTCAGCAGACCATATCACACTAGCAATAGTTAAAAAAATTGAATGGCATCCAACATTAGTGGTCTGTCTTACTATATATTCTAGGCACTTTTACATTCATTTCATTTAATCCTGACAAAAACTCTACCATAGGCACATTTTTTGTTAAGTTTAGGAGGGTTAAGTAACGTCTGCAAGGCTTTTCAGCTATCAGTATCAAAACTGGTACTGAACTCAGATCTGTCAAAATCTAACCCTGGGGAAAGGCTTCTCATTATGGTAGCTGTAATTTTATTGGATCATTACAGTGTGCCAGCCATTTTGCTAAGTTACAAACACCTCCAGCAGAAGTTGGGGGAAGGGGTTAAGTTTTTGATACTAATAAAAGTAAGAAAGAGGTCTTCTAGAAGTTTTATTTATCTCTCTATGTAAATAGATACACATTTGCACATTTCTCCCAACCTCTCTGTTTTCTATACCATTTTTAGTTTTGCTCACAAAGTTTGCCAGCACCAGAGTACATTTGAAAAATCAGTTTGGATAGACAGCACGTGATTGCAGGGTGGAGTTTTGAGGACATCCAGGGGAAGGGACAGTTTATTTGGTTCATCAGAGTATTTGTGCGGAGTATGTGTGCATATGCGCAGAGTATGCCAGATACCAAGGATGCCGAGACAAGTAAGATTTGAGTCTTGCCTTTCCAGTGCTCTTCCCTCCCAGCTCAGGGAATTTAGGGAGGGTATCACAAAGGAAGAAGCACTAAGCTTATTTCAAATCCTGAAAGAAGACATTGGGCTGAAAGAACATCATGAACGCAAGGCAAGGGTATTTGAAAGTTCATGGTCTTTTTTAGGAATGTAGTTTCAGGAATGTATTAGTAGTTCATTGTGGGCAGTTTAAGGCTTGACTGGAAGGGGTGGAGGGAGGAGATTTATTTGAATTGTACTCTGTATCCATGCCTACGCACATGGAAAGTAGTTACTCCAGGTTTTTGTTTCTTCTCCATTCAAGATCATGTAAAGCATGGTTTATAAGGAAAGTCAAATCTGAAGGGTATCCTGCAAGATGACTTAAAAAGTCTTAACTCAGAGATGTCTGATTGAAACAGTGTGGGAAGGAAGAACAATATATAAAGAAGAAGAAACAGGTAAAAGAAAAGAAATAGAGTAAAACTTGTTAAAATTATGCTTTTTTTTTTTTTTTTTTTTTTTTAAAGATTTTATTTATTTATTTGACAGAGAGAGAGATCACAAGTAGGCGGAGAGTCAGGCAGAGAGAGAGAGAGAAGCAGGCTCCCGCTGAGCAAAGAGCCCGATGCGGGGCTCGATCCCAGGACACTGAGATCATGACCTGAGCCGAAGGCAGCGGCTTAATCCACTGAGCCACCCAGGCGCCCCAAAATTATGCTTTTTCTATTTAGAAATTGGCAGGTGCCCTGTAAAATAAGTGTTCTTTGATGCCTGAGTTAGTTACAAGTTGTATTCAGAACCTTGATCCCAATTTAAATTACTGAAGATAGCTTGCTTAATCTCTATAAACAGCAAAGGAGAAGTGATCATGAAGAAGTGATTCTAATTCTTGCCATTTTTAAACCATCATGACAGTTTCTTTTAAAAAAGACTTCCAGATCTGTCAGAATTATCCTTCTCTATCCTCTTTCCTCAGCTATTCTAAATTTTAGTTCCCATTGGGATTGTAACAGATAGTAGGTCTTTTCTAGGAAGATAATATTTTCATCCTCAGGTGGTTCTTTGTCATAATTCTTCACTCTGTCTTCAACCTCCACATGGAACTCATTCTTTCGTGTTTATAAATCCAAAGTGAAATGGACAGTCATCTATAGGACCCTCATGTTGTTGTTTTTTGTTTTTGTTTTTGTTTTTGTTTTTCACAGACTAACAAAAAATGATGTTTTCCGGCCTTTTATAATTCCAGAGGCTTCTTTCTTATATTTATAAAATATAATTTTATATATTTCTTTCTCATATTTATAAAACAGATGTATTGAGGTAAAATTGTTACACACACACAAAAATTGCATGTTTAACATACACAATTTAGTGAGTTTGGACACATGCAGGTATATCTTTGGTACCATCACCATAACGATCAAGGTAATACACATTTGTCACCTCCATAAGCTTCCATGTTTTCCCCTTTGTGTGTGTGTGTGTGGTTAAGAATGTTTACCATGGTATCTGTCCTCTTAACAGATTTTTAAGTGCACACCACTGGGTTTTTAACTGTAGACACTATGTCTTATTAGTAGGTCTCTAGAACTTACTCATCTTACAGAACTACAATTTGATACTCATTGAACAACAGCTCCCCAAAGACTTTTTAAATTAAAATGATTGTCTCCAAAGGAAGAAAACTTTTACTTTTAACCTAAGAAAGGCGGTTGATAAAGCATATTTTTCTTTTTGTTGTCTCTGATAAATCTAGCTTTTCTAAATAACTTAAGTTCTTTGAGTTTATTCCAAAACATCATTAACAAATACATTTTACGGTTGACTTAGTATTTAAAGGAGCATCAGCTCATTTCTGCAAAGACTGACATTAATGTTGAAGATGTCACTCATAAACTATCATGGATAGATAATTACAAATGATATCTTTAATACATACAAAATCCATAATAAAAGTATGTTTACTTCTTTGATGAAGTAAACTCCAAGTTAGCTTTTGATTTTTGCTGTGGAAATGAGAATGGCATATATTTAGTGGTGTATTGGTCTTTATCAGAGAAGATAAATTGGAAAGTAGACATTGTTTTTGGTTGCTTGGAAGCTTGTATGGAGGAATTAATATATTAATATCCAGAAAGAATCAGATTTTCCTATATAATTCTTAAAGGGTGATGTGAAATATTTGGAGCATAATATCTTATGATCCAAATGTTTTTGCTTTAATTGCTTATTTCCTTCTTTAGGACTTACCTCAGCAAGCAAAAGAAACACTGAACAAAGGAGAGGAAACCAATAAAGATAATTTTAGAAGCACTGAATGCAGCAAAACAAGAACAATGGATCTCAAGTTCAACAACTCCAGGAAATATATTTCTATCACTGTCCCTTCCAAAACACAGACAATGTCACCACACATCAAGTCAATAGATGACATTGTAGTACTTGGCATAAATCTCAGCAGATTTAACAAACTTACTCAGTTTTTCATATGTGTTGCTGGAGTTTTTGTATTTTACCTAATTTATGGATATTTACAGGTAAAAAATAGTTACTTATTTATAAGATGCTATTTGTAACAGTTGAGGTCAATATGGTCATTACTAATAGTTTTGTCCAAGATAGTTTTCTGCATAGGATACAACTTTATTTGCATTTTTGAGTTTTATAGTATAGAAAAAGTTAGTCTGCTACTTTTAGCAGGGATCAAAATTTCACAGTTAAATATTTCAGATGGGGAGAAGGGAGCAGAGACAAACTTAAAAAGTAAAATTATGAAAAAATTTGAAATACGTTAACAAAATGTAGGTGATGATTGTACCCATGTGTTTCTAAAAGAGAGTGATTCAAGTATTCAGTGGTATTTTGGAACATAATTCTCCAAAAAAAATTGAATGATAATGCAAAAGCCATAATTTAGTTGGTTGTTGATTCTTGGAGCTCAATAATAAAAGATAATTTTTTTTTTTATATAATCTACCAGTATTTCATTTTTTTTTACCAGTATTTCATTTTTTTTAATATAATTTTTTTATTTTTTATAAACATATATTTTTATCCCCAGGGGTACAGGTCTGTGAATCACCAGGTTTACACACTTCACAGCACTCACCAAAGCACATACCCTCCCCAATTTCAGAGCACTAAATGAGAAAAACATGCAGCCCAGAATACTATATCCAGCTAGGGGGTGGTATTAAAAGATAATTTTTGCAAAAGTATATGAGGATGCTATATGCTTTTTCCAGGAGTTTCTTTTTAATCCTGTACCATCTGAATTGCTTTTTTTAATGAAGCACCTGTTGTGTTCTCATTCTTTTTACCTTCCTCTTCAAATCTAATTTTGTCAGAACCTTATTTTTCTGTGATTTTTATTGGTGCAAAACATTTCTGACATTGCTACAAATTGTCTTCTGTTTGTATTATGTTACGGGATAGTTGTATACCGTTGACTAGCAGCAAATTCCTGACCTTCAGGAACATGGGCTGGATGGGTGAAGAGCCAGGCTAGTGTAAACAGAATGTTTGGGGACTACTTCTTAATTGTCAATTCATTAGTATTTTCAGCCATTAACAACTTTGCTTTTTTAGGCAGCTTTCTAATGTAAGAAAACTTTTTATAATTCAAGAAATGGAAATAGATGTGTTTTGTTGAGCTAGTTAATATTTCTGGTATTGTTTAGTGTTAATCAGTTAAAGTGATCTTAAAAATTATCGTACTCTTTTCCTTTGTCCTGTAGAGATGTAATATAAAAGGAAGTATAAATAAAGAAAACGGTAGAATTGACTGTTCCTTAGATTGTAAAAATTCTATAAGGAGTATTAGTGTAAAACAAAAACTTGATTTAAAAATCTTAATATTTATAAAAACTAATTACCCCACTGGCGGATGATACAAAAATTCAGATATCACAATGAAGAACAATGAAAAATAGTAAATTTTATCAAACACAGGTTTTAATTTCTTGTTGAGAAACTTCTTTTTTTTTTTTAATGCCATTGTTAAAAAATTTGGGTCAGAGTTAGCCATTGCCAAAAGGAATATGAAGTAGAAATTTACAAATTTTAATTATCTTTTTCTGTTTGATAAATTGTCGGATTTTAATTTATAACAATGCAAAGCTTTTAAAGTTAAATAAACATTGCTTTTACTTTGTGAAAACTAACACTGCTAATAACTCTTACATATAATAGCATATTAAAATAGTTTAAAGAAAATGTCGGTTAAGCCAAGTATTGGAATACATATTACTGACTTGTTAATGGGTTATTAATAATTAATGTAAAGTTACTTCATAATATAACATTATGTTTGACAAAGTAGCCATTTCCTTTACATGTAGAAAATTTTATATAATCTGTGGCACAAATATTCCAAAAAATCACATTATTAGTTTGAACTGATTAGATTCCTATAGAAAAACAAGTCTGAGATAATAGACTTCTAATGAAATATATTTGTTATACAGTAAATGAGTCTTTGAACCAACTATCTTTCTCATTGTTGGGGCAATTCTTAATTTTGGCAATCTTTTTTTTTTTCCTTTTTTTTTTTTTTTTTTTTTTGTTGTTGTTGTTGTTGTTGTTGTTGTTCTTAAAGAAAAGCCTGGGATAACATTTCTTCATAGTTATCCCTCCTTCCCTTTGCTTTTCTCATCTGAATATCTAACATCAGTTCTTCAGAATGGCCTCCTGAACTTCTCTGATTTTACGAGAAGCCTTGAGATTTGGGTGTTTTTTTGCTTTTTATATTTTGTTGTTGGGGGTGAGCCTTGGGTTCTTTTTAAAATGTTGTGTTTGTAGGAATTTATTGTGAGGAAATTGATCTGTCCCAGAATTTAACAGTATTAATACATCTTTTGACAGGAATTAATATTTTCAATGGAGGGTTTTAAGTCCTATGGCTGGTACCTTACTTTAGTACAGTTTGCATTTTACTCCATATTTGGCCTAATAGAACTTCAGCTTATTCAGGACAAAAGGAGAAGGTATGTGTTTTGTTTTTATTTTTTTTAACAGATCATTAATAGTAGTTAAATTCTTTGTTTTGTTCTTTGGGAATATGGAGTATCTTATACATGAAATATATGCATTTGCAGTTAAGACATATCAAATACCCAATAATTTTTATCAGTATAATCAACTTAAAAAAATATTAAATATAGTTCAGTTGTACACTGAAGAAAGTGGTCTCTCTTTTAGTGTAATGTTATCAGAAAAATGTGGTTTAGGATCAAATTATGATAAATATATCTTGAAACAAAGTATTCAGATGTACATACGTGTTTTTATAAATTTAACTGAAATGAGTGTAATTACTAAAAGGTTTACAGTGCTAAGAAAGATCAAAGTGGTGAAATGAACGATCAATGTCACTTTTATAGTGGTTTTTAAAATGCATGATTAATATTTTGTGGGATATATCCTGTTTAACATTGTGTTCTTTATAGTGTGCAGTCACTGAGACTGCATGTTTAGACATCAGAGAAGCATGCTTTTTCATCAGAGCCAAAGGAGTTTGTTGACAACATTTTACATTAACTATCTAATTTGAGAAATATCTTGAAATACTTTTAATGGTACACAGAACAATATGCAATAAAAACTTGATTATGAACAGGAGGAGGTTAGGAAGTTGAATGTACCTTCTTAGTAAATGTCAGTGTGGTTATCCTGTCATACCAGGCTCTAAGATGTGAATATTTCATGTAGACACTGAACAGTTTAAATGCAGCAAGGAACTATAATACTGATAGCCTGTCTTCAATGATAGAAATGTTTAGTCTTTCAGTAAAAATAAAAAAATACTCACAGCTACTATTTTTCTTACAAAAATGTTTTTGGTATTTGTCTGAAGGTAACTGTAAAATTTTAAATATTTAAGTCTGTCATAGCAGTATTCCTTCATAGTTCTAATTTTGCCTCTCAATCTCTCTTTATTGCCAATAAATTATTCTAGCAGTGATAGTAAAAAAAATGTTTGAATCTGAGGTTAGCGTCTATATTATTTTCATGCTCTGAAGCTGCGGTACTCAGCCATATAGGTGATAGAATAATTAAATATATCTGTCAAGACTAATGTATAAGAAAGCATGATGATTCATTACCAATTGCAAACTGCTGGACGTCTGTTTCCAAAGTAAAATAATCTAATGCTATCTTTATAAAATGGAAAGCAACACAAAGATCTATCTCCTTTAAAAAAGATACACCTCTGGGGTGCCTTGGTGGCTAAGTCAGTTAAGCATCCTACTCTTAATCTCAGCTCAGGTCTTGATCTCAGGGTCCTGAGTTCAAACCCCACACTGGGTTCCACACTGGGCTTGGAGCCTACTTAAAAAAAAAAAAAAAAAAAAAAATACACCTTGCTTGCATCTACCCAAATGAAATAGGGAGTGAGTCTCCAGCCATGTTTATCCCAAGCCTTAAACCAGATAACCATAACATTTTTTTTTTACCATAACCATATTTTTAAAGATAAAATAATTTGTGTTGATTTAAACATAAATGAAGGAGAAGAATTTACAGACATATAATAAATATAATTATGAATTGAAACTTTTTCATTTCCAAGGCACATTAAAAAATATTTTTAGAAAAAGCCTTTAAAGGTATGTTACAGTGAAAATATGCTAAATGACATATTTCTGAATTGAAGTGGCCTTGCTCTTTAGACCTTTAAGTAGCCAAACTCTTTGCTTAGTTTTCTCTTTTTTTCTTTCTTTTTTCCTATGTTTATATGAATACTATATACTTGAAAGAGTAAAGGATTTGAAGTCAGAAAACATGTATTTGAGTCTTGGCATGGCCTCTAATTAACTCTCTTTAGACCTCTAGGGAGTTGCTTAAATTCGCTGACATTTGAGGATCAAATGTGTAATGTGCGGGGGGGTGCATTGTAAGCCTTAACACCCTAAATACACGACTTGTTATTTTTCACCAAAGTTACCTTGTAACTTTATTATTACTTTGCATGAGGTTTTAATAAAGGAGATCTGTCACATTGGTTGTAAAGGGGCTGTTGAAAGTCACAGCCCACCCCCCTGCCTAAAGAAGTAAGAATTTGGGATACTAAATAAAACAGCCACGCGGCACTCAAGAGGAAAATGATGAATCTAATGTCCTGGTCTCACCAGTGGCTGAACACACCGCGAGGACGACTGGGGTTTTCATGCATCTATACAGCAGGTTGCTGTCAGAGTTTTGACCCTCTGAATATAGGCCTCCTGAATTTTAGGTTCCTTTTCTTTCTACCCGTGGTTGTTACTTCTATAATCACTATTCCTTGTGATTTTTTCTGACTTGAGGCAAAAAAAAAAATTTATTTTCTGGCCACTGTGTGCAATTTATGTCTGAGGAAATTGGACCACTGTGACTTCTATCATTATTGGAGGAGCAGTGCTGTCCTTCCTGATGATACCTCACTGAGGATTAAGCCCCACAGATGGCGTAGAAATCCTTGTTTGGGTAACACCGATGCATATGTGCATGCCAGGTTATTTCTGCATGGACTTTAAATGTTAACTAGTGTATTAGTAGTAAAGTAGGAAAGGCCTCAAATTGAAATATAAGTGGAAAAGATATATTTTAATTGAATTTTCCAGTAAATTATTTTGCCTTATATCTAGCCAAATAAAAAAATAAGGAGGAATTTTGTTGTCTTGATTTAAATGTGAACACAAATCCCAAAGTGGAAGCTACTTCCAAGTATGCAGCATAATCTGATTATGTGAATAGTACTTCATGTATTAGTCACACCAGTGTTGTACAAGATTATTTTAGACCATTAAATATCTTGTCAAAGTGAGCATATGCTTGCAATAATATTGCAAAATTCTGAAGATGCCAAATTAAACACCCCTTTAGGAAATTCAGATAGAACCAAAAGTAGTGATTTGGGATGGTGAGGAGAGAATCAGAATCTCCATCTTGAAGAGTTGATTATTGTAACATCTTGTGGAATACAGAGTTAAAGTTGACATCATGTTTAGAGTTTTAAGCTGCCACTCCAGAATATCTGTAGATATTCTGCTCAGGTTATTTTAGCAGAAGGGCTGAATGTATTTTTCCTAATGCTAGATGGGAACATTAGGAAACAGAACAACAATTTAGAAGTTGAAAATTAGTTAAGGTGCCTTTTACTGTTATGGGGGTCAATATTGTTTAAGACTCAACTCTTTTTTCCTAAATTTAGTCAAGATAGTTTTTATATATATGGTAGAACGGCTGTTAAAAAAAAAAAAACTTCTTACCAGCATTTTTTTTTATACCATCTGGAAGAATCTATGTAACTCTGACACGATTTTTTCACACAATTGAAAGTTCTCGCTTGTGATTGATTAAATAAGGGTAAATTGTTGTTTTTACCAACATTCTTTCATATAAGTGTGATAACTTTTAAAATAGTGCTATTTCACCAATAGTGCTAGAAATATTCAACAGAAATTAGGCAGTTACACATTGTAAACACATTATCTTACAGTAGTATGAATTGGGTCCCAAAATGAAGATTTTAAAAATTGTCTTTTACAGAATACCAGGAAAAACCTACATGATAATAGCTTTTCTAACTGTGGGTACTATGGGGTTATCAAATACTTCCTTGGGCTACCTGAATTATCCTACCCAAGTCATCTTCAAGTGCTGCAAATTGATTCCTGTTATGCTAGGAGGAGTTTTTATTCAAGGTATAGTAATGATATATTTTCATACTGTTTGAAACTAATAGGATATGTTATGGCATCTAGCATTAGGAAAAACATTAAACTCTAGTTAAATATTTTCAGTAAACATTCTCAATACTAGAACAGTTCTGAGTGACATCTTATAAAAATAAGGTATTATAAAAACACTGATACTTCTGTGATATCTCCTAGTATTAGAAATCAGTAATTCGGATTTAAGAAAGATAAAAATAGTATTTTATTTTTTTTTTTCTTTTAATCTGGAATCTACCACATTTCCAAAAATACTGTGTTCATGTATTAAAGGCATAGCTCAGAAATACCTGGAAAACCCCCTTTTTCAGCTCTTTCATTCTTCTGCTCCTCAGGGCTCCTCCTTCTCCCTTCATTATACAAATGGGCAATTCTCACTATGAAGTAAGCTTAACCTGAGCAGAACTGCTTTTTTACCAGGTCTGCTGGCTTATTGGCTTCCTAGATCCCCAACTAAGTTACAAGCTATGTGGAAAAAGGAGTAAAGAAGAAATTCTAATAGCAAGTCGAACAAGTTTTTGTTATTCATGTCATTTTGTTATTCATGAGAAATACTTACATTGATAATCAAGGGCCTTTGTATCACTGAAGTTCTTATACAGCCCAACTTCATTTTTTACATTTGATGCCTGCCCACAGAGGCCCTCTAATGAAAGTGTGTCTGCTGGCTACTTCACATATAATTTTAGGGTAAATGTTCATGCAGGAAAAAGTACTGACACAAATTCCCATTAAAAACCACATGCATGTATAATATTTCCTTAGCGATCCTTGTGAAAAAGTTACAGTACATGATTTTATTGAAATGTGGATACACTGTAACAGGTTAATTCTCACCAATCTAGATTATGGTAGTTGTAAACTTAAACAGTTCTATAACCTGAATAATTGCTCTGGTTACTTTGCAAATGTATAAACTATAAGAAAATTAATACCTTCTATTATATATGAAGTAAAGGAGGCACTCGTGTCCACAAACTCTAGTCTGTTTACTCACTCTCATAACATGTAAAGTAGGATCTTCTGTCTGACTTACAAGGACATGTTGGTGCTCACTGGTCATTAATTCTCAGAAGCCCTTCTTCTGTGACTGTCTCAGGCGTTGATCTAAGTGTTCTTCATACACTTTTGACTTTGGGTATAAAGAGCAGATCCTGCTCAACTTGGTTAGACACATAGTCTAAAACTGTGCCAAGTGGGCATTTGCGTAATGAGCTTGGCTTTCATTTATTTGACACAGGGAAGCGCTATAACATTGCAGATGTGTCTGCTGCAGTATGTATGAGTCTTGGCCTGATATGGTTCACCCTCGCTGACAGCACGATTGCACCTAATTTCAACCTGACAGGTAAGGGAAATATTTGGGCTCCTGGATTTTGCAGGTATTTTGGTTTAAGAGTAAGAACTTTTGCAATTTCGTAAGAATTTCAAAGGATGGTGTGACATCTGTGATTTTCATATCTAACATAAAGCTTTCAGACTTTCCATATAAGATATAGTAAAAATATTATGGTCCTGGCAATGTAAGAGTTATTTTTAGTGCTCTTGTATTTTGACCTGACAGGAAGTTGTTTGGCCAGTCAAAATCTGCGATTAGGTGCCTCGTAGAGAAATTTCTCATGGTCGGAGCTGGAAGTTTACACATGAGTTATAGACAAATCACATCAGTAACTTTTTATTCTCTTTTTTTAAAATTGAAATTGTACATTTATTTGTCATTGTTTTAGCTGAAGAGGGAAAGTTATGTTATATGTTAATACTGAACTCTGTGCTCTAAATGTGGTTAGAATCTAAAGTGCCTGAACTTTCCACCATGAAGTTACCTTACAGTGTGCCAGATAGACCTTTGTAAATAAAATTTAGATTCTTCACAGACAGAATAGGTATTATAGTATATTTAGAACTAAATAAGTATAAATGTGTTACAATAATTGTTTTTATTCTAAAGACCTTGAAGAGAAATTATTATGTGTACAATATTATCATACTTACATTACTGAGTTTTATTCATAAGCTTATTATCATCCCATCTACTAGCCTGACAGAAACAGTATTTAAAATACTTAGGTGTTGGAAGGGGCCTCTTTGGGCAAGAGGAGGAGTAGGTATGGATGAAGATGGCGGCACCCAAGGCAACAAACTACATCATGGAGGTCTCCTGTAACCAGGCAGAAAGCAGCAAGAAACCCATGGCTGAAGACGTGATGATGACATCCAGAGGTTATTACTTTGATTCCTGTGCTCACTTCGGCCTTCAGGAAGAGATGTTGAAAGATGAGGTGCACAGCCTCACATACCAAAACTCCATTTCAGAACTGGCAGCTCTTTAAGGACAAGGTGGTGTTGGATGTGGGTTCAGGCACATGGATCCTCTATGTTTGCTCCCAAGGCTAGAGCCCACGAGGTCATTGGGAACAAGGGTTCCAGTATCTCTGATTATGCGGTGAAGATTGTCAAAGCCAAGTTGGACCACATGATGACTGCCATCAAGAGGAAGGCGGAGGAAGCACTTTGGTGGAGAAGGTGGACATCATTAGTGAGTGGATGAGCTATTGCCTCTTCTATGGATCAGTGCTCAGTGAGGTGCTCTGTGCTCCAGATAAGTGGCAGGCACCTGGTGGCCTAATATTCCCATACCAAGCCACTCTATATATAACAGCCATTGAAGACAGGCAGTACAAAGATGACAAGAGCTACTGGTGGGAGAATGTATATGGCTATGACATGTCTTATATTAAAGATGTGTCCTTCAAGGAGCCCTTGGTAGATGTGGTGCACCCCATGCAGCTGGTTACCAAGGCCTACCTCGTAAAGGAGTGGGCATCTACACTATCAAGATAGAAGACCTGACTTTCACGTCTCCAGGGCTTCTGCCTGCAAGTGAAGTGGAATGACCTGTGGCTTACCTCAATATCAAGTCCCTTGCTGCTGCAAGAGGACAGGCTTCACCAGTCCCAAGTCCCTGTACGTATGGTGGAGCAGTATTCTACATGGAAGACTACCTGACAGTGAAGACTGGTGAGAGCTGTGGCACCCCTGGCATGCGGCCAGTGCCAAGAATAATCATGACCTGGACTTCACCATTGACATGGACTTCATGGGCAAGCTCTGTGGGCTTTCCCCTAACTGTTGGTAGCACCCAGTTTCCCCCATCCCAGCCAGGCCAGGCCTGCATGGGCCCGGGGCTACAGCCTTCTAAGGCAGTTTTGGGCTTTCCCTTCCTCCCTTCCATCTCAGGGAGTTTTAGGGGTCTGGGCTGGGAAGGTCACACCGTGACTGTTTTTCATAATTTATGCTTTTATATGGTTGCATTTATACCAGTAGATCCTCAGCAGGGGGAAAAAAATAAAAAGGTGTTCAGAGAAACTCTGAAAAATGGGAAAAAATTCTAATTATTCATGAGAAGAAAAGTATTACATAAAGAAAATCATTTACATCAGCTTTGTTGTTCTTTCCAAGAATCAAAACTTTACTTACTGGCTATGAGTCAACCTTCTTTATTAACTTTCTTAACCAGGCTAAGTTAGTGGATTTAAATGTAACCAGTATAGGCTCTTGGAGCAACCCTTTTGACAACCAGAAGATTCTGGTGGAACCTATTACATCTCTTTCAATTTTGATTGTTCAGAGTATAAGTGATCACTACTTTGATGAGGTTTACTCTGGAAAGCTTATAGTGATAGATGTGTCTGACATGGCTTAGATTTTTCAGGAACACTTCATGTCAGCAACACAAAGAGGAAGACTGTATATGAAAACTGAGGTAATTGACTCTTTTTTTTATGAAAAAGTAGTTTTAGAGAAGGCACAGAATTTGCAGTTAGAGACATGGCTTCCAGTTCTGTTCAGGTCACTTAAAATTATAATCATGGGTAGATTGTCAGACCCCTTTATGCTTCCCTTTTAAAACAGAGCTAAATGATGATCGCTTGCCTTACACAAGGCCAGTGGGAGGGTTGACTGAAGTGATGAAATAATAGATAAGAAAGTGTATACACTTGCTGCGCATGGGGGACAATGATGGAATGAGGTAGTGACAGTAGTCCTGCAACTTCTCACGGTGATGTAGTGTCAACCCATTCTGACTCCCCAGGAAATATTTGGTAAGAGAATTGAAACTTAATAGTATTTCATCATTAGGAATAACTGATGAGCACTTATCACAGCCCCTAGTCTGACAATATATTATCTAAAAGAGATTGGATTAACTATTAAGATGGTTACTTAAGGTAGACTTAAATAAAACTTTGAATGTATAAAGTGAATATATCAGAATTTACTTATTCAGATAAATGTCTGCCTTTAAATATTCTCTTCAGGGTGCAGTTCAGGTATTTTTACACCATTGTCATTGCTCAGAACATTTTTGGAATGTCTTCGAATGGCCTGTTAGTAGCGAGGATATTGTATTCAGGGTCTTCAACAGAAGCTTGTCTTTTTGTTTTGACAAATTTGATATTTGAAATAAGGAAAAGAGCATTCAGAATCAAGTTTGGTGGATAAAAATGTATGATTTGATAATAAATGCCACAAAGTGAGATGATCAAAAGGCAAATTGAAGAATAAGTCTGAAGACTTGAAAGTTCTCTATTAAATGCATACACGTATATTTTTCTTCTCCCTGTAATTCCTTATACCTTGTTAAAAAATAATGCAAAAGGGAAACTTCCTTAAATCCCATCAGACTTCTGGAGGTAACCAACGCTGCCTTTTGTTCTTTCTGTAAAGCACCATGGCTGGTGACCAGGGTCCCACACACTTGCCGTTAACAGCCTGCTTCTCAGGTAGACATGCTCATTTGCATGAGTGTTGATTTCCAGCTTTGTGTAAGCCAGTTGTACCTATTCCAATAACCATGTAATAATATTACTTAAATTGTTCAAAAACAATTTGAAGAAAGACAGAATAGTTTCTGTTAAGTTAATTGAAACAGTTTGGTTGACTCGTCAATAAAATCACTAGGAAACAACTGTAAAAAAATATCATACAAGTGTGAAAGAATTCTTTCACTTTCACCCAACTGAGAAGTTCCTGCATTTTCCATGTGCTTTTTAACAGAAACAACTAGGAAAGCATTAACAATGTGTGTTGCAAGTGTGGTTTATACAGAGGAGAACGTACATAATTTAAGTTAGGACCCGTACTGAGAGAAAAGACCTTGGCAACTGTGTGCATGTTCTTGAGTTCTAAATGAAATGATGTTAGTAATGTAGGTAACACTTTTTATGATTTCCCTCCTCGTCTGATTTTTTCAATTAACCGACTAACTGCTAGTTCCAGTAGTGCTCCCAAGAATTTCTTCTATAGTTGTTTAATACAGTATTCCTTTCAAACATTCCATCCTACTTAAAAGCAGAACTATTATTTGATCTAATAGGGAAACAAAATAAGCCTGAATATAATTTATTAGTGCCGGTTACTTGTGTTTTTAACATATCTGTGGCCATTACAGCTGTTGTAGATAAAAATCAACTTTTACTGAAACAGGGTGATTTAAGATCTGCTTTTGTTTTTTTACCCCAATTAAATCTCTGATAAATCTTGATTGTTGTTCGCCTATTTAAATAAAGAGGTTGTGTTTCTCCTATGCTTTCTTAAAGGTGTGATCCTTATTTCCCTGGCACTGTGCGCAGATGCTGTCATCGGAAATGTTCAAGAGAAAGCTATGAAACTGCATAATGCTTCTAATTCAGAAATGGTAAGTACCCCAGCGCTTTTTCTTCACAGCAGATAGACGCAGAAGTGGTGATGTGTTTAACCTGATGAAATAGTTATGGTATTAAGGACTTGTATGGCATTTTTAAACTAGTTTGTCGTCATCATTTTCGTAAAAGTAATACATTAAAACATCATGAGAACTAAAACGTAAAGGTACCACTACCCCTGCCAAGAGCTTATTGTATAATATTTGATAAATTTTTTCATTTGTAGGATATTTTTTACATATTAAAAATTTGCTTTCTTCATCACTTTTCTCTCTTTGTATTTGGTATTGTTTTCCATTTAGAAGTTTGTCATTTTAATGATTCCCCCTTTTCTTCATGGGTTCTGACTACCTATTATGATTGAAAAGGGCTTTCCCAACTTTGAAGATTTAAGAATTTTACCCATGTTGTCTACTCATGTTATGATTGCCTTTTTAATTAATTTTTTGTTTGTTTGCTTGTTTTTGTGTTTTTATTTTTTTGTTTTAAAGAGTGAGAGAGATGAGGGGGTGGCATATGGAGAAAGGGAGAGAGAATTTTAAGCAGGCTCCACTCCCAGCTCAGCACCTGACATGGGACTCAGTGTTGTAACCTGAGACTGACCTCACCAAAATCAAGAATCGGACATTTAACCAACTGAGCCACCCAGGCTTCCCTAAATAAGTCTTTGATCCAACCAGAACTTTAAAAAACTTTCTTCTTTATCTATCTACTTGCCCCAGTATCATTTATTGAAAAATCTACTTTTCCAGCAGAAGGGCCTTCTTTATCATATAATATATTTTTTTAAGATTTTATTTATTTATTTGATAGAGATCACAAATAGGCAGAGAGGCAGGCAGAGAGGGAGGAAGAAGCAGGCTCCCTGCTGAGCAGAGAGCCTGATGCGGGGCTCGATCCCAAGACCCTGAGATCATGATCTGAGCCGAAGGCAGAGGCTTAACCCTCTGAGCCACCCAGGCGCCCCATCATATAATATTCTAATGGAGGATTCAGAGTAGTATTCTTTTGAATTCACTTCTGCACCAAAACCATATGATGACAGCAGCTTTATCATACATTTACCATCTGCTAGGACTAGCCAGGAATATTCCTTTTGTTTTTTGAATATTACTACCATTAGTTATTCTGGGCTATTCAGATCCCCCAAATAAACTAGAAAACACCATTGTTAATTGTGATTAGTATGGCATTGAACTATAAGTTAAGTTAGGGAGAATGGCATCTATACACTTGAGTCTTTTTCAGTTCAAGAATAAGGTATGATTGGGGCACCTGGGTGGCTCAGTGGGTTAAGCATCTGCCTTTGGCTCAGGTAATGATCTCAGGGTCCTGGGATTGAACCCCACATCACCCTCCTCCTCTCTCTCTCTGCCTGCCTCTCTGCCTACTTGTGATCTCTGTCAAATAAATAATAAAATCTTAAAAAAAAAAATAAGGTATGACTTTGCTTTTATTCAAGTGGCTTTTTTTAAATGTCCCTTAGATTCTTATTAAATTTTTTTCATATAAATCCAACATATTTCTTATTGAAGTTATTGTTAGGGGGTTCATCTTTTTGCTGTTGTTACTGCAAATAATGCCCTTTCTTTCCTTACATCTTCTACCTGGTTGGTATTTGGATATAGGAAAGTTATCATGTGTATGTGTACATTAATTTGACAGCCAACCCCTTGCTAGACAGAGAGCATACCACATGAAGGGTATATAGGAATGGTGTTTCCTGTTACTTTGTTTTGTCAGCAGAATGGGCATCTTTAAGGAGTCTTTAATCTCGGTCAGAAGTTTTCTTGAAATTCATCACCACTCTTCCTAGATGAGGAATCAAGAAAGTATAAGTAGCTAGAAAGTTGCTATAATACAGTGGTTAAGTGCTTAGAGTCTGGACTAGGATTGCTTCATCTATATCCTAGCTTTACAGTTCTCTTATCGGGGGAAAATGACTTATTATCTCTAAGTTTTAGTTTCTTTTATCTGCAGACTGAGGATTGATCATTTAAGAGTGTCTAACTCATAGGCTGGCTGTGAGAAGTAGGTGAACTAATTCATGTAGAGCGTGATTAGCACATTATTATTAGCATTATTAGTACCTGACTGGTCACAGGTGCGCAAGTATGACGACAATGCCCTGCTGATTGTGCATAAAAGGAGTTTAAGGAGCTGGGCTAGAGAGATTGTAGGAAAACTGAGACATCCAGCAATAGGTATGCCCCTGCTTAGTTTCATTATCTGTTAATATCTTTAGAAACTTAATGTTTGGGTTTTCTGATGTTTAATAAGTAGCTTGGGAGGTTTTTTTGTTTTACGTGTGTTTTTGGAACCCCAGAGTTCAGATGTGGTTTAAATTCCGTAAGCAAGCCAGGCAAATAAATGAATATTATATAACTGTATCCATGGAAGGATCAGTACTGCTATGTTACAATGTACGTAAAATAAACCTAAACTTTCATAAACAGGCTCAGTCATTATCTCCAGAAAGCTAAGCCATATCGAAACAATGATGTCATTTAAAAATGGTTTGTTCTTCAGATTTAATTGAGTAGATTAATTGAGCCATATATTGTGACTCCTTCATTTTCTGCCTTTGGTTTGATAGCATTTTTCTTATCCACTTTATTTTTTTATCTACCATAGGTTTTGTATTCATATTCAATCGGTTTTGTGTACATTTTATTGGGATTGACATGCACTAGTGGATTAAGCCCTGCAGTAACATTTTGTTCAAAGGTAAACACTAATCACATTTTTAAAAATAAACATCTCCCATTAAATAGTTCCCTCTGTATTTCTTGTTCAAAAAGATTATTTTTTATGTAATTTGATAACTCCTTTAATATAATATATGCAGATCAGAAATTATTTCAGAAATGAAATGATTTGTATTTAAGCTTACTGTATCCTTTCTTTACCCTGTAAGTTAATTTTTAAGCGATTCATAATGTAAAAGTTGGGGATTTTTAATTTCATCATTGTTTTCCATTAAATCAGAACTAAATAAGAATCTTTGCTTGACTGAATTGTTGAATGGCTTATTATTGCTCAGGAAGTTGATTAAAATCTGTAGTTTTATTTCATTTGTAATACCTCAGGGTTTGTTTTGCATTTTCCTAACAGGCTTTTTTTATATGTTGCAGAACCCAATTCAGACTTATGGTTATGCTTTTCTTTTTTCCCTCACTGGGTATTTTGGAATCTCCTTTGTTCTGGCTCTGATTAAAATTTTCGGTGCACTTCTTGCTGTAACAGGTAGGAATGATACACCTGCTGAGATTATGAAATAATCATTTAAATTTTCTCTGATACTGCTTTTCAAAAGATACGGGCAGCATCTGCTCTGCATTAAAAAGAAAATTGTTATATTTTCATCAATTTATTTTTTGGCTTGTGGTGTTTTAAAATTCTAAAGACAATGATGTTTCCTCATAATTTTTTATTTGAAGGGTTAATTTTAAAATCAAATATATACATTTATCTAAATAGTAACTTTTAAATACATTAGAAGGACGTTTTATTAAAAAGTATGATGGGCTGAATATCCTCAGAGAAAAAGCCTGCTTTTGTATGCACTTTTAATTTACAACTGAAAACTCCCATTTTGATGCACTTAAAGTACGGCAGGTATATTTTAAACAAAGTTTTTTGGATGGACCTTTCATTTGTACACTTTCTAGGGAATTAATCAGATTATCCTTTCTAGTCCCTAATAGTTATCATGCACCTGCCTTATGCAGGAACTTTGGCACTTTAGAGGAATGGGGGTTGAACTGGTTTTGCTTTGGAGGAGTCAGGAAAACAGATGAGGGGCTACAGATGAAGCCCCATGAGGAGGACAGATGACTCCGTGTGCTAACCTTATAGCATTTGCCCAGTGAATGGTCCAGATAACAAATGCTATCGGCCTCTTCCATATGGAGAGAGCCCTGAGTGAAACCCAGGATTGGGAACAGTGTGGCATTGCCCTGAAGGGCGCTGGATTGAGATGTCAGTGATGTTTAATGACATGTCACTTGGAGAATAACTCTCTCCTCTTCTCTGGGCTTTATTTCTCTCTTGTGAAGAGACTGGGTTGGACTTGACCATTTCTATCAGAGATACATAGGACTTACATTATAATGCATACATGCATTAGTCATTTACCTGATTTTAATATTTCATTGTTTTAGGGGAATAATACTTCTTCTAATACTACAGCGTCAATTAAGCAAAGGAATAAATACCTCTCTCTCTATAAAAGTTTATTTGCTTCATAACATTTGTCTTTACTTACTCACATAGGATTCCCCTTTTTACTTATTTTATGACTCCCCTTTTTAAAGTTTACATTGCTAACGGTAAACAGAGGACATGTCATTGTAGATCAGGCTGTATCCACAATCTCTCAAGTCATCTCATGCTACCAAGAAAGGTTGCAAATTCATATACTTAGCTTGGGTTCCAGTTTTGCTCATAAGATAACTGTTCAGAAAGGGTTTGATGTCAGTTGATATGTATTGATTAAACCCTGTGATTGGTATAAAAAATGTGAGATGCCGCCCTTACCTTGAAGGTGCAGGCAGGTTTATTTCTGTCTCATGTAGAAGAAATTCAGCTGTAGTAATAGTGGCCACATGCATATCTGTTATTATGTACCAGGAGCCATTGTACATGTACATATTCATTTGGATCTTGCAATAATCCCATATGTTATTGTTCCATTTTACGAAGGATCGACTGAGGCACAGGGAGGTGAAGTGACTTGCCCAGTGGTCAACCAGCTAGTAGGTTGCAGAATCAGGATTCCAAGCGAGGCAGTCTGGCTCCATCCTGTGCTCTTAACCCACATGTTATCCTTCCTCCTGGCCTGGTGTGGTGGCATCACACTCATTAGGAAACCAGGCTTCTTCTGTCTTCTCTGCCATCTTCATCGTCTTTGCACGCAGCAGGATGGGAGAAGATGGACACACCTTTCTCTTTATGGAATTTTCCTAGAAAGCACACTTCCTAGAAATAGCACTTTTGCTCTTTCTTTGGCCCAGATGTTGTCACATGTCAACACCTAACTGCAGAGAAGGTGGAAGGTATGCCCGTAATAGGGAGTCCATTTTACTAATACAGAAGGAAAAACAGATTTGGGGAATCAGGCTCTGACACATTTCCGAAACCGATTCTTCATTTGGAGTTCATTTCTTTATGCTTTGGATAGTAAGTGCCAGGAGCTGTAGAATCCAGAGATAGAGGATGACTAAGATGAGAAACTAAGTAAAGCTCAGCATCTAGAGGAGGAGAGCAACTCATAATGCAGAGTGGGGCAGAAGACATGATGGAGACATACTGCCAAGGTCCTCTCTCTACATGGGTGGGACCGGGAGGAGGGTTTCAAACCTGACGGCAGACTTGAAGGTCAGACTTAAAAGGTAAAAGTCAATACAGATGTGTAAAGAGGACCATAAAGATTATTCATGGCGTTACCCAGAAATGACCGTGATTAAGATATTAGTGTGTGCTTCAGCTTACTACTTTTAAAGATTAGCCCCTGCTCTACCTAATCATACATTCCTTGGGAAAGCCTATCTTTCCTAACAGACTGAGTGTTTTTAAGGGATGACCTGCCTCCCTAGTGTCATGGCCTTTATCAAGTACTTACTACAGTTGTTCTTAACATTTAACCGTATGATTTAATGTCTATACCCTTCTTAGACTGTAAACACCATAGCAGCAGCAACAGTGACTTTCTGTTTGGTTTTTGCTTTCCATCGTTTTCTTGGCGTGTCGCACAGATCTGGTACAAAGTAGGGTCTGTAAATATTTGTTGAAAGTAATTTCTAAAATATTACCAAGATGGTAGGCACATTCTAAACCAGCCTTTTTTTCTTCCCACAGTGACAACAGGAAGAAAAGCCATGACCATTGTACTTTCATTTATGTTTTTTGCTAAACCATTCACATTTCAGTAAGTACTTTTTAATTCAACAAGTTTCTCTACTTGTAGATACCTGGTTTCATATTTCCTCCTAAGCAGCCTTAATTTCTTAAAAAAAAAAAAAATGTGTTTCATCTAGAGCCCTAGTTTATTGATGTGTCTTCTGCTATTTCAAAAATTTAATTATTTTGAAGAAATCATATTGTGCATTTAAATTGCCTAACCAGAGTCCCAATGCGATTGTGACCCCATTTCCAATATAAATGAATGTGAGTGATGTCTTGAGATTAAAGGATTCCACCTTGCCCTGATACATACACACATACATTTGAAACCATTTATATATACGCATAGTTTTTAAAGTTGTTATTTGTCATCCTCTCCCACAAAGGACTTGAGGTAGAGAATTATGCTGTAAGTTTATTTAGTTTATGGCTTCCTATAAAACATTGACTATTTTCTCAATTGTCTAGTATGCGTTTGAAATCGTATCATTTAAATTTATGCTGCTTAATAATTGAGAAGAATCAAACCTAGAAATTATTATTGTGTAAGCTTAAAAATAACCACAAGATAAATTTCAGTCTGTATTGTTTTCTATAAATTAGTTTCTCTTTCCCTATATGCTAGGTATACATTACAGCAATCTATGTCAGTTCCCCTACTTTCTCAGCATGTGCAACTTTTTATCTCCTATGTGCTACCCAACTGGGATAAACCTCTGGACTGCCATCACAGATTGACCTACTCGGTGCTTTAAGTGTACTCTTAGACTATTGATTAGGACATGGACTTGAACTTGCTGTTATCTTCAAAGTTCAGATGACCTACATTTAGGATTTTGTAAAGTCTCTCTGTAGATACTTAACATAAATGAGATGGAATTCTATCTAATCTGATCTAAAAATACCATTTTTTTATTTTAATGCCATTGTAGGCCTCCAATAGCAAAATTTTATTTTATTGCAGAATTACTGTGAACTTATCACCAGTTCTGTGGTTAACAATAAATTGTTACCTCGATACTAATATTTTTTCCTTCTTTCTCTTCTTAGGTACGTGTGGTCTGGTTTGTTAGTTGTCCTTGGTATATTTCTCAATGTTTACAGCAAAAATATGGATAAAATAAGACTGCCATCACTATATGATCTGATAAACAAAACAGTGGAAATGAGGAAGTCAAGGACGTTGGCACAAACTGTATAGGCAGTAATTCATCCTACCTAAAATAGAATTCTAAGGGAACGATCATCAAATAATTAATTTTCCAAAGGGAGTGTTATAAAAACCAAAGGATCTGAAGGCATGCTCTCCGTTTGTGGATAGGTCAGCTATGAAGTCAGCCTCTTTCACAGAGCACTTGTTTAACTGTTTGACTTCTGAAGCAGTCGAGAGAGCCGCATCTGCCACACCTTAGAATAAAATGTCAGTGTGAAGGACTAATTCTTAGCATTCTGTTGAGAATTTCACTGGAAATGGACCATGTTGCAAAACTAATTGGATATCATCATGACATTTCAAAGAAATTGATATAGTAATATCAATTGAGATTGTTTGGTCTTTGTTCCTTTTGCTGGTATTATTTAAATGATTCTCTGTTATAAGAGTGAACACATGATTTAAAGTCTAGAAAGAATAACTTCATTATAAATAAAAATTATTCTGTGATTTTTTTAAATAAATATGTTGTTAGAAGTTTGTTATGAAGAGGGAAGTGAAGCCTTTTTGGTAGTAAGGCTTTATGTAAACTTCAGACCTTAGGCTTTTCTCTGATCATTTAAAAGTATTCTTTAGAGAAAACATGATTTAAGTTTTCTGTGGAATATAGACCGTCTAACAAAAGGAATCAGCACCCTGCATCCTGTAAGTATGTATCACAAGAAAAACTTGTTACTATCCATCAAAGAAGTGCTAAAAGATTTAATGATTTGGATTTTTTAATTAAAGAAAAAATAATTCATGTCTCAAATTATAATTAAATAATAAAACTATCATAGTTTTTCTCATAAAACTGAAATTTAATTTGACAGCTTGAAGATTAAATAGGGTAAATGTAAGAAACACAAGTAGATTTTAGCAAATTTGTGTAATAGGTAGTTTGCAGTTTTGAGTCAAAACTCATAAAGCTTTTGGCCTTTAATGTTTTAGCAGTGGGGTTTGGAATTGCTTCCAGTATATTAAAAAAATCATCTCAATCTTCATTTTCAGTATAAGTGATTCTAGTTTTAAAACAGCTTAGTTTCTGCCTTCTTAGTGATATCACTTACATTTTGTGAGTATGATATTCTTGGAATATTTCATCTCATTCTTAAAATTCCATTGTATTCCGATGGTGACTTTACTAGTAGGTGCATACGTGGGTACAACAGAGGCTATAATAATTTAAGGACTTAGCATAAGGAATTCTGACTGATTTTCGTTTGTCATATATTAAAATACTGTGAGGGTATTTTTCCCCAAGTGGTGATTGTAGTTATGTTTCCGTATTTTGAAGTGAAAGGAATCTTAGTTGGTATTTTACTATGCCTTCTTAAACTCTTAAAATGGTAAGGATTTGTACTTTAAAAATGATTTTCCAGGTTCTTGCTATGATGTCAACTTTTCAAAGCATCCTTTTATGCCTACTTTTTTTTTCACCTTTGACTATTAAGAATTCTTCCTCCCACCCCCCACTTTCAAGCAGTTTAACACTGCTCAAAAATTGGTTTGCCAGCCTCACCGTTTATACTCCCATTTGCTTTTTCTTTTTTCTTTTTTTTTTTAACCTCCCATCAAATGAAGGTGAACCTCATCTCACTTATTTGTGTCCATGGAGTACTCTTCTTAATGAATAGTGTGAAACCCAGTAATTGCTATAGTAAAGGAAATCAACATTTGAATATATACTTTGTGTCACGTTTTATAATAGCATTCATAAACTTTATGTGATCACAACAGAAATATAATAAATATAATTAATGAATAAGGGAATTAAAAATAGTAATCGCTATAATCACTAAAATTTGAGTGCTTATTAGGTGCCAGGCACTGTTATAAGTGAAATATTCAATAAATTATTTAATTCTCACAACATCTCTATGAGGGCAGGTATTGCCCTCATTTTACAGATGAGGAAGCTGTGGCCAGTGGGATTAAGTGACAATTGCTAACCTTACATGGCTAGAAAGAACCAGAGCTGTCTGTCAAGCAGCCTACTCCGAGAGTCAGGCTCTTAATCAACTTTGTAGCCTCTCTAAGATGATGTGATTATGTTCACGGTTTTGCAGATACAGAGATTGAGGACCAGAGTAAGTACTTAGCTCACGATTAACTGGATTTCAAACCCAGTTCGTCACACCCCAGAGTGCATTTTCTGTCTACCATACCCCACTATGAGCACAGAAGTAGCCCAGAGTAACATAATGGAAGATGAAATCTTTTTAGTAAAGACTTCGTGAGACATTAATGAATAGACAAGGATCATTTGATTGGAACATTAGTTAAATGCAGATACATGTCTTTGTTTAATCAATATGTACATATAAATTGTTAATTCAGCGGTGTTCATATTAGGTGTCTGTCACAGAGTAGACACCCAGTAAATACCTGTGTTATACACGACTAGTGATCCAAGAATATTATTAGGCCAAAAACTACACTGGACAATATCTTCTGAATTCTGCCATTTTCTGTCCCCTTTTTTGGTATAACCAGTGCAACAAAGTAACAGCAGAAGAATCTGGTGGTCTCCCATGGATTACCGTATTAGATTTTACCTGGATGGATGTAAGCCAGCCTAGCCAGAATCCTCAGTAAGGCCAACTTGTATAATAAAGAGTTTAGCTGGCCTTTTTCCTTGGTTCCTGGGAAGGACCTTCTCATCTTGGGGGTTTCCCAAATAACAGGCATGCCTTTGATATTCATGGTGGGGCCCTACCTAGATAGCTTCAAAGTAAGGGCTGGCCATGCTGGAATGACCATCTTTGGAGTTGGGGCTTTGAGCCTCGTGATGTCAGTCCAACCTCCAGAGAAGAACAGGGTTTGTGTCATCAGTGATTCAGCCATCAAGGGTCTGTATAGTGAGGCTTTATAAAAATGACATAGGAAAGCTCAGGAGAGCTTCTCAGGTTAGAGATCTACATTGATGTGCCTGGAGGGTGATGTGTCCTGAGGACCTGGGAGCTTAATGTTTGTAACCTGCCCAGACCCCACCCTCGGGGGTTCTTCTTATGTCTTGTCCTGATTCAGAAACTTCATAACAAAGTATAGCACTTCCCTGAGTTCTGTAAATTATTCTGGCACCCTAGAACCTGACTCTGAGGGCGTAGTAGGGACTGCCCAATTTGTACCCTGTTGGTAACAAAGTGGCTTGGGATCCTCCAAGCTTGCAGCTGGTTTTGGAATTGAAGACAGTCTCCTGGAAACTGCCTACAAAACTAGACCGAATCTGGGTTTTCAGAACTGCACTGCTGGCTTTATGGTGAACAGATATTTTAAAATACTGTGAGCATTCTCTGGGCAATCCTCTCAGTCTCTCAATTTTCTCAAGTGATTTTTATCATAAATCCACTAAACATTCTCGATTCATCCTGATCAAAGAGCATGGAATTCTAGAAAAATTTGACCAGGATAATAGGCCAATAAGAGGGCTTAGCATAATGAAAATATTTTTGCATTCCAGTATCACATTTGCCCTTTAAAATGATCAAATTATCACGTTATGCATATGATGCCCAAAACCTTTGTGTGCTTACTTCCTAAATAAGCAGATGAGAGGGTTTTTTTTCCCATTATGTGTTTGAGCAAAAAATTTTTTTCCTATTTTCATTGACTCTGCTTTCTATGGGTCCCTATTAAAAGTTCTTCTACTTGCCCATTGAGCCAACCGTCTTAATGTTTTTAACAAAGAGTGTAGCGTCACTGACTTGACTGCTCTATTTTTGCTTTAACATAATTTACTCACCCATTCTCACTGGGCACATACAAGCCATGCATTATACTAGATGCTGAGGTTGCAAAAAAAAAAAAAAAAAAAAAAAAACACTCTTAAGGAACACCCATTCTAAAGAAGATTTACTGTGCTTTCTACATAAAAATACATGAAACTATGTTGTTTTCTTCAGTCATAGATACCTTACTAGCCTTAAGTTGTTGCAAAATAATTCCCCATAGTGGTAGTGTTTCCAAAACTTAAATGTGCATGTGAGTCACCCAAGGATATTCTTTAAAAAGATTTTAACTTGATAGGATTGTGTATGCTCCTGCTGCTGGTCTGTGGACCACAGAGTCTTGGGAGTGCCAGATCAATTTCCTGTTTGGTGTCGGGACATCTTAAACTCCTTGGACAACTTCTACCTTATTCCCTTCCATTTGCTTTCCAAATTTCCATTCTGTGTGACCTGACACTAACATCTCTCAGTCTCTTTGTTCAAACCGACCAAAGATCTCACCATGTTGCAGAGTTGCTAGCATAAGTGAAAAGAGTTCTTTAATCATTGTAGGTGTATGAAAGATTTAATATTCATTACTTTCTCCATAAATGTTACTTTTTTTTAAATCTTCACAAAACTAAGATAAACCCATAATTTCCTACCAGTCATGGTCTGTTGTTTTAATTTCATGGCATGTAGTTAGAAGACTTTTTATGCTATTTTGTAGTGACATTATGAAGAAAATGTTCACTTCAGTGATTTACTCCTGCTTCAGAATGAACTGTGTATTACAAGGGGTTTGGGAAGTAGGACTTAACACTTAAGGGATTCTTCTGAGACTTTAATCACAAAAATGTGTTTTATTAAATATCTTAATCCTATGATACCCCCAAATTTCTAAAACATAATTAATTAGTCCATTTTAATCAGTTTAACACAATTGATAAGATTTAAATAGATGAAATAAGTAAAATGTGGATAATTATTCACAATAGATAATGATAGAAATGAGACCTTGGAGTCATTATAGATTTCCTTGCAGGACTCATCTCCCTTTTTTTTTTTCTCCTAATGCCAGTCACAATGAAAGGAATAATAAAAAGCAGATGAGTTCAAGTGTATATTGTGCTTTATTTCTGACTCAACAAAATAGGAACATTTGGGGATTGATTTTTTTATATGTTCTGGAAAACATATATCTTAATTTTAATTGCATAGGATTTTTTTGTATGTGTGGGTGTATGTATAACATACATACATACATACACCCACACACACCCCCACTCAGGGATGACTCAGAAATTCAGGTAATCTTTCTCTAGTTTCTAACCACATTTTAATTGATATAATGTTAGTATGCAGTATATGCCAATCTTAGTGATGTAGGAAAGATGTTAGGGTCGAAGCCAATGGCCAAGAAAGAATTCTTGAGACTTCTTTGGTGCAAAAAGGTGGTTTTATTAAAACACAGGGACAGGACCCGAGGGTAGAAATTGCTGCACTGGGGTCATGAGGTGTAGCTGATTATTTACATTCAAGTTGGGAGGGGGTTAAGAATAGTGTAAGTCCCTAAGGAATTTTGGAAGCAAGGTCTCCAGGACCCTGAGGTGGCTAGCTATCATTTATTACTGTCCAATAAAACCTTAGTCATGAGACCCTTCAGATGTATAATGGTGAGTCCTGTGCTTGGGGATGATGGCCAACATATTTTCTTGGGGGACAGAGATAAAGGAAGTTTCCAAAGGAATTTTTATATATTAAAATAGACTTAGAGGGTCATGGGTATTGGGCTAAGACTGCCTTTTGCCCTTAGCAAAATATTAACAAGGCAGCTGAGTTCCTAGAGGAATGTCACTCTGCCTGTTTCAAGGATTTGTAAATGGGCTGTAAGTAATAATGAAATTTAAAGTTTCTTTTGCCTTTGTTTCCCACATTATCAGGACCGTTTTCATATCTGAACAACTCATGAAATCAAAGAAGTTGATAGCAATATCTGCTCTTAAGGTTTGCTCTAATAGGATGGGGTGGTGGTAGGGGTAGTTTACTGTAAACCTCCCACAAACACATCCATAACCAGTCAAGCCTATCATTTTTTTTTTTTTTAATTTTACTTATTTGAGAGTGAGAGAGAGCGTGAGAGGGGGCAGGAGCAGAGGCAGAGGGAGAAGCAGACTCCTCTCTGAACAGAAAGCCTGACGCGGGGCTCCATCCCAGGACCCTGGGACCATGACCTGAGTCAGGCACTTAAGTGACTGAGCCATCCAGGTGTCCCTCAAGCCTATCTTTAAACCACTAAAAATTGTGGGATTCACAAGAGGCTTGCACCGGGGGAGTGTGGTGCCGCTGCCGAGGGGGCTGGTTCACGGAGCTAGTGCGTGCTTGTCGGACTAGTTCAAATGGTGCTGTACACCAGCTGACAGTCGTACGCTGAATAAAGAAACTCATTTTTCAGTGTCCCTGCTATCTCATAAATCCTCAAAGTTACTCTCACTGGCATATATTTAATTATTCACTCCATTCTTAGCAGTTTGCCATTCTCATAAAACACAGGCATGAGCAGTTGGGGGGGGGGGTGTTGTTTGTTTCCCCTTAATTCTGAGGGCTTGTCTATTTACAAAGTTTCTAAGATCTAATAGTTTATTTTTTCCTTCCCTCTAGGGCTTTTATAAGTGATGTCGGTTCTGCTTTTGTCTCACATATCCCTGAGCTGTTCTTTCACGGCTTCCTTCTCTTTACTGTATTCTTTCTTGCTTGGCTCAGAGACACTCTCAGTCTGATCTTTCTACCTGTTCTTCATCTACCCAACCT
This sequence comes from Mustela putorius furo, assembly GCF_011764305.1. Lineage (NCBI taxonomy): Eukaryota > Metazoa > Chordata > Mammalia > Carnivora > Mustelidae > Mustela > Mustela putorius. The sequence continues at coordinate 5,811,639 of NW_025422022.1, read as the reverse complement.
ACAATTTTACCCATGCAGTGTAGTGTTGTTGTTTTTCTATATTCCAACTATTACATTTTCATACCTAATACTTCCACTTGGATTTTTCCTAATGATTTCTTGGTTTTGCTTGATTTAGCAGTATTTTCCCTTATTACATTTATCCTGGTTATTTTAAATTCCTGAGTTCTCTGTTTGAATCATTCTGTTTCTGATGTTTGTTTTACAGCGATTACACACCTTTGTATAGGCATTAGCAGTGTCCTGTTCTCCCCGCTGCCCCCTGCCAAGCCTTCTCATTATCTACTACACCCCAGTCCCCAACATACAGCTCTCCCCTGCACACTGTGCCCCCACACACAATGCACCCCCTCCTTCCCACACCATGCTGCGCACACACACACACACACACACACACACACACACACACTCTTTTCTCCTTCATACTGAAAGACTTAGAACAATCTTAGTCACCCCAGGACACCTCATTTTTTGCTTTTGTTTTTGTTTTTTTCCTAGAATCCTTATGTTTATCTATCTGCCTATCTCTCTCTTCTGTGATTTTCCCAGGGTTGTTTTAGAAGAAGCCAGCAGTCTATGCTAGTTCACCATCTTGATAGGAGCCAAAACTAATTTAAAAAGTTCTTACTTGTCTTACTGATTCACTGATTTGCCATTGCAGTGGTTCTCTAATTTGCCATTGCAACTCATATAAATAATAGCTGGTTGGCTGCTATTTTGATTCAATTTCTTTTAGAAATACTAGCTCATTTACCAATTTAAATTGAGAAAAATTCAAATTTGAGCAGTAAGATTTGTAATGCTTAACAATTTAAAGATCTCAAATATTTTGGAAGGAAAACTAAGTAATGGAAATATAGAAATCAGTCAATAATAATCTTAAATTTTATATTAGATAAGATTGTTTTACTCCATATGCATAATTGTTTGAAATTGGAAAACGTTCCTACACCTAAAGCTTTGATTATTTGAGATGATACTGATTCATATACCTAATAAGATTCTCCAGTTGTGCTGCTGTCTAATGCACAGTGAAGGAATCATGACTTGTACAAAATCCTGGGAGACGGGAAAGGCAGAGATCATTTCCATTGTACAGACTTGGAAATAGGCCTCCTCAAGATAAATGTACCTAAAGTTAACATGTAATAAGAGACAGAATAGATCCAAATCCAAGTGTGTGTGACTCTGGATCCTAATGCCTGTCTGATAACCCATTCCTGAAACTCTACTCTTTCTAGCCACCGCACCACCAGATGAAGCTTGGTATCCTCTCCATTGTTTCTTTGTCCTCCTCCAAAGGGCTTAATGCTGCCTTCTTTCTCTGGCCCATGTAACACTGAGCAAGACTTTTTCCAAGGAAGGGATTCTATGGACAATTCTGCTGGTTTACCTATTAACCCATCTCAGGAGACTGGTCAGCTCAACTAGGCTTTAGAGGGATGCCTGGACAGTGGTGAAAAAGGGGATTTTCTTCCTGTTGCCCCTGCTTAAGTAAATCCTCCTCCTCATCAGTGAGATGCCTAACTTTACAATAGGCACTTTGAGTAGACTACCAGCAGGTAATGGGACTCAAACACAGGGAGAAGTTTTACGGACAAGTGGACTCAAAGGACTAGTCAAAATGTGAATCTTAGTAGAAATATTGAGCATGGAGCCAAAGAAAGTATGGTCAAGGTTGAGAAGACATCACTGGGGTAGAACACATGGCAGAAGCTGAATCACAAGGGAAAAAAAAAAAAAAAATAGAGAATGTAGGTGCCAGGATCAGAGGAAAACGAAGTGGAATATGAATTGCTAAGCTGTGAACTCCAAGGTCTGTTTGTCTCCACGAGCAGGAGATCCCGAAGGGACTAAGTCTAAAGCTAGGGTAGGGATTAAAGGTCACCTACAATGAGAAGTTCAAAAATATGACACGCAAAAGCCAGATCAGAAGTTATGCTTTGATGATTTTATGTGACTCCTCTTTGTTAAAACAATGTCACCACCATAAGAAAGAGAAGAATCAAGAATCTAGAATTTGCAATCAATATTTCTGAATTATTTTCAGGAATGTGATGGGATTTAACATCAGTTGCTTGATTTTACTGTATTTCACCTGCCACATTGAAAAATAGATAATTCAAAGCCCATTCACCACAGAATTGAAATTTCTTTCTTATGACAGTTTTGTTAATGAGTAGTATATAATTTGAAATTATGATATTAAAAAGTCAAATACATTAAGCTTTTCTAAGCATACAACTTCAATAGTAGTATGATTTAACTTATCTTCCAAATAGACATGAATATTCAAATGAGGTGACTATAATCTCAGAAGGCTTCATTAGAACCATATGAACAGGGGCACCTGCGTGTCTCAGTTGTTAAGTGCCTGCCTTTGGCTCAGGTCATGGTCCCAGGGTCCTGGGATTGAGCCCTGCTTTGGGCTCCCTGCTGGGCACGAAGCTGGCTTCTCCCTCCCCCACTCCCCGTCTTGTGTTCCCTCTCTCCCTCTCTCCCTGTGTGTGTCTCTGCCAAATAAATAAATAAAATCTTAAAAAGAAAAAAGAGAGAGAACCACATGAACATATACTTTTCCTGGAAAGCAGAGATGGTCATAAATGCTTCATGTTCTATTTTAAAGTGACATTGACTCATATTAATAGTGCCATCTGGACTAATGACTTTTCAGAAAGGTTAATAAATAACAATCCGTGAACCCACATGTCCCTTCCACTGAAAAGGATGAGAAGTATTCAGTCCCTTCCACTGAAAAGTATGAGAAGATATTCATATTTACTACAATTATTACAATTGCAATTATAATAAGCAATGAGAAAATCATAAATTTTTTAATGAAATCTGTTGACCCAAATGTCACATTGCTTCATCCATTCAACAAATGTATATTGAGCAATTTGAAAGACTCCTAGAATATTTATAGGATATATATAAATGGCATAGCTCCTTCACTCAGTTATCCCACAAGAGAGACGCAGGCCTAAAGTTATGGTATAAAAATTTCTATAATGTGACAGTAATTTCTGTGATTTAAATACATATGAAATGTTCAGAAATACTTTCTAAGAAGTGGTATTTAAGCAAGTGCAAGTAGAAAATTATGAGGACTAAATAAGCACTCAGAATTTGGTGTTGGAGAGAATGGAACCAATATCAGAGGTATTTAGGAGCTGATTAATATGCGATTGGAAAAGAGAGGAAGAATTCTAGGATAATTTTTGGAGTTTACAAAATAACTGACCATTCCTCTTTAGAAGTGCAAACTTCACGAGGAGCAATGAAAGAAAGAAATTGCCACAGACGGGGGAAAGGCAAGGAGACAGGACAGGTATCAGGTATGCTGCCTTGGATACCTGAACAGAAAAAGGACAATAGTGAAAAAACTCATGAAATCTGAGTGAACTTTGTAGTTTAGTCAATAATATCAAACCAGTCCCAAATAGTGAGTTTGCTAAGTGTTTTGTTTGACAAATATGTTAATACTAGAAGAAGCACATGTGGGATTTGCCTGTACTCTACTCTAACTCTTCTAGTAAATCTGAAATTAATTCAAAATAAAAGAATAAAAATACAAAGTTCCTATCAAAGATACCACCAAGAGAGGAAAAGTACAATCCTTGGAGTGGGAGAATGAATTTGCCACACATATAAATAATCAAAAATAACTTGTATCTAGAATATGAATAGTTTCCTTTTTTAAAAGATGTATTTATTTTTGAGAGAGCATGCGGTGGTGGGGAGGGAAGAGGCAGAAGGAGAGAGGAGAAGCAGACTCCCCACTGAGCAGGGATCCCCATGTGGAGCTCTATCTCACAACCCTGAGATCATGACGTGAGCCAAATTCAGGAGTCAGATGCTTAACCAATTGAGCCACCCAGGCGTTCCTGAATAGAGTTTCTATAATCACAAAGAAAAAGGACAGCCCTGTTAAGCTAACTGGAATTTAAATTAAAACTTGGAGGGGAAAAAAAAAAAAAAGGGATAGCCCAACACAAAAGTTAGGAAGAGACTTGAGGCATTTTACTAAAGAGGATAGCCTAATGGCCGTTCAATATAGGAAAAGGTGCTCAACCTCAGTAGTCAGCAGGGAAATACAAATTTCACCTGAAGTGAAAATCTACAAATGAAAAAAGTCATAACAACTACATATTGACAAGCATGTGGCGGAAGAGAAATTGTCATAGACTGTTGGTAGAAATGTAAATTAATGGAGCCAGGTCAGAAAGCTACTAGGCATTATCTACCAAATTTGAATATACAGATATCCGTGACCCAGAAATTCCACTCATATGCACACATAACAGAAACGTGTGCACCTGTCTATCAAAAGACAGAATATTCAGAGAAACATCATTCCTAAAAGCAGAAACTGAAAGCCACCCAGGTACAGCAGCCTCCTACAATAGAATGGAAAGAGTTGGGGAGGGGGGGGGGGGAATAGTATATACATATAAATGGTATGAAAATAAATTTCAAACGAATAATGTTTCATGAAAAAACTTAGTATGAAAGAACATAAAATATATGATTCCATTTATACAGATGTCCCCCAAAAAGGCAAAACAAAACTATAATGTTTAAATGTTTTGGTGGTAAAATTATCTAGGAAAGTCAAGAAGTGATTAAAAAACTTGTATTTGGCGGATAAGGAAGAGAGGAGGGTGGCAGGAGGGGGTGGGTATGGTGTTTGCAATGCTCTGTTGCCCTATGTGATGATTTCATGGTGTGCCCCAAAGCACTGAGCTGTATAGTTTTATTTCATGTTGTTTTCTGTATGTGAGTCTTAACATTCCATAATGAAACCGTTTTCTAAAAGAGGAAATGGGAAAGCAGAATATATACTCTTTAGAAGATGACTCAACAGCTCACTAAGTGGGGCATCTTAGACCAACCCATGCTTATTCCTTTGCCTTAAGTCTCATACTCCTCTTTCAGTGAAAAATTCACTCCTTAATTTTAGACTAAATCAGACATTTTTAATAAAACATAAGATTTTCTTTTAGTGGTGCCTTCTCTTTATCAGAGTATCTTTAGCAGGCTCAAGGTGCACATGAAAAGTTGTTTCTTGCTTAATGACAGCAGCTGATTAAATGGGTGTAACTCACACACACACACCTACCTTTAAATACGTATTTATTTTTTAAACCCTCCTTCAAAGACAGTATATTTGACTTGAAGGGAAGTAGTCAGTCATTAAGATACTTTTTCATCACATACTGCATTAAGTGTTTTCCATTTAGAAGACAGATCTAAAACACCAGTCTTATCATTCTTCAGTTTGCAAATTAAGTATAAAATCCTGCCAGTGTTGCATTCATTAGAATAAAACAGTCTTGGAAATTAAGCACTAATTTCCCCCTCAAATGGCCATTTCTGGGTTTTTTTCTTTCTAATTACCCCTGTAATGAAGTGGCCAGTATTATGGTAGGAAGTGATTTCAAAGGCAGCAATTTCTTCTTATGAATCATATACTTTATTTCTCCCCTAATGTGAGTCAACCCCAGTTATAGAAAATGCACGTGCAAACTCCCATCTCTGCTGAGACTAAAATCGTTTTTGGAATAGCAAATCATACTTGCAGCTCCGAGAGTAGGCTTTCAAGCATTTCACTAAAGCAAAGAGGAAGGAGAAAGCCATTATATTTTCACTACGAGATCATTGCTGATCACTCTAATCTGTTGCTCTCAGAAGCAGATTTTCAATATCTTAAAACACTGCCAGGTTAATAACACATCTGGCAAGGATAACGTATCAAAATAGATGTGAGAAAAGGCACTTAGAAAACTATAAAGCACTATAAAAGGATTAATTTCTGTTAAGCTGTTAGTCTGAGCACGTCCTCTACTATTGATCATGCCATTCCCTCTGCTTCTAACACAGTTTCTCCTTTTTGCTTTCCTTAAAAGTGAGGCTTCCCCAAAATATCTTGCTCTCACAGTTAAAAAAGAATTTCTCTTTTAACTTTGATTGTATTCCATGCAGACTTCAGATCATTCTATGTCCCCTTAGAGTTATTTTCCATCAAATGATTAAAATGTGCTAGCGGTGCCTGGGTGGCTCAGTCGGTTAAGCATCTGCTTTCTGCTCAGGTCATGATCCCAGAGTCTTGGAACTAAACCCCACATCGGGCTCCCTGCTCTGCTTCTCTGTCTCCTTCTGCCTGCTGCTCCCCCTGCTTTTGTGCACTCTCTCTGTCAAATAAAATAAAAGCTTTAAAAGAAAATTTGATCAAGCAGGATCACCTAGCTGACCACTGTTTAAGTATCTGACTCTTGCTTTCAGCTCAGGTCATGATCTCAGGGTCCTACTGGGATCAAGTCCCAGCATCAGGCCCCATGATCAGTGAGGATTCTGCTTGAAACTCTCTCTCCCCACCGGACACACACACACACACACTCTCTCTCTCCTAAAAAAAAAAAAAAAAGTGGTCAAGCAAATGTGGTCAAGCATGGCTTCTAGACTATGAATTGCTTGTGATAACCTCATATTCATGCACCAAACTTTCAGGTGTCCTATTAAACTGGTTTTGAGATCATTTACTCCAAAACAAAGAGTGGTAAGTAGGCACTCCATTCTTTGGTATCAGTGCTACCAAGTTGAAATGGGAGTGGTAGCATTCAGAGACAGGTTTTGTCTATTTGAAATGGAGCAGTGCTGACATTTGCAATGAACTGTCGCGCCTGAGATTTTTCTGATGAAAAAATAAAGAAAATAATAATAGTGACCATGGCAATCCCTAGATTGTATATTAGGTTATCTTATCATTGCCATACGTGAGAAATTGATAAACTCTTACCAAGCTGAAGGTACCACAGCCAGTTGTAGTTTGGTAACAGATGGGAGAAATCAGCATCCATCATGAATATTTCTGGATCTATCTGGACCCTCATTTCTCCCCAGGGGTCTTTCTTTTCCTATAGCTTTCGTTGATCAACAGTGTATTCACTGAAAGTTCATGGGAATAAAAAAGCAACCTGGTTGGTCCTTGAAAAACCTCTACCGCTAACTAAAAAAATTAAACCTGTGAATACTTACTATTTTTACAAAATAATTTAAATTTTATGAAGACATTCTTTTTTCATTTTATGAAAACAGATCTCCTTGGGGTGCCTGAGTGGTTCAGTGGGTTAAGCCTCTGCCTTCGGCTCAGGTCATGATCTCAGGGTCCTGGGATCGAGCCCCACATGGGGCTCTCTGCTCAGCGGGGAGCCTGCTTCTTCCTCTCTCTCTGCCTGCCTCTCTGCCTACTTGTGATCTCTGTCTGTCAAACAAATAAATAAATAAATCTTTAAAAAAAAAACACACAGATCTGCTTAAAAAGGTGACTCAATCTTTGGAGGACAATTATGGTGGCACTAAAAAGATCAGGTTGAGATCTGGTTGAGAAAAAGGAGAAGGAAGGGAAAGATGAATAAAGCACAAATGAAGCTATTCGGTGTGAAACTCCACATTGAATACATGCCATTGCAAATTTGTCAAAGCCCATAGGACTAGGTGTCACAAAGAGTGAGCCTTAATGTAAACTATGAACTATAGTTAATAGTGGTGTGTCAGTTAGATACTGATACATTAATTGTAACAAGTGTAACACTATGGAAACTTGTTAATAATAGGGAAACTATGTGTAGGTTAGTGGGGGTGAGGGTGAGGGCATGGGAGGAGGAGTCGGGTGCATATATGGGACACTGAATACTACCTGCTCAATTACTCTGTGAACCTAAAACTATACTAAAAAATAAAAAACCTATTAATTATTTTTTGAGCAAAATAAAATAGGGAGTGAAGAAGCTAACCATTGAAGACAATGACTGCTCTAATCTCTTACTGGAGATCTGGGAGTAAATCCACAGCCCTCAAATTTTTTGCTTCGAGATAGTGTGAGTTACTCTTAAAATTAAAAGACTTGGAAATAGGAATAAAAAATAACACTTTTTTGAAGTTTTACAATGCCTATATTCACCTGAACTGTATCAGAAAAATAAAAATAAAGAGAAAGCCATTACCTATCATTAAGGTATTTTTTTTCATTAAGGTATTTTAGTAAAGATTAGACATTCTAATTAAAAGAGATTTGCTTGCTTATGAAAAATGGAGGGGGGGGGAGAATGTGGAAATAGAAAAAATGTTATATCTTAAAATATGTATATACGACATTTGTGGAACAAATCCGTAATGACAAGGACAGTAAAGGCAAAGACTCACCAACCCAGTACTGAGAGGTTTGGCAGAGAAGCAGTGTGCACAAATAACTGAAGATCCCTAACAGCGAAGGGAGCTCCAAGAGCTGCAGGTAGTTCACTGCAGCTAAAACTGATTTCAATTAGGGTTAAACTGCAGAAGGAGATGGGGAAATTTGGGGGTTGGGTTTTGCCCTTTGGGAGTGGGAAGTCATTGTGTGGCTTGCAGCTGGAAGCAACAAGATTCAACAGTGTGCTTTAGGAATGACTGGGGACAGAATTGGAGGGGGACGGGAGTCATGAGGAGATGTACCAGAATAACACAGATTAGACGTGATGAGGTCTATGGTAAAGGGATATGGAAGAGGGGAAGACTGGGAGGTATAAAGGAGGCAGCGCAGTAAGACTGAGAGGTGGCTTGGGTGGGAGAAGGTGGGGAAAGCACTTGAGCTGACTCCCTATGACATGGAGAACATAGCAGGAACAGGGGAGGTGCACAGCACAGTGTTGGGAAGGCACTGAATTGCTCGTGGGGCATGGTGAGATTTCGTTTGCCTTGGGTCATCTGGGTGGCACTGTCCAACAAGAAAGAAATGGGATTTATGGCTCTGCAAGTCAGAACAGTCTGTGCCAAAGATGAAGTCATCAGTTTACAGATGGTACTGGGAACAGAACACATGACACTGCCTACGAGATGTCATACACAATGAGAAGGAAAGAGACCCAAGGAGAGAACTCTGAGAAACACCCACATCTAATAGATAAGCAGAGGGAGATGACTCCACCAAGACGTTTGCAAAGACCTGAAAGGGAAGAGAGGAACCAGGAGGCTGGTGCCATGGAAGGCAAGAGAAAATAAATGTTATTCTCTGGTGTAGAATGATACCAAGTAGTTCCCTTCAAGATGCTCCCTCATTGCCTAGAATATTTTTAAAAGTCATAAAAATTGTGTGCCATACATATTCTAACTCTAAAATGTTCAAAATGCATCTCAGTGAAATAAATCTAATCATAATGGAGTGCCAAGTATGAATTCATTAAAAAATCATATCCAACTTAATAGCCATAGAGACCAAGAAAAGAAGTACTGCTAGCCTCTCTTGGCATGAGCCAAGCCACACCATCGTGGCTTCTACATTTGTGGATTCCTAAGAGAAAAAGCAAAGCACAATCAATGTGTACTAGCCTTGGAGTCAGGGTTTAACTATGATTCCTGCCACTGGTCAGCTTGGGCAAATCCTTTAACCTATCTGACAATAAGGGAGACAGCAAATTCTGGAAATTTAGCGTTTTGAGTATTATTTTCTTACAATCAGTTCATTTTCCTCCACTCTTTAGTACTCATTGCGTACTTCCAAATACTAAAAAATCTGGTGGAGTTCTGGAGAGTAGCTAATATTTTCTTTCAGCAAAATTCCTGCTTAAAGGCATGTCAGTGTCCCTGAGATCACAGCAGCTCCCTCTCTCCCCATAAAGATTCTGGCATAAATGCTGTACAGGGGCCCACGAGCTGAGAACTACTGAACCATACTCCATTTTCAGGGCAAAAATTGGGGTGCAACTTAACCTTTTAATTCAATCTGAAATTTTTTTAAATGAAACTTGTACAAAAACAACTGTAGGTCTGTCAACATTTTTTTTTTCATCCAGAAGCTTATCTGATACATAGTGGAGCAAGGTTTTCATCCCCCCTTCTATCCCAGTGTTTAACACACATCTCACCACAGCTAGACGGGGACCGCCTCATTATATTCTAAGCCTGCGCCATAAGTAATGGTAGAGTCAAAAGCCCCTCACAGCAACAAATAGGTTACTACACAACCCCATGTCCTCTCTCTGAATTACCACAGCAGGATAAGACCGGCAGCCCATTTATTACCACAGCCATTTTGAGGAAAAAGAAAGATAATTTGGCTCCTAAAAATGATGGAAACAAAATGCCTATCCCTTGATACACTAAGCTGGGATTCTGCTTGTCTTTATTTTGTTTTTCTTTTTGAACAGATTTACTGAAGAGACATCATTTACTTACAGTAAAATTTGCCCTCTCTTATACACAGTTTTGTGGATTTTGGCAAATACCCACGGTACGTGATATGGAGTCTAGAAGAGCCAAAGAACACCCCCACTCCCCAGAACCCCCCCATGCCCTTGTAGCCAGCCTCTCTTCTCCTGCCCATCCCAGTTCTTGGCAGCCAATGACATGTTTTCTGTCTCTATAGTTTCGTCGTTTCCAGAATGGCATTTAAAACAGAATCAAAGTATATGGACAACCTTTTGAGTCTGGCTTCTTTCCCTTATGCGAATGCATCTGAAATTCATCCCTAGTGGGGCCAGTGTAAACTGTCCCCTTGCATTCCAGTAATACTCCATTGTATGACTTTGCTGCAGTTCGTCATTTCAGTTTTGATGGTCATTTGGGTTATTTCCAACTCTGGCGATGTGACTAAAGCCACTGCAAACATTTATTGTATGGGCCTTTGTAAACAGAAGTTTCCTTTCCCTTGAGTACATAAATACCTAAGAGTAGGATCTTTATGCTATCTGCTAAGTGTACTTTTAACTTTAAGAAGCTTCCAAACTATTTTCCAAGTGGTGTTCCTATCAACAGTGTGTGACAGTTACAGCCCCTCTGCATCCTAACCGATACTATTACGATGTTTTCTATTTCAGCCATCCTAATAGGTGCTTAAATGTATCTCATTGTGATTTCAAGCTGCATTTCCCTAATGATTATGATGTTGAGTAGCCTTTCATGCCTTTGTCATTTATGTATCTATTTTGGTAAAGTGTCTGTTCAAATCTGTTACCTATATTTTATTGACTGTCTTTTTTATTACTGACTTTCAGGACTTCTTTATATCCTTTTATATCCTTGATACACATTTTTTAAATCAGATACATGTTTTGCAAATATTTTCTTTCAGCGTACAGCTTGTCTTCATTTTCTTGACAAGATTCTTCAAAGAGCAGAAGCTTTTAGTTCGATGATGTTCTTTTCCCTATTTTTTTTTTTGTAGATTTTGCTTTTGACCACTTCCAATAAATCTTTGCCTTATCTGAGATCAAAAAAAATTTTCTTCAATGTTTTCTTCTAGTTTTACGGTTTCAGATTTTACATGTAAGTCTAGTTATTCTTTTTAAGTTAGTACTTACTTAAAATATGAGGTATGGTGTTTATTGTTTTGCGTGTGGATATTAAATTATTCCAGCACCATTTATTGAAAAGACATTCCCTTTTCCACTAACCTGTCTTTGCACTTTTGCTCAAAATCTGTTTGTATGAGTCTAATTCTGCACTTGATGCTGTTCCATCAATTTCCGTGTCAGTTTTTCCCCCCAATATTACAGTCTTGATTATTGTAACTTTAATGTAAGTCTTAAAATCAAGCAATACTAGTCCTACAACTTTGTTCTGCTTTTTCAAAACTGTCCTGTCTAATTTAGTTTCTTTGTCCTTCCATTTTAGAATAAGCTTACCAATTTCCTTTTAAAATTGTGGCTTGGGTTGCTGGGGTGGTTCAGCCAGTTAAGCCACTGACTCTCAGTTTTGGCTCACTCATGAGATGGAGTCTGGCCTTGAGCTCCACACTCAGCAGGGACTATGCCTGCAGAGTCTCTCCCTCTGCCCCTCCCCCACTTGTGCTCATGCGATCTCTCTCTCTTTCTCTCTCAAATAAGTAAATAAATCTTTTTAAAAATCTGCTGCCAGGATTTTGATTGGGATTGAGTTGAAACTATAGATCAACTTGGGAGAAATGACATTCTAGCAGTATAAAATTTTCTAATCCATGAATATTACATATATATATATATTTTTTTTAGGTCACCTTTTATTTCTTTTATTGGTATTTTGCATGTCGTCAGCATGTCTATCTTGTACATGTTGCTAGATTTATACCTAAATATTTTGTACTTTAAGTGCTATCATAAATTGTGCTTTTTAAATTTTATTTTCCAGTTGCTCCTTGCTGATATATAGAAACACATTGATTTTTCTGTATTTGTTAGAATTTTATTTTTAATTACAATATTTCCTCTGGTCATTGTATGTATTCTAGGACAGTGGACTCAAAGCTGGATAAACAGAATATTACCTATGAAACTATAAAAATACAGATTCCAGGAACCTTATCTCTCAGAGGTTGTTATACTATAGTTCTGAGAGAGCCCTAGGAATTTATGTTGAAGTTTTCCTGGCATTTCTGATCTCGGTGAGGTTTGGGAGTTAGTCTTAAGTGTTTGTGGATATAAATTAATCAACAAGCAAATATGACAAGTAGCAGTTTATTTCCCATATTGACAGTACTAACCTACATTGAGTGGGCATTTTTAGCTGGTTTTCTGGTGATGGATTTGCTGTGATAACTCCTTTCAGAAACCTGACTGTTCCTTTTTAACCAAGGGCACATATTTGTTGGAGATTGTGCCAGATTACTAATTGGCACATTAAATTTCAGTCATAAAATGATTCACTCAACTCATTAAGTTCCAGTCTACAGCCATGCTTGGCCAGATTAGCACAATATTGCTCACTACTTGAGCAAATTATATATGATTTCTTTGGGGGAGAAAGCAAATAAGGGGACGTTGGCTGAAAAAAAATACAAATTTTTTAAATTCTAGAGTGGTTTGCTGAAATCAAGTATGGTGATGAAAGAATTATTGAGTGCAAGTGCTACAAAGTTGTATTTAATTAGCTTTGTTCAGACTCTGGGAGTCCAGACGCTGGACCATCTAAGAGCAAGGATTTCAAACTGGCCTCCGTCTAAAGGGACTGGAAGAAAGACAAAGAAAGCCACCAGGATCCTGGCATTTCCTCTGTCCCTTCTCTTCACCGACCATTTCTTGCTTTTCTCTTGCTTCCTTCCAGAAGGTTGGCTTTCTCTCTTTGCTTCCCCCCCAACACACACACACAGGGAGGGGAGAGAGGCAGAGAGAGAATCTTAAGCAAGATCCATGCCCAGCCTGACCGAGGAGTCAATCCCACGACCCTGAGATCATGATCCAAGACAAAATCAACAGTCAGTTGTTCAACCGACTGAGCTAACCAGATGCTCCTCTATGTCCTCTTAGTCAAGAATATCCCTAAAGAAGATTCTAACTTCTATATCTACATGACCCAGAAGTAACATCAATATCTAACTAATTAAAAAACTCTCAGGCCAGGTTATGGGATTGACTTAAATTATGTGACCACCTCTTCATACTGACTGATGGGGGCTATGATAAATGATCCTCTGAGAAAAAGATCAAGTAAGGTATGTCATTTTATTAACATTGGCCACATATGGGTGTCTTTGAGGAATCACAAAAAGTACGAATGATGACATTATAGTGATATGAAGTGTTTCTACTGTGTCATTTTGTGGTGATGACATGATATGTCCCATGTAAGTGTAGATATTTTGAATTGTCTAATAAACTAAGAACAGCATCTGCTAAATAAAACTAAATAAAACTCTAATGTTTGTAAAAAAAAAAAAAAAAGAAGAAGAAATTCTATTCTCAACACTTAAAGCTTAAATTTAATCTATCCTTTTAAACATGAGCATTACAGAAACAGAATTGGGGTAATTAAAACTAAATTACTTCTACATAAATGAGCTAACTATGTAACAGGCCTATGGAAATAAGGCCATTCACATGGATTTTATACTATTTTTTTTCTTCTTCCTCCCTAATTCTCAGATTACGTGGTTTCCAGATTATACCTTTAGAATTTAATCAAATTGGCCACAAAGCTTGGCATTTCAGAGCTGCTTACACCTGAAAGGGAAAGGAAGATTTCTCTATGTGACTCATCAAGTATTCTGGAAACATTAGAACCAGATTATATACATTCTCCAGAAGGAAGTCTTGGGGGAATCCAAGCCAGACTATTAGAAGTAGAATAGAGTTTTGTCACGACATACGCTTTGCTTTAGAGAAGAGGAAATTGAGGCTGCAGAACAGAGGCTACCTTCTGTGAAGCCAGCCATGTTTGTCCACTTAAAAGCTCTGGATAAGAGAAAAATAACAGTGGTAAGCTTTTAAAAACCAAGCCTGTTATTCTCCCTAAAGAAATGATCCTGAACAAGGTTCCTTATGCCCATACCTGTTGATTCCCACATCTATCTAGCTATATCCATCTCCTTTATTAAGCCTCTCTTCCCACCATCTGAGTGTCCAAGCCTAGACTTTGTATCCACTGCTTTTAGTAGAATGCTACTTTAATCTTCAAAGAATTATGTCAATGTTGCTGATATTCTTTTTGTTTCATTTTGGGTTTGGTTTTTTTTTTTTTTAAGTAAGCTCTACATCTGGAGTGGAGCCCAGTATGAGGCTTGAACTCACAACCCTGAGATCAAGACCTGAGCTGAGATCAAGAGTCAGACACTTAACCAACTGAGCTACCCAGGTGCCCCAGTGTTGCTGATATTCTTATAGATGCATCTAGAGTTTACTTACGCATGACACCTGACATAAAGACTTATTTAATCAAAAATATTTATATATAAATACATAAGAGAATAGAAGAAACTATTGTCAGAGTTTTTAATAATTTCATTTGTGGTTTAGTTCTCAGAGTTCATACTGATGAGTGTTATGGACTGAACTGTGCCCCTGACAAGCACTTATGTTGAAGGCTTAACCCCAGGGTGACTCTTTGGAAATCGGACCTATAAGAAAGTAATTAAAGTTAAATAAGGTCATAAGGGTGGAGCCCTTAGGAACTTCAGAGTTCTCTCTCTTTCCACACACGAGGAGAGAAAAGGCTATGTGAGGACAAGCAGGAAGGTGGCCATCTGCAAGCCAAGAAGAGAGGACTCACCTGGAAACAAACATGGCAGCCTCCAGAACTGTGAGAAAATAAATGCCTGTTGATTAAGCCCCCAGCCTGTTGTGTTTTTTTATGACAGCTTGAGGAGACTGATGCAATGAGCAGGCAGTGGGCTGTGTTGAGAATTGCAAAGTGTTTTCTGAACTCCTATGCAAGAAAAGATAACATAACAAAAAATAACATAAGCATATATCCAGAACTTACTATTATGTAGATTTTTAAAAGCTTATTTTCATTTTCCAATGTCAGCACTTTTAAACGTTGTAAGAAGGTAATCTATCTGTGTGTGCTTCTTTCTACTGTGAAATTTTTTGCCAGATTTTTTTTTACATAAGTTAGAACAATTTGAGCATGTTTTGCATTTTTAAAATGTTGTATTTATTTCAGATTGTACTGTTTACTAAGACTTTTCCATTGGATCACTTCTTGTATTATTTTTTCAATAGTTTCTTTGGGGATTACATCCAATATCATGACCCATAATCTACTTTTCATAAAATAGAATTACATGTTTTGTAAAAATTCTAATCTTCCATCATATAAAAATTCTAAGCAGTTTAGATTTTCATTTTATCTCGATCCCTTAAGTTTCCCCCAAAATAAGCTTTGTCGTCTGTTGTATGAGCCTGTTAGATTAAAGAGATACTACCTGTCTCATCTTTCATTCCATCCAGACCCCACTCCCAAGCTGGAGGAGGGTCCATAGAGACAATATTTATATACTGACTCCTAGAAGATAAAAATCTCCAAGTGACAGTACATTCCACTTGAAGCAATAAATCCTGAAGGCATACAGAAATTTGCCATTAGTTGTATCATTCATCCCTGGGGCATTTGTGTGGGAAAACTTTAAGGGCATTTTGCAAGCTGGTAAACTGAATAGCAAGACTGTGTGAATTTATTTGCAGAGCCATGCTAAAGGATTACACTGAAATACTCCACTCTTAGTTCCTCTTGTACATTTCCATTTTCCATTACCTTATTATTAAAAGCCATCCCAAATGTTCCTGACTGATGGAGATCAAGGAAAGATGATGATGTCCACTGACTTCACAGTTCTAATTCAGTGCTAGTAGATCGACTTCTGAAGATATTTGAGTCCATAAGTTATGATTAAAATACTAAAAAAAAAGGCTCCAGTTTTGATGCTCAGATTCAATTTAGCACCTGTTTGTTATTTTATACAAGGAATTTAAATGCATCAGAAATTGGGACATAATATAACTTGAGAAAGATCAGCATTAGTTGAACTCATTAAGGACATAACATTAATTCTCCACTTGTCATTGTTAAATAATGTTAGCAAAATCAGAGAGCATGATTGTGATTGCCCCTGTTCACACAGTCTGGTTTGATTATTTTGACTACATATTATCATGAGCATGAAGTTCATGTCAAGTTGAGTCTCCAGGAATGCTAGAATGAGAATATTGTTCCAGTGACCCCAACATGTCCCAGCTCAAATCCAGACTTCTGTGAAAGACAAACAAAATCCTCCATTACCTTTCCTGTTTACACTCTGTCTTGTGTATGTATGTGTGTGGGGTGGGGTCGCGGGGCGTCTCTCTCTTTTTTTATTTTTTTCTTAAACCTCACAGAAACCTGTGCGCCAACCAGGCCTTCCTCCTTCTTGCTCTTTTACAAATATGGTATTTGTCCCCACCACTTCCAGAGTCCTGTCAGAATTCGTTGGTGTGATTTACCAGGTTCTCCTCAGCCCGGCCCTTGCCTGTGTCTCCAGTCTCATCCCACACCGTGCCTCGCACATACACCTCGCTCCCTCCAAACTGTAACACAATAAACTCTCTCTTCTCCCTCTCTCACTTGACCTCACCAAACCGATTCTCTCTGCCCAGGATCCTCTTCTTCTGCCTAATTGCTTCCTGACTTAAGATTCCTCTTAGGCATGAACAACTCTGGGAAAAGATTCTTCATACTCATGTTTCTCCCCGAGTCACGTCATGTTGCCCTCCTCTGAGGTCAGGGAGCATGCCATGCTCTGTTCTTGCAAGACACTCAGCACTCTGTACTCAACGAGCTGCCAGGATCTGTTCTACTTTTCATTCCAGAGCACAAACCATGTCTTTTGTCTTTGTAGCCCTCCCAGCTAGAAAAATGAGTGAAAGAGTGATTGTTTATTGAATGAAGACCCAATATCATACCTTTGCTCGTATTCTTCCCTTTGCCTGGAAACCCCTCCTTCCTTCGGTCCATCCATCCCAACTTTCTCTTCTACCCAAATCCCACTTAAGCCTCATTCCCCTACGAAGACCTTCTCCTCTCTCTTTATTCTTAGAGCGTCTGTTTTGTGCTTGTAGTTGTTTTGTGAAAGGCTTACAGACCCAAAGCAGACTAGAAGAGGTTTTCAGTAACGGTTGGGTCTGTATTACTTCTGCACAGCCTGATGCTAGGCACAGAGAAGTTTCCTGGTATTCATTGACTAATTTGCCTGAATGGGGAATGAAACACTCTGGAAGGAGGGGAGAGGGCCAACCCCTTCAAAAGAATAATGATCTGTACAATGCCATGGCACTCTTTTAAAATAAAATAATTCTTTTTGTTTAATATAAGTGCTATTATCATCAGTATTATTTGTATTATTATTATTATTATTATTATTATTATTACTTGCCAAATAAAACACATCTATCCTGAAGCCAAAAAAAGCAATAAGAGTAGTGACATGCTTTGAGGGTTTTTATTAGTCAGAACACTGGTCTATTACATGCTCAAGTCTTTAATATGCATGAAACAATATTCTCTGATGCAACAGATGATTAAAGAAATATATTAGAGCATTCATTCTGAATGGAAATACATGGACAAGGTAATTCCCAAGGCTCAGAGCAAATACAGAGAGGAATTTAAGCTGAAGTAGGTCATTTCTCTCCAGAGAAATTCTATGGAGATTGCTTTCAATTTTGGTTTTAAATTTAAGAAGTTGTGGCAGAGAGTTGAAAAATGTGGTTTCTGGCTTATTTGCATGCAAGCTCTATTTTTTTGTTTGTTTGTTTTTGTTTTGGGGGGAAGGATGAGATGGGGAGGGGGGTGAGAACCCTTTCTTTTTTCTGCTATGAAAACCCCTCATTAAGAACTTCATCACAGGACCTGTTTGTTGTCAAATCACCAAAAAAACTTCCATTTGCTATTCTGGCTACTAACTAGTTAGGGGCCTTGGCTAAGCCTCTTGACCTTTCTGAACCTCAGCTTTTTTACCTTCCAAATAGAAATGGTGACATCCCTGCTTATCCCACATTGTTGTGGAGTTGAGTAGGCCTGGGAGGTATAATAAAATAAAAAGTTAGAATTTTTCATTTGAAGGCAAGCCGTTAAGATCCACATGTTCCCACAGTTTGGGCTGCTCCCAAACTGAATTTTCAGACACTTCTATTAAGTCATGAGGCTAGCGCTAATGTATGCTTAATGAGGACTTAAAGCAAAACCTGCTTTGCTTACCTAGAAACAGAAGAATTACCCCTGGGTCGCCTAGCACACTGGCCTGGGATTTTTCTTTCAACCCATCAATCAACAAGGTATATATTGATTAACTGTTATTCACAGACAAGTAAAATGGACAGTGTATCTCCAGAACCGTAATATATACTTGAAGATGTAAGACTTGTTGTATGTGTGTCAGGTTAATTAAAACCCCACCCAAAGTAATTGTGTAGATTGCGGTCGTGGGGAATGTTGGAATCAGGGTGCTGGAAGAGACTGCATTTGAGGCTTCTTGAAACCAAGGCAGAGTATTAGTCTGCTAGGGCTGCTCTAACAAACACCATAGACCAAGAGGCTTAAATAACAGACATTTAATTCCTCCCTATTCTGGAGGCTTGGAGTCCAAGATCAAAATGTCAACAGGTGAGGTTGGTTTCTTCTGACGCCTCTCTCCCTCTCCCATAGGTGGCCACGTTCTCCCTGTGACCTGACATGGTCTTCCCTCTGTCTGTGTCTGTGTCCTGACGTCCTCTTTTTGTAAGGACACCCACTGTCTTCTAGCCCCAGCCCATCCCAATTACTTTATTTTAACTAATCACCTCTTTACAGACCCTATCTCCAAATAGTCCTACCCGAAGATATGAGGGTGAGGACTTTAACACATGAATTTTGGTGGCACACAATCCAGCCATGGCAGGGATAGTTTAGATACTCAGAGGGAAGGCATTCCAGGCAGAGGGAGAGGTGAGAGGCAGAAAGGGGCATGGGTGAGCAGAGACATCATGTAACTTAACCAGAATCATATAACTTAAATTAACATCATGCTTCACAGTCACCAAAATACACGCTTTATTTAATTTCCACAGCCGTCCTGAGACAGAGATTATTCTTTACAAATGAGAAAACAGATTTTTAGTGGCTGCCCTCTCACCTCCCTCCTCAAACATAGTGTGCTTGGGAGGGGAACTTACTCAAGAACTTACTCAAGAACAGATTCAGCTTCAGTAAGAATCAGTATTCCTAACAAGTTGGGTTGGTGTTGGGTTGCTGGTCCATTACCGCACTCTGAGTGGCGAAGGTACGGGGATGGGAAAGCAGAGTTGTGGAAGGTTATGTTTTAGAAGAATATAGTGAAATTTGTTTATCAGCTCTAATAGGTTTTTGGTAGAATTTTTTGGGTTATCTATATACAATATCCTGTCATGCACAAACAGTGAAAGTTTTACTTCTTCTTTGCTGATTTGGATGCTTTTATTTCTTTTCATTGTCTGATTGCTGAAGATAGGACTTCCAGTAGTATGTAAAACAGTGGAGAGAGTGTACACTCCTGTCATGTTCCTGACCTGGGGGAAAGCTCTCAGTTTTTCCCCATTGAGGATGATGCTAGCTGTGAGTTTTTCATAGACGGCCTTTATTATGTTGAGGTATGTGCCCTCTAAAACTATTCTGTTGAGATTTTTTTTAAAAAATCAAGAATGGATGTTTTACTTTGTCAAATGCTTTTTCTGCATCTATTGAAACGATCATATGATTCTTATCCCCTTTTTTATTAATGTATGTATCACATTTATTGATTTGCCAATATTGAACCAGCCTTGCAACTCAAGAATAAATCCCACTTGATTGTGAATGATTCTTTCTTTGATATATTGCTGGATTCAGTTTGCTAGTATTTTATTGAGAATTTTTACATCTGTATTCATTACAAATAAATCCCTATACTCTTTTTTAGTGGAGTCTGTAATCGGTTTTGGAATCAGGATAATGCTAGCCTCATGGAATGAAGTTGGAAATTTTCGTCATTTTTCTATTTTTTGGAATAGCTGAAGATGAATAGGTATTAACTCTTCTTTACATGTTTGGTAGAATTCACCTGTGAAGTCATCTAGTCCTGGATTTTGTTTGTTAGGAATTTTTTGGTTACTGATTTAATTTCCTTTCTGGTTATCAGTCTATTCAAGTTTTCTATTTCTTTCTGTTTCAGTTTTGGTAGTTTGTATGTTTCTAGGAGTTTATCCATTTCTTATAGGCTGTCCAACTTTATGGCATATGATTTTTCATAATATTCTCTTATAATTGTTTGTATTTCTGTGGTGTTGGTGGTTATTTCTCCTATCTCCTTTGTGATTTTACTTGTTTGGTTCTTTCTCTTTTCTTTTTGATAAGTCTGGCTAGAGGTTTATTAATAATATTCATTTTTTCAATGAACCAGCTCCTGGTTTCATTGATCTGTTCTATTGTGTTTTTCTGTAGTTTATATTTCATTTTATTTCTGCTCTAATCTTTATTATTTCCTTCCTTGGCAGGATACAAAATAAACATACAGAAATCTTGGATTTCTACATCAATACTGAAGCAATAGAAAGAGAGATTAAGGAATCAATCTCATTTATGCACCAAAAGGAGTAAGATACCTAGGAATAAACCTAACCAAAGAGGCAAAAGACTTATACTCTGAAAACTATAAAACACTGATAAAAGAAATTAAGAATGACACAAAAAAATGGAAAGACTTTCCATGCTTGGATAATTGTTAAAATGTCTATACTACCCAAAGCGATCTTCACATTTAATGCAGTCCCTATCACAATACCACCAGCATTTTTCACTGAGCTAAAACACAACCCTAAAATGTACATAGAACCACAAAAGACCCCAAATAGCCAAATCAACCTTGAAAAAGGAAAGCAAAGCTGGAGGCACCACAATTCCAGGTTTCAAGTTATATTACAAAGCTGTAGTAATCAAAACAGTATGGTACTTGCACAAAAATAGACACATAGATCAATGGAAAAGAATGGAGAATCCCAAAATTAACCACAACTATGTAGTCAATTAATCTTTGACAAATCAGGAAAGAATATTCAGTGGGAAAAAGTCTCTTCAACAAATTGTGTTGGCAAAACTGGAAAGAAACATCCAAAAAAATGAAACTGTACCACTTTACTACACCATGCACAAAAATAAATTCAAAATGGATTAAAGACTTAAGTATGAGATAAGAAACCATTAAATCCTAGAAAATAATGCAGGCATCAACTTTTCTGACATCAGCTGTAGCAACTTCTCTCTAGATACATCTCCTGAGGCAAGGGAAAAAAAAGCAAAAATAGACTACTGGGGCTTCATCGAAATGAAAAGGTCTTGCAAAGTGAAGGAAACAGTCAACAAAAGGCAACCTATGGAGTAGGAGAAGATATTTGCAAATGACATATCTGATAAAGGGTTAGTGTCCAAAATATATAAAGAACTTATAAAAGTCAATACCCAAAATGTGAATAACCCAATTAAAAAATAGGTTGAAGAAACAAACATTTTCCAAAGATGACATACATGGCCAACAGATACATGAAAAGATGCTGATCAACAGGGAAATGCAAATCAAAGCTACGATAAGATTTTACCTTACACCTGTTAAAATGGCTAAAATCAATAACACAAGAAACAACAGGTGTTGGCTAAGATGTGGAGAAAAAGGAACTCTTTTGCACTGTTGGTGGGAATGCAAACTTTTTTTAAAAGATTTTATTTATTTATCAGACAGAGTTCACAAGTAGGCAGAGAGGCAGGCAGAGGGAGGAGGAAGCAGTCTCCCTGCTGAGCAGAGAGCCCGATCTAGGACTTGATCCCAGGACTCCGAATCATGACCTGAGCCAAAGGCAGAGGCTTAACCCCCTGAGCCACCCAGGTGCCCAAGAATACAAAACTATTAATTCAAAGGGATACGTGCACCTTGATGTATATAACAGCATTATTTACAATAGTCAAATTATAGATAAGTACAAGTGTCCATCAACTGATGAATGGATAAAGAGGAGGTGGTGTATATATACCATGGACTATTACTCAGCCACAAAAAAGGATGAAATCTGGCCATTTGCAATGACATGGGTGGGGCTAAAGAGTATAACGCTAAGCAAAAGAAGTCAGTCAGAGAAAGACAAATACCATATGATTTCACTGATATGTGGAATTTAAGAAATGAAACAAACGAGCAAAAGGAATAAAATAGAGAGAGGAGCAAACCTAGAGACTCTTCACTCTAGAGAATAAACTGATGGTTAGGGCAAGGGGATGGTGACATAGGTGACGGGGATGAAGGAGGGCTCTTGTCCTGATGAGCACCAGGTGATGTACAGAAGTGTTGAGCCACTATATTGTACACCTGACACTGATATTACACAGTATGTTAGGTAACTAAAAAGCTGGGTGGCTCAGTGGGTTAAGCCTCTACCTTCGGCTCAGGTCATGATCTCAGGGTCCTGGGATCGAGTCCCGCATCGGGCTCTCTGCTCGTCAGGGATCCTGCTTCCCCCTCTCTCTCTCTGCCTGCCTCTCTGCCTACTTGTGATCTCTCTGTCAAATAAATAAATAAAATCTTTATAAAAAAGTTTAAATTTTTAAAAAATAAAAGAATTTTAATTTTAAAATCTTTTTAAAAAATTAATTTTAAAATTAAAAAAAATAAGAGAATATGACAGGAACAGATTATGAGGTTGGAGTTGACTCTGTGGTATTAAAACAGCTGTCTCAGATCATGAGTTAGAATAAGTATCATATAGAAAAAAATCAAGGAATGGTGATGATTTGCTAATTCATAGGAAAAAAATGAATGAATTAGGTGGGGTTTTCTCAATTTAAATTTTTCTCCATAATATTTTCTTTAAATATACAAATAGCCAACACCTACACAAAAAGACATTCAACAGCACTACATGTCAGAGCAATGCAAATTGATAGCATGTTTTTAAGAGAGATGTGTGTCTATAATTTTTATGTGCAAAAGAAAATTTTCCACCTACAACCATTTGTCTTAATCTGTTTATTGGAATTAAATACATCATTACTCTGTGGTGCTCTTCAGACAGCACTCAGACTTCCAGGTGAATAAGTTGGAAATGACTGCACAGGAAAGAGAGAACCACTTAGGGCTACTGACCAGGCTGTGGTTGGATGAAACAGGGTTTCGGGGGCTGTTGTGAAGGGTGGGTACAACAAGAGAGCAACAAGAGAAGTTGAAGGCAAAAGAATTCAGCATGAATTTATGAAGCTCTGAACAAGAATGGTAATAAGCAAAGGATGGAAGCTGAGCTGTCCAGACTGGGGGCCTGAGCTCAGTCTGACAGTATTAGAGTCCTTGTGCATCAAAGACATGAATAGAGTGCCAACTGGTCATTCTTACCAAGAAATCTCAATCAAGAAACTGATTGCAGGGAAAATTGACTCAAGAATTTGAGGTGTAGTAACAACTTGTGGTTAGAATTAACCTGGGAAATGAAAGTAGTGGATGTATCCTTATCAGTAATTGTAAAACTGCTTTCTAAATTAATATTTCCCTTAGGGTCCATAAGAAAAGGGGGTGGGAGGATTGAGAAGAAGCATTCATGATCAGTTACATTTGGAAAATGTGAATACTATGGTCCCTTTTCATAGATCTGCCATGCAAGTTTGTTTATTAAAAATTCTGAGAATCCCTTATACACACTAAAAGCCTCGTTAAGCTCTAAGATAACGTTCCCTTAATGGACCCCATAATTCTTTTTATGATAAACACTCTGCTAACATCAGGACCAACTTGTGTTCCAAGAACCTATCTTAGAAAACACTGTTCTAAATTCACTAGTTAAATGGAGACTTTTGTTCCTGTAGTCTCTAAACTCTTAAATAATTCCTTTACTTCATGATTTGGGAGAAAAAGTTACCATTTTGTATAGCTTTTATGAAGAAATGAGATCCAGACGCCTGGTCTCAAACTCCTAAAGCTGGTAATGCATCCTTCTACTGGACTTCTAGTCGGTCAGTCAGTCAGTCATTTATCATTCAGCACCTAGGTTTGGATATTCATGTCTGTGCAAGGTTCTGTCCTAGGTACTCTGATAATATCTAGTGAAGTACAGTGTTCATGTTTCAAAAACCCGGGAAGGAAGAAGTGAAGACCATCTTAAATGACTATAATCAGGAAAATGGGAAAGAAAAGAATAGATCACAGCCAGTCAAGAGGACCAGAAAAGATGTTGTAAGCTGGTGGCATTTCCATAGGAAGGTTTGACAGATAATCATATGTAGTGATTCCCACTCATTTGCAGCATTTTGCTTTCCATGGCACCTGGGGTCCAGAAGCAGATGGTCCTCCTTCTGAGTTTGACCCGAGGTCAGTAGTGAGTGAAAACTAAGTGACAATGCAAACACCACTCCCCTCACCTCCTCTCATCATGGAGGCATTTTGTCATCTCAAAGCCTCACAAGAAGAGTACAGTACAATAAGCTATTTGTGGAGAGAGACCACATTCACCCAGCATTTAGTATAGCATGTGGTTATAATTGTTCTATATTATTAGTAGTTATTGTCATTAATCTCTTTATCTCCAAGCCCTCTTTATCTCCAAGCCCTCCTCTGGGGAGCTTGGAATGTATTTGCTCCACATAAGAGGGGACAATCATAATAACATCATCCAAACTTAGACGCTTTTGGAAATGAAAGCGGGATACCATTGATAATTGCCCTAGGAAAAAGGCATAAGATATCCATCTAGTTTGAGAGGAAAACAGTAGTGAAAGCCTCCATTTGCAGAGATCTCTGAGGAGGGCAGAGGAGAGGGAATGGTCCCACCAGGTCGGGGCATTGAGCAAGTGGTCTGGCTCTGAGCTACCTCTGGACCTCATCTTGCATGCCCAAATCTCCACCCTCGCGCCAACACCCTGAGGCCCAAACAAGCTCTTCTCAGGGTGTTTTCACTTGTGTTCCTTATATATCCGTATGGCTAATTTTTCACTTCTTTCATGTCCAGATAAACAATCCTTACTGTGACCTTCTGAGTGTGACAGTAGGTCACTGACAGGGAGTGATGTGCTCTGATTTACAGCTTAAAAGGATCATGATGACTATGTATGGAGAGTAGACAGGCCAGAGAGAAAGCAGTTGATTTTGGAAAGTGGATTTGAGACAGGAGGGAGAAAGAAAAGGAAAGGAAATGTAATTGAAGCTGGAGGTGGAAAGGGTTGGAGTTCAGGAGATCGGTACAATCTCAAAGAAATGACAGGTAGGGTGACTAGTAGAGAGTGTAAGGGTAGGTGTGCACATGGGAACTCCAGTGAGTGGAAAGGGTAGACCCCTGGGCACCAGGTGGCTCAGCTGGTAAAGCAGACCACTCTTGGTTTCAGTTCAGGTCATGATCTCATGGTCGTGAGATCAAACCCCACATTGGGTTCCATGCTCAATGTGGAGTCCGCTTGGGATTCTCTCTCTCTGCCTGCTCTTCCCCTCTCTCGTACACACTCTCCCTCTCCCTAAAATCAATTAAACATTTTAAAACAGAAGAAGAAAGAAAAAAGGGGGGTGGGGCATACCAACTGCCTGAGCTCAAAGGGAACTGTGTGATCCCTTAAGGTATAAATTCTTTATTCCTGGATGCAAGCCTGGTTCTCAATCATGGCTACAGCTTCCGTGTATCGATAACTGAAATGCCCTCCTCGCTAGGGGAAGGAGGAAGGGCAGGATGCAATAGACCCTGGTTCATGGATTTTTACAAACTCTTCAAAACGAAGCCTTCAGGATGAATCAGCTGACCAGTCCATTCTTCTCAAAGTTACAGGCACCAGGTTGTGCTCTGAGGCGACAAAGATAGACAAACTCACAGGCTCTTCCCTCAGGAAGCTTAACATCTAGCCAAAATCTCAGTCCAAGCATTTGCTCAGATCTTCAGTGGTTTACCGTGGAGTTCAGCGCACTAAAGATAAAAGACATCAGCACTTATAAATTGCTGGATGGCAAAACGGGGTTCTTATATGGACCACCCAGACCGTATTTCTTTTTTTTTTTTTAAAGATTTTATTTATTTATTTGACAGAGAGAGATCACAGGTAGGAAGAGAGGCAGGCAGAGAGAGAGAGGAGGAAGCAGGCTCCCTGCTGAGCAGAGAGCCCGATGTGGGACTCGATCCCAGGACCCTGAGATCATGACCTGAGCCAAAGGCAGCGGCTTAACCCACTGAGCCACCCAGGCGCCCCCAGACCATATTTCTTAGACTGTATTTTTATTACATACGAATGATATTAAATGATGACATGTTAAATTTATGGATTTATGGATTTACATTGCAACTCATCATGGCTATTTTTTAAATACACTAATTGCATGAACAATTATATCTTTCCTCTGGCAGACTTCTCTATTGGAAATTATTTGTCTGTGTGCTTCCTCACTGTACTATAGACAAGTAAAACCACAAATAGCCCTAAAGGGAATCAGGAATTGAGACTAACTATAAAGTGCCTTTCCATATCAAAAAAATATGTATCTGAACCAGTTAAATACATAATTTAAATGAACAGAAATCTGTCTGCATATATCCTTTTCCTAATTTAAATGAACAGAAATCTGTCTGCATATATCCTTTTCCTAAACATACTTGACAAGTAAGAAAACTGCAAATGTAAAGTTTTACATATGAATTTAAAAAAGAATGGGGCACCTGGGTGGCTCAGTGGGTTAAGCCTCTGCCTTGGGCTCAGGTCATGATCTCTGGGTCCTGGGGTGGAGACCTGCTTTGGGCTCTCTGCTCAGCGGGGAGCCTGTTCCCGCCTCTCTCTCTGCCTGCCTCTCTGCCTACTTGTGATCTCTCTTTCTCTGTCAAATAAATAAATAAAATCTTGAAAGAGAGAGAGAATGAAGAACATTTTCAATGTTACTTTATAATGATGAATAATTTCCAGTTAATTAAAGACACATTCCTTTCTTTTTTTTCTATAGACAAACAAATATATTACCTATTTTTTTAAGAATGCAATTTCAGGCACTCTAAAACTTGGAGAGGGGATACTTTGTTTTGGGTACACTCATTGTGTATAATAATCTAAACTCTGATATATTAAGGATCCTTCTGGATCTTCCCAGACCAAAGTAAAACATTATAAATTAAATGCTGGTGAGATGAGAATATGGATCTTCACGTTCTTAGGTTGAGTTCCTGTTGCCAGTGAGGTTCAAGTAGTATTTTCTCAGGTCACAAGGTCTAACTTGTCCTTACATGAGTGTTAAAAATAATATTAGTAATAACAATGATGATGATGGGAGCGCCTGGGTGGCTCTGTCAGTTAAGCAGCTCCCTTCAGCTCCAGTCATGATCCCAGGGTCCTGGAATCAAGCCCCATATTGGGCTCCCTGCTCAGTAGGGAGTCTACTTCTCCCTCTGCCCCTTCCCCCCCCACTCATGCTTTCTATCTCTCAAATAAATAAATAAAATATTTTAAACAATTATGATGAGGAGGATGGTACAGATGGTGATAATAATGATCTAGAAGTGACATGTGCACTAGCATTCCTTGCTCTGTGTTGAGTGGTCTCAATGTTTGTATTTTTGCAGTAAAGATCTATCACCCAGTTTGGTCATTCGCCTTGCCAGTTACACACACACACACACACACACACAGAAACAAATGAGCTCCCCACACTCCATTCATGTCAGAACTCAACAGCTTGAGTAGCACAAATATTCTGCAGTCACTCATGAAAAGAAATTTTTAATAATAAATATCTAACAATTAATGGGCTGGTAGCTGCAATTGTCTTCAGGGCATACTATCTAATTTCCTTGCAATGTTTCATATCCTTACTTTTCACGCTGCAACAGTCTATCATTAAAACCAAATGCAGGTTTCTATCACTTTTATTTATTTTTCAAATCAACTTATAAATCAGTGCCAGGCCTTGTTACAGATGAGTTCCAATAAATTATCGGCTGCGGACAAATTCTGAATGTTAAACACCTCCTTTTTCTTCCTCCTACCCCGATCCCCGTCTGTGTCTCTTTCCCAAGTGTTCTTCCTCTCTCCCACCCTATGAGATCAGCTTCTTCTCGGCCTCTAGGCCAGCATCCCTCACTGGCTGTGCCTGGGGTACAAATAACAGAGAGCCCTTCGTACTTAATTATGTGCTATTTAAATAATGCAAAAAGACATTTGTTTTTCAGAGACAAATATCAATATAGGAGAGTCATTTTACCATCCTTGGGAAATTTACCTTTCTGAATTTCAAAAGCGAAAGCATTCTTTTTAGAGCCTTTTTACATCATCTCAGCAGCCCGAGACTGATGACCCGAGGTCCATTTTTCAGAGGCGTCAGTCTGTTTAAGCAGCCCGCCTACCTTTTCCAAACGGTCCTGTCACCTCTAAGAAGCCCTTTGGCGCAATGTGACAGGCTCCTGCTAACTCTCTCTGGGAGGGTCAGGGGCACAGAGTGTCTGTGCCCGAGTGTCTGCTCAGACTGATGTAGACCCTGCAGCACATACGGGAAACATGAGATACCTTTCCTACAAAACGAAAGAACAAAGATTCTAAAGAGACACAATCTGTTACAATAACTTGTCACTGTCACATGTTCACTTTAACTCATGCACACATTCACAAATTGTGTCTGAAACATTCACGTCTTGGGGCGCCCGGTGGCCCAGTCAGTTGAACATCGGACTCTTGATTTCAGCTCAGGTCATGATCTCATGGTCCTGGGATCAAGCCCTGCACAGGGCTCCAGGCTTAATGGGGACTCGGCTCTTCCTCCTCCCTCTGCTCCTACCCTGCCCCGCCCCACTCATGCTCTCACTCTCTCTCTAAGTAAATAAATAAAAGCTTAAAAAAAATTCACATCTTAGTTAGAGACTAAGAAAAGTGCTTCAAGATCCCTCAAACAGCAAGTTTCGTTAATGAAATCCATTGTCACAGTTGGCTTACTTTGTTCCATCATAAGTAAATAGCACAGTGCAGTTCACTTTATTACCTATCTTTGCCATAATTTTAACTACGGATCTATTTTTATAGCAGCTAAACCTATGTAGAGGCTACTTTATACTGTTCATTTGACAACCTAGGGAAAACTCACTAAAATGCCATTTGTAAAATCTCAAGTTCTAGTATGTTTCTGGAACAGATTTCCAAAGTTCTGATTTTCAAGTTTTAGCAAAGTCTTCCCACTAGAAATCTCCAGTAGCCTAGCACAGGGAGCATCTGAAAAGCTGAAGTCTGGAGAGTAATCCTGGCAGGTTGGGGATGAACCCCAAATACAGTCTTGGTGGGTAGCACCGAGAAATGGTGTAAGGGGATGGGGCCTCTTTCTTCTTGCCTGAACAACACAACCTTGATATCTCCCATTCCTCATGCTGCTACTGGGTGTCTCCTTGAAGGCAAAGACTGTATTTATCCCATTCTGTTTTCCTCACAACACATTAGCACCTTGTCTTAGGCCGGTTTGGTGCTCAGTCGGGAGTGGTGTGTTTGACAGGTGAGTAAGGTAAAAAAAGTTTGGAGCAGGTACTTTCCTGAGAAAATCGAGTTGGGTTTGAAAGTAAAGTCCTGCGTACCTTGAGAAAGAGAGGAGCCCAAGTCAAACAAGGTCTTTTCATCATTTCGACCATAGCAAGCTTCTAATTACAGTGTATGCAAAAGCATTCATTAAACACACATCTGCCAGGCATTATGTTTGGTATGAAGATGAGCAAAACTAAGCCATTTTCTCCATGTAGATGAGACTCCAAAGGGAGGGACAAATGAGTAGTTGCAAAGCAACCTTGTGAACACGAGGGAAAGCTGAGAGGAAAAAGGAATTTCTCAATCAAGGAAGTAAAACCTAACCTTAATCTTAACAACCGGGGTTCGAATGAGGGTGGGGAAAGACGACAATCCAGGGGAAATAGATCTCACACACACACACACACACACACACACACAATCCAGGGGAAATAGATCACACACACACACACACACAATCCAGGGGAAATAGATCTCACACACACACACACACAATCCAGGGGAAATAGATCTCACACACACACACACACAATCCAGGGGAAATAGATCACACACACACACACACACACACACACACACAATCCAGGGGAAATAGATCTCACACACACACACACACAATCCAGGGGAAATAGATCATACACACACACACACACACACACACACACACACAATCCAGGGGAAATAGATCTCACACACACACACACACACGATCCAGGGGAAATAGATCTCACACACATATACTATGCAGGATAAATAGATCACACACGCACACACACATACACACACACACGCATACTATACTGTACTGTCTGTAAGTCTAGCCCCTGTCTACCTGCTGAAACTCACCTGTATATTGACCTGCTTATGGAACATCTCCACCTGGATGTCCCACAGGCACTTCAAGATTTCTTTCCACCAACCAGATTCCCCTCTTCCTGGGCACCTTCTTCACTGACTAGAACCAGTAACCACCCAGCTACCCAGGCCAGAAATCAGAAGTCATTCCTAACTCTTCTGTCCCCTCCAACACCAAACCTAGCCTAGATTTCTCTAAGTTCTCTTACCTGGACATTTCCAAATCCTAAAGGCCATCACGAGCTTTTACCTATAGGTTAAACTGCTGGTAATGAAGCTTCCTCAACCTATTCTTGATTATTCCCATTTCCGAGTAATTTTCATATTGAAGAGGAAAAGAAACACCATTTACAAACGGCATTAGGTAAAGTTCTTACCCTTTCAATGGGCCAGAAGTCTTGGGGGACTAGAGTCAGGCTTCCCTCTCTAGCCATGACCCAGTGATCCAGCCCTACTAATTTTGTTCAGTTCTTTGACTCTACGTGCTCTCCCTTGTTTGTAAGCCATTGCGTGAATGCTCTTCTCTGCCCGGAACATTTACATTCTCCCTACCCCATCCTCATTCCAATTCGTGTGGCACCTTCTGGTCTCAACACGGACCTCACTTCCACCATGAAGCTACCCCTGAATGCCCAGTTCTAATTAGGGATTCACCAGGGGTTCCTTGGTACCCATATTCTCTACCATAACACTCAACACTTAGAATCCCTGTTTTCTCAATTCCCCATGAGACTGAGCTACATAAGCTTTGTTTATTGTCAGATTCCCAGCTCTTAGCATAGTGTTTGGCACACAGATTTAAAAAAAAAAAAAATCTTTTTTTAAAGATTTTATTTGTTGGTTGGTTTAGAAAGAGAGGCAGTGCAAGCAGGGGGGAAGGGCAGAGGGAAAGGGAGAGAAAGGATCTCGAGCAGACTCCCACTCAGAGTGGAGCTCGACACAGGACTCCAACTCACACCCCTGAGATCATGACCAGGATCGAAATCAAGAGTAAGATGCTGGCACAGAAAAGGGGGCGGGGGACTCGGCTTGTTGTGTTGCTGCTGGAGAACCAGAGACGGTCCTGCTGCGGCCGCAAGCCCTTCCAGCTACCTGACAATGTCGTCTCATTTAGTAGAGCAGCCGCCGCCCCCGCACAACAACAACAACAACTGCGAGGAAGGTGAACAACCTTTGCCCCCGCCAGCCGGCCTCAACAGTTCCTGGGTGGAGCTACCCATGAACAGCAGCAATGGCAATGATAATGGCAATGGGGAAAATGGGGGGCTAGAACATGTACCGTCCTCATCCTCTATCCACAATGGAGACATGGAGAAGATTCTTTTGGATGCACAACACGAATCAGGACAGAGTAGTTCAAGAGCCAGTTCTCACTGTGACAGCCCTTCCCCACAAGAAGATGGGCAGATTATGTTTGATGTGGAGATGCACACCAGCAGGGACCATAGCTCTCAGTCAGAAGAAGTTGCAGAAGAAGAGAAAGAAGTTGATGCGTTGAAGAAAAGCGTTGACTGGGTGTCTGACTGGTCCAGTAGACCTGAAAACATTCCACCTAAGGAGTTCCACTTCAGACACCCCAAACGCTCTGTCTCTTTAAGCATGAGGAAAAGTGGGGCCATGAAGAAAGGGGGTATTTTCTCCGCAGAATTCCTTAAGGTGTTCATTCCGTCTCTCTTCCTCTCTCATGTTTTGGCTTTGGGCCTAGGCATCTATATCGGAAAGGGACTCAGCACACCTTCTGCCAGCACCTACTGAAGGAAAGAATAGCCCCAGAAAAGCGTGTGACCTGTGAAGTGGTGTATTGTCACAGTAGTTTATTTGAACTTGAGACCATTGTAAGCATGACCCAACCTGCCACCCTATTTTTACATATCCAAGTTCCAGTAACTCTCAAATCCAGTATTTTATTCAAACTCTGTTGAGGCATTTTACTAACCTCATTCCCTTTTTGGCCTGTAAGACACTTTAGAATTTCCTAACAGAGTTTACTGTTACTTAGAAATTTGCAAGGGCTTCTTTTCCGCAAATGCCACCAGCAGATTATAATTTTGTCAACAATGCTATCGTCTCCTTTTAGTGCCACCAGACTTAGACCTGCATCATTCATGGTATAAATTTTACACTTGCAAGATAACTACCATCTCTTTCTTCAAATGAGATCAGATTAGCAAATGATAGAACAGCTTTGTTGTTTTGTTTTGTTTTGTTTTTTCAAGACAAAGCAAGCTTCACTAAGCTTGAATTTATAGTTATTAAAAAAGAAAACAAACAAACAAAAAAGCAAGACACAAGAAAAAAAATATCCTGGGCAATAAAAAATTATTTTAAACAAAACAAAAAAAGAGTAAGATGCTTAACCAGCTGAGCCACCCAGACACCCCACATAGCAGGTTCTTGATATCTACGGTTGCTGTACTCCTGGGGGAAAGGGAGGGAGGATGACATGAGAAAATAAGCTGCCTTAGTAAACTGCAAGTAATTTGAAGTGACTACAGAAAGGCATTTGAAGGAGGAGTGAGGATGAGACTAAACCAGCAGATACTGGCTTTTGGACAGACAACAAGGATGTCTTTGAAACCGTGTAGAGCACCTACTAGAACTTGCAAACATAAAGCTCTACCTTTAGATCATACCTGTAACTTTCAGAGAAAAATTAACACAACAATCCATTGGGGAGATCAAATACACAACTGTTTGAGAACTTGAGGACAAAAATAGGACAATAACATAGTTTAAGTGAGGTGGCACATCACTTAGAAGCTCTTGAAAGGGAGATATCGGGGTCAGAATAATCATGGAAGAAATGTAACTTGTTAGGCTGTGAGTAGGACATTTGGTTTAGGAGTGAAAGTACTCATAATAATAAGGGGCGCCTGGGTGTCTCAGTGGGTTAAAGCATCTTCCTTTAGCTCGGGTCATGATCTCAGGGTCCTGGGATAGAGCCCCGCATCAGGTTCTCTGCTCAGCAGGGAGCCTGCTTCCCCCTTTCTCTCTGCCTGGCTCTCTGCCTACTTGTGATCTCTGTCTGTTAAATAAATAAATAAATCTTTTTTTTTAAAAAGTACTCATAATAATAATTACAATATGAACATTAAACTGAGAACTGTGTGCCAAGTGTTACACTATACTCTCTAATACTCACAGCCCATGAGGTATGTATTATCATTATCTTGACATTGCAGGTAAAACACTTGACTATTGGAGATGTCATAAATGATAGAGCTAGTTCTCCAAACTAGGACTCCCTGTCCACAAAAGGACAGGGCCTGGCCAATGGGTTGCAATGCCTCTAGTATAGTGTGGACTTTGCTGGCAGATAAACCTGAGTTTGCATCTCAGCTTCACCATTGTTGTGGGATTTGGGGCATGTTGCTAATCCTCTCTGAGTGCTTTCGGGATAACTTTTCTTATTCCCCTGTAAAATGGAGATAACACCTCTTTTTCAGATTGGTTTTGAGTCTTCATTAAGGTAATGTTTCTAAAGGTTTAGCGTAGTGCCTGGCATATTAGAAGCATATGATGTACATTAGCTATTTCTAGAATAATTTGACAAGTGAACAAAATTTGATTAGATACAGGGAAGAAAAGACTAAAAGGCTGAGGAACAAAGACAGTAGAGGTACATCTTCATACAGAGAGAGGATGCCTGCCCTTATAGAACAGATCTCAGAGAAATCTGCAGATGACCTAGTGGGGGAAGAGCTGACAGCAAAGAAAAATGAAACCAAGGGGCAGAAGCAGAGGCAGATACATGACCAGGCTCACTGGACGGTCTGGAAACCAAGAGAGAAAAGTACACAAAGACATCTGACCAAGAACAGAAAAGAACATTAGACGGAGGTCAGTGACAATGAAGACAGAGAAGAGACATCACCTTTAAAAGTACGGAAGTCAATAGTGAGCTTTCAGAGCGATTTCCAAGGGGAGAGGCAGGAGCCAGGTTGTGGGAGTTTCAGAAAGGTGCTGGAAGAAACCAGCAGACACAGGGATGGGTCATGTTACTAGACTTTAACAGTTAAAAGAAAGATAGAATGTATTTCAGTACACAAACTAATTTTGAGAAAACCGAGTGGTTGCTCGAATCGAACTCCAGCGTCATGCCTGACGAGGTAACGGGACCGAGAAGTGCCTTTCTCCATCTTTGTCCACAGCTGGTGTCCCCAGCTGGTGCTCATGTCCTCACATGTCCCAGGCAGGGTAGCAGGGGAATGCACATCACCTGCACAGGCTCTTCCAGGTGCCACAAAAAGAGCATATGCCTGAGTTTCCCCCTTGCTGTCCCGACCTACTAATTTTAATTGAGTGCACTCGCATGATTAATATCCGTGTAAAGGACTGAGGGCCAAGAATCCAGCTTGCAGTGTCACTGGGATAAAAAAAGAGGCATACATTAATCCCAGCTCCAGAGATGGAAAGCAACTGTGTTTTATTAACTAACCCACTAGCATCATCCACAAATAGAACTGGGAGGGAAGGAAATATTTTTTTAAGTTCCACCACCAAAGAGATCTTGTGGGTTTATTTCCCTCAAGTGCACAATTTCCTTAATAAGATGGAGAAGCCAAAAGTGCCTAAATGCAGTTTAATATAGGATTCATTTATTGAACTTCCTGCCATGCCCAGTCCTCCATGAGGAACCCAGAAATCTCTGAAGGGTCTAGGGCTTTGCCACTTGGGAGTTTCTACCATGTTTGAAATGGGTTGTCAAAGCAGACACTGACAAAGCTGCTTGGCAGGTCCACCTGTGTCCAGCATGCCTGTGGAGCTATTCTCCCAGCAACACTGGTCTGGGGTGATGGCTGCCATGCTTAGAGAGGCTGCACCTTCCCTTCTGCAGCAATCTGCCTCCATCCACCTTACTGAAAATATGTTTTTTTCCATACTTTTGCCATTTGGTAGTTAAGTGAATAAACTCATCTTGCTCTGAGTTTGCAAAACCATTATAGGGAAACCGACATATAATTAACTTGACAAATTGGGGTTGAGGGCTACAAAACTGGAAATAAACCTACATGCTGGTCTCTGTTACTTAAATACTCAGTGGCTCAGACCTATTTGGCTAAGATGGAGGTACCCTAATTGGGCCAATTATCAGGAACCACTAACATGCTCTGAAATAAGCTAAGTTCAGCAGTAGGAAAGAAAGCTATTTACTCAGAAATGACTTGAACATTCTGTTATATTGTTTCAGTTTCATGGTAAAAGATCTGACATCCTACTTCTAATGTGTTGCCTTTATGCAAGATGGCAAAACAAAACAAAACTTCTAAATCCCTCCAGCTCACTTCCGATGAAGCATCTGTTGTGGACACAAGAACGCCATGAATTTTGGGACACCTGGGTGGCTCAGTTAGTTAGGAGGCTGTCTTTGGTTCAGGTCATGATCTCAGGGTCCTGATCCAGTCCTGCATTGGGTTCCTTGCTAACCCAGAAGCCCACTTCTCTCTCTCCCTCTGCCTGCTGCTCGCCCTGCTTGTGCTCACTCTCTCTCTCTCTCTGTCAAATAAATAAATAAAATCTTAAAAAAAAAAAAAAAAAAAAAGAATGCCATGAATTCCAAAGAGAAAGGGCCAGGTCCAAGGGTGGATGTGAAGAGAGCAAATTAGCAAAACAAATAACCTAGCAGCTCATCACTATGTTCAGTTTTCCTAGGAGATATTATTAAGACAATTTAATGTTAACATTCATATTCTGTTCCAGTGTTTAATTTGAACCTCAGTGACATTCAATAATGTATAAAAATTCACAAAGCACCTACTAGGTGCCATGTTCTGACAGAGTCTGTCTTTATGGAAGAGATCGTAAGTGAACAAAATAGCACACAGTGGACAATAGGCAATAGACAATATGTTAATACCCAGAGTTTTCATTCCAATTCAGGAGATCAAAAATAAACTCATAATTATCTAAATAATCATTTACTTGCTCTAGTGTTAAATCTTATAAAGGAAAACTGCAGTGAATAATGAAAATGTAACCACAGGAGGACTTCATTTTGGGGGGAGGTCAGATAAAGGTTTCTCTGATGAAGGGTTTTTTAGGCTGAAACCCAAAGGAATAAAGTTAGGATGGCCACTGTTGCAGGAAGATAAGAAACAAAGGGAGAATGGTATCAGGTGAGGTAGAATGGCAGAAGAGTTTAGGATGATGCAGAAGTTTACACTGTATCTCCTGGGCCATTACCAGGACTTTGGGACATTAGAGTTGGATAGGAGCTATTGAAGGGGTTTAAGTGACAGAGTATCTCTGTGTTTCTCTAAGAATATTCTGGCTTCCAAGTGGAGACTGAACTTGGGGGTGTGGGTCCACACAACTTAAAGAGATGGTTCAACGTCTCTCTCAGTAGTTAGTACAAAGGGAAATGGTGGCAGTAAAGATCAACAGGGACAGGGTTTTTTTGTTTTGTTTTTGTTTTTTTAAATTTATTTCTTTTCAGTGTAACAGAATTCATTGTTTATGCACCACACCCAGTGCTCTATGCAATACATGCCTTCCATAATACCCACTACCTGGCTCCCCCGACCTCCCACCCCCTGCCCCTTCAAAACCCTCAGGTTGTTTTTCATAGTCCAGAGTCTCTCATGGTTCACCTCCCCTTCCAATTTCCCTCAACTCCCTTCTCCTCTCCATCTCCCTATGTCCTCCATGCTATTTGTAATGCTCCACAAATAAGTGAAACCATATGATAATTGACTCTCTTTGCTTGACTTATTTCACTCTCTTCCAGTCCCGTCCATGTTGCTACAAAAGTTGGGTATTCATCCTTTCTGATGGAGGCATAATACTCCAGTGTATATGGACCACATCTTCCTTATCCATTTGTCCGTTGAAGGACATCTTGGTTCTTTCCAGAGTTTGGCGACCGTGGCCATTGCTGCTATAAACATTGGGGTACAGATGGCCCTTCATTTCACTCCATCTGTATCTTTGGGGTAACTACCCAGTAATGCAATTGCAGGGTTATAGGGAAGCTCTATTTTTAATTTCATCAGGAATCTTCACACTGTTTTCCAAAGTGGCTGCACCAACTTGCATTCCCACCAACAGTGTAAGAGGGTAACAGGGACAGGTTTTAAAAATATTTTGAAAGTAGAAGTGACAGAACTTGGTGACTAAGAGGTTGAGGGTGGTGATGAAGAAGGGTGTAGAGGAAGACACTCTAAGTTCTGGAATGAGTATCTGGGTGGATAGCAGTGTCATTTACAAAATAGAAATGATAAATGAAAGTTAAGTTGAGAGAAAGCTTATTGGTTCCATCTTGGACATGATGAATTTCAAAAGTCTCTAAGTAGATATCAATGCTGATCACAGCATTGGATATGGTGCATGTGAAGCTCATTGAAAAAGTCTGTGCTGAAGACATATTGGACATCAGGAAGTCACTAGAAAGTAGGTGGTAACTGAGCTCAATGTGATCACTGAGGAAGAGAGGATAGAATGGAAAGAACATGGAGCCAAGCATGGAGCCCAAGAATTTCCATATCAGGAGTTCCAATAAAAGACAAGATGCTGACAATGAAACTGAGAAAGATCAGGCAACAGAGAAATTTGGAAAGATACGAAGTCAGCAAACCAGAAGAAAAAATGTTTTGATCACGTGGAAATGGTTAAATGTGTCAAAAGCTTCCTGAGAGTCAATTAAGATGAAGACAAGAGTTTTATTCTGGATTTTGTGAAGGAAGATCATTGAGAACCTTAAGAAAGGCTATATTGTGAGGTGGGAACAGAAATTGTAGATAACTTAAAAAAATTTTTTATTGTGAAAAATTTCAAACCTACAAAAGTAATACATGGAAACTAAAGCATGTGCTACAGAACAATGAATGGGTCAACCAAGAAATCAAAGAGGCACTAAAAAAAATATGGAGACAAAGAGAAGAGTTTAGGATGATGCAGTGTGATGATGCAGTGATGATGCTCCTGATGATGCAGGATCTCAGGGTCCTGGGATCGAGCCCTGCATCGGGCTCTCTGCTCAGCAGGGAGCCTGCTTCCTCTTCTCTCTCTGCCTGCCTCTCTGCCTACTTGTGACTCTCTGTGTCAAATTTAAAAAAAAAAAAAATCTTTAAAATTTAGCTACAGTTGCTTCATCTATCCCTTTGTTGCTATTTGTTCCTCTTGTTGTTTCTGGTGTGTTTTCAAGCAAGCCCAGACTCATGTCTTTTACCTTCATTGTACTTCTTTGGGGTTATCTGGAACCATAATGTCATCATCACACTGACAAAAGGAATATTCACCCCTTGGTATCATCCAATAGTAAAGCCATATGCAAATTTCCTGGGTTGTGTGGACCCTTTCTTAACAAGTGTGAGTCACAGACCAGCAGCATGAACATCACCTGAGAGCTTGTCAGAAACGCAGAGAG
This sequence comes from Mustela putorius furo, assembly GCF_011764305.1. Taxonomy (NCBI): domain Eukaryota; kingdom Metazoa; phylum Chordata; class Mammalia; order Carnivora; family Mustelidae; genus Mustela; species Mustela putorius. The sequence goes on along the minus strand of NW_025422022.1, from coordinate 5,772,680 downwards.
TCTCATGCTCTAATCCAGACCAAGAAAATCAGAATTTGCATTTTCAAAACATCCCTGGGTGATTTCTGTACAACGCATGTCTACAGGGAGAAAACACTGTTCCCATTCCTGTCCTTTTTGCAAACTTCCACTCCCACACATGCGCCCACATACACATGTGTGCTAGTAACTACTGTTTCTAGCTTTTTCTTTTCCTCCTAAACTTCTCTTTTTGCCTATACCAACAAATACAAAATTATGCATATTTCCTACCTTTTCTCACAAGAATTCCCTTATTATTACTCATTATGAATCTTGCGTTTTTAACTTCCTAAATTCAGTTTTAAAGAACTAAATGCTCTTTTCATATTTAAAATTGATTTACTATAAACACGGTACATTTTCACTGTTCCACCAGTCATCCTTTGCTTCCCTGGGCACAGGACCGTGAGCGTTGTTGGCTAGTTGCTGTGAGGCATGCACATTCCATCACCTTAATTACCCACATCCCAGACTGTAAGATGAGTGGTTAAGCTGATGGCATCATCCATTACTTTCTCTTAATATGAAATCAGGAAAACCAATATAGGAACCAAACCCTTTCCCACTAGAAGCTTGCTCCATCTCAAGAGACTTACAAAGAACCATTACAATTCCATGACTATGCTCTGCAGTTCAGGTCTGCACAGAAGGAATGTTGAAGGTCTCTGGATTTTACTTTGTATACGTGATCATCTACATCTTTCATTTTCCAGCATCTGCCCTTTCACCCATGCTGTTACCCCTGCTGGAATGACCTGCCCTTGAAAACCCCCATTTATTGAAATTCATCCTATATGCCAAAATTCAACTCTCATGCTACGTTTTTCAAAGAGCCTTTTCTGGCCCCAACAAGAAGAGCTTCCTCTACCTTCTGAAATCTGAAATAGTTTTCCATGAGTGCCATCTCTCACACATTGCATGATTACCTATGAACAGAACTTTCTCTTAACTGCGAACCTCTTTAGGTCAGAGACTGTCTAAAAATCTTTGCATCCACTTTTGTGCGTACTATTTTACAAAATACAGTGTAAGTTCTTGATAAATATTTGTTAAGTGGATGAGTGAAACTGTATAAGACCCTTTTTCATATAGCCCTGTGCCAAGCTTCTGTAGTATTTACTCCTCTTTTGCTTTATCTGCCCCCCCACCCCCAGATTTGCTCTAACCCTCTGGAATCAAACCACAACACTCAGTCATGAGAGCAGAGGAGCCATTATTCATGAATTTTTTCAAAGCTTGTTAACAAAGATTGTTAACCAAACTAATGTGTAGAAAACCTTTCTGCCGATATGTTAAAATATCTTAAAGATTATTATTTCATGTTACCCTTAATATCCTTAGAAGATAGGGACTTTTAAAATTATACACTACCCCCACCTAAAAGATATTTGAAATTGCAATGAAAATTGATTCATAGAGAACCCAAAGATGTTACAGAAATAAGAAAAGTGTGAATATATAACTCCCAAATTTCTTCCAATCTAAGATTCAGTAATCCTTTGATGTGCTTGAACCAAATTTATCATCATCTGACATTCTTAAAAGTCAGATATAACCTACAGTTGAGAAAATTGATAAAAATATATACGACACTGGATTCAGCACCAGAATACTTTTGTGGATGGCATGAATAAATACATACAAGATAAAGGTTAAATTAACAAAAAGTGTCTCAACAACTTCATTGTTTATAGATCATAGGTAATACCTAGTATGCATCTTATACATTGCTATACTATCTTCAAAAGTGGAAATGAAGATTATAAAACACTGCATCATTAGAATAGCTCTACAGTTTTAAAATTTGCTAGGTATGTCAGAGCCACTCTAGACAGGTTTTTGCAATAAAATCTTATTATTTCAATTTTCTGTCTACAGAGGGAAAACAAATAAACAAACATGCATGGGTGCCATCACACACCTCAGCAGGAACAATGAACTTCCCAGCTATCTCCCTCTCCCCCCTAAAAAGCAATTTAATGCACCACTGGAGGTTGCCTATTAATTGGACTAGAAATAAAGTAGCTTGTGAGGGTTGGTGGGGGAAAATGCAGTTCATCTGTGTATGAGTGTGTGCATGTGCGTATGTGTACATACATATAAGTATATATGTATATAATATTTCACCCACAAAGTAAACAAGCAACACGAGTACGTCATTTTCTAATTACAGGGCTGTTTCATAAACTATAAATGCTAACATGGGAGAGGTAAATCATAGCAATTTAATTAATAAAACAGTTTAGACACTTAAACCCATATGTGCACCCCTGGGGGCACCACATCAATAATAGAAGCTTGCAGGCATATTTTGGAAATTTTATGCAATCATTTGCAGATCTTGTAGTCAATAATTGTTACAAACTGCGTTAACTCTTCTCTTGCCATACCCGATGAGTGAATTTTCATTTGTTAAATGTTCTTTTCTCTTTGGATGGTCTCTTGGAGTTGCTAGGAATGGAGGAGCACATGGTTTCTTTTCCCAAATTAGCAGGGCTGGGTAAGGTGAGACAACCCTCTTCTAACCAAAGAGCAAAATCTGGGAGGTCAGAATCCTAGGAGGGCAAGAACAGGATTCTCCCTCTTTCCTTCCACCAATGGAGATATGTAGACGATAATAAATTTCATAAAATGGAAATTCTACATTTGAATTTGTACTTTTTATATCTAGACCTTTCTCTTTTAACCTTTTAAAATTATGTCTGCAGAATCCTCATATATTGCTGGTGGGAATGCAAAACGGTACAGTCACTTTGGAAAACAGCTTAGCAGCTTCTTAAAAAGTTAAATATAAATTTGCCATATGACCAGCAATTTCCCTCCTAGGAACTTCCTGTTTCCTAGAAGAAATGGAAACATATGTCCACCAAAAAACTTGTACATGAATGTTCATGGTGACATTATTCATAATAGACAAAGAGTGGATACACCCCAAAGAGCCATCATTTAGATGAATGGATAAACAAAATGTGTGTGTCCATATAATGGAATATGGTTCAATACAAAAAACAAACAAACAAACAAACAAAACAAAACAAAACACACACACACACAAAAAAAAACAAAACAAAACAAAAAACAAAAACTGATACATGCTCCAGTATGATCAGAAACAAGGTAACTGTAAGAAGCCAAACACAAAAGACGACATATTGTATGGCTCCATTCACTCAGAAAATGCCAAATCTTTTTTTTTTTTTTAAAGATTTTATTTATTTGACAGAGAGAGATCACAAGTAGGCATAGAGGCAGGCAGAGAGAGAGAGAGGAGGAAGCAGGCTCCCTGCTGAGCAGAGAGCCCAACACGGGACTCAATCCCAGGACCCTGAGATCATGACCCGAGCCGAAGGCAGCGGCTTAACCCACTGAGCCACCCAGGTGCCCAAAAATGCCAAGTCTTAGAGAAAAAGAGGAGATCAGCGATATCTGGAAGGGGAATTGATGTAAAGTGCAAAAGAGCATAAAGAATCTTTTTAGGGTGATGCAAACGTTCTAAACCTGGGCTGTGGTGATGTTTGCACAACTCAGTGAACTTCCTGAGAATCATTTAATTATACACTTAAAATAGATGACTTTTATAATATGTAACTATTCTTCAATAAAATCATTTTTTAATGTGCCCATGATATTTCATTGATGTTCCTTATAATTCCTAAAATACAAAAAGGAATTCATATGGAACTTTACCCACGTAAGATAATAGTGAATTGTGGAGTGTTTTGTCACTGGATAACACTAAGCCCAAACAAATGTGGTTACTCTTGGTACAGTTGGTATATACTCAATTACCAAAAGATCATTCTTTGTACTTTTGCAGTGCTCATCAGAGATAATAATAGTTATTATTATTGAGAATTTACAAAGTGCCATGCCCACTTTAAGGTGTTAACTTCTTTTTTTTTAAGTGAACAATTAATTTCTTTTTTCTTTTTTTTTATTGTGTTACATTAGTCACCATACAATATATCATTAGTTTTTGACGCAGTGTTCCAAGATTGACTGTTTACGTATAACACCCAGTGCTCCATGCCATGCGTGCCCTCCTTAATACCCGCCACCAGGCTCACCCATCCCCCACCCACCCCCAAACCCCTCAGTTTGTTTCTCGGGTCCACATTTGGGACTTCATCAAGTTAAAAAGCTTCTGCACAGCAAAGGAAACAGTCAACAAAACAAAGAGGCAACAAACAGAATGGGAGAAGTTATTTGCAAATGACACTCCAAGACAAAGGGCTGATATCTAAGTTGTTAACTTCTTAATGAACATAATAATCCTTACACTCTACTGAAATATCCCCATCTATATGTGAGTCACTTGAGGCAAAGAAAAACTGGATCATTTTTCCCAGTTTTGCAGTCAGCGACAGAATTGGGATTTGAACACAAACAGCTAGCTGGCTCCAGGCTGTACTCGGACCTGCCACCATCCCTGACCCCTGCCATAGGGGCTGAGTTCTCTCTTCTGGAATCTGAGACCTGCCAACTGTTTCTGAGCAGTTTCATAGGAAGCAAATGCAAACAGAGTGAGTCATGTTCAAGAGACAGCTTGGAAGTACACAGGTAAATTGTCAATGTTGGCTACTCTGAGGAATTGCTCTGTGGGTGACTACACGTTTTCTTCATAAGCCTTTGCATTGTCCGACCTGTTATAATTAGCACATATTATTTTTGCAATTAGAAATATAAACTAGAAACATATTTCTCCCAAGAAAAGAAATTAGCGAATAACAAACTCATTGCATCAGTTTTTCTGCACATGACTGTTTCAGATTTACCCAGTTTACTCTCTTCCGCAAGAAAAACTGAACAATCGTTTTTTTTTTTTAAAGATTTTTAAAAATTTATTTATTTGACAGGCAGAGATCACAAGTAGGCAGAGAGGCAGGCAGAGAGAGAGAGGGAGAAGCAAGCTCCCTGCTGAGCAGAGAGCCCGATGCGGGACTCGATCCCAGGACCCTGGGGTCATGACCTGAGCAAAAGGCAGAGGCTTTAACCCACTGAACCACCCAGGCACCCCTGAACAATTGTTTTAACTTTGTGACCTGTCATGATCAGAGGTCATCAAACCTAAAAGAAAGCATCCTGCTGTGATTAAAAGGACTGAATTTTACCAGGAACCGGAGATGCCATCTGTGGTAGGAGCCATGCGTTCCCCTAGCATGTGGCTCCTCTCCAGGGCTGGTTAACACTTGTGAAGACCTACCCGTATGGCTATTGGGGGATGACTTTAAATGGGGGAGGGTCTTTGAAAATTCTTGAAGACCTATGTGTTTGTATGAATCTGGAAAGTCCCAGCTTACCAAGAGAATACAAGTGTATTTTGAATATTTATGTATCCAATGGAACATATTTTAATTCAAGAGCGATAACATCAAATGGCAGGTAGGTTGTCCACAGAGGCTGTCTAGACTGACACAGAGAAGAAACATATTGACCATAAAAAAAAAAAAAATGGTGGTGGAGAAAGTGCTATTGAAATATCAGTTATGGAAAACTTAAAAACATGCAGAAATTTTTAAAAGAAATATTTTTAAAATTAGAGTAAAGGCTTATAATGCATGATCATGAGCTGAACCTGTTTGTTATTAGGGGATCATCAGAATGTTCCCTCTGTGATCACAGTATCCTCACATTTTTATTTCCTCACATGTGCTGAATCTTCTCTTTCCTTCTCAGTGAACTCCAGTTCTGAACTCCCCATCCAGCCATTCAGCCATCTAGCCATCTGTTCATCCATCCATCCATCCATCGTTTGTCCATCTGTCTGTCCATCCATCCATCCATCCATCCATCAGTTCATCCCTTCCTAACCTCACTTGACTCCTGTGATACTGTGGAACATAGAGTGAATCATTTTAGGATGGCTTCACCACACCCCCAAAGACCTCACCCCCTTGTCCTTCTTCTCTGTCCCAAACAACTTAATAAATACAAGTTGACTGGTTGACTTCCCACCTTGCCATTACCTGCTGGTGGAAAATGTAATACAACTGTCTTAACTGAATCCGTTAAAGCATGCTGAAGTCTAATGTCAGCTGAGCTTGCTCCAGAATCCTCCCATTTAAGTCCAGACGACATACTAACTGTCCAAGAGAAGTGTAACACCTTTATACTCAACCCTGCCCACCTTTAAAAAATATCAGTCCTGAGCCCCATTCAAGACCAATTATTAAACCAGAATATCTTAAAGTTTGGACCAAGGCATCTGCATATGTAAAAGCCCCCCAGGGGATTTCCATGGGTAGCGAAGCTACAGAAGCCGGCATCCTATTTCTATCTTTCTCACTCTGAGCAGTGAGAGGAGCAACCCGGGTCATTCTATGCTGTTGAAAGCTGAAAGGTATCTGGTCTATGGTGCTTCTATTTCCCTCTTTACTGATACCTTCTTAGAGCAGGGGCAGCAAAATATTTTCTGCCAAAGTCCAGATAATACACATTTTAAGCTTTCAGGTTGAGAAGCAATGCCCTCAACTCTTCCAGCATGTTATCACTATTATAAATTTTCTACTTAAAAATGTAAAAACCACAACTAGCTTGTGCACCAGACAAAAATAAACAGCAACCATCGTTGGCCAAGCTCTATGATCTCCTAACTGACAAACCCACAGGTTCGGTTTGGTTAGGTTTTCATATTTTCTACACCTTGATCCTTCAGCAACCCTTGAACCCTTGACCATCCTTTCCTTCTTAAGCCATGACTTCCATGTCATTAAACCAGGTGGGTTATTCCACCTGTGCCGTTCCTTCTCTGCCCCATGCACCCGTTCATGTGTGCATGTGTGGGTGTGTGTCCATGTATGCATATGTGTGTGTGCACGTGTGTATGTGTGGATGTGTCCCAAGCTGCTGACCTGAGCAACTTCTACAGCCATGGTGTCAGTTAAGCTGGAGATGCACTTTTTTTTTTTTTAACCAAGTTGTAGCTCTCCCCTAAAGCCTGACAATGCTGTCCCCATCTGCTCCTCAGATAGACTGCTCTCATCAAGCTGTGCTGCCCCAGCAAAGCAGGAAGAACAGTTCTGTCTCCCCCTGTAGTATGCACTGCAACCTAAGGCTGCCTGATCCAGGGTTTACTGCTCTGCCTAATTGGAACCCAATTAGGCCATAGCTATATAGTCATAATTGATGAGAACAGCAGTGGCATCTCGTTTCTGTAGTACCCCATGCTGCAAGAGTTTATATTCTTATCAAGGTCAGTTGAATGAGCAAAACTTATTTCCTAACGTGGAAAACTGACATAGACTTTGTACTGAGAATATCTGTCAGTTGCTCAATATATTCAAATCTATATTCAAATGCTATCTCTGTCTCAAACAGTTAGTGGCAGGGACAGCTGTGCAGAGGAACGTACTCTTTCCAGCTGGGAACTGAGCCTAGGAAAGGACTCTCGCCTGGTTTTGAAACTACTAAGCATTATAATGAAGTTGACTTGATTTACATTTTAACAAATCACACAAATGTACTACATGGCACTTTTCCAATAACCACTTCAACATCATTCATTCTGACACCTCCCATTGTTATGAAAAGCAGAATGAATAAAGCAGCATTCTGTGATAGGGTACATGGAGGGGAGCCAGATTTCATTTGATTTTTAAATCAGATAGTCCAAGCACACCCTTTTCATATGCAAGATCCTCATGACTGAAATTCCAGGACTTACCTCCCCCATCCACAGGAACCTGAGTCCTGAGCTCTTCCTGCCCACCTGCCGTCCAGGACAGCTGTCCAATAATTAACACTTGGTATCTGACCGGTCCATTCTGAGCACGAAGCGTATCATACATACTTCCTCTCTACCTCAGCAGCAGTCAGTCTTGCTTAAATGTATGGCTTCAGGATAGTCACTTTCTGCTACTGAAATAACCTGGTCAAGGCTTCTTACTTCTTTTCTTTGTCTTGATCAGAAAATGAAGAACCAATTCTACTTCCCTATTGGCAAAACCCAGAGCGGTTTACACGTAGCCCCTAAGGGGTTTGATCAGAAATTTTTACAAGGTTCAATGTCCCTAAAGAAGCAGCCCTCCTAACACAGATGGTATTGGTCTTAAGTACTGAGACAGAGATGCCCTATTTTCCTTTTTATTCTCTCTCTGGTCCTAGAGGAAGAAGGTGGAATTACTCAGTATGCCTCAGGAAATATTCATTTGGATGTTCCCCAGGTTTAATGTGTCAAAAGCCAAACCCAATATCCCCGTGCACACCCAGGACAAAAGAGTCTGTCTCCTCCAAGGCATGAACACCCTCACAGACAGCTGAGGACTGACTCGACTCTTCCGTTGGCTCATCCTTTTCCTTCACAGAGCTGGAAATGTAATGTCTGTGCAGTGACTCCTTGTTGATTTCTGGACCATAACCTCAGGTTGGAGGCAACCAAGGACAGGTCACCTGGTCAACCTTCATGCACTGCATCAACCCCCTCCACATCATCATCAGTTAGTGGTTATTCAACTTCTGCTTTTGGTATCTTCAACAATGAGAACATCACTGCCATGTGAGACATCATTCATATTTTTGATAGCACCATCTTTCTTTCCCAACTTCCTATAGAACAAAAAAACAAAGGAGAGGAAGATAGTTCCTCCAATTATACTTCTTATGAAAAACAACAACAACAACCACAGTAGCATAAAAATGAATGCTACAGTGTTTTGTAATTAAATGAACATTGGCATGGACTCAATGAAGAACCTAGTCAGATGCAACATAGGTGTCTGACTTTTAGCAAGTTTATTTTTTATATTAAAAAAAACAAAAATGATGTTGCCTATTTATCTCATTTATCATCCATTCTTTCCACATATATTTAATGAGCACATAATATGTGCCAGGCACACTCTTTAACACTGAAGACATAGAGGAAACAAAATAGATAAAATCCCTGCAGTCCTGAAGCTAGCATTCTATTTGGGGTATTCAGGGGGAAATAAAGAGTAAATTACATATCTGGTAGGTGATATGAGCTACAGAAGCAGGGAAGGTGCATAAGGAAAAAGAAATTAATGTTTAAGCAAATATAAGAAGAAGAAGGGATAAGCAGTAAAGATATCTGGAGGAAGCGTGCTTCATGCAAGGGGAAGAGCAAGTGCAAAGGCCTGGGTTTGGAAGGTACCTGTCATGATTGAGGAATGATGAGGAAGCCAATGTGGCAGAAGCACAGAGAATGAGGATGAAAGCAGAAGGAGATGACATAAGGGGGATTTCAGCTTTAAAGCTAAGTGTTTTAAGCAGAGAAGTGGCATGATAGGACTTATGTCTTAATAGGATCATTCCGATGTATTAACAAAGGATGGTAAGAGTCCGGATAGAAATAGGGCAATCAGTTAGGATGATTTTGCAAAAACCCAGGTAAGATATAATGGTGGCATATACTGGGGTAGTAACAATGAAGGTAGTTGTACTCTGGATAGGTCTTATAGGTAGAGCCAATTGACTTTGCCATAGACGGGATGTGGGGTATATTAATTACCTATTACTTCATAACAAGCCAAAACTAAGTGGATTAAAACAATAAACATCTCACAGATTTTGTGAGTCGGTAACTTCATACAATTCAGTTGTGTAATTGGGGCTCAGAGTCTCTCATCAGTTTGCAGTGAGGATGTTGTACGGGGTAGTATCATCTGAAGGTCTGACTGGGACTGAATGATCTGCGGCTGAGAAGACTCATTCACATCAAGCTATTGGTAGGAGGCCTCCATTTTTTCGCCACCTGGGCCTCTCCTAGGCTAGTTGAGTGCCTTTATGACCTGACCACTAACTTACCTATTGTTATGAATTGAATGCTTGTGTCCACCTCCCAAAATTTATATGTTGTAGGCCCAACCCATGTGAGAACAGAAAAGTCAACTGTCGGGGCACCTGGGTGGCTCAGTGGGTTGGGCCGCTGCCTTCGGCTCGGGTCATGATCTCAGGGTTCTCTGTTCTGCAGGGAGCCTGCTTCCCTCTCTCTCTCTCTCTGCCTGCCTCTCTGCCTACTTGTGATCTCTGTCTGTCAAATAAATAAATAAAATCTTAAAAAAAAAAAAAAAGAAAAGAAAAGTCAACTGTCTACAAGTCAGGAAGAGAGCTTTCACAGATACCAACCCTGCTGGACTTTGATCTGGGGCTTCCAGCCTCCAGAACTGTGAGAAACAAAATTTTGATTATTTAAGCCACCCTCACATGGTATTTTGTTGTGGCAGTCCAAGTAGATGAATATACCCAGAGTGAGAAGAGAGAGATAAAAAAGAGGAAGCCACCGTGTCTTTTATGACCTAATCTTCAAAGTTTCACACCTTCGCTTACATTTTATTTTATTTATTACGGTCGTGACAGTGAGTCCAACTTACACTCAAGGAGAAGAAATTTGGCTCCACCATTTGAAAGGAGGAGCATCAGATTGCATATTTTAAAACTACCAGGTAGGGTACAAATGAAATAGAGAAAATAGAAAAATAGAAATAGAGAAAAAAAGAAATAAGAGGCAACAAGCATTGTGCCAAGATTTCTGTAATCTGGAACAGTAGAATTAGCATATATGGAAATGTGGGCAAAAAATGAGTGATTGGGAGGTCAGGAGTTTAGTTTTCAATGTAATAAATTTGAGTTGCCTGAACACACCCAAATAGAAATGTCAAGTAGATTGTCGAATATGTGAATCAGGAGTGAGATGCATAGTCTGTGCTAGAAATATAAATTTCAGAGTCTTCAACATATAGATGGCATTTGAGGCCATGAAACTTAGTGAAAAGAAGAGACCTAAAGACTCTGGGATATTCCTACGTTGAGGGAAAGAGGCATGGGTAGAAATGAGAATGGGTTGTCCGTGGGTTAAGAGGAATACCCAGGGGAGTGAAGTTTGGGAAGCTGAGTGGAGAAAGTGTTTCAAAGGATAGAGAGTGACCTGTTTTATCAAATGCTGCAGATGGTGTACTGAAGACTGAACACTGACCACTGGATTTAGTAACGTGGAGGTCACTGGCAACCTTGATAAGAACGGGTTTAGAAAGGCATTAAGAGGATGACCTGATTGTAATACACTTAAGAGATAATGGGAAGAAAGGAATTATTGACATGATTTAAGCCATCTGTTATATGTTTTTGTCTTCATTCTCCTGAGATTTCTTTATGGAGTCACTGACGATCTCTTAACGGACAAACCCAGGGGCTTTATTGGAGTGTTTTACACACCTTGATCTTTTCGCAGCCCTGGACATCATCGATCCCCCTTTTCCTTTTAATCCCTCTGAGGCTGCTTAAACTATCTTGGTTATCCTGCCTCTATCCTATTCCTTCTATATCCCATTCACCAGTGGTGGTGTGTGTGTGTATCTGTGTGTGTTCCTGTGTCCTGGTATGTGTTCTGTGTTTGTGCCCATGCGCCTGTGTATGTATCTAGTCGCTTTTGCTGCCTGAGCTGCTTCTGTGATGTTGCTGTCAGTCAAGCCTGAGGTCAAGTCACTTTGATCATCTAGTCACAGCTCACCATTGGAGCCTGCCTGCTCCTCTTCTGCAGGGTTGTAATGGGAAGCAGAGAAGTAGGCGCATAACGGGCAGGAACAGTGGAGTCAAGGCAAAGTTCCTTCCGGGTGGGAGAAATACTGCATGCTTGAGAGCATTAATGCAGTGCAGAAAACGATGATTTAGGGGAGAAGGAAGGAAAACTGTGATTAGTCTCCACCTGGTGAGCAGGTGCCCTGTGTTAGATACTATGTGAAATGCTTCAGTTATATTGGCCCATTTTATTATACCTAAAGTCCTATAAAGTAAAGCATTGTTATACTCACGGTACAGATAATGATTCTAAGGCTAGACAGACCAGGTAAGTGCCCCAGGTCACCCAGATAACAGACCGTAGAGCTGATACTCATTTCTGCCTCACTCCACTCTCCCCACAGTAACTAGCACATAGTAGAATACAATGAGCATCCATTTTTGCTTCTTCTGTCTTTCCTTCCTAGGTAGCTATTAGAGTGAGGTGCATAAAGTAAAAAATGCGCAATAAATTAGAATTTTCTTAAATGAAAAAGAAAGTTTATGAAAAAAAATGATTATAAATATTGCACTGTTTTTGATGAAGTCCTTGAAAGATAACCTGCTATTCAAAAGTTCCTCCCAAATTGTATCTTCCTTTTATGAAATTAAAATAATTGAGCCTATTATCATTTAATTTTGCTAATTTAAATTAGAGTCTTTAATGTATAACTTCATACTCAACAGCCGTGCAATTCAATCTGGAAAGTAAAATTTCTAACGTTTGTACAGCAAATGATTATTTGCCTAGAATCATTGGGCATTAGGGAATCTGGTTGGCTGAATAATATGAATGAAATTTTCTAGCATTTGAAGATTATCCATTTTCAAAGAAAATAAATTCAAAAACTGTCCTGAACACCAAAACTCACCCTAAGACCCTGATTTGCTGCCTACCAATGAAGTTTTTTCAGTGCCTCAGGGCTGTCATTATGAAAATAAATTATCGTCATGTATTTCTGTGAAAAAAAAAAAGCCCTACTATGTCGTCTTCCTGGTCTTCTGCATTTTAAATCCACAGAATTCTAAATCAATGTCAGAAGAAAGTTTTGTTAGTCAACCAGGTTGGGACAGGAGAGCACTGGGTAGCTCAGGTGGTTAAGCATCTGCCTTTGGCTCACGTCATGATCTCAAGGTCTTGGGATCTAGTCCCACCTCAGCCTCCCTGCTCTGCATGGAGTCTGCTTCTCCCTTTGCCCCTCCCTCCACTCATTCTCTCCCACTCCTTTCAAATAAATTAAATTAAATTAAATTAAAAACAGGGACAGGAAACCAAAGCAGTGTGGGGGTACAGTTTCAAGCAAGCAAGTGGGCCCCAAAGAGCTGCAATCTTTTTCAGGAACAGTGCATCTGCCTAGGACACAGCCTTGGCCATCATAACCAGCAGAGTTGCTCAGAGTCCTGGAGGCTGGAAGTGCAGCATCACGGTGCCAGCCTGGTCAGGTTCCAGTGAGAGCCCACTTCTGGGGTGTGGACCATGAACTTCTCACGGCATCCTCACATGGTGGAAAGGGGCAGAAGACCTTTCTCTGAGAAGGTCACTAATCCCATTCACAAAGGCTCATGACCTAATCACCTCCCAGTGACCCCATTTCCTCTTACCAACACCTTGGTGGGTTTTTGGTTTCAAATATAACTCTCGGAGATTGATAGCATGCTATCTTGAGCAGCATGTTCTCCGTGGTTCCTTTAACCTTACAAAAATAACAATCACTGCTGTGACACCTCATGGAGCCCAGTGCATTGGCATAAATTCCGTGTCTACAAAAGCATTTTCACCATAACGTGGTCGCTAAGTACCATCGTTAGAATAGTCCCGATACATTCAGCAATAATTATCATTCTATTGAAACTTTTCCTGGTGAGTCTCAGCCAAAGGTAGCCATACTGGGAAAATCTGAACCAAATTAGTTGAAATGCTTTTGAGTTATATATAAATGCAAGAGAGAGGGAAAAAAAAAAAAACCCTTATAGTTTCCTTTATTTAAAAAAAAGGGGTCCAGAATTATTTGTTTCTTTTCATCTATGATATTATATAGTAGCAGCACACTTGACTGCATTTAATTTTTTTTTACTTAGCTTTCAAATAAAATATATTTGAAATACATGCTAAGCTATTCAATAAAGCTAATTTTTAATGATATTCAAGAGATTTTCCTTCAGTTCCCCAGTTGATGTCAATGCTCCTCAATGAGGAAGGAAAAATCAATTCAATTATCAAAGCACGGTTAATTGCTTTCAAGATTAGGGTGATTTAAAGAGCAGCAAAGTATTTTATCTGTACTCAGCAGTTTTGGCTAAGGATATTCTCCTAAGCACACTAGGAAGAGAAGTTTAAAATTCTGTCCGGTCCCTTATTCCATTCTTCCCGCTTTCTTTCACTGTGCCATCCATAGAACAAACACCAGGAGCTCTTGCACCAAGGAACCACAACTCAGGGGTATTGTTTTAACTGGTATTATCTGTTTCTTCCCTCACAAGACTAAACGTTTTATGCCATTCTGCTTGGCACTCCAACTATTTGAATAAGCAAAACAGTTCTTGAACACACATAGAATAGAGAAAAAGAAAGTCTTTTACACTAAGTATTGTCCCTACCTCATAAATTCCCTGATGGCTAAAATTATTTTACCAGTGTCATTTGAATTTAGTTCAATTTTTGCAGCTTGGATCATGTTGAAAGAGCCTTCTAGAAGTTATAAATGTGAAGATGAGTGAGATACGGCTCCTACTCTTAGGGAGTTTATAATCTAGAGGGGAGGATAGACAAAAATACAAATCATTTCCTTTCCAGAGGTAAAATGCAGTCAGGCCTCAGGGAAGCCTCCCCCAGGGAGATTCCCTGGAGAGCTGCTCCCTGTCAGCTCTGAGGGATGGAAGTTGGCAGAAATAACCAAAGGAGAGGAACCCATAGATAACCAGCACTAACAAGCTGTATTATTCTAAAAATCTTTCATATGTATGCATATTCATTTATGCATATGTGTCTATAAATTAATTATATAGAATATATGTATTCTTAACAGATGATATTTGGAGGAGAGAGAGCAGCCTCCATGAGAAGTTGCTTTCACAAGCCCAATGAAAGGTAGAAGTGAACCTTGGGTGGACCCTACTATGGAAGAGGAAGGGGAAGGATACCAGAAAGGGGGACAAGCAAGGAACGTCTGAACTTCACATGTGTAGAAAGGGTCAAAAAGAAGAAAATTCATATTGGGACACATGATATTTAATTGGGATTTATTGGGTTCTTCACTGTGTGATGTGAATCTATTCCTCTCTCTCTCTCTCTCTCTCTCTCTCTGTACATTTCTTGAGTAGATTCTGCATTGCTCATTCACTCATGCTTTTGTGCCAGTAAAGGTAGAAAGAACCAAGATGCCCTTCAACGGATGAATGGATAAAGAAGATATGACCCATATGTACAATGGAGAATTATGCCTCCATCAGAAAGGATGAATATCCTACTTTTGTATCAACATGGATGGACTGGAGATTATGTTGTGTGAAATAAGTCAAACAGAGAGAGTCAAGTATCATATGGTTTCACTTACTTGTGGAGCATAAGGAATAACACGGAGGACATTGGGAGATGGAGAGAAGAAATGAGTTGGGAGAAATTGGAGGGAGAGACAAACCATGGGAGACTGTGGACTCTGAGAAACAAACTGAGGGCTTTGGAGGAGAGGTTTGGGGGTTGGGTGAAACTGGTGGTGGGGATTATGGAGGGAACGTAATGCATGGAACACTGGGTGTGGTGCATAAACAATGAATTCTGGAACACTGAAAAGAGATAAAATAAAATAATATTTTTAAAAAGTTTTGGGGACATTTTTTAAAAAGGACAAGATACTATTAGATGTCTGGGAAGCATGAAAAGAAATACATGTTTATCTCATTTAAGGAAAAATACACTGTGATTATGGAAAGCATGTATCTTTTTAATTTATGGAATGAGTACATCATATTTTTATAAAACTCATAGTTGGATCCATTTATTTCTAGTTTTATCTATCCAACATGTGAGATGAGAAATTAAAAATTTTGTTAGTTTCCCTTATCTTACCATCTCATGAACTTCCAGTTTCTGATGATATAATCTATAATTTTAGACCTAAATTTTTTTAATAGAGCATATTATATATCTTGTATTTCAAGGACTATTTTTATCTTTAAATTTTGTAAAAATATAAATATTAAAATATTATACTTAATCTGTGTTTTTCTAGTTTTACTATTTAGTTTTCATTTATAAAATAGAATATATATATGTACATGTGGATGTATATATATATATATATAGCTTCTTATCTATAATTCTTTATTTTGACAATATCTCTATTAACTAAATGATATTATGTATCTTTGAGTATACCTCTTACAGATCTAATAAATGAACAATAATAACCCATATTTACTTTTCTAACAAGAGCTTCAGGCTAACCTTAAGTCTAGGCACTTGAGTTGCAAATGATAACAAATTTTTATGGAATTGTTTACACAAGGATCACAAATATGTATTTCCCAAGACCTCACAACCCGACTTCAACATACCTTCAGTGCCTCATTGAATCTGCCATTCTGCTTATCATTGTATTTTAGCCAAAACTTTGGGGAACACCAATATCAAAGGGCCCAATTTAAGAAGATAAGTTAATGTCAAATTTAGAACTGAATTTGATCACTCATTTGGGCCATTTGGCCATCTGGACTAGATAATTAGGTGATTATCTAATATTAATGTTTCCATAGTACCCATGTCACATTTTTATTACAACATCTATTATATTCTCCTGCAAATGTTGGTTTGCCTATAGTTTCCCCAACTCATGGAGTTTAGAGAGAATATCTTGTGATTATATCCATGGTATCTGTAAGAATATCTGCTAAACAGTAGTAGGTGATTTGTATATGTTTAAAGAATGAACAAATGTAGAAGGAATGAATGAAACAAGCCAACACTAGGTTTTATCTGAACTAAATGTGGTTGTACAGGCAGACAACTTTCAAAATAAATCATAACTATCCTAAGTTAGCTGGACATTTTAAATAGCAGAATAGTGTATAAAGTGGCTTTAAGTTTAATATTGATATTTACCATGTAGAGTCTCTGATAGACTTGCAATAATGAAGAGTTAGTTCTTTATTCCAACTTTTGAGGTTTTTCAAGATTTGAACTCAAACTATCTTGAAGATATTTCTCTATATTTCCTTAAACTACCCATCACTCAAAACAGTAGATTTCACTGATCTGTGTTTGAATCCCTATGTGTCCATATTCTTCTCACTACCTGGGTCAACCTTCTTTTCTATATTTGAAAATTAAAATCTTCCCAAAGTCCAAGCTCAGCTCCTAACTCCCTCTTGAAGATTTATAACATTGCTGTGGTTGAAAGAAACTCATTTCTCTGTACACACCTAACCCTTAAACTTTTTCACTTATTGCACTTGGAAATCTCATTGTGACATGGACAAAGCATGCATCAATATTTGAATTTGGGCTCAATCATTGGAGGATCTTCTGACCTTAGAAAAATCATTTAGACTTTCTGAGCCTCATAATCTTCATATGCAAAATAGAGAATAATACCTACCTCCCATTGTTGCTATAAACACTACAATATCAAAAATCAGTAAAATGTTCTTCTTCTTCCTTCTTGTAATTATTTGTGTTTGGGTACGTTTCCAGTCTACTACAGTCAAGTTCTTTGAAGGCAAAAGTATTCTTTGATGAATCTGTACAGTACTCCAGACACACAATACTCAATAAAAATGAACATGAATATGAAATCCGTCTCCTTTTCATATAAACAGACACTGGGATGGTAATTAGAAATAGTTCTTTTTTCCATAGTTACATTAGCTATTTTCTCTTATCATCTTCATCCCAATTTATTTTTTCATCCCTGTTCATTTTTTATCAAAGTCTCTCTTAAAAAAAAAAAAAAGCTAGACCATTATACATACACAGTCATTATATATACAGAATCATTAACTCTGTATAAGCAGAGATTTTATCTAGGAGGTGTTTATTATGTATATCCTCCAATGCAACCAAGTCCCTTGATTGTAAATACAGAAATTAACTCTGTCTATCTTTAGCAATAAAAAGATATGTATATATACACACACATATATATAAACATATATACACATATACACACACACACATATATATGCATATATAGATATTTATGAATGGTTCCTATTAGTTTTCAGAATTAGAGGAAAACTGAAAAATCAGGACAGGAATCTCAGTGTCCAGAAAACATAGATCACTCACTTCTCCAAGGACATTCCCATTGGATGATGATCTCTAGGAAAAATATATCTTTGATTTATATTTGATTGAATCTTGCACCCACACAGAAGAGCAAGGATCATAAATGACAGCACCTTCTGAGCCAAATACTGGGAAAGCAAAAAGGCAAGAATTACATGTTACCTACAAAATTTAAAACAGAAAACAACTCACCACTATACAATGCTCTGCTTTTGTGAATTTTTTCTGAACTCCAACTGTTTTTTTTTCAATTATCATCTCTCTATTTCTAAGAATAATAATGTAAGGAATCATAGACTACAAATAGACTATAAATATTTGTCCTGGCTAATAAACAATGGATTTCATTAAATATTATTTAACTAAAGAAAAGATACCCTAAAGCTCAAAACCATTCCATATAGGTTACTAAGCAGAAATGGTCATGCACAATTAACCTTATAAATACATTATTATTTTTCTACACATTTGACAATTAGATTTTTATTGGTTATTATCTGTGGCACAAAGGTTTTGAGGTCAAGTCTATTTACGGATAGGCAAATATTAATGTGGAATATTTCCTGGAAGTCTCATTGATTCATTCCTTCAACAATGTTTATTATGAGTGTTAGGCTGAAGCTGGGATTCAAAGGTGATCCAAGCAAACACAAGACTGTTTTCACTGAGCTTACAGATGACAGTGAAGAACAAACATGCTCATGATCACACAGGTAACATACAGCTATAGAGAAGGATAAATTTTATGAAGGAAAGTTAAAATTCCTATACTACAAATGAATGGAAAGTCTATTTTATATTGAGTAAGGAACAAGGCTTTTCTGAATAAGTGGTAGATTATAATTTTGACCATGGAGATGAGGATAGGCATTCAAGATACATCTTAGGATATGAAGTCTACAGGAGTTCATACAAGTTGATTGAGAAACAGTTCTGAGGTTTCTGGTGTGAGACATTGGGTAAATAGTGGTGTCCTTAGCTGAGGTATGATCACCGGAGTTGCAATAAATCCTGAAGGAACTGTCAAGGTTTCAAGTTATTAAATTTGAGATGTTCAAGTGGAGATACCATGCCAGCAGTCAGTTATATAGGTCTGAGCATAAAAGAGGCTGGGATGAAGATATAAATTTGGATATTGTCATTCATAGGCATTAGAGGTTAAGGCCAGGGCAAGATTGCTGAAAAGAAAGTGTGGAATGAGACTAAGTGGGGACTCAGAACTTACACAGAAAAATTCCAACTGTTGTCAAGAATAAAGGAAATGAAACTCAGAACAGAGACTGAGAAAGAGTGGACAGAAGATGGACAGAAGAATGTGGAATATATAAGATACAAAAATGAAAAACACCATCAAAGATATATCTAAAATCTATTATGGAAATTTAGAGAGACATGATGTCCATCATGAACTAGTTGGTTCTCATCTAGGAAAGGCTGGGAGGATAGTTGCATTCTAAAACAATTATTTATCTTTCTAGATTTTGTTGGACAGAAACTCACTCCACTGAAACATATAGTTGCAATAACTTGTTTTTTCCTAACAGACTGATGACACCAAAATCTTGGAAAGCCAGAGTATGAGAAGGGATCAGAAATCTCTCCAACTCTTTTAATTACATGATTATAGGAACCAAATCAACTTGGGAGACAACTGGCAAAGTTAGCTATTTTTGCAAAACAGTGTCTTTCTGCACTCAGCCTGGACAAGGTCTCTTCTTGCTTCTTTTGGGTGGAGAACACGATGTCCCATTCGGTCATCTTAAAATCCAATAGCTTTCAAAAGTTGTCGAACCTATGCAAAGGGAAGATGGCTTCTGTTATAGACTTCACAGTAGAGATGACATATAAACTGAAATTTGAACTATAGATAGGCTAGAACATACACACATGAGAGTGAGAGAACAAAAGGCAAAAGGTACCATATGAAAACATGTGTGTGGTAGGATGATCATAGGGAAGATTGATTTACTCAAAGTGGCTGGACATCAACGGTCTGAATAAGGGAAGCAAAAGTTATTCAGAGCTTGGCCACAAATAACATTAGCCAGTAGGAACCACGCAGTAGGGATAAGGATACTCTTTTGGGAAGAACTGTTGTTTCTTAAATACATCTGTATTTTCCCCTTCTTTGTTGCTGCCTCCTGATATGGAGAGGGAGAAATGTTTTCCCAGGCAAATGTTATTTGGGAATAATTGTCCCTGGTCAAAAGTAGCTAGTGACAAGGGATGGGAGAGAACACCAGCAAACAGCAAGGTGCTCGTAGCAGGGGAAGATAAAACACATAAAAAACACACTGGCCAAATCCCATGCTAATGGACTGCAAGACTGAGTCATTTATTAGATATGACAATTTGGTGCCTATGACCTCTGGACTCAGAAGTTAAAGAAATAAAACTCTCTTTTTCATAGAACATTTACTTTTACTTACTCTTCAAAACAGTTGTCTGTCTCTTGTTACCAGTCTAACTTCCATTCCCTCCCCAAGTCCTCGGGAAGTATATCTGAGTAACAATTACCATGGTTAAGTTATAGAAAGATTACCAAGTTTTGGACCTTTGGGATGGATGGATGAAAGGATTATTAGAAATAGGGAGATCAATTAAACGGTTGTAACAAGAGACCTGATGAGATAGAACTAAGTTATGGTAGGACAAATGTGAGACAAATGTGAGAAATATGGTGGAACTGGAAATTGCTGGCTGATTGGATATAATAGCAATAAAGAATAGTGAGTAGGATGACCAACTCTGTTTTGTCAGTTTCTCTAGGTTTCAGTACTATTAGTCCTGTGCCTGGAAGATCTTTCAATCCTGGACAAACCAAGATGGTTGGTCATCCTTAGGAGGCAGCAATGGTCCTAAGATTTTAGTTATGGGTAGCTCGAAGAATTACTGTGGCTTTAGCAAAAATAGGATATGCAAGAAGAAGGAGTGCTGGAGGAGAAAGACAACCAATTAGGGCTTTGACTGTATTGAGTCTGAGGTTTTTGTGGGGCAGCTGGCCATGGGACCAGACCAGATCACAACAGACCAGATCAGAGTTCAAGTGACAGTTGGGGAGTCCAGTCACTGAAGTTCTGAAGTTTAGTAAACTTGCCAAGGGAGAAATTGTAGGGTGACAATGATAAGAAAATAATCATCCCTTGCATGACCTCATTTAGGAGATGAAGGAAAGAAGAGGAATCCAAGAAGGAGAGCAGAAAGGGAAGGACAGTGGAGCAGAAGGTAAGGCTGAGGGAAAAGGAGAATAAATGAGTGGGTGGGCATCAATTCTTCAATATTCCAAGATTTAAAAATATAACACAAAAAATAAATTATAAGGTAAAAAAAGAACTTTGGATTTGGTAACTAAGATGTGATTGATGTCCTCAATGGAGAAATGTTAGTGACAGGAAAAGCTGAAGCTACACATCAAGAGATACCAGAGTAAATGGGCAGGAAACAGAGGGAACATGAATACAACTCTCAAGGAGCTTGGCAACAGACAAAAAGAGAATGATAAGCTAGGAATTTACTCTTTTAACGTAACTTTTAAAACACTAATGGACAATTCATAAGTCAGCTTTATGAGGAGAAGCATGATGTAAAGTAATGACATATATGCCAGTAACTCGTTATGGGACTTGGGACAAGTCACCTGTCGCAAGCCAAAACCACCCTCCCTCACATCTGTGAAACAGATGGCTCATCACAAATGACTTCTAAAACTTCACCCAGCTCCTTTGGACCTCTTTTCTAGGATCTGAGGCTGTGAATCAAACAACCATTTTTATATTTTGTGCTGCAAAATGGCAGTGTTGGAACTCCAGGTGATTCCTCCCAATTATCTAAAGCAGTATCATCCAATGGAACTTACTATGATGATGGAAAGGTTCTATATCTGTTCCATCCAAAACAGTAACCACTAGCCATTTGTGGCAACTGAGCAAGTGAAAATGTCTAGTGCAACTGATGAAATGAATCTTGAGTTTTACTTAATTTTAATTAATTTAAATTTAAATAGTCACATATGGTGAGAGGCCACTCTATCGGATGGTACAGCTCTAAAGGATTGTAATGAAATTCTCAAAAAGTTTCAAACCCAAAGTAATTTAGAATAATCACCTACCGTGTGCCATATTTTGGTGGTAGTGGGACTCGGAAACAGGCAAGCTCTTAAGTGCATTGGCTGCCAAAACATTTTACCAAATGAAGGCAGGATGAAATAATGCACCTTTCTGACTGATGCTATGATGATTGTCCTTCCAAAGAGTGGGTTTTACTGCCAAAGGAAAAAAACACTCCTGAAATAGTCCCATTTTCTACTCTTACCAAAAGTACCTCCAAATGTGTGAGGCGATGCAGCTGGGTGGGGGAGGGGTTTCCAAGGAAAGGGATCACTGTATCCTACAAGCCAGCATGGGCCCAATTTAGTCCTAATTGCTTTACTGATTACAGTGGAATGAAAGCTACTGAAGTCTAGAAAAAGAGAAGCTTCTTGTCTCAATACCACGATTAAAAAGGAAGAATCATCTTTCTAGAAGTTTCTCCTCTGATCACCCCTCTTGACTCTGTTAATAAAAATCGGGTATCAAGTTTCAGAAAAAAAATCAGTCTTCCTTTCCCATAGCCAGTCAAGGTACTAATTAGCTAAGAAACCTTGTCGCAGTTTTTCTAACTGTAGATGTGAAAATGCGAAACAGTGTTTCATTAATGCCTGTACCATCATTTTTCATCTGAAGGTGAGCGGATCCCTTTCTCAAGGCACACCAGTTGGCCAGCATTCAGAGGGAAAGCACAATGGTGAAACTTAGGCAAGGAATATAGTCACTGATTGTTTAAATGGTTGGAGAACACTTTTGTCAACAACCACAAAACCTTGCCACTCTTTGCTGTACTAAAGGTACCATTCGTCATAAACAACCAAAACAGATGACTCCAAACTATAATTGTCAATGTGAAGAAAAATTTAAAAGCAATAAATGCATGTCATAAAACAATATAAAATTTATTCCTCTAGTAGACATGGATTCTGGTCCTGGTCATAGCACTTACTAGTTACAAAGCCAAGCTAAGATATCTAAGTTCTCTGGATCTCCTTTTGTTCGCTGATAAAATTAATACATTGCTAGTTTTGTTTCCCACCCTGCACTGCTTTGAAACTCAAATAAATAATAACTGTCAAAGCACATGAACAATCACAGTGTACCTTAAAACTGTAAGTATGATTCTAAAGTAATAGAAATAATTATGATCATTATTATTATTATAATGGGTCCTGGGATCCCAGCTCTGCATTTTTACTGAAGTAAGAAACCTCTCACATATATTACATTAATGGTTCTCTGAAGAATCATTAACATGACAGAGGTAGCACCCCAGTTTGGAGGCTCCTCAGTAGGTTAAACATAGAATTATCACATGACCCAGCATATCCACTCAGAAGAATGAAAAACAAGTGTTTAAATAAAACCTTGCACAAGCATGTTCATAGCATCACTATCCACCATAGCTAAAAGGTGGACAAGCAAACTGTGGTATATAAATGCAATGGAATATTATTTAGCCATAAAAAGGAATAAAGTTCTTATACCTGCACCAACATGGATGAACCTGAAAACATGATGCTCAATGACAGAAGCCAGATGCAAAGGCTACATGTTGTATGATTCCATTAAAATGAAATGTCCTGAATAGGCAAACCCATACAGACAGAAAATAGACTGTGGTTGCCAGGGGCTGGGTAGAGGTAGGTAGTGAGAAGTGACTGCTAGTGGGAATGGGGTTCCCTATTGGGGTGATGAAAATGCCTGGAAGCAGGCAGTGGTGATGCTTGTACAACACTGTGAATGTACTAAATGTCACTGAAATGTACTGAATGTACTAACTGTCACTGTATACATAATTGCATTTAAATACAATAAATCATATTTAAGATAGTTAAAATGGTACTTTCATGTAATGTGTAATTAAATTTTAAAAATTGCTATTTAAAAAAGCGGGACCACTGGTTTGAAAACTGGTTCAACTTAGAAAAATAAGGTTTTCCTGTGGGTTAAGTAATTTCACAGCCTACTAATCTGATGATTCAGTAATGGACTCAAAGCACCGTCTAAAACCATAACCAATGTCTGAGAAGGGGACAATGAATTATCTAAACCAGCAGTTCTCAGCCCTGATGTCAGAATACATAGCTTTCAACCAGTTGGATGAGAAGGGAAGAACCGCATGCCATAGATTGGAATTGGGTATAAGCTACAGTCCGTCTTACCAGGAGACAGTCCCCACACTCCAACTATAACTATCTTGGAGGGATCATTCCTCATGGAAAAGGGTTTGGGAATTACTGATCTAGTTGACAAAACAGCTGTGATCCAGATGATTCCAGACAGTTACAGAATAACATCCCCATGTCTTCTTAGAGCAGAGGCCCACACAACACTATCAATACAATGAGTAGTGAGGCCAATCACTTTTTTCCAAGCATGTTCAAAGATACATGGACAGATTTAAGAACTCTTCCATCCCATCCATGGGGAAATTCCACAGCTGGCAGGCCATAGAGCTCTCATGACCTCTAGCAATGTCTCCAATGGCCTGCTAAATACCAAATTAAGAATACCTCATGGGGAAGATACCAGAGCAGATGAGACCAGAGCCCCAAAGGCAACTCAGGGAAATGGAAGAAGTGAAGAGGAGAGAAGATGTTGGAAGCACCAAAAGAATGGCTCAAAATTTTTGCCTTATCACTACAATTTTTCTAGAGAAAACTTTTAGTATAGACAGAACTAATTTCTCAGTGTACAAAATTTTCTCCCCTAAGCTGTAACTTGCACTAAACACTTTACCATTAGCAGAAGTAATACAAACATATTTGGAAATGTTTTCCACCTCTGGAGCAGGAAACCAAATACCTTTCCAAGAAGTGAGTCAACATTTTCATTCTTGAGTACAGCTAAATTTGGGCAAATTTCAAGTACATTTGGGCAATTTTCAAGTACATTTTAAAATTCAGAAATACACTTTGCTCCCTCTTCTGACTTCAGACTTTTGAGATTCATAGATTCCCCCAAAACTTGCTTAGCTACTTTGTGAAAGTTGTTAGACATCCTAAACCTTTAGCCAAAACAGAAATACTCAAAGGATCTGAGAGATATGAGAATCTGTTGTGTAATCCTCTTCAACTTAAAATGCCCCAATGCAACATTTTCAACTGAATACCATATAAACAATAGGCATTTAAAACATGGATTTGGGTGGGAGATGCTTTATATAAAGTTTTCCTTGTTTTAAAGCCTTAATTTCTCCGTTCCTACAAAAACAAGATTCACTAAAAACCTGAAGCAGGCCTATGGATTTAAATCTTCAGTCAGGGAAGGGAGACATCTACTGGCAGATAAAATTAAAAATTTAAAAGATGTATTTATAGATATAGCTATAAATGTATATAAAATGCTATAATATATACAAATTATAACATATATGTCATATTTGTATATAATAGTGTTTTTATGTGTACTTACATACACACACACACACCTTAATCACATAAAACAAATATGGCACCAAAGCCATTTTATAGGTACTAAAAAGGACACAGTTAAAATATATTTTCTTAATACAGAGACCATGACCTAAAGACGTAAACTACAAAGGAATGACACAGGCAAACACAGTTGGTTAATATGACGCAGAAAATACAAGTCAAAAACCTCCACTCATGAAGAAGGTAATTGTATATCCATTTCTCCCCTAAAAAATTCAGTGTTATTTCCACTTAGTAAATTTTGACTTTTAATGTGATTTATTTTATTCTAACAGGAGTAACTACACTGGATTATTCATTTTTTTTGTTTATCTCTGACATGATTTGGTGGCATTTATAAGTCCCATTTTGACCTCCGTCTTTTTAGAGATCATCTTAAATTTTGATTTGTTTAGTTGGAAACCAACAATGCTCGAAAGTGTCATTTTTCTAAGGAGGTGTCAAAGAATGTCACTGCGCCTGCATAATCCAGGGTCATTGTCATCTGTTAGATGATCAGGGAAACAGAAGCAAGACTCCCTTCTCAACACACCAAGCCTCATGCCTTCTTGCTATTTCTCTCTCTTTTCTAAAATGGGAGGAACAAAAAAAAAAAAAAAAAAAAAAAAAAAAATCCTTTCCCCAACCAGCAGTAATCTCTCCAAAGGTCTTTTAATTTCAAAAGTCATAAGTGTTAATTAGCTATTATTAAGTGCCCTCTGTATAAATTAACATGATTGATGAAAAAATTAAGGCTAATGAAAAATGTAGCAATGCATGTATTTTTAAGCGACTATATTAAAAGATGGTGGTCCCTCTGGACAGAAACTAAGGCCCTCTGTTCTGTATCCTGACTTTATTATTATCTCTTGCTATCTTTCTTTCCATCACTTTTTTTTTTTTTTTTTTTTTTTGTATCAGGAAAAAAAGGCTGAATGTTTAATTCAGTTGTCTTACAATTTTAGTTTTTAAACTTGGGGCACTCAATGGCACACCTTATTTAATATTGTCCCGGGAGGTAAAAATGCCCCTCATTTTTAACCCTCCAAATGGAAGTAAAACGTCTTCCTCATTTAGAAAAGATCAAATTCTTCTGGTCTCCAGGGTGGATGGGAGCAGGCCTTGTGCGCAGCCCTGCAGGGCGCCCACGCTGTGGAGCTGGGGCCCCATTTCCAGAGCTGATGAGTCATCACCTGCCCGCCTTTCACTTCTTTGCCTCACCCTGTGGAGTATCTGGGACATAGTTCAAAATTAACAAAAGTTTTCCACAAAAATTAAAATGGAACCTACAAACCTATACCTTCGATTGAAAGTTAAATAATGTGAATTCATACTGAAGATTACTCAGGTTGAGAGATTTTTTTTTTTAACTAAAATATGTAGGATTGTCACAATGAGAACAACTCTATAATTGAAGATTTGGGGCATCTCAGACTGCCTGTGATTTAATTCAAAGCAGGTATCAGTGAGAATTTTTAAGAATAACAGGTACTCAAAAGTCATGAAATAAAATTACCAAAAAAAAAAAAAAATGTAGGGATAAGTAATTGGTCATTTAAAACTCTGAACAGAGATTTCTTTTCATATAAGGCATAAAATAGAATTTCATGTTTTTCTACAGATAATTGGAAAGAAAAGCATACTGTATACTCACAATATTTTTTTTTAAGATCACACTTTTATCCAGAATCAAATCTTACCCAGAGAAGATAAAAATCCTTCTATTTTGTATTTAATAAAAAAAGGAAAAGCAACTATTTTATGTTCTTTCCATAAACATGGCAGCATGGTGCAAATTTGTCAAGCTTTTTAAAAGGTGTCAGAATAATTTGGACCTCCAAATCTCTAAACTTTGTCTAAGCATCCAAAATGTCTTCATGATATGATATGATATGAAATGCATTGGCAATATGCAAGCGAGCTTGCCTGTCTGCCCCTGTTAGTGGTTTCACCAGGCATGCTTTCACGTTCTTTATCAACCTCTCTCCCTGCCTCCCAAATCAATCTCTCTTTAGTAAATACTTAAGAATCCAATAATGATGAACACTCAAAACACCCTACACTACCTCACATCCCATCTTTGGGACAAAGTCTACTTTGATGAGTTGCCCATCAGAATTGCCTCCTTTTGCTCCATTCCCCTGCATTTTTATATTCTTCTGGAGTGCTGTGTTTGCTGCAGACGGATACTCCTTTCTCAAAGGTGTCCTCATGCGCATTGGGTTGACTGCTGTGTTCGCTGTGGAGGGGCTTTGTTAATTAGCTTACTGCCTTTTCAGTGGGAGAAGGCTCTACAGCTGAGAACAGCAGACCATTGGTGAGATCCATTAGCTTGCAGGGACAAAAGAAAAGAGAGTGAGTCAGGGGGAGACAGAGATGGGTCCAAAATCATGTTCACAATTATGGACTGGTCTACTCATATCTGAAGATAAAAAAGCACTCAGTGCTAGGAAGATTTTGATGCTTGGTGTCAAGCCTCTTCTTCAAATAAGGAAGCAAGAGGTACCCCTATTTAAATGGGGAAGCAGTCAGGGGGCTGGGATGGCTCCACTGGTTAAGTGTCTGCCTTCTGCTCAGGTCATGATCCTGCGGTCCTGGGATCAAGACCTATGTGGGGGGAAAAAAAATCCCCACTCAACGGGGCTCCTGCTTTTCCCTCTGCCCTTCCCCATTCATGTTCTCCCCCCCCCTCTCTCAATTAAATAAATAAAATCTTTTTTAAAAATAAATAATAAATTAAAAAATAAATAAGGAAGCTGTAAAAAAGAAATTTAAGAATACAATTAGAGAAAACAAGCTCATTTAGGGCTACTTCTGGTTTTATAGGACTTATAATGTCTGTAGATCTACAATTGTGCCTTATTGTGAAAACAAATAAAGCAAGAGTAATGTAGAAGATACCGAATGTGTTCTTCCTCACCCACACAAATCCCTTTCAAAAGGGAAGCACCTAAAAAGGCTTTTATGGAAACATTTAGTCAGGACATTATTCCATTTTCAAAAAGAAAGATTGGCTATATTGCGATTTGGCATTCGAATCTGAAAAATACTTCTTGATGCTTTCAAGCATCTTCATTAACATCTTACCCCAAAGGGAATCATAATTAAGTGATCAATGATGTCACTCTATTGCTACTATGAAAAAAGTGAAAGAAAATCTTCCCAAGCAGAAAGATATATTTATGGCAAATTTCTACTAAGTATAATTTTAAATGAAGCCTAGGGGGAAAAAAATCCCTCAGTTCTGCTTTTAAAATATTACATTCTGGTGAATTATCATGGAAAAAAAAACATGTCATGGGTATCTCAGCTAAGTAAGAAGTATCTGTTTCTTACCATTGTTGACTAGGGAGGGCCCAAATGCAAAGAAGAAATAATACTTTCTTCTAAATTTCATATTGTTAGAATACTCTCTACCTAACTAAGTAGGTATTTAGATTAATACTTCTTGGAGTGTTCACTAAGGGAGGGAACCATTTTAAGAAAAACAACATTCAAGGTGCCTTTCTAGTTTCCCTTCCAAAACACATAAACTTTCTCTCTGCTCAGACCAAGGTGGCAATCTGTTGGAGTGGCGTGTAGGGAGGCATGCTCAGGATTACCCTGGAAGAATGGATCTCCACCTGTGGTCCCAGAGAAGAAGGATGAGCATCCCTGGAACCCACTAGAAATGAAAATTCTCATGCACCTCCCCAGCCCTACAGGATCAGAAACTCCCAGGGTGAGTTCTAGCACTAACATGTTTTAATCACCCTCCGGGGTGATTCCAATAGGCATTCAAGTTTCACTACCGCTGTAAAAGAATCAAAGAAGAAATTGGACTAAACATAAAATCATTATTCCATTTCTGACATGAAATCTAGAATTTAATAGTAGCACAATGGTCTTTTTTAGAAAACTCCATTTATTTATTTTAGATGGAGATAAAGAGCACACAAGCAGTGGGGAGGGGTAGAGGGGAGGCAGAGAATCCTAAGCAGACTCCGTGCTGAGTGCAGAACCTGACGTGGGAGTCCATCTTATGACCCTGAGATCATGACCTGAGCAGAAACCAAAGCCAGTGCCCTACCAACTATGCCACCCGGGCACCCAGACAATGGCCTTAAAAGGCTAACATTATTGAAGACAAAAGAATTTCCTAGATCTCTTTAGCTCTCATTTAACATATTGAGGGTTAAGCCCAGTGAGCAGATCATCGATTAGGGAAGCAAGAGAAAATCCCTCCCATTGTTCACCTGGAGGAGAGATGGGGGGAAAAGAAAGTCAGACAAAAGAAAGAAGAGATATGCCCTGATGGCCCCATTCCCAAGGGTCTCTCGCTATACAGAGCAGCACTAGTGAGGAGGGTCGGAGAGAGAAAAGGTCTAGTTTGAGTTTCTGAGCTGCCCGTGTTCTTCATATGGTATTGAAACTAGATTGAGAGCCAAAGGGCCTTCCATGAGGCTCACTGTGGTTGAGAACAAAGTGAGTTCAAAGCTGAGCCTGGAGGGTGGCTGGCTGGAGATAAAGCAGTCACTTGGAAGGATCTGCATCTATAAGGCCAGGGGCAGGGGGCAGGCTGAGTCCATGGAGAGGGTTTCAGTCCCCAGTCCTAACCTCAGACCATGCTCTGAGGAATAGAGCGTATCACACCATACACACCCAGGCAACAAAGCAGTTATATAAGAAATAAAAAATAAGATATTCAGAATTAAGTTACATAAAATAATTATGAAGAATAAAATATGCAACCAAGCAAATATTTTTTTTATGGAATATAAGAAATCACCTAATTCTTCCAATGGCACATTCCCAGAGTCAAAACAAGCTGTGTGCCCACATGGGCACCTCTGTGGGATAAAAGTAGATAGTGTCTTCATTGCTTAGGAACTGGGGCTCAGTGCTGCTGCACAGTGGAACTCATAATCCCAAATATTTGTTCTCAGGAGTGACACCATTCAGGTGCCAGGGAGACAGCTCACATGCTTTACCCTGTGTCCTCAAAACAAGATGACTGCTTCCCAATGCTGTGATGGTTCAAGGTGGTCCTGAAACTGTGCCCCATAGCGTTAACAAGGTTGAAATTAACAGAAAGTCTGAAGCCTGCTTTTCAGAGAACTGTTTCCCCCCTGATCAGCTTTTGTGTCTTTTCAGACCTCACTAACAAACTCACTGGTTGTCTCTGCAGAAGCCTGGAGTCAAGGTCAACTGACAGCATTCCAGCCTATGAACAAGCAAAGTCCCACGTTCCTTACCCAAGAAAACGAGCCCAAGATCCGTCTACCAGCTCTCAGCTCATGCGCATAGCTCGGTCTCCTTGCCCTAAGGTAACCTCCTGACATCAGGGTTGTATTTTGCCTCATTCTGTTGTTAAATCTCTACCCCAAAGTAAACATGGGAATATACATTATATATATGTTTGCTCAATATGCATGCTATATCTTGCCTCATGAATAATCATAAATTCCCCCCACCCTTTTCACTGGTATGTATGTAATCTCAACCCCTGTGGCTGTAGAACATTTGTTCTTTCCCTCTTCTGAGATGCAGATTTGATGCTTGTCCTCCTGTCTCTTCATTTGGCTGCCTTTGGAATAAACTCTCTCCTTGATGCAAACCTGATGTCTCAATGATTGACTTTGCTCCCCATTGGACAGACGGACGTGAGTTCAGTTCCAGTCCCACTGCTGACTGAGAGACAGATGCTGCTTCAAAGCAAGATGTTGAGCAGAGGAAGCTCTCAGTGTATCAGATTCTCTCAGCAAGAGTAGGACAGAATTCTTGTGTAATGAGATGTCATTTCCCAGAAGTGCTAAGTGTCCATTTTCTTGCTTCTCCTCTTGCTCTAATTCATGATCCTGGAGTACTCAGGAACGAGCTCAGCTTTCATGACAAGTGTATATGATGAGTGGGAGGCAGGCCTTTAACCATGTCACAGGACCAATCACAGATCACATACAACATTTTCTGGATATGCCCAAGAAGGAGAAATGTTCATGAAACACCTATTAATTCTGATTTTCCAACTACTTACTAAAGTACACACCATATTAAGCAAAACAGCACAAGATGATCAGGAGAAGATGCTCAAATAGAGTAAGTTGTGACCTGTGGGAGAATGAAATTAATTTCATCTGCAGTATCCAGTATGGGGATTGAACTATTCCTTCCTCTAAATTTAACAAAGAAATGTTAGCAAAGAAAAAGAAAAAATTCTAACTTTAGTTATTTTACCTTTAAAAGAATTAAGGTAATTTTTAAAATTTTAGAAAAGTATGGTATGCCTGATTTGAAAGAAACTGCATATGAAATATGCAAAGAAAAAGATGCCATTTCACTAAAAATAAGAAAATTAGAATAACAAAACAAAACCATTGTTTGATTTTGAAGGAGATGTGTGTAGAAACAGTCTCCAAAATTTAGAGTCTATTTTCTGGCCATCATAGATCAAGGTACAGTCTAAACGAAAGAGAAAGGTGAATATGTTGGGTATAGAATTTTCACTTCAAAAAATATATTCAAGAATTGAAAATTCAAAACAAGAAAAACTCGAGATAAACTGTATGCATCTAAAGAGATGGTGTTGATCATTAGTACATAAGTAGTGATGTTTATAAGATAAAATTTAATAACTTGTATAATTTTTCTTTTGTAACAATTTTATTATATACAACTCTATTACAATATTTACCCACACAAAATATTGTTTTAAAACTTTTACTGAGATTCTGGTTGCTATTTCCCTCAGCCGAGCCAGAGTTCTCCAAATTAAGACAAAGGAAAAATGTAAATAATATAATGATTCAGGAAATGTTATCTCATTTGGCATTACTACTAATGGAACCAAGTCATGAAAATCTTGATCACAAGAACATTTTTTTTTTAAAGATTTTATTTTATTTGACAGAGAGAGATCACAAGTAGGCAGAGGCAGGCAGAGAGAGAGGAAGGGAAGCAGGCTCCCTGCCGAGCAGAGAGCCCGATGTGGAGCTCGATCCCAGCACCCTGGGACTATGACCAGAGCAGAATGCAGAGGCTTTAACCCACTGAGCCACTCAGGCATCCCATACAAGAACGTTATTAATGATTCTGCTGAAATGAAATCAGAAAAATTAACTTACAAAATAAACAAGTATGAATATATTGAATGAATTATGTATTTATTTTACTAGTCATCCAACTATCACCAACCCATCAACAGAACACTCAGACAGGTACAATAATAAGTTTTTCTACAATATTTTGCCAATTTTCAAGCATATGAAAGCCATAGCTTTAAATATATTTTTCATTGTTGTCATTACAAAGGTGTACCTAGCAAGGTAAGAGAATAGAACTTATGTAAAAGTCTCTTGGTTTGATTTATATTTATATATATTTATATTTATATTCATATAGTCCTGGTAGTCTTCCTTAGGTCCTGCAAATGTTAGAGGTGAGCTCGGCAGGCCCAGATCACGTTTAGGAAACAAAAGATCATGGGATTGCCATCCTCACATGTTACTGGTAGATACCCCAGAGTGGCCAGGGATGGGGGCACATGAAACATAGCCCAGACAACTCCAGCTGTAACACACCAGGAACCAATAGAGGCTGGGCAACCCCTTACTACATGAAGCCAACAGATCATGGGAGCCTCTACCCCAAATCTCATACCCCCACACACGATCTTGGAAAACCGCAGCGTGGACTCTAAGAGACTGAAAAATTGATCCTGAAGAGTCTGAATTAAACCTTAAAAAAATTTGTTAGAATGACTGGTTGAGGCGAAGGGTTAATTTGGGTAGTACCGAATACGTTTTCAACCACTACCGCCATTACCAAGTGTTGGTAAGGAATGTTGGGTTAATAGCTAAGAAGTTAAGGGGGATAAAATCCTTTTGCTCCTCCAAACGACAGAGTAAAGAAGCCCTTCTGCTTGTGTGAAGGCAGGTGGCAGGTAACAAGCAATGGATCCCGATAGGAAATGCAGGTCTAGCATGGCAGGAAAAAGAATACAATCGCAGACACTAATATCAGTTTCTGTCTTCAGACTTCACTGGACAACTTTCCTTACTTTCAAGCAAGCACGCAGATGTTTGTGCCCTTTACCAGACATCTACGCTGGTCTGTAACCTGATGAATGGCCAATGACACTTGAGTCAGAAAGGATGATTCTCTCATTTCTCCCCCACCTTTTTAGGCACCTCTATCAAGAAAACATTAGCCAAAGCAGCTAATTTATTGAGTGTTTAACTTGCATTTTGTTCTTACTCCCATAGGTCTCTTTTCATCTCTCAGGTGACCAGTGCAATCAGAGGAACAAAGCACCCCTGCCTACATGTTCTGCAGTGCTGAAGCAAGCCCTCCTAAATTTGTACCCAGCAAGGGGGAATCCCACTAGGGAACCTGTCCTTTGAGTAGGATCAAGTGGAATTTAGCTAATTGGATAAAGGAATAAGTCCTACGAGACTTCTTGCATCTTACTGTTTGGGACTGCAACATGTTACACTTTCATCTCTCCTAAACACTGAAAACCTTTTAAGTTCAACAGGAAGTGAGGTGATGGACTGCTGGATAGAAGGAGTGGGTGGAAAATTCTGAATCGAAACAGTAAAAGCCGTCCCATTCTCTCCCAACTGAAAATCGCTCATGTTGGAAAACAGAGACCTTTGCAACACAATGTAGAAGAGAACTTGAAGCCTAATCTGCTCATTCGGAGGGCTCCTCTTGTAATAAACAAATGTGTTGACACAATATCACTCCCATCATTTTGGTTTTTTTTCTTCCCTTTGCAGCATGGAAATGTTTAGAAATCTATTTGGACTAACAAGCAAACAAACAACGAAAAGCAGTCATCTTCACTTTTAACACTAAACACTTAAACCCTGAACTTTAAACACAAAAGAAATCAGAGTGAGTAAAAACAGACCGTGTAGTCAGGCTGATTAATAAACAGACTAGTGCAAAATGAAGTAGGAATTACATGAATTAAATCCCCAAGATAGTCTCGTGTTGAGTCTTTCCGTTATAAAGTGGGCCCTTAAAACAACATATGTGATCATTAAAATACCTCCTCCTTATGAAAACAGCATCCAAATGAGGTTCAGCATTTGCTTTTGCAAAAACTTAAAACAACAATGCTAAATGATGGTGTGGGAAGAGTTTGTAACTTTGATGTAGTAATATTGTTTATCTGGTTTTCTTCCAGACTTTTTTTAGAAAGAAATGTTTTAGCCAACTATAACTCTATAGAGGAGTTAGGTTGGGGGAAGAAAATTTGGAATAACTAAAAAATCTGTGGATTCTATTGTACTAATGGTACATATTAAAATTGTGAAGTGTGGAGAATCAAAAAAGATCCTAATTAAGCTTTTGTAAATCACAGTTTCTACAGCAAACAATTGATGTGATTTTATAAAGAGCTTTTAAAAAAAAAAAAAATCTGTGAGTAAATAAAAAACAGGACCGCATCTGGAAAATGGAACAATGGAAGAACAATAACAACAACAACAACAACAACAAAAAATAGGAAAATGCTGTCAAGAAAATCAATTAAAGCTGTCCAAGACATGTCAGTGGCTGAAAGGAAGGTCGGGTCTGCAACAAAAGGAATTAACTATGTGGAAATAGAAAGAGAGGGAGAAGCATGATGGTCTATTAATGTTTACAACACCAAGCCTTGTTTTTATCATGGAAGTATTATTTCTATTTTTCTTGAGCCATTCTTAATTTTCACAGATTTTTTTAAGAACACTATTATTAACCTAAGATGCTGAATGCCACTGGATTATGCAAGAGAAATATCAGCTGTACCAATAAGTCTAACCAAAACAAAAAATTTTAAAGATGAACTATTAACAACTCCCTTGTTGCATCAGTGTATGATTTAGACCAGAATACTTACATAACATCCTGTAGATCATGCTGACCCTCCCATCACTGCACACTTAACTCACTTAGAAGTTCACTTCTTTGGGGTACCTGGGTGTCTCAGTCGGTTAAGCCTCCGAGTCTTGATTTTGGCTCAGGTCACGATCTCAGGGTCATGGGATCGAGTCCTGCTTTGGGCCCCATGCAAAGCCTGGAGTCTGCTTAGGATTCTCCCTCTCCCTCTCCCTCACCCTCTGCCCTTATCCCCACTCTCAATCTCTCACTAAGAAGAAGAAGAAGAAGAAGAAGAAGAGGGGGAGGGGGAGGGGGAGGAGGAAGAGGAAGAGGAAGAGGAAGAGGAAGAAGATCACCTCCTCCACGGCCCCACACAGGGAACAGGGTCACATGCAGGAGTAATGTGCTACCTACATGTTCAGATTTCAAGAATGCAATTACTTGGCTGTACACATAACTCATGAAATGTCAGCATTAAAGCTTCATTCCTCAGCTTCAGACTGAGCAGGTGACATCTAAACTGTTACCTGTCAATTACACTTCTGAGTGAATGAGCTTATCAAATATTTTGCTAAGAGCAGAATTTCAACAGGGAAGAGACAGCCCAAAGGCTACTAAAGGGGACCAGACAGAAGACATTTAAAAATGACCAGAACAGAGGTGCCTGGGTGGCACACTTGAGCAATCCAACTCTTGATTTCCGCTCAGGTCATCATCTGAGGGGTTCAGATCCAGCCTCAAGCCGGCTCTGCACTCAGCATGGAGTCTGCTTAAGACCCTTCTCCCTCTCTCTCTGCCCCTCCCCACCCCTCACACACACACACTTCCTTTCTAAAAATAAATAATGTTTTTTAAAGTGGCCAAGACAAGAACCTCTCTCAATTTTGTGAGACTCATAAAAGAGTTCTATAACTCCCTAAATCTTTCTCTTGAAGGAACTAGAAATAGTTAGCTAGGACAGACAGGGAAAATAGCCACTCCCAAAGCTGTGGCCCCCTGATTAAAGTGAAATATAGCTCAAGACCTCTCCCAAGAATAATTTTGCATGAAAGTTACTAGTGGATGAATGACAACTGGGGGCGTTGGAAACATAGTGTGTACAGCAAGAAGAGAAGGAGATAAAATCTCTCTCTGTGGGGCACCTGGGTGGCTCAGTTGGTTAAGCAACTGCTTTCAGCTCAGGTCTTGATCCCAGGGTCCCAGAATCAAGCCGCACATCAGGCTTCCTGCTCAGTGGGGAGTCTGTTTCTCCCTCTGCCCCTCACCCTGCTCATGGTCTCAAAGAAAGAAAGAAAGAAATCTTAAAAAAGAGGGGAAAAAAAGCTCTCTGAACCCAAATGGTTTAACATCCACTAAGAAAGAACAGTAAATACATTGGCTTGAAAATATACACGGAAAGAGAATGTAAAAGAAGTATCTTCTAACAATGGCTTGTGGGAGTTGATACTACAGCATTCAATAGGAGTGACACAGAAAAATGAACCTGGCTGAGCACTTCATTAAGAGCCCACCCTTTGGTGAGAGAACACACCACGTGTTTGGCTATTCCAAGAGGCACAAGAGATGCCAAAAGCTAAAATTTACTTAAAAAAGCGAGAACAACCCTAATGAAGAAGAGAAAACATATGTGTGGTAAGCTATGGGGGTAGGAGCTCCGGAGACCATTCAGAGAAGCTGGTATTTTGGCAGGGAGCTTCTGGTTTTGAAGATCTGTAGGCAGTTCAGAGAAACACACACACACACACACACACACACACACACACACGACATTGAAACATGAGATAAAAACCCATAACTTCACTCATAACTTAAAATATGTACAAAAACCATACCACTATCAACTATCTGATTGGCAAAAGTCTAAAAGATGTGATCAATTGTGTGGGCTGAGACGCAAGGATATCTGGCACGTCCATGGCACGTCCATCTCCATCCTGGCAGACATATGAATTGGAATAGAATCTCCATGAGAGTCAATTTGCAAACATATGTAATATATTTTTGATATATATGACGTTTTAAATTATACCACTTATTTTTAAATCATTGTACATTTCCATGGATTTGTAAGAAATAACCTACATCTTATGTATCTTTTACCCAGTTCCCCTCAATAGCAACATCTTGCAAAATCATGGCCTGACATACATTTAGGATATTGACAGGTATACTGGTGAAATATAGACTACTTCCATCACTGCAAGGATCCCTTCTACAGCCACACCAATGTCCCTCCATCCCTTGACCCTATCCTTAATTCCTTAACCCGTCTTAACTCCTTAACTCATACAATCACCAATTGGTTCTCCATTTTTATAATTTTGTCATTTTAGGAATGTTTTATAGATGGAACCAGACAGGATATAGCCTTTGGGGACTGACTTTTTTCACTCAGCCTAATTCTCTGGAAATTCTTTTAAAAATTGTGTTATCAATAGCTCATGCATTTTTTTTTTCATAGCTGAGTAGTATTCCTTGGCACGGATATACTGAGGTTTGCCTACCCATTCACTCATTGAAAGACATGGGGGTACTTTCAGTTTGGGGGTATTATAAACAAAGCTGCTGTAAACAACTATGTTCAGGTTTTTGTGTGAAGGTAAATTTTCATTTCGCTGAGGAAATTGCCAAGAATAGCAGTCTTTCAGTCACATATCTTTACATTTTTAATCTAAAAGTTGGATTTATTAGTTCACACACTGAACTGTATGGGACCCACGTTCTCCACACCCTCACCAGCATTTGGCATTATCATTATTTTTTATTTTAGCCTTTCTGACAGATACCTCACTGTGATTTTTTTAAAGATTTTATTTATTTATTTGACAGACAGAGATCACAAGTAGACAGAGAGGCAGGCAAAGAGAGAGGAGGAAGCAGGCTCCCCGCTGAGCAGAGAGCCCAATGTGGGGCTCGATCCCGGGACCATGAAATCATGACCTGAGCTGAAGGCAGAGGCTTTAACCCACTGAGCCACCCAGGCATCCCCTCATTGTGATTTTAATTTCATTTCCGTATGTGGTTTCACATACTATTTGCCTCCATACATTCTCTTTGGTGAAATATCTCTTCATGTCTTTTGCCTATTTTCTAATTGGATTTTGTTTTTTACTGTTGAGTTTCAAGAATTTCTTCATCTATTCTAAATACTCTGTTTTTGTTGAATATGGAGTTTGCAAGCCTTGGTGAGTCTGTCATCACTCACTACAGATCACCATAACCAATAAAATAATGGTGAAAGTGTATCAGGATTTGTTGAGAATTACCAAAATGAGTCACTGACACTCTAAGTGAGCAAATGCTGTTGGAAATATGGTGCCAAAAGACTTACTCAACACAGGGTGGCCACAAACCTTCAATTTCTAAAAAACACAATATCTGTGAAATATAGTAAAGCAAAGTGCAAAGTGAGGCATGCCTGTAAATTGCCTTTGTGCCTTTGTCAAAAATCAGCTGGACATATTTGGGGGGATCTATTTCTGGGTTTTTATTCTATTCCATTGATCTACTGTCTATTCTGCCAATGACACAGAGTCCTGACAAATATACCTAATAGTTGTCCTAAAATTGGGTAGTCCTATTGTTGGTGGGAATGCAAGCTGGTGCAACCACTCTGGAAAACAGCATGGAGGTTCCTCAAAATGTTGAAAATAGAACTGCCCTATGACCCAGCAATTGAACTACTGGGTATTTACCCTAAAGATACAAATGTAGTGATCCAAAGGGGCACATGCACCCGAATGTTTATAGCAGCAATGTCCACGATAGCCAAACTATGGAAAGAACCTAGATATCCATCAACAGATGAATGGATAAAGAAGATGTGGTATATATACACAATGGAATACTATGCAGCCATCAAAAGAAACGAAATCTTGCCATTTGTGACAACATGGATGGAACTAGAGTGTATCATGCTTAGCGAAATAAGTCAAGCGGAGAAAGACACTATCATATGATCTCCCTGATATGAGGAAGTGGTGATGCAACATGGGAGCTTAAGTGGGTAGGAGAAGAATAAATGAAACAAGATGGGATTGGGAGGGAGACAAACCATAAGTGACTCTTAATCTCACAAAACAAACTGAGGGTTGCTGGGGGGAGGGGGTGCGAGAAGGGGGGTGGGGTTATGGACATTGGAGAGGGTATGTGCTTTGGTGAGTGCTGGGAAGTGTGTAAACCTGGCGATTCACAGACCTGTACCCCTGGGGATAAAAATTTATGTTTATAAAAAATAAAAAATTTAAAAAAAAAAAACTAAAAATTGGGTAGTCCTAACTCTTTAAAAAAAAAAAAGTTATTGCAGATATTCTAGTTCCTTTGACTTTTCACATAAATTTTAGAATAACCTTCTCTATATCTATAAAAAAAGATCCTACTGTGATTTTGATAAGAATTAATGGTAAGCCCATATATCAAGTTGTAGAGAATTGAGGTCTTTATTACACTGAGTATTCATATCCACAAACATGTCATTTCTCTCCATTTATTTAGATCTTTGATTTCTCTCATCAACAGCTTATAATTTTCATGATATACACATTGTACATGAAAATTTACACCTAAGAATTTCTAATTGTTGTTGTTGTGAGTGATTATAAGTGGTGCTGTATTTTTAATTTGGTGTCTACATATTCATTGCTAGTATAGAAATTCAACTGATTTTTCTATGCTTATCTTATATCCTATAATCTTACTTTATTAAATTGGTAGTTCTAGGAGTCTCTGCGAGTCTCTGCAAATATTTCTTGGGAGTTTTACATACAGAATCATATCATTTGCAAATAAAGATAGTTTTTTTCTTCCTTAATAATTCTTATACCCCTTTATTTCCTTTTCTTGCCTTAATTCACTGACTAGAACTTTCACTACTCCATTTGAATAAGAGTGATGAGCTCAATCCCCCTTGCCTTATTTTGATATATAAAATATAATGTTATCTGTAGGATTCTTGCAAAGTGTGAGAGCACCTTATCAAGTTGAAGAGGTTTCCAACTATTCATAGTATTCTGAGATTTTTATCATGAATAACTGTTGAATTCTGTCAGATGATTTTTCTGTATCAGCTCATATGCTCATTGGGATTTTTCTTCTTTAGCCTACCAATATAATCAATCACACTTGATTGATTTTCAGATCCTGAACTGAGAGATGACTTCCCTGGAGTAAACCTCACTTGGTCATGGTATATAATTACTTATGTATATTGCTGAATTTTATATACTAATATGTTGTTAAGGGTACTTCCCTCCATATTTATGGTCTGTAGCCTTCCTGCCTTGGCTGTGTCTGGTTTTGGTATCAAGGTAACATTAGCTTCACAAAATGAATTGGGATGTGTTCCCTTCTCTTCTATTTTCTTGAAGATGTTGTATGAGGTTGGTATTAATTCTTTTCTAAACATTTCTTAGAATTCTCCAGCAAAAGTATCTGGCTCCAAGGAGATTTTTAGTTAATAATTCGGTTTCCTTCAGAGTTGCAGTGATATTTAAGTTATCTATTTTATTTTGGGTGAATTATAGTAGTTTTGTTTTTTAAGGAATTGGTCTGATTTATCTAAATTCTCAAATGTGTGGGAGCACCTGGATAGCTCAGTCAGTTAAGCACCTGACTCTTGATTTTGGCTCAAGTAAGGATCTCGGGGTCTTGAGATTGAGCCCTGGTTTGGGTTCTGTGCTCAGCAGGGAGTCTGCTTGAGATTCTCTCCCTCTCCCTCTTCCCTTCCCTGTTCAATAAATAAATAAAATATTTTAAAAAAATAAATTCTCAAATGTATAGGTATAGAGTTTTTCATAATATTCCATTTTTTATTAATTCCTTTCTTCTGTTTGCTTTGGGCTTTACTCTTTTTCTTGATTCTTGAGATGCAAGCTCACATGAATAGTGAGAGCTTTCCACTTTTTTTATGTGAACATTGGTCTTATAACATTTTCTCTCAGTACTGCTTTAGCTACATCTCACAAGTTTTAATATGTTGAATTCTCATTTTTATTCAGTTCATTGTATTTTTAAATTTCTCTTTAATGTCTCATTGACACATGGACTATTCAAGAGTGTCTTCTTTACTTTCTGATTGTTCAGAGATTTTCCTGTTATCTTTCAGCTATTGATTTTAGTTTGATTTCACTGTGATCAGAGAACATACTCTGTATGATTTAAATTCTTTTAAACTTATTAAAGTGTGTTTTGTAGTCCATAATATTTTCTGATGGTTTGAACCAATGGTGACTCAAAAAACAATGTGCTCTGTCATTGGATATAAATATAACAATTTACATATAAACATAAATCTATAAATATCAATTAGATACCTAGTATGTGCTATATTGATCAGAGTTCATGTGCAGAAAATAGAATCCACTCTAATCCCCTGTGTTGGAGGCCATGGCAT
This sequence comes from Mustela putorius furo, assembly GCF_011764305.1. Lineage (NCBI taxonomy): Eukaryota > Metazoa > Chordata > Mammalia > Carnivora > Mustelidae > Mustela > Mustela putorius. Next base: position 5,731,121 of record NW_025422022.1, on the reverse strand, counting down.
GGTTGGAGTCGAGGACCAAACCAGGCCCTGACTTGTGTCTCTTTCAAAGTCCGAACACCTTGACAAGGTTAAGGATGGGAAAGTTGAGTAACTGAGAAAAGGGTCTGTGCTATGTGTCGTTCGCTCGCCTACGTGACTTCCCACATGCTCTCCCTACAGAAGGGAAGAATGTGGTCAGGGTCATGAGTTCTTAGTTGGTCCTTGTTATTCTGTACCTCCCATGATCCACTCCCTGGTTGATTGTCTTGCTAATGGCTTTAGCTGAGACTTCCTGGCATCACTAGGTTTGCTTGTAGTTAATGTAAACTTGTTATAGGAACTTGTGGTCATCTGACTAGGTACTGATGTATTACTCCCTCTATTGTGATCTGCCTTATAAATGCTTGTAAGATGTGGAATAAAATTGGCACTGTTGGACATCATCTTCAGTGTCCCCCCTGCCCCCATCTCTTTGTCTCTTAATTTCTTTTCCCCATCCTCTTAGCCCTCACGGTTTTCCTTGTCGATTCGTCACACTGGCTACAACACCCTTGTTTCTCATCTCCATTTCTATAGAACCCCAGTCTTCTGCAAAGTGTTTCTAATAGTGTTGTGATTTTGTTACATTGACTGCGACAAAAGAAACATCATATTTGAACTTGGCATGTGATGCTACCATGGGATGTTAGCCAGTTCCTTAGGGATCTTTCATGTTTGAAGTGGGTAATCCAAACTGTCCTGCTCCATTGTGCATTGTTGATGGCAATAAGCTCAAATGCAGCACTTACTCTAGTGCAATTGGAAACACTTATTAGTGATTTTATAACTAAGTGTGCCAATTATTTTTAATGGCTATAAGAATCTCAAAATGGAGTAAAACTCTTGTTTAAGAATTGAAGTTACATTTAATAAAAAGTCTCAAGAAACCAATTATTTAGTAACAAAACTTACTGTTAGAAAGATAAAATTTGGGGGGCACCTGACTGTCTCAGTCAGGGGAGCATGTGACTCTTGATCTTGGGGTTGTGAGTTTGTGCCCCATGCTGGGTGCACAGATTACTTAAAAATAAAATCTTAAAAAACAAACAAAAAGGGCACCTGGATGTCTCAGTCAGTAAAGCATCAGACTCTTGATTTCGGCTCAGGTCATGACCTCAGTTTGCGAGTCCTGCATTATTGGGCTCTGTGCTGGGCATGGAGTCTACTTAAGATTCTCTCTCTCCCTCTGCCCCTCAAACACACCTCCACTCATACACATGTGTGCATACACTCCCTCTTTAAGAATTTTAATTTAATTTTAATTTAAAGAAGAAAGAAAAGCTGGATTCTACTCTTTAATAGTATAATAAGTTAATTTATTAATGACAGGTCACATGAAGCTGAAGAGGTTCTGTATTGTAACTGAAAAACAACAGTTTCTCCAATCAGGTCGATGAGTCAACCTATTTCTTTAATAAACTCTTATTCTGTACCATCTGTAAGATTTTTAGATGACAGTAAAATTCGAGAAAAGTATTTTGCTGCAAAGATCTATCCCAAAGAAACAATGGCCCAGATATATTTAATATTTGATTTTCCTACCTGGAAACAAAAGGTCTGTCTTGAGAGAGAAATGTTGGCATAATACTAGTGATACTCGTCAATGGTTGGCTACAAGAGAGGTTTTTGCCTCTCTTGTGTGAAAAGAAAGTCCTAACATTATTACTATGCAATATTTTCTTTTTATTTATTTATTTATTTTAATTATGTTCAATTAGCAACATACAGTACATCATTAGTTTTTATGTAGTATTTAATGATTCATTAGTTGCATGTAACAACGAGTGCTCATCACGACACGTGCCCTCCTTAATACCCATCACCCAGTTACCTCAACCCCCCCCACCCGCCTCCCTTCAGTAACTCTCAGTTTGTTTCCCAGAGTCCAAAATCTCTCATGGTTTTTCTCCCTCTCTCATTTCTTCCCATTCAGTTTTCCCTCCCTTCCCCTATGGTCCTCTGCTCTATTCCTTGTGTTCCACATATGAGTGAAACCATATGACAATTGTCTTTCTCTGCTTGACATATTGCCTCAGCATAATCCCCTCCAGTGCCAACCATGTTGATGTAAATGGTAGGTATTCATCCTTTCTGAGAGCTGAGTAATATTCCATTGTATATATGGACCACCTCCTCTTTATCCATTCATCTGTTGAATGAAATCTCAGCTCCTTCCACAGTTTGGCTATCCTGGATACTGCTGCTATGAACATTGGGGGGCATGATGACACACTATTTTCTTCACAGACGGAGGTGTTGCTAAAAAGTACAGGAGATGAAGAAAGTTCTGGACAATACAAAATATGTTAGATCATTCAACAATGTTTTAAAAATTGAGAACCTGGACGAAGAGCACATGAGTTTCCATGCCATACCGAGATGTGGACTAAAGAGCAGGAATTCCCAACAAGGTGTTTGAACATCAGGAGTTCTTCAAGGAAACATCAGGCCAGATTTGCAGAAGGTTTTGAAGATGAAGACTAACTACAGAAGTCAGCCTACAAGGCACACTTCTTTTTTTTTTTTTTTTAATCACATGAATTAGTTCAGCAAATTTCTGCAAAGCCTCGGGGAAAATGTTTTCACTTCAAGTAATCAGATTCCTGGATTTTAAAGGAAACTGAACTGTTAGAAAAATCATGTGACAAAGGGAAGTCTTGGAATGTTTCTATTGCTACTTTGGTTTGATAATGAAGGACACCAATAGGTCTCAAATCTTATTGTAATCCACATCAAAGAACTACAGAGCAAAACAGAATATTCTCCTTCCCTTTCAGTACAAGTGTACAATGGGGTAAGGGATCCATCTCTCAGCCCTCACTCATCTGAGACCTTGACTTTGAGAAAAGAGGAAGAATTTATAAACTGCAACAGTGTATTCAAGATAAGATTTGCCAATATCTCCCTAGATCATTTCTCTAGGGGAGAAGATGCTGTCATTCAAAAGAAACATTTTTGGCTCTTTTTCAACTTCTTACATGTGTGAGCAAGACTTTTATTGCTTCATAAATATCAAAAGCAGGGACAGAAATCTTCTCATTTCAACTGAAAATGAAATCCATGTGTGTTTATCTCAAGTACAACCCAGAATTGAGTATTTGCATAGCAAAGAGAAAAAAAAAGCAAAAAGAAGAAAGAGAAAGAAAAAGAAAGATTCACATTAAAGAGTTAAACTTTATTCTGTGTTTCTAGTTTCAAAACTAAAACTTTATGCATTTATAAACTAAAAGTAATCAATGCAGGCAAATAATAATTTTGTGATCTCTAGACCTATGTTTGAGTCTAATAAGGTTATTTGTTTAAAAATATATATATTTCTCCAGGGCATCTGGGTGGCTCAGTCAGTTAAACATCTGACTCTTGATCTCAGTTCAAGTCTGAATCTTAGGGTGATGAGTTCAAACCCTGAACTGGGCTTCATGCACTTTAGAAATTAAAAAAAAAAAAAAAATGTTTTCTAAGTGATATATGCATCTTAGACTATTTTTTAAATTCATAATACTGCTTTGGCTTATGATTTTAGAGACCTCACATTTCAACATAATCAATAAATTTTCACATTGGAAATAACACTATTTAAAATCAACTTACACTCTAAATTACAACCTAAATTAAGTCTACCAAGACTACCACTGAAAAAAATAATTTCCATTTTAGTTGAACATGGTTATTTGGTAGAGATTTATTATCTTTTGCCTTTATAAAAAGGAAAGATTAGGGCACCTGGGTGGCTCAGTGGGTTAAGCCGCTCCTTCGGCTCAGGTCATGATCTCAGGGTCCTGGGATTGAGTCCCGCATTGGGCTCTCTGCTCAGCACGGAGCCTGTTTCCTCCTCTCTCTCTCTCTGCCTGCCTCTCTGCCTACTTGTGATCTCTCTCTGTCAAATAAATAAATAAAATCTTAAAAAAAAAAAAGGAAAGATTAACTACCTTTTTATCTAAGAAAGATCAGCAAAAATGACATTTTTTAGTTTTAAGAAATGGAAGGCTACTCTTGACCACAGTATATACCATAACCATACCTCACTATCATCAACAGAGTAGAAATTTTTGACAAGACTCTTGAATCTACTTGGATATGGCAAAAATGTCAAAATAATTTATTTTTAAGGCAAGTCCGAAATCTCTTCTACCTGTATTCTGACTGGTATCAGAATTGATATTCTTTGTGGAAAGGGGAACCACACAAAAGAGAAGACTACTAAGTTACCCAAAATAAACAGATCCACATAAAAAGATGATTGTTAGAAGAGACTGACAATTGTGACTCAATAATTACATCACAACTCACAGACCACAGTAACAATTCCAAGAATTGGAAATAAATCTTTTTATTTGTTGTTTTTTTTATTCTTGAAGCAAGAAGTCTTGAAAACCCTAAGTCACAGCCTAAGAAGATTGCAAGTATAATGTAAGAAAGATAAGTGTACCATGTAGAAAATGACCTATGTCTTGCCAACACTTATATCCTTAAACTCTGATTAACAGAGGGCACATGTTGTGATGAACACTGGGTTTTATATGCAACTAATGTGTTGTTGAACACTACTTCAAAAACTAATGGTGTACTATATGTTGGCTAATGGAATATAATAATAAAAAATAAAAATAGAATTAAAAAAAACAGTATTGAATGGTAAGGGTTAGTTATATCATGGTGTGTTTGTAGATATAATCATCTTTAAATACAGGTGTTCCCTGAGATCTGGAAATTGTTTTAAGGCATTTTAAGGGTAAAGCTTGAAAAAGGATGCTTTAGTCAATTTGAATAAGAACAGGTTTGTTACAGCCTATTAAGCAGCCCACAGAGTTATGGGGAGAGTTGACAAGAACATTAAAGAGGTTGGACTTTCAGGAACAACTTGTGTCCAGCAAGGGAGCTGCTGCCCTTTCTATGATTAGGTAGCCAGTTCCCAGACTACAGCACCAACATAAGGAGGAGATGGAACTGCTAAGGGTTCCAGAACCTTGCCTCACCTACTACAATAATACAAATGTTGGCTCTCTAGCTCTCAAAACCCACAGAGCTGGTGACTGCAGACTGTGTCCTCCAGGATTGCAGAGAAAACAGTCACAGGATGGTGTCTGCAAGGAAAAAACCACAAGACAAGCAGCTCGGCATCTTCTATGTTTTGTGTAAGTGCACCTGATCATCAAAACCTAACTCTTCTTTGGAATGTGACTGCAAAGGCATTTAAGAAGTATACTTATTTTTATTTTTCAGCCCCTTCCGTATACATGGGATCATTAACAAAAAAGAGTGGAATGGATGTTAGGAGCAAATCATGTATCCAACACAATAATGAAGTAAGTTTGGAGCAGTGTGTGATTTTATTCAGTTTAACTTAATTTTCAGTCCTGAAACTATGACCTAATATTGAAATAATATTATGGTAATATAATAATAATATTATTATAAATAATATAATTAATTATAGTTCATATAATTAATTACTTAATAATTAATTAATTAATGTGATTAATTAAAATGATTATGTTATAAATAATATTATGGTAATCCTTTGCCATTTGGTCCACAAATGATCCCTTTACATTCTTTAATTCAGATAATTCAACTGAAATCTCAGGTACATGTTTTTTTTTTTAAATTATGTATATTAGTAATGAGTAAATGTATTTGAGACATGCACACCATACTATGGTAACTTCAGCTGTCATACTGGACCTAACAGGGTATTTTCATTCATTCAACAAACATTTCCTAAGCACCTATTCTGCAGTGGATATTGTATAGACCATCCTTAGTTTTCTGCTTCTCATTTGTGTGGATTCCAAACTCAAAATCCAACAAGTCTCCAACTATAACTTTGATTGAAGATGTGTTGGTTGGTACTTATTTGCAGAGTGGAAGTCAGAAAAGTTCTGAAAATCCTCTTTACTCCCTTAAAAACCCATTTAAGCTCCACTTTGATCAGCTCCAAAGGAACAAGTTCATGGTAATTCCGATAATACTATGCTCCAGATCTAAAAGCGCTTTCAAGTCCCCCAAGAGTCCATTGTCTTCCTCCAAAATATCAAACTTCCAACCACTCTCTCTCATTGCTTCTCATATTCAGTAGAAGCTGGCCTTCTGACTCTCATTACCAGGCTTTAACTAGTCCTCCATTTTTTTGCCAACAGTCCCAAATATTTCATAGTTTGATGAATTCCTCACCACCCCCACCAATTTACATAAGCCAACAAAGATCACAAATGTAAGAGAGAAAAGCAAAGAACACCAGCAACACGTCTTGATAAAGGACAAACCAAGAATAAATTAAGAAGTCCCTGTCAATAGAAATTTAAAGCACAAAATTTTATTTCCTTTTTAATCTGTTGCTATAAAGTGTCAGCCATCTTCGGAAACAGAGTGAATCTGACAGTTTTGTGTTGGCTCACATTTCCCATTACAGACACCTCTCATGGCTGTCCTGAAGCAAAAATAAATTTCCCTTTTTAAGCTTCTGATGATAAAAATCTCATCTGAAGCCTCATAAATGATCCTTTATTATCTATATTAATAATGAATAAATGTCTTTTGAATACCCCTGATCTTTTGCATTAATATCACCAGATGTATTATAGATAACCTTTTGATTTAACAGCACAAACTCTGAAACAATATTAAACACTAAAGGACTGATCTTATGGAGTCACTGAGGTCAGGATTATAAACATTTCTTTCAGTTCTATGTGTCCATTAGGTGACACTAATACCTATCAGTATTTATTTTTTGAACGTGTGTGTGTGTGTGATGTGTCTGTGTGTGAGAGAGAGAGCCCTAGAAACCAAGCTCGTAAATTTTTATTTTCTTCAGCTTTTTATTTTTCACACATTCCATGTTCCTTCTCCAGTTTTTTCTAGTATGAGCTAAAGATCTCAATGGAGACAGAATTTAAAGCACTCCTATAACTTTTTGTTTCATTTCTAGCCTCCTTTTTAGAATAAAATTAATCTCTTATGAGTGAATTCCACTTGGAAAAGCTCTAGTTGGAAAGATTCTGTTAAAAAAAAAAAAGTCATGAATGAGAAACGGCTATTCCTTCTTCAGGTTTTTTTATTCAACATTACTGAATACTCTTCTGTGATGAAATGCTTCCTTCCCTCCAACCCAGCTTTGCACAAATGAAGGAATGTCAGAAGCTAAGATGGAAGGAATGAGTTGCCAGGTCCCAGAGCTAATCAAGGCAGAGACACAACAATAAGGGTGCATGATATGAACATGATTTACGGCTGTTCACCTGGACCTTGATCACTTGATCAAAGTGGCGTTTGTCAGGTTTCTCCTCTCTGCTGTAAAATTATGATTTGTTTTTCCTTTTCCATTCTGAACTCTTTGGAAGAAAGTCACTCTGTGAAACCCACACCTAAGGAGTGGGCAGTTATGTTCCAACTCCTGGAGGAGAAAGTAATTATAGAAATATAAATTATTTGGAGTCATTCTGTGTGAGAGATTTGTCTACTTGCTCATAAGCATCCAATTTCTTGAGGAATGAAAACTTCTGCTCCTCTCTTTCAAACACTTCAAGTTTGGGTTAAATGGATGGCAGTCAGGGTAAAGACACCTTGTGCCACTGAAATCAGACCATGTGGGAAGCTGTCCATCCTGTTCCTAAAGGTAGCTCTACAGTCCAGTAATTGGTAAGCAGCTAGCGAGAGTGCTATGCTTGCTTATGAAATTAGAGTCATAGTTGATTGTAAGTCATGTAAAATCCTTTTGGAAGAAGATAAAGGCAAAATCAATGTAATACATTAAGCTGACCAAATCCCTCGTGCAATGCTAGGCTCAGTTCTGGACCAGACATCATGGTAGAAATAGGAAAAATTAGTATGGCCAGAGAACTGACCAGTGCCAAGGAGTTAGAACCCATGCCGTAGAAATACAAATTCCATCTGTATAGTTTTCTAGGGTTTGCCAAGTGCAATCATCCACACTATGTCATCTAATCCTTTCCAGAATTGCAAACCCCCAGCTTGGTATTCCCCAGCTACACTTCTCTGCTTTGCTTTGTTCATAGTATTGTCACCAATCAATATTCCTTATAGTTTACATATTTCCCATTCCTCACCCTTGTAGAACCTAAGCTTCAAGAGGGTACAGGGGTTTAATCTGTCTTGTTCATTGTATTTCCTGCCTAGTGGATACTCAACAAATATCTATTGAGTAAATTAATTCTGAAACTATCCCCATGGAATTGACATTTTTTAAATTTCTGATAAATGGGTTCTCAAAGTAAGGAGACAGGTCCACTTTCGGACAACTGACAAATAAGGGGGTAGGGGCTGTTACCTTCACAGGTCTGCTTCCTCTGTGCAGATGAAGATCTGTTAAGAAAACTCAAGAATTTTATCCTAAACACAAGGACATTGTGTGAAGCCCAATAGTAGTTTTTAAATACTTACAGAGCTGTCGTCTTCAAAAGGGCCTATATCCCCTCAGGATGACCCCAGAAGGCCTCACTGGAAATAACAAGTGGAGAATAAATGGAGGAACGTTTTACTTCCACATTAGGAAGATCTCTGATATCCTGAGAGCTCACTGGCTCCCACCCCAAGGTAAATAAGGCTGCCTAGAGTGACCTGCCTGAGCAGAAGCTGTTGAGAAAGAGTCTCCATGTTCACTTCAAGAGAAAATAATGGAAGGAACTTATGTATTGGACAGATCATTTGTGGGGACAACTTTTCAAGGCTTTCCCAACTCTAGAGTCTATTATTCTTGCTATGCAGGGTTTCCTGAACCAAAGATTGCAAAGCATGAGTTGAAATAGCTTACAGCCCAATTTCACACTGAATAAAGCATCTGTGATATCAGATAATGCATGATGAAGATTCTGAGTGCCTACTCCATGCAAAAGAAGAAAAGCAGGAACATGACACAGACCTGCCCAGGTTGTAACTTGAGAGTATTTTCTGATAACAAAAAAAATCTCCAAAACTGGTAATGATACCTGGCATCTCCTTTCCTGTCACTGTCCCTACTTTAAGCGCATATTATGTAGAAAGCACTTAACATTCGTAAGTTGCATTTTTTGGTGTGAATTTCCTTTCCCTGGTTTCTCTAGAACTAACTTATCCACAGTTTGTTCTTTCTCTACTTCAGACTTGCCACAAAACTCAACTTTAATTAAGTTTCTTCTGTTCCCCACCAAACATAATGCCTGAAAACGATCTTAGGAAGGGAAGAAAATCATAATTCGTACCTCATTTTGACATCAGTCCCATTATTTTAAATGCTACAGTTGAAGGAGAAAAAAGGCACACACACAAAAAAAGTTGATATTTTTCATGAAATACCAATAAACCAAAGAGCAATACAGAAAAAATTAGTTTAAAATGATGCTTCTTTAGCTAAAAATAACCAGGAGGAAAAATATACAAAGATGGGCTATAGAATTTCTTTACATGGTATTCTGTAACATGAGCTCTACTAAAACACTAATATCTAATTTTTTTTTTTATTTTTTAAAAGACTTTCTTATTTTTTTGACAAAGCATGAAAGCACAAGCTTTCAGAGGGAGAAGGGAGAGGGAGAAGCAGACTCCCTGCTGAGCAGAGAACACAATGCTGGGCTCAATCCCAGGACCCTGGAATTATAACCTGAGCTGAAGGCAGACGCTTAACCAACTGAACCACCCAGGTATCCTCAATTTTTTATTTTCTATGAAACTATTCTAAATTAATGACTTCTTAACTATCTGGTTGAAAGCATATGGTATCTATAATTTCCTATTATAGATATTCCTCTTGAACTGAATAGTTTAAGAGTTTAAATGGGAAATCTTTTGAAACTAAAATTTCATTACTGAGTGATGGAATAAGTGTATCCAGGATCTTCTATGCCAACAAGCAAGCTATGTGCTAAAGAGAGAGAAATGGGGAAAACAAAACAAAACAAAAACACAGGCCCTGCCCCCATATGTAGCTCATAGTTACATTGCAGAGACAGAAACAGTGGACAATTTCAATAAAATGTCCTGAGTGCTATGGGGTAAAGTGTAGATCTGTTGCAATTAATTGCAGAGCTGGGTCAGGTGAGATTGGAGAATTAGTCAGAGTTCTGCAGGTGAATATGGTTTGGGAATGACATCCTAGGAACACAGGAGATGAAGACAAAAGACCGAAATTGGGAATTGGGACGCCTGGATAGCTCAGTTGGTAAGCAACTGCCTTCAGCTCAGGTCACGATCCCAGAGTCTCAGGATCAAGTCCCGCCTGGGGCTCCCAGCTCCATGGGGAGTCTGCTTCTCCCTCTGACCTTCTCGCCTCTCATGCTCTCTCTCCCTGTCTCTCTCTTAAATAAATAAATAATAATAATAGATAGATAGAAATTGGGAATTGCATGACTGGTTTAATTGCACCCAGTACAGGTAACAAGGTCTTACCTTGTACCCGAGATAATGTCAACCACGGTGGATAGTGCAGATTTTTTATAAGCCTGTGAGTAAATAGTCCACTATAAGTGAAAAGTTGATGAGGCCCAGAAATGTGGTCCAAAGATAGGGCACTGGCACATTTTCGGAGGAATAGGAGGGATTCTGAGAGGGACACAGCCACTCAGATTTTCTGCCGACCAACCCAGGCAAACATGTTTGAGATATATGAAGCATGGAAACAACTGAAAAGTGTTAAAAGCCAAAAAGAACTTTCTCCACATGTCTGAGGGGTCACTGGGTACCAGTGGCACCATTGGTGACCATAGAGGTGAGAGTCATAGTCAGAGCACTGAGGCCTTGGAGGCAGCAAGGATTAAGGTCATGGATTAAGAATTAAGGCCACATTGACAGAAGAACTTCAACTTTGGAGGCCAGTATCGTCTCAAGATATAAGCAAAGAACTTTAGAATATGGGGAAGGAAACCCAAATTTTCTTTGCAAATCCAAAGAAGTCCCTGTGACAGGAAACCAGCTCTCAGAGCACACATGAGACCCCACTGGGGCATTCCCAGAGCTGTCTGGGAAGAGTTTGGTCATTTGGATCTTCTAGAGAGAAAGTCACCCAATCTGCAAAATGCCTTTTCAAGCCTCAAAATGCATGAGGTCTGGACTGGTACCAGAACAAACAGGAAAATGGAATTTGTGGATATTTGTAAAATATTTGTAAAAATTTATCAGCACAATATCCCTGCCTGCTTCCCAATAGCATCTTAATTTCTTTTTGAGAAATTCCTTCTTCCCCATTGTGTGATGAGTCTGTCATAATAAGTTCAGATCCTTACCTCTCACTATTGGTTGTTGGCTGAATCCTTCCTCTTGAACACTTTATGCTGGGATGGTTATGCAGTAAACACTTTTTGTGATGTTGAATCTATAGACAGTAACACAAGGCAAAAAAAAAATGGAAGTTCAAGTCCCTATTATCAGCCCAGCTCTGTGATTCCAGCTTGCCAACCCTATGATGTTCCCCTTGCCCTTCCTTTGTCAATCTTTATTTCTTCAGCTCTCCCACTACTGTCATGACCTCTTGACATCCTTCTGATATAGGACCTTTGCTTAAAGTCCCCAGGGTCAAGTTTTAGTTGGTGCCCCCTAAAAGCCCTATTTGTTATAGGCTTTTATACCATGTTTGTCCTTGAAGTTTTTCCTATATGTAAATGGTAGAAGATGGAGATAGATTCTCCTTGAAACATAAACCCTGTCTGCATAAGCCATATGTACAACAGGCTGGTAGATAATGGGAAACCACTTCACTTTGACGAAATGACGTCCGCACTCCTTCAACTGGTGAGGCATCTCAGGTAGGCTTTGGCACTAAGCTAGATGGGTAAGTGGGGGAGACAAAAGGCCAAGCCTGCACAGAGATCTGCATTTTCCAATAGAAGGCAGCCAAGAGCATTGATAAACTGAAGAAACCACTAGCATGCGTAGGTTCAATTAGGCCAGATACATAGTTTTATTTCTAATTCTAGAGTGATCAATACCAAAACTTCAAATTAGCAATTTAGCACAAAGCAGGTGCAGATCCAGCCAAGAAGCTTCACAGGTGTGGAAACAATGCGTCCACAAGTGGTAAATTCCAACTTGCTGGGAATGGGGTGAGACGCCCAGAGGCAGAGACTGTTAACAGCTAGACAGGATCCCAGGGCACAGCTTCAGTGTGTTAGGATTCATTTCTAGGGGGCAGCTATACAGCAGGCCCAGTGACTGGGCAGATTATGGAGGAGGGAGCAAGTACAAGCTCAGTTTGATGAACATGAGGCTGGATAAAGCAGGGAGCCCTGTGAAGTGGGAGCTGGTTGGGCACCAGTTGTAAGGCAGGCTCTGGAGCTCCAGGTACTGGGCTCTCCATATGGAGTAGAGGACAGTTGGAGAATAGAAGCAAAGGAATGTTAGAGTCTGCCAGTGAGGCTGGGCTTCTGGATTCTAACTCCAAGGAACATGATGTACAATCAAACCCAGAGGAGGAAGACTTTCACATATTCCCATCAGGATGGCTGGGACCTGAGGCACCACCTGGAGGCCAGGAGTGGAATAACGTTGAGAAAGTGGGAATACATGGAGAAACAAAGCCAACGGCACCATCCAGGGTCTTCACCTACTGCGCTCTACCAATACACACTTACTTCTTTCTGCCCCCATCTCCTTTCTCATCCTTTGACCAGACTGGTGTGTTAATATTCTCTAGGCATCCTCTTATTTCCTAATGCCTCTTTCGTTTTCTCTTGTTCCATCTGCCTTGCCTCCACGATATCAGCTTCATGAAATCTTTCCAGTTCTATGAGGCTTATCTCAAACTCAATGTCCTCATGAATCCTTGAGTAGAAATTGAATTCCTTCTACTCTGAATTAACACAGAATCCTGTGTCTTTCTGTTTCTCACTTAATATTCCGCTTCATAATAAAGTTATTTGTAAATGCCCAGTTGATTGTTTACCAGAAGTTGACCCAAAACTTACTAGAAATGGTGACAACACAGTTGTATCCTGCCACATGAGCACATTCTTCCCTTCAATGTGGGCTGTTTGTCCTTAAGTCCCAATAGGACTTAAGAGACCCATGGGTGACTTTGGACCCGGGCAGAGTCCATACGCATCAGTCCAGCATTTATTCTATTGCTGTTTCTTTAATCCATGTCTCTAGCATGTTTTCTTTGATTAGGGGATGGAAGGAGTTCCTCTGACTTTTTGACACTTACCACTTCTTCCTGACCATTATGCTGCATGACTGTTCCTTCTAATAGGTATTGTTGGGTTTGCTTTGCTGCCTCCTGCAGTTCCCTCCCTTTCCCCACATTAACCTGCATTTTCTGGGTAATGGCGCAGTCACCAACAGCATTAAAGCTCTCCAGTCTGTCCGCCTTGCTCCCCTCTTCCTGCCTCGCTCCCAGTGGGACTTCGCCGGAATTAGCCAAGTAGGAGCTCAAGGGTGAGGCTGTTTCCACACAAACAAAATGAAAAAAGGAGAACTTGTCCAGTTAGACAGACCAGGCCCTCAATCTTGACGTCTCATAAAAGACCACAGTTAAATGGGTCACAATTGTAGCTTGCTTACCAGAATGCCCAAACCTGTTGGGCTACTGAGGAATTCTTATATCTATACACAAAGCCATTAGTATAAACTCACTTGGTTAACACTTTGCTTATACCACATGCCTAGGTTATAGAGATGTCACAAATTTAAAGAAAAAAATTTAAAAATAAACTACTGACTTCATATACTTAAATTCTTACGGAAAATACAGAGCAATTTTTCATGCACTCAGACATTAAACATCTGAAATAGAAATATTTGTACATAGGTACATGGTTATGTATTACCATATATGTGTATATTGTGATTATATGTTTATTATATTATATATATGTTTTATGCTTATTATATAAAATAACTAGCTACGGGGTTGCAAGAGTGATCATGACAGAGGGAGATGGTATTGCCATGTTGAATAATAAGGCAATTGTTAAGTAATTTTGAAAAGAAAGCATCCTAGCATTTGAAAATCAAGAGAACTCCAAACTCTCAATTTTATGTAATAAAAAACTGAGACACAGAATAATTATGGTCACACAGCAAACGACAGAGAAAACATTTGAACGAGAGTCTTACAGTGTTAAGCTAGGTATAATTTTTTACATGCAACCCATTAAAACAGTACTCAAAGGCAGAAGCAAAAGAATCCCTACTGGAATTAAACAGTTGCAATTCACTGCTTAGGTTACTTGCTTACAGCCAAAATCAGATGGCTGGTTTTCAGGTTAAAAAAAAAAAAATTTTTACCTCTTGCAGAAATTTCATTAGTGTGAATGTTATGTTGTTCATCTGTAGTGTGTGCCATCTAATTTTCATTCGCTGGATGGTTGGGCAAAGAGAAAAGCCATAAACAGATGCACTTCTTCAGAATAAGCAGCCCAGCTGTAAATGAATGAACTGTTGAAAAGAGGAGACCTAATTTCACTCTGCTGCATTAGCCTTTTTATCTGTCTGTATCTGCTACTAGATTATAAGCTCCATGAGAGCAAGGCTGTGGTCCACTCTGCTTGCTGCACCTTGCAAGGCACATTGTAAAGCCCAATGAATGTTGGTTAAATGAACTAAAAGAACTAGGTTTCATACTTGAGTTGAAAATCTGGGGGTGAAGATGGAGACGGCTCTAAGTGAGCTGTATATGAGATAAATGGAAAAGAAGAAGTTCTGAAAGCTACCCATCACAGTAATTAATACAGAGATGTGAGGTGAGCACTTAAAGAATAAAGATCAAGAGTTGTGCATGAAGAGTTGAGAAATGATCAGTGAGGCTCAAAAAAAAAAAAAGTGGGGGGAGATCTATGTGGTTCCTGTGCAGAGCGGAAACTACACAGTGCAAAGGCTGACCCTAATAATCATCACAAAGTCTGGTCTTAAGGCTAAGTTCTATTTGGCAGAGTATTAGCCAGAGCATTTGCAACCAGTGTGGCCCAATGTGTGGGTGTAAATGGTCGTTGATGATAAGTCCCAAGTGTTGAGCTTAAGACAGAAGCATGGGGCTAAAAAATAAGAAGCAAGCCCTTAGCCAAAAGGAAAAATGAACTTCCATCCATAATTTGTATATACAAAAGATCACAGACCTACATGTAAAACCTAAAAGTATAAAACTTCTAGAAGAAAATACAGGATGAAATATTTGTGACTTTTAATTAGGCAGACATCAAATGCATATAATCCATAAAAGGACAGATGATATATTGATGTGCATTAAAAGTAAAAATGTCTGCTCATCAAAAGATACTGCTTACAGAAAGAAACCACAGCTTGGATGAAAATCTTCGCAAAGCATATATCTGATAAAAGATTTATGTCCAGAATATATAAAGAACTCTGAAAACTCAACAAAAAGAAAACAACACATTTGAAAAATGGGCAAAGAAAATATATAACTGGCAAATGAGCACATGAAAAGATGCTCACATCATTAGTTACTAGGGACATACAAATTAAAGCCACATTGAAATCCTACTATACACCTATTAAAATGGCTAAAATTAGAAAGACTGGCCATACCAAATATTGGTGAGAATATAGAGGCAGAACTGGAGATCTTAGCCACTCCTGAAAGAGATGTAAAATATTGAACACTGAAAAAATAAAATTGAATTTTAAAAAATGAAAAAACCACTTTAGAAAACAGTTTGGCAATTTCATAAAGAGTTAGACTTATCATATGATCCAGCCAGTCCAATCCTCAGGATTATCTCAAGAGAAAATGAAACACACATTTATACAAAGATTTATACAAAGATAGAACATTACTTCTAAGAGCCCCAAACTTGAAACAATCTAAATTTCCACCAACAAGGAAAGTGATCAAACAAATTGCCGTGTGCTCACATAATATGCTACTACATACCAATAAAAAGAAATGCACTCTTGGGGGCACCTGGGTGGCTCAGCAGGTTAAGCCTCTGCCTTCAGCTCAGGTCATGATCTCAGGGTCCTGGGATCGAGCCCCACATCGGGCTCTCTGCTCAGTGGGGAGCCTGCTTCCTCCTCTCTCTCTCTGCCTACCTCTCTGCCTGCTTGTGATCTCTCACTCTCTGTCAAATAAATAAATAAAATCTTAAAAAAAAAAAAAGAAAAGAAAAGAAAGAAATGCACTCTTGGTAAAAGCACCAGTATGAATGGACCACAAAATAATTACGTCAAGAAACCAGATAAAACAGAAGACATTCTGTACGACTTCATGTATATAAAACTCTGAAAAATGCAAACTAATTTAGAGGGTCAGAAAGTAGATCAGTAGTTTTGTGGAATGGGTTTATGGGGAGGAGGGGGAATGAATGACCAAGGGTGTGAGGTAGAGGTATATATGTCACAACTCACTGAATGTTAACACTTTCAATATGTGGATGACTACTGTGTCAATTATATCTCAATTAAGCTTTTACTTAAAACACACACACACACACCTAGGACCAGATGTCCAGAGCCCAAGACTTGAAAAAATGTCACAAAATATAACGCAAAAATGTTGAGAGGGAGGGTTCAGAACAGGGTGTTAGCAATGGCATTTACTGTGTGCTCAGTCATTGGAAGGGCAGCCTGGTCTGCTAGGCAGTAAGGGAAGACAGTAATTTCACTCCTGGGTATTTACCCCCCAAACATGTAAACACTAATTTGAAAAGACACATGCACTTCTCTATGTTTATTGCAGCATTATTTGTAATAATCCTATCAAGAGTGCCTATCGATAGATGAATGAATAAAGAAGATGTGGTATCTATAGATAATGAAATACTACTCAGCCATAAAAAGAATGAAATCCTTTCATTTGCAACAACATGGATGTAGCTAGAGAATATAATGCTAAGTGAAATCAGTCAGAGAAAGACAAATACCATATGATTTTTCGCATATGTGGAATTTAAGAAACAAAACAAAGAAAAAAAAGGAAAAACCAACACACAAACTCTTAGCTGTGGAGAACAAATCGAGGGTCACCAGAGGGGACGTGAGTGGGTGGGACGATGGGTGAGGATTAAAGAGTGCACGGTGAGCCCTGAGGAATGTATAGAATTACTGAATTACTATATTGTACACCTGAAACTCATATAACACTGTATGTTAACTATACTGGAATTAAAATTGTAAAACAAATAAAGTAAAAAACAAAAAAACAAAAAAAAAAAACAAACAAAAAAAAAAACACCTCAGCAGTAAGAAAACAGTTATTTAAAAACAGGCTAAAGACCCTAACAGCTCACCAAAGAACATATAAAGATGGCAAACAGCCTATGAAAAGATCCTCAACATTACCAGTATGGAATTTCAAATTAAAACAACACAATACTATTATACATCTAATAGAATGGCCAAAATCCTAAACCCTGATGAGGATGCAGAGGAACAGGAATCTTCATTCATTGCTGATGGGAAAGAAAAATAGTGTAGCCCCTTTGGAAGCCAATCTGGCAATTTCTCACAAAACTAAACATACTCTTACCTATGATCCATCAGTCATGCTCCTTGGTATTTACTCAGAGTTGCTGAAAACTCATGTCTACACAAGAACCTGCACGGGAATGTTTAGAGCAGCTTTTTTCATAATTGCTAAAACTTAGAGGCAACCAAGACACCGTTCAATAGGTCAACTTTAAATAAACTGTAGTACAGGCAGACAATAAAATATTTGGGGTGCTAAAATGAAATTGAGCTATGAAGCCATAAACAGACATAGAGGAAACTTAAAATGCATATTACTAAGTGAAAGGAGCCAATCTGAAAAGGCTACATGTCGTATGAATCCAACTGTACGACATTCTGGAAAAGGCAAGATTGTGGAGACAATAAAAGGGCCAATGATTGACCTGCTTAGTGGGGAAGGAGGGATAGGAAGCCTGAGAACAGATTTTTAGGATAGTGAAACTGTTCTGAAACCATCATGATGTATCCATGTTATTATAAATTGGCAAAACACATGGAATATATAACACCAAGAGTGAACCCAAGTTATACTGTGGGCTTTGGGGGTCACCTGGGTAGTTCAGTCAGTTAAGTTCCTGACTCTTGGTTTCTGAGCTCAGGTCACGATCTCAGGGTCATGAGATGCACCCCATGTGGGCTCTATGCTCAGCTCAGAGTCTGCTTGAGATTCTCTCTCCCTGTCCTTCTGCCCCTCCCACTCATGTTCTCTCTCTCTAAGATAAACAAACCTTTAAAAGAATAAACTATGGGCTTTGGGATTATGATGTGTCATTATAAATTCATTGCTTCTTACAAATGTGCCATCCTGGTGGGGGATGTTGATAAGGAGATGTGATCGACAAAGATGTAGGCAGATTCACATGTCTGAGAGTGGGAAGTTGGTGAAATGCTCCTGTGTGGAAATGCAAGAATTCTTTCCTTAGTAGTGTTTTACAGATAGGTTCTCTAGCCTTCAACATTTCAGATGAAAAAAAAAAAAAAAAAAAAACCACCCATGAGAAGGATGAAAACATCAATATCTGTTCTCTAGGGCCATGGGAAAGTTGTTCCAAACTAAATAGAATCTAAATTACTATTCTGACTTAGTCTTTTCCAGGTAGTAAGTGAGGCAAACGTGCTGGCCTCGAGAGTATTATTTTGTAAAATAGGGCATTTATGGCTTCAGTAATTGGAAGTTATCGAGGGCTTGTGAAAAGAAGATAAAGGTGTTTAAGTGGTTGAAGTGGGGGGTAGGGAGTACTGTGCACACGTGTGAAGGTGTGTGTTTCAACAAATCGAGCCTTCACTGGCAAAAAAAAAAAAAAGGTATTTTAATTATCAGACATTACAGAACTATCATTTTTACAACTGCCATTTAAGTACACAGGAGTCAAATTCCCTTGATGGCCTGTGAGATGCTGGGAGTGAGGGCTACACTTCAGATCATAAGAGGACCATCTGATGCATTTTCACACTCTTTGGGTTGGCTTTAAACTCTGCTGACTTTCTCTAAGGCTCACTTCCTCTTACCCATACACATTCTCTTGCCCATATAATCCAAAGATTAGCCACCTTTCTGAATAAATGCGTAGAAGCTATTTAATAAATCTCTTACTTCCTTTTCCCAGTCCCCAATCACCTACTATAATTATTTCTTAATGGGCCAAGTTTCCACTTTACCATCTGCTTGCTGAATATATATTTGAGGAAACCCATTTGCTCACTGAATTATTTTCATCCTCTTGGATTACAGCATTTCTTCTTCTTCTAATTGCCCTAGTAAATGTTTCTGATCTTTATGTCACTTCTGATCTCTTTCCTATTCCTGGACTGTGGATTCATGTGTCATTAGGATAATTTTTTCAGATTTTTGAGATACCAAGCAAGAATTTATGATCAACATAAGAAAATACAATACACTGCAAGGTTGTGCTCTAAAAGGATAATAGACTGAGTCCTTTTCAGTAGATGTCTTCCACCCGCCGAAAATATAGTTTCTAAATCCTGAGTAAACATGGAATAAATTGTAAAATTGCTAAAAAAAAATATGGCAAATCCTAGGCCCCATCCACAGAACCCATAATACACATCTGTAGAGGAATCTGCTTTTTTAACAAGCATTCCAAGAGATTCTGATATAGGGTGTTTATGGGCCACTCAGAGAAATTCTTCAAAATACATGCAATGGTTGGCTGGTATTGCAGGAATCCACAAGCTTCTACTTCAGAATATTAGAAATGAGAGTTAAAAGAGCTTCAAGATTGATATACTCTATAATTCCACGATGTCTTAAAGGAACTAGGTTTCTTCCATCTTTCAACCATGCCACATGTGACCTGCTGGCTTGAGCTGCCCCCCCACCCCAGAGTTGCCAGATGGCTGCACAGTGCCAGATATCGCACCTCATATCCAGAAATCATAACTCCAGAAGAAGTCATGTTTCCCCTTTGCTTCTTCTAAAAAGAATCCTTTTCCAGATCCACACTTGCCCATTTCACTGGCCTGAGCTGGGTCCCACATCTATCCCTAAGCCAACATGTGTCATGAGAAATGGTCAAGATCTGGTCAGACTGGTCAGGAGCTGAGTCACGTCATGGGGGCAGTGAACAAGTAAATCAAATAGAGAAAAAGAAAGTTAGAAAGGCCTTGAGGTGGTAGCCCTCAATGCTCATGTGATATCCTAGCTATTTTCCACAATGTAATTTTCATATAATTCCTCCAGAGGAGAGCGCTGTGGTTTCACTGATAGTAGAAGTCACTATCAATATGTAAGGGCAACAAGAAAATACAATCTAGCCTTCGGATTAGGGTATTAACATTCTCCAAAGGGCTATTCCTGCTCCCACTAAATTCTAGAAGGCCCTCCAGAGTGAAAATCAGCTGCATAGGATGCTCAAGACACAGTGTTGAGCATGTAAGTTCACCTGGTATAAAGGTGTGGTCAGAGTGTAATCCACGGAACATAATCCACAGAACCCCTTTCTTGTGGTACAATTTCCAAGCAGAAAAGAAAAAACTAGAAAGGGAAGTGTTGAGGAATGATTGAAATGATTTCAATGAGTTGAGTTCTCATTGAAACAAACAAAAAGCAGGAATAACAAGCACACCTACAATGTCTCAGGAAAGACAACAAACATTTTAGCTAATTGTTTATTTTTAAGAAAGTGGAGAAAATGCAAGCAGAACTCATGGGTGGCTTTTGGACAACACTCCTCACCCACCCACATTCAGAAGAGCAGCCCAATGCTGCAGTTGAAGAGGACAGATGGGCTTCCAGGCATGGGTCATCCGCCCGTGAGATCTTTGGTCTGATGGGTTCCATTAGTAACACGGAACATCCACTGACTCTAGAGGCGTCAAGTAGATTAAGTAGAGTAGGTCCAGACACAACAGTCATGGTCTTCATGCCCACCATTCTGCCCTGTAGGTGGCCATATTTTTTACCTGTCCATCAAGGTCAGCTTCCATGCTCCCTTTCTCAGTATTTTAAAATGGATCCATGAGTGGGAGTACACAGGGTCCAGAGAGCCCTGGAAAGAACCGCTGCCAGAGGTTGTGGAACAGAACTGACAGTGGGCTCCTGAGCCTGGCTTTGGATCCAAGGTCACAAACCCATGTCTTAGACCCAGCTGCACCCAATGCCCCATGGCCTTATTTCTTGAAATTACTAACAATGAGAAATAAATATTTTATATTATGTAATAAGCCCTTAATATAAATTCAAAAATAAAAAGAAACAGAAATTTTATTACTCTTTGGATGTTCAAACTAACTTGTGAAAAAGAAATTTCATAACCAAATTTCTTTTCTCTTGGGACTCACAAATAGAACTTTTGGTATTATAAAGATAAAGATGAACACCATACTCAGTTTAAAATAAACCAAATGGGGGTGCCCGGGTGGCTCAGTAGGTTAAAGCCTCTGCCTTCGCCTCAGGTCATGATCCTGGGATCCTGGGATCAAGCCCCACATCGGGCTTTCTGCTCAGCACGGAGCCTGCTTCCCCCCACCCCCGCCACCTGCCTCTCTACCTACTCTGATCTCTGTCAAATAAATAAATAAAATCTTTAAAAAATAAAATAAAATAAACCAAATGGTCTCCCTCTCCTTCTACCCCCCCCCCCACACACACACTCATGGTCTCAGTCTTTCTCTCTCAAATAAATAAAGAATTTTTTATTTTAAATGGGGCACCTGGGTTTCCTAGTCAGTTAAGCATCCAGCTCTTAATTTCAGCTCAGGTCATGATCTCAGGGTCCTACGAATGAGCCCCATCTCAGGCTCTGTGCTTGCAGGGCATCTGCTTGAGGATCTTTCTCCCTCTCCCTCTGATCCTCCCCCCACCTCTAAAATAAATAAGTCTTTAAAAAAAATAAATAAACCAAATGGCAAATTAAATAATTTCACACCAAAATTCATAAATGATCCCCTGGACTAATAGAGAATAGACTTCCTTTATTTGATTGCATTTCATAGATACTGCGTTTTTTGATTTTACAAATTGAAAGTTTCACACAAGTCTTAGACACCATTACTCCCACAGCTTTTTCTCACTCCATGTCTCTGTATCACATTTGGGTAATTCTTGAAATTGCTAGAGTTAGTTGGACAATCAGATGATCAGAGCCAGGGTCCGCAGCAAGAAAACAGGGAGCTGGGACAACTAAGACAAAACCACACTAGCATTGCTGTTTTGCAGCTTACACAAGATCTCAGTAGCATCCTGTCTAGCAGCTTCTGTAGAAGTGACTTTTGCAAAAGATCCCAAGACAATATTTTGTCACTGTCACAAGTTAAGACATAAGTCTCCAGATGTTGGTTCAAAAAGACCATTGGTACGGAAACATTAACCTGATAAGTAGGCAGATGCATGACCAAAGCCCTGACTGGCACAACACAGCACATCCTGGTTACTTGAAATAGTTCTACAAAAGATTTAAATTTGGGGGTGCCTGGGTGGCTCAGTGGGTTAAGCATCTGCCTTCAGCTCAGGTAATGATCTTAGGGTCCAGGGTCCTGGGTTTGAGTCCCACATCCAGCTCCTTGCTCAGCAGGGAGCCTGCTTCTCCCTCCCCCTCTCCCCGCTCATGCTCTCTCTCTCTCTCTCTCTAATAAATAAAATCTTTAAATTTTTTTTTTAATTTTTAAAAACTGAAACTGAAGAGCAGATATGGGACTCCAAAACAGATACATGACTTGAAATAATGCTGAAAGACATCAACGGATCATTTTCAAAACTTGTATAGGTATTGTGTGGGCAATTATGATAAACAGAACATATTCCAAAAGACTCAGAGATCAACAAAAAGTACTACTCCTCTAATAAGGGAATTAAGAAATAAGCTGTGAAAAACATATAAGCTGTGAAAAACATATAAGCTGTGTTTCAGAAAACATGTAAGCTGATAATTTTAATGTTATTCAACTCCATTTCATTAAATTCAGGAAGCAATTCTAGTAAAACACTAACAGATTATCGGTCTCTAGTTAGTGATCATATATGAAAATAAACATATTGTTAAAAACACAAATGAACCTTGGAAGACACAACGCTAAAATGAAATAAGCCAGTCACGAAAGTAGAGATACTGTATTATTCTTCAAATTCGTAGACAGAAAGTACAATGGTGGTTATTACTACCTGGGTGGAGGGAGGAAAGCGGTGTTAATATTTTGTGGGAATAGAGTTTCAGTCTGGGAAGATTAAAAAAAAAAAATTTCTGGAGATCATGGCGTCAGTTATACAACATTGGGAATATACTCACAGTAAGCCCTATAAATTGAAAAAAAAAATTTAAATAAACACAAAGAACCCAGATACACCTTCTGGAAAAAAGTAGCAACACATATTTTCTTACTATAGTTTGATTAATTAAGGACATTGTCAGTAAAATGGCCCATCCACTACTTTCTAGTCAAATGAGAAAACCACACATGCACACACACGCACACACACGCATGCGCGCACACACACACACACACACACCCCAGAAAGAGGAACAAGGGAGAAGGAGGGGGGGATTTGTAGGAGAGATTGATTCCTTCAATCAATGTAAATAAATTTCACTGAAACTAATAAAATCTATACAGTCATTTCAGTATGAGAAGGGAAGCTGAGAGTACATCCATTTAGATACAAAATCATGACTCATACTACGCTGTCCTTTCTAAAGACCACGAGGAAGCCAAAATGTTTTCAAAATTACATTTTCCACATCACCTGAGCTGATATACCAGAGTAATGTGAACTATTATAAATTTGACTTTCAAAGGGGGTGTTTCAACCTGTATTTTCCAGTGTGGAAAATTAAGCCAATCCTTCTGAATTGATTAACTGCAGAAAACAAATGCACAGGGGGGGGTTGGGAAGGAAAGATATATTTTCTGACTCTCTCTAGGCTACTCTTCGGGGGAATGTATTTTTGATATTCTCTCGGGAAGCAATGATGCAAGGTTGTCATTTAAAAAATCAAACATCACATTTAGTTACATATGACAGTTGCCAGACTGTAACCCAATTTTAATTGGGGCATCAGTACAGTTCCTTTGTGGTTATGCTAAAGGTGGGCGCATGTGACTTCTTATTTGTTTTGTATTTATTAGTTGGAGTGACAAGACCATGAACCGTGGGTGTCCTGCACGAGCCACGGCATAAAGTGGCCATGTAACAAACACTGCTGAAGAAAAGGAAGGGGAGGAAGATGTAGAACAGGGTCAAGGAAAGAATCACTTCTCTGTTTATATTGTTACCGAGCTCCCCGAGATACTCATCCCATAGCTGTCCAATGGCTGTCTAAGAGACAATGGGAGTCTTTTCATCCATCAAGATTTTAAACAAATGCCTGCATACAGTGTTTCAAGGAATAAAGGAAACAAGGAAATGCCCTTATGAGAGTTAAAAACAGGGATTATTTCCCTAGAAGCAAGACTATTTAATGTGCTTTTAACAGGAGTGGAGAGTCAATGGCCCCTGGTATCCCCAGCCTCTCCCTTTTGCAGACTCCAGCCTGCCTACTACACAGACCTGAAGCATCCGGAAACAGCCCTGTACATGTGAACTGGGAAGACTGACCATTTGGCTGTCTCTTCCTTCCCCACCCATCACCTTTTCCAATTCTTCCACCAGCCATGGACTCTCTTTTAATCACCTCCGAAGAGGTATTTGGAAAGAAGAGTTTGAGGGAGAGGAGGAGACAATGCAACAATCATTCTTACACAAAGGCAGAGAAGGAAGCCCAGCAGAGAGGACAGAACACGGAGCCTCATCTGCAATGCAGGGCCCGCCATCCCCAGATGTTACCAAAGCATCAGGATCTCTCCCTGCAAGAAAAATTGGATTAGTCACCGTCTTGTCTCCTAATGGACACACTCTGTGATCTTTAGAGCTTCATTTACTGGGTTAATAGTGCTTTGCCTGAGTTCCTTTGCTATGGAAGGAGGAAAAAAAAAAAAAAACCTGTAAGAAGAAATATTCTGGGTGCCGTCCGCAACCACTGACACGAGTAATATCGTATTCATCACAGACAGACCTCGTATCTCATTACTGCCGAAGAGTTGCCCTGGAGGCATCTGAGCTTGGCCAGGCCAGGCCTCTCATGTGGAACCGTTCAGGTATATTGTGAAATGATTTAATGCGATAATAATGTCCACTTTGCGAGATAGATTATGTTTTTCATAGTGGCTGATGGTTAATGAATGATACATTAGCAAACATCACTAAAATATTATTGGGAAATGCAGATGAAAAGATGGAGTTCTTTTTCTGCTTCTTCTTGGCTTTCTCCCCAAGCGGTCCTCCTGATGCCCTGCCCCCGCTTTGATGCATAAAGATGGAAAGCAAAAGAATTTCCAAGAATCGCAAAACTTAATTTATTTAAAAGAAAAAAAAAAAATCCCGGCCATGTGTCTCTGCCTCTCGGCCTCTCCTTCCAGAAGGAGGGATGAATACTAAACACATTCAAACAGGAGCTGAAATATCTCTTCTTAAATCAAATGAGAATCAATGAAAGTGCGAACCTGAACAAATACATTATATGTTGACCCAGTTTATTAGATGAAGCCGTTTACCCTGATTTGATTTATCTGGCAATACACAGCTCAGCTGTGAAATGAGATAAGCCGAGCCCATTCACCTTATTCACTGTATTATCACAGCTCTTGCTAGCACTGCCATGGTTAAGGGTCTATCAGCATTTCCATTACAAATCCCTCTTTGCAGCTGCAAAGATTCACTCCCAGCTGCTCTGCGGCATGGCAGACCCTACATCCAGGAGCACAGCCTCTGAAAAGATGGATGTCTTCCATTTTATTATTCACGGTCTCTGTTGCTGAGTAACCCGGAGGACCGTGAATGACCCCCACCTCCATGAGGCTTGTGATCACCTGCCCGAGAAGGCAGGCACGTCCCCGTGTATACTTTATTTGGATTCTTCCCTTGCTGACCTTCCCTAGATAGATATTTCCAAAATGTTCTCTTTTTGCTTCCATTCATTTCAGAATGCAAAAGCATCCACATTTTCCAAGACCCTTCTGCATCCTCAGCAGGTCTTCATCCACGACCCGATGAGGGTCTGGGATCAGAGAAGACAGAGACGGGCACTGCAGGAATAATGGGTAGAGCTGCCCAGGAGGCTGGAGGACTGACCCGTGATTTTGAGTTCTTCAATAAACATCTATACTCCAAATGTCCAGATTCAATGAAGTTAGGCACAGAGAGATAGAAGCCAGCATAGAAGGAGGTGTCTATTATTAAAGTTTTGTTTAAGAGGCAATAAAAAAGCATTCTTATCTTTTGGTCTCATTCCTGTTTCCAAGACACAGAGCAGGCAACCCCAGAAACCCCAAGTGGGTAAGAATCTTCTGCGATCCTTCCTGACCCATCTCCAGATTTTGGGGTGTGGCACAACAAGCCACAGGAGGAAGGCAAGCAGTAAGTCCCAGGGAACTCGTGTCCAGCATGATAGCTATCCCCTCCCTCCCTAGTGAGATCCCCACTAGTCTCAAGTCTGAATGGGGGCATAAGAATTGCACGCAGGGGACACCTGACTGTGAAACCACTGGAAACTCCAGGTAACATGGTGGACTGGCCCCATGTTTTAGCCCTGCTCTCTCCTGAAATGCCACTAGAATAGGAGAAAGGGAAAAGAACAGGCACAAACCTATTGGGACAAAGAAAACAGGAGAGGATGCATCATAACATGAACAATTTTAACCAACTTTTTGGAAGTTGAAAAGAGAGTAGAAGGCTGGTAACTGACTTAGCAGAATAGAAGAAAACTGCTTTGGGGCGCCAGGGTGGTTCAGTGGGCTAAGCCTCTGCCTTTGGCTCAGGTCATGGTCTCCAGGGTCCTGGGATCGAGCCCCGCTTTGGACTCTCTTCTCGGCAGGGAGCCTGCTTCCTCCTCACTCTCTGCCTGCCTCTCTGCCTACTTGTGATCTCTATCTGTCAAATAAATAATAAAATCTTTAAAAAAAAAAAAAAGAAAGAAAGAAAACTGCTTTGCACCTCGAACATCAGTAATGCTCTTCACAATAGGGCGAGAATAACAGATTTACTGTCTGAATAGATTCACCCAGGGAGGCTCCAGATGCTGCTCATGGTGGAGAGTGGGTGATATCATCCTAAAAGAGAAAGATGATAGAGAGTAGATGGAGTGAGTAACGGGCCGCTCGACCCCCTTGCCTCACTCTTCTCCTAAACTGCTGGTGGCCATGCATGTATGTCTCTCAATGCAGGAGTTTTGTTTTTGTTAGTTTTTGTTTTTGTTTTTTTTTTTTTCCTTTCAGTTGGATGGAAAGTAACAGGGATAGAATGAAGCCAATAAGGAAAAAAGGCAAAGTATTAATTCGAGCAAAGTCAAAAAACTGTGCAAGGAAAAAAAATAACCACAGCATACAGCGGGTTCAGCAATGAACAATATCCACAAAGTTCATGATCATGAATGATGTAATAAATGGTGATTATAACTATTTGGGGGAAATAAGGAGAGTGAAGTATGAAAGGCAGTGTGAGGAAGCTAAGTCTTCATCTACCCGAACAGGGCAGAAGGGGGTGGGTCTAAAATTGATAGATGAACAAAGAATATAAACATATTTAGAAATGAGGAAGGCTCTGACCTCCTACTCTGCATCTGGATTTATCTATGACCTTGAGGATGGCCCAGCTGTGGGAAATGGGAAAGGGAAGAAAACGGGGAAGTGCCAGAGCCCTCCACATATCCCTCTCCATCTCCGCTCTACCTACACAACCCTATTTCATTTCTAGAATACTTGGGACCTCTTCCCATCACATACCCCATCTCCTCCATATACTCTCTCCTCTCCCTTTCTTCTCCTTCCTCTCCACTCTTCCTTCAGCTCTCCACTCATATTATGTTCTTCGAGAAACCCTATTGTCAACTCTCATGTCACCTTGAACAACTCTTCTGAAGCCAACTTACAGGGCTTTGATCCTTTGATCTATGGAAAATACTAAGTACTCCTTGCACTAGAAGCAGTAGGGTGTCTATAGTATTTCTCTCTCCTTGGAATTCTAGTGACCAATATGGTAGCTGCCCATAAAAAGCACACCAAATGTGCTGAATGCAAAGAAAGAAAGAAGGGAGGGAGGGAGAAAAGAAGGAAGGAAGAGGCGAGAAAAGGAAGGTGAAGCACAAAATAAGGAATAAATGAGGTTGGTGTTCTTTTAATGGAGAGTCTTGATATTCCCAAACTTGTGTAAATCCAAGATATTTCCTAGGGAAGTTTGTGCCTCTCCAGCCATGAAGTTCACATTCATTAGTACTTAAGTGAAAAAAGAATCTATTTCCTTGCCTCTGTAGTTAAGAAATTCCCCTTATGAACCCTTTTATACTATTGGTGAAAATGTAAACTGGTACAGCCATTATGAAAAACAGTACAGAATTTCCACAAAATCTTAAAAAATAGTACTATCAGGGGCACCCGGGTGGCTCAGTCGGTTAAGCATCTGCCTTCAGCTCAGGTCATGATCCCAAAGTCCTGGGATCAAGCCCCACTTTGGCTCCCTGCTCACTGGAGAGCCTGGTTCTCTCTCTCCCTCTGCCTGCCACTCTGCCTACTTGTGCTCTCCCTTTCTATCTGTCAAATAAATAAAATATTTTTTAAAAATAGTACTAGCATATGATCCAGAAAACCCATTTCTGGCTATATCCAAAGGAAATGAAATCAGTACCCCAAAGAGAGATCTGCACTGTCATGTTTTTTGCTGCATTATTCAAGACAGCAGAGATATGGAAACAACCCAAGTGTTCATTAGCAGATGAATGAATAAAGAAAATGTGGTATAATATTCAGCTTCAAAAAAGAAGGAAATCTTGGATTTGTGACATGGATGAGGCTGAACTGCATTATGCTATGTGAAATAAGCAAGACATAAAAAGACAAATACTATACTATGTCACTTATACGTGGAATCTAAAACATCCTAACTCAAAGAAGCAGGGAACAGAATGGTGGTTACAATGGATTGAGAAGGTGGGAGGAATGGGGAGATGTTGGTCAAAGGGTACAAACTTTCAGTTATAAGATGAATAATTTCTGGAAACCTAATAATTTCTGGAAACCTAATGATGGTTAATTTTCTGCATCAACTCAAATGGCCTAAGGGGGACCCAAGTAGCTGGTCAAACATTATTTCTAGGTGTTTCTGAAAGAGATCAGCATTTGATTTGGGTGTTTCTGAAAGAGATCAGCATTTGATTTAGTAGACTAAGTGAAGAGATTCACCCTCAGCAATGTGGGTAAACATCCCCCAGTCTTTTGGAGACCCAAATGGAACAAAAAGGTGAAGGCCGTGTAAATTCACTCTCTCTTATTGTGATGGGATATCCATCTTCTTCTGCCCTTGGCCACCAGAGATTCAGGTTCTTGGGTCTTTAAACTCTGGGACTTATACCAGTAACCCCTGACTCTCAAGACTTTGATGTGGGGATGGGAGTCCCACCATCAGCTACCTTGACCTAGAGGCCTTCAAACCGGGCTCAATTGTGCCACCTGCTTTCCTGGCTCTCCAGCTGGCAGACAACAGATGGTGGGACTTAGCCTCCTTAACTGTGTAAAAGACAATTCCTGTAATAAATCTCCCTTCATATATAATCTTTCTCAATATCCTATTAGTTCTGTTTCTCCGAGAACCCTAACTTATGCATTACCATAGTTAATAATAATGTATTATTACCTAAAATTTGCTAAGAGGACAGACCTCAAGTTTTCTCACTACCCAAAAAATAAATAAATAAATGAACGAATAAATAAAATGGCAACTATGTGATGTGATGTGTGTGTTAATTAGCTTTATTGTGGTAATCACTTGACAACGTGTAAGTCTAGCAAAACATCACCCGGCACACTTTAAATGTGCACAAGTTTTATTTGTCAATTAAGTCATACTTCAGGTAAGGTAGAAAAATGCTCCTTAAATATTCAATGCTCCTTCCTCAATGATAAACCATCAATATCATTACTCAAGACACAGGAAAGAAGTAGCAAAGAAACTGGTCTTCGAATCTATTTTAAAGGTGAACTCAATAATATGCAGCAGGTATATTTTTATATGTCCCGAGCTTGTACCTGACAATAAGTCCCAAAGTATTCATGAGAGCAAGTCACTGATTTGGGGACAGATGATTTCTTTAGGACCTTATGGGATTCGGAGGTTAATTTCACTTAGTATTTAGATACCAATGGGAGGAATTGACCAGATTTCCAAAAACGTGCCCAAATCCAACCGACTTCCTTTTCCTCTGGTGTAGAAGGTAGCATTTGATTTTGACAACTCTTGTTCCCAAACCATGAAGTCTGACACCCTGGTATTTTAAACCACACTACTGTTTTTGGCACAGACCTAATAACTGTTTAGAAGCCTCTGGCTATACCAGGAGAGCTGGCTGTGGGTCAGGGAATTTTTCAGATGTCTCGAGGTAGCTCCAGAAAACCAAGATGTCTCAGTGCAGATAGTCTGTCAAATTGTATCAAAGCCATATAGACATACTTCCTTCAAATTTACTTCCATATTGTTAGGCCCTACAAGGAAGGAATTATGGGGAAACCTCTGGCTATATACATATACACCTCTCATGACAATACTCAAGTCTACTCTAGAGTAGCTGGACTCTAAGAGCTGTTAGCCATTCCCTGAGTTTAAGACTCAACCATGTGAATATCTAGGATGCTGATAAAGGATAACACTTGTCTTCTAGGAGACATTTGGACTCCAATACTGCACCTAACTAACACCCGATAACATTCTGTTATTCAAATTTCCTCAAGTATCGTCTTTAAAAAATAAATTCTTCTAACACTAAACCAAGCTGTTTCTACATGGGGATTTTTCCCTTCTTCAATTTACAAATGATCCAAGTTTATTTCTCACATCTGTTCTGCATACGAAGATCTGCTATAGTATTTGTATGCTTGGAAATCCCGTTTGATTGCTTACACTGGGTGCCCACAGGCCTGTAACAAAAATTCAGCTGGGAGATAGTTTGTAACTGCTGTAAAAGCAACGCAATGCTAGAGAAAGAACCCCAGAGCCCTAACTACTACCTGTTATAATCACACCAAATTCTCTAACCAGGACAGCAGTTTTTCTTTATATTACACAAATATCACTTGCTTCATGTTAAATTACCTCTATCCACCACCAAGCACTGTTGTAGTGCAGGAGAAGCAGGATAAAGCCTCTCACGTCAAGGTTATTTCCTGAAGTCCAAAAGTTTTTGTGTATTTTGAGGAAGCATGAAGTATTTTGAAGTGGCAACAACATGAATTTTGAAGCCAGACACATCTGGATTTCAGACGTGTCTCTGAACTTGAACGACCGTTCTTAATCGTGAGGATAATGTTATCTACTTCGTAGATATGAGGTAGTAAATTCAATGAGACATTTACCATCTTTTCCTAAATTGTAAATAAAAGACACAAATGAACGTTAAGATACATCCCAATTTTACCAGAAAAAATTAGGGACAAGAAAAGTAGTTTCATAATACATGTACTGGAATTAATTTCAATGTGATTTTGGAAAAGGGGGGAATGGCTTGTTAATTTCAGTATGTTTGTGTCATATACTGAAATCCTGTTGAAAGCCAGATCATTCTTTTTTCTGACCCCTATGTTCTTATCACTTCTTCTGAATGCATTTTCCCTAACTTCCAGTATTCTATCTACTACTGGCTTTCCTTGTCTTCCTTAGGAATGGAAGCCTTCCCTTCTTAGCAAGGCACATTTTTTCCCAGATTAAGGATTCACTCCCTTACTGTTCTTACGCTGGACACAAAAGTGATATAAGTAACAGCTTCTAGGAAGCTCCCTAAAATATAGTATGTTTGTGTCTTTTGATGCTTTTGTTTTCTCTTATGCTTCCTGGGAGAGAAAATGCAGCTACATTGTCTGGGGTTCAGGAAGGCTTCCTATATCATGGAACATCACACCGAGGACAGTGGATCAATGAGAGCAAGCCGGATCCCTGGCAATTAAGAGAGATCAAACCAGAACCCACGATCCACCCCAGGCCTCCTTCCTCAGAGAGAAAAGATAAACACCTACCTTGAATAAGACACCATCATTTTAGGTTTACTGGCACACACATCTGAACCAAATCCTACTCCTGACACATGTTTCTTCCTGTTTTCTTCTGGAGGCAGTGTTTGCCCCATCTAGTAATTTTCAAACATATTTCTTCTTTTCCATTTTCTTGGTTGGTGGCAAGACCACTCTGCAGCCCATTTGTCAGATTTCTTTGTAAAGGCTATAATATAAGAAGTTTGAAGTTTAGCAATGCCTTATCTGCTTCTAAATCTTCAATTCTAGTAAGAAAATTGATTCTAAAATATTATAACTCGAAATCCACCTCCTTCTTACAAAATTTCTCTCATTATGTTGTGTCGTATGATGCTCAGTAGCCCTCAGTAAAGTGGGTCACTAGCCACAGGAGAATTGTGAGATACATTCCTTGAAAGGAATATTGGAGGAAATACGCCTTTTAAGCCCAAAGAAAAATTATAAATAAAGGACCAAGTACAGTGCCTGGCATATAGCCAGCTTTAATTAGAGAGAAATGGGTGGAGATTACAACCACCCAGGACCCTGGAAACCCTTCCCACCACAAAATGACTTAGGACTCAGCTAAGAGTCTTGAATGTCCCACCATCATTCCCATATGAGAAAAGTATGCTCACAAGTTTATACCTGCAAAATAACCCTTTACCCCCAGAGCTCTCAGTTGTTGTATGAGGAGTTTCAACTTTATTATTGTTATGATTTCTTAAAAGCCTCAAGAGAAATTCTGATTGTAGCACTTTTCATGGACTTCTATACACACCCAAACATCCCTTTGGAGGGATGGAAAGCAACGGAACTCCAGCCCTGGGGAGAGCAACCGATCTGTTCTCATGACCAACATACAGGTCCCTTACTGGGCTGATTGAATTTTTCCCTACTGTAGCAAAAAATAGGAAAGCGTCTTCTAAGGAAGTTCAACACATCAGCCCATGCTCATTGCATGAAGCTGATCCAAGGACCCCATCTCTGACCTATCTCGACTCCAGATACTCAGACACATGAACCCCTGTCAAACCAGCCAGTTGTGGGAAATCAGCATGCTTCTCTGATGCTGACAAGAAGGGCACAAAAAATGCGTAGGGAATCCACGTCTCTGTGCACTTATACCAGGTATCTATCCCCAGAAATCTTCTCTCAGCTGCAAGAAAGAGCAAGTCCTTATCAGAGCCTTGGCAGGATCATTTATTTAGCTAGGTAACTTTACTCAGCCTCAGTTTCCTGTTATTAGAAATAATAAATTGAGAGATGGGACGTTATGAGGTTCAAAAGAAATAATGTGTGGGAAAGTGCCTGAAGTGCTCTGAACATTTATCCATACGACAGCTTAGGTAGGAAGTAGACATGACACTAGTATTTTCTAAGAAGCTGCAGTACATTCTGCATAGCTCTTTCCAGTCAATATGCTCAGACCACAGAGGAGAAAAATCCAAATTCCCTTTTGGAAACCAGTCTTGCAATGAAGATTTGTCCATTTGGCCATGGCACCTTCTACATGACCAGTCCCTGTGGCTGACACGATGTCCGTGTTCTAGCAAATTTTGCAGAAAAATTATAAATGAATGAGTGAAGGTATGTATGTTCTATGAAAACCCAGCTCATTTTCTCAGCCTCTTTTAGGATGACAAGTCAATGTGACCTTGAATTCCATAAGGAATCCCTCTGTTTTGTATGTCGGACTGATAAACGATTGGATCTACCACAGAGCTAGGACTTTGAAAGTCACCAAATTGAATAAACATAGAAAACATGATGCTGTGACCCATCATCAGCAGGACATGAGTCGTCAAAATATTCTATCCTAAAATAGACAGACAGCCCCAAATTCTTTGATAATCCTCCCTTGGAGACGTGGGTCTATGCCTTAGCTTTACCCAAGCCTTAAGAAACTGGAAGCTTCCACCCCTCTCTTGGAAGACTCTTTGGAGTCAGCATGTAAGTACTGTGAGTAGCTCCCAGGCTGGAGGGGCCGTAGCAGACACTCCATTCAGTAGTGTCACGTCAGTCCAGTCTTCTAGCTACCCCTGCTGTTAGTTTCTTATGGATGCTGTACCTGAGGTGGTCGCTTAAAGCAACACACATTTATTTTCTTATAGTTTTGGAGTCAGAAGCCTGAAGTCAGTTTCACAGGGTCACAATCCAGGTGTCAGCAGGGTCTCACTCCCTCCAGAGGCTCCAGAGGAGAATCTGTTTCCTTGCCTTTCCCAGCTTCGAGAACCACATCTAGGTCATTCCTTGATTCTTGGCCCCCTTCCTCCAGTTATAAAGCCAGCAATGCTGTGGCTTGCTTCAGTTGTCATAGGACCTTCTTCTTCTGTAGTCAGATCTCCATCCCTTGCATCAGGACACTTCTGATGACAGGTAGAGCCCACCTGGTTAACTCGGGATAATCTCCCCATGTTGAGATTTTTAACCAAATCACACCTGCAAAGTGCCTTTGCCATACAAGGTATTATTCACAGGTCCCAGGGATTAAGACCTGGATATCTTTGGGGGCCCACCACACCACCAATGCACCTGACCTGTGAGTGAAGCTGTCTCGGATCCTCCAGACAAGCCCAGCTAAAATGGAATGCATCACCACGTGATCATGTTTGATGCCCTGTGGGATGGAGGAACCATCCAACTGAACCCTGCTGTAGTTCCTGACCCACAAAATCATGAGGTACAAGATGATGGTGGTTGTTTCAAGTTTTAGGATAATTTGTCACCTACAAACACATTAACTGGAGCAAGTACTGATAGATTTGGGTTGATGGATTTCATGCTCCTCCTATAGGTTCATCTTGTGCCAGAAGAACATATCCTTTAGAGAGTTGTCAGGGTCAAAAACGATTTGAGGATTACTGCAGCTTCCTCTATCATCACTGTTTGAGATGATGCTAATAAAGAGAAATCGCGCATCTATTCTATTAGAGGAATTAGTGTCCAGCAGGTAAAGGCACTCTAGAGCATCTTCTCCTTGTGCTTCCTTAGACTTTCTTTCCCTCTTCTTTTCTCCATTTTTCTCCTCTGAGTCTAAAGTTGAGAGACATTCTCTGAGAGTGGGAGTCATGGGCCTGAAGAGAAGCATTTCTGTTTCCGTTTTTCCTCATTTTAATCTCTGCCTTCGTGAGTTGTGACAAGCTCACCACACACCTGTCAGAAAGCCGAGCTACCGCACAGCTGTTCTTCACTCCCTGCCCTGGTGGGTCCCTCTTCTTCCGACCTGGAGAAACCTGTTAGGGTATTTTTAATATTCTAGGAGATGAGTTGTCCTAATAGCCTTTGCTCTTATTCTGTCTCAGTGGGAACAAGACATCCTTTCTAATTTTCTTGTTTGGAAGACTGAAATCCTTGATGCTGGCTCTTATGCATGCTATGTTAATAAATACTCCTCAACCATTCAAAGCATTGGAGAGTCTGGTAAAAATTACAAAAGACTTTATAAATGAATTTCTGAATTTGTTTACTCAAACTGTGATGCACACATTCTGTTCCTTGTAAGCCACTCCATTTCTTCAGGGGCACAGATCACACATTTACTTAGAGAAATGCTCACGTCTCCAGGATTGTGGAGGAAGAAGGAACATGAAAACAAATGTGATGTCATCACAGCCTAACCCCAGCCACACTAGAAGTCTTCGTGTCTGCAGCAATTTATCCTGGAGCTCAATGCTAATCCCCCTGCCCTCTTCAGATTTATAGCTAACAGAGCTTTAGGTAATCTCAACCAGAGTATTTTGTTTTAATTTCTTTTCAGTGTAACAGAATTCATTGTTTTTGCACCACACCCAGTGCTCCATGCAATGCGTGCCCTCCATAATACCCACCACCTGGCTCCCCCAACCTCCCACCCCCTGCCCCTTCAAAACCCTCAGGTTGTTTTTCATAGTCCATAGTCTCTCATGGTTCACCTCCCCTTCCAATTTACCCCAACCCCCTTCTCCTCTCCATCTCCCCATGTCCTCCATGTTATTTGTTAATGCTCCGCAAATTGGCACAAATGAGGATAGGGAAAATCTTGGAGAAGATGATAGCTAATTTTATGTGTCAACCTGACTGGCCCTCAGTGCCCAGATTAAATACTGTTTTGGGGTGTATCTGATCCTGATCCCTGGGTGGGCAACATGCAATCCTTTGAGGGCTCAACAGAACAAAGAGTGAGCAAAGGAGTCCATCCAATTTTCTCATCAATAATGAACTAGACATTTCATCTTCTCCTGCCCTTGAACTGGTACTTACACCATTGGCTCCCCTGGTTCTCAGGCCTTCAGACTTGAACTGAATTACAACCACCTGTTTTCCTGGGTCTCTAGCTTACAGATGGCAGATACTGGGACTTCTCAGCCTCCTTAATCACATAACTAATTCCTCATAATAAATAAATGTGTCTATGTCAATATAAATATAAATATTTATAATTATGTACATATCCTATTGCTTCTGTTTCTCTAGTAAACACTGACCAATATAGAATAAAGAGTAATTTTAAAAAATACCAATAAACTAAAATTCACTCCATAACCTTTTCAAAGAATCTGAATCTCACCAATGGTCTTTGTGTTTTGGGATGTCTGTTAAAACGACGGAAGCCCAGGCCTTACCTCCTAAAAATACTGATTCAGTGTCTCAGTCCTAAACCCTACATTTATATATTCAACAAGATTCTAGATGATATTGAAGCAGCTTGTGCGTGGCTTGACTGGAGAGAACGAAACTTTAGAGACTATCACTCTTGAGTCAAGAGACTGCCCAGTGTGTGGCCCTTCGAGTGAGGCTATCTCTCTGAGTCCTAAAAACCTTAGTAACACTCCCCGGAGCGATGAAATAAAATATAGCATCTCAAAGAGTCTATAGCATATGGTTTTCTCCTTCTTTTCTGAAGAATTAGGATCATCCATTCTCTTACCAGCCCAACAAGGAACATTGAAACTGTGTTAGAAGATAATTGTTGTGCTCTCTAAATCATGTCTCCAAAATTGAGTACTCGTATAACAGAGCCCGATAATACAGTTACTTACTTGCAGGTGTTTCCAGGTGGTTGGAATATCATATTTCACAACACCTAAAAGAAATTATTTGCCGTAGCTCTCCAGCAATATCCCTCTCCAAATTTAATCATAAACCCCACATTCTAAAAACTTAGCACTAAAGAATTTATGACTAACCCCTGAAAATATCAGCAAAGTATTAATTTGACAAAAGTAGTTGCTCATGCAAGTAACTTTGGGCATAATGTAGTTCTTGGAGTGGACCTTGACCTTATCCTAAATGATTGCATGCCTTTTTGGAAGGCCTTGCCTTGGGTCCGTCTAGACCTCCTCAAGACTGTAGACACGGAGACTTCTTGATTAATACAACCCATTTTCAGTTCTCATTAATCAGTTTTAGTAACAACAGTAAGTAAGGAAGTGCTACAGAACCATCTTGTGGACCCAAAATAGAGTCTGTCAGATCCTCTTAGGTTCCCATTTCTCACTTTAGAAATTTCCATTTCCTTTTGCCAAAAAAAGTGGGGGAGGGAGGGCCCTAGTTGACAAGCCCCTTTCCAGGACCACACGGTTTTGGATGGAGGGATGCTCCAAAATAGCATGTTCCCGGACCTGATCAGGCTTGTTTTGTCTGGCAAATGAATTATGTAAACCTTATCCACCAGAAACTGTTTCAAGTCAATTAATTGTTGTAATTACTTAAGATTTCTTTTTAATGAATATGGCTCTCCAGGGACTCGATGATATCCTGTCATCTGTAGGGCCTGATAAATGAAATGTGATTTGTGGCTCACTGCAAACTGAACCCTTGTACTTGAGCAATGTCTGCTTCCCGCGTGCTCGTTAAATGGAAGAAATGCCCTTGATGGAGGCAGGGACATTCATTAGAAACAGTTCCCAGTTAGCTTAAAAGTGAAGGGCTGAATGGCTGCACTCACCCTTCTCCTATTCCTCTTCCTTCTGTCCCTTTGGAAGGGAATTAACCAAGCCCATGACCTCCTGAAGTGGCACATTATAATCATTATCAGTCTCACCATTCCATCTCTTATCTCCATTAGGTTCAATAAATTGAGGTCTCAAAGAGCTATTTGGGGATGATATTTGGAAACTAATATAGAAAGTGCAAGATTATTTTTCCAGCCTCTGCTCTCTCCCCACTATTATTTCTCTCATCTTTAAAGATTCATCTCTCCAAGAGCTGATAAAGTGGGGTGGCTCCTATCTTAAATGGACACCCCATTTCCAAGTGATTAGTAAACCATATATAGCTACAGATAAGAAAATCTAAAATGACACAACAAAATACTGGAAACCAGTTTTAATTTTCTGAAATGTGGGCACCATCTATACTAGCAAACAAGACTTCTATAATAAAGAACAATTTTTAAATGTATCTGTTGTCTTCAGTGGTTTTATTTTTGCCCAGCAAATCACATAGTCTACCATGATAAAATAATGTCTTTCTGGGACATTTCTACTTGGTAACCATAATAATCATAAAGCAGTGTCAAGCTAAAATTTCCAGAAAGGATTAAAGTAACTAAATATTAGGGACCCCACAAAACCCATAAAACAGCCCACATTGTTAAGGAAATGTTGAAAAAGAAAAACAAAACTGGGGGCATCACGTTGCCTGGTTTCAAGCTTTACTACAAAGCTGTGATCACCAAGACAGCATGGTACTAGCACAAAAACAGACAAAGAGACCAGTGGAACAGAGTAGAGAGCCCAGGTATGGACCCTCAATTCTCTGGTCAAAAATCCTTGACAAAGCAGAAAAAATACACAGTGGAAAAAAAAAAAACAAGTCTCTTCAATAAATGTTGCTGGGAAAATTGGATAGCTACATGTAGAAGAATTAAACCAACCATTCTCTTAAACCACTCACAAAGATAACTCGAAATGGATAAAAGACCTCAATGTGAGGCAAGAAGCTATCAAAATCCTAGAGGAGAACATAGGCAGTAATCTCTTCGACATTGGCCACAGCAACTTCTTTCAAGATATGTTTCCAAAGGCAAAGGAAACAAAAGTGAAAATGAACTTTTGGGACTTCATCAAGATCAAAAGCTTCTGCACAACAAAGGAAACAGTCAACAACACAAAGAGGCAAGCCACTGAATGGGAGAAAATATTCGCAAATGACACTACAGACAAAGGGCTGATATTCAAGATCTACAAAGAACTCCTCAAACTTGGGGCGCCTGGGTGGCTCAGTGGGTTAAAGCCTCTGCTTTCGGCTCAGGTCATGATCCCAGGGTCCTGAGATCGAGCCCCACATCGGGCTCCCTGCTCAGCGGGGAGCCTGCTTCCTCCTCTCTCTCTGTCTGCCTCTCTGCCTACTTGTGATCTCTGTCTGTCAAATAAATAAGTAAATCTTTAAAAAAAAAAAATAAAAAAAATAAAATTCTTATAAAAAAAAAAAAAAAAAAAAAAAAAAAAGAACTCCTCAAACTCAACACACAACGTCAAAAAATGGGCAGAAGACATGATCAGACACTTCTCCAATGAAGACATACAAATGGCTATCAGACACATGAAAAAATGTTCATCATCATTAGCCATCAGGGAGATTAAAATCAAAACCACATTGAGATACCACCTTACACTGGTTAGAATGGCCAAAATTAACAAGATATTAAACAACATGTGTTGAAGAAAATGTGAAGAAAGGGGAACCCTCTTACACTGTTGGTGGGAATGCAAGTTGGTGCAGCCACTTTGGAAAACAGTTGGAGATTTCTTGAGAAATTAAAAATAAAGCTTCCCTATGACCCTGCACTACTGGGTATTTACCACAAAGATACTGATGTAGTGAAAAGAAGGGCCGTCTGTACCCCAGTGTTCATAGCAGCAATGGCCATGGTCACCAAACTGTGGAAAGAACCAAGATGGCCTTCAACGGATGAATGGAAAAAGAAGATATGGTCCATATATACATTGGAGTATTATGCCTCCATCAGAAAGGATGAATACCCAAATTTTGTATCAGTGTGGATAGGATTGGAAGAGATTATGCCAAGTGAAATAAGTCAAGCAGAGAGAGTCAAGTATCAAGAATCATATCATATCATATTCATTTACTTGTGGAACATAAGGAATAACATGGAAGACATGGGGAGATGGAGCAGAGAAGTGAGTTGAGGGAAATTGGAGGGGGAGACAAACCATAAGAGACTGTGGACTCTGAGAAACAAACTGAGGGTTTTGGAGGGGAGCGGTGTGGGGGGTTGAGTAAGCCTGGTAGTAGGTATTATGGAGGACATGTGGTGCGTAAACAATGAATGCTGGAACACTGAAAAGAAGCAAAATAAAATAAAATGAAAAATAAAACAGCATCGTTATCTTCATTGTCTTAATTCAAACATTTGATACACAGTTGAAAACAATCAAGTACTGCAAGTAAAATATATGTTTGTTGTGAAAGCCATCATTTTCACTAAAATTCATAATTTTAATGGATTGTGCTGCTCGTTACAATGAGTATCTGAAATAAAACACATGAGGCAGAGTTCTGGAAAGGAATCAGTTAACTACTCCAAAATATTCAAGCAATGTTTGTTGATTCAAAGTGAATCAGTGTTTCACTTCCTTTATTTCAGACTGTTACCATTAGTAACGTCATTAGTTCTAAAGGTCATTAGTTCTAAACCAAATTTAGATAGGAAAGTTATGTAACAGACCAACACTGAATTATGACTACAAACCTTTTCACTGTGGCATATCTTTCACTGTTTTAAAAATCATAACTCAAGGAAAAGCCAAGAATATCTAAGACATTGGAAGATCAGAGATTTTATTAAAGCATTGATTCAATCAATTAATATTTATTGAGTGGATGATAAAGAATTAAGCACTCTCCTAGACCCTTTAATTACAATGGTGAATGACCACAATGATAGACTCATTCATTGCATGTTTACCATATGCCACAAACTGTCCTAAGTGCTTTGCAAACAAGATGCAATCCCTGACCTCAAGAATGCATTAAGCCTTAAAATTACCCTTTGTTTGAATAAAGTTTATACAAGACTGACAGCTATATCATAATATTCAACTTCTATTTACTGCTTCTGCAATGTCAGTACCCATGTTTCTAGTCATCTGTTCTAGTCCAGATGAAACAGCTGATAATCAAGTACTTACCCTTATACTAATTGTAGTTCCCTGGTGATGAAGAGCTTTCTAAGTGCTGGTCCTGATGTCCACATTGAACAATTGTGACTTTTGGCAAGTTATAGAAATATTTTTATCTCTATTTCCTCAGCTGCAAAATGTAAATAATGACCATAATCATGATGATGATAATGGTAACTGCCTCTTAAAATTTGTGTGAAGAACTAAATAATTTAATGAATCATGAGCACCTTGTGTCTGGGACACAGTGAATGATCAATAAATTTCTTATTTTTGGTATGTTACTGTTATCATTGTTATTGGAATTATTACTGATAAAAAATAAAGGCCCAGAGAAATTAAGTAACATTCTAGTATTATATAACTAGAAATAGAGAACTAAAATTCAGAACAGCCTTCTTTCCCCCAAACTGAGGACTATTTCTTAGATAAACTCCTGTGGAAAATGCTGTGACATATTAAGATAAGGTTATACTTAACAATTCTCCTCTTCCTTGGTTGGCATCATCAGTGGCGACAGGAATCATGTCTGGCAATTCTAGGTGATATAACTCTATTAGGAACACTGGATTTAACATAATTTTAGTGAGATGAAATCTTCTAATGCATGAATTCATAGAACAGTAAAGAAGTAGCACAGAACAAATTCTAAACCTTCAAAAGCCCCTAGAAAGTATTATTATTACCTTATTTTTATGCTAAAATTAATGTTCAGGTTGATTAAATCACTCACCTAGAGTCATACAAAAAGTGGTTAAATTGGGATCCTTTATTTTGGGGAGGGAGACAAACCATAAGAAACTCTTAATCTCACAAAACAAACTGAGGGTTGCGGTGGGGGGAGAGGGTGGTTGGGTTATGGACATTAGGGAGGGTATGTGCTATGGTGGGTGCTGTGAAGTTCATAAGACATGATTCACAGACCTGCACCCCTGGGGCAAATAATACATTTTATGTTAATTTAAAAAATAAAATTTTTTTTAAAAATTGGGATCCTATATTTCCCCAAATCTTAGAAATACTTAGAAGGGGCAATGATCTGGCACTATTCCAACTCCCTCTCCAGCCGTCAACTGATGGCACATACAGTTAAATATCTGATGGATCAAGTTCCTCTCATTTCATTTACAAATTTTTTTTTAGGAATTCTTTCCCATTCATTGTTCTGAAACATCATACATTTCAGAATCATGCTGTCAAACACACAAAGTTAATCTTATTGGAATTTTCGTATTACATTAAACCTATCAATTAATTTGAGAAAAATTTATATACACATTTTAAATACTTTCCAACTGGCAAATATGTCATTTCTTTAATTTCTTGAATCTTACTGTCTTTAATATATACTTCTTAATTATCTTTAGGTAGATACTAAACATTTCTGGTTCCAAATTCTCTAAGTGGTTATTAAGGACATTTTGCTACTGTAAAACGACCCATTTTCTATTATATTTTTTAATTGGGAATTACTGATATATAGGAGGCATTGATTTTTTTTAAGTTCTTATTTTAACAAGTAAGTCAGATTTATAGTTGTCCCATCCATGTATATTCTTCCTATTTTCTTGGTCACATGGCTACCCAGATTTCCCAACCCACCTTGCAGCTGTGTGTAAGCAGCTGACTATGTTTGACCAGTAGGATGTAAATGGAAGTTACATGTGCAACTTCCAAGCCATCTCTTTAAAAAAAACAAAAAAATCTTTGTCTTTTTCTCCTGGAACACAGGAGAAATCTTCTTCAATCAAGAAGCAGTGAAAAACTATAGAGCAAGAATTAGCAGGCTATGTCCTGTAGACCACATCTACCTGTGGCTTGATCTTTGTATGGCCCATGAGCTAAGAATGGTTTTAAAATTTTAGGTGGTTGCAAAAAAAAAAAAAAAAAGAAAAGAAAAGGAAGGAAGGAAGGAAGGAAGGAACGGAAAGGAGAGGAGAGGAGGAGGGAAAGGAAGGGGAGGAAAGGAAGAAAGGAAGGAGAGAGAGAAAGAAAGAAAAAGAAAAGTTAAAAGAGATGAAAATGTGACAGACTGTATGTCCACTCAAAACCTAGAGTATTTACTTTCTGCCCATTACTTGCCCATCCCTGTTCTTCAGACTGATTATTGGGCAACTTGGAGCAGAGCAGTTCTGCCACTCTTGACCACTGATCTCTGGACTGTTGTAAAAGACGAAAAGAAATTTCTATCTTATTTAATCCATTATGTTTGAGGTCTCTCTGTTACAAGAGCCATTAATCTAATTAATCAACTATCTGACCTTATTAGTGTTAACAGTTTTCCAATTGATCTCTTGCAATTTCTAGAAAGACAACCATGCCATCTACAAATAATTGAGGGTATTTTTTCCTCTCAGTAACAAACATATTGCCTCATGTATACTTTTTTGGTCTTATTTTTAATAGCTGTAAGTTTCAGGACAACATAAATTGATAGTGGCAATAGCATATATCCATGTTTTGTTCTTAATTTTAATGGCAATGCCTCTAGCTCTTCACTGCCTAGGAAACTATTGCCTTTTGATTGTAGAAATTTGTCATTATCTTAAGAATACTCAGAAGAAAAATTGTTCAGTGGTTTTCCTCATTTTTTATTTATCTTTTGTAAGTTTTATTAATCTTTTGTAAGTTTGCAATATTTTTATAAAAGAAACTAGAAAGTTTGCCATCTGTGCTTAGAAACAGCTTGTGTAGTGTAGGAATGAACTATGATTTGAAAGTTTAAAGAAAGTTATATCAAAATAATCCAGCCCCAGAACATTTTAAGGTAATTCTTCAAAAATATTTTTAATTTCTTCCATGATTATATTCAACCATCTATTTCTTGAGTTAATTATGATCATTCATGTTTTCCAAAAAATCATTCATTTTGCCAAGGTTTTCAAACTGTTAACATAAATATACACACCGTTCTTTCCATCTTATGTCCTCAATATCTGATGTAATAATCTCTTATTTTGCTTCTTTGTTTTCTCTCATTTTTGTTTTGTTGTTGTTGTTATTTTTTAAAGACTTCATTTATTTATTTATTTGACAGAGAGAGGGTACAAGTAAGGGAGCAGCAGAGGGAGAGGGAGAAGCAGGCTCTCCACTGAGCAGGGAGTCTGACTCAAGGCTTGATCCCTGGACCCTGAGATGATGACCTAAAGTAGAAGGCAGACACTTAACCAACTGAGCCATCCAGGTGCACCTGTTGTTGTAATTGTTTACCAGAACTACCAGAAATTTGCTGGTTTTTAATCATTTCCAAAGAACATGCTCTTGGAGTAAAGTACTAATTTTACTTTCAATTTGCTAACAATTATTTTGCATGTGTATTTATCTGTATAATTTTCTTATCTTTACATTTTTTAGGTATGTTTGTTAGTTTCTAAGATTTTTAATAGATTACCTACTTCTTATATGTTTCTTTCTTAATAATATAAATTTATAGTGCTACAAAATTTATTCAAGGTATATTAGTCACATACTATAAGTTTTTGAGCTGTATCTATCCTCTTTATATTATTTTAAGATAATGTGTGCTGCAATTTGGGTTTCCCTGAAAGCAGACTCTGAGCAAGTGCCTGGGTATAGAAATGATGTGATGTGATATGATTCTGAAATGTGATTCTTTAAGCATAAATGAGGATGTGAGGACTGTCAAATGGGGAAGGAGAATAAAAAACAATAGAGGACAGGTTAATAAGTGGTTTAATGCTACAGGCAATGGGAGCTCCACCTC
The DNA here is from genome assembly GCF_011764305.1 of Mustela putorius furo. Lineage (NCBI taxonomy): Eukaryota > Metazoa > Chordata > Mammalia > Carnivora > Mustelidae > Mustela > Mustela putorius. Next base: position 5,686,319 of record NW_025422022.1, on the reverse strand, counting down.
TGAAAAAAATGTTTACATCATATCGTGGAAATGTTCCATTAAAAAAAGAGAAAGCTGGGGTATGTATCCACAGAAATTCCTAGGAGTATTAAATCCTCAGTAATTCCCCATTGCCATGTCTGGGAACTCAGCACACTGGAGAAATATTTCAAGTAAAAAAATATAAAGCCATCATGGTTCAAGATATGAAACAATTGCTATTCATGGATATTGTTCACCTCGGCTGCAAGCAAACCTAGGCAAAGTCTAAGGGACTAGGAATGAGCATCAGCAGGATCTATGATACATACTAACAGATCTGCTTCCATTTTAATTTAGGAATTTTTTCCCCAAGTGGTTTTTTAGGTCTTCATTTTTAAATGTGTATTTATGTGCTCTTAGATGTTAATACAAATACTCATTACACACTAAAATATTATTCTCAATTGTAACATGTAAGATTTTCTTTAAATGAAAGTATTACATATTAATCTTTGGGAAATTTTAAATTTTAGAGCATTAATACTTTTTTAGCATAGCTGTTTTATAGATTCTTCCATCCATTCAACAATTATCTATTCAAGTTTTTTATCATCCAAATAATTTAATGTTTTTATATTCTTACCTTTAATTTTCTTATTTTGACACAATTTTAGACTTGAAAAATTGAAGAAATACCATAGAGAATTTCTCTATAAACTTCATCCAAATGCATGGGTGTATTTCTAGGATCCCTTCTATTCTGTTGATTTATTTGTCTCTCCTTTTATAAGCATCATGCTATCTTGATAATTATAACTTAATATTAAGTCTTTTTTAAGATTTTATTTATTTATTTTATTATTTTTTAAAAAGATTTTACTTATTTATTTCTCAGAGAGAGAGAGGGAGAGAGAGTGAGCACAGGCAGACAGAATGGCAGGCAGAGGCAGAGGGAGAAGCAGGCTCCCCACCAAGCAAGGATCCCAATGTGGGACTCGATCCCAGGACGCTGGGATCATGACCTGAGCCGAAGGCAGCTGCTTAACCAACTGAGCACCTAGGGGTCCCTATTTATTTATTTTAGAAAGACAGAGAGAAAATCTTGCCATTTGCAACAACATGGATGGAACTAGAGCGTATCATGCTTAGCGAAATAAGTCAAGCAGAGAAAGACAACTATCATATGATCTCCCTGATATGAGGAAGTGGTGATGCAACATGGAGGCTTAAGTGGGTAGAAGAATAAATGAAACAAGATGGGATTGGGAGGGAGACAAACCATAAGTGACTCTTAATCTCACAACAAACTGAGGGTTGCCGGGGGGAGGGGGTTTGGGAGAAGGGGGTGGGATTATGGACATTGGGGAGGGTATGTGATTTGGTGAGTGCTGTGAAGTGTGTAAACCTGGTGATTCACAGACCTGTACCCCTGGGGATAAAAATATATGTTTATAAAAAATAAAAAATTAAAAAAAAAAAAAAAAGACAGAGAGAGAGTGCTTGAGGGAGGGGCAGAGGGAGAAGGAGAGAGAGAGAATCTCAAGCAGACTCCCTGCTGAACACAGGGGGTTCAATCCCATGACCCTGAGATCATGACCTGAGCTGAAATCAAGAGTCAGTCTCTTAACTGACTGAACCACCCAGGAGCCCCTATGTTAAGTCAGAAAGTATAAGTTTTCCAATTTGTTTTCATTTTTGTTTTTAATTTAATTTAATTTAATTTTGTATGTGTGTGCTCCAAATTTATGCACCACACCCCTTTGGTTCCTTTGATTTTCATAGAAATTCCAACATAAGTATTTAAAGCTGTAAATTTCCCTCTAAGCTTACTTTAGTTGTATCTAACAAATTTTGATATGTTGTATTTTCATTATTATTCAGTTCAAAATATTTTTTCATTTACACTGTAATTTCATCTTTGACTTTTAGATTATTTAAAAGCAAATCAATTAACTTCCAGATTATTTAGTGTTTTCATAGATATCTTACTGGTTTTTAATTTTAATGTGATTAAAATATATTTTTAGTGTAATTTCATTCTGTGATCAAAGAATGTACTCTTCCATTTCAATCCTTTTAAATTTAATGAGATTTGTATCGTACAATGTGACCTGGCTGTTCACATTGGTGAACATATCATGTACTCTTGGGAATAAAAAATATTCTGCTTTGGTTGAGTGAACCTATATCAGGTCAAAATGGTTGATAGTGTTGTCCTTATTGATTTTTTTTCATATAGCTTTCTATCAATTTCTAAGAAAGGCATGTTAAAATACCAAGCTAGAATAATGGAATTGACTACCTCTCTCCTTATTTCTATCAATTTTTAATTAATACATTTTAAAACTCTATTAGGCTTACACACATTTATGACTGTTTTTCACTCTCTTAAAAACAACCAATACTTTTATCATAAAATGTCTTTATCACTGATAATGATCTTTGCCTTGAATTCTGTTTTATCTATTAATTTCACTCAATTTTTCTTATGGTTACTATTTGCATATATATATTATTTGTCCATTTCTGTTTATGTCTTTATGTTTAGAGCACATTTTCTGTAGACTGTCTTTAGTTGGGTTTTTATTATTATCCAGGCTGATTATCTCTGTCTTTTAATTGAAGTCTCTAGCCCATTAATATTTAGTGTACTTGTTGATATGATTGGAATTAAGTCTACCATTTTATTATTTATTTACTGTTTATCCTCTTTGATTTTTAGTCCCCTATTCTTCTTGCCTTATTATGAATTTCTGGAATATTTTTTAAATTCGATTTTTATTTATCTATTGATTCTTAGATTTATTACCCTGCATTATTTTTTAGTGCATGATATAGGGGTTACTCTATACATCCTTGATTTTTTATAATCTTTTTATAATTAACATTGTACCATTTTCTATTTTCTATGCTATAGTTGGCATATATATTACGTCTACATACAATATACATCCCATAAGAAAATGTTATAATAATTGCTTTAAATTGACCCACACAGTTTAAAAGAAAATAAGAGAAAAAAAATTCATGTTTATTTACCCAGATAGTCACCATCTCTAATGCTTTCCATTCCTTCCTGAAAATATGAGTTTCCATCTGGTATTATTTCCTTTCAGTCAGAAGAACTTCATTAGCATTTCTAGTGCAGGTCTGCTGCTGACAAATCCCCTTGATTGTTTTTCATTTGAAAATGTTTTTCCTTTGCCTTCATTTAAAAAGACATTTTCACTGTATATAGAATTTGGGGTCGACAGTTTTTCCTTTTCTTTCAGCACTTTAAAGAAGTTATTCCATTCCCTCTGGCCTCCAGAGTTTCTGATGAAAAATCAGTGATTATCCAGAATGTTGTTCCGTTGTATGTGAAGTGTCATTTTTCTTTGGCTGGTTTAGATATTTTCATTTTATACTATACTGACTGCACATACTTTTTCTGCCAATTCTCCCTCTCTTTTTCTTCTGGGACTCAAATGACACGTCTACTAGACATTTTTATATTTTCCATGGTTTCATGTGGTTCCATTCATTTCTGTTTAAATTGTTATCTCTTTGTTCAACAAATTGGATAATTTCTGCTGCTCAATCTTCAAAATCATGAGCTCTTTTTCCTGTCATATCCACTATGTTGTTAAGCACATACAATAGTTCTCAAATTTTAGACATTGCATTTTTCAGTTATAGAATTTCCATTTGGTTCTCTTTTTAATAGTTGGTAATTCTCTGCTGAGATTTTCTACATTTTCATTCATTTTGACCATATTTCCCTCTGTACCGTTGAGTATAAATATAGTAGCTGTTTTGAAATCTTTGTCTACTAATGTCAGCATCTGGATCATTTTGAGATCACTCTCCACTGATTCCTCCTTTGCTTGAGTATGAATCACATTTTCATTTTTCTTTATGTATCTGGTAGCTTTAGGTTTTTTTCCTGAACATTAGGAATGTCATATTATAAAACTATAAATTCTGTTCATTTCTCTAAAATTTATTTTCTTTTAAATAAATAGTTTATTCAAGTGAATTCAGATACCAAACTCTGAAACCTCTGTCTGGTTCTTTTGGCTTTAATTGGGATGACTGAAGTCTACCTTTTAGATGTGTTGTTCGAGTGTTATCTAGAGATTTGAATAGAGTTTTTACTCTTATTTCAGGGCTCCCCTCTTCTCTGGTTCTGTCCTTTCAGAGATTTCTTGTCTCAATCTCTGGATGCTGTGGACCTGGAATTCTGTCCTATGTATCTTTAAACCAGTAAGAGGATGAGTTCCAATTCATATTTTAGAAACCCCACATGGCACCAACTGGGACTTACCCCAAGCTAAAGCCTAAAAATGTGAGACACACTCAGTTTCTTTCCCTTGGCCAGCTTTTAATGTTTCTCTAATATCTGCCTGTTTTTATTTGCTCTCCAGTGTCTTCAATAGATAGATATAGATTAGATATAGATATAAATATAGATATAGATGATATAGATACCTGAGATTATAGTCATTATTTATGGAAGGACTAATCTGATAGAAGCCACTCTGCCATTACCCAATTAATCATTTTTGAGCATTTGTGTGTGTATGATTTTTGTAAATGGGGATATTGTGCAATTCATTGGTCACAATGAAAGTGGGCATTTCACAAACTAAAGTCAAAGAGCCAAGTAATATGAAAATATATAGCCCAAAGAAAAGTGCATCCTTTTGCATGAATATTAGGCAAGAGGAGCAACACACACAGCCTTTGTAAAGTATATGTTGCTTTTAATAATGTTGCAATTATTTAGAATGCAATGATATTTATGGGATTATAATAGTCTCAAATTTGGACAATGTATATGAATAAAATAATTTAATCACTTTTTGCTTGAAATTGCACTTTGCCTGTGGGTAACTTGTAACCACTAGGGACTATAAGAAGTCTGCAGAGGACAGTTGGAGAAAATCACCCATCTGTCTGTATAATAGATGCACTTTTCAAAATTTTCTTCTTCCTTATCACACCGTTTTTCCTCTTTATAATTCCACAGCTCCTATTTATTCACATTTCAGGTAGGCAGACATTGCAACCTTTGTTCTCAAAAAAAAAAAAAAATTAAATAAATCTCAAATGTTAATTTTGAGGTGGCTTATATTAATATTTGGTATAAATATTTCCATTTCCTTTCCCTCAAGTATATAGCAAATGTCACCAACTATCTTGCTGCCTCTTCCTTCAGAATAATTCTTGTATTCTTCTTCATTCCCAAAACAAGACTTACAGATGTTAGACATGTAGTATGTGCTCAGTAAATATCCAGGTGAATAAAGGAATCTCATCCATTGTTGTGTTTTGTAGACTTATTTTCTTGGGTCACAACTTCAGCCATTAGACTCCTTTGCTAAGAAGTAAAATTGTCTTATTTAAACATTCTACTTTTCCTTGAGTCTAAATCTCAAAACCCAAATTAAGTTTCCTTAACTTTTATCCTAGTAAATATTTAAGTCCCAAATACAGTTGATAGACTAAAAACAGGACCTCACCAGCAGACATTACATGTTCCTCTCTCTATGCTGCCCCAGTTTCTGGATCACTTACTATCAGTCAAGGAAGGCTAACCAGCTTCCCAGGCAATTGGGCAGAAAAGCGGACACTCCTCCAAGAATTCATAGGTGAAAGATATCTGAGATCTGCTCCAGCTTGGAGTCACTTGTGCTGTGTTTTGAACCCCTCATCTGGGAGAGTCCATTCTCTTATATACAATCAATTGTTCAGGAAGTGATCACTTCTGAGAAACCCATTCTTTGCTATCAGTGGAGGTTCCTTTCTTCTCATCTGCCTGTGAGGCCTCACACCCTGACAGATCTCTTCCAATAGCCAGGACCAATTTACTTGCGTTCTGCCTTTTCTTTTTTTATATGACTTACTTTTCTCTAGTTAATATCTCATCTTCCAAATAATAGTTAATGGTTTTAGATCACCTTCTTCTATGCCATCATTTTAGGTCACTTATAATCTTGAATTATAGATGGATTACACAGATGATTGATAGATGATAGACATTTATTTATTTAACTAAAGAAATTTTTTTAAAGATTTTATTTATTTATTTGAGAGACAGGATCACAAGCAGGCAGAGAGGCAGGCAGAGAGAGAGGAGGAAGTGAGCTCCCTGCTGAGCAGAGAGCCCGATGCGGGGCTGGATCCCAGAATCTTGGGATCATGACCTGAGCCAGAGGCAGAGGCTTTAACCCACTGAGCCACCCAGGCGCCCCTAAAGAAAATTCTTTTTAACTGTTTACCTCATACTCACCCATCTGTGCTCATATACAATGTTTCTGCAGCTCTTTAAGCAGAAAATTGAATTGGTACAAAGAACCAAGAGAAATAAAAACTTCTTTTTTTTTTTTTTAAGATTTTATTTATTTATTTGACAAACAGAGATCACAGTAGGCAAAGAGACAGGCAAAGAGAGAGAAGAAACAGGCACTCCACTGAGCAGAGAGCCCGATGCAGGGCTCGATCCCAGGACCCTGGGATCATGACCTGAGCTGAAGGCAGAGGCTTAACCCACTGAGCCACCCAAGCACCTGAGAAATAAGAACTTCTTGACAGATAGGGCTCTCCTAAGTCTGAAGGCCTCTACAACATGCATTGAAGTCAAATTTCTTTGCTCATCCTCGCTCCAGGGATTCTAATTTCATACAGTTCTCCCAATCACATTTTTTCTAATTGCTTCAAATGCCCACACAACTTCTCACCTCTCTTGCCCTCCAGAAGCTTAAATTCACAACTCCTTACACAACAGATTTCTCTTTTTCGAGTATTCAGAGATCATTTGCCTCTTCTTTCAAACATTTTCCCTGCACTCTCTTTTTTCATTGTCTACTTTGTCTCTCTTGTTTCCCGGGATACTCTTAATTTTTCTTTTCTATCTTTTTTTGAGTCTGTCTTCCATATGTATTGAGACAATAACAAAACAACCAGCCAATTCAGGCAACCTTGAGAAGCGGCATACAAACCATGTATGGCAATGACAGATAAAAAGAGGCAAAATTGGACTTTCCCTTTTCAGCCAATTATTTGTAGATGTAAATCCTCATTCTCTATTCACATAGGGGGTCTTTTTGTATTTGCATTGAGGTTTCATGGCCGTGTCTTAAATTTGGATAGTGCCATATTTTATTATAATGATCATTATAAAAGAGATTGCTAATACCCTCCCCCCAAAATCTGTCAGAGCCATTTTAGGTGTCATTGCACCACTAACTCAAGCTGTTCATATGGAATGAGAGTCATCAGAATCAAGAGGAAAACTAGGAAAAGAAATAAGAACCATTTTCCAAAAGTGCAGGAGCACGTGAAAACTTGTCTAGGCTAATCATCAGGAGTGTAAAATTTTTATTTCTCAGTTAATAAGCACCACCTGTGTTTATGAAAAGTCTCTGATGACTTGTTTTGTCTCTCGCAAAGAATATAAAGTGTTCTTAGAATGGATTCCACAGAGTACACAGATATTATTAATACACTTTAAAATCCTTCCAAATGACTGATGTAACCTTCATTATCCTCTTTCCACTCCCTACTACACACTTTCTTCTTTAATTTTTTCATTGAAATGATATAATATAAAAAAATCGTTGACTGCATATAAATCAATTGCCTGTGACATGTTACAGGGAGAAGGGAAACATCAAGATTGCCAATAACAGGCACTCAGTCTCATAAAACTTGTAATCAACTTCCAAGCCAAGGCGTAAACTGTAATATATTGCTACAAACGTATAACAATAATAAACTATTTGAATTGCACCTTCACATTCTCTGCCGTTAATAACAAATAAGCATGAAAAATTTTTGACAGTCATTCATTTTAATGGGTGTCTGCTTGTTTATCAGATGTGTCATTTGGCATTACAGAATACACCCTTATCCTTGGACGGGTAGGAGGAAAGAGGGTGCCTAAGCTTTGGATACTAGCTACAAACAATGAGAACTCCATTCATAGGAAAATTCTAAAACTAAGTTGTTGTTTTTTTCCTCAGCTCAAAGATGGTACCAAATTTTCCCTTGGCCCTACGTGAATATAAAAAGCAAGTCTTCAATGTGTTTAGTGTTTTATTATTTGGTCTCTCTCGGACATCTATTGCTGCATAAAACCACGCCAGAAGTAGTGGCTTCAAACAATAACAAATCACTTAGTTTGCTGAGAAATCTGGGGGCTAACTGGGTTCAGCTAGGCAGTACTCATCCGAGGTCTTCCATCAGTTGCAATCAGTCTGTAACAGGAGCCAAGATCTGACCAAGGTCACATTGAAAGTCTTTGATGCATGTTCAGTGCCCGGGGTTAGGGAGCTCCAAATAGCTGGGTACTGGAACGGTGGGCAACCCTCCACCCTCTCTCCCTCCCACTCTCTCCAGCTCTTTCTTCTCCAAGGTGTCTCCGCACAAGTTGGTCTCAGGGTGATTGAAGCCTCGTGCTCTTGAGACAGAGCATGTAGAAACCATGCCACATATCCGGACCCCAGAAATCCCACTCTTGCTGCGTTCCCTTCACTGGAACCGTCACATAGGCACGGGTCCCGTTGGAGGGGAGGAAATGTGGACTCCATCTTTGGGTGAGGATCTGGCAAGGTTCTGAGAGGTTCCCATCTGGGATGGGAAATAACATTGTAGCTATTTGTGCAGAAACTACAATCTGCCACACAGATTTATACATTCCAATGCACACATGCTCACACCCGATAAATAGAATTCTTGATTGATAACGCAGTGAAATCCCACGTGGCTGGTGGTGTAATGTTTCCTAAACTGTATTCCAAAAGCTCCCATCAGTGTTCTGTAGCTAGATAGCTCTGTAAATGATCATGTTCAACTAATAAAACCCGAATAATTAGTGGAGGATTTCTTAGCACTTTTAATCCACTAAGAGGCAGAAAGAATCTTGTGAAGTTTGTCACTCAAAATATGGTTCATGGACCAGCAGGATCCCATCACCTGGCCGCTGGTTAGAAATGCAGAATCACACACCCCCATCAAGCCCACTGAGTCAGCATCTGTATTTTAACAAGATCCCCTGGTAATCTATGCACAGAAACTCTGGGAAGCATTGTCTTGGAGGACCATGTTGTGTGCAGTACTTTTTTTAAATGAAGTTAGCCAAAAAAACCCAGTTTCCACCATGAGCACTTCCTGAAGTTACTAGGAATTCATTTGGGGTGTTGCCATAATAGGTCAGGCCCAGCTCTCTTCCACTTCTCCAAAGAGAACCTGCTGGTTCTACAGGACCCGGAATCCCCTATCTCAGGCTGGAGAGTGGTGAAAACAGGTCCTTGTCTCCACCCCCTACACTGTAGTCCTGACTCTGTCTTCTCCCCACGCCCCTAGAGCTTGAAACAGTGAGGTTTCTCTTTGCTTCCCTTTCCTTCTGGTTGACATTTCCCCTGTATCATAATCTAAGCCATGTCTTTGCTTCATTCTCTGCTATATCCCAATGCCTACAGCACTGCTGGTCCTATAAGAAGGATTGAAATCCACAGAACCCAAGGGTAAATGAGTGAGTGATAGCAGAAAGGGAGCAGAGTAAGAGGCCAGCTTATGAATTATGGGAATACAAGTCAGGAGTAGCCACCACTCTGCTCTCTTTGACGTGCCACTGTGCTGTCCACCCAGAGAGCCTGGAACTTCCTGAGGACAAGCCTGGGTCTTGCACAGATGGGAGTTACCTACAGCAGCCAGTGTGGTAAGGGACCAGCAGTCATTTGTCACAACATAGTCAAGGTTGGGTAAACTCTGGGGGCCTTTTTTACATCCCAATACACTTCCTGCTCCTTTCCTTCTCAGCCACAGCAGTCACTCTTTGGTGCATTGTGAAAGGGGGAGGAGGAGAAAGAGAAATGGGAGCGGAAGGAAAGGAGGGAGGAGACAGGGGAGGAGGAAGAGGTCAGGGGCTTGAGAAATGTGGGGCTGATCCGGGAAAAAGATATGACCACAGGAGGCACAGGGTTGCCTGTGGAGAACACCCTCACAGCATGGGGGGGTCACCACTCAGAAGGATAACAAGGGACCTCTCCGGAGAAGGGGCTTACACATCTAGGGGATGGAACTCAGAAGCATGGTGGGGAATCTCTGGGACAGAGAGCTCAGAAGGGCATAGCAGCTTGGAACCTCTTAACCGCAAGCCTTACTTTATCAATAGGTAACAGCAACTGAACAAGTTTGCACCAGATCTCTAAATGGCTAAACATTTGTTTGTGCAGACTGTTCTTTAAATAATTGGTGTTTAAAATGTTGAATTTGGCACAGGTGACCTTTTGAGCTAACAGTGAAGTAATTAGCATCATAGGAGACAATGCACAGAGGCCATCCATGGATCTTTCACATACCAGGGAGGAACTGCAAAAACATAGAAGAGACTATGGACTTCTTCTTAGAAGCCGGGATTGACTAATCCCACATTGAGTAACCCCATGTGGGCCAACCAGGACATTCAAGAATCACTGGACTCCATTAAGCCACCAAGAAACCCAAATTGCTCTCCCTTCAAAATACTTAGGAAATAGTAGTGACGTACCAAATCCTATCACAATACCTTACGCTGGCTGAGAAGATCTGGTTGTTCTGCTTGTGCTTTATCCTTGACTATAAAGTCTGAAACGTCAGCCAGAATTTCTCTTGCTTAGGAAAACAGTATATACGTGGAAATGTGGCTGGTTTATGATGACACTATTGGCTGGATTTCGGTTATGCATTTTTTTTTTCAATAAGGAAATCATGTGAGTGGAGTTTGTGTTTTATTTTTTTAAAAAAGGCAGTATCATTAGTTGAGCTCTCAGACGGCATAACCCTTCCCACAACACGTTCAGCCACCAGGAACCACATAGATTGGAAATAGAAACACACTACTGCACACCCATGAAAGGCGTCTTTGTAAAAGCATTGGTGGGAGGGGAAGGGGGGGATGCATCTAGATCAATCAGCCTCAAACACAGGATGAGATATTATCAAAACAGATTTCACTCACGCACACAGCAATCAGCTCTCAAGTTCAGCTGTTGCCTAAATATGTTGAACTTCCCATTAAAAGGTAAATTCTTGGCAGTATCTGGGGGGAGGAGGTGGCGGGTATGGCAAATAAAATGTTAGAATGTTCATGTCTCCATCCATGGAACAAAATGAAGGTCATTGCATAGCCAAGTTACCCGTGCACTTGGAGAAACATAAAGCCTTTCATGTCAGAAGAAAAATAAACCAATTTTTATACTCGAGACTACAATAGCTATTTCCGTTTTCAACCTGGTGGTTTGTTTAAACTGTAGGGACCATTAGAGGTCTCCTGCCAAGCAGACCGAAGTGGATTTTGGTTTTGCTCTTATGATCCACAACAGCTGTGCCACAAGAAACAGCAATTTCCCACCTACATCAAGTTCGGCGAAGCGAGGAGGTAAAATGAGGGGCTTTCCATTAACATGGGAATTATATAAAGGAGTTGTTTAGACAAAAACCACGTCTAAGATAAGCTTCCTATGTTGCAATGCACAAGGGTTGAATATAATAACCAATTGGTTTATAGATTCGAGGCAACTTGATCCAAGGTGACCTGTAAGTGTCTCTGCTCAGAAACACATGTTTGGGTGCTCCTGGGTGGCTCAGATGGTTAAGCATCTGCCTTCGACCCAGGTCATGACCTCAGAGTCCTGGGATTGAGTCCCGCTGAGCAGGGAGTCTGCTTCTCCCTCTCCCTCTGCCTCTCTCCCTGCTTGTGCTCTTGCTCTCTCAAATGAATAAATTTAATCTAAAAAAAAAAAAAAAAAAAGGAATACATGCTTGTTACATATTTGACTCCAAAAACAATCTTACCTAGTAACGCACAGAGTCTATTGGTAGAAAGTGGACAATGGAGATTTTATGCTTGATTTTGGCAAATCAAGTCACAATTTGGAAAGAAAAATGAAGTGTGTCAAGGCTAGTGTCTAAGACGTGATGGCACCATCAATCCGTTCCTAAATGGGACCCTCACTTACCCAGTCATCCAAGATGTAGCTGAGCCCCCAAATCCCTCCAGATGCTCCACAGAGATACAGACTGGGAGAATTTCTTCAAAGTGCGACTTTAGATCCCTCGGGCCAAAGCTTGTATACATAAAAGACTTTGCACATGCTTCTTTATATCGAAAGTCAGAAGTCTTTTCTTAGCAGGGTCCCCAGAAGAGAAATAATTATATCACTAAAGGCTCAGGGAATTTCTGATTTTACATAAATACATACACCTACACAAACATACTTAACCCACTGAGAAACAACACCATCATTCAATAGTCGGTGGACACCTTCTCCAAAAAGCACGGCTCAAGAGGAAGACGTAAGTCGGAGATGGTTGTCAACGCCTTCCAGTTCCCCCATCCCAGGTTCCCGCTCATCACTCCAACCATCTCTGGGTGCAAATCTCTGAGCAGAGGGAAGTTCGTCACGCAGGTGCATTCCCTATACCTGCCACAGTGTGAGGCCAGCCCGGTTCTGGCCCCGAGGAGAAGTTCTCTTTCCTTGCAGCAAGATAATGTTTTAAAAAGCTGACTTTTAAACCTCTTACTGAATTTTTTAATGGATTAAATTCATCATGTCACCAGCTGCTGTGCAGCTAATAGAGCCATAAAACACTGTATTAAAGGATTACCCATGCAAAATTTCCTCTTGCGCTAATGTGAATTTTAATACTTTTAACATTTAGTTGAGATGGGAATGTCCAAGAACAGCTTGTTCAATAGGTTGTTCTATAAAATTAAGTTCCTCGTCTCATCAGAAATGCCAGGACTCCATTAAGTTAAAATTTTACAGAGAGGCTAAGATGATTCACTGTGTAGCATTTGTGAGGAGGGAGACAACATCTGCTTCTACATTAATGCTCTAACAAAAAGAAAGAAAGAAAGAAGAGAAGAGAAAAAGCAAAACAGGCGTGCATCCCATAAGTTCACGGAGACTGTCCTGAACAGAGGAAAATGCTAAGCTCGGATTTGTGGAAGGTCAATTTATACAACCCAAAAATGCTGCTCATAGTGTATATCCTCCTGACTGTCATTTGTCAGAAGTTCACAAAGTCTTAAAGTATACAAAGTGGCAACGATGCAAAACCACAAGTATACCATATCTTGCAGAACAAAAACGTGATTATGTGCATCATCTAGATGAAGGAAGAGAGAACAGAGGGAGGGTGCTGCTTGTGGAGGACAGGTGAATCATAGGGAGGGAATCTAGAAATTATGTAGTTTCCCTGCTACGTTTTATAGGTGGTCATTGCTGAGACCCCGAGAATTCCCAGATTGTTCGAGATCACTGGCTAATCAGTGCAGAGTGGACAATAAAGCCTGGGTCTCCTGTTGCCTAGAAAAGGGACCACATTCTACTTTCCCTATCTATAAGTATGTACACATCGATCTCGTATATATGAAATGATTTTCATGTAAACAACAATAAAGAATCAATAAGTAAACAGTAACAAGATCACTCTTCTTGTTGTGAAACTTTGTAAAAGAAGTAACAAAGCTTTCAAAACCAGGCTACCGCCCCCCCCCCAATATTTACCTTGAAATTTTATTTTATCTTATCTAGATTTTATTTATTTATTTGACAGACAGAGATCACAAGTAGGCAGAGAAGCAGGCAGAGAGAGAGAGGAGGAAGCAGGCTCCCTGCTGAACAGAGAGCCCGACACGGGGCTCGATCTCAGGACCTTGAGATCATGACCTGAAACAAAGGCAGAGGCTTTAACCCACTGAGCCACCCAGGCGCCCCTAACTTGAAATTTTATATCCTTAGTTATGTCTCCTTGGGCTGTTTGCACGAGGGACCCCTCAAAGCCTGAGTGTCACTTTTACCTGAGTGTCTCAAATGTTACGAATTGCATACTAAAAAAATTGTATCTTCAGTGAGGTTGCTGAAAACAGCACGGGCTTTTTCTTTAATGCTTCTCAGTAATTGTCTAAATGTAATCATCGACAGAGGCTCCAAAATCTCATCACAATTCAAGCGGACATTAGGGTGCGCTCTGCGCCTGATTCGAAAAAACAACCCGAGATGATCCGTTTCAATGGCAATTCTCCGAAGCCAGTGTTCTTCACCCCAGCTGAATTTTGTCCACCGCTCCCTGTTTTGTACTCTGTATGTATTACTGTTCTGAGAGCCTGTCATTTCTTATCAGAATGAGAAAGGCTAAAGAGATAATATTTCAATAACATACTGGCCTGATCATAAAATAACTCAATGGAAATGTGTAACTGCCTCAGGCAGCCCGGCAGGGTACTCAGCGTCAGATGATTTCTATTCTGGTTTTTTTTTTTTTTTTTTTTTTTTTTTTTTATGGTTACATTTTCTGTTATATCAGACATCCCCTCAAGTCTTAGTTATGCTTTTATTCAAAAAGGAGAAGCATAGTATAAAGACCTACAAAACTTATTATGATATATTACTATAAAGAAATAAAAGTAGCTGCCACCCTAAGCATATTGATAAGGACAGGCCTGCCACATTAATTGACCTTTTTTCATCTTACCCACCAGGGCTGAGGCCTGAGTTTCTCAGTTGCTAGGCAACAGAGGTCACAGTTTTCAGGTCTTAAATGCACAACCTAGTCAAAAAGACGATGATGGGATCTTCAGAGGGGAAGCAGACGTTTGGCGATAGCAAGAATTTCAATCCCATTTCAATGGCTGGGAGGTTTTGATTTTTTTTTTTTTTTTTTTTTTTAAATCATGCTGAAGGGCTGAAATGGAGAAACTTTAACTTGTCAGAAGATGGTGGGAACAGATTTTTCAGCTCTGGTGATTAGAACCTATGGCTGAAACCATAGGAAGAGAACGGAGTCCGGCTTCTCTTTGATAAGCACACTGACATAGGGGTCAGGATTTGAGCTGCTGGTACAACAGTGATCAAACCCTCCCTCAAAACACGTGTTACACCCAGAGCCGTGTCCAAACCACAGAGCGATCCCGGGAGATGAATTCGGGGGGCTAATGTGGGGGTGGAGCGGTGTTCTCCTTCTGCTTATTTTTTAACATTTTCTCACCAACCTGACTGCATCCCACCATGCTTAATGACAGCACTGCAGGCACACATCTCCTAAAGGTCAGCTCCAAGAAAGCTCATTCCCCACTCCTTTTCTCTCCCGCCAAGTCAACACTTCCTTTAAACTTTAATAAAGGCCATGAGAGACCATCTATTTCTCCACCGGAAAGAAACGCTCCATCTCTACATAAATGCCTCCAAAGCTAGGTTCCAGTGGTATGTGTTTGAACTTGAGTGATCGGACCCTAATAACATTTTATTAAAAGATTTTATTTATTTATTTGACAGACAGAGATCACAAGTAGGCAGAGAAGCAGGCAGAGAGAGAGGAGGAAGCAGGTTCCCTGTTGAGCAGAGAGCCCCATGCGGGGCTTGATCCCAGGACCCTGAGATCATGACCTGAGCTGAAGGCAGAGGCTTTAACCCACTGAACCACCCACACTCCCCGCTAATAACATTTCCATGATGGCAACTTTTTTAATGAGAAATGTGGTAGGTATAAGCAAATGTCAAGAAAAAGCAAGAGAAAGATTTTGAACTTTCCATCCCGCAATTTATTTATTTGAAAATCTTAACCTGGGCAAAGAGCACCTCTTTTCATTTTACTTCATTTCAATACCCATTCTGTAAGCAGAGTAATACCTTGTGGAAGAGGCCTGGTAATAAACTCCTGGGGTGCCTGGGTGGCTCAGTGGGTGAAGCCTCTGCCTTTGGCTCAGGTCATGATCCCAGAGAGCTGGGATCGAGTCCCACATCAGGCGCTCTGCTCAGCCGGGAGCCTACTTCCTCTTCTCTCTGCCTGCCTCTCTGCCTACTTGTGATCTCTGTCAAATAAATAAATCTTTAAAAATAAATAAATAAATAAACTCCTGAAGTTTTATTTTGCTCAAAGTGATGTTTTGGGGAAGGGAAGAATAAAAACACGAGCGTGTGCTTACGCGCGGGTGTGTGTGTGTTGGGAGAAGAGTAACTAATTATAAACTCAAGGTGAATGATTTGGAATCTAGAATTTAAAGGCAGATAGCAGGGGTTGCCGGTTTCTTTCACTCTGGGCCATGTCTGAGTTCCCCTTGATCCCACCTGATTTCCACCGTGGCCGCAAGACAGACGCCCTGACTCATATAAATAGCAATGAGATAGCCAGCAGGCAGGTCACGTGCCTGGAGACTGAGGCTGTCAGATAACTCTAATGATTTCTTTGGCCCTTCAGGGTGAAATATTTACTTCATACTTTTTTGGTCTAATATTTGCCATTTCCCTTTCCCTGAAGATAACTGTCATTTCTAGATATGTCTGCTGCGTTTTCCAAGTTGTCAGCCTCGAAGAACATAAAATGACATGGTTGGAAAAACTGTGGGCACCCCATTCCCCTGGGTCAGAAGGCAGACAGATGCCAAGCCCAGTGGGGGACATTGTCTCACTTCTTTCTCGGTGGCCTCGGTGGCTCTTCTGTACCCGATCCTTTCTGATTCACAGCTCCTGCTTTTTGTTACGTCTTGTTGTAGCTTCCAGAAACTCACAGGTCAGAAGGCAGGAGTGAGAAAAACAAGCTTTCTCCTGAGTGACTTCCCTCAATCAAGGACAACCTCAGTCAGCCTATTCAGACCAAGTGTGGACAGTGGTCCAGACGCTGTTTGGAAATGGCTTGGCTTGGACAAAAGGACAAAATGGGGAGTAAGAGTTTAGAAACTTCCAGCACCATCAAAGGAGCTGATTTTATGCCGTTTGTGAATCTGACAAAAAATATTTGAACTGCTGCTTTGTGGGTCCTTGTCGAATAAACTTTTAAAAAATAGGTTGTATTGTACAAATTATGGGTCCATAATAAGTTGAGGGGAAAAAAAATAAACTGGTCCTCAGGAAGTCGTGTCCTAAATTTGATGTCCTTATGCTCAACTTGAAATGTTCTGGTGCAACTGTGACAAGTCAAAAATCTGGGCAGAGTTCTTTCCATTGGCAGACAGGAGCCCAGTAGGACCCTGTTGACCAAAATCTGTTTCCTTTTGCATGATGCTTCCAATTTGCTACTTTGAGCTAAGCATTCCTTATTGGAGTATCTAAGGGGCCAGTGTAGACTCACTGATACCCATATGGAGTCAGAGTTAAACTGATCTTCACTGAGTAGACTAGGCAGACTTTTAAGCTCTGGTGTAAAAAGAAAGAGGTGGGGTTTTTTTGTTTGTTTGTTTGTTTGTTTGTTTGTTTTTTAATGTGTTGAGACAGAGTCTTAGTAGAAAATCCAAGAATCTTGGTTCTGAAACAGCTTTGCATGGATCTGACCTCCACATCTCTACCATGGGGTGCCTCTCTCCATGGTCCTCCCCCACCCCACACTCAACAGAAATTGATCCTGACCTGCTCTAAAATTTCTCACTCTGATCCAGCTGATGAGAAACTCAGGCGACAGCTGAGTTTGCCCCAGTGGGATTACTGGTTCTCAAATCCATTCTCCACTTTCCCCTGTTCAGTGTCACAGGGATGGTGGTTTCCAGAATCCCTTGTCCTCTTGGGTCTCCTTAGGTTTATTCAATGCAAGGCAAGGGGAAGATGCTGGCAGAAGAATGCAGCTTACTTCAAGATGCTACTCCCAGTGTGGAGACTACCCATTCTGAAGAGGTCTCAGAAGAACCACAGACAACACCTCCAGGGGAAAGCTCATCATTACCTAGTCAAAAGAGCCCAGGGAACAAACATGGTTAGCATTTGTCAACCTGACTCCAAGCACCACAGAAAGAGGCAGGTGTGCAGCCTAAAAAGGGAGCTAATGATATTTCTGAAGAGTCAAATGACAAGAAGAAGATATCATAAACATATGAGGGCCTGCTGTCATCTCATCAAAGTGAGAGGCGCCCACCAGACTCAGGAGCAGCACCAGAGGGAGACCATGGACCCTGAAGATGGTCTTGTGAAGAGACCCTTGAAGAGACACAAAGAGAACTGAGACTTCTAGAGAGCCACCCACAGCCAAAGGGTCTTTCAATAATAAAGAGCAAAAGTTAAAAAATAAAATTCTAAAAGGACTAGGCAAGACATATGTGACTTTTCTTTGAATTATCCTTAAAAGGGGCTACTTCCTCCAACCATTACTTAAAGCCACATCTAACATTTGGATTACTGTGATAGCTCCTTCACAGTGTCCCTACATCTGCTGTCCTTGTCCCAGCACCCTCCACTCAATGGAGTTAAAGTCCACTTTCCAACATGATACCCAAGAGGGATACGAGGGATTTCCTTCCTTCTTGTTCTACTTCCACAGGCATCTCTAGAAGCAGCTGCATCTGTCCAGGACCCCAGCTCCAACCAGGAGCTCTCCACTATGGTTCTAGAACCAGCCTAAAGAGCCAGCTTCTGGAGTCTGATGACATCACCTTTCCCCAAGTTCCTCCAGCCCTTCCTCCTGTTGGTAACCTTTGAGTGCCCCACTGACTTGTCCTTCTCCTTGGTTCTTCTAGGCCTCCTGTAGCCAAACTCCTGTGTTAAATTCCCTTTATTTGATATGCCCAAAGGGATAGTTATTCTCTTGACATACATGCTTGACTTGACACATGTGGTTGATTATAGGTAAGTCTGCATAGGTGACTATGTAACTACTATCCAGGCATAGCTTGGTCCATCAAGATGTCTGATGGAGGGGCGCCTCGGTAGCTCAGTGGGTTAAAGCCTCTGACTTCAGCTCAGGTCATGATCCCAGGGTCCTAGGATCAAGCCCCACATCGGGCTCTCTGCTCAGCAGGAAACCTGCTTCCCCCTCTGTCTCTCTGCCTGCCTCTCTGCCTACTTGTGATCACTGTCTGGCAAATAAATAAATAAATAAATCTTTTTTTTTTTTAAAAAAAAAAAAAAAGATGTCTGATGGAGAATAGAGCACACACATGTTAATAATGTCTACAAGCCTCTCACTAGACTAGAAGCTACTGGGGCATTAAGATCTTATCTTGTTCATTCACTGTATCCCCAGCATCTAATACAATGCCAACACCTGATTCTCACACAATGACTATCGCTTGACTATATTTAGATGAAGGGTAAGGAATATTTTACCTAAATACATTTTTAAAAGCAGAAAGAATTAACACATCTTTTTATACTGTGCAAAATTAAGATTGGAGGGCTTCATTTCATGTCGAAACCACAGGATCCTGGTCACACTGGTTGGTCGACAGATAATTGGCTCATCCTTTCAGTGATGCAATGAGCCCAAAGGAACTTAATTTTCCAATTAAAAGTAAGTCAATCAGATTTGCCTTCAAAAAGCAAGAGAAATTGCCTCAGCAGAATTCCTTTCTGAAACCCAAATTTTGCTAGTTAAATTCTACCTGGCAAAGTGTGCTTACTTGTAGGAGGTAAATTATCACATCATAAAACTGTCTGGTAGGATTCTAGCTGTTTGAGGTGTTAAATACCTCTGTCGCCTTCAAAGAAAACTACTTTTGACATTTACTTCTTAGAAGAAAGGCAAGAACTAACAGAGGCAGGGCTGGCCTGAGGCAAAATTGGGAAATCTTAGAGATTGTTCTTGGTTGACCTGCCCCCTTCCTAACGTCACAGATTCCCACACCTCTCTCCAGCCTTCCTTCCTGCTGCCTCCCCATCTCCAAGGGCAGGGTGTGTGCATCTAAAATCTTCACTTCGCCAAGCTACAAGAAACTGATAAAAGCTTACAGATCCGTCCCTCTCTGGAATGTGTGTATTTTTACAGTAATCAATGAGATTAGTGTTTCTGAAATTCTGGCAACTATCAAAATCCCTGGGGAAACCATTGCAAAACAGGTTTCTTGGTGCTTAACTGAGATCCTCATCAGGGAGTCATGGATGGAACCCTGGGCACAGGCATCTTTAGCAAGTTCCCGAGTGATGCTAATGCTGCCGCACGGGGGTCACTCTGAGAACTACCAAATTAGTGAAAGATGCCCACTTGTTGCCTGAGACAGGTTCAGATCCCTCTGAGTGCATGAGGCCTGCCCATTTCCACATTTCTCAAACACTTCTGAGCATCAAAATTTAATAAATAAATACCCAAATGTGTTTTAAAATACAAATTCCCCTGAATTTACCCTCAAGACTCTAACTTAGGGTGCTGGTGGTACTTCGAAATGTATACCCAAAAAAAAAAAAAAAAAAAAAAGAACTAAGGGTTGCGGCAGGGGTGGGGGTTGGGTAGGAATAAGGTGGCTGAGTTATAGACATTGGGTAGGGTATGGGCTATGGTAAGTGCTGTGAAGTGTGTAAACCTGGCCAATTTGCAGACCTGTACCCCTAGGGCAAATAATACATTATATGTTAATTTAAAAAAAAAAAAAAGGCTCTTCATTTGGCCCTGGGGTTTAGGCCTTTGGGAATCCTTCTCTTGGGAAGTCAGTGTTACAGGAAAAGAAGAAAAGCAGATCTGAGTTCAACCCATCTCACCAGTGGAACTATTGATATATTATTGAATCTCTACAAGCTTCAGCGTTTAATCCACAAAATGGAATCTTTGGCAGCCTTAAATTTGCTCCTTGTCCATCCCCTGCCCTGTCTACTTGAAAAGCAATGCCTAATCCCGGATGCAGTGAGAACAAAAGAAAGAAGGAAAGATAATGCACCTGTTAATGAAAAAATTTTTAATTTGGAGCCCCCGGTCAAACTTTCAGGAGTGAGATGGGAGGGAACATACCCATGTTACTCCTTATTTGGAAAAAAAAACAAAAACAAAAACAAAAAAAGCCACTTCGCCAACCAATGGACAATGGCCTCCTTAAAAAGTGTTGTCTGGAGGCACCTGGGTGGCTCAGTGGGTTAAGCCGTTGCCTTTGGCTCAGGTCATGATCTCAGGGTCCTGGGATCGAGTCCCGCATCGGGCTTTCTGCTCAGCGGGGAGCCTGCTTCCCTCTCTCTCTCTCTCTGCCTACTTGTGATCTTTCTCTGTCAAGTAAATAAAGAAAATCTTTAAAAAAAAAAAAAAGTGTTGTCTGCCTGGGTAATCAGCAGACACCTTCATGTGGGTTCTTTAACTAGAGCAAAGGTTATGTCTGTTGATGACTTCTAACAAGGGGCTTGACTCATGTAATTATCGCCCCCAATTCCTGGCTTTTTTTTTTAATTGGGGGAAATCCTATCATCAAAAAACTTAGAAAAAGGAATTGGAGTCATCCTTGTAAACTTGTCAGACTGATTAATAGAGTTTACCTTTTGCCACCAAAAAAAATGACATATGACTTATAAATTCACTTAGTTTGTTCAGTAGTTTCCAGAGTGAGTGCTAGGCACAAGGGCCATGAAGATGAACAAGACCAAGCCCTTCAAAACATTCATAGCCAATGAGAGTTAACAGTCAGGTCAGCCAAGCCCTCACATAAAATGTTGCAGGTGCCTGGACAGAAGCACAAAGAGGGTCCAATGCCTTCCTCGATGTGTGCAGTTAAATCCTATAGGACACAAGGGTAGGTGTGTCTCAGAAATCACCTGCAAGTTTGGGGCACCTGGGTGGCTCAGTCCATTAAACATCTGCCTTCGGCTCAGGTCATGATCCAATGTCCTGAATTTGAGCCTAGCACTGGGCTCCCTGCTCGGTGGAGAGCCTGCTTCTCCCTCTCCTGCTGCCTGCCACTCTGCCTACCTGTGCTCTCTCTATCTCTCTGTCAAATAATTAAATAAAATCTTTAAAAACAAAGAAGTCAATAGCAGATTTACTAAAGGATAAATTAAATAATGTATGCTAGTTGTAGAAACCAGTGAAGACAGTGCCCTCTGATGGGACACCTGGATAGCTTAGTTGGTTAATCGTCTGTGTTCAGCTCAGGTCATGATCTCAGGTCCTGGAATGGAGTCAGGCATCTGTCTCCCTGCTCATCTGGGAAGTCTGCCTCTCCCTTCCCCCCACCCACCATGCTTGTATGCGCGCTCTCTCTCTCTCTCTCAAATAAATAAAATCATTAAAAAATAATTAAAAATCTGAGTCCCAGCCCAGACTGCCAACATGCAGGGAAGGCCCAGAGAACGTGTTTCCCTAGAGAGTTCCCGGGTGATGCCCATACTGCTGGTCCTTGGGAGAATGTTGGCAAGGGGCCAGCCAAATGCACTTAAGTGGTTTGCAATACAGCAGTCAGAGCCCGGCAGGCAGAACTACCTGGTTGGAGAACGGATGACTCGCAGGGCGAGCATCCCACGGATCAAAGGCTGAAACACTAGGTGCTGAAGACAACACGAAGACTGGAGGCTGAGAGCCTAACAGAGACACGTGCGCTTTCACACTCACGGCCCCAAGTTCAGCACAAAGCCAAACTCCCAGAGTTTTTCTAAAACTAAAAGAGGCGAGACACACAGGGAACTTGGCTCTGGGGCCGGCCCTCGGTTGGCTGGAAATGGCAGCAGGAAGTGGTCCCGCGGCCGCTCTCTCACTGCACACGGTCTCCATCAAGGTCAAGACTGATAGTAACAGAAGTTTGTGCAAGGATGATTACAGTAAATGCTATGGGTGTGGTTGAAAAATAAAATTCAGTGGAGGAACAGATTATTCCTAACGGCCACCTCATAAGGATCCTTCAGGATTCAATGAAATAAAGCATCAAAAAACCCCAACGCGTCCCTCTTATTTATATTAATAGGGACTCAGAGAATTGTTCATTTCTTTCTCCCTCCCTTCTCTTGATTCTAACTGAGAGGATTTCTGGGAGATTCTCATGAAGTGGATGGGGCTTAAACAAAACTTAAATTCTCTTAAATTGTGCTGCTTGTGTGCTTTTTCCCCGTGTTTTGAAGATATGGTATCCCCCAGACGGCCAGACCACCCAAATACCATCCCACTTGCTTCCAGACCCAGCGGATTTCAACTTCCCAGATTGCAAAGCATTGCTATTTCCCTGCTAATAACTCCACTACGAAATCGCGAAATCGCTCCCGTGTCTGTGTGATGGAGGGTAACAGGGTAACTCACCGAAGTGTGACATTAGGGATCAGAAACTTAAAAACTTTTTTTTTTTTTTTTAAATTCTATCAGAAAGATCATGAGAACTGCTTTGGTCAAATTCACCGCACATGTAAAGGCCTTTTTGAACTTTTTACCTTTTGGTCATGCTTTTGATCTGCAACGCACACGATCTCATTAAAAGCATATTATTTAGCTTAAACTTTGAACACTTACCATTTTTCCCCAGTAGCCTGGGGCTCAAGGCAATGAAATGCAGTTCATGCAAGCTTTATGTCAATGGCAGCAAGTCATAAAGTATCTGCCAGGATATTGTTGCAAAGGTATGCGAGACAAAGGGGTGGATTCTGGCTCACACGCTTTGGAGAGCTTTGCAAGGTGAGGTCAGTACCCACCTGCCAATGAAGTGACTCCTAATTACTCAGGAATGCTCAGCCTGGCCCGGCTGACACACAGGGCAATAAATCTTAGTGGAAACACCAGACACCTGGTCTTCGGATCAGGATGACTTCCTAGGTCCAGTTACATGAATTATCTTGTTTCTCAATCCTCATACCATCTTTGGAGAACAAAGAACAGCCCAAATTATAAAACCCGCCATCGATTTGCGGTGTATTTTTCCTTAGCTCACTGAAGGTGACCAAAGCCAGCAACTGTCACCGTGAATAGAATGCATATAAAGAACCAGACCCAGGGCACCTGGGTGGCTCAGTGGGTTAAGACTCTGCCTTTGGCTCAGGTCATGATCTCGGGGTCCTGGGATTGAGCCCCGCCATTGGCCTCTCTGCTGGGCAGGGAGCCTCCCCTTTCTCTGTCTGCTTGTGATCTCTCTCTATGTCAAATAAATAAGTAAAAAAAAAAAAAAACACTCCCATTATTTATAATTATATCTAATGGAGTTTACTGCATATGATTCTTTATGTACTCCCATGCTGTGTGTAGAACATAAGTAGAAGACAAAGTCTGCAGGGCACAGAGCTGCATGACTCCCAAGAAACACTTTTAGTCAAGGAAACCTAAAACACCAGATCATCGTTCATTTCCGGGGGTGCTATTTTCCCAGGTAATGTCGCCTTCTCTCTGGATGCAAGTCAGCCCTTTTCTGCTTCAATAATGCGATTAACTGCAGGAGTATTAAAATAATTCCTCTTAATGACGCAGCCCAAAGTCAAGTATGGAGGAGACCTGATAGAGCCGAATATTCAGGGGTCTGAGGTTTGGAGTACTTTGTGGGCCAGCAAAGTGAAAGACACAGACTCCTTCAATCCTTCCTCCCTGTCATCCCGC
Source organism: Mustela putorius furo (assembly GCF_011764305.1). Taxonomy (NCBI): domain Eukaryota; kingdom Metazoa; phylum Chordata; class Mammalia; order Carnivora; family Mustelidae; genus Mustela; species Mustela putorius. Next base: position 5,662,151 of record NW_025422022.1, on the reverse strand, counting down.
TGACTTCACACCTCCTGTGGCTTCATCAGATTCCAGTTAGACGCAGTGACACGTAGGGAGGCAAAACAGGAAAGGCTGGCATCTGCCGCTGATGTCCGCTTTCTTCAGGAGCCCCCTTCTTGTCTCATTGACCAGAATCAGGACACATGGCCCCTGCCAGCTGCCACAGAAGCCTGGAAATAGGAGGGCAAGATGATTCTAATTGCTTGGACCAATCACGATCCATCCCCAGGAAGTAGACCCATTGAAGCCCACAGGAAATCAGGATTCCATTAGCAAGAAAGAAAGGGGGGACTGATGTTAGGTAATGAGCAGAGTGGGCCCACAGTCCCCATTTTGGGTCAATTAACACTTTTTTATAAAATCAGACATTAGACGGGACAAACTGACTCACTGGGGATATGCAGAATCTTCTAGAACTCTTTATCTTAAGAATTAGGATTTATTGGGTTTGTGAATGATTCAAGATGTGAGCTTACTATCAGTCACACCAACAAGCCCACTGGAACCCTCACAAAGGACACCAAGGCCGGGCTTCTTCCCTGAGCCCCAGCGCAAGGTGCTGCTGGGAAGCGGGTGCTCTGCTGAGCTCCCCGTAAGAGCAAAGGGACCCTCGTAGCTTTTCATCAGGACTATTTTCTTTCCCTTCCATTTGTTCTTGACCGTCACATTCCTTTCATCCCAACTTCCCAAAAAGTCCCAGTATGAAATGCCCATTGGCTCTCATAAAGAAAACTCTAGAACCAGCTTTGAGGAATAGTGACCTTTTGTCAGAACCACTGGCAATCTTGGCAACTCCTGGGCTTATATAAACTGGGAAGTAACATTATTTACATGTCTAAGAACCCATGTGGAAGGAAGGTGCAAAACCCCTGGGCCAACCCCAGGGCACTCCCTCTAATAAGGTACCTAAAATAAATCCTGGATACCTTCACTATTATAAGGCTTGTGTGATAGTCCACGAATAATGGCTCCAAGCTCAATGCCTTGCCCAGTGCAGCACCATCGCTCAGAGCAACAGGAGCCCTGAAAAAACTTCACAGTATATTAAGTACAATTAGCAGAACAAATATCACCCCTCCCAGCCCAGCAAAGAAGTAATCACTCATCCTTCATTCCAGCACCCATTAGGACTTGAACCATTTCTCAAACCAGTGATCTTTGTAAGTGATCATGATCATGAACGCCCTCCTAAATTAGGGAATCCTCATTAAGGGGTACCATAATGATATTAAACTTCAGCCTTTGCTGAGAAGTGGAGGTAATAAAGCTTCCCGAGAAGGGACAGCTTATATTTTTGATCCAAACCATAAAAGGAGCTAAGCGCTTCCTAATGCTCTGATAAGCAAGACTTTTTTTAAAGACGCCTGTAAGAAGCATTTCCTAGAATGACGGGCAAGTTGGAGCTGGAAGGGACCTTTGGAAGCATATAGTTCTGCTCCCTCATCTAGCAAATGAGAAGACGAGGCTCAGACACAGCAATTGATTTGTGCAATGGCTTACAGCTAGTTAGTTGCAGGCGGGAGCCTAACGTATGTAAATGTAGTCAGAAATAAACCGCGTTGAGACCGAAGCCTGAAAGCATGCGCACTTCTCCAGCCTCCTCTGCAAGCCACCGGGAGAATCCGCTCAGTTGAAGGGAATGAACTTGACCGAGACAAAGGTACTCCAGAAAGGCTCGTTGGATTTAGCAAGTGAAAACGAGGGCAACCGCGCAGACTTGCCTTTCAAAGAACAAGGAGTAACTTTTTAGGGTCAGAGCGTCTCGTGCAATATGGAGATGCCCTAAAAAGAATAGTTGCTTTTGTCCGAAATTGACTTTGAACTGAACATCTTCTCTGTATTATCAGACAAGCCCTCTTCAAGCCCCCAAGAAGAAGTAATGAAAAGGGCTAATCCTCTGAAATCCTATTGGGATGTCTTAGGCTGCCATAACAAAGGACCACAGGCTGGGCAGCTTTAAGCAACTGATATTTTTTGTCTCCCATTTCTGGAAGCTGGAAGTCTGAGCCTGGGGTGTTGGCAGGGCTGGCTCCTTCTATGGGCTCTGTGCCAGGCTTCTCCCCTGGATTCTGGGGGGTTTCTGGTAATCTTTGGCATTTCTTGGCTTATAGATACAGCATCCCACTTTCTGCCTTCATATTCCCGTGGTGTTTTTCCTCCATGCACCAGGACACCAGTCGTGTCGGACCAAGCCCACCCTAACCATCTCATCTTAACTTTAATCCTATCTGTACTGATCCTGTCTCCAAACAAGGTCACATCCTGAAATTGTGGGCGTGAAGACTTCACCATGTTCATTCGGGGAGACACTATCCAACCCATACTCCATCTTAATGAGAACTACACACGGCCTGTAACACAGTTTTAGGTACAGTAATCTACTTAGGGTTGTCAAGACAGTTCTGGTGTTCTGAGAGGACATCACCGTGTCCTCCCCGCTCAGCGTAAGGGAAAGCTCTTCTTCACCTGATTTGACAGGAAATATTTCAAAACTCACCTTCATGCTCTTCCCGCTCTTTTTTGTTGTCTGCATGGACCCTTCTTGCTGCTCATTAACAAGCAGGGAATTGCCCTTGACTTTGTGTTTAGGCACTGTCCTTGGGGGTCAGGATTCCACTTGATTTTTGATTCCCTCCAAAGGCTGTTGTTTGCTTTACTTACCAAGAAAGATAAATACAGAAGGCTGCTACCTTCTGTCTCCCCCTATCTAAGCCTTCATCCTGTGCCTGTGTGCCCTTCAGTGGCCTCGTGCCCTCAGACCCCATCAGCCTGGTGAAGAGGAGGACAGAGCGAGGGGCCCATGAATGCCTTGTGTTCGAGATGACTCACCACCTGCTTAAAGTCTGAGCCACAGGTAGACCACAGAATCTGGTACTGGTAATTACTGTTCAATTACTTTATGTCCCAAGTTACTTTACACTCCATATGAGGCCCAGATATGTCGAATGATTTGTTCCATGTCTTACAGGTAGTTACTTGCAGAACTCGATCAATAAATAGGAAATCCTAGTCAGAAATAAAGCTCTTCTGAGCGCCTGGGTGGCTCAGCTGGTTAAGCATCTGCCTTCAGCTCAGGTCATGATCCTGGAGGCCCAGAAGAGAGTCCTGCATAGGGCTCTCTGCTCAGCAGGGAGTCTGCTTCTCCCTCTGCCCTTCCCCCTGCTCATGCTCGCTCTCTCTCTCTCTCTTTCTCTTTCACAATTAGATTCTTAAAAATCTAAAAATAAATAAATAAATAAAAATTTTGAAAGAAATAAAACTCTTCTGGAAGAGCAGGGCTCCAAGTTAAATGTTCTTTCTTCTCCACCATGCTGCCTACTACTATTTCCTGAAAAGTCAAGAAAAAAATGCAGGACTTCTGTGACTATGACCTACCACCTAGTGAAGAATGTTCTCTCATCAGTAAGAACTTTGGGCAGTGACTTCTATATCCTTGAATAGATTGCAACATTTCCTTCAAAGATTGCACCAAAAACTGGAGGTTGCCACCCACTAGCAGTGTTTCATCATCTGGCTCTACACACACACACACACACAAAGATGAAAGGAAGGACTTATTATGATATAATGTGACATTGTGCCCTTGATATGACATTTCTCTAATGCCATTATGTTAGAAATGGAGACAGATTCACAAGATATTGTCTCTGACTGAAGATGATCGAGTGACCTCAGAATAAAGGACACCGAAGTTGCAAAACCAGCAATGAATCATGTTTTCTCTTTCCTGTTCTTCCACAAAAAGGAATCATTATTCACAATATTTTTAAGCAATCAGATTAATGCAGTTTTCTCTTTACCTACCAATGTCTTCTTGCTTCATCTTCTACTGAAATAGAATGTAAATGCATGCTGTAACTTCTGGAATTATAACCTATTTAAAAGTCTCCGTAACTTGAAGGATCATAAGTGTTAGAACAGGTTAAAGAAGAGTGTTATAGTTTTTAGCCAAAGGCTTATGCAAAGCTACAGTGGGGATGGGGGAGAGAGATAAAATTTAGCCTTCAGAAAAAAGTCTAAAAGTTCTGAATGGAACAAAATTAGGATTTCCTCGGCAGTAAGAAAATATGTAATTTCAAGTTCAATTTCATAAGCCGAAACTTAGAACACTCCATCATGAGGCTGATTTAGCTACGCTGTCTAAAATTCTTTGGGCTCTGATTTTAAAGGCTGTCTTTGAAAAAAGACAAAAGACCGAAAGATATATCCAGGCCTATGATAGTAAGTAAATTACCATCTCTGAAATTTTTCCTCAGCGATCCTGATTAGAATTTCCCCGAACACTCACCTAATGAAACTTGACCCAGGGTTTCAGATATACGAAACATAATACAAAGTAGGATAAAATCAAATAACTAATATAAATAACTAACTCAAATAGATCCGGGGAGCTTGAGTTGTGTAATGGATCAGCTATATACATGTAATGCCCATAACCATAGTCTAGAGTATAAAAATGTATCAGAATCAAGAAAGGTAAGGTTAATGATGGGGAGTAAGGTTTTGTGATTATTATTGACTATACTCTACCAAACAGACAAGATGTACACTGAAAAGGTTGAGTATTGAGCATCTGGTAACACATCAAGCAACAGAAATCAATGCTTATTTGAAAAGCGAACTGGTAGTCCACAGAGATGAAATAATTAGTAATATCTTAATATACGATTCCTTATCATTATGTAGCTGGGGATGGCATAATATTTATATACAGTCCTTAGTGATCTCTAAATTTAATTTAATTTAATTTAATACTTTTATCGGTAGAACTCAAATGGCAAATGGCCATAGGTAGGCATAATCTGAAAAGCACAGTCGAGGCAATTATTTTAATTTTAAAACTTATTTCTGATCTTTAAACAGAATAATAGTATTTTATAAGTACTCTTTAGAGTAAATAAATAAATAAATAAATAAATAAACGTGCCCGAGGAGGAAAGAATTAGTAGTTAAGGAAATGCTAGTATGCTTTGAGTAAGGTTAAAATGGAAGTCAAAAAAAAAACCAAAAAACAAAAAACAAAAAAAACCCACCTGGGAGTCTATCATGCCAATCCATATTCAACCAGCAGGTGGCACACTAGTGCCTTCTTTCCACCATTTAAAGGCAGAAAGAAAGTACCATTGGAAGAACGCTTTAGTTTTTGTCGTTTTCTAACCTGAATACCCACCAAAACCAACCTAGCATCATAAAAATACGAATCTACATTGCTTTGCTTTCCCATTAAGCTTGGAGGAAATAGGACATAAACATACTGATGAGCAGAAATACCAATAAAAATAAGTCCTCTGATGACTCTAGCCAGAAACAGAAACAACTGGAGAAATAATTTTACTTTTCAGGAGGCTCGAACAAGGATTACTGGTAGTTAATATTCTGAACTTGCTCTTCATAATTGCAAAGCCTATGACTAGATTTATAAGCACTACTCGTAAGAGTGAGGATGATCAAGTAAAAGAAATAGATTCCATCTCGTTAGAATTCTGAACACTGTAAGGATTTCAGTAGATTTTTCCAATATTTTTTAAGTGACTTTATTGCCAAAACAATTAAGATCGTCCCAACTTTTAAAGTAATTCAAGAGAATCCTCCTTTTATACTAATTCGGATTCATGGGTCATCATAATGCCTTTGAAATAATCTTTCCTGCCTAAAAGTAACTGCATCTTTCATTTTAATTTGCTGAAAAAGATACCCCCCCCCCTTTTTCTTACTGTGGTAGATCAAACACATTTTGGATTTACTTCAGTCGACTAAGCACTAGGAAGCAGTAAGTTAAATAGCACTATACCCAGCACTTTTAATGGCCACTGACCAAACAGGTTGCACAAATGGGAATTTTGCTTCCTTCAGTTCTAAAACGATCATGATAGAATGAGATGCCACTAACCCGCTGTGTCTCCTTGAGCAAATTATTTAAAGTCTTTCTACCTTCTTTTCTTCAAAAGAAAAATTAAAAGAAGTAGAACATTTCTAAAGCTCCATTTTCCATTTCAGTTACAAAACTACCATTTTAACTACATTCTAATCTAATTACAAACCATAAGAAAGCATTGCAAAGTAATTGAGAAAAACAGGAGAAGCTTGGAAAAACTCGTCGTACAATAACCAGCCCTAACGAAGACAAGAATGTGAAGACGGCCTTCTGGCTTCTGCTGCTCCGATGAGTGCAATCAGGAGCCCTACATATACAAAGGATGAAGAAATGCTTTGGTTTACAATTTGTTTACTTACTCTGGCCACCTGAGAATGGATTCGTTAGGTTCTTGCTTGAGCTGCCTTGCACGGAATTTTCAGTTGTGCTTAACACAAGCCAACTCCTGGAACCCACAATTTAAGCATCTGACAAGAAAGACCCACAGCTTTAGATATATGGGTTATGCCCATCTTAGGTGATTCTGAAGACATTAAACCCCTTTTTTTCTAACATGTTCCTAAATTACTCCCATAACTTAGAGCCGCATTATATCTTTATATTTAGTTTACAAAAGCAAAAAAAAAAAAAAAAAAAAAAGTGAATTCCTCACATGTAAGAATGATTCTATACGTACACATGTTATAGTCAAAATCTACACTGAGCAAACAACAGATCCGTATTTTTACTTATGGGCGTATTTCTACCTCTTTCATAATAAACTGGATTTACAAATGTGTCCGAGAAACACATTTAATGGACTAACCATACGAAGATACGTTTCTTTTCTTTTTTAACATACAAAGGCTCCTTTCTCTCTTCATTGTGCACTTCTGACGGTATTTTAAAGAAGATTTTCATGAGAGATAGGTCCTTAATTAAGACTTTTAAATGAGGGCAATAAATATATTTTATTGGTTATAATACCTTTTTCTTTATTAGAAGGATAACAGACTGCTGGTTAACTGGTCATGAAATATTAATTAAAAAGAAAAATATATGATGGAAGCAATCTCAGTTGGTGCTAACTCATTATTTTCGCCAGGAATTTTTTTCTCTGCTGAAAGTTAAAAGCATATGGACTCGGTCATGTCACCCATAGGGACAGGCCAACTGGTCTTATAGCTCTTCCAGGGGAATTCACCCACTGACGGCAAGTTCTGGAGCCTTTCTGCACCCATACTCGGAACCTCAAGAAATTCTTGTCTGGACATCAGTCGGAAAACATGCTCAGGACAAAGCATTTACAGCTGAGCCTCCCACAAACGTGTGTATGAACACAGAGGTCACACATGGAACCATTCTGTCCCTACCACGCAGTGTGAGGCAAGGGGACTCTTTCTGTGCCAGACACCATTGCTAACCAGCACCTTCCAATAACCCGTGGTTAAATCCCACATTTCTCCCAGAGTCTACCCACTCCCCAATACCTCAGCCTGCTTCCCTCAAGTTGGCTAAGAGGACGATTATAACAAACCAATGTTTGCTTGAGGGGATAAGGGTCCCGGGAGTGGAGGTGTGGGGGGTGGGCATGGGTAATATAGGTGAAGGGGAGTGGGAGATACAAGCTTCCAGTTATGGAATAAATAGAAGCCACAGCACAGAGAATGTAGTCAATGGTAGGACAGCATTGCGGGGAACAGAGGGCAGCTACACTTGTGGGGAGTGTAGTATAACGTATAGATAAGTCGAATCACCGTTTTGTACCTGAAACTAAGATAACATTGGGTGTCAACTAGAGTCAAATTTTTTTTTTTTTTAATTTAAGCGACAAAGCAGATGTTTTAGAATAAACATAAATAGCTTATGGCGAAGTAATCATCCAACAGCGCCTGGGATATTTAAAATGGAATTAAGATAAGCTTCTTTGGGCAACTCTGATGTACTCTGGTCTTGTGTTGCTGGAAGGAATTCTGGGGAATGCACCCAGACTACCCATTGCAGGGGAGGTGTGTGTGTGTCGGTGGTCACCCTTAGAGGAAGGATTTTCTGGAGGCCTCTGCAGAATCTCCATGGCAACCAGAAGCCTCTCACCAGTGGTAAACTTCCACATGAATAGGATTCACCAAGGGTCGTCTTGCCAAAAGGTAGCTTCCGATGCTGCAGGTCTGGAGAAATGGTCCTCAGACTTCACTGGCAGTAGTGAGAACCTTCTCACCAGGAAGCTTCCAGCTGAGTAGCCTTGGTCCTGTCAATGGAAAAGAGAACAGAGCTTAATGAAATCCTTTAAGATTTTTTTTTTATGCAAACCGATTCTTGGTACCTTTTGAAAATCTCATTTTTGTCATGGTTGTTACAATATCATTTGCATAATAACTATAGTTTTTTAAAACTTAAAAAAAAATGTAAACAACTTCTGAAACAATTGATGATCCCAGGGTGTTATTTCTCTTTCCTTTCCAGAATTTTCAATTCATTCACTGGCTTCTCTGTACTTTCAACCTTGAAAAGCACTAGAAGGTTTATTTTTCTCCTTGATTAACGATTTATCTTATTTTTAAAACTGTAACACAACAAAGTTGACTTTTTTCCTTTGGTGTACAGGTCTATGAATTTTAACACACATATAGGTTTGTATCGACACTACCAGAGTCAGGACATAGAAAACAGTTCCACCCCTTACCCTCCAAAAAAAAAGTATTTGTAAAATTTTGGTTTCCAAATTTCCATAGCTTTCTCTCTTTCCCTCCCTCCGCTCCCAGATTGGCAGACAACATTATAAGAGTTGCTTTTGTTTTTGTTTTTTTAATAAAGGTGACATGAAATGAAGTTTTGTTTTGAGAAATTTTCCAGAAAAATCACATACACCTTGAAGTAACGGGAGACACCAGAGGGTTGAAACTGAGGTTCAGAACCGCTGTGATAAAATTACGGAAGTCCTTGAATCTGGACTGGAGCAAACACATCTTCCTGGTCTGGGCTCCCAGCAGGATCCCATTTGGGGTTTCCTCTCTGCTTTGCCCATGGATCCTCCTGAGAATGGGATCTTCTCCTCTATGTTCTCTTTATCGTACTGTCAGAGTCAACCCAGAAGAGGGTGCAGGCTGCCTCCAAGCCCACAGCCACCCAGAAATGCTGATCCTCTAGGCTGGAAGGCAAAGCACCCCCCTGTACCGGGAGAACCCCCCAAATAGGTCACTGGCAGAAGGCAGAAATGAGTCAGGTAATTTATTGTTTTAGCTTGTAGGTCAATGAAAACTGTCGAATCTGTACCCAAAAAAAGTTTCAAATCATAGAAAAGATCTCAGATACTTCAATGATTCATATTAACAACTATAGGGAAGAGAATAAACCTTCAGGAGATGGCAGAAGGGCTTTAATTTGGGGGCTATTACCAGCCCCTGTATACTTTTAACTCCACTCATGCCACAAAACGGAAGGTCTTATAATACCGCCTTTGATTTATGGAAGGAAAAAAAGATGATATTACTGAAAAGACCCATTACTCCTGTGCCTCCTCATGTAGTTCAATGTTAAGTACTCTGCAAAACTGAATCCTTGGTGGAATGCAATTCTGTAATTCAATCGAGAGATCTTGCTAATGTCCCAGTCTGCAAGAACATAGCTTAAGGGTTTTAGGTTTAGCAGGAAACCTTGCAAACCAGAGACGGAATTACAGCCTGCCTCTTCAGTCAGGGATAAGGGAGGGTTGTTGGCAAGGTAATGTTAAATAATTATTAAGATTTTTAATAGGAAGGACTAGAATTATAAGGTGAGGATAGTCTCAAACAGGGATGGGGGCTTAGAAGGTAAAGGATGAAGACAAGACAAGACCCAGATGGATGAGACATCGATGATTGTTGAAGTTGGATGTTTAGGAAGTAGGCACTGAGTAGAACATTCTATTATTCTATTTCTGTGTATGTTTTTAAAAGTCCATAATAAAAAGTAAAAAAAAAAAAAAAAAAAAAAAAGATGCCACCCAAATTACTATGATGGAAAGATAAGGCTTTTTGAAACTCAGAGAATTTGTAGATGTTTCTCATCTACATATGTATCTATATTTACATTTTACTAAATTTTAATATAGATATATACATTTTACTAAATGTAAATATAGATACATATTATGTGATAACTTCTGCAAGATTATAGGTCATTTGAGAGTATATAAGGAAACAATGCACACACAGGAATAGAATACCTTCTCTGTATACTAAAGGAGCTCTCTTGTGTGATAAAGTCTGTAAAATTGTGTCATTTGTATATTGTTTATATACACACACACACTGTTATATATATAAGTCAGACTTCCAAATGCAAAATTAGGATGATGGGAACAAAAGGGCATTGCATGATTTCTTTAAATGCCAGTGTATATTGAAAATATGGCTCAAGAACTTCTATTCACCTAACAAACGATTTCTAAACTGTAGCTACAATTATAACTGCTTAGGAAGCATTTGAAAATACTTATTAGCTGGCCCTAATCTCATCAAGATTCATCAAGCTGATTAACCAATTAGTCATATTCTCTAGATTTTTTTTTTTATTCGAGGGTACTACCCTGCTGCTCCCAGGAACACAGCTAAGGCATAAAGTGAGAAAATGTCTTCCAAAACTGTTAAGATAATTCATCAAGATTATTATATTGTTTGGATAACTTCAAAGATCCATGGTAAGTAGAGAAACATTTGCTGTGGAGAGACTAAATTAGAGCGGAGGTCATGGTATGCTCAGCGTTGAACAGAATAAAAGGAAATATTGTCCCCAACTGTGGTGGTTGACCAGTTGGCCAGCGGTGGATGGGTGCTCAGGGATGGCTTGAGAATCTGCTAGTACAACAGGCAGACGAAGGAAATAAAGACAGAGTGAAAAGGTCTAGGACCAGGCCATCCTAACAATCATGCGGAAACTCCCCTTCCCCATCAAACTGTATGTTAGCAATGACTCCAAGCTCTCCTCCCGAGACTTTTCAAATTTTCATCCAGGGAATCTCATGCTTTATAGACCTGGGTTTGATGGGATTTGCATAGCTTGTTGGTTTTGTTCATCTCATCTCAGATGGGATAGTCTTTCATTTTCTCTGTGCTCAGCATAAATTCCTATTTAGATGAAAGTGCTTCTTATGCCCAAAGCTGTTTGTTACTAAACCAGCAATCTTGACTATCACACTGCATCAGAAGAGAAGATAAGGCATTCTGGCTTTGGACTAGTTGCAACTAAGGCAAAGTAATAACAATAACAACAACAGCAACATTAGCTCATCTCGACTCCATGAAGGTTTTCAAGGATCCATTCCTTCCTTAGAATGGGAATGCCTCAAATTCAGAAATGCTCGTGTATGTACTATATCATCACAGCTAAATTCAAGAAGTCCCTGCTCAAACTCTTTAGCATATAGTATTGTATTTGATCCTGACAAATCCAATTCCTCTGATCCCGTTATACAGGTAGGACATGAATTATCTGTATTTTACATCTGATCACACTGAGGCTTAAAGAGATCACGGTTTCCTCACTCTCCGTTGCCTGTCAGAGTGCAGAGAAACCTGACTTATGATTTCCCAATCTAGAGCCCGTTCCACCAGGTGACAGGTGCCTTCCACAGTCACTAATCGACACATGTGCATTGAGCAAAGCATCAAAATGGATACTATGGACGAGACAGGAACAAAAGCTCCCTGCCCTGCAATGGCTTCAGACCTAATTGGAAGAAGATAACATTTCATTTTGTGAACAAAATGAAAAAACAACTGTAATACCAGTATTAAATGTTGGAAAATAGATGAGAAAACACAGCAAAGGCACTAAAAACCACAGGAGCAGGTGATTCACACTGAACAAAAGGGAAGGTTCTTTCAACAAATATTTCTCCACAAATATTTATTGAGCACCTACTTGTGTCAGGCACTTTTGTCCAAGGTCAAGGACTCTGTGCTTTTCTTACCCAGACTCTTGGCTGCGTTTGGAGAATCTGGGTGGAAGAGATACTGAAAAACACCCACAGATGACTTTGCAGGGTCTACAGGGGGCAGAAGTGATGGGACCTCCGCGAAGAATGAATGGTGCTAGGGCTGGGACCCAGGATGTCATGCCATTTACACATGGCGAGATGTCCCTTTCATGCCCCTCCCCCATCCCTCTCTTGTCAAGCAATCCGTACCTTGATAAAAACCAGTGACAAGGGGCACCTGGGTGGCTCAGTGGGTTAAAGCCTCTGCCTTCGGCTCAGGTCATGATCTTAGGGTCCTGGGATCGAGCCCCACATTGGGCTCTCTACTCCACAGGGAGCCTGCTTCCTCCTCTCTCTCTCTCTGCCTGCCTCTCTGTCTACTGGTGATCTCCGTCTGTCAAATAAATAAATAAATAATCTTAAAAAAAAAAAAAAAAACAGTGACAAAACATTCATGGGACCAGATTAGGTTTTAAAATCTACCTAATGTACCGTGAAATGTGTAGTGTTGGCTCCTGCAGTCAAAGAAGCCATGTGGACCCGTTCTGCCCTGTTGACCTGTCAAGGTCTGGAGGCATATTTCTCTGGGTTTTCTCCTTTCAAGTTGTGGAGGGACAAGAAATCTCTGTGCAGCTCCTTCTGGCTTGTCTATCTTCCTGGCTCCCAGGGGCACACCCTTATTTTTCTGTTTTGCTGGGGCGGTTTCTTCTGCATTTCAGTCAGAGCCCTTTTCCAACCAGGATAGCTGAGGAGTCAATCTCAGAAAGGACTTGAGGATACTATCTTCAAGAAGAACTGGGTTCATTTAATAAAACATGTTTTGTTTTATCTGTTTCTTAGTGATGATTATCGCTCCAGAGAAAGTTGCATGCTTAACCCTGGGCCTCGAGAGGACCTTATGTGGTTTTTCATTGAATTAACTGAAACCAAATTAATTTAACTAATTCATTAATTTAATGAAGCAACTGCTGTCCACCTCCTATGTGCCATGAAGGCATCAGGAAAAAGAACTGACTTTTTTATTCCACAATCATTTTTCTCAGTGGTTACTATTCGACCCATTTAAGCAGATTACAAAGACTGAAAGAGGTTGATAGTTGACTTGGACACCATTATCCCATTTTATATTTACCTCCCGCCACCCCAACATAGACCTTCTGTTCAGTCGGGCCAGTCCTTTTGTGCATGACTCCTCATCCTCTGAGTCCTGGGGTCCTTCACCTTGGCTTGGAATGTCCGCATACATGCTTATTCATACCCTGCCTGTCCTTTATGGTCAAGTCAATTCTCAAGTCCTATTCATATTTTCTTGGCCACTCAGTCCTCCAAGTTCTCTCTCTCCTCCAAATTCCCTCTACAGCAGACATGGGTTTAACCTGTCCTATTTCTTCAAAACGTCATATGTAGAAACCGTGATGGGCCATATGCTGTATTTCATACCATTCACAGTGTTGTGCACATACTCGGTACTCAATAAAAACTTGACCGAGTGACTGATAGTAAACCAGTCTCCTTAGCTCCTTAGCTACACAGAGTACTGTGAGAGGACCCAGAAAGAAAAAGTGGGTCCTGTCAATGTATATTGTTCAATAAATCTATTTTTTTTATCCTTATGTTAGAAGACAGAAATCCAATCAATCTCGTTTCTTGCATTCTACTTTCTTGAAAACTCTCTGTTCCAAATTGCACTCTTCTTTTCTCTGTCCTTCCTCTTACCCCACCAGTAAAAATGTAACGAGTTTCATTTCCTAGACCTGATGCAAAACCTAAACTTGGTAATTCCAATTAATCATATTCCAATTTGGTTGTTCCCCATAACCAAACTAAGGATTCCCCATCCAGAAACTAAAAGCGGACGGAAGTCTTAAAATCCACCGAACACATCTGCAAGGTCTTAACACGGCCCCATTCTTAGTACTGGGGTAGTACTGTCGTAGCTACAATCAGAGCTGAGTTGCCTTCGTTCCCTTAGAAATTACTGGCTGCCCCCATCAGATTGGTTACTGCGTACACAGGGTTAGGTAAACCAGGACCTCGAAAATCTCTGCACGCCACTCTGTGTGTAGCATAACCATACATGATTTTAAAGATCTTAACCCACCTCTCCTTCTCCCTGCCCCCCAGAACTAATCTATATGCTAATTTGCACTTGATAATGCCGTCCCCCAATATGGTAATTGCTGTAATGTTTTCCAGGGAGAAAAAAAAAAAAAAAAAAAGCTAGAAATTGAGCCGTGGCTCCAAGTCTGAAGTCTGAGCATTCATGAGAACCTCCACACAAAGAACAAGTTATAAAGCCTGAGCCCACAGCGGTGGCTTGCCACATTGAGGTCAACGCGAAATCACTCTGGTAACGCTGGGAATAGTCTCCTGGGCTACCCTATTTTGAAATGATCCCGGGAAGCACGATGTATACCGGTAGGCGGTGAGCTGTAGCCTATTGTAGTTGAGTTAAAAATGTTTGCATTCCTTCACCGGAGAGGGCCTCTTGATTTGCAAGAAATCTGAAACCCCGGACTTAACACTTCATCCTCTGAAGGACGGCCAAGGCTTCCAGGCTGCCTGCTTCTCAGCATCACCTGTGTGTGCACAGATTCTTGGCCCATTTCCCTCCGTGTGGCCTCCCAAGCTATTAAGATATCAAAAGCAGAAATGACAACAAGAGAGCCCTAATTAAACAGCAGCGGCGAAGGCCCTCGAAGGAACAGCCCGAACCCAAATAAGAGGAGCTCGCTGGCAAGGGGGTAGAAGAGACAGTGGGGGCTTCGAAGTCAGCTGGGTTTAGAGACGGGCATTTGTTGTGTGTATTTAAAGGGCCCGATGACATAAAGGGTTCCCAGGGCTGTCAGGCCAGAGACCACGCTCAGGATTCACCGAGACAGACGCGATAATAACACTCCCTGAGTCCTGTGACCAGAATCAAATTGTAATTGGCCTCAGAGATCACTTATGGCAATCAGGGAAGTAATATGCTTCTGAATAATTATGAATAATTAGGCACATTTATGAATAATTACACTGATAATAACTATCTAACTCATTCCATTTTAAAATTGTAATTCAGTCATTATGCATCGGGTAGTCATTCCCTTCAACCTGCTTTCTGCATATGCATGGCCTGATCCATCTGCCAATCTTACCGGGACTCGAGCCCCTCTCTGGGTTGGGACTGCTACAGGAACAGCCAGGTCCTGGACTCACCCTGGGATGGGGGAATTACTGACACTCAGCGTTGGAGATTCATAGGCTCCTGGCTTGACTCAAGAGGGCTCTGGACAGTAGAAAACAGCAAAAAGAACCTGATTGAGTATTTTCCGAAAAGACCGGATCTTTGCCAACCTGTGACTCCTTTATCAATATTGTAAATGAAGCAAAGTCAAGTCCAGGAGCTCATTGCTCTTTTTTTTTTCTTTTTTTTTCTTTTTTTTTTTTTTTAAGATTTTATTTCTTTATTTGATATATACAGAGAGATCACAAGTAGGCAGAGAAGCAGGCAGAGGGAGAAGGAGAAGCAGGCTCCCCATTGAGCAGGCAGCCTGATGCAGGGACTCCATCCCGGGACCCTGGGATCATGACCTGAGCTGAAGGCATGAGCCACCCAGGCGCCCCTGAATAGTGGCTTCTGATCACAGTCCCTGGCTGATTAGAAAACCAAAAGTCCCAATTTGAAGATGAAGTCTGAGAATAATGTGCACTTCCTCAGGCTTCAAAACAAAATGCATTGTGTCTGACTGTCATATGCTTCTCTTCTCATTCTGTCTTTGCTTTTTCTTCCTTTTTCTCTCTCTCTTCTCTCCCTTTCTCTCTCCCCCCACTACCAATCACCCCAACCTTTTTCATCTCTTTCTGCTCAAGCCCTAACACTGACAATCATAAAAGCAAGCTTTCTCTGCCCACTCAGAAAATTTGGAAAGTATCAGAAGGAGAAATAAAAAAAGAACTTTAAAAAAAGTCAATAATCTCAGCACCTGAGAGAACTAATATTAACTTGATATTCTAAAGCTTTTTTCTATGCATATTGTATACAATCGAGATTATATTACAAAAGCAATTTTGCATCTTGACATTTTTTGCTAACGTTTTCCATATTATTAAAATAACATGTTTCCATATTAGTAAATAGTAATATGTTTCCATATTAGTAAATAAGAAGCATTTCCCATATGATTAAATCTGCATTTAAAAGTTGCATGTTTGGGGCGCCTGGGTGGCTCAGTGGGTTAAGCCACTGCCTTCGGCTCAGGTCATGATCTCAGGGTCCTGGGATTGAGCCCCACATTGGGCTCTTTGCTCAGCAGGGAGCCTGCTTCCTCCTCTCTCTCTCTGCCTGCCTCTCTGCCTACTTGTGATCTCTCTTTGTCAAATAAATAAAAAAAATAAAAAAAAATAAAAGTTGCATGTTCGATACGACCAATGATAATATATGAAAGTGGACATGATAGTTCCCAAAATGTGGGGTACCCGTGTTTCCCATTTTGCCATATTACCTAGTGGGGCAGCCTTCTTTTGTTCTTATTTACCATCCTATTATTTCCATATTTCTTTCTCTTCCTTTTAAATTAAGGTTTGACCTGAGCATGAGAGGTAAGCTGCTCCAGAAACAAATAAGAAGGGGAATAATGTAACTGGGTGAGTGCACGGGCAGGCTTACAACATACAATCCTTTTAGGTATGAACAACATAAATATCCTGCAGTTTAATCCTTTTTATGCGGAATTAACCATGCCAGGATCCCATCTTAGACCCAAACCATGGTGGCACAGTCACTGAAATACGTTATGATGCATTCTTTCCTGAGACTTGATTACAGAAAAATGGAGGCACAAATAGCATTTTATTGAGCTGTTGGGAGAATAGTTTCCGAATGACTGCTTCTGATGCATGAGAATTGCCTAGAGACCCTTTGAAAAAATGCGTCTTCCTGGAGTCTGCCAATGGATATTGTGATTCGGCAAAATCTGGAGTAAAGACGAACCTGGGAAGGGAAGTGGCCCTGGACGTTACTGAAAGCAAGATGTTTCATGAGCACACGAGTCCCACGGTCAGATGGATATTTGAGAAAGAGGACTCTGACCCCAATGCAAATGAATAGAATAAGTTGAGTGGTTGTGGGATCGGGCATCATGGGGTGCAAAGAGGCCGGACATCACTTGGTGAGGTCAGCTGAAGTGGTTACACAGAAATCTGGTCAACCAGCATGTAAGAACATGAACTGAGATAGTGCGGTGTGGGGAGGGGAGGGGAGAACTGAACCGTATGTGGTAGAATTAATAAGATCGTGTCAGTGCTGGATGTTACAACTGAAAGACAAATCTAATCTGGACTAACACAGTGTGCAGGGAACCAGCCGGTGGGTCTGGTGTGGTAGGGTCATGATGAATTCACCTGGAAAAAGTAAGTTATCAGTGGAAAAGGAAAACACTGTCCAAAAATTATCACTTTCCGAAATTGTTGTTTGGATTTTTAATAATCTAAATGAAAGCTTTGTTCCCCGCCCCCAATAAGAATATTTCTATTACGACTACAGTGCAATAGCATCCCCGTGAATGTAAAACCTCCTCAGGTGGCTGGTCATTCATTCAGAAGCCGACGAAGAGCAGAGCTCTCTTGATGTGGGTCTGTGGCTTCCCCTGTTACTCAATGATCTGGACAGAAGTGTTCAAATAATCCTTCACTTTGTCTCCCCTGCTAACCTGGGGACAGAAAAAGTCACTTGTAGATCTTTCTGAGCTCTCTCCCCTGGCATGGTCCTTGCATCACACAGCTTTAAATAGATTTGACGCTCTGATCTCTGTGCCCCAGCAAGATCTCTTGTAGGCTTTAGGAAGAGTTATCATCCAGAAGAATTTACCAGCAATCCTAGGAATAAAACTCAAGGAATGTTCCTTGGGATATATTAACCCAAGAGTTGGAGGAATCAAAGGGTTTCCTTAGAGTCTATGGGCAGATTAACTTTCAAAATTTTTTTGTTTTTTGTTTGGGCAACAGCAAGAGCAGATCCAGGAGGGATTTTTCAATGGAAAAATTGTATCTCAATTCCAGTATCTTTTCTAAGTGGACTAAGTAGAAGGAATGAAGAAATACATCCTGATATTATAAAGCCATTAAAAATCATGGTTTATGAAAATAATTTAGCAACACAGGGAAAGGTAGGAAAACAAACTACAAAATTGGGTATTCACTACTCCCGTGACTCTATTTTTAAAGTATAAAAGAAAGAATGGAAAGAAATACAGCAAAATGCTAACAAGGATTCTGTTACATCCACATTCTTTTTTTAATCATACAGTCACATCAAATACACAACACAGCAACAACAACCAGACAAACCAACCGACCATGCTCTGGCCACATGAGAAGAACCTAGGAGAAGAGCGGGAAAAAAAACCTGAGGAGTCAATGTTCTTACTCAAGATCATTCTGGTAAGTCAGTTTAAAGAGCTAAAATTAGAGTATATGATTAGTGATGGATTCACACCCTCTCTCGGTCCAGTGATGAGAAAAATGAAGCCCAACCAGGCCAGAATCAGGGCCCCTAACTTAACTACACCTTGGATAAAGGACCCTATTTGGAAAAGCAGAAATCTCTGCCCTTTGGGCACCAGCTCCTGAGACTGGCCCTGAGTATGGAGGTCCAGCCATCAGAGCAGAGGGATTTCTCTCCTTAGCGAAGGGGGCTGCCCCCACGGTGTGAGCTGTCACTAAACACCCTCACCATCTTGGAAACAGCTTAAGTTTGATCTCTCAGAGAGCCTCCTCATCCTCCTTCTCTTCCGCCTTCCCCTGCAGAACAAAGAGGCCATTATCTTTTTGTTTTTTCTGAATGAGGTATTTGGATAATGATTCCACTGCCTATCCAGCCTCCTCCCCCACATCCCTGCGGCCAGCTAAATTCCTATGATTGATGGGGGCAATACTCTGAAATTTGGAGATGTGAGGGGCTTAAGGGGAGAGGGCAGGGAATGCCATGGACAGGAGAGAGGCAGGAGGGGGTGCTGCTGACACGCTAGGGACATTAGAACATGTCAGGGCTGGTAAATGATTCATTGAGGGAATGATGATAAACATTTGTCTCTGAGCATATATGGGCATTTTACCTAACGATCTCAAGCGTCCATAGCTAAGAGAGGCTCGGAATAAATCAAACGCACAGGCCCTAAATGGGAATCCCTTAGGAAGGGGATCTGAATTGTAAATGCCTGCCGGAATTTCACATATCAAATTTCGATAAACAGAATGATATTTTAAGCAGCTTGGTACTTAAAGGGTGCTATGCGGCGTCCTGAGGGTTTTCTTCCACTTTTAAGATTTCTCTGTGTTGGGGCGCCTGGGTGGCTCAGTGGGTTGGACTGCTGCCTTCGGCTCAGGTCATGATCTCAGGGTCCTGGGATGGAGCCCTGCGTGGGGCTCTCTGCTCAACGAGGAGCCTGCTTCCCTCTCTCTCTCTCTCTCTGCCTGCCTCTCTGCCTACTTGTGATCTCTGTCTGGCAAATAAATAAATAAAATCTCAAAACAAAACAAAACAAAAAAAGGTTTCTCTGTGTTGCTGGTTAGAACTCTGCAGAACTTTCACTCACTGGGTCACTCTCATGCTGAATTTAGCTAAAGAGAGATTTTTCAGCCTATAAACCGCCTGGGTGGCGAGCTCACTCTCAGTGGTCCAGTCCCCCTGTTGCCCCTGCTTAGTTTCCCTGACGTCAAGTGCCTTCACTACCCAAGACTTGTATTCCCAGAAAAATTTTTATTGAGGAAGAGTTAATCAAACCAGTCTTGGAGGAATTGGAGGACATACTGAGGACCAGAAACTTTAACTCTAAAGGTTTATTTGAATCAGAACACGTGCTATGGTGCCCGCCTTAGTCCCTTAACACATTTCACTTCTGCATTTTTCACTTTGCCTGGTACCTGAGCCTTGGAAAGTATTCACCTGAAGACACTCTCAGGGCAGTAGTCTTAGTGTGTCCCCTGAATTATTAATTGAAATGAGCCAGGTCTGATTCAACTAACACCATAAAATAATAGGATCCTTAGCCAGTTTTAGTCAGTGGGTATCATACTCCCTTGACATCAGCATCAAACCTGTTAAGGAGAATCCTGGCATAAAGAATAATACTGACCTTCCATATTGGGGTTTTTAGAGTACTAGGAGAGTTACTTTGAGTCCCAGACTCTCTCCTTCACTGGCCTCTCATTGTCCCTGAATTTTCCTCATTAGAGATGAATTTCTTTAAATAAAGCATTCTGTAGGGTCGTTATACCCAATAGCACATCAGAAAACCTAGAAAGCTTTCATAAATGATTGGTTCCCAACCCTACATGAGACCTATTTTCTCTCCCAGGATGCAGTCTGAGAAACTCTACCTTTTGAATTCCCAAAGTGACTCCAATGTTTAAACAGCTTTGGGAACTACACTTGACCCAATTCCGTATGCCTAGCTAATGTGCCCAGCACAAAGTAGGTTTTCAATAGATGTCTTTCACTTAACTGGGAAAGGAATCGTTCATCGACAGCATCATCGACAGTGAATCAGCATCATCCACTTGCTTTCCTCTGACACAGAGGGAACACGGGCAATATGAGTGCACTGAGAGACAAGAAGAATGTGGACAGAGCAGGCAGAAGAGGGAGAATCAAAGCATAGAGCAACAAAGACAAACACTGCCCCATGTGATAATATTGTCCAGACTCTCAACAGCCTTCATGGGGACAATCACTTGTAATCTAAAATAAAAAATAAAAAATACCGGACTGACCTTTTTTTCTCCTTTTCCCCACAAAGACAAAAAGTAAATATCCTCTTGCTCCTAATAGATTCTCCAACATAATCATAGACAGGGCTGATGGGCAAGCTTTAAGTTAGGTTCCTCCCAAAAGTTGACTTTGAGAACAAGTGATTTATTGGAAAGGTGATCCTAAAAAATAATGGAAAGAGGAGTGGGGTATAGAAAAGAAAGAGCTAGAAAGAAAGGAAATCAATAAAAGATGTTCTATGGAATAGGTTATGACTGGGAGCAGCTGAGGCTCAATCCCACCGGGAGACCCTGAGACAGTGGAGAGCTAGTGGTTCTCAAAGTGCCTTTCTTGGACCAGCAGGACCAACAGCAACAGCACCACCTGGGTGATGATGGTTAATTTCATGCATCAACTTGGCTGGCCCATAGGGTTCCCAGATATTTGGTCACAAATTATTCTAGGTATTTCTATGACAGTGTTTCTGGATGAGATTCACATTCGAATCAGTGGGCTGATTGGGAGGGGGGGAACTTCATGCAGCCAGACTAAAGCTTGAATAGAATAAAAAGGCTGCATAAGAGGGACTTCTGTCTCTCTGCCTATCTTTGTGCTGGGCTATTGATCTTCTCCTGCCTTCAGAATTGTACCTGGCCTGGAGCTTATACCATTGACTTTCCTGGGTCACCAGCTTGCCAACTATAGGTTTTGCACTCACCGTTTCTCATCATCCAGCTATATACCCTTATCTATAGATCTGTATCTATATATCTCCCACTGGTTCTGTTTCTCTGGAGAACCTAGATGAATACCCCCTAGGAACTTGTTCAAAATACAAATGCTCTGGCCCCACCTCAGACCTACTGAATCAGGAATTTGGGTGGTGGGTTTTAACTCAGCCCCAGGGTAATTCTCGCACATGCTAAACTTTGAGAACCACTAGTATAGAACATGTCTAGAGTTGAAAGCCATTGGTCCCTCAGGAGGACACCCTGGAACAGTGAGTGCTGAAAGGTGTCCTTGGTCCTCTCCCAGTGATACTGAGACGGTCACCTCTCCCATCTAGGGACTCTTCCTGCTTTCCCCAGTCATCTAAGTGTGGTTCCAACACAAAAGAAAAAATGGAAGTCAGTGGTGGTTAGAAGCGGGGTTCACTACTTATTTCTAGTTTCCACATCTGATAGGAAAGTGCTTCCTCGACAATTCTACGGTTAGGCGTAGACATGTGACTTCCTTAGGCAAACAGAATTGTAGTACAAGTGACAAGGGGCATGTGTCATTCCTACCTTGGCAATCATTGCTGTATCTGCCAAAATGAAGTCTCAGGCAGTCTGAGTTTTTGAAGCAACCACCAGGAACAGAGCCCCCTGCCCCAGGCCAGCTTCAGGGGCATGTGACTTAAGCAAGCCCTCTGTTCAGAAGGGCCTCTCACTGAGTTCAGCACTCTACAGCTACCATCTTGAAATTCTGAATAATTTTCTTTTTTCACTAAGCATCACAAATTGCAGAGCCTATCCTATTCCTGCCAAGTCATATTGTATGTGAGGCATGAGCAAGATATAAACTTTGGTGTGTTAAACTACTGAGATTTAGGCTTATAATGACCTACCCTTACTGGTGTCAAGACAATATCCCAACTAGCCTGCTAGGAAGTAAATAATTTTGTCAGATTCATAAATGCCACTTTATAAGGCCAGCTCTCTCTCAAAGGCCAAGAAATATAACAGACTAAAAGAAAATTTAGGGATAATCCGTGGGATCCTAACATGTAATTATTATCAATACTTACTGAACATTACTTACTGCTATTATTTGTAGGTTTCACTCACTACTCAGAACTGAAACAACTCTCCTTGTCTGTTTGTCTGGTGATACACAGAATATCAGAAACTTAAAATTATTCAGCCTACTCAGGTATTGATTAAATATTCCAGTAAACCAAAGGTAACACATAAACAATTTGGGGAATCAGAATATGCTATGATATGCATATTACTCAAGCTATTTGGCCCCAAATATAACTTTTCTTTGATAATTCAAGATAATTCAGAATTTTCCATTACTGTGTGATCATGGTTTTGAATGTCATTTGTTTTAGAGATACTCGTCATTTTTCTGTGATAAAGATTTACAGATGGAAAAATATTTAAAAAACTGAAAGCTTTTCTATGGGGTAATAATAATCATGATCATGGACATAGCAACCTCAGGTAGTAGTAAGATCACCAAACTATATGCCAAACATATAACTCATTGTCTCCCCACAGTTATCCTAAGGGACAGACTATGATCTCTTTTACATTCAAGTGGCAATTTCAAGCCTGCCTGGGTTAAAGGCAGAAACAGGAATGTGAACCTTGACCTATCTACCCCCAAGCCCTTTTACGAAAGCCTCATGAGCTTCCAAGGCAACATTCAACATGCAACGAACTCAAAAAAGAGAAAAAGAAACATTGTGTTGATAAGCAAGGAAGGAAATAGCCCATTTTATAAGAGAAAAATCACAAGGCTGAAACTTGATAAAAAATTTTTTTTTCAAAGTAAAACAGCTAAAGAAAACCATGTTATAATGGAAATGATGTAATAAAAAAGTGCTCTGTTATCTATAATGGATATTATCTATTATATTACAAACAGAATATATTATAAAGCCTCCTTTAGCTTATATAGAATTTTCAACCTTATTTTCTGTTATTAAGTTGGAGTCGAAATCCTGGTGAGCACTCTTCAAGTTTATATTTCTAATCTAATGGCTACATTTCATTTTACTGTAACCTTTCTCTCCTTATATCCAAAGGCTGAAGGAAAAAGATGAGTTAAATGTGAGGGATTAGTAGAATGTTGAGTAATATCCAATAAAATGCCTTATGTGTTGTTTCTGTTTTAATTGGATAGCATCTTAAAGACCTTGGTCCCTGCCAGAATGATCAATCTGTCACTTGAGTTATTTGGCTATTGATTCATTTTCAGAAATGTGTTGACATAAGTCTTACTGTAAAAAGAAAATCAGCTCCCCTGCCTCCTGCCACCAGGATTCTGAGGCTCATGCTTTTGCCTTTTTGCATGATTAATGTTGTTCTGAGAAACCTGGAGAATCAATAAACATTTTCAGAAGCAGAGATATCTACATCCCCAAAGAGGGTTGCCTGTTCAGTTTCCCACTCAATCTACAAAATGCATTACCCTTTGGAGAGGAAGGGGCAGGCTTGGCTGATTGATGAGAGTCAGGAATTTTGTTCAGATTTGTTTATCCTTTTCAGGATGGAAGTCCTAGGTAAGGAGTCCGCCAAATGGTCTCCCTGGTGGCTGGGGGAATAATCCCATCCACACAGGTTTACACACGTCCCTGGATGCCCCAAGTTCATGCTGTTGATATTGTGATATCGTCTTCTTAAAAGAACGAAGCTGAGAGAAATCTCTTATATTCTCTATCACACACACACACACACAAACACTCACACACACACACACACACACACATACCATATAGGATTCTCTGGAACAGACAGCATCAACCACAAGTGCTTAGAAGCCCAGCTTGTCCCAGCAAACATGATTCACTTAGACTGAGAAGAATTCTCTCCTCTTTGGAGGACATGCAATTTGACTCTTCTGCCTCCTCAGTGGGGGAAAGGTGTGTGGCCTTACTGTCTATAAACGCAATGCGTCCAACGGGCAAGATCCCAGGAAAGTGAACAGAACAAAGCTTTAGTTGGAGAAGAGACAAGAGAAGAGGTTCTTCGGAATCCTCTCTTCTTTGGCATCATTACATGAAATTGTCACGAAGACAAAGCAATGACTTCCGATGCTTTTTGAGGTGAGGGCTCCTTTCCAAGTAAAAGGAATGAAATAATTTGGAGGTGAGGTTTAAAGGTATAAAGGGAAAAAGAGAATTCACCACTTGGCTCCCCTCCCCCCATCCCTACTCTGACCCTGCTCTGCCATCCTCCCTACTCCCCCCACACCCAGGAACGTGACTGGAGGAAGGTCCAGCCTTGAGTAATACCCAACACAGAACCCCTGTCTCGCGCCACGTCACTCCAGACCCAGGGAAGGATGAGGAAAAATGGATGACTGAATGCACGGCCGAGCCCTTTGTCTGGTGGAAATGGGATTCTTGTTGTAATTCTGGTCTCCTGAGTTGGGGTTGATTCGAAAAATAAAGCAAGACAAGGGGAACGTGATCTGATAAGCCGGGAAATGGCTCTGCCAATTCACTCAGCCCGAATGAGGTCCCTGCCGGGACCTTGTCAACACATCGCATTTGAGCTCAAGGGTTGCAAGGAAAATGGTTTTTCCTGCGTGCTCTGTCCTGGGTCACCAGCTCAGAGAGAAAGAACGAGAAGACTAAATTTTCTTAAAGGGGATGCCATGGTTCTGCCTCCCGCACAGCCTTGATTCCAAAATCAGCAAGCTTCTGAGGCTATTTGTGTCACAAGTCTTCAGAGAGAATTCTCTCCGTGCCTGGAAAGAATAAAAATTAGCAGTCCAGCCATGTCATAGAACCAACCTGGGACACTATTTAATATATCTAATTACATGAGAATAATTTCATTAGCACCAGCTTTCATTTGAATATGCTACAAATGCTCCAAAAAATTTATATTTCCTTAGCGGAACACATCCATAATGAGGTGTGGGATTTTTTTGTTTTTTTTTTTTTTTTCCTGAAGATTTACTCCAGGTGACAATCACAAGGCACCTCATTTTGAGATAAATGGACACATTAAGCGACCAGGCAGCACTTGTTGGGATCCCAATCATCATTATTTACAAAATATTCGTACAGCCACCAGGCGAATGTCGTTCAAGTCCCATGCGCAGTGTTAGGGAGAGGGCCGGAGGGACAGACACGTCTGCAGAGGCTAGGGATCCTGGGTTCCCAGCTCCTTATTAACTGCTCATTTCTCCCAAGGTGGAGACGAGCATTGGGATAGGGGAGAGCCTTGTGCAGCCCTCTGGGTCACCTCTCAGAGCAAGGAAGCGCTTGTTCCCTCTTATCAGTGTGCAGTGACAATGGTCTCCTGTTCTGGACCAGCTTCAAAGAGAATATGACTGAGAGTGGGAAAGTAAAGGCTTTTCTCCCTCCTTCCTTCCTTTCTTCTTTCCTCCTTCCCTCCAACCTTCTCCTCCTCCTGCTCTCTCTCTCTGCCTTTTTTTCTTTCCCTCACTTCTGCTCTCCATATTGCCTTCTCCACTCCCAACATACCAGAGAAAGAAAACATTCAATAACAAAACTTCCTACCTCATGATGAAAGCATGCTGATTTTAATTTTAGCGCAGGGCAGAGTCCTGGGATATTTAGCTAAGTGCAATGGATAGGGAATTTGATAATCCCACAACACCTCGAAGACTCCCCAGTATATAGGGGGAAAATGCTGTGGATCGCTAACTCAGGAAGGTGTCATTAACATCATTTTCCATTGACTTTCTGTGACTCACCCAAACTGCCTGCTGCTTCTTCAGACCCTCCTATCACCGGTGACCCTCCGTGCTTTATTTTTCTTCCGCACCAACTTGAAGCATGCATCTCTGTAAATTGCCACCAAGTCCCCTAATTACTTAACCGTATCTGGTACCCAGTAGCACTGAAATGCCATTCTACTGGAATCAGCAGGAAGGGGACTGCTGTGACAGATGAAAGCAGGCTACCAATAAAACCTCATTAATACCTACAGCTTTAGAGAAAGAACACAAGCCATGGCTATGCTTCAAAAACGTCAAGAATACAAGATGGCAAAGGGAGCTCCTCCCCACCCCTCAGGCTTACCCCCCCCCAAGAACAGCTTGTGTTTTATCCAGACTGAATAAGAGAGAGAAGGCATCCCCAAAACGAGACCCAAACGGGGGGGGGGTGCACTAAATTCAGTTCTTTTCTGCTCGCAAGCATTCTGCCAGCCTAAGCCGGTTCTTCCCGACAGACTCTCCAGCCAAGCGAGAGAAAGAGTACTTCAGGTGAAAGGTTACCTACATTTATAATGTCAGGCACTGAGCCTGCCGAGGTAAAAGGTAAATGGTAATTTTATCATTAGCATGCCTGACCCCTTGGCCACACCATATCTCACAGGAAACGTTAAGAACAGCTCACCTGTCAAGACGCAAACGCTTAAAGGTCAATGCGCACAGAAATCTTCCTGAGCTTACAACTGAATTGCTGACACCTTTTATTATTGCCGCTTAAATAAATGATTCAAGGGGCAAGACAAGGGAAGACCGGCTGAATGTCGAGATTTCCATGAAGGATTCTGTGGGTTTTCGTTTCAAAACTATCAAAAATACCTTCACATGAGTTTTAGCATCAAAGAGCAAGCAAAACCTTGAAAACTCATAAATTGTCCCAGACTTGAGGGATTTTTAGTACCCTGCAAAAGTACACTCTCAGTTGGCCATACAGTTTTGCAAGGAATGTCTCTTCCTGTTTCACTTTTTATGCTACGGTCAAGACAATTTCAGTTTACTTTTCTTCCTTTTTATTAGGTGTAAGAGATCAGATAGCAAGAGGGCTTTTCACAGTCTTGAGTGAATGTGACTTCCTTACAAAAACAAGAGTGATTGATTTGAAAGTTTGCTCCACTTATTATTTTTTCTAAATTAAAATCATGGAGAAAAATGCATTGCTTGAAAGTGAGCATGGCTGTTTTTCAAAGAGTTAAACACGGAGTTACCACATGGGCAAGCATCCACACCACTTCTGGGTATCTAACCAAGAGGACTGAAAGCTGGGACTCAAACAGATGATCGTACACCCAGCATTATTCACAAGAGCCAAGATGTAGAACGGCCCGGGTGTCCATTGACAGATGAACGGATAAACAAGATACGGTACAAACATACAATGGACTATGATCCAGCATTAAGATTCTGACACAGTCCATGATCTTGAAACTTGAAAACATTATACAAAGGGAAGGAAGTCAGACACAAAAGGACAAATATTGTATGATTCCACTTGTGCAAAATGTCTGAAAGAGGGAAATCTACAGTAACAAGATGTAGATTAGCAGTTACTTGAGGCTGGGGATGGGGAATTTGGGAGGTGATGGATCAAGGGTCCAGAGGACTGCCTGGGGCCAGCAAAAATGCTCTAATATTAATTGTGGCAAAGGATACACACCCCTTAAATATAATAAAAATTGTGAAATTATGTACTTTGAAATGAGTGACTTGCAGAGTATATATCTCAATAAAATTGTCTTTATTTAAAAAGTAGAGATGAGGGGGCACCTGGGTGGCTCAGTTAGTTAGGCAGCTGGTTCTTGATTTTGGCTCAAGTCATGATCTCACACTCCTGGGAGCCCTGAAAGGGCTCTGTGCCCAGTACGAAGTCTACTTGAGATTTCTCTCTCTTCCTCGGCTCCTTCCCCCTTAGGCTTGCTCTCTCGCTCACTCTCCCTCTCTCTCTAAAATAAACAAATAAGTCTTTAAAAAAAAAAAGTAAAGATGATATATTTAGGTGGAATTGTTAACATTACAAATTGGATGAAGGTAGGACTGCCAAATTAAATACTGATATTTTTATTTATTAAGTCTCACAACCTCAGATAAAAGAGCTCTGCTAAGTGCTGCAAAATATATCCCGAAATTGTTATTATTCACGTTATGCCTGTTTGATTCATTCCCCCACATGGATCAGAATTTTCTTCCCTGAACTTTAGAATTTTTCCATTTGTTGTTATAAAAGTACAGAGAATCCTTCTGAATTTGTGTCTACACAGCAATCGTCAACCATGTCAACCATGTAGACAGATCATGGTGATCACAGACCACAAAAGCAAACTGGAGTAACAGACATTTCCAGCTTCCACCAGTAACAGTAAGTTGTAGGATCTGGTTAGGTGTTATCCTTTTGCTAAGCCATAAAAAAAAGTTGAGGGGCACCTGGGTGGCTCAGTGGTTTAAAGCCTCTGCCTTCGGCTTAGGACATGATCCCAGGGTCCTGGGATGGAGCCCCGCATCGGGCTCTCTGCTTAGTGAGGATCCTAATTCCTCCTCTCTCTCTCTCTCTGCCTGCCTCTCTGCCTACTTGTGATGTCTATCTGTCGAAAAAATTAATAAAATTTTTTTTTTAAATGTTAAAAAAAAAGTTGAGGTTTCCAACTTTCTAGAGGTCTTCAGAAAAGTTATCTATCTTTCACTAGCTCCTCACCAAGGGAGGAGGGCAGTCCTGAGCATTTTAACATCATCCCCTGCCCCCGGGCCATTTCTCAGCCTCACGTGCCCACAGCTGATGCACATTCTTGCCCAGGTAGAAAGCAGCCTGCACCTGCCAGGTCCCCAGGTGCTCAGCATGCTACTGGCTCTTTAACCCAACCCAATTCTAAGAGGAGAAACTGGAGGACTGTTTCTTACTTCAATGCTCTCCTATAGCCTCCAATCCAGCTTTGCCAGCAAGAAAGCCAGTAAAGTGGTCCTTATCACTCTCCTGTGGGTCAGTTGGTTCAGAGCCCACATGGGATAGAGTAGGACCACCTATCACCTCTCCCATCAGGAAAAGTGATCATCGCACTTGGAGTAGCGACTCACCTCCTATTTAAATAAAACCTTAATCTCTTTTGAACTACTTTATCAAAGCTACACTGTTGGAGCCCGAGGCCATGCTAAGAAAAAGATCACGGGAATGCCAAAGCGCAAGACGGGGTGGGTCATTCAGAAGTTTATTTTTTAAGCTTCAAAGGACCGTAAAGATGAGCTCAGGGAAATAAAATACGCAGAAGGGAACCACACAAATCACTTTCAATCTGAAGTTATTAAAAATGATTTTTAAGGATGCCAGAAACTCACACCTTCTCATTTTATCTTGAAAAAAGAACTTAAAGCAAAGGGAAACACCAACCGTGAACTGAGGATCTGTTGTAGCACCTGCATTCACAGATATAAGTGGTCACATCATAATGCACTACTTAGAGGCAATACCCCCTAGATGATTGGCGGGGGGGCTATGTATGAGTCCTTGAGGGGTGAATGATCCCAACCAGAAAGGTATCAGCCTAAGCCTTCTCAGGGATTTCTCCCAGGAGACCCAAAGTGGGTCTTTGCTCTGATAACTATCTTTCACTCTCATCTATTAGACCATCTCTGGGTTTTATGGCTGCCTCTGGACCATCCCATTGGCTCTGCTTTCTGTCTGCACACCTCACTCAAGTCACCTTCACAACTACACTGAAGACTCTTCCCATCCCCACAATTACAGGCATTACACAGGCTCCAGAGAGAGAGTCTCTCTCCTCCCAAGGCAGCTGATACTCTCGGCAGGCTGCCTCCTACCCTTCTCCTCCTCTTCTCTCCCTCCACTTCCTCTGTCTCCCCCGCTCCTACCCTCTCACTTCTCCCAGTCTTCTCCTCACTCCACTACCCCATACGCCAACATTTTTGCATAACTCATGTTGCTCTCTGAGAAACATTTGTTAAAGAATTTACTGGATGGGGGTGCCTGGGTGGCACAGTTGGTTGAGCATCCAACTTTTGGTTTGGGCTCAGGTCATGATCTTGTGGTCGTGAGATGAAGCCCTGTATCATTCTCCGTGATCAACATGGACTCTGCTCAAGATTCTTTCCTTCTGCCCCTCCTGCTCATTCTGTCTCTCTCTCTCTCTCTCTGAGATAAATAAATAAATCTTAAAAAAAAAAAAAAAAGAATTTACTGGATGATGTTGACACTTAAGATACTCTGAGAACCAGCATTCTATCATAAATTCGTACTGTTGTTCAGGTACCAATAGCCTTTGAATAAAATGGGGTCTTTTTATGAACCCTCTCAAGATCATGCTTGGCTTATTACCAGTGTAATTGGCCATCAGGCATCAAGAAATGGGAGGCCCATTTTGTAAACATTACTCAAAAGTTTGGGCTCTAGTAAAACTCTGTACAGTACCCAAGGCTGTCCTGAAACAACAGGGATCAACTTTCTTTCAAGCTTGCTTTTCTCTCCCATATCCCTGTTATCAGAAGGAAAACAGTGTTAGGACTTCTTTGGGCTGGTGCATGATTGGATCAGTTTGAATATTTTAAAATGTTATAGAGTGGTCTTAAAGGAGTGGTCACATAAGCTCTTTGCTCTCTGGTAAGTTTAGGAGTTATCATTAGAGTCAGGATGAAGAACAACAAGCCGCGAGTAAGACAGAGTTGAATCCGAACACCATGGATCCTGAGCAAGGAAGACTCGACTGTGTAGTGTTACCGGGTAGAACACAGCCCCGCTAAACTTTGGGTCTGTTCCCCAGCTGTCTGCAAGGGTATCAGGACATTTAGTTAGGCAATTTCTATAGAATATAAATTCAATCAATATATCCAGCCAAGGGGTGCCTGGCTGGCTCAGTGGGTTAAGTCTCTGCCTTCGGCTCAGGTCATGATCTCAGGGTTCTGGGATCAAGTCCCGCATCAGGCTCTCTGCTCAGCGGGGAGCCTGCTTCCCTCTCTCTCTCTCTCCCTGCCTCTCTGCCTACTTGTGATCTCTTTCTGTCAAATAAACAAATAAAATCTTTTAAAAATATATATATCCAGCCAAATTCTGGAGAACAATATACCAGTTTAGCTTGCTATAAGGCTGCATGCAGATCAGGGAAAAAAGTGCTCAATAGATTTCTTGGCCTAAGCGATTGACAAGGCACTCACTTCTAATGGATGACTTAATTCACCAGCAAGGAGACAGGTGGATTAATCCCACTAAAGGGAAAAAGTACAAAAGAGTGATGTCCTGTCTTGTCTGAATAAAGAAAGTGACTTGGGGTCTCTGGGTATCTCAGTCGGCTAAGTCTGACTCTTGATTTCGGCTCAGGTCAATGGGTGGTGAGATCGAGCCCAGTGTCAGGCTCTATGCTCAGCACAAAGTCTGCTTAAAATTCTCTCTCCTTCTCCCTCTGCCCCTTCCCCTGCCCGTGCTCTATAAACAAACAAACAAACAAAATCTTTAAAATGAACCAAAGTTATTGTCACTTGCCTTTTGGACTAGATAAGCTTTCTTATTCACATTTTCCTCTGTGCTCACTGTCTCTGTTGTTTGGTATCATTAAAAAAAAAAAAAAACCTCAGAGATGAAATTTGAGGAACGCTTTTCCTCTGAACACAGAGTTAGGAGCTGAATTTTCCAGTTCAACCAACCACTGGTACATTGATCATTCGGGATTTACAGACTAACCATTCACATAAAGAGAAAAAACTCTGTGTAGCCACACTTCACAGTTGCTTTTAAAAGAACTGCTGCCGAATCATAATCATCTCTCAACATTGGTTGTTGGTGTCTGTTTAATGAGAATCTCTTTATAATTTTCTAGCATGTTGTTAATTCGCAAGAATTTGTATCGTTAAGGTCATTAAGCTATGTTATTTGCTCTGGGCTATTAAAGAGGATGCTAACAACTTAAACTTACTCTCTGATCCGGAAAAAAAAAAAAAAAAAGTAGATGCTGTGTCCCATTTCATTATATCTTCATTCTTGTCTTTTTAAAATAATGAAGCATCCTTATTTTTGCCTAATTTTTTTTTCAGTTTTTACATTTTTCTGTGTCAAAAGATACCATTTGGTTGGGGGTGGAATAAAACCTTCAACGTAAGTGAAAAAGTCTTCCAAAACATTAGTAATAGTGATTGATGTCAGTCCACTCATTATTTAAAAGGTGATATTTACACTTTCCTCTCCCCTGTGCCGGTGACTGTACGTGGCCTCGTAAACACAGTTCACAGCAGCAAGTATGTTTAGCTGCGCCAGGTTCCACTGATTTCCAGAGAGCCTCAGACAAGGGACATGAAAAAGGGCGACAGTTTCAGAAGCCACTAAAATTTTATACTTGGCTCTGTGACTAGGATTAACTCATCTTAACAAAATTCTGTGAGGAATGCCGGCCGTTCTGCTGTGTGCATGTCACAGCCATCAAAGCTCCTAACATGTTGGTCTTCCTCATAAACAGTAAGTATATTGTAAAGCCATTTATAACGCCTATAAAAATATTTTGACTATTTTACCCAACTACCTCAGTAGGACACCTGGTAGTAGTTAAGGGAAAAAACAAACAAACAAACAATGATTCCCCTTTCCAGATTCCCCCTTTCTAGTCAAGACTTTTGAACTCGGAGGAGGGTAGAGAAGAGGAAAGTCCCTTTTCCATAAACCTAGTAGGCAGCACATCTGTTATAATGGCTCGTCAAAACAAAGCCTCTTTTCTTGTCATAGTTTATTTCTAACAGAAGCCTCAACAGACCCAGCTCCTGGCTTCATCTAGGAGAGGCCAAGCATATTATTGGGATGGACTCCAAATTACTATGTATCAAAAAGGAACACACAAGCCAACAGTCCATATAGGATATTTCCAGAATGTCCTAACCACATCCTGAGCCTTAAAAGTCATCCCTTTTACCAGGGATGCAGCCCCCAGGAGCCCCACTCCAGCCCCTACAGCCTGGAACCCTCGTGAGCACTGGACATGCCTCAGCCTTACATATCTCCACCCTACACGCAGCTCCCCCCCACACACACTTTTTCTACCTGTCATGCTTGTGTGTTTACCACATAGACTCTACTCTTAGTGCCAACCAAAACTCCAGAAGCCAGGCCTTAGTTCATGTCTCGGGACTGAGAGCCTGTATATACAAATGGACAATGGCAAGACCATATATAAAAGTGGAGCTCTGACCCACCATCTGCAGAACCAGCCCAGGAACCCAACCCATTATCTACAATAACCAGCCCAGGAACCCAGCCTGCTACCTAAAAGCCAGACTTAGAAGTATTCAGACTACTATCTGTAGTAACAGTTCAGAACACCAAAGTATTAATTAACAGACAGCTTCCTTGATTTTTGTCCCCTTCCAACTTAGGACCAACCATGGAAAAGTCAAATATGTACCCTTACCCACTTTTGATATGAGGTATCCAGAAGTGATACTGACACCCCAGTATCACCTCCAGTATCCCCAGGCCAATGGCTGCCAGTCAAGTGAGACCTGAAGCCTTCCGTTTTCCCCACTATAAAACAGTGTGCCTGCCTGAGGTTCCAAAACGTAAGTCAGTGATGGTGATTGGCTCCCTCATTATAGCAAGCTCTGAATAATAAATAGCCTTTGCTTATCCTTCTTGGACTTTATTTACTTCCACAGGACAAAAGAGATTTTCTCCCAATGTCTTTCGACTCTGCTTCAAGTGTAATTCTATTGAGTGAAGAGAGTCAGTTTACAGAAAGATGGCCTTGAATCCACTGCCAAGTACAGAGTTTACTCTCACGTTTCTTTGGGATCTTTCTCAGAGGTCTACATGAGTTGACTGACTTTCTACACTGTTCCGTGTTGGATCAAGAGAAGAGGATAAAAGTATAGATTCTATAGGACCGATAGCCGGGGGCTCTTGGCCTAGTGTGACTATTCAAATTCCTCCCAGATTCCAATACTCATGTCAACATCTATGCCTTCCAAAAAAAAAAAAAAAAATCATTCCAAGTCCTCTGGAAAAGGGCCCTCATACCTCCCTTGAAGTACAACTAACTTGGTCCTACCATGCCCCAAATATAAAGGGCACATTTGTCTCTCCTGTTGGAAGGAAATGTTTGCCCAATGTTCAAGGCCAAACAAAATGTCACTTCCTCTCTTTCTCTTCTCCTCATCTCCGCAGGCGAAATGATTTGCTACCTCATCTGCACCCACAAAACTGGACATAAACCACTATAACAGAACTTGCCATAGGACATCATAGCAATTTGCTTATATGGCCATCTCCGCAGATGGACTGAAACTGTCAATGGCAGGAACTAGATCACTGTCCATCGTATCTCTAGATGGAAAGAAATATCCAAAGGAAGGGAGAAAGGAGGGAAGGAAAAAAGGAAAAAGAGAGGAAGAAAGAGAGGGGGGAGGAAGGAAAAATAGAAAGAAAGGAGAGAACGAGAAACAGAGGGACAGAGGGGAGAGAGAGCGGGGAGGGAGGAAGGAAAAAAGGGAAGGAGGGGGGACATGCGGGAAGATAGACTGGAAGAATTGCTTAACAACATCCAGCTTTTATCCTGTGCTTTTCTATATAAACCCTTTTCTCTTTCCAAGTGCCACTTTTGCTCAGGCATCCCTAATGACATTGCAGTCAGATCTCAGTGTATCTAAACAGCTCATAACAGAATGTTACATGTATACCTCCCTGAAGTCAGTTAGACACCAACCCTTGTTTTTTTTTCTTTTTTTAATATTTTATTTATTTATTTTACACACACAGAGAGAGAGAGAGAGATCACAAGCAGGCAGAGAGGCAGGCAGAGAGAGGGGGAAGCAGGCTCCCTGCTGAGCAGAGAGCCCCATGTGTGGCTCAATCGCAGGACCCTGAGACCACGACCCGAGCCAAAGGCAGAGGCCCAACCCACTGAGCCACCCAGGTGCCCCCCAACCCTTGTTCTTAATGCAGTAGCCACGCACAGGGATTTCTTTTGAATCCCAGCCTTCCACAGGCTCTGGTCCTGCTTCCTACACCCCTGAACCCTTGCTTTGACATCACTACCCTGAGAACAGTGACACCAACTCAAGGACCATTTTGTGAAAATAAATGAGACCAGTAGGCCAATCTTCTGGCCCGTAAAAGGCAGTCAATATATATTCATATCTTTCTCCACTTTGACTTTCTGATTTTTTTTTTTAAGATTTATTTATTTATTTATGTATTTGACACGCAGCGATCACAAGTAGGCAGAGAGGCAGGAGGGTGGGGGGGAGGGGGGAGCAGGCTTCCCACGGATCAGAGAGCCCGATGAGGGGCTCAATCTCAGGACCCTGGGATCATGACCTGAGCCGAAGGCAGAGGCTTTAACCCCCTGAGCCACCCAAGCTCCCGACTTTCTGATTTTAATTCAGACATCTAAGATAAGAATTTGGTAGCCCCAGTTGCTTAAGTCCTTGATGGCTTCAGGCACCCAGTGACAGAAGTTTGTAATAATTGTTTTATCAAAAGGAGCCCAACTTTTTAAGCGCTTTACTATTTTTGGTCACCACCTCCAAAACAGGAAGTCACATTTCAAGCCAAATCCATCGCTGACGAAATAGGTCACCGACTGCAGAGATGAGAGCATGCTCAGTGCGATTGTCTTAGAAACCCATTTCTCCCTCCGGACTTGGTTGATGCAGCCTTCCTTCCCGCCCCCCTGCCCCTCCCATGTCAAGAAGAAGGCTACCCAGACAACCGCTCGACAGATACCAGCCGCCCAAAGAGCCCCACATTCCAGGGAGCTGAGCAGCAAACAGTAAAAACAAAAATATTGCCTGAGGTGAGGAGAGAAGCAAAGGGACAGTGGGGCATGAAATAGGCTGTCCGTTTGACTTCAAGTGAGCCCAGCCGTGCTCTCAAAGGGCAGCTTCTGTGACCTCTCCCCTCTTCCAGAATACCTGCTGTCTCTCTGGTTTTATTTATAGTGATCGCTGTCAAAGCAAAGGGTGAAAAACGGTTTAGGCAGGTTGTGGGGTGGGGGATGGGGAGAGTAGGAAGAAGAGGAGGGGGAGGGAGGAATAGTTGAGAGAAAGGAATTAAGATTGCCTAAAGTCAGAGAGGGGGGAACTCTACTAGGGAATTATTTAAGGAAGGACAATGAAGGGCTCCCAAGAGCAGCCTCAAGTTAGTCTGAGCGGGCCAGGTTCATCCCGATGTCCTTCCCAAACTCCCTTTTTGCAGTTCTTGTCCGTTGGAATCAGCTCAGCAAAGCAGAGAGAGAGAGGTTCTCGGGAGGCATGGCCACAGGTCACACTGAAGGCTGGCATCAGTCCTCCCAACATCTGCATATCCGGGAGCAACCTTTTTCACACGCTGAACCAGGGAGTGTGAAATCTATCAGCTTCCATCCTCAGGACTGCCTTACTGCCCAGGCTAGGAAGTGGGGGCAGCCGTGCGCAGAGCCCAGCTGGCTCACGTTAAGTTGAACTTCATTTTCAGGTTTTCCCCAGGAAGCAATGGATATGGAAAGCTCAGGACGAAGGGGAGGATCAGGTCATTTGACTTCAGTTCCGAACAGTCCTTGTCTTTCGAGGAGACCCTGCACAAAAAGGGCAGGGTGAGCCTGAAGGTGTCCGCACCACACAGAACGAAGGCGGGAGAGCCATGAACATTCAGAAAACCTTTGGCAAGACCTGCATCAAATTTGAAGTGTGTCTCGATCCCGACAGAGCAGACTCCCCACCCATCTGTGTTCCCGAACCATGTAATCCACACCCCAATTATATCATAGGTCACATTTTTAAAAATAATCTGTACATTTGCATGTCTGCCTGCCCAGTAGATCAGAGACCTCTTGAAGGAGTACACTTCATTCAGCTTTTTACCTCTACCTTTTCATACTGTGTCTGGCATATTATAGATATCCAGGAAATGTTCATTGTAAAAATGGATTGAATGAAACAAAATCTAAAAGAGGGAACCTCTTTCTCAGTCAGTCCCAAAAGTGATAGCAGAACGAACAAGTTAGTAATCGACTTTTATATCTCTACCTTTCCACTTCTGTTGTACTTATTAAGGACTACCAATATAATTTTTTCTTTTCTTTTCTTTTAAAGAGGGAGGAGGGGGAGGGGCAGAGGGAAAGGAGGAGACTCTTTTTTTTTTTTTGATGTTTCACTTTCTTTTATTAATTTTTTATTTTTTATAAACATATTTTTATCCCCAGGGGTACAGGTCTGTGAATCGCCAGGTTTACACACTTCACAGCACTCACCAAATCACATACCCTCCCCAATGTCCATAACCGCACCCCTTCTCCCAAACCCCCTCCCCCCAGCAACCCTCAGTTTGTTTTGTGAGATTAAGAGTCACTTATGGTTTGTCTCCCTCCCAATCCCATCTTGTTTCATTGATTCTTCTCCTACCCACTTAAGCCCCCATGTTGCATCACCACTTCCAAGGAGAGAGACTCTTAAACAACCTCTGCACTCAGCCCAACTCAGGGCTCGATCTCACAACACTGAGAGCATGACCTGAGCCAAAATCGAGAGTCGGATGCTCAACTGACTGAGCAACCCTGGCACCCCTGCCAATATAATTTTTTAAAGTAAACTAATATCAACAACTTTTACGAAATAGATAGTAAATATTTTCACTTACAGTTATTTGCACTCCTCCCCAAAACAGCTGGATTTCCAGAACTTTAATCAAGAATTCCAGTGACAATGTTCAAATACACTAGTCTCTCCCAATTCTCTAAGGCTGGTCTTTAAACTAGACTCCCGGGTGCTGCCCCGCCTCACTGCTTTAGAAGACGGGAGAAGGATTCAGGAATCCATATGTTTTCAACAAGATCTCCAAGTGCTGGGATCCTTCAAACCGAGTTTCACACGGTTGTCTAAGGAAGCTGACTCTGTTTCCTTATCTGTAAAGGAAGGAAAATAATGCCTTCTCTACCAGCTTGCAGGGTCATTGTTAGAATCAAATGCAATGCTTTAAGAAAGCACCATTAGTCTAATGAACTTGCGTCAACTAAAATTATTCAACTTATTGAGAAATGGACCTTCCTCTGGCTCCAAGGCATCAAAACCTCAAAGTGGAGAGTAAATGGGCATTTCAGTGCTGAGTGATATAATCAGGAATGCTCAAAAAACTTGCAAATGAAATGATTTCTCTATAATGTGAGTGACAACCTAGAAACAAGATTACTGATGTACGTAGTCTAAATCTCATTAACACAGAACGAGGACAGCATAAACAAGCAAACAAGAGGTCCTGCCTTTCTAGAACCTTCCAGGGGACTCAAGAGCAACATCTGCCCATCTGAGGATGAAAAAATGCAGTGCTGGTGCCCTTCTCCCACATGGGAGATAAGGGAGAGATGCTTTCTGTCTTCTGTTTTCACACACCAGTCATCCTTTACACAGTTCTCACTATGAATCACCCAATTAATTAGGTAATTTCACTTAGTCTGGCTGGGAAAAATGAAAACCAAGGTGCTTATGCTCCTCCCTTTTGGTTTTAATCCCACCTTGTATAAATAGTTGACAACGTGAAATGGATCTCTCAACCTTTTGCTTCCCGGTGCAGCTCGAAAACGGACGTTTCAGTGGCTTGTTCCTAAATTTGCCTGCTTATGCCGGACATCCTAGGAAGCTGAGGGGGTTTTTTGGTAGTGGCACCAGGCATTCTGGTTTTGAGAAGGTTGTTTTGTGGGAAGATGGAATTGTAGAATCATCTGGAGGGACAAAGGCAGATCAGCACGGCAAAGGCAGCATCACACAGGACGGTTCAAACATTGTTTGAACACAATGATTCTAACAAGGTTAGCATGTGAGGAATAATTTCATAGTAATTAGAGTAGCCAGGTTTAGCAAATAAAAAACACAAGACATTCAGTTAAATTTGAATTTCAGATAAACATGTAATGATTGAGCATAGGTATGCTTCAAACATTATTTGGGACAGACTGATACTTAAAAAAAAAAAAAGTTTGTTGACCATCTGAAATTCACATTTAACTAGGAGTCCTGTATTTTACCTGACGATTGTGATAGTAGGAGTGTGTTCCCACTACTTCTTTTCCTAGTGATTCTCAGCCTTGGCTGCCCATTAGAATCACCTGAAGAAATTTGAAAACTCTTGATCCACATCCCAGGACAATTAAATAAAATCCCTGGGGGTTGGTACCCAGGCTTCTGTATTTATAAAAACCTCCCATGCAATCCCAAACCTCAGGCAAAGTTGAGAACCACTGTCTGACCTTTATTTTTTAGCTAAAGAAACTGTAAGAGGAATAGAGCACTGATACTTGCTTTATCCAAGCCTTCTTTAGTTGGGAAAAACCTTTGAGCTTTTCATCTAACTCTGTCTTATCATGAAAGTCTGAGCTATGAACTCTTCAGTAAATAAACATGGACGAAGCACCATGGGGGTCCCTGGAGAAACAGAAATGGACAAGACAACGTTCCTGCACTCATGGCGTTCATGCTGATTTACTTTTATCAAAAATCTTTCCAGGTAAAGACTTTTCTTCCCAAGGAAGAAACAAATTTAGAATAGCATTTGAAAAGGGAGGCCCCCATGTATTGTGGACACTTGCCCCATGATAGAATGACACTGAGAAACAGGGAGGAAGAGACAGGAGAAAGAGAGAGAGGGAGAGGGAGAAAGAGAGGGAAGGAAAAAAATATCTCTGTCTCATATCACACACAAAAGCCCCAAATTTAACCTAAAAGTATTATAGATTAAATGTTAAAGACAAAAATGGTAAGATTTTATAAGATAATACTGGAAGTTGGCTGTTTCCTTTGCTGTGCAGAAGCTTTTGATCTTAATGAAGTCCCCAAAATTCATTTTTGCTTTTGTTTCCTTTGCCTTTGGAGACATATCTTGAAAGAAGTTGCTGTGGCTGATATCGAAGAGGTCACTGCCTGTGTTCTCCTCTAGGATTCTGATGGATTCCTGTCCCACATTGAGGTCTTTTATCCATTTTGAGTTTATCTTTGTGTACGGTGTAAGAGAATGGTCGAGTTTCATTCTTCTACATATAGCTGCCCAGTTTTACCAGCACCATTTATTGAAGAGAATTTTTTCCACTGTGTATTTTTTCCTGCTTTGTCTTTGTCTTTGACCATAGAGTTGAAGGTCCATATCTGGGCTCTCTACTCTGTTCCACTGGTCTATGTGTCTGTTTTTATGCCAGGACCCTGCTGTTTTGGTGATCACAGCTTTGTAGAAAAGCTTGAAATCAGGCAATGTGATGCCTCCAGTTTTGTGTTTCTTTTTCAATATTTCCTTAGCAATTCGGGGTCTCTTCTGATTCCATACAAATTTTAGTATTGTTTGCTCCAGCTCTTTGAAAAATACCAGTGGAATTTTGATCGGAATGGCATTAAAAGTATAGACTGCTCTAGGCAGTATAGACATTTTAACAATGTTTACTCTTCCGATCCAAGAGCATGGAATGGTCTTCCATCTTTTTGTGGCTTCTTCAGTTTCTTTCATGATCATTCTGTAGTT
Organism: Mustela putorius furo; assembly: GCF_011764305.1. Classification (NCBI taxonomy): domain Eukaryota; kingdom Metazoa; phylum Chordata; class Mammalia; order Carnivora; family Mustelidae; genus Mustela; species Mustela putorius. Next base: position 5,621,698 of record NW_025422022.1, on the reverse strand, counting down.
CCTTGGGTACAGATCCTTAATCTCTTTGGTTAGGTTTATTCCCAGTTATCTTATGGTTCTTGGTGCTATAGTAAATGGAATCAGTTCTCTAATTTCCCTTTTTGCGTTTTCATTGTTAGTGTATAAGAAAGCAACTGATTTCTGTATATTTACTTTGTATCTGCAATAATACTGGAAGTTGGGAAAGTTTTTTAAAGGATTAAAAAGCACAAATCATAAAGAAATAGATTGATAAATATGACCACATTAAAATTAAGAACATCTGATCCTCAAAAGACATCAGTAAGAGAATGAAAAGAGTGAGACAAGATATTTGCAATTATACCCTGCTCCTATCTCAAATATATTTCAAAAGAAAAGAAGCTTCTATAAGTCAATTTAAAAAAAATAGACCACTCAATAAGAAAACTTCATCAAAGGCCATGCAAATAAATGGTCTATAAACATGAAAATATATCCAACTCATTTATAACAAGGAAAATGCAAGTTAAAACCACTTTCTATGCCACTCTATACCCACAGGAACAGCTAAAATTCAAAAAAGCAAACTGACCAAGTGTAGACAAGAAGATGCACCAGTAATAATTCCCATCTCTGCTGGAAAGAGAGGCAATTAAAACAATCATTCCAAAAGATAGTTTGACACTGTCTATTAAAAATAAACAGATATCCTGTAACCCGGCAATTCTAGTCTTAGATAAATTCCCTACAGACATGACTGTCAGTGGACACAGGGACACCCTCGGGGACATTCAGAGCAAGGAATAAGCCAAATATTTATCAATGATTAAATGAACAAAAAATTGGGGATATTTATTCTGTGGGATATATAACGATACAAACAAACCACAGCTACGAACAACAACTTGGAGAGGCTGCACAAACACAACATGGAGGAAAAGAGGCCAGACAACAAATAAAATAACCAAAAATATACTTCACGCACATGCACACATACACGCACATGGGGAATGGATAAAGTAAGTTAGGAAGTGATTACCATGAATGGTTGGAGAAGAATCACCTTTAGGGAATGGGGGTGAGTTGGAATTGGAAAGAGACATAGAAGAGTCTCTGCCCTTGTTCAAATTCTTGACCTAAGGAGTGGTTATGAGATTATTTTCTTTATTATAATTCACTAAAGCATACATCTATGACTTGTGAACTTTCTTGTATAAATGTGCTATATTTCCTAAAGGTTTTCAAAATGATGCTCAAGACAACTTTATATTTCTTTTTTTTATTAAGATTTTATTTAATTATTTGACAGACAGAGATCACAAGTAGGTCGGGGCAGGGGGCAGCCTCCCTGCAGAGCAGAGAGCTGATGCAGGCCCAATCCCAGGACCCTGAGATCATGACCTGAGCCGAAGGCAGAGGCTTAACCCACTGAGCCACCCAGACACCCCAACAAATTTATATTTCTTGCATGAAGACTTTTTGCACCCCATTTTCAAAAGAGGTTTTATATAAAACTGCCCCTGAGGGGGATAGGGCTCTGGGCAGACGACTCTGGGCCTGTACCGAGTCCCTCGAAAACCAGCTTTCTTCCCCCTGAGCTTTTTCAGGTGAATTCTTGTTAAAAATGAACTCTAGTCACAAATGTGAGTTGGGTCATGCCATTCCTCTGCTCCCAGAGCTCCCCAGGGTCCCCCTCAGTCTGTCTTTCTTTCTTTCTTTCCTTTTTTAAGATTTTATTTATGTATTCGTCAGAGAGAGAGCACAAGCAAGGGGAGCAGGAGGCAGAGGAAGAAGCAGGCTCCTCTCTGAGCAGGGAGCCCAACGCAGGACTCGATCCCAGGACCCTTGGGATCGTGTTCTGAGCCAAAGTCTGATGCTTAACTGACTGAGCCGTGCAGACATTCCAGGTCTTTCTAAAGCTGTAACTGATCTGTGAGGCTGCATTAGCTCACTCCTCTGCCACTCTCCAGACACAGAGGACACATCCAGGCTTTGCTTCATACTGGCCGCACAGGCTTCCACCTTCTCCAGCCTCTCCCTCAGACCACCAATCTCCTCCCCAGTATTCACCGGGTCCCTGCTCACCTCCCCCGGGCATCAGACAGAGAGTCACCGTCCCATGGAAGCGTACCATAGCCACTTTGCAATCCTTACCTCTCTCCACTGCACTCCCCATCTCATTTGTCTGGCTTTTCTTTCTTTCCTATAGTATATATAACCTTCTGCCATAGGATTTTTTACTGTTCTACTAATATCTTTTGCTTGTTGCCCCACTGGAAGATAAGGCCCACAAAGGTAGGCATTTTTGTCTGTTTCATTCACTGTGTATGCCTCCCATTAAGAAAAGGGCCTGGCGTGCAGTAGGTGTATAATTTGAGAGTGGATGAATGAATGGACGGGTGAAACAATTTATCAAATGCAACTTGAAAAAAAATTAAGAAAAATAGCTACCACCGAAGAAGAAACACCCACACCGAGATAATGCAAAGGATGAGATCGTCAAGCCAGTCTGAGTCAGAAATTCTACTCAATACCAAGCTTTTCCAGTCATTTCAAGGATTCAAGTCATCGAGAGGCACCCACAAGGCAGAGGAAGCTCTGAGCCCATCATGGTAACTCTCCAGGATCTTCTCACCCCATCAGATGCTCTCTGGCTTCGATTAACACATAGTATCTCCAAGCAATGTGTATAGCTCACCTCACTGACAGAAGTGTTCCATGTCCTATACAACACATCCATTTTTTAAAGATTTTATTTATCTATTTATTTGACAGATAGAGCGAGAGAGCATAAGCAAGGGGAGCAACCGAGGGAGAAGGAGAAGCAAGCTCTCTACTGAGCAGGGTGCTCAATGTGGAGCTCGACCCCAGGACCCCAGAGATCATGACCTGAGCTGAAGACAGATGCTTAACCGACTGAGCCACCCAGGTGCCCCACAACACATCCATTCTTACTCAGATAGTTCCTGTGGTATTTCCCAGGGAGCCATACTCCATATATGCATACATCCCATGTCAGTTTATGACAGGTAAATCTATGCAACTGGGTATAATATCCTGCTAAGAACGTTCCGTGGACACGAACTCTCCTGCTAGCAAATACCACTCAGTTGTTTGCCAGAAGGTCTGTCATTTCCAGGTTTATGAGGAAATTAGACTGTTACCTGACTTTTCTTTTTTCTTGGGAACAACCTCCTGCTGCACTACTTCCCATAGTAAAGGGACCAAATGGATTGAAGACCTGCTGCTTCATTCTTGTCTTCCCAGATACACAAGGAACATGGGGTCAGGGTTGCTATGAAGCCATCCCCAGGTTATTTGAAATGAGGAATGGGTCTGGGTTTCTGATTTGGACCTTAGGTTCCTAGCACTACTTCCTTCAGTCTGGCCTGGAATGGCTCCCAGGCCATTCCTTACACCAGTCCCTGCTTTTCCCCAAGGAAAAGCAGGGACTGGTGTAAGGAAAAGAGAAGGGAAAGAAATGCCTTCTTCTGTCTCTAGGTACAACGAGGCAGGCACAGCTAGACCCGGGGCTCCTTAATCATGAAGCAGGCATTTCTGGAAATGACCCCAGCTCTTTCTGACACGGGAGTAACCCTTCATGAGTGATTGCTTCTCAGTGCTAACATTGCTCTGAAAAAGGGCAGCTTCCAAAAAGCCCTTGCCTAACCAGGAGTTCATATGTGAATCATGGCCCAGCTCAAGTTACCTGAAGATACACATAGGGCCAGTCTTGGGTTTTGTGTGGCAGCCACTCACGTGAGAGGACCTCAGCAGTTCTAGTCAAGCAAGCACAAACTCCCCAAACTTCCCTGTATCCCACCAGAGGCTTCAAGTTAGGCTTCATTGGTTCGATATGAGGCTTTGTCTGTTCCGCTCAGGCTTAAATGCCATATTCGAGGGTAACTTTGTTAGCCTAACATTTTGGCCCAAAATTAGCCTAATGTTTAGCCTGTCTTCCCCACCTAGAATCGTGGAGCTGGAAGTGTTCTAGAAATATCCCTCGCCTCGTTCAACCCTTCCATCGTACAAATGAGGACCCTGGAGCCCAAAGAGGAGACACGATTCACCTCACATCTACCCCAGGACAAACTGGTAATGAAGCCAGCATCAGCCCCGTGGCCCCTTATTCCCTCTCCAAGGCTGTGGAAGTCTTGGCTTCGGTGTAAATAAATTTAATGAGGTATTTCCTAAGAGCAGAGTGAGAGAAATGGCAAGAAGGTGGGTATTGGATTCTTGAAGTAGGTGGAGGCGCAGAGAGAAAATGAGTAGACCCAATTCACAAATTTTGCCTCGGGCTACACCTTTATACATTTAATATATGATAATAATAATAATAGATCCACTCATTCCTTCTTTTCTTCCGAGGGACTAAATTCGCCGGTTCTTTTTGATGGTCAGATAGGAACGATATTTGAGGGCAATGACATTCCATATACATTATGCCCTTGACGTCCCAGGGTGCATCTTCCTTGAGGGTTCTAATTCTTTAGCCGGCTTCTCGTCTACTCCTGGTTCTCACACCAATGACTTACACCCAAGAGTGTATATCTATTATAATTGCTACCTAAAGAGAATAAGAATTACAGATAAGTAATTTTCTTTTTCTAATCTAACCCCCTGGAGGCATTTCAGCAGCTAATACGGGTGATGACAGGCATTTCTGCTATAATTTATACAATTTCATTTTTCTTAATCATGAATTTTAGTTCTCTTACGTCACCTGCTTGAAATGGAAGCAGGCCTTTTTTTTTTTTTTTTTTTTTTTTAGTCACTGCTCATGCATTTGTAGTCTCTCTTGCAAAGTGCTTAAAATGTCCACACAATTATGAGAAATGCGGATTAGCCTCTTCTCCGAAAGAGCTTGCCTCCAATTGCCTATAAATCCTTTCAAAAAACCAGAAAACATGGATTTAGGTGCTTCAGTGGGACACCACCATTTGAGTATTTAAGAAAGCATGTGAAAAGTTACTAAGTGGATCTCACAGTCCATTTATAAATAGTTATTTGCCTTGGCAGAGAAATTGGTGATGAAGAATGTATATTTAAAATAATCTGTATAGTACAAAATGGAAGAGAATTTAGGCCATACCTGGGGTGGGTTTGCCTCGTTCATTTTTGTGGTTTTCATATCTAACACAATGCTTGATTCATGGAAAGATGTAGGTAAATATTCACCCATTGCGTTTAATATAACTAAGGGGTTATTAAATAGTGTAGTATCCTGGTCACACCCCTAACCTCCCTGCCATTCCTTCAAAGCCAATTCAGTTCAGCCAGATCTGAGGAATCCAAAACAAACTAGTGTTCTCCAACCAAGAGAGTCTAGACATTCTGATATAGTCCAGGATCATCTGGAATTTAGAATTGTTGGTGGCAACACCATTAACAGGTCATGTGACCGGTTTAGTAGATCAGCAAACAGGATTTCACTGGTGTAGCATGCAATGGTATAGAATGGAATGGAACACAGTACACCTCACATGCTAAGAGGAAATACTGATCCTGTAAAACTTTTTCAATTCCATGAGGTGCCTGGGTGACTCCATCAGCTGAGCAGCCAACTCCTAGTTTTGGCTCAGGTCATGGTCTCAGGGTCCTGGGATGGAGCCCCACATCAAGCTCCACACTCAACGAGTCCACTGGAGATTCTCTCCCTCTGTCCCTCTCCACCCCCTACTCATGTGGACACACATACTCTGTCTCTCTCTGTCTCTCTCTCTCTCTAAAAATAAATAAATAAATAAATAGATAAATCTTCAAAATAAAATAAATAAATAAAAATTTTATTTTCCTGTATACAAGGAAGTTAGGTTATGTTGTAAGATGTATTTCTTCCTGTGGTTCAAAAGCAGTTTGAAGGCTACTATAGGGGGTGTGTAATTGGTTCAGTCTGTTAAGTGTCTGCCTTCAGCTCAGCTCATGATCCCAGGGACCTGGAATTGATCCCCACATCAGGCTCCCTGCTTAGCAGAGAGCCTGCTTTTCCCTCTCCTCTCCGTTCATGCTCTCTCACTATCTCTGTGTCTCTCTCTCAAATAAATAAATAAGATTTTTAAAAAGATAAAAAAAAAAGAAGTAAGGAAGCTACTGTAGTAGGTTAACTAGAGACTTCCAAAAAGATATGTCCACATCCTCACCCCTAGAACCTGTAAATATTATTTGAGAAAATGGTCTTTGCAAATGTAATTAAGGCAAGGACCTCAAGATGAGGAGATCATTCTAGATTATGCAAGTGGGCCCCCAAATCTAATGGCCAATGTCCTTATGAGAGAAAGGATAAGGGAAATTTGAGACAGAATGAAGAGGAAGCAATGTGGCTGTGCAGGCAGAGATTGCAGGATGAGTCCACAAGTCCAAAGACACCAGGAGCCACTGGCAGAGGAAGGAATAGACCTTTCTTAGAGCCTCAGGAAGGAACACAGCCTTGCCTGCACATTGTTCCAGACTCCTGGCCTCTGGAACTGTGATAGAATAGATTTCCATTGTTCTAAGTTCCCCAGTTAGTGGCGGTTTGTTACAGCAGCCACAGGAGACTAATACAGTCCTAAAGACAATCTTCAGCCTATTCCTTTCTGAAAAAGAAATTTTATTGAGCTTAACTTTCAGTAGGCATTTTTTAAATTTTCCTAATATAAATTTATAATAATAGCTATGCTTCTTCAAACAGAAATAATGGATTAGAAAAATCACTATTTTAAACTTCTCCCTAGTTACTAGAGCCAGCCAAAAAGGGGAACTTGGCAAGAATGAGGAAAGATGGCTCATTCAATAACAATAAAATTTTCAATTCTTCCTATATTTTTTCCAAGATTGGCCAAAAGAAATGTTGTTTCTAGAAATGTCCCCATATCAGTCACCATAGGGCATGTTGACCCATTGCTGGTCTTACCCATAGGCCTTTGCAATTGTAAGATATCTAAGCTGTATATCATATACTTTAATTAGAACATGATAAAATGGAATCATAAGTGTTTATAACTAACCCATTTTCCTATTTGCATGAGCAGTAATTAGTGTTATGAATTACCAAGTACCTGTCATAGTTTTAAGTTCCTGGCTTTCTTTGGCTCTTCTCCAGCTTTACATGAGGACTTCAATGTGCATCATTTCAAGACCAGCACCTATGTGAAAAAAGATGCAACACAGTCCAGATCTCATTCATTCACTTAGTAATCATCATCTTCCCCATTTTCATGTAGCGACTCATTGCACTAGTTTTAAAAAAACCTAGCATAATGCTTCACACATAGTAGTCATTCAATAAATATATCTACCCTAATTGAATTATCTATTCTGAGAACATAGTGAAAACTAGATGGTAGGGGTCATTGCCCAGTGGTGTGTGATGGCGGTGGGAAATAGATGAAGACATAAAATGAATTATGGCAAAAACTATCAACTAGCCCATTGCATTTCTGACCAGCATGACTTTTTACCTTATATCGGAAAAAAAAAAAAAAATCAAGACCCACAACATTTTCAAACTGCCATAGGCCTCCTTTAATAATATGCCAGTTAAAGTTCAAACCTCTCACCAACCATAACCCCACCATTGCCCAGAAAACCACATCAAATAGAATTCACAAGAGACTCTTGAGCCTGGCAAAGACAAACCACCCTTCATCAAGAACATGTTGGTATTCATGAATTGCTTTCTCCATACTCATGTCTCTGTCTGTAAAGGTGATTTGTGCCTGTTGGGATGGTTGTAAGAAATGAAATGAGAAAACCTTAGGAGTGGACTGAGACAAAGAGAAGAGATGCCTGGGAACATTCAAGGAACTGCCAGAGTTGGTGCAGTCAGGATGTTCAAGAGAAGCCTACCTCCCCAGATGGCAGAATTGAGTGGAGACATTTTTTTTTATTAATATTCTTTCAGTTTTTAGGCAAATAGCAAGAGATAGAACAGTACAACATTGTAGAAATAGAGAGTCCTGGATTTGAAGATCATCTCCCTGTTTAATTCTGACCTTGAACAGATGAATTAATAAAATCTTTAAGCCTCAGTTTTCCTTTCTGCGAATTTAAGATAACACCAGATTCAGGTGGTTATAATTACTCATTGAACCAATGTCTATAATGCGCTTAGCATGGTAATTGAGACACCTAATTAAGCTTTACATGTTTTAGATGCAACCCTATTCTTAGCTTCCCTGGGTTCACTTAACCAGTAGAATCTAGGGAAAGGTATATTATTAACTTTTCTTTAGACACAAAGTAGCATATTTCTTCATTGAGTATAAAACTAATAAACTGTACTTTCTCCAGCCCAGCCTACACACCCCCCACAAGCTTTCTAAGCAAAGAGCTCTAATGCTGCCTCTCTTCTTCTCAAAACATCCCCAGAAACTCCCCACCTGCTGTTTCATTAGAATTTCGTTCAAGACAGCATGGACACATAGGACAAATGTATGCTTAGGAGTCCATCAGAACTGGGCTTACATGCTAGTCCTGCCACTTAGGGAGAGGTGACCTCTAGCAAATTCCTTAATTTCTCTATGCCTCAGATTCCCCATCTGTAGAAAAGGAACAATAATACTTTACAAAAGGAAAAATAACACTTATCAGGGGACAGTTGGTCTAGAGACTAAAAATTATGACATCCTCAAAATGATATATCAGTACCTAGTACAAAGTAAGCACTAATTTTAATAATTACTGGAAAATAAACTATTTTCCAGCTTTGTTCCACATATCCCATCCTTCCATCCCATATTCCATTCAAAATGGAGGTTCCCCTTTAATGCCTGTATTCCCTCTCTTTGGCTTTGCCTACACACAGCATTCTGCCTGGAGTGCTGTGGTCCCAAGCCCTCAGTATTTAAATCTTGCCTATTCTTCAAAACTCAAGTTAGGGACACCTGGGTGGCTCAGTCAGTTTAGTGTCTGACTTGGTTTTGGTCCAGGTCCTGATCTCAGGGTCCTGAGATCAATCCCCACTTCTGATGACTCAGCACCCAGCACAGAGTCTGCTTGTCCCTCTCCCTCTGCTCCTTCCCCCCACCACACACAAATACACTCTCTCAATCTCATAAATAAAAAAGACTTTAAAAAAAAAAAAACAAACCCTCAAGTTAAACACTATCCCTCCCACAAACCCTTATTTTTGCCCAGAAGAGATAACTGCCTCTCTGAGTTTCCTGGACCATTGTCTTTGGCCTTTTTGCAACCCTTCCATTGCGTTTATAGTTATTGCTCTAAGTTTTATCCCCTCCAAAAAAGTACTCTCCCTAAGGGCACAGTCGTCTTCTGCATCTTTTTCCTTACAGACCTGACATAGCTTAATTGCTCAAAGAATATTTGTTGAATGAGTGAATCAATAACAAATTATGTTCATTCAAAGAAAAATTATATGAAACATAGGTATCTAAGTTCAATTAACAAATAAGAAATTTATTTTTTATTATGTTATGTTAGCCACCATACCATACATCATTAGTTTTTGATGTAGTGTTCCATGATTCATAAATAAGAAATTTAAATGAACTATCTGCACTAAATTGAAGATTCTGTCTTTCGTTTTACACTGTATGTGCACATAAAAGAAACTACATATGTTTACAAGCAAGCTTAAGAAGATTCCCAATGCCTGCCTTAAATAGTTCATTTTTATGGTTTCCCATTTCTTGTAAAAAGCAAATGGGGAATGATGTCACCAAGATGGCAACATAGATTGTTTCTGACTTCACCCCTTCTCACGAGAAAAACAACTACCAACTATTCAGTAACAAGATACCAGTGAGAAAATTCTAGAACAAAGCGAAGCACCCTTGCACCATAAAGACCAAGAAAGACTGCATCAGAAGAGTAAGAGAAGCAGTGGGCCACATTGCTCCTCCCCCAGGCCAGTACAGCACCACAGAGGGAGGTCTCTCCTGAGCCTCCAGTTCTTCTGGTAGGAAAAGACAACCTAGGGGAGACAACTAGACCCCCAGAATTGTGGGTCACTTTGTGGGAGCTTCCCTCCGCTCTGATCTCACACCATAGGGACTGCAGGGGAATCTGTGTGGCTCAACCACTGGGAATCTGAGTATGATGGAGAACGGAGGAGGGGCTTGCAACAACCAGCACAGGGATCTTAGCAGAGCTAGTTCATACCTGCAGTGCCCAAGTAGTAATCCCAACCAGCAGTTTTGTTCATCTGCAGAACCAAGTCAAGAAGGCACTCTGGCCAGGGAACACAGTGGGGTGCAGATCTGCCTGATCTGGAGTTTGTTGGCCCTAGACCCTAGTTTGCCTATGCCCAGGCAAGGAGCTATGTCACAATCCCTCTGCAGAGAGTGCCTTCTGCCACATTTGACCAGAAAGTCTGGAGAAAACTCCTGGAAGATGTCAAAACATACTGATACCAAAAGACATCAAAACACGAAAAACACAACAGGATAAGAAATAAGGAACAAGAATCTACAAAACAAATAAAACAATTAACAAAATGGCAATAGTACATACTTATATGTCAATAATTACTTTAAAAGTAAACAGATTTAACTATTCAATCAAAAGACATAAAATGGCTAAATGGATTAAAAAACAAAACAAAAAGAAAAACCATGATCCAACAATATGCATACAAAAGATTTGGTTGCCTACGAAAGATTCACCTTAGCCTTGAAGACACATAAAAACTAACAGTGAAGGGATAGAAAAAGACACTCCAAGCAAAGGGTAACCAAAAAAAGCAGGAGTAGGTAGCTACCTTAGTTATATCAAACTTTAAAACTAAAAATGGTAAAAAGAAGCAAAGTCACTATGTAATGATAAAAAAGTCAATATATCAAGATTTCAAAATTGATAATATTTATGCACCCAGCAACAGATCATCTAGATGTATAAAGCAAAATCTAACAGAGCCAAAAGGAGAAATAAATAGTAACACAATAATATTTGGGGACTTTAATACTCCACTCAACAATAGATAGGTAATCCAGACAGAGAATCAATAAGGAAACAGTGGATCTGAGCAACAATATAGATCAAATGAACCTAACAGACATATACAGGGCATTTATCTAACAAAAGCAGAATACACATTCTTCTCAAGTACACATGGAACATTTTCTCTGATAAACCATATGTTTAGGCCACAAAACAAGTTTTAGCTAACTCAAGAAGATTGAAATCATACCAAGTATGTTCTCTGACAACATGGCATGAAACTACATATCAATAACAAGAGGAAAACTGAATAATTCATGAACACATGAAAATTATACAACACTCTCCAAACAACCAATGGATCAAAGAAGAAATTAAAGGGGAAATTAAAAAGTTTCTTAACACTACCGAAAACCAGGGTTTGTAGGATACAACAGAAGTAGCTCCAAGATGAAAGTTCATAGCACTAAACACCTACATGCAGAAACAAGAAAGGTCCCAAATAAACAACCTAACTCTATGCCTTAAGGAACTGAGAAAAGAGGAAATTGAGCCCAAAATAATCAGAAGAGGGGCGCCTGGGTGGCTCAGTGGGTTGGGCCTCTGCCTTCAGCTCAGGTCATGATCTCGGAGTCCCGGGATCAAGTCCCGCATCGGGCTCTCTCTGCTCGGCAGGGAGCCTGCTTCCTCCACTCTCTCTCTCTGCCCACTTGATTTCTCTCTGTCAAATAAATAAATAAAATCTTTAAAAAAAATAATCAGAAGAAAGAAAATAATAAAGATTAGAACAGAAATAAGTGAAGTAGAGAAAAGAAAAACAATAGAAAGCTTAGCCAAACTAAGAGCTGTTTCTTGGAAAAGACAAACAAAACTGGCAAACCCTTAGCTAGACTAAATAGAGAAAACAGGAAAAAGACCAAATCAACAAAATTATAAGTGAAGAATGAGACATTACAACTGATACCACCAATATCCAAATGATTATAGAAGGCTACTATGAACAACTATATGTCGATAAACTAGACAACCTAGAAGAAATGGAAAAAAAATTGGAAACATACACCTTACCAAGACTAAATCAGGAAGAAATTTTAAAAATGCATACACCAGTTATTGGTAAAGAGATTGGATCATGAACCAAAAATCTCCCAAAGTAAAAAGGCCCAGAACCAGAGGTCTTTACTGATGAATTTATAAAACATTTAAAGAATTAATGCTAATCCTCAAACTCTCCAAAACCTGAAGAGGAAAAAACAACCCCAAACCCATTCGATAAGGCCAGCATTACCCTGATACCAAAATCAAAGAAAAACACGACTAGAAAAACAAAACAAAGCAAAAACTACTGCAGGCTAAACTTTGCAATGATATAGATACAAATTTTCCCAATAAAATACTAACAAACTGTACTCAGAAGCATGATAAAATGATCAGTCACCATGATCAAGTGGAATTTATCCCTGGCGTGCAAGAGTGATTCAATATACACAAATCAATCAATGTGCTACATCAAATTAATACAATAAAAGAACCATATGATCATCTCAATAGAGGCAGATTAAGCACTTGACAAAATTCACTATTCATTCATGATAAAAAATATTTTAAATCAAAAATAGAAGGAATATATCTTAACATAATAAAGGCCATTTATGACATGCCCATAGTTACATCATACTCAGTGGTGAAAGGTCAAAAGCATTTTTTCTAAGATCAAGAATAAGACAAGAATGTCCACTCTCACTACTCCTATTCAACATAGTATTAGAAATCCTGGATAGAACAATCAGGAAAGGAAGAAATAAAAGATATCAGAATCAGAAATAAAAAAGTAAACATCTCTATTTTTGGATGACATGCTTTTATATATAGAAAATCCTTAAGACTCGATCAAAAAATCTGTTGGATCCAATCAGTCAATACAGGAAGTAGAGTAAAGCAGCAGGATTCAAAATTGGCATACAAAAACCAGCATTTCTATACATTTACAACAAATTTTCTGAAAAAAAAAAAAAAGAAATCAGTCCCATTTATAATGGCATTAAAAACCATAAAATACTTAGTAATAAATGTAACTAGGAAGGTGAAAGATCTCTATTCCAAAAACTACAAGACATTGATGAAAGAAACTGTAGAAGATACAAATAAATGGAAAGGTATCTGGTGTTCCTGGATTAGAAGAATTAATAGTGTTAAAATGTCAACACTACCAAATGTCAGCACTTCCAAAAGCCATCTATAGATCCAGTGTAATTTCTATCTAGTTCTATTAGCATTTTTTGCAAAAGTAGAGAAAAAAAAAACACTCCTAAAACTTATATGGAACCACAAAAGACCCCAAATAGGAAAAAAAAAAAAAGTCCTGAGAAAGAAGAACAAGGCAGGAGCCATCACAATTCCTGATTTCAAGCTACACTATAAAACTATAGTCATCAGAACAAATGGTATTGGCCTAAAGATGAACAGATCAATGGAACATAACTGAAGCCCAGAAATAAACCCATACATATATAGTCAACAAATATTTGACAAGGGATCCAGGAATATTCAATGGAGTAAAGGCAGTCTCTACAATAAATAGTTGGGATAATGATTCACATGTAAAAGAATGAAACTATACCCCTATCTTGTGTCACCCTCAAAAGTTAACTCAAAATGGGGCACCTGGGTGGCTCAGTGGGTTAAGCCTCTGCCTTCGTTCGGTTCAGGTCGTGATCTCAGGGTCCTGGGATCGAGCCCCGCGTCGGGCTCTCTGCTCAGCAGGGAGCCTGCTTCCCCCTTCTCTCTCTCTGCCTGCCTCTCTGCCTACTTATGATCTCTGTCAAACAAATAAATATAATATTTTAAAAAAAAAAGTTAACTCAAAATGCAATAAAGATTTAAATGGTGGAGGGATGAGAAATTAGGGGAAGTTGGCCAAAAGATATGACCTTCCAGTTATAGATAAATAATTACCAGAAATGTACAAGATGAGAGCTAACACTGATATATGATATACACGGAAGTTAAGAGAGTAAATTCTAAGAGTTCTCATCACAAGGAGAAATTTCTTCTTTTCCTTTCTTCTTTCTTCTTTCTTTTTTTTTTTTCTCTATCTGTATGGGAAGATAGATGTTAGCTGAACTTACTGCAGCAATCACTTCACAATATATGCAAATCAAACAAATGTGCTGTATCCCTTATACTTATGTAGTGATGTATATCAATTATTTCTCGATAAAACTAGGGAAGAAGTAAATGAATTTAATTATGTTACTTTATAGCATTTGACAGCTTTGGGGCTTTGTGTAAGAGAAATCAAAGCAGTCAGTTATTTCATTAGTTCAATGGTGGAAATGTCAAAATTCCACCTGTCTTGTATACATTAGTGTATTTAACTCGATTTTTCTCTTTTAATTTGCTTAGGGGCCACATAAATGACACCTCAAACACAATTGAAATATTCAGTTTCCTGAAAATTCATCTCTATAGATTCTTTAAGTTTTGTTTTACTTAAATTTTTAAAAAATCTTTAACAGTAAAAAAAAAATACTAATAAATGTGAATTTTTTAAGTTGTAAACAGAAAATAATACTTTTCCTTTAGGACAACCAAAGGTCAAGAAACTCAGCCCCTGAGCAAATTTAACACTATAAACAGTAGAAATGCAAGTCCTACCATTGTGTAATTGGAACAAACTTTTTCCACCCCGTTGTATTGTCCTGAGTATGAAAGGTAAACTCTCTACTCAGAACAAAGCAAAGAATCAGTCTTTATTTGCAAGGTCAACACCATCTTACACTTTCACCCCACCTTGTATATTTTATCTCTGACAAGAGGCCTTAGGAGCCCACAGGTCCCAGTCCTAGTGCATTATTACTTGGCTATCACTTTGCTCAAGATTTAGAGATGACTGGGGCGCCTGGGTGGCTCAGTGGGTTAAGCCGCTGCCTTCAGCTCAGGTCATGATCTCAGGGTCCTGGGATCAAGCCCCACATTGGGCTCTTTGCTCAGCAGGGAGCCTGCTTCCTCCTCTCTCTCTCTCTCTCTCTGCCTGCCTCTCTGTCTACTTGTGATCTCTCTCTGTCAAATAAATAAATAAAATCTTTAAAAAAAAAAGATTTAGAGATGACTCATTGATACAGAATCACAAAAGTGTGAGATTTTGATATAAATATGATATTTTTTCATCTATTTTGATTCATTTGTCCTGCTGATAGGAAGGCTGTCACTGTGTAATGATACAAACACCACCAGCGTGAAATCTAATCCTGTCGTATTCCACAGCCTCTAACAAATCCTTCTTCATGACGGTGCCTCTCTTTTCAAATGCAAAGCACAATATTTCTGCCACCTTCTAAGAACATTTTGAAAGCTGATTTTTAAAAAATGTACAGCATTTAGGAAAAAAGTGCTTTGTTTTACTGGCAAACCTCTGAGTTAATGGTCCATATCATTATATTAATACTGTTCTCCCAAATGTTAGAATGCATCCAAATCTCTCTTTGTGATCAAAGTGTTTTCTGCTGAACCCATTTAATGACAATGTAGAAGATGATCTGACATGATAGAATACAGGATGAGACTGTATCAAGTCTGACCTTGTCACTGGACCTTATCATTCACTGCCATTAAATTGTGAAAGAAGAGAGTGACACCAGCAAGATGGCAAACAAGGAAACTCCAGGCCCTTGCTCACCCATGGAAAAGAAAAACAAAAAATAAAGACAGACTCAAATAACTTAAGAGAAAAACTAGTTAAAGTTATATCCACTAAGTAAATATTCAGTCTATATTCAAAATAATAGGATATCTGATAATGTTTTATTCTCCCCTGACCCACATTATGCCCAGAGCTGCACAATCAGAAAGAAGGAGCAGAATAGAATAGAACTTACTGGCAACATGTCTGTTGGCTACCAGGGGATAGGTTTCTCTCTTGCTAGAATTACATTTTTCTGATTCTGTATTAATAGGTTGCCTCTCAATCCTCAAAGAAAAGCCCAGAAATGAATGGCTTCACTAATGAAGTCTACCAAACACTTAAAGAATTAACACCAATCCTTCTCAAAATCTTTTTTAAAAAATCAAAGAGAAAAAATATACTTAAAAAACTCATTCTCTGAGGCCAACATTACTCTGATACCAAATCCAGACAAAGACACTAAAAGAAAAGAAAACAGGCTAATACCCCTAATGAATTTTGATATAGAAATCCTAGCAAACAGAATACTAGCAAATAGAATTGAAGAGCACATTAGAAGAACTATACATCATGAACAAACTGGATATGGTCCTGCAATGCAAGGATGGTTCAACATATGAAAATCAATTAATGGAACATGCAACATTTGCAAAATGAAGGAAAAAACCCACATGATCATATCACTTCATGCAGGAAAAACATTTGACAAAATTCAACACTCTTTCATGATAAAAACACTCAACAAACTAGGAACAAAGGGAAACTATGTCAACACAATAAAGGACATATATAAAAAAATCTGTAGTTAATATCATACTCAGTGGTGAAACACTGAAGGCTTTTCCTCTAATATCAGGAACAAGACAAAGATGCTCATTTTTGTCACATCTATTCAACATAGTACTCAAAGTCCTACCCAGAGCAATTAGGCAAGAACAAGATATAAAAGGCACCCAAACTGGAAAAGAAGTAAAAACATTTTTTCTAATACATAGAAAATCATAAACCCCACCCAAAAAATCCATAAAATATTAAAATAAATGAATTCAGCAAAATTGCAAGGCACAAAAAGTTGTCTTTATACACTACCAGTGAAGAATCCAAAAAGGAAATTAAGAAAACAATTCCATTCACAATAGCACTGAAAAGAATAAAATATTTAAGAATAAACTTAACCCGGGTGCCTGGGTGGCTCAGCGGGTTAGGCCTCTGCCTTCGGCTCAGGTCATGATCTCAGGGTCCTGGAATCAACCCCCACAGCAGACTCTCTGCTCAGCATGGAGCCTGCTTCTCCCCTCTCTCTCTGCCTGCCTCTCTGCCTACTTGTGATCTCTGTCTGTCAAATAAATAAATAAGATCTTTTTTAAAAAGAGAGAGAGAATGAACTTAACCTAGGAGGCCAAAGACTTATACCCTGGATACCACAAAACATTGCTAAAAGAAATGAAATAGAAACAAATAAATAGAAAAACAATTTGTGTTCAAGAACTGAAAGTCTAAATATTGTGAAGATGTCTCTACTACCCAAAGTGATCTATAAATTCAATACAATTTTCATCAAAATCCTAATGATTTTTGTTTTGCAGAAATAGAAAATGTCATTCTAAATTTCATATGGAATTTCTTGGGACCCCTCCAAATGGACCAAATAATATTGAAAAAGAAGAACAAAGTTGGAAGTATCACATTTCTTGATTTCAAACGTTATTACAAAATTTTACTAGTCAAGAGGCACCAGGGTGGTACAGTCAATTAAGTGTCTGAGTCTTGATTTTGCTCAGGTTGTGATCTCAGGGTCATGAGATCCAGGCGTATATCAAGCTCTGTGAATAGAGAGTCTGCTTCTCTCCCTCTCACTTTGCCCCTGCTTCTCTCTCTCAAATAGATAAATAAAACTTTCAAAAAGAAAATTACACTAGTCAAAAACAGTGTGTGGTACCAATATAAGACATATATAGGCCAATGGAATAAAAAGCCCATTCATAAATCCTTACATATACGGTCAAATGATTTTTGACAAGGGAGTCAAGACCTTGCAATGGAAAAATGACTTTTTTTTTCAACAAATGATGCTGGGAAAACTGGATATCCACAGCAAAAGAATCAAGTTGGACTCTTACATCATACACAAAAATTAACTCAAAATCAACCAAAGGCCTAAACTAACAGCCAAAACTATAAAACACTTAGAAGAAAACAGATGAATGCCTTCATAATGTTGGATATCGCAATGATTTCTTGGATATGACACTGGAAGTGCAGAAACAAAGGTAAAAGTAGGTTAACTGAGCTTCATCAGAATTTTAAAACTTTTGTATATCAAAGGACATAATCAACAGAGTGAAAAGGCAACCTATGGATTAGGAGAAAATATTTACAAACTGTATATCTAATAAGGGATTAATATCTAGAATATGTAAAGATCTTCTACAACTCAATAATAATAATAAAAAAAAAAAAAACTCAACTGAAAAATGGGAAAGGGCTTGAATGGACATTTCTCCAAGGAAGATATACAAATGGCCAATGAGCACATAAAAAATGTTCAACTTCACAAGCACTAGAGAAATGCAAATCAAAATTGCAATGAGATACCTCTTAATATTCATTTGGATGTTTATTATGTATTGTTTTTAAAATCTTAAAATAACAACTGTTCATTAGCCCTTGGGGAGATTCAAATCAAAACCACATTGAAATATCACCTTACACCAGTTAGAATGGCCCAAATCAACAAGACAGTAAACAACAAGTGTTGGAGAGGATGTGGAGAAAGGGGAACCCTCTTACACTGTTGGTGGGAATGCAAGTTGGTGCAGCCACTTTGGAAAACAGTGCAGAGATTCCTTAAGAAATTAAAAATAGAGCTTCCCTGTGATCCTGAAATTGTACTACTGGGTATTTACCCCACAGATACAGATGTAGTGAAAAGAAGGGCCATCTGTACCCCCAGTGTTCATAGCAACAATGACTACAGTCGCCAAACTGGAAAGAACCAAGATGCCCTTCAACAGACAAATGGATGAAGAAGATATGCTCCATATAAACAATGGAGTATTATGTTTCCATCAGAAAGGATGAATATCCAACTTTTGTAGCAACATGGGTGGGACCGGAAGAGATTATGCTGAGTGAAATAAGTCAAGCAGAGAGACTCAATTATCATATGGTTTCACTTATTTGTGGAGCATAAGGAATAACACAGAAGAAAATGCAAGATGGAGAGGAGAAGTGAGTGGGGGAAATAGGAGGGGGAGACAAACCATGAGAGACTGTGGACTCTGAGAAACCAACTGAGGGTTTTGGAGGGGAAAGGGAGTGGGGAGTTGGGTATTAAGGAGGGTATATATTGCATGGGGCACTGGGTATGGTGCATAAACAATGAATTCTGGAACACTGAAAATAAATTTAATTTAATTTAATTTAATTTAATTTAATTTAATTTAAAAAATAACAAATGTTGGTGAGGATGTAGAAAAAATGGAAATTTGTGCATTGCTGATGGAAATGTAAAATGGCACAATTGGTGTGGAAAATGGTGTGGTGTTTCCTCAAAAAATCAAATGTAGAATTAGCATATAATCCAGCAATTTCACTTCTGAGTATACACCCAAAAGAAATGAAAGCGGGTATGTATACACCTATGTTCATAGTATCATTACTCATAGTGGCCAAAAGTTTGACACAACCCAAGTGCCTCTCAACAGTTGAGTGGATAAACAAAACATACATACAATGGAATATGATGCAGCCCTAAAAAGGACATTCTGACACAGGCTACAACATGGATGAACCTTGAAGACATTATGCTCAGTGAAACAAGCTAGACACAAAGGGACAAATACTGTATGATTCCCTGATTTGAGAATCCTAAAGTAGTCAAATCATAGAGACAGAGTAGAAGGGGGTTGGCTGGAGGGTATGGGGGCAAACAGTATGGGCAGTTACAGTTTAATGGGTGCAGAGTTTCAGTTTGGGAAGATGAAAACATTCCATGAATGAATGGTGGTAATGGTTCCACAAGGTGAATGTCACATGACATCCCCAAACTATATGCTTGGAAATGGTTAAAGTAAAAAAAATAAATAAATAAAAAATAAATAATAATTTAAAAACTGCATCCTTTGCACATTATCAAAAATACTAAATGTGTGATATTAACTGACGAAAGAAAGTTTGTGTTCTAAATATGAAAAACTCCTCAAAAGATGAATGGATATAGCTTATCCTACACACAATGGTGTGTACCATTCCTGGCTGACAGTATCTTGCCAAGTTCAAGCAATGGTCAGACCTCCATGTTTCGTATCTCCTTCCTTCTTTTCTCCTGTTTTCAAACATCATTTACTAATATTGCCCTGGAGCAAAAAAAAAAAAAAAAAAAAAAAAAAAAAAAACCTCTACCCTTAAGAGCTAGTTAGCATTGAATTATTAAGATCAGAGTGAATTTGCAGAAAGTGTAATTCTGTAATCAATTGGGATCATGGGAATTCAGCCCATAAACAGTCAAAATTGGCAGACCATTCTGCAAAGAAAAGATAGATCCAAGTTTTAAAGAATGTGATGGTAAAGGAGCAGCATGTGGGAGTTTGGAAGGTTATAGAAATGGTTTTCATGTGCTTATGGTTGCACAAATCTCAGCCTTTGTTAAAATTTATACAACAGAAAGGAGTCAATATAAATGTTTTCTGACAGCATAAATTCCTGCGTTTAGTTTAATCCTTTCTGTGTTTTGCAATTTCTCCCAGTCATAGAATCCGCATCCTAGGCCTCTCCACTGGCCACGAGAGCATTCTTTTACTTCTAGAGGATAAGCGAGAATAGTTAATAAGCACCCTCAATACTACACAAACACTCCACGATCTCTTGAAGAAATCGAAAGAAAGTTAATCTGAATTAAGCATACAGTATGACATTCTACTCCTGGTCTCTCCTAGTTCCTGATCTCTCTGAAGCATCAGTGTGTACCCCATAAATATCAGCCAACATCTCCCTGTTCCAGAATATGCCTCTTGTCAGCTCTCCTTAGGATGTAATCAGACCTACATTTAATATACTTGTAACAATAGCAAAGTGCCTCCGGGATATGATGTGAAAAGTATAAGTCAGAAATCATTTTTGCTTTATTTATTACGCTGTCATTTACTGTCATGTGGTAAAGGCCAAAGAATCTAATTCCCTTCGCTACTAGGATTCCAGCAGCTGTCTCTATGCAGATTTCATATTGGACCGGTGTTTAACCGGGCTTGCATTGTTACCTGATGCCGCTGATCTTGTCTTCCCACTGCCTGGTTCTTACACTGGGAAAAGTGAATTCAGCCGGAGTCATCTCGCTATACCTCGTCATCTCTTCTGGAGTCTGCCTGAGACAAAACTGAAATATAGTATTTTTATGTGAGTATATTTTTAGCCATGCCCTTCATTATATGCATTTTTAAACTTTGCCATATCATTCAGATGTTGGCAGGAGTGCCATGCCAGACCACACTGAGGGAAAGGGAAAAATTGCTAATACTGACTCTGTGTTTAAAATTTTGATATTTTGGGGCGCCTGGGTGGTTTAGTCAGTGAAGCATCTGCCTTCAGCTCAGGTCATGATCCCAAGGTCGTGGGATCCAGCCCCTCATTGGGGCTCCCTGCTCTCCCTCTGTGCTTTTTCTCAAATAAAAATATAAAATCTTTAAAAAAATAAATAAATAAAATAAAATTCTGAGATTTTGTTCATCATGGCTTTCTTACATTAGTTTTAATTTTTTTAAAAAATATTGCCTCGGAATGCTCCTTACCTTCCTTGTTCAGTTGTTGGCAGCCAAGGAGAATGCCTTGCTCCCCTCCTGGTCCCAGATGGCAGTACAAAAACTTTAAGTGGAAAGTCATAGAATTTTCTTTTTTTTTTTTAAGGGTTTATTTATTTATTTGTCAGACGGAGATCACAAGTTGGCAGAGAAGCAGGCAGAGAGAGAGGGAGAAGCAGGCTCCCAGCTGAGCAGAGAGCCCGATGCAGGCCTTGATCCCAGGACCCTGGGATCATGACCTGAGCCGAAGCAGAGGCTTTAACCCACTGAGCCACCCAGGTGCCCTAGTCACAGAATTTTCTTAAGAAAAAATGCAAAAGACTGAGAAACATAGCTTCTTGATCGGCCATTCAGAATTCTGTTTTACCAACTGTATTCATTTCCTAGGGCTGCCATTAAAAGAACTACAAACCAAGTGGCTTAAAACACCATAAATTTATTTTCTTATGACTATGGAGGCCAGAAGTTTGAAATTAAGATGTCTTCGGGGCCCATTCCTCTAAAAACTTTCTAGAGAGACTCCCTCCTTGTCTCTTGACAGCTTCAAGTGGTGGCGGGAACCCTTTGTCTTTCCCTGGCTTGCAACTACATCACTCCGTGTGTCGCCTCTCCCACCACAGGGCCATCTCTCTATGTGTCTTCATGTCATCTTACAAGGACACCAGAGGTATTGGACTAAGGTGCCATCGTCCTCCAGTCTGACCTCATCTTAACTAATTACATCTGCAATGACCTTATTTCCGAATGAGGTCTGCTTCTGAGGTACTGGATGTTAGGACTTCCACATGTCTTCTTGGAAGACACAACTCAGCCCATAACTCCCACCAACACAGCTGATAATTCTTATGTAACTGTTGTTCAACCCACTAGCACATGAAGTTGCTTGGTGGGATTTGTGTGGGGTGTGGCAGTGTGTTAGTGGCCAGAGAAGGTCTCCTCAGCTGCCTGATGGTCCCACTCTGTTTCCTCAATCACCAAATACACTCCCTTCACACCCCCTCCTGCTCCCCTTTTTCTCCTCTCCCCCTCTGCTCCTACCTGCTGCCTGTTACCACCCAGCCTCATTCACTCTGTTCTGACCCGCAGCCCAACTCCCTAATGTCTTCTCTCTTCCCAGGGCCGCACAGGTGCAGAGCCTATAGCCTAAATAGTCCATGATTCTCTGCCCAGCTGCTTCCTGCTCTCATTCAATTGACCTGAGTCTCCTACTCAACTCAGGTACCTAAACTTTGCTCGAGCTGGGTTGGACAGACCTCATGTGAGGTCATTCTCGTGCATGCTATCTACTTTCTAATGACTTCTTTTCCTCACTGCAGGGGGAGAGTCTCCCCAACTCCTCATATGAGCCCCCATCAGACTCAAGATTCCGTGAGGGTTAGGGGGAGCAGGAAAAGAGAGAGAGCTAAGCTTTAGAAATGCAACATTTGTCTATCAGCCCCTCGCACTGGTTTTTCTATTCTTGGACGGCCACCACCTAAAAGCAGTAAACCATTTGTTTAATCACTTTGCTTTTCCTCGACTGCTAGTAATGAAATGCTGCCCTCTCTAAAATAATTTCCTGACTATTTGCTAAGATTCATCTCTGACATTTCATTAAATATGATCATTTAACTGTACAAGTACAAATGCATTTTTAATTTAGCTTACTGCAGATATTACAGATGTGGGGAAATGAATTCGTATTGCTCTAGGACAAATATATCATTCACATATGCATGCGACAAAAGAACAAATTATTAAAAATTACTGAAACTTCCATGAAGATTTATATTTAACTTTTCCATTTTCAATCTCCATGTCATTGTGAAAACATATAGCATGTCACTTTGTCAGCCATGATTCTATGAAGAATGTGGGAGGGATTCCATATGGATCTTGATCAATAGCCTGCATCTCTCTCCTTGACACAGTGTGGCTTTAAAAGAGATGGGGACCAGTTTCAAGGGTGAAGTGATGAGGTTAGCACTAAAGCAGTGGGTTGGTTGCCTTCCCTGAAAAAGAAAACAGCAAGAGGAAGTGTGTCTCCTGTCCCATGGACTGTAAATCCAACCTCATACATGCTAAAGGAAAGTACTCAAAATGTAAACTGACATGCTTGGGGTGCATGGCTGGCTCAATCCGTAGTCTCACGCAACTCTTGATCTCAGAGTTGTGGGTTCAAGTTCCAAATCCGACTTAAAAAAAAAAAAAAAGTGAACTGACATTCTTTTTTTTTTTTTAAGATTTTATTTATTTGACAGACAGAGATCACAAGTAGGCAGAGAGGAAGGCAGAGAGAGAGAGGAAGCTGGCTCCCTGCTGAGCAGAGAGCCCGATGCGGGACTCGATCCCAGGACCCTGAGATCATGACCTGAACCAGAGGCAGAGGCTTTAAACCACTGAGCCACCCAGGCACCCCTGAACTGACATTCTTGAATGTCTTCTTGGTGTCTCTTGTCACTGGGCTCAAAACTGACCAATGGAAAGCGCAGGTTGGGTTTTTTAGCTTTGAGCTACAAAATCTAGCACTTACTAGTCATGAGCTAACAATTATCCTACAGGGTGTCAAGTTCCCACAGTACTTTTGTTACTGTGGAAAGAAAGAAGCTTATTTTCAAAAATCATTATGGCATATTTTAGACAGAGGATGAAAGCAAAATAATAGAGGTTTGAGGCAGAAGAAAATTCTTTCCAAGGTGGGAGTTAGAAGCTTATCATTTCCAGATATCAAAAAGCTAAAGGGACTTAAATAATCCTTCACACTTAAGACACCAACAAATGAGAAATAGCTTCCAAGTCATCTACAAATTTCAAGATTTGAGGTTGGGAAGGGACCTTTGAGATCATGTAAATTGTGCCTGACTTGGTTGTTTTATAAATAACAACAATGAGGCTCAAATCATTTGCATGGACACACGAGAAGGGGTTGGTCAAACCCACATGAAAAGCCGGGGCTCTCAATTCCTAGTCAGCACATGATTTTCAAGGAATTCCCAAAGTCCATACAGGCAGGGAATGGAAGCCCCACTTTGTTTATGAGGACAGAAAACTCTAAAATCAAAGGACCAGTATTCAGCTGAGTGATCAGCCCTCAACTAAGTGACCTGTGGCTCACCCACCCACATTGGCAGGGGTAAGAAGAGTTGTGTGATAACAGGGAGTTAGAAGAATTTGCCTCCTCAGCCTAGTGAAAAAAACCTAATCTCATAGACCTCCCAATGCCCAGTTTAGTACTTTGTTAGTTGTTGCCTGTGATTGTTAAGTTTATGTGTCAGTTTGACTTTGTGTATCAACCACGCCATTCTGGGTATGTCTATAAGTGTTTTTCTGGATAGGATTAACATTTGCATAAGTAGACTAAGTAAAGCAATTTCCTTTCCCTAATGTGGGTGGGCCTTATCCAATCAGTTGAAGGTCTGACAAGACCCAAAGGGCTGACCTTCCCTGGAGTGATAGAGAATTCCTCCCATCTGACTGTCTTTGAACCAGGACATTGTTTATTCCCTGCCTTCAGACTAAAACTGAAACAGCAGCCCTTCTGTCAGGTTCTGTAACATTAGCTCTCCTGAGTCTCCAGCTTGCCAACTGTAGACCTTGGGGTTTATCAGCCTCTATAATCACATGAGCCAATTTCATACAATAAATCTCTTTCTCCATATGTATGCATCCTATTGATTTTGTTTCTTTGGAGAACCCTGCTATAATATCCCTGGCATCTTTCTTTTTTAGAGAGAGAAAGAGAGAGACAATGCAAGTGAGGTCGGTGGGGGGGTGGGCCGAGGGAGAGGGATTTTTAAGCAGGCTCTATGCTCAGGGCTCAATGCGGAGCCCCATGGGGGTCAATCTCATGACCCTGAGATCATGACATGAGCCAAAAATCAAGAGTCAGCTGCTTAACCGCCTGAGCCATCCAGGCATCCTTCCCTGGCACCTTTCAATCTCACACGATCTATTTATAATTTTTTTGTTTTAATTTCCAATACTCCATTCAGAAGAAACTTCAACTCAGGCAAACACTGTAGCAACCCAATACCCCAAAGAGTTTGCAGAAATACAAAAACTTGCATACCAGGGCTCTTAGATTATAGTTCTAAAATGGCTGCCATGTAAATATCACATGTAAAAATTCTGTGTGACTATGAGAAGACTGTCATTCTCCTGCCTCTGTTGAGGGTGAAAGTGATCAACCCAATCATCTTCTTTTGCCAACGGAGGGGGTTTTGCAATATCACAATGAGTGATCACACTACCTGTAAGATTACTGGTACTGTTTCAATCACTCACATTCGATTTTGTTTTTCCTCTCTTCTAATGAACAAAGTATCTTTCTCCCTCACCAAGCTGTGAAGAAGGATGTTTCCAGGCACAGTGTGTTAAAACACAAGTTCTCTGACTTTTAGTGGTACCATAGGATCCCCTTGTTATGTGATAAAGCACTTAGACCCGCCAGTAAGACCCTTAATTCACACGCTCCAGACTTGTACAATACCACCATTCACAAGTGTTATTTTTCTGCTTCTGTTACAAGTGATGGCATTGAATGAGACTGTGTGCCTGTGAGGGCTTTTCTCATCACCAACGAGGAGGAACGAGGGGCGTAGAAGCAACCCAAAGTGATAAAGTTGAAGTGAGATAATCCTTGACAAAGATTTTTCTTAACACAGGAACAACTGTGTCAGTTTTCCAAAGCTGAACCGCAATCTGCTAATTCAAACAGATTTTTGCCTGTGATGTGTCCAAACATGAAAAGAAGAAGTCTGTCTCTTTGAGACTGAGCAAACAGCTGGACCCAAGATAGAAGTGAACAACTCTCTTGCCATAAGTATTTGTTTTCAGATACTCACAGCATGTAAGGTGCCTGCTGAGTGTCGCATGCATAATAGTAAGGACTTGTATGTGTATGTAATGTAAGAAGCCTGGTGGCAGTCTCTTTTGTCTTTGGTGAGAACAATAGCATTGTTTCCATTACTTATAATATGCACAACGAAACTGAATTCTCTGCTTGCACAAACAGAAATTTTCCTTTTTATGATGAGCGGTAAGGAAGGAGCTGCGGTATTCTCATGGAGGTGGGAATAAGAGAAATGATCCGCTCACCTGAAAAGAGACACAGCTGGAGCCCCCTACAGAGGTAACCAAAGGGGAAGTACCAGTAGGCTTATCTTGACTGCATTTCCATCTTCTTTCCCTAAGAATTTGGAGTGCCAAGCAAAGCCGTAAATGGGACGGACAGCTTAACCCCATCACCAACCCCATTCAGCAGCTCAGCATCCCAACCCTGATGCAGTTTGGTCCAGAATGGCCACATCTCTTCCATTTGATCCCATACCTATCTTGACTGTTACAGATTTCTACTCATTTGCCAGTCACGCCTCTGGTGCCCTCTCTCTGTTCCAAGTTTGATGTTCAAATTTGCTACCCACAACCCCAGCACTTTGAATCTGACCTCTTCTGTCCCCGTATCATGAACTGATAAGACTGATGATGACCCCACTGTTGAGAATCCACTCTCCCACCTGAGTACTGCGCTTGCTGGTAGCTCCTTTTAGAAATGAGTCACCCTTTGGACGCATGTGGGTGGTCACACAGTAGAGGGCGGTGGGCTCTTAGAAGATAGAAATTGAGCTTCCTATTCAAACATAAATCCACACTAGGTTCCCCACCCATTTAAGCAGGTCATCCCAACCTGGAAAATATACAACTTCAGCAAAGTTCATCTCCATAGGCCCAGCCTCCCTCTTGCGTGCTCCGATTCATCCTCCAAAACCCTTCCTCTCCCCATCCTCTTGCAGGCATCAAGACCCATTGCCTTTCTGCAGATCCCACAACTTTCTATCAGCTTCCACTTTCAAGAAAGGATGCACTATCAATTCCTCGCACCCCAGTGTGAAATCAAGTTGTGTTGCCCCTAAAGGTCAATTATTGGGCACCCAGGAAGTGCACTGTTCTGCCAAGTAAGGGAAGCAGTGGGTGGAGAAGAGACTACACCTGCTCGGAATCCAGAAACCTGAACAGAAGCTCAGCCACACTAATCAGTTCTGCAGCTTTGCCTTCGAGAACTCAGTGTCCTCACATTTTGAACAAGAGCACTGGCCCAGCACAATATCCAAGAGATCTGTCCTTTTGTGTCCCTATGGACTTACCTCTGCACAGTCCTTTATACTTTTCAACATATTTTCACTTACTTATTCAACATATATTATCTTATCCTTAGCTTCAAAACAGTCTGTGGGTTAGATTGGGAAGGTATTAGCAGTATCTCCCATTTTATAGGTGGGAACTTTAAGACTCATTATTAAATGGCTTCTACTAGGTAATGTCTCCAAAGGGATTCATTGTGTCATTAGAATTCATGCATAAAAAGAATAAATAATAATAATAAGTAACATCTGTTTTGTAAGGCAGTGAAATACTGTGGGAATTCAGAATAACCACCCTACACTTCCAAATGCCAAATATCACGAGGAACAGCTTTAGTTGAAAAAAATGCTTCCCAAGGGAGGGACAGTCTGGGCGACACCAGATTGGGAAAGCAGGTTTCAGTAAATGATAGTGATCCAAAAAGGTATTTGTGGCAAGGAAAACAACATGAGCAACTTCTAACGAGTAATTATCATTTTCCTAGATCTATACTTGGCAGAGGATCTTCCTTTCAATTCTACCGGGAAACATGTTGATTTTAGAAAGGATAGAAGTAATTAAAAGTCTATTTCTGGACCATAAATAAGAGAAGTTCCCACTGAGTTCTAGAGTAAGGTGGCACTTAAAAGAAATAGAAATCAGGAGGAGAGAACATTTTCACTGACCCAGATCAGATCAAGTCAAAACCTTGCCACGTATCAAGGGCCACTTTTGATCACCAAAGAAATGATCACCAAAGAAATCCCCAAATTGCTATGACGCTGTCCAGCATCAGACAAAGGAAATAATTTCACTTTCATAAAAATTCCCCAAATAATTTTAATAAAGCTATCAGTGTGGCCATCAAGAGAGACATCTGTTCTCTTTTTCCAAAGCAGTCCCTAAACTAATGCCTCCCACCTCTTCCCTAAGTCTCTCTCTCCAACAAATTAGAGGAGGGGGTAAAAGCATTCTCCTGGCCACCCCCAACCTCCCCCTCACCCCGCACCTCACTCTGGGTGAAGCACACAGCAGTTGCAGTTTTCCTTCACTCCTTATCCGTAAAAAAAAAAAAAAAGTCTTACATGTAAAGACAATGTTTCAATTATTTCTGCAATCTAAGCTCTTGCTTACTCTTTATTCAAAATAAATTTTATTAGCCTATGTATGAATCAGTTGCCTTGAATTGCATGACAGAGAGGCAGGACTGTGCATTTAATTAGATGTTTATGGCATTCCTAGTGCTACTGCACATACATGCAAGTACCTAGCGGCCGTGCAGACACGGACAACGCTGGTGGAGATGATGTTAGGGAGGAGGAGGAGGACAAAGGGGCTCACAATGATTAATGATAAGTCTTCCTCTTCGCCAGCTTCTGCATCCAATACAAACCATTTTTCCATGGCTTTCGAATTTCTTTCATCCTTGGTGACACCAGGTTTCACTAAAAGGCTTTCACCTGCCCTTCAGGATGATTTGGGGGGATGAAAGAAAATGAGAAGGTGTTCATAACTCAGAAGAACTCTTGCTTCATCACCTGGGAACGCCACAATAAAACATGTCAAGTGGGACGAAGGAGAAATTGCAGAAGAGAAATAAATCAGAAGAAGCCTCAGAGGACCTTCTCTTGAGTAGGAGGACTATTAAGATAGAACAGCAAATAGATGCGAGGAAGTTAAGTTTTGCCAATAAATGTTTGAAACTTGAGCCCTTCTAAGGAGATGCTGGAGGCAAAGATGCCATCGGCCAACAGCGCTTGGTCTGAGCAGGCAGGACGAGGCCACCTCTTCCCATCAGGCGGGGCCAGAGCTGATTAGCTGTGACAGGTAGCTTGGAATAATTGCTCTAATCACATCAGTGGGCTCTCTACCTTGTCCTAGCAGGGGAGTGACGCCTTAGCCAGCTTCAGAGGCCAGACGATCCCAAACCTGACATCTCTAACAAAGATGCATTTATTTTAGTGCAACCATGACTTGATGCTGTTCATCAGAAGAGGAGACAGGAAAGAGTTCTCTGGAGACCTCAGTGTTGGCTGGAGACACAAAGGCCTCATTAAATGACTCGGGAGTTTTTATCTGCAAGTTGACTTGATGCGATGACTGGTCAGCGGAGACTGATAATAGCAAGAAGGGCAAGAAGATGTCACCCAAAATTGGGTTGTGGATTCAGCTCTTCCAGAGAGTAGGGATAATTAGGGTGGTGTGTCATCAAAACTTTTCATGTCAACTAAGGAACGCATTCTCTCTCAACAAGAAACTGTCAGATCTGCTTAAAGCTATGAGCGACATGGACTTCTTCCCAGCCTGTACCTTCTCTCTGGAAATGCCAACTTCCTTTAGAAGGCAAGTGGTGAGATGCTTCACTTGCGTCTTGGTCTCCTGTGCATCTGTCTGTTTTGCTACCAAATAAAACATAAATGATAAAACTTCTTCACCCTCAAGGAAATCGAGTGTCTATGGCTTTCCTTAACGCTCCAGCATTTTTGCCTCACTACCCAGATAATTTTTATAGAAGCCAAAATAACTGATTCTGAATATTACCCCAACCATCCATCCAATGGTGAGGAATTTTCGTGGGGGAAGGGCATGGCAATGAAATCTCTGTAATGGACCAGCGACTGTTGGAGCTCAGGAAGCTTCATCTGAATAATCCTTGTACTGCAATATTACCCATCTGCTCACCAATGTGCAGACTCTTTTTTATTACAGAATTTAACATATCTTATTAGAGATTATTATTTTTGTATTTATTTCCCCACATGAACTTGATGTTTGAAATGTTCCTAGAGGGCTCGCACTAGTCTGCTCACCATGTAATCAATCCCTGGAGCCAATCAGCACCTGGCAATTAGTAGGTGCTAAATAAATGTGGCACAACCAATTTTTCTTTAAAGCCTGAATCAATTTGCTTTTGTTAAATGATACCAAGTGATCATTTTAGCTAAACTTGTGCTTCTGAACTAATTTTTATGTTATGTTGACATAATTCCTTTATTCTTGTTTCCTTCTCTTTTTCCCTCTCTCTTTCCCTTCCTTTTTCCAGTGCTTCATTCATTCTAATTCATTATAAGGCTAACAGATTTTCCTTAAGCGAAGAGTATGTCAGAGAGTAAAGTGAAAAGGAATGGATATTTATTGAGTGACTATTTTGTTTGATGGAATGCTAATTTTTTTACATACTATCTCATTCAATATTCACAAAAAGAGGGCTGGCTAATACTATTTCTTTTTTTTTTTTTAAGATTTTATTTATTTATTTGACAGAGAGATCACAAGTAGGCAGAGAGTCAGGCAGAGAGAGAGGAGAAGCAGACTCCCCACTGAGCAGAGAGCCCGATGCGGGGCTTGATCCCAGGACCCTGAGACCATGACCTGAGCTAAAGGCAGAGGCTTCAACCCACTGAGCCACCCAGGCGCCCTTAATACTATTTCAACTGAGAAACCGAGTCTCCAAAAAGAGAATTTGCCCTGTGTCTATTCTAACTCCAAATGGCGTAAGCTTCTTCCTGTGCCAAACTGCAAGAAAATAAAACAAGGAGGTTGCTAACCGAAGTAAGAGAAAACATGTTCTTCAAAAAGGCTCAAAGTTCCAGTGGATTCCTTTATTATCCAGCCGAATTTTCTATACCTCTATTCTAAGGAAACTAAATTTTGGACCAACAAAAGCTCTTCACATCTGCCTGAAGCCTTACTGACTATATAAATGTGGAAGCTCACAGGGTCTGCGACATAAAAGAATGTTTTAGAAAATACACACTCACAAAGCGCCTCTGCCCTTCTTTCCAGGAAACCTATAAAAATTCTATTTCCTTTTATAGAGGGGAGAAGGTGCAATCCATCTGTAGATTAGTTAACATCGCACTTTTAATTGGAGAAACAACTACCGGTAGAGCACACCCCTAAAATTTGGTAACAGCTGCTTTTCTAAGTGCAACACATGATAAAAGGAAAAATGGACTCTACTTCAGTAGTGGAAGAAAAATAAGTCATTTTCACTAGGAGACATGCTGTTACATTTAGAACCTTAGCCAAGAATTGGAAGACTTCTGATGCATGTGAGTTGACACAGACTGTGCGCTCCCCAGGACCCGCACCACAGGTTGGCTTCCCAGTTGAACGCAGCCAGGCTGCAGATCCACTAGAGTGTTTGGCTCATAATGTGACAGTCATCTGAAAAACAGGACACTAACCTTGAGTGAGGTAACTTTCAGAACCAAAAAAACTACCTGAAGGACCCCTAAATCTGGAGACACAAAAGTCAAACCACTTTGGGCTTCTATGCAAATAAAAACATTTTTAGGGCGCCTGGGTGACTCAGTGGGTTAAGCCTCTGCCTTTAGCTCTGGTCATGATCCCAGGGTCTTGGGATCGAGGCCCGCATTGGGCTCTCTGCTCAGCAGGGAGCCTGCTTCCTCCTCATTCTCTCTCTCTGCCTACTTGTGATCTCTCTCCCTCCCTCTCAAATAAATAAATAAAATATTTCAATTTTTTTAAAACTTTTAAAAAATATTTTATTTATTTGAGTGACAGAGCACGCATGCGCGCTCGCAAGAGGGAAGGGGACGCGAGGAGGGGAGGGGAGGGGCAGAGGGAGAGAACGAAGGAGACTCCTCGCTGAACATGGAGACCAGTGCAGGCCTCCATCCCAGGCCCGGACCTGAGCCAAAGGCAGACCCTTAACTGACTGAGCCATCAACGGTTTTAATTTTTTTAAGATTTTATTTTTTAAGTAATCTCTACACCCAACATGGGGCTTGAACCGACAGCCCTGAGAGCGAGAGTTGCATGCTCTACTGACCGAGCCAGCCAGATGCCCCTAAATAAGAACGTTTTTATGGGGATTTTACTCTAGTCAGGGCCCAGTTCTTCAACTTCGATCCTGTGCCTCAAGAGAAGGCATAACTTGTGAGCGACTCTGGAATTCTGATGAGCTGACCATGTAGGTTTGGGTTTGGTTTGGGGGGGGGGGGTTGTTTGTTTGTTTGTTTGTTTGTTTAATCTATAGGCCAAATATTCAAGAACTGCTTCAGATAGTTTGGGGATGATAAGTACATAAAATATCCAACGATTTGGAAATGGAAAGCAAGATCCCTAGGAGAAAACATGCCTTTCCGTGACCTGGGAAAGACCATTCCTCACATGCCGTGTTTCCATTCCATAAAATCCGCCGTAGGCTTCCCTCTAAAGAGCATAAGGAAACCATCCAATCTCCCTTATACATCCATGTAATTCTACATAACATGCAGCCGTAAACTTCTCCCTCTAATTTTCTCTTACTTACAGCGACTAGTGACATTTGCCGAAAAGACAAGTCTTCGACTTCAAGATTCATGATCCCAAATCTTCTTTTCGGATTCTCTCAGCAACAAATGTCCGGGCCTCTTTCCTGCCTGCCTTCACGACTTCTTGGGTCACAGTGCCGACTGCACAGACCTTGCTTTATAAACTCACTATGGCTGCTATCCCCGGAATGAGACCCATGCCACAGGATCAGAGCCTGTGATCTTTTAGCTGATCCTTCCTTCAACTATTCCATTAGCATTCCAGACATAAAACAACACAGCACGTGGATGCACGGGAAGACATAAAAGGCCACAGAATAAGAACAAGCATTTTATAATCACCACCAAGAACCATCTCATATAAGATAGCCATAACTGCCATGCAGGGAACTTTAACAAACAAGAAACCAAACCTACCGATACAATCAAATACCAGAATTTAAATGTTACAACTCCTCAAACAGGGTGCAAATATTGACACAGGATGATCGCCCCCCTCCTCAAAAGGGATGCATGTTATTTGCTTGAATTTTGCAGACTTTCCCTAAACTGTCTGTTCACAATTGTGTCATTCGAGGACCTGTAAACTGGATACAGATATTCCCCTTGCATATGGTACAGAATCTGTAAAAAGATCAGCTCGAGCAGATAGGCATCTCAAAGCAAAATGCCTGGGTGCTGACTTCCTGTCAGTCAATTTATCGAAAGCAACAAATTCATGCATCTTCATCGGGAATGCTTCCGACAGTCTCCCTCTGAGCTTAACGAGGATTGAGCTAGGAAGCTGGAGAGAGAAGAGAGATGGACATGTCACCTAAACATGGGGAGATTATAATCCCACCAGATTTTAAATGTATGTGTTTTCATCTTTAAATTCCCCCCATTGAGGGATTTTGGTATCATAATTATTTGGGGTTTTTTAAGATTTATTTATTTATTTATGAGAGAGTGAGAGAGAGAGAGAGAGAGCTTGGGGGGGGCAGAGGGGCAGAAGGAGAAGCGACTCTCCACTGAGCAGGGAGCCCAATATTGGGCTCCATCCCAGGACCCTGGAATCATGATCTGAGCAGAAGGCAGATGCTTAACCAACTGAGCCCCCCATAATTAATCTTTCAGTGGAGCATGGGTTGGAAAGAAACCATGGAATATATAGAATTTCCAGTAAGTTAGAATTTTCTGATAAAATTGTAGTGTATGTTAGTGATTTCTATCTCCAGGGGAAAAAAAAAATTGTGTTTAATGATGTTGGATGCCAAACCATGACCTAAAAAGGGTATTTTACTGAACTAGTTATATATTTCTCCAAACAAATACCTCCACCGATGCAATAGACCCTTTGATCTGGCCTTGCAGTATACAGCCCGCAGAGACCATGTGACCTGTAACTCGTCTGCTTACAGACCTTTGGTGGCTTCCCAGAGCAAGATCTTAGACCACGTTCCTGTGGTTGCTGTAGCCCATCTCACGTGGACCTAGCTCCCTTCTCCAGCTTCACCTTTTGCTGCTCCAAGCTCCACCTAAACACACCTTACTTTTACCTTTCTTCCCTCCTCCTCTGATTTACATAACCCCAATATGAAGTACTTCATCTACCACAGCACTTACGAGGATTTATGCAAATTGTTTCTTTAACTGTTTGCATCCTTCAATAGAAACTTAAGTGAGGGGTGCCTGGGTGGCTCATTGGGCTAAAGCCTCTGCCTTCGGCTCGGGTCATGATCCCAGGGTCCTGGGATGGAGCCCCACACTGGGCTCTCTGCTTCGTGGGGAGCCTGCTTCCTCCTCTCTCTCTCCCTGCCTCTCGGCCTACTTGTGATCTCTGTCAAAGAAATAAATAAAATATTTAAAAAGAAAAAAAAGAAAGAAACTTAAGTGAAAGTACTAAGAGAACCAGTAGCCCATGGAGGTCTGGGGTCAGTTCGAAGGGATTTCAGAGTTCAGGGGCTGCCGAATTCCCCAGCAGGCACGAGGAGGATGCCCAAGGCCCATGCAGAACCTGCCATCTTCCCCCAGATCCCTGCCAAGGCACAAAGTGGCCAGGAAGCAGGGGACATCAGCCCCCAGGAGGATTCATGGGCTTCTTCCTTCATTCAGATGTTATCTGGAGAAGAGTGAGTAAGGGAATTTGAAGTTTTTGGATTGAATCAATTTATCTGAAAAGGACACATTTTAAAGAGAAAGAGACCATTATGTTTAGTTGTCAAATGTAAGTATCTTCCGGGACATTTGTGGCTCAGTGGGTTAAGCATTTCTTTTTTTATTTTGGCTCACCTTGTGATGTCAGAGTCATGAGATGGAGACCCGCATCAGGCTCCGCAGTCAGCACGGAGTCTGCTTGAGATTCCCTCTCTTCCTCTCCCTCTGCTCCACCTCTTGCTAACTCTCTCTCTCTAAAATAAATAAATTAATAAAATCATTTTTAACTGTTGCCCCTATAGTATGGTATTTTTTTTTACTGTGTTATGTAGGTCACCATACAGTACATCATTAATTTTTGAGATAGTGTTCCATGAATCACTGCTTGTGTATAACACCCAGTGCTCCATGCAATCCGTGCCCTCCTTAATACCCATCACCGGGCTCACCCATCCCCCTGCCAAAACTCTCAGTTTGTTTCCCGGAGTCCATAGTCTCTCATGGTTCGTCTTTCCCACTGATTCCCCTCCTTCATTTTCCCCTTCCTTCTTCTAATGTCCTCCATGTTATTCCTTATGTTCCACAAATAAGTGAAACCATATGATAATTGTGTTTCTCTCTTTGACTTATTTCACTCAGCATAATCTCCTCCAGTCCCATCCATGTTGATGCAAATATGGTGTATTCATCCTTTCCGATGGCTGAGTAATATTCCATTGTATATGGACTACGCCTTCTTTATCTTTTCATCTATTGAAGGGCATCTAGGCCAAAGAAGGGCATCTTTGGCCATTGTGGACACTGTAACTATAGAAAGAGAAATTAGGGAATCTATTCCATTTACAATAGCACCAAAAACCTTAAGATACCTTCAGATAAGCCTAACCAAAGAGATAAAGGATCTATACTCTAGAAACTACAGAACACTTAGGAAGGAAATTGAAGAAAACACAAAAAGTTGGAAAAACATTCCATGCTCATGGATCAGAAGAATAAACATTGTTAAAATGTCTATCCTTCCCAGGGCAATCTATACTTTCAACGCCATCCCAATCAAAATACCAATGCATTTTTCAAAGTGCTGGAACAAACAATCTTAGAATTTGAATGGAACCAAAAAAGACCATGAATCACCAAAGAAATGTTGAAAATGAAAAAAATGAAGCTGGGTGCATCACATTGCCTGATTTCAAGCTCAATTACACAGCTGTGATCACTAAGACAGCATGGTACTGGCACAAAAACAGACACCTAGACCAGTGGAACAGAATAGAGATCCCAGAAATGGACCCTCACCTCTATGGTCTACTAATCTTTGATAAAGCAGGAAAAAATATGCAATGGAACAAAGACAGTCTCCTCAAATTAATAAAATCTTTTAAAAAAAAATGCATCTTCTAGTTTTAATGAGAATAGGGCTCAGGAGTAATACATGTTTAAGTTAACAATAAGGACAAATACATTTTTTTTAGACATCTACAGTATAGTGTATTCAATTTGAAACTGCTTTATCAACAGGTAAGTTATCAACTAAACACCTCTGACCAAATTATTATATTTGAACAGTACAGTCATGTGAAGAGTAATCGAATTCACCCTTTCAAGAAACATTCATCATCCTTAAGGAGGACACTTGTTAGGAGGAGCACTGGGTGTTGTATGTTAGTGATGAATCACTGAATTCTACTCCAGAAGCCAATACTGTACTCTATGTTAACTATCTAAAATTTAAATTAGCCACCTGGGTGGCTCAGTCAGTTAAGCTTCTGCCTTCAGCTCAGGTCATGATCCCAGGGTCCTGGGACTGAGCCCCACATTGGGCTTCTTGCTTGGTGGGAAGTCAGCTTCTCCCTCTGCCTGCCACTCCCTCTGCTTGTGCACTTGTTCATTCTCTCTCTCCAACAAATAAATAAAATCTTTAAAAATAAATAAATAAATAAAATTTAAATTAAAAAAATAAAAGCTATCAGCCTCAAAAAAAAGAAAAAGAGAAAGAAATACTCCTCATCCTTAACAGAAACTTCCTTATTGTTATCAATTCATGTGATTTATTTAGAATTCTACAAAAGAAAACATTTACCTGGCACTTAGTATTTCTAAGGGCAAGCATTTTCAGGTTGTAAATGAAGAACCTGAGGTGGGGGGAGTGTAAACATACCCCCAGCACAAGAACCCACAGTAGCACGTGGACTTTAAGCCCTGTTGAGTTCAATAACAAAGCCTACACATGTTCTTTTTTTATTTTGTAATTTTATTTTATTTTATTTTAATTTTTCATTGTTCCAAGATTCATTGTTTATGCACCACACCTAATGCTCCATGCAATACTTGCCCTCCTTAATACCCATCACCAGGCTCACCCAACCACCCATCTCCCTCCCCTCCAAAACCCTCAGTTTGTTTTTCACAGTCCATACTCTCTCGTGGTTCATCTCCCCCTCCGACTTTCCTCAACTCACTTCCCCTCTCCACACATGTTCTACTTTTTCCAAAAGTTTGTAACAGGAGCTTCTTTCTTTAAGGCATGTAGTTGGAAACATTTTTTCTACAAAGTTCTTTAAGTATGGAGTAGCATCTATGTAAGTAAACAACATGATTTTCTAAAAAATGTATATATATAAGTTTCTATTTTAGTCCTCAAAAACTTGACTCTTCTATTGATATCTACATGACACCTTGGACAAGTGATTTAACCATTTTGAGCCCAATGTTGCTTCCTCAGTGGTAAGATGAAAGGAATGATAGTGACATCAAAGGCAGTGCTTGAGGTAGAGTAAACATGAAATGAATCTGCGCTTGAACTCCTCCTTTCCCTGGGGGAGTCAAGAGGAAAATGAACGTTCTTTGAAGAGAATGGCGGTGGATCATGCTCTGTCAGTGGCTTGCTCCATCCGACTGCCCAGCATTGCTCAGGTTGTTGACCTGGTTGGTGTTTCCATGGGAAGGGTGGTCCTTGGTGCCCTTCTCCCCTCTCATGTCTCTCTTTAGCAGTAGGAGCACCAAAGATGGACTAGTTCTCTCCACTCTTGGTCTTGAAGCTTATAGAGCAAGAGCAGAGCTTGGCTCCATGTCCCTAGAATCCGAACTACAAAAGAAGACCTTGCACACGTGCCTCCACGTCTTCCAGAGCAAGGATGCACTGTTCACAGTAGACTCCCTTTCCATGAGTGACAGAATGCAGGATGAGAGAGAGAGGACAACCTCACTAGGACACAGAAGAGTGCAGCACATTTAATGCTGCTATCTTGATTGATGAAACCTGCTAACAACATAGTGATTTTTATGTGGTCGTTCACTGTTGAGAACATACTTTCCCAAAATTTCACATAATATTGGGCTTCCCTGGTGATAAAAACATGTTTCCCCTGATGATATTAACCAAGCTTGGGCTATAACAAATACAGATGACCCTTGAAGAACATGGGTGTGAACTGTGTGGTCATGTTGGGTGGTTTTTTTTTTTTTCCACAATAAATATAGTATAGTACTATAAATGCATTTTCTCTTCCTTATGATTTTCTTAGTAACATTTACTTTTCCCTAGCTTGCTTTATTGCAAGAGCACAGTATTTAATAGTTATAAAACTTACAAAATATGTGTTAACCGACTGTTAATGTGATTGGTAAGCTTTCTGGCCAACAGCAGGCTATTCGTAAAGTTTTAGGGGAAGTCAAAAGTTATAAGCAGAGTTTTGACTGCACGGTGGGGAGGGGTTGGTTCCCCTAATCTCAGTGTTCTTCAAGGATCAATTGTATACATTCTTCAGGATAGCAGGCACTGTCTATTGTCTATAATTCTACTAACTGGTATTAATAGAAAAGAAAGAAAAAGTCTTCTAAGCTTAAAAAGAAAAGCCACTCATGTTTAAATCAATAAATCACAATTTTTTTAAAAAATAAAATGAATAATCAGATGTAAGTATAAGGAGGAGTATAAATGAAATATATTTTTATATCTATTATTTTCAGTGTTTTTAAAAAATGAAAGTCATTGTCCAACCCTACATATCACCTTACTACCTAATTCATGTTTTAAAATAAAAATTAGAAGCTGTTCAAGGAAATGAAGTGTAAAATATAACTCTCTAGAGTTAGAATCAGGGCTTTGTTGTTAAGAATTAAGGAACAGGTTTTCCCTAAACGTACATTTGAGTTTGAGGAAGTCCGATAAATAATACATTATTTGTAATAGGAAATAAGTAAAATAACAACAATGACAAGAAAGTTTCCTCCTAAGTAGAACCAAAGTTTCCAGAAAGAAAATTAAGTGGTTGCAACCCTGATGATTTAAATTTTCCTACATGACCTCTAGGTGGCGGGGCAGAGACCACGTTTTTAATTTAATGATTATGACCTAAAATCTACTGTTAAAAAAAAAATTACTTTTTGGGGCGCCTGGGTGGCTCAGTGGGTTAAAGCCTCTGCCTTCGGCTCGGGTCGTAATCCCAGGGTCCTGGGATCGAGCCCCACATCGGGCTCTCTGCTCAGCGGGGGGCCTGCTTCCCTCTCTCTCTCTCTCTGCCTGCCTCTCTGCCTACTTGTGATCTCTGTCTGTCAAATAAATAAATAAAATCTTTAAAAAAAAATTACTTTTTTACCTCAAAGCACTGATTCCACTTAAAATAAAAAGCATTTAGATTTAGAGTGGGGTACACTTTAAGCTTTTCTCAATCATTTACTCCTTAGTATAAGTTATCTCCCAAATTCAAGTGTTGACAGCAAGAATGTGTAGGGGAAATAGGGCGTTTAGAAAGACAGAGTGCGGTCTTAAAGGGCCCCAGGTCCTGAAAGCCAGCGTCTCCTAATTTAACATTTTTTCCAAGGCCCAATGCAAATACTGAAAGAACTAAATAAACCCTAAGTAACTTCAGTGAGAGGCAACTCAAATTCATTTATTTCCTTTTTGAATATGGCTCAAAGGACGACAACTGTTCCCACCCTTTTTGGCATATTGCACATTACTTTTCATCAGTTGGCCAGAGGAAGGAGAAGGAACTGGGAAAGGAAAAGGAACTGGGAAAAAGTCTCCCTGGATAGATGCGGGAAAGCTGACCAAGTACTCCATCAAGTGTTGCCCTCTCAAGGAGGATACCATCTTTGCTGTCTTCAATCCCATCATCCTAACACCAAGCACAGACCTGGGGCATGGTCCTCAGTGAAGATTATATGAATAAACACCAGGTGGCCATCAATAAACCCCTACAAAATATGGAGGGCAGGTACAATTTGGTCAATGAGGATACTGAGACTGAAAGAAGGTAAGAGATTTCCCCAGAGTCACTCCCAAAATACTAGTGCTCCTGTTTCCTCCTGCAAGCCAGTTCTATCTAACTGGGTGCCTCTCTTATTGAACTGAATGTTTTCTTCCTCCCAAAGTTTGTATGTTGAAGCTCTAAGCCCCATTGTGTTGATATTTACAGATGGGATTTTGGAAGATAATCAGGTTTAGATGAGGTCATAAGAGTGAAGTTTCCATGCTGGAATTCATGATCAGAACACTTTCTCTCTCTCTCTCTCTCTCTCACTCTTTCCAGATACAGCAAGTAGGGACCTTTTGCAAGCCAGAAAGAGGACCCTCCTGATCATGAACCAAGTACAAATCTTCAGGTTTCTTGATCTAGACTTCCAGCCTTCAGGACTGTGAGAAAAAATATCTATTGTTATAGTCTGTGGTATTTTGTTATCATAGCCTGAGCTAACTAATACAGCCTCCAAACTTATCTTGAACTTATACAAGTGACTTATTATTACCTGATACAACACCATATTTCATAGAACATAGAACACTATTGAGACATACACTAGGATCTTATGTGTACTGCCAAGAGAAAAACTATCTCCATTTCTCCTAGGAAACAATGCTTCCTTTCCTCACAGAAAATCATTCTATGTTCATTAAGAGAGCTTTTTAAAACCAGATTAAGTATAGATTTTCTCAGCTATCTCTTTTGTACCTAACGTGTAGAAAGTGAAATAAATTGCTTAAGATATCACTAAGACTTTTTCATTGAGTGCAACTTTTTGAATCTTTCTTTTTTTACCCAGATTCATCCTTTTATTTTTTAAGGTTTCATTGAAAACCCAGACCCATCTTATGTTTATGTTCTACCATTCAATGTCATCTTTGGTGTCTTAAATATCTCTGGCCATGCAACACTTTTTTTTTTTTTTTGTAACTTTTCTTAAAATAAATCCACAGGTGACCTTAAACTCTTTGGACCTGGGCTCCCGCTCAGCCTCATATCATGCAGTGTGGGCCTTTTGGGATCCCATCTTCCTGGAGGCCGCTTTATATCACTCAGACTCATCCCTGTTCCAACTCTCACCCCAAGACCACCCAATTTCAGAGGTTAAAAGACTGAGGATACCCACTGTCTCTAGAATTTTCTTCCAAGCTCTTGACACTCATTGCGAAGTCTTTGATGTCACAAGTTTCAGGCCTTGACCAATACAGACCAATGATGACTGTAAGATGCAACCCGGTATCAAACATATTTTAATAATCGTATGCATTTGGAATCAATAAAATGCACTTTTATGTATTTTATATTTGCTCTGTGTCTCCTCGCTGGAATGTGAGATCAGAGATTTTGCCTATTTGTTTACAACAATGTCTCTAGCCCCCCCACAGCCTTGGTGTGGTCTGTGCTCAATAAACAGTTAATGAAGATGTGATTGAATTAATTTATTCATACATTCTATTAAGTTACCAATTTAGGAGATGATTCCTTTTTTTTTTTTCAGTTAAGATTTGTTCTTTGCTGGAAAGCAGTATTTATAGTATGATCTCTTCAGAGAGAAATAAAGAAAAGATAAATAATCCCTATGTTAAGAGTTGTTGCTAACTGATTTTTCTTCCTTCTATTTATCTACATTTCCTAAATTTTTTAACATAGTATTATCATGCTACTAATTTTATAATAAACATAACATCAGCACATGATTTTTAACTTGTGTTGCTTTACTTTTATTTAGTAAAAGGCTAAAGCCATCTCTACTACAAAGCAAAAGCACAATCTCAATTCAAT
Organism: Mustela putorius furo; assembly: GCF_011764305.1. Lineage (NCBI taxonomy): Eukaryota > Metazoa > Chordata > Mammalia > Carnivora > Mustelidae > Mustela > Mustela putorius. Next base: position 5,579,835 of record NW_025422022.1, on the reverse strand, counting down.
TATTTTTGCATTAAGTCTGTTTTCAATAATTTAAGTTTTAGAGCATCTTGGTATAGGGTTCCTAAAAAATGCATATCTATAGCCTGAGGGTCAATGGAAGGAGTCCAAGTTAAGGTACTTTGGGATCAATCAAAATCTCATTATGAATCCCAGGCTTGAGCCTTGGCTCCTGCTGGTGAGCAGATTCCTGTTCTCCCAGGTTCCGTGGTCTTCAGGGGATCCCTGGTCATGCAGAAGTTCCCTGAGATCTCATGGTTCTAAAGAGAATGTTGGCAAGTCTATTCTATGCCACTCAAAAAGACATAAAGAAGGGGTGCCTGGGTGGCTCAGTGGGTTAAGCCTCTGTCCATGATCTCAGGGTCCTGGGATCGAGCCCTGTATCGGGCTCTCTGCTCAGCGGGGAGCCTGCTTTCCCTCCTTCTCTCTGTCTGCCTCTCTGCCTACTTGTGATCTCTCTCTGTCAAATAAATAAATAAAATCTTTAAAAAAAAAAAAAAAAGACATAAAGAAGGTAAGGAAATTGGGAAACATGTTTCTGTCCAATAATCTGTATCCCAGATGCTGATCCATCTATCCACCTAAATCAGGAAAGGGGATTGGAAGGAGTATTATGGGCTGAACTGTTTTCCTTCCTCAAATTCATATTCTGAAGCCCTAATAGCCAGTACCTCTGAATGTGACTGCACTTGGAGACGGACTTTGGAAGAGGTGATTACATTAAAATGAGGCCCTTAGGGTGGGTCCTGATCCAATCTGGAAATTAGCACATACAAGAGAGGCACCAAGGGTGCTCCCCTGTGCAGAGGAGTGGCCTCTGGAGGACACAAGCTGAGGAGAGGAGCCTCAGAAGGAACCAATCCCGCCCACACCTTGATCTTGGACTTCTAGAACTGTGAGAAAATTTCTGTTGCTCAAGGCATCCAGTCTGTGATACTTTGTTGCACAGACTCTAGCAAAGGAATGCTGGAGATAGGCATTTGGTGATTGTTGAGTTAGTAGGACTCTTCTTTTAATACCACTTTAATCTTAAATTTAAAGTGATCCCCTGTGGGGGCGCCTGGGTGGCTCAGTGGGTTAAAGCCTCTCTGCCTTCGGCTCAGGTCATGATCCCAGGGTCCTGGAATCGAGCCCCGCATCGGACTCTGCTCAGCAGGGAACCTTCTTCCTCCTCTCTTTCTGCCTACTTGTGGTCTCTCTCTGTCAAATAAATAAAATCTTTTAAACATAAATAAATAAATAAATAAATAAATAAATAAAATGGATCCCCTGCGGGGGCGCCTGCGTGGCTCAGTTGATTAAATGTCTGACTCTTCATTTGGCTCTGTTCATGTTCTCAGGGTTGCATGGTCAAGCCCCGTGCCCAGCTCCATGCCGTGTGTAGAGCCTGCTTGAGATTCTCTCTCTCCTTCTTCCTCTGACCACACCCCTCTCTTTCCTTCCCTAAATAAAATAAAATAAATTTAAAAAAAAAAAAGTAAATAAAGAGACTCTTGTGACCTCTGGGAACCTGTTCATGATTTGTCACGCTGATAGAAAGTGTTAGCATAAATGTCTTCTGCCTCTAGGTAATCCCAAAACTCTTATTAGCTCTTCCTCTCAACCTTCCCCCATGCAGGATCCCCTCGGTTTCTAAAACTTTGTGACCAAGAGATTGATTGGAAGTCTCAGGTCCAGCAGGGACTCGGTGATAGCCCAGATAGATCAAGGGCAGACACAGAACATAAGTGTAGAAAATACACCACCCAGTTAATCAGCCCCTTTATAGATAGTCCTAAGTTAGTCGTACCTAATGATGGAAATGAAAGCTTATAGCGTAGGAAAAAGAAACTGACAGATTATTAGCCTGACACTCTCCATTTGCTAAACAGAGATAATAGATTCATTATCTTGGCCCCCTCTCCTTAACAGTATGGGTTTGATTGCCCTCTTGCCTACAGGTAATTCTCCATCAAAATTAAATCCGTCAGCTAGTTCTCAATTTTATAAACTATGCAGGCAGGGGGAGAGAGGAGGTCGGGGCGGAGGCTGACGCCGGGTGGGAGGGAGGTTATCTTTCCTGGGGCTGCTGGAACGCCAATCCAAAGTTTCTCTGAACCACGGGCCTTGAAATAGGCCTGCATTCATGGTCCCATAGTGACATCAGCTGGTCAGATTCGAAACAACAGCCTAGCTAGAGAGGAAATGGTTCAGGAAAATGTTTAAAACTCAACTACAGCCAGGAATCCCTGAGTAAACTAGTAGTACCGGCACATAAATTAGATTTTCATATTTATTCCAAATATATACAGGCAGACATCATTTTATTGCACTTAGCTTTACTGTGCTTTGCAGATACTGTGTTTTCTACAAATCAAACATTATAACATTAAATGGCATATAACATTAAATATAACAGGCGACCCTGGGTCCAGGAAAGTCTATCAGCATCATTTTTCGAATAGTATTTGCCCATATCATGTCTCTGTGTCACATGTTAGCAATTCTCACAATAGTTTAAGTTTTTCATTATTATTATTATTATTGTATCAGTTATGATCATCTGTGATCTAAGTAGTGACTTAGGACTCACTGAAAGCTCAGATGATAGCATTTTTATAAGTGAAGTATTTTTTTTTTAAGATTTTATTTATTTATTTAACAGAGAGAGATGACAAGCAGGCAGAGAGAGAGGAGGATGCAGGCTCCCTGCCGAGCAAAGAGCCCGATGTGGGGCTCGATCCCAGGACTCTGGGATCATGACCCGTGCTGAAGGCAGAGGCTTTAACCCACTGAGCAACCCAGGCACTCCAGTAATGAAGTATTTTTAAATTTAGATATGTACATTGTTCTTCCAGACATAATGCCATTGCATACTTAACAGACTACAGTGGAGTGTACACAGAGCAATTACGTGCATTGGGAAACTTGTCTCACTTTATTGCGACACTCACTCTATTGCGGTGGTCTGGAACCAAACCTGCAGTACCTCCTGGGTGTGCCTATAATGTTAATAGCTGGTGGTAAATAGAAATTTAGAAGCCAACTCCTAGAAATGGCACTTTCGAACCTTCCAGTGATAACAACATAATAAGAAGTCCAAATTAGCTATGTGACTTTTATGGATCAGGAATGATTTTTAATGTTATGATATTGAGTGACAAGCTGAGCACAAGTGAACTGGGGTCTCTGACAGTGCTAACACATAAAATGACCCCTTTTGGAGTGCTGCACAGCTCAGTTAGCCCAGGCCCAGCTTAAAATACAAGAAAATGAATGATTTAGGGGTTTGATCATAAGAAAATATAACACAGCCTATCTAAGACCTCTTTGATTGGTTTACCAGAGAAAAGCCTTTGGTAGGAATTTTGGCACAGTGCTGAAAATTTCTTCATCCTGTGGATTCCTTTTTTTTTTTTTTTTTTAACAGTACAGGAGATGCTGTGGTTGAAGCAGAACCAGAAGGCAAGGATGGAAGAAGAATCTAGAGCACTATGCCTATAATTCACAGTGGGAAGCAGAGGCGAGATTAAGAAATATTCTTGAGATTGACAGAGCAATTGACAGAGTTTGAAAACAACTGTCTGAAACCTAGCAGTGTGTGGAGGAAAGGTATTAAGTGAAAGAAGTTAGGCAGTCAGGAAATGATTTATTTCTTAATTCAAAAACTCATTTTAAGAGTAAAGGAAATATATTGTTAAAAAAAGAATAAGGAGACTGATTAACACTGGTAGAAAGCCTTCAAATTTAGATATTGGAAAGCGTTACCATATAAACACAACCAATAACTCAATCATTTGAGGTGATTTTCTTATGCAGAAGGTAGCTAAGTTCTTATCCATAACTACTGCTACAATAACAAAAATTCCTTGCTCACAACCCATCTCAGCCACACATCTGCTCTTCTTCTGTTCTGTGTGCCTTCTTCATTCAGATACCAGGCTGAAGATGTGTCTGGTGTCTAGGACACAGTAATCTTGCGGCAGAGAAAGGAGCTAAGACCAAATCACTGGATGGCTAGTCAGTTTCTCCAAAATAAGTCAAACACTCCCCAACATCAGGGGGATGAGGAAGTATAATCCTCCCCCAGGGAGACATTCCAAGCCACATGGTTACAAACAAGGATATATAATGCTTTTATAGAGAAGGCAAAAAACAATTAGAAACAATACTGCAATCCACCATTCTCTAAAATGCCCAGAGTCTTGTGCAAATTAGATGCTCAATAAATGCTTTGAATTAGTCTGTGAATGACAACATTGACAGTGAGTGACCTCACACTAAATGTAGATAGATTTATCTTCTCTGGTACAGAGTTGTATCCCACGGAGTGTTACAAAATTATTTCCCCTCTTCTCCCACAAATGTCCTACTAGGAATGAATCTCACAAACATAATGTTGAGTGAAAGAAGCCAGATGCCAAAGAGTACTTACTAACAGATGCATGGATAAAGAAACTTTGGTATATCCATGAAGGAATACTACTCAACTGTTACAAGGAATGATCTTTAGATACACACAACAGCACAGATGAGTCTCAAAATAATTAAGGGGAGTGAGAAACAAAAAAAAGGAGAACACATTCGGTAAGACTACATTTATATAAAGTTCTAGAAAATGCAAACTAATCTATGGTGACAGAATGTGGTGGCCTGGGGAGAGGAGAGATAGGGCTGGAAAAGAGTGATAAGGAAACTCTAGTGTTGATGGTTATGTTCATTATCCTAATTGTGGAGATGGTTTCATAAGTGCATTCACATGTCAAAACCCATCAAATTGCACACTCCAAATATATGCAATTTATTTATGCCAATTCTGCCTTGATAAAGCTTTTAAAAGAGAACGTGCCATATGATTATATTTACGTAACATTTGACAACAGGCAAAGCTAATCTATGGTGGTTCCCCTTGGGATAGGTCATGACTAGAAGGGGTGTGGGAGATTTTGCTTCCTGATCTGGACACACATTTGAGTTACACATATGTGTTCTACTGGTGAAATTTCATTGATCCACATGTTCATGACTGGGACACTTTTCTGTAGGCAAGTTGTGCTGTTATCCTTTTAACAAATAGTAACAAATACCAACCATATTTTTAAAAAGATTTATTTTAGAGAGAGCAAGTGAGAGCATGGGGGTGGGGGAGGGAGAGGAGACTCCTGGCCGAGTGTGGAGCCCTGACATGGGGCTTGAACGTAAGATCCTAATATCATGACCTGATCTGAAATCAAGGGTCAAACACTCAACAAACTGAGCCACCTAGGTGCCCCCCAATAGCAACCATCTTAAAAAAAATATGAAAGAAATCCACCCTCATCAATAATTTATTTTTCACAGAAAAATAATAGTTATGGTAATTGCATTCAGTTATCACCTACCTTTGAAATTCAATTCAAGGTTGGTGAGTGGATTTTTTTCCTGCAAGCCTCCATGACTGAAGACAGACGACTGGGATTTGGAGTCTGTAGACAAAGGGATCAGTGGAGGAATGCATCAGCATGTTGATTTTGGGGGTAGTATCTGTCCCCCAAAATGTGTAAATGCTAATGTTTCTGCTCTCTTTTGTGTCCCTAATTTTAATTACTGTCCCTTGCACTTTTCGTTTTATGCAGACATGGGGAAACCACCATATATACACAAATGGTGCACAGGCACCTGAAACAACTCAAAAAGCAAGTGAGTTATGCCACATACCCATAGATGGGATCATACTATTGCAGAAGGTGGAGCTAAGATGAAAAATGAAAGTTCCCAGACATTTTAATAAACTCATCATTTTCACCATTTAATATATCTTTAAAAGAAAACCTCACTCCCACTGATTTATTACTTTAATGAATAAATATAATGTAGAGTCAATGGTTTGAAGGTTGAAGTGGATTAAATTTCACTTCCTGACAAGAATGAGCCTAAATAAAAATGTATTGAAAGTTTATCATTTTCAGCAACCACCAACTCCGCAAACAAAGATAGAAAATCAGTCTGAATATCAAATGACTTTGATCTTTGTCTTTATTTTATAAATGATTACCTGGTTACTGTGAATGCTCCTATGGAGTAAAAACATAGTGTCTCAAATTGCTCAAGTAATTTTAATTCACTTAATAGTTAATAATAAGTAATTAGTAATAAGTAATTTTAGAAGAAAATTTTTCAAAATGCCATTGATCTGTTGTAAAAACTACTACTCTCTTCTCATGCATAAAGCTTTAAGATAGGCTCCCTCTAATAAAAAAAATGAAAATAACATAACTACTATGATTATCACTAAAAATGTGAAAGACAAAAATAAAGAGCTCACAATTCCATTCTGCATCAGATGTCCACTACCCACCCAGTGCTGTGCTGTGGATGACACAGACAAATTACAACCTGATTTGGGGACCTGGAAGTGGGGTGCTGCCCTGACAAAATCCTAGAATACATGCAAGTTTTCAGGACAGAATTGTTGGTGGTAATCCTGAAGGCCTAGGGGAGGTCCTTGAGCAGAATCTTATCAATGGACCCAAGGAGGCAGTTGCAGAGAGCTCAAAGGAAAATCAAGAAACATTCTGAGACGCTAGGGGAAAAGGGATCATCATTATATAGTATCAGAAAATTTAGCAATACTGTTGTTATGCAAAGATAGAAATGTGTGTCTGAAATGGATAATCTAGCTAAGGAGATAGGAGATATGCCACCTGCCTCTATTTGCTGTATAGCGTGAAATGTGAGTACAGAAATAAAGTAAATTAAATAAGCTAAAGAACTAATAAGTAAAAAGGATCCATGACTTGCTAGGTTCAAAGTAACACTCTTGGGGCATCTGGGTGGCTCAGTAGGTTAAGCCTCCAACTCTTGATTTCAGCTCAGGTCATGATCTCAGGGTCATGATGTCTCCAACCTTGCATCTCTTTCTTCTTCTCTTTAAATAATAAATAAATATAAATAAAACTCTTTTTCACTCCCAGCCTTTACAGATGGCAAATGGTGATAAAACTAAGAAATACGTGTTGGAAAAAAATTGAATCCAAGGCATGATCAAGAGAACATAGCCTAAAGATGAAGCCAAGGTTGTGACTGAAAAGTCTTTTTTTAAGACCTCAGAAGACTTCCAAATAGGGAAACATCTCTATGGGGGGTCTTAAAAGTCATTGTCCCTCAGCTTCCTTTCAGGGAATCTAAGCTGCAGAGGGGTTCATTCAAGAGATTTGGGGTATTGTTTTTGTCTAATGGGATAGATTATAAACCAATTCCCCCCCCAAAAAAATCTATGAATTTTTTAAAGAAGTAATATTAGCTTGAATTGAAAGGATAGACAGTACAAAATGAATGCTAAAACTTGCACAGTTAGGAAGTGGACTGAAGAATTATTCAGCTTCAAACAAGATCCACATCCAATGGAAGAGGAAAGCTATTTCAGAAGATGGAGCCAAGAACCACAGTGAACCATCCCCAAGCATTAATTTTGGAGCTGGTCTTAATCATGGAACTGGCAACACTCACCCAGCTGGATTTCAGGATTCTTATAAACCTGTAAAGGAGGGATGTTGCATCATCTTTTCTGAACATGGATGTCTACAATGATTATCCCATTTCTATTCCATCATTGCATGTTGTGTTAAGTGGGATCCAGGTAATGTATCATTGTATTTACAGGTGTTTTAGTTTAAAAAAAAAAAAAAAAGTTGTCAAGGAGTAGTTTCAGAGGTAATGCTGAAAAGCCTCATCCTCCCCTGGATAAGACCTAAATGATGGGATACTGGACATTGAGTTGGAGCCCGTGTTTCAGGTGAGGATTTGGAGCAAGTATAGTTTCCATACAGGGGAGACTTGAATTATTGTGGGAGAAGAGAGAAGGGAGACTCTAGAAGATGGCATTTTCCAAAAAATGGTTGCAAAAATAGTTTTAGTCCCACATGCTCTTCCAGAAGTTTGAAGCTGCTCTTCCAGAGGTAAGGTCTATTTCCCTGTACCCTGAGTCAGAGCACCCTTCATTAATAGACTGGGATAAAACTGATATTGAGACTCCCAAGCCTTGGTAATTTTAGAAGTAAATTTTTCAAAATGTCATTGATCTGTATGAAAGCTGCAACTCCTCTTCTCATGCGTAAAGCTCTAAGATTCCCCATGGATCCTCACCAGAAAAGAGGAAAAAAATTAAAACAACCAGAATGACTCATGACCATCACTTGAAATGTGAAAAAGACCAAAAGAAAGTACTAAAAGTGTAATTTAGAACTGGATATCCCCCACTGATCTGGTGCTGTGATAAGACTGGGTAGGCTCAGGAAGCTAAGATGGCAACCTAGTAGGAGAACTCTAGGCTGGCCTTATCCATGAAGCATAAGATAGCTCAAATCATCCCAAATACCTGAGAAATCAACCTGAAGACTGATGGAACAAAGTCCACAGCTAAAGGAAGAGAAGAAGCCTCATAAAAGAAGTGAATACGTCCCTTTAGAAAATCAAAAAAAGTGTGAGAGTGCTGGGGGGAAGGTGATGGAAGAGAAGGGAACTCTCATTTCACCTGGTCCCTTGAATTCAGTTAGCTACCTATCAAATCATTCTGAACACCTGTGAATTCAACCTGAGATCTAAGAAAAGAATTGGTACAAGTCTACAAATAGAAAAGAACCACTTCTTTCAAGTAGCATGGAAAGTTTTCAGGCAATAAAGCCACATAGAGAAACCCAAAGCCACTTACACTGAGCTTCACCCCCTGGCAAAGCGTGGTGCAACTCCAGCCAGGCAAAGACACCTGAGAATCAGTACAATAGACTCTACACCCAGAAGACCAGCAGAAACATCAGGCTAATGCCAAGTTAATGGATCACACAGAACTGAAAAACCTCTGTGCTAGGGGAAAATAGTATACAGAATTCAAGGGTTTTTGTCACATGAGTATTTTCTTTTCTTTATTTTTTTAGTATTTCTTTCTTCTTTTTTTCCTTTTCAACTAGTTTCTTATTTTATCAACTCTTTGTTTTTAAGTCTTTTTAAAATACTCCTTTTTACCTTTACATTTTATAGGTATATTTTTTACTTTTGGCTTCCTTTCATTGTGTTTAATTTTATTTTTGTATATATATATATATTTTTTTCTTCTTTCTTACAATACTGGAATTTAGTGTCTTCTAACAGACAGAATATACCAAAATACACCCAGGACCAAGTGGATCACCCTGTTCTGTCCACCTGTGAGATTATATGCTCTCTTTTCTCCCTTTTTTTTTCTTTTCTTTTTTTGGTTTCAGATGTCTGCAGATGTGTCTAGTGTATATTCTGCTGGGGTCATGGTTGATATATTTTATTTTTCTCTTGTTCATCTATTCTTCTCTAGACAAAATGACTAGAAGGAAGAAAGAAAGAAAGAAAGAACTAACCAGAGGAAATACTCCCTGCCATAGATTTAATCCATATGAATATAAGTAAAATGTCATAATTTAGAAAAAATGATTATAAAAATACTAACTGGATTTGATAAAAAGCATAAGAGACACTAGAGAATCTCTTAGTGCAGAAATAAAAGAACTAAAATCTAATCAGGCTGAAATTAAAAATACTTGAACTGAGATGCAATCTAAAATGGACATTCTAACGACTAGGGAAAATGAAGCAGAAGAGAGAGTCAGTAACATAGAAGACAAAATTATGGAAAGTAAGGAAGCTGAGGAAAAGAAAGAAAAACAACTGATGGATCATGAGGGGGGACTTTGAGGAATCAGAGATGCCATAATGCAAAACAATATTAAAATTATTGTGGTCCAGAGGAAGAAGAGAGGAAGGGGCAGAGATATATTTGAGCAGATCATAGTTAAGAACTCACCCAATCTGGAGAAGGAAACAGACATTCAAGTCCAGGAGCCACAGAGAATCCCCCTCAAAAATCAATAAAAAGTAGGTCAACACCTGACATAATAGTGAAGCTTGCAAATCTGAGATAAAAAGAAAATCCTGAAAGCAGCTCAATAGAAGAGGTCCTTAAACTACAAGAAACATTAGACTGGCAGAAGACCTATTCAAAGAGAACTTGCAGGTCAGAAAGGGGTGGCAAGATATATATATTCAGGGTACTAAATGAGAAAAACATGCAACCAAGAGTACTTTATCCAGAAAGGCAGTCATTCAGAATGGAATGAGAGATAGTTTCCAAGACAAACAGAAACTAAAAGAATTTGTGATCACTAAACCACCTGCAAGAAATATTAAAGGGGATCCTGTAAACGAAGAGAGAGCTCAAAAGTAACATAGACCAGAAAGGAACAGAGACAATACACAGGATCAGTGACTTTACAGTTAATAAAATGACACTATATTCATATCTTTCAATAGTTACTCTGTAAATGGGCTAATGCTCCAATCAAAAGATCTAAGGTATCAGATTGGATAAAAAAGCAAGATCTATCCATATGCTGTCTACATGAGACTCATTTTACATATTCATCACATGTAGCCAACTAGCATCTCTGAACAACTGCCTACATTCTCGTAATTTCCTTCTACCTTCTCAAGGTAGAAGCCAGAAAGTCTCAATCCCAGACTCCCTTGGAGCTGATATATGGAATTCAAGTCCCAACCGTTTGTGAAATTATATCAGTCCTATGGATGGGAGAAATGCAATTAGGATCTGGGAAGATCTATGAGGGTGTCCTGGGTATGTTTCTCAGGAAAGGTATAACTTCCGGGATAGGCACCAGATCTTGAACTAACAGCCTAGTCAGATTTGGATTCAGTTTTAGCCTTCTTCCTTTTGTTATAATTCCCTATAGCTGCGTTGGTCATTCAGTAAAATTAGATGGTATGAAAGAAAACAAAGGAAAAGACCAGAAACAGTTGTAAAGTGTGCCTAACTTCACCCCTCCTCAGGCATGCAGATTGGAAGCAAAATTTACAAAAAAAAATTGTATCCAGCAGAGAAATGAGTAGATGAGATGTCCATGGGAAATATGAGAGCAGAGATGAAGAGGACTGGTGGCCAAAAGAACAGCTCAGGAGGAACACAAATCAACATCTTCTCGTTCAATTTATACCAAGAACCTTCAAAACAGGAAAGCTTAAGTAGCCTATAAAACTGAATGATGGGAACTTGAGACATCACCCAATCCAGCAGTTTCTAAATTCATGTTCAGTGGCAGCACCTCTCTTCAAAAGAAATATTGTCATTGTAAAACTGAGGAATTGGTATAGGGATTCTTTATATTATTCTACTTGGTGTATGTTGGAAATTTTCTACAAAAAAATATTTTAAAGAAATGTTGCATTGAAACCCAATCTACAAAACAAACTAAATGCATACAGTTTAAATACTGTCAAATCATGCTTCCAAGATTCAGCATACTTGCTAAGAATCATTTCCAAGGTGGTCTACCATTGCTTACATACTCAGAATGACAAAGAGCACACTGATTTTGAGGCAGTTAGAGTTGGATAGTTCTGCTTTGTCAGAAAATGCTGATACTGATCCAAAGTATGAGCTCTTATAACTTCAAATGAGAACCAGATAGTTCCCCCATCAAGAAATCATATTTATCCTTTTTGTAGCATTCAGTGCATTTTTCAAATAATTCCAAATAATAGGCAAAGTTTGTTATTCTGTATCACACTAATATATGGTACAAAGTCTGCTAAGAGAAAGGTTGAAGGCCATCTTTCCATCCTCTGGGTTAAAGAGATATGAGCAAAATATTTAAGTTAAATTAAGATACCTACAGGCAAAACCTGACAAAGTGTTTTACGTCTTGCTACATAACAGATGGAGATTTTTTTTTTTTTTTAATATCATGGTACTCTCCATCCTCACCTACCTGTCAGCTCTACATCATTTGTTATTAATTTAACACCAGAGAAACTGGAAGGAGCTGGAAGCTAGTGAAGGCACACAAATCAGGAGCAAAGACACCAACCTCCCTGGCAATTCCTGTTCACAAACTTTAAGGGAATTTGAAAATGCATCTCAATTTGGAAAATGCTTGATAGGAAATCAAAGGAAGTCCAGCAACACAAGTTTCAGTTGCTTAATCTAAATGCAGCAAATGAGAATAAGGTACAAGCAGCCAGGTCATCTGTGGAATTTCAAGACCACTATGGGAACACATATCTGTCCTCTCGATTTTCTGTGGCAGGTCCTTCCTTAATTGCATGGACCTGTTTCCAGCACCAGCTGATTCTAAACCAAGGACATCTATATGCACATCTATATACACCTCAGCAGGACAAGTTGGAGGAAAAGGTGTATCTAGTTTGTAGACTGATCTTCACAGCAGTGCTCCCTTACTAAGAATCACAGTTGGCCTTACACTGAAAAATTACATGAAACATGCTTGTGTTAGCTGGAATCCAGGCTCAGGTGAGTGGTGTTCATTCTAATACAAGTGTAAATCCCATCTTTTTCTCAAAAATGTTTTAGAGCAAAATGACACTATAATGTCAAGTACATGGAAAAGATGCTCCTCTTTTCAACTTCCTAATTGAATCCCATTTACTTAGGTTGGCATGGCCATATATGCTGAAAGTCAAAGATAAAATCTAAAGGTTGGCACTGACCATCATGTAACAGCAAATGACTAAATGTTCCACAAATCTGTTTCCTCTTCCACTATCAATCAGAATTCTTGCCGAAAACAGAATCCAACCCTGATGCCTCAAGAAACTTTAATGAAGGAACTATTTACAGAGGTGTGGAAATGATTAAGAAAATCAATAAGGGATGCTGAGGCACCCAGAGATGAAGAAGAAGAGAAAGCCATTACCACTGCTAGGTTGCCAGCTGCTCTCAGAAAGCATAGCCTGTGTTCTGGTCATCCCATACATACAGGAGGGACTCTTCCTGAAGGCTGGCCATCTTGACTAATGACACTTCTTCATCCACCAAGAGAGTTGGAAGGAAACGAATTACTCACACCCAGGGGACTTTAGGTGCAAGGCTGTCTAGAATAGCAAAAGCAAAGAGCAAAGAGTTGCTTTGACCTTCATCATGCTTAAGGCATCAGAATGAAGAAGGGTTCCCATGCCCAGACTAGAAATATGAGGTTCAAACTTCCCACTGATGTCAAGAGCTCAAGGAGGTGTGTGGAATTTCCTTACATAAAGTCCCAGGTATGTGCTGGTGGGGAAGGGTTAGCCAGAAGTCTAAAAGCTGTCAGCCATCAAACATCAAAAATTGAGTCAGACTCTATCAGACAGCCCAATAAATGGAAGAAGGGAGTAAGGCATATAAACTCTAAACCCCAGCCCTGCAATCCCCTGTCTGTGCCTCCCACAATGACACTTTCTAGAAGCCAGAGGTTGAGAAATCTTGGGTAACGTCATCCATAGGGTGATGTCAGATTTCTGGAGCCCAGAGCAGAGCTAAAGAGAATGGAAAATGGAACCTGGGGGTAAAAGTCAAAGAACCAGCAGATACATGGAAACCATTATTCAGCCTCTCCTCAGTTTGGTGAAACTTCACAACAGAGTTCTACCCAATAGCATGTGGAAAGAAGTGACGTGTGACCATTTCAATCCCAGCCCATAGCACTTGACATGGCCCTCAATGTTCTTCCAGTGTTTCCATCCATAGTTCAGATCGAAAGACCACTTCAAGGTCTTCAGTGATCACAGAGTCACTACTAGACTAGCTGAGCCTGAGTTTTTAAATGACTATTGATCAGACACCCACACTCAACAGTGACATGAGCAAGAAATCAATTTGTAAGCGCTAAGCTTCTGAGTCTGTGGAACTGTTATTTAGACAACTGTAACCAATATATACATGAATATCGTTGGGAAAGAAAAAGTCTAAACTGAGCTGAAGTTTGCAAAAGAGACTAAAAATAACTTCTAAAAATCCATCCTAAAAATTATTAGCAATAAAAGACCATGAAAAAATAGGTTACCTACTTTGGACCAAAATGATCAAACCTTTGGTTCATTAGTTTTGCCTCTGTACTTTCTGCCAGTATTATTGAAGGCATGCTCTATTGTATAGAAGAAAAGGAAGGAAAATAGCTTTTGGGTAGGAATTCAACCATATCTTCCATAAATGGGGACAAGTGGGGCCTTTCAACACCAGCATGGGGACTGCTAGTCCTTGAGTTTGTATATAGTTTGGACCACTGTAAAGCCCATCCTCTTTCTTCAATGTTATTCTGTCTTCCTAAGATTTCATCCCTATGATTACTATTTATTTAATCTTCATTCACTCATTCTAGAAACATTTATTGAATGATAACTCTGTGCCAGCCACCTTCCCAGTGATTTACTGCTTACTTGGAAGAGTCCTAGATATGAAGTATAGCAAGTGCTTTGTTGGAAGTACCTGTAGAGTTCAGGGGGACCCAAAAGGAGGAATGCCCAGCTTCTGCTCTGCCGTGGTCAGGAGCAGGTCAGGTATGGATGGATTAGGAAAGTCTTCAGAGAAAAGGTGACTCGGAGCAGCTGCAAAGAAGTAGCTCTACAGACACAGAAGCATCCAACAGCCTGTACTGCTCTTATGAGAAAGAATTAGCCTGCCCCAAGAGATGGGTCGGTGTATGCTGGTCACAGGCTAACCCTTCACTTTAAGGGTAGCACAGAGGACACGTTTCACCTTTGGACCTTCCTCCAGACACACTGGGCAGATACTCTGCTGCTACAAATACTGTGATTATCTGCCATCATCACCTCCGGGGCTGAGGTTGAAGCTGGGCCAACAGCTCTTCCCTAACACATTCTCAGTTCAGCAACAATGTTGGCACCAGGAGCAGCAGCTGGCAGGTGGGCAAGCCACCACAGCAAGGCAGTGACCCCCAGGTGGTTCTCAGGCCATGCTATAGCTGAGTTTTAATGGAGTGCTGTCCCCAAGAAGAGTCTAGAGCTTCCTTGAGATCCACTGAGTCTGAGAGGTATGAGGCTGCAAGGAACCTGTCCAGCAGGGGGGGGGGGCTCAAAACCTGGGGGAAGTTGGATTCTTTCATTCTTCTAAGGTACTTCTCTCTCTCTGAATCCTCTGAAAATGCGTTTTCTTACCCTCGTTGTGAGGATCCGCAAGTTAATACAAGTAAAGAGCTTAGCGTGGTGTCTGGGGCACAACAGTGAGTGACAAATGTCATAGTCCAATGACAAGTATGACAGTGAGAGGGTGTTGATGAGATGATAAATGGCCACTTCCTGGGCTCAAGGAAGGTGGTTCAGGTGATCACTAAATGACTGATTGGGGGCCACTGAGGGAAATTATTTTTCCTTAAGGAAACTGCTTGCCAACTCAAAATTTGTGTTTTCTGAATCATTTCATTTGCACTGGCCTACAGCTCACATATGGATTTCTTGCTTTTGGGTTTTTAACACTTACTTAAAGGCGGAACTCTACCATATCTTCACAATTTGCCTGTTAATCATTTTGACCCATTGCACTAGCTTTCTACATCATTCTGTGTCTTTGCACCTCCCTTTCTTATTCAACAAATGAATTTATCCTCATTTCTGTCCTGAGCCTTGTGTCAGGTATTGATGATTCAGAAATAAACAGGACCGAGTCTATGCCCTTGGAAGGTTTGCTGGCGGCAGGCAGAGAGACAAGAAAGCAGTTTCAATGCAGTGGGGTACTTCCTGTGGAGAGAGCATTCCCAAGGCTACTATGAGAGCTCAGAGCCCCAGCCCTAGGTGAGGGTAAGGGTAGGAGTGTGCGGGCATTTCTGGTGGGGACAACCACAGATGCAAAGGCTCAAAGGCAAGAGGGCACAGGGAGCTTTCAGAACTGTGAGGAGACAGGCAGGGCTGGAGAAGACAACGTAAGGGAAGAAATGTCAAAAGACGAGTCTGAAGAAGTCAGTGGTGGTCAGGACCTTAGTTGCTGGGCCAAGGAGTCTGGACTAAATTCTCAGTCCTTAGCAGGACACTGCCAAAATAGACTGACAGTTTAGGGCATGAGTAATGAGGATGGAGAACAGCAGAGCAGCATGCATGGGGTCACAGTGACCAGAAGGAAATCTGGGCCCAAACACAGGTCCAGTATAGACCCCCTTAGCCAGTCTGCCCATGCTGGGGAGGCAGGAGAAGGAAAATTGTCTTGGGTCTTGAATCACCCTCTGTTGGCCACACTGGAACATGAAGGAGAGGTAAGAGTCAGGGATGGCACCTGGACTTCTGACTTGGGCAAATGTTTGCATGTCATTCAGTGAAACAGAGAGGAGATAAGGGGTAGCCCTGGGGAGAGGGCATGAGACAGCACAGTGAGCTCACTTCAGACATGCTGAATTTGACGCACCTAAGAGACTTTGAACTAAAGACTTCTGAATGCACTTCTCAACCAGCACCTCTTACCTGTCCAGCGTCCCCTCTCAGTACTCACCCTGGGCAGATCCTGTAAAGAATCATGTTCTCTTCGCAAATACAGTCTTTGCACATGCAATTCCCACCACCCAGAATTCTCCCCCAACACCACGCCACCCTATCTCTGTCCCAACCAACCAATCTTCTCATCCTTCAAGTCTTGGCTTGGGTACCAGGACCTCCTGGAAATGTCCCTGACCCTCCTCCTCCCCCAAGTTCCACCTTAAGTGTCCCTCTGTTTCTTCTTGCCTTTAACTCTGCTTCCCAATCATTATCTACGACAGGGTTGCAATTATCTGTCTTTTAGTCTCTTCCCTCAAGATGCCCTAAGATTGATGGGGAGGAGGGGTGCTCATCAATGTGTCCCTAGTGCTTGGTTCAGTGCCTGGCACATAATAATGGCTTAACAGAAGGTCTCTGTGACAAAGAGAAGCCAGCACACATGGTACATACAGCACTATTCACCTCACAGTTGATGTCACTTAACATCTTAACATCACTTGAACATGGGTTCAAAACTCCAACATGTTTTGAAATAGAAAGCTAAGCTCTCTCCTAAATCTGAAAATTTTCTGATAGGCACTGCTAAGAGCAATATGATACAATAACAATTTCTGGCATATGCAGCTCATTTTAACAGATGCCAATATGACATACAGAAAGCTGTCAGGCCTGCTCTGAAAAGGAAAGTCAGCCAGTTCATGTTCCACTTGCCAAATTAATTTCATTTGACATTCAATTTGTATCCTAAGGTACTGTGGATTTAAAACCACAGATTAGAGAAGTGTTCCATCTGACAAAATCAGATCCTCAAGTTATTTTTATTATGAGTCGGGCTACCTTGACAGGGATATCTCCAATCCATCTAAGAAATATATTCATTGATTACTTTTTTCATTTTTTTACTGTTATGTGAGTCACCATACAATACATCATTAGTTTTTGTTGTAGTGTTCAATGATTCATTCATTATAAGACCCAGTGTTCATTATAACACATGATTTTAATTTTAAATAAAATTCACTTTCTCCTCTTTCTTATGCCTCTTGAGTGAAGAGTATGCATCAGGGGTGCCTGGGTGGCTCAGTCATTAAGCGTCTGCCTTCAGCTCAGGTCATGATCTCAGGGTCCTGGGATTGAGTCCCTCTTTGAGCTTCCTGCTCAGGGAGCCCGCTTCTCCCTCTCCCTCTGTCTGATGCTCCCCATGCTGTGTTCTCCCTCTGTCAAATAAATAAATAAAAAGCTTTTTTTTTTAAGAGTTTATTTATTTATTTGACACAGAGAGAGAGATATCACAAGCAGGCACAGAGGCAGACAGAGAGAGAGGGGGAAGCAGGTTCTCTGAGCAGAGAGCCCAACGCGGGGCTCAATCCCAGGACTCCGAGATCATGACCCAAGCCGAAGGCAGAGGCTTAACCCACTGAGAAAAAGAAAAGAGCATGCATCAGTCCACCATACTCACAGAAAAAGGAAATAGCAGGAAGTTAGAACTCTATGGGCTTGAGAACAGAAAGGTGACTTGAAGGCACTTGGGTGGCTCAGTCAGTTGAATGTCTGTCCTTGGCTCGGGTCATGATCCCGGGATCTTGGGATGGAGCCCCACATCAGTCTTTCCTGCTCATGCAGAGTCCGCTTCTCCCTCTCCCTTGACCTCTCCACCGCATAGTTCTCTCTCTCTCTCTCTCTCTCATATAAATAAATACATTCTTTTAAAAAAAAGGACCAGATGTCTTCCCGGGTGAATTCTCCCAGACATTTAAAGACTTAGTACCTTTTCTTCTCAAACTGTTCCAAAAAGTGGAAATGGAAGGGAAAGTTCCAAACTCATTCTACAAGGCCAGCATGACCTTGATTCCAAAACAAAGACGCCACTAGAAAGGAGAATTACAAGTCAATATCCCTGATGAACATAGATGCAAAAATTCTCAACAAGATACCACCAAAATCAAATCCAACAGTACTTTAAAAAAATTCTTCACCCCAGTCAAGTGGGATTTATTCCCAGGCTGCAGGGGTGGTTCAATATTTGCAAATCAATCACTGTGATTCACCACATTAATAAAAGAAAAATTGGCAATTTATCGATTAATATGGCATGTCTGTCCATTTGTTCAACTGTACTTTTTCAGCTTTGTGTTTTTATATTGTTATTCACGTGACTAACACTTATGTTTTTATGTCTCCATTTTTTATTTATTTTTAAGATTTATTTATTTATTTATTTGACAGACAGAGATCACAAGTAGGCAGAATGGCTCACGGGGCAGGGGGGAAGCAGGCCTCTCACTGAGCAGAGAGCCCGATGTGGGGCTAGATCCCAGGACCCTGAGACCATGACCCAAGCTGAAGGCAGAGGCTTTAACCCACTGAGCCACCCAGGCACCCCTGTATCTCCATTTTTTTAAATTTAATACAAATGGGATCTTTGCTTTAATTACAACTTCTAACTATTGTTTTTTTATGTTGCTATTATAATCTGCTGCTTTGATAAATTCTCTTATTTGTAGTTTCTCCATTGGTTATCTTGAGTTTTCAAAATATAAAATCAAATTCTCTACAAATAGATTTTGACCTCTCATTTCCATTTGAATGCCTCCAGTTACTTTTTCTTATCTAAAAGCATTGGCTAGGGCGCCTGGGTGGCTCAGTGGGTTAAGCCGCTGCCTTCGGCTCAGGTCATGATCTCAGGGTCCTGGGATCGAGGCCCGCATCGGGCTCTCTGCTCAGCAGGGAGCCTGCTTCCCTCTCTCTCTCTCTGCCTGCCTCTCCATCTACTTGTGATTTCTCTCTGTCAAATAAATAAATAAAATCTTTAAAAAAAAAATAAAAATAAAAAAAAAATAAAAGCATTGGCTAAAACTCTCTCACACAGTGTTATGAAATAGTGGAAATGGTGAGTTCTTCTGCTTTTTTCCTGAGTTTAACAAGAAAGCTTCTAATGTTCTCCTATTAAATAAAAAGCAAACTCTACCTTTGGGATTTTGGCACACAAGTGCACTCACACACACACTCATTCACACACACACACACACACACATAAATTCCTATTTTATTGAGTGTTCTTAATATGAATGAGTATTAAATAATGTCAAATGACTTTTCTGAGCCTGCAATGATGATTATATGATCTTTCTCCTTAGCCATTTTAACATGATGCATTATATTAACAGATTTCCTAATGTTGAACCACCCTAGAATTCTTGGAATGAATTCCGCGTATTCATTATGTATTTTTAATGTGTAATTGGGTTCTATTTGCTAATATTTTGTTTATTATTTTTAACGCATATATTTATAACCGAGATTGTTCTGTTGTTTTCCGGTTTAGAGAGATACCATTGACAGGTTTAGAGATCAATGTTTTAGTCTCTTTGTAAATCAAATTTCCAAGTTTTTCTTTTTTGCTCTGGAGTAGTTTAACCAGCATGAAGATAATGTGATCTTTAACTTTGGTAGAATTCCATGATCTACATTTCTGGAACTAGTGCTTTTTTGCCAGGCAGCTCTTTCACTAGTTCCTCTACTTCTTCCATAGTAATTACTATGGAATCTTTAGGGTATCTTTCTCACTGGTGTCAATTTGATTACATTGCATTTTTCTAGAAATAAGTTCAAACAATTTTTGTAGGAAACTTCATCTAAGTTTACACTTATTTACAGAGGCTTCTACAAAGTAAATCTCGTGTTTTTTAAAATTCTCTCTGTTAGGATGGCTATTGCCCTTGTCACTTTAATTCTGTGTATTTATGCTTTCTTCTTTTTATGTTTTCCACTACATACTAGCTAGTGGTTTGTTAATTTTGTGACTTTTTCAACTTTTGCAATTTGAATTTATTCATAGATTCTACTCTTTTGTTATTGTTTTCTTTTTTTTTTTAAGATTTTATTTATTTATTTGACAGACAGAGATCACAAGTAGGCAGAGAGGCAGGCAGAGAGAGAGGAGGAAGCTGGCTCACCGCTGAGCAGAGAGCCCGATGCGGGGCTCGAACCCATGACCCCGGGATCATGACCTGAGCTGAAGGCAGAGGCTTAACCCACTGAGCCACCCAGGCGCCCCTGTTATTGTTGTTTTCTTACACAATTCTTCTACATTTATCACTTCTTCCCTTGTGCTTTCCCCTGGCTTATTTTTTAAATTATTTACACTACAATTTTATTTTGATTTATTTTTCACTTTTATTCATATAAATATTTCACAATATAAATTTTCCTATCATAACTGTGTTCATAGATCCACAAGATTCTGCTTTTTTACCCTGTGTTTCCTCGTTGATCCAAGAGTTGCTTATTCCAATGTTTTTATGTTTCTAAAAGAAGTCTTTTTAAATTTTTATTTTTATTAGTCTCTTATTCTACTGCCTTGTGGTCAAAAATTATTTTTATTCTTTAGGATTTATGACTTTTCAAGTTTATTTTTTTCTTCATGATCTAAGATGCAATCAGTTTTCATGAATGCTCCTATGCACTCGAAAGGAAGGTATGGAGGCTAACAGGGACCTCAAACATATCAGGTCCTATCCCGAGAACCTGGAAATATATTACTCTATAAAGGAATATAAAAAACGGTCTTTGCAGATATAATTAAGTTAAGGATCTGTAGATGGGGAAATTATCCTGGATTACCCAATTGGGACTTCGATGCCACTATAATCGTCTTTATGAGAGCGGGACTGAGGGAGACTTGACACACACAAAGGAGAAGGGTATGAGAAGATGGGACAGAAAGAAATCTGAAGATGCTGGCCTTGATTGGAAGGATGCAGCCTGCCGACACCTTCATTTTGGTACAGTGAAACGGATTTTGGACTTCTAATTTCCAGAATGCGACAAATGAATTCCTGTTGTTTTAATCCACCAGAACGGTAGGAATTTGTCACAGCAGCCATAAGCTAATACAGAGGTGTTTCCTCTATCAGGTTTCAGAGATTTGTCCATATGTTTATGTTCTAAATTACTCCTTATCTTTCTGGATTTTTTATATTGTTCCTAATTTTTTTTTTTTTTTTCTGCTTGCTCTGTCTCAGATTGAGGGAGATATAGTAAAGGCTCCTATTATTCCTGAGTTTCTACTTCCCCTGCCATCTCCTATTGTATCTCCTGGTAAAAATTTTCTCATATTTCTGGGTATGGAACAATAATCACTATTTTTTTTAAAGATTTTATTTATTTATTTGACAGGCAGAGAGCCAGGCGCGGGGGGGTTGGGGGGAAAGCAGGCTCCCTGCTGAGCAGAGAGCCCGATGTGGGGCTCCATCCCAGGACCCCGATCATGACCTGAGCTGAAGGCAGAGGCTTTAACCCACTGAGCCACCCAGGCGCCCCCATTAATCACTATTTTATCTTTATCCTGTATTGTAGCCTTTAGCATTATAAAGTCCCCTTTGTTCTTTTGGATGTGGGATGTGCTTTGTCAACAGCATCATGTGAATTCTGCTTTGTTAGACAGTTCTAAAATCCTTTTTGGGGCACCTGGGTTGCTCAGTCAGTTATGCATCTGCCTTCGGCTCTGGTCATGATCTCAGGGTTCTGGGATGGAGCCCTGTGTCAGGTTTCTCTGTTCACCGGGGAATCTGCTTCTCCCTCCCCACCTGCCACTCCTCCTTGCTCATGCTCCTCTCTCTCTCTCTCTAGTAAATACAAAAAAAAAAAATCCTTTTCTTTTATAGGTGAATTAAACTTACATATTTATTAATATAATCATATACTTGGCCTCAGTTCTGTTAAATGGGTACAGGCAGACATACAGCCATCCACTTACATGGTCTGCTTTATTTGCTTGCATTTTCTCTTTCTTTTGGTGCTTAAGACAGCTTATGTATTTGCTCTATGGTTACTTTTAGAATAATACCTTTATATAGTAACTGAATCCCCTCCCTTCTTGGGGATACTGCCTATCACTTACCTATTATGAACAATATTGGAATTTGCTAGAAATCTTTTCTTTCTCCTTCCCTCCTGCTCCTTCAGAACCTAATGTGAAATAATAGCTTTTTTCTTCTAACCAACACCAATCAGCAAGCTAGTCTCCGTTCCATATGTTCTTCATCTTATCTCCCCACTTTTGATAATTATACAAATAGCTATAGTTTTTTATAGTTATATTGTTCCTACCGTGCAGAGAAGATAAGCATTGTATAATGACTACCTCCATTATGTCCATCATTTAGTCATGGTACTAGAGATAATCAGGGACACCTGGGTAGCTCAATGGGCTAAGCCTCTGCCTTCAGCTCAGGTCATGATCTCAGGGTCCTGGTTCTCTTCTTAACAGGGAGTCTGCTCCCTCTCTCTCTCTCTCCCTCCAGCCCTGCCTACTTGTGATCTCTCTCTCTCTCTTTTCTCTATCAAATAATTAAATAAAATCTTTATTTAAAAAAGATAAAATCAATTCCCCTTGAATATAGAAGTCAAAACTCAATTTCCTAGATTAACTTACAGCCTTGGACACAAACAAGTGACTAAGTTCTGCAATCAGAACTTTGATCCAGAGGTGTGGAATGTTAGGAAGCCACTGTGCATGGACCTGCCATTTCTGCTGAAAAAGCTAGTGGCCTGGGCATCCAGCTTCCACACGTAATGATGAAAGAGAAGTTTCCCAATGATTTGAAGGTCATGTTCCTGAGGCAGAAGCGGCATTGATGCTGTTAGCAGTGGTAACTGCAGTAACATCTAATTTTTGGTGTTTGTACTTTGTAGCCATGACCCATATGGTAGAAGTTCCTCAACAGGCCAATTCTCCAACTTGGTTTTGGAATCCTAGGTTTGAGATTATTTCTCTAGCCTCCAGCCTAACATTATTGTGAACTTCCTAAAATCCTCTTCTGTACTTCCTGCCTCGAGTAGATACTGTTGATTGTATCCAAACGTCCTGACTTGAATCATACCTGGAGGGTCACACATCTTCTACTATTTTTGTAGAGATTGAATGATATACATTATGCTAGCACACTGAGCAGACACTCAACAGTGCTCAGCAAGGATTCGTTTCCCTCTGGGTTCCTGAGCAGGTAAATAAGGAGGTACACAGGCAGCCAGTTGAAGTTTCTGAAATAGATCTGCATTTTTAAAAGACATATTCAAGCACTGGACATGGAATGTCCAAACTTCAAATGTTTCCTGGAATCTCCCTGGTCTATTAAACTCAGGAGCAAAGGTAATAAGGTTTATATACATGACTGGCTATATAAGTCATGGGGCCCACGGCAATATGAAAATGCAGGGTCCTTAAAAAAAAAAAAACTATAATGGGGGAGTGGTGGGGGCTCCTGGGTGGCTCAGTCGGTTAAGTGACTGACTCTGGATTTCAGCTCAGGTCATGACCTTAGAATCGTAAGACTGAGTCCTGCATGGGACTCCATAGTGGGCAAGGAGCCTGTTCAGGACTCCCTCACTCCCTCTGCCCACAACTCCCCTCCCCCCAGCTTACACAGGCATGCACACATGCATGCACACATGCTCTCAGTCTCTCTCAAAAAAAAATACTATATATATAATTAATTCAAGATGGCAACAGCAGAGCATTAAACCAACCACAGGGCAATTCTAAGCTTGCATGCCCATGAAGCTTGCCATGTCCATATGAAGCACTTCTGATCTCTTTCTCATCTGTTATTATTAAGAATAGAGAATATGACAGGGACATCCATATCCCTCCATTGCCACCCTTAACCTCTGTTTAAAACAAGCAAGCTGTGATATTTATATGTCACAGTTGGCCACAACAAAAGACTTTCCAGCCAACCATACAAAATTACTTTAGTGTGCAGTTACATATCAAAATTATAATTACAAAATTACATTAGTGGTACAAAAACACGTATTCACTTTAAGGGAAAAGTATACAAAATTGCATGTTCACTTTAAGGCAAAAAGTGAAATATGTGTGCTTACCTTAAACATTGAAAGACATAATGTCAACACGAAAAGGAACCAGATAGAATTCAAGCCCACTGGGGTTATAGTTGGGGAAACTGCCTGCCTAGAGAGACCCAACCAGTTAGTGCTGAATGGAGTATGGAACCTCTGGCTCCTGGAATCCAGTTTAAATCTGCCTCTTTTATCTGGCACCATCTCCCTTCCCGTTCATCTCAGAAGCACTGCATGGGTTCACCAGTTTCCCCCCATCCCATACATGAACATCCACAAAAAAAGTAAGGATACCAGAAAACAAAAAGAAATTCAATATTAAAAAACTTCAGAGCTTAAACGGAAGAAGTTTCTATCCACATTAAAACAAATTTTCTTTTTAATTACAAAATCTATCTGTAATCATTTGAACTGGATAAATTTAAAGATGATATCCTACTTATTTATCAAATCTTACTCCCTCAAATTATCATTTTCTATCATTTCTATCCATTCAGTTATTTTTTTATCCTGGAGCTCAAATCATAGTTCGGGTCATTTAGGTCAAAACTTACATACCGTCTACTGGAATTATATAACTATGGAATTTTTAAAAATGTTTTATTATAAGCAGAACCCGAACCTAAATACTGAAAACAGGTGAAATTTCTCAGAGAACTGGCCTTTTTAGAAGTAAGGAAATAGTCATTCAATTCTCTGTATATGGAAAATAGAAAATCAATGTGCAATAATCCACTTCCACTGGAATTTCCTTTGTATTTTGTTTATGTTGATTTGACCAACTTTCCTTTTCCTTATATTTATTTACTTCTGCTGTCAGTGTTAACTCATTAAGTATTTGGGGGTAGGGAAGGTATCATACATGGACAGCATTTCCCTATGAAATGGCCATATTTCTGAATTAGTGATGAGCTACCTTGTAGTACTTCATTTCTCTCAGACTAATACACATTTTGTTTATTCACTTTTCAATGTGGAGAAAAAAATTCCAGAAATCTTTTGGAAGTAGTCCAGGCTTCAACATACACTACCCATTTTCTACTTAAAGACATAAGCATATAACAGCTCAAGGGGAAGATGTTATGTGCATTTCTCATGCACTTGATAAAAGCTACATAAATTACATCAATCCTTTTCTTTGTAGTACTACAAATAAGATCATTAAAACTATTGATGGCTGATTTTCCTGGGCCACAGGAATTGCTTAGTGATATCTAATATACCCAGTGCTCTGTAAATAATCTTTAAATTTTAATGCTCTGCTACTATTGAGCTGTATATTGAAAGAAGAAAAATTTGTTTTTCCAATACAATTAAAATCCCCATGAATAACACCCTGTTAGAAATTCCTAATAGACCATGAACTCTTGGCTATTTAATTTGATTGTCCAAATTCAGAGATTCCCAAGCCAAGCTATGGTAAATGTCGATTCCAATTATGCATAAAAAGTCTCTTAGCATGCCAAATTAGCTAACCAGTTAACTCTGCCAACCAGGACAACAGCCTTCTGTCTAGTAATGGGCAGAGTCCGTCTACTGCAACACCAAAGCCCGTTATGCCAAAACTTCCTCAAGACCTCCAAGAACTCACAGAACTCTTTGTCACCACCTCTCCACCTGTCATACACCCATCATTCCGCCCCGCCCCTTACCTTGGCCCCGCCTCCTCGCTCGGGCACGTTTTCCACGCCCCCCCCTGCGTTCAGCCAATAGCTGGTGCCGTTTGTGGGAGCGGGCCTTCCCTCCCAGCCAATGCAGGAAGTCCTTGCTGTCCTGGTCCCGCCCCTGCCAGGAGGTCCTGCCGGAAGATGGCGGCGGCCGCGGAGTTGACGCTGCTGGAGAAATCCCTGGGGCTGAGTAAAGGGAACAAATACAGCGCTCAGGGCGAGCGCCAGGTGAGAAGCGGGGCGGCGTGGAGGGGAAGAGGTGGGATAAGAGCGGGCCCTTTGAACCCAGGTAAGATGGGCAGGCCGGCAGAGGCGGAGGAAGCGGCTCTGCTCCCCACGTGTCTGCGCCGCAGGGCGGGCTGGCTGGCGTCTCTCGGTCTCCTGCGGCCCTGGCTCCTGAGGGTTTCAGGGGTATCTGCCTTGTTCCGCGTTGCCTGAACTTTTCCTCCTGGGAAATTGTCGTCTGTTTTAGGAAAGCGAGGAGGGCCCTCAGAGAGCCCTTAGGCCGATGTGAGGACCCCGTATTTGGGTTCAGTGACAGCACGTACCGTAACCTTAGTTTTCATTCAGTGTCCAGCGGCTACTCCGGAGAACTAACCGGTGTCAGGTAGCACTGTGCTGGGACTGGGGAATGCAGCAGTGATTGAGAAGACGGACGCACTCCTTCCTCCCAGGAACCTTGGCTTTCACCTGGGTAGACAAAGATTGCTGCTGTTTTAATTACAGTAAGTGATAAATGCTACATTGAAGCCGAGATGGCCGAGAGAGCACATACTTGGTCTGGGTCCAGTGTGGGAGATTCAAGGAAGGTTTTTCAGAGTACAGGTTCTGTGTGACACGTGCAGAGAATGAAGGGGAAGGTTAATAGAGTATGAAGCTGGTAAGATATAAGGACTCAGATTTCTCAGGACAGTGAAGAACATTTGTGTTTCATTCATAAACGTTGTTTAACGTGGTTGGAAAGCATTAGAAAATGAGAATGATTGTAAGGAGACTACTTTGGATAGGTAACATTTTTGCCTCCTCCTTGAGATTTTTTCCATGTGATGTTTATTTTTTGTTTTTAGTTTTTCTGTTCTTCATTTGGTTTATTTATTTATTTATTTATTTTTCAAAGATTTTATGTATTTATTTGACACAGAGAGGTCACAATTTGGCAGAGAGGCAGGCAGAGGGGGGGGGGTAGCAGGCTCCCTGCTGAGCAGAGAGCCCGTTGTGGGGCTGGATCCCAGGACCCTGAGATTGTGACCTGAGCTGAAGGCAGAAGCTTTAACCCACTGAACCACCCAGGAGCCCCTCGTTTGGTTTATGTTAAAAGCAGTCCTAGTGTAGTTTTTACACGTAAGTTCAACTGAAGCCTAGGAAGGTCTTGGGGCTCGCCTAAGATGAACCCACTGATTGGAGGCCAGGCCACCTGCTTTTGCTTTTTCCCCTGGCCTCATGCTGATTCCTTTCTTTCACCCACTGCTCCCTAGTTTGGTTTCTGTTTTTTAGAGAACATTGCCAAGACATGAGTCTTGCCTTCAGGAAGCTTACCTAGTATGAGAAATAGTCATTGGCAATTAACTTAAGGCAGGACAGAACATCTACTTGTTATGCCCAAGTTTCGTGTCCAAGAGACCACCAGGAGCCAACACCAATGCAAGCACACGAGGGTTTATTTGACAAGCTTAAGCTTGGGCCCAAGTATACCCAACACAGCGGAGTAGGGACTTGGACCCCGAACCAGATTACGGTCAAGAGTTTTTAAAGACAGAGTAGGGGTAGACTTGGTAGTAGGTGATTGGGCCACGATCGCCATCCCTGTGTTCTTGTGATTTATTATAGTGTTAAGCTATCCTATTTCTGACATGATTTATTACAACATCAAGCCATCCTACTCCTGACTTGACTTATTACCTCGTTAAGCTATCCTATTCCTAATTGGTTTTTGGTATGCTGTGTTGTTTTCAAAACCTTTGGTCAGTCTTCCTGGAGCCAGGGGTCATTTACCAGTCACAGAGCCCTAAGATGGCTGCCAGGGCCAAGATGGCTGTACTTATGTCAAGGCTAAACTTGAGGTGGGTACAGCCTTGTTTTTCTTGGCCTCCACATACTAAACAGAGGAGACGTTGCTGAGGAATGTGGAGGAGAAAGTTAATTTTGACTGTGAGAGTGAATTCATAGTAAACTTCACAGAAAAGCTGGTGTTTAAAGCGTGTGAGACCAAAATTATGAAACATTGGGAAGTTTGGGACAAGGAGTAGACCAATATGAAAAATACTACAATGTGAAATAAGCCCAAAATTATAGTTTGAGGGTAGTTGTGAGGGCTTTGTGGAGTTCAGAGTGTGGTTTCTTATTTTAATTGAAACTTTTTTGGTGAGGGGGGATCTTAGCAGAGGGCAGCTATTAAAAGTTTCTATTTCTATTTATATGTTTGGTGAAAGGGATGGGAATAAATAAAAATATTCGGTCTGTTTTTGGTGGGGAAGAGACAACTGACAGCAGTAAGCCAGCAATGGTGTGAAAATGTTGGGGTTTGGGAGCAAATTGTCTAGAAAGAATTCTTGAACCATCTTTCGTGCAAAGGGGGTGGTTTTATTTAAGCATAGGGACAGCACCCATGGGCAAAAAGAGCTGCACAGGAGTTGTGAGGAGTGACTGATTATATACTTTCAAGTTGGGAGAGGTCTAAGGATAGCATTAGTCTCGAATCTGGAAGCAAGGTTTCCAGGATCTTGCAGTGCTAGCTCTTGTTAGGAAAAGATCTTTTATTACTGTCTAGTAAAACCTTAGTCATGAGACCTTTCAGACATATATCAGTGGGCCATATGCTTGGAGGTTGAGTACTAACATATATCCTGGGGGGTAGAGATAAAGAAGTTTTGAAAGGGATTTTTATTTGTTAAAGAAGACTTACAGGATTCTGGAGGTCAGGCTTCTCTTAAGCTAAGGTTGCCTTTTGCCTTTAGCAAAATATTAACATCGATGGAGGCAGTTGAGTTCCTAGAGGAATGTCACTCTGCCTGTCTCGAGGACTTGTCATTGGGCTGTAAGTTCTAAGGAAATTTAGTTTTTTTCTTTAGCCTTTGTTCTCCACATCAAGTAATAAAGCATTCTTTGCAACATTACCAGTTATACAGTAGTCACCCATCTGTGTATCTCCTCCCCATCCATGGTTTCGATATCTGTGGTTTTGGTTACCCGTGGTAGCCATGTCTAGAAAAAGATGATTGTCCTTCTAACGTAGTATCAGAAGGTCAGGAGTAGCCTAGCACTGTGTCAAAATGCCTACGTGATTCACCTCGCTTCATCTGATTATATAGGCATTTTGAAATCTTGCATCATCACAAGAAGAGTGAGCACAGTAGAGTAGAATATATGGAGAGAGACCAACCTCATTCACATAACTTTTATTAGAGTATATTGATATAATTGTTCTACTTTATTATCAGTTATTGCTGTTAATCTCATACTACAGTGCCTAATTTATTACTTCAACTTTATCATAGGTATTTATTTATAGAAAAAATATAGTATATGTAGAGTTTAGTATGGTACATCAGCACATTATAATATTACTTACTAGCCATCGACGATGATTACTTAGAAGACCATGGCATCCTAAAATGAATGTAGAAAAAGTACATATCCCACAATTGCAACTACATAAGATTTGTGTACTTTAGGCTATAGGAAGGAAAGAGAAGGGACTTTCAAGTCAATCTTACCTTATCCAGACCCTGATTTTGCTGTGACAAAGAAGGTGACCTTGGTTCTTTGTCTGTAAGATGATAATGAAATTACTCACCAACTTAGAAGATGTCATGAGGAGGTTAATTGGGAAGGGTTTTTTTGTTTGTTTGTTTGTTTGTTTGTTTTTAAGATTTTATTTATTTATTTGACAGACAGAGATCACAAGTAGCAGAGAGGCCAGCAGAGAGAGAGAGAGGAAGGGAAGCAGGCTCCCTGCTGGGCAGAGAGCCCGATGCAGGGCTCAATCCCAGGACCCTGGGACCATGACCTGAACATGACCTGAACATCATGGCAGAGGCTTTAACCCACTGAGCCACCCAGGGAAGTTTTTGAGTCAGAAATGTAGGATGGTGGATCATTTATTTTTACAAATAATGCTCTTTAGAATTAAATGTCATTTCTCCTACACGCTCATTGATTGCAAATTCTTTCTGTTTGTTTTTCTTTTTTGTTTTTAAAGTATCGCATACCTTCAGAAAAGCAAATAAATTTCAATGAGTTAACACAAAGTGAACACAGGTAGGTAACCACACAAGGAACCAAACAACAAGAAATAGAATAGAACCAGCATCCCCAGAGGGTTTTTTTGTTTTCTTGTTTTCTTTCAGTGCATTTTTTAAAAGGATATTATTCGTGATCTTAGAGGTGGAGGCTTCATTTGAATGTGAAGGCAAAAGTGAAAATTCTAGGAGCTAAGTAGTAAATGGAAAGTAGGTTTGAAGTGGAAAATCAGAGAGTGGCTTTCATTACTTCCTTGGACTTGTAGGAGGTAACCTTTGAATCTGTATCTGTAAAAGGTTAATATCTTTGTATACTTTGCAGAGTCCTGTTGACCTATAGGTGAGCATGAAAGGGCCCTGCAAAGTGTAAATCACTTTACAAATACAAGGTACTATTTAGTGACTGCAGAAATCAGCCAGTCTTCCCAAGAAAATAGGCTTTTTTGGTTTGTTGGGTCGTTTAGGTTGTATATTGTATATTGTTACTTGGTCAGTCTCCCCATCAGATGATACCTTCCGTTTTTTAAAAATTTCTCATTGTGCTTTAAATTTCTTGGTTGTGCATCAAGAACATTTAAATTAATTGTCAATTTCTTATAATCTGAGTCTTTGTATTGCTGTTCTAATAAGGGAAACAAAAACTGGACTATTTTTCAGATGATTACCTGAAGCCCAGACTATTATCAATGGCCCCAATTATATTTTGCAATGTTTTTTAGATATAAAATACTGGCCAACAGTGACTTCACTCCAAATGATTCGAAAATTGGTAGATACGCGATTCATGGCAACCAAGTCATTGTCACAGTCCATACCTGTGTTAACAAGATATAATTATATTAGATCGCTTATCACTAAAACCAGCCCAGATCTCATTTGGTAGTTCTAACTATATTGACATTAAGTCAGCATTACTGTAATCATATCCCTTTGTTATTATAGAAGTCAGGTTTATTTAAGTATGTTCATCTTGCTAAAAGAGGATATTGGTAATCTTGATCAGAATTAATACAATATTATTGGGATTTCTGTTTTTTCCTCTTGTGTATGCATGATTATGAATTAATGTAGAAACATTGATTTTTGCAATGTTACTACTGGTTTCACTTGAAGCATCTGTTATCAAATTGTAAATAACATCTTAACTACAATTTTCCTGATTTTCATTTGAATATCTTAGTATCTTAGAGTAGAATCCTAGGGCATTTGAAAAACCAGTGAGGGATTTAGCAAGTCCTTAGAACTTGAGGTCCTGTTGAGATCTGTATTTTAAATTTATCAAAAGAATTTTTTTTCTTTTTAAGATTCCAGTTCTTCAGACAAACAATGGTCCAAGTCTAACAGGACTCACTACTATAGCAGCTCATCTTGTCAAGCAGGCCAACAAAGAATATTTGCTGGGGAGCACTGCAGAAGAAAAAGCAATCGTTCAGCAGTGGTTGGAATACAGGGTAACTCGGGTAGATGGACACTCCAATAAAGACGATATTCGCACTCTTTTGAAGGTATTGTGACTTCTCTTTAGAGGTTAAAACGCATGAACTGTTTGTAGCAGGAAGCTCTCTCCCCTGGGATTCACTAGCCGAAGCCATTGGCCTTCTTGTTTCCTTCTACCTCAGGGTAATTTGTACCTGTTGTTACCTGTGCTGGAAACAGACTCTGCCTGCCCTCCCCCTTCAGATCTCAGCTCAGATGTTCCTTCCCCAGAAATGTTTTTGACCACCTCTCTCTAACATATGTGGGTCCTGGTTCTATATGCTTTTTCTTTCTAACACTCATCACAGTCAACCATTATTTGTATGATTCTTTTTTTTAATGTCTTAATACTTAGTTTCTCCACTCAGCAGTAAAGTACTTTCTCGAAGGCAAGAAGTAAATCAGAATCATTGGAGCTACTGAAAAAACCTGTTAGATTGATCTGGAAAAAAAAAAAAAAACAACACATTTTTTTCCTTCAGACTTACTGCTTTAAGATTTGTACTTTCTTTCCAAAGAAGCAAAATCAGAACAAAAGAATCTATTGATATAAGGTATAAGCTGAATATGGCTCCAGAGTCACCAGCAGTGAGAAACAATCTAAATGATATTTTTTTATTAATTATTTACATTAAAATAAAGCATATCAAAAGAAAATTTTTTTAATAGAAGCTTAGAATTTGAAGGAACCTTAGAGATATCCAGGTAACCACATATCACTGCAGGAATCCCTTCTGTTTTGTAATTTTGTTCCCATTATAATATAAACTGGTAATATAAGTTGTGAAAGAAGGTCTCATAGAACTGAAAGCTTTTCATTGATCGCTCTGGGGGAAATGGTTTAAGCTATATTTTTGAAAGATATCATCAAGAGAACTGATAAAAAATGAATTTCCAACCTTGTTCCTTTATAGGTCTATCCTGACCAACTATACGTGCTTAATTAATATCCATACTGATCCCTCCCACTGTCCTCTGCCATGCTCAGCAGCCTTTCCAGAGCAAAGCAAGCGTGTCTTCCCTTTAAGTGAATGTGGGATTTCAGGCAAATAAAATATAACTATCTCTTAAAATTTTCCAGAAACAAGGATAGTAATGAAGTACTTCATTCTGAAAGATGTGAACAGGATTTCTCCAAATTAGGTTTATAAGTTCAAAGTTGTATTCAGAGATTGGGTATTAAGAACATGGAAGTACTTCCACCAAAATGTTGTATCTGGGATATGTAAATATTATTTGAAATTTCAGTGAAGAGAATCTGACTAGAGATATTGCCACTTTTGAAGTGTGTAAGGAACAGGTTATTTGGTTGTCATCTTTGCTCTGCCAGTTTCCTTACTTGTACCTGTGCTGCTAGGCCTGTTGCAGTTCTAAAGGCAGTGGTACAGTGACCCAGTAGACACAGTCTTTGCCTCTACAGGGCTTAGACCAGTGGGGGAGACAAATGTATGTATAATGGACTGCAGTGTGATTTTTGGCCATATGAGCATAGATGAGAAAATGTTGTTTTCTGTTTTTCTTTTGCTTTTTGCTGTTTTTATCTTAAAGGCAGTATATACTTGTTAATAGAAATTTTTTTAAATATAAGGAAAAAAACTCTCAAGCATTAGTAGTCCCACCAAGAGAGAAGTGCTAATAACACTTAAACTTGGTCGTCAGATATTTATTGAAATCCCTTCATGTTCTTTCCATGCTTTTCTTTTCCATATAGATATGTGTGTGTGTGTTTTAAAAGTGAGCCGCTATTGGCTGCTGTAACTTGCATTTTTTTTGTTCACTGACAGTTGCGAACGTCATTTCATGTCCGCAAAATATTCATTGATGCTGTCTTTTTGATAACCTGTTTGTATTGCCTCATGTAGGTATACCAGGATTTAAATAATTTTTAAAAATTTCCTTGTATGCATTCTTTGCCCATTTTTAATATCACGCTATTTATCTTTGTATTACTTAGTTTCTTACTCTCTAAAGTTCCATTTCAGGCTAAAACCGCTATTCTAAGTTTTAAAATGGCTCATAATTAAGGTAATATATAATTTCAAAATGACAGGCATTACAAAACACTAACAGTTTTTGCATCTAGATGGGGAATATATATATAGCTATTTATTACTTGCTTTTTCAATGTTATTAATAAGTTTAATACTAATTAGGAAACAAAACCTCAGGTAGAATGCTGTAGGGGCAAATGTTTGTTAAACTTTGGTAGTGGCATGTGAAAGATTTGTTTAAAACAAATGAATATTGAATGTTCTGTGAATATTCTGAATATATGAAATTCTGTGATATGGCAGAGAAGATTTGAATTATATCACTAATCAGAAAAATTTTAATTTTATTTAATTTTATTTATTTATTTTTTCTTAAAGATTTTATTTGACAGAGAGAGGTCACAAGTAGGCAGAGAGGCAGGCAGAGAGAGGAAGGGAAGCAGGCTTCCAGCTGAGCAGAGAGCCTGATGCAGGGCTCGATCCCAGAGTCCTGGGATCATGACCTGAGCTGAGGGCAGAGGCTTAGCCCACTGAGCCACCCAGGTTCCCCAGGAAAATTTTAATTTTAAAGACATTTTAAAGACGACAACCTTGAGAGTCTCTATAACAAAAACTTACGCATGGATTTTGTTTTAAGAAAATATGCACTGTACAGAGCAGTGTTCAGTTACTAGTTTAGACGTTTTTTAAAAATGCTTCTTAAAATTAAATTGAAGATATGTTTATTTTATTCTTAACTTTATCCAGGTTGTTTCATTTGAAAACACTTGGAGAGAAATCATCTCCATTCACAGATCACTCTAGAATTTAAGTGGTAGCTCCTTATATGCCAGTCTATTTCACCCTCCGTACCCAAATTTTATTTTGATTTTTCTGCATTTGTCTATTTTTATCCAATTCCTTTATGCCCTCATCTGTACCAACCCTAGCAACTCCATGTTTATATAGCGTTTTGAAAATTACTGTCTTTAGATGAAGACATGGGCATACTCAAAGAGATTAAATTCAATTCAGCAAATACATGGAACTACCATGTGCCAGGTATTTGGGATGTGATTTGAGAAAACAAAATGTTCTCTACAGTTTAAGGCGTTTTTCTGGAATAAATGCTATTGACCACGGAGCAGTGTTCTGTAACTAGTCCTTAGAGGAGGAGCCTGTGAGAAGACCTGATAATAAACCATGTAACTGATTTATAAACCTTTGTCTAAAGGTTATAGGAATCTTTTGTTTCATTTGATTTGAATGCAACTTAATCAATGCATCCTGAATTCCTGTGCTGTTAAATTATTTGTTAATTTTGAGAGGAACCCAAAGTATTCATGTGATTTTTTTTTTTTTAATCTACATTTTTTATTTTCTCTGGGAGGTAATTGATTAATTCATGTTATTCTGTCAGACTTTACTTCTGATTTGGATTAGGATTTCTTAAGCTTTTTATTTCATTTTTTAACATGTACTTTAATTCTTTTTTTTCTTCAAAACTGTTTATTCACCATTGAGGGAGCTCAGTGCTTAGAGGTATTTTGTTGTTGTTGTTGTTGTTAAAGATTTTAAATGAATTCTTTTGTGTATATAACTTAACATTGCCTTTTGGTGATTGTGGTCTGGAGAACAAATGGCAAAGGACTTTCTGTAGGTTTAAGTGGTGTTTAAAACTGGAGTCTTTTGAGGTGCCTGGCTGGCTCAGTGGGTTAAGCCTCTACCTTTGGCTCAGGTCATGATCTCAGGATCCTGTGATCAAGCCCCATATTCAGGCTCTCTGCTCAGCGGGGAGGATGCTTCCCTCTGCCCCCCTGCCTGCCTCTCTGCTGACTTGTGATCTCTGTCTCTCTGTCAAATAAATAAATAAAATCTCTAAAAACCAAAAACACCTGGAATCATTTAGGGTAGCTCAGTTGGTTAAGTGTCAGACTCTTGGTTTGGCAGGTCATGATCTCACATGTTGTGAGATGGAGCCCTGCATGGGGCTGCACAATCTGCATGGCATCTGCTGGAAAATTCCCTCCCCCTGCCCCTCCCCCACACCCATGCCTGCATTCTTTCTCGCTCTCTCAAATAAATTAATAAATATTTTTTAAAAAAACTGTGGAGTCTTACAGGTATTGGAAAAACTAGATCTCCAGTTATAAAACAATGAAGTTGAAGTTGGAATGTTACCTTACATGATATATAGAAATTAACTCAAAATGGATTGAAGTCCTGAATGTAAAATGTAACACTATAAAACTCTTAGAAGAAAACTTAGGGAAAAAAAAATCATGTTATTTGATTTGGCAGTGATGTCTTGGATATGACACCTAAAGCATAGGCAACTAAAGTAAAAATGGATAAATTGGACTACATCAAAATTTTAAACATCTCTGCATCACTGGACATAATCAACAGGGTGAAAAGTCAGCCCATGGAATGGGAGAAAATATTTGCAAATCATGTGACTGGTGAAGAATTAATATCTAAAATATATAAAAAACTCCTATGGCCAAGCAACAAAAAAACAAAGAACCTAGTTAAAAATGTAAAATGGTGCAGTTGCTATGAAAAACAATATGCTGATTCCTCGAAAGATCAAAGAAGAATTAGTGTGTGTGTGTGTGTATGTGTGTGTAATAATATTACTTACGGATATATACCCAAAATAATTCAACGTGGGCTTTAAAGAGATGTATGTACACCCACATCCATAGCAATGTTATTGATGATAGCCTAGAAGGGCCCATTGGCAGATGACTAGATAAACAAAATGTGGTATATATATAAACAATGAAATTCTATTTAGCCCCAAAAGGGAAGAAAATTTTAACTCAGGTTAACAACATGACTGAACCTTGATGGTGTTATGCTAAGTATAAGCTAGTCACAGAAAGACAAATGCCCTATGGTTCCGTTTACCTGCGGCATCTGAAGTTGCCAATTCATAGAAACGGAAAGAGTGGTAGTGGGTCTGGGGTGAGGGGGGAAATGGGGAGTTGTTTAATAGAATAGAGTTTTAGTTTTGCAAGGTGAAAAAATTCTGAAGACTGGTTATACAACAGTGTGAAGACCCCTGATATTGTACTGAATTATACACTTAAAAGTGGCTAAGATGGAAACATGATTGTATTACAATTAAAAATTTTTTAATATACATATGTAAAAATACAGCAAACCAATAAATTATAATCCTCTTAAGAGAAATTGTTGAAGAGCTTTTATGTTTTAATGGAAAAAGTAAATGTAACAACATAATTTACAAAATTATTTCTGCCCCCCCCCCAAAATTGGTATCTTTGAAATGCTCATAGATGGCATTTTGAATAGTATTTCTTAATGTTTTCTTATTTCTTTAAAATAAAATTAGACTAATAACATTTACCCTATTTTTAAAAATGAGGTGACTGGTATATGATCCATTCCTTTGAATGAATCTGAATCTATTAATGTCGGATTAAATTTATCAAATTAAAAATGAGTGTTTTGTTTTCTCATAGTCTTCTAAATGTTTGAAGTCCAGTGATATGGTAGTTAACTTTATAATTACTGTCTTCTTTTTTTTTTGGAAGATTTTATTTATTTGATAGAGCGTATACACATGTGCATGAGTAGGGGGAGGGACAGAGGAAGAAGGAGAATCTCAGACTCCGTGCTGAGTGTGGAGCCTGTTGTGGGGCTCAGTCTCACAGCCCTGAGATCATGACTTGAGCTGAAATCAAGAGTTGGATGCTTACCTGGCTGAGCCACCCAATTATTACTTATTTTTCAATTAAAATTTTGTTTCTTATTTGTTTCTTTTAGGATCTTAATTCATATCTTGAAGATAAAGTCTACCTTACAGGATATAACTTTACCTTAGCAGATATCCTGTTGTACTATGGACTTCATCGCTTTATAGTGAGTATTGTTAGCTTTTTTTCTCTGTAATGTTCAGAATGCTTTTTATTTGTCTTAAATCAAATTTGCATTTTCACCTTCTCAAATAAAAATGAATTATTTTTATACAAGGTATGTTATGCCATATTCCTTCTACAGTTCCATCAAATACAGTAGCTTCCTGTTCTTTAAAGTGTTTACTTCCTATCGTTGTTTCCACTCTTGTTCACACCTACTTTTCTTGCCACCCTTTGAGTCTGACCATCATCATCGCCTGGCCCCCATCATCACCATCCCACTCTCCTTCTAACATCTTAATTGCAGTGCCCCATATTCTGTGTAACCTCTAATCCTTAGTTCTTAATCGCTTATGCACTAACCCCATCATTATCTGAGGCAATTGGATTCCTTTGCATTTTCCAGACCCATATACTTTTTCCCCATCCAACTTAGATCCCCTTTTATGTAACTTCTGTAAGTATCTGCAGCTTCTTTGCTCCATGGTGCATTCACCACCCTATGCCTGTAAGTCCCCACCTCTTGTTCAGTTCTAATAAGTGCCTTCAGTCCCATGGCTAGGCTGAGCTCTGTTAGAGTCATCCCAAAGTAGAGATTGGTACCGCTATACATTTATACTATCCAGTTTCCGCCAGGCTCTCCTATAAATCAGCTCTTTCGTTGCTCCCGGGCGTATTCCCAGACCTTTAGTACTTTCCTTAACCCCATCCTTTCACTCCCCCTTTATCTTCAGTCATTATCCCAGAGCCGGCCTCCCTCTTCCACCTAGAAACTGGAGACTGTTGATGCGAATGCCTACATCCAGCCCACTGCGGGCTCGTCCTCTTCTGCCTTGTCCCCTTTCACTGCCCTCTTACTGGACTCACCCTCCTGCCCCGTTTCTGGATCTTGTCCCAAATTTTATATCCTTTCTTTCCCGTATGTGCAATTTTCCCCCTTATCTGGTCAGTCTCTTTATTGTTTTAGTTTATTTACATCTTTGAGAGTGAAGTGCGAGTGAGGGAAGGGCAGAGGCAGAGGGAGAGAGAGATCCTCAGGCAGACTCCCCACTGAATGTAGAGCCCAACTTGGGGCTTGATCCCAGGACACTGAGGTCAAGACCTGAGGTGAAATCAGGAGTCAGACGCCCAACCAATCAAGCCACCCAGATGCCCCCAGTCAGTTTTTTTAAATTGTATCCCATCTTAAATTTATTTACAAACATTATATGGCACTCCCTATGTTCTCCATGCTTTATAAATGTTAACCCATTTAATCCTTACAGCAGCCCCACAAGGTAGGTGCTATTATTATCATCCCCATTTTACAAATGATGTGAGGGAGGCACGGAGAGGTCAGATATCTTCTGTGAGATCACCCAGTTAGTGGCACAGCCTGGTCTGGAAACCAGGCAGTTTGACTCCAGAGTTTGTGCTTCCTTAAGTCTGTCCGCACCTAAACATCTTCCCAACACCCAGCTTCTCCTCGTGGGAAAAAAATAACCCGTACATTTTTCTGTATTCCGCACCTCATGCATCTAATTAATCAGATTCTTTTATTTCCGCCTCCTGGATGCCTCTCTCTTTTCTTCCTGTGATCCTGGGTGACATTGCCCTAGTTCCAGAATTCATTATCTTCTGTCAGAGCTATTGAAATGGCCTCCTGCCACCATTTTCATCCCACAGTCCATCTGCATTGCCACTGGACTGATTTTTCTCACAATTGTGTCTTTCTCAAAAGACTTAAGTAGCTCCTCACTGCCTGGGATGAGTTGACCCTGCCTCCCCGCCAGCCTCATTGCCCTTGTTCTGCCCACACACCCCTCTCTCGGCCGTAACATACTCCCTGGTCTCTCACCTGTGCTCCCTCTCCTCAGGGTCCTCGCGCTGCTTTTCTCTTTGGCTCCCAAATTCGTGCACATTTCAGCAGGTGTCACGCAGCTGCAGCACTGACTTCTGGCGAAGCTCTCTCGGGCTCCTGAAGCATACTGAAGTGCCCTAACCTCTTTCTCTCTCTGTGCCTCACAGACTCCCTCAGCTCTGGTTTGTTTCAGTTTCTGCTGTCATTCTTGGAAAATGTCTGTCTCTTAAATCGTAAACTGCTTGAGCCACACTCCACAGCACCTCATATCTGTAACGCTACCGTCTGACAGAATTCCTCCCGCATGCATAGCGTCTGCACTCTTCTCCGTAAACTGAATAACATAACGCATTCCTCTAGATCTTTCAGTTTACCTCATAACTCGAAAAGAGATGGGGCTAGTAATATATCCTTCTGTGATAGAGAAGGAAACTCGGGCTCGGAACATCAAGTGCCTTGTGCGAAGACACAGCCTGGGTTTTGGAGGAGCCAAAACGAGCTTCATCTGCTGCTGTTGTCACAGTGTCCGGGGATGCCCGTCAGACACC
Source organism: Mustela putorius furo (assembly GCF_011764305.1). Classification (NCBI taxonomy): domain Eukaryota; kingdom Metazoa; phylum Chordata; class Mammalia; order Carnivora; family Mustelidae; genus Mustela; species Mustela putorius. Next base: position 5,540,092 of record NW_025422022.1, on the reverse strand, counting down.
ATCAAATACCATAATGTATGATAATATTTCCTCATCCCCCCTCAAGCTCTAATTCCTCAGTGGATTTACTCAACTTACTAAACATCGTTTCTCTAAAATCCCTAAATGATCGTGCTCAGTTCTTAAATGATCGTGCTCAGTTCTATAACATTTTCTCAGTAACCACCTAATAGGATCTTTCACTCCCTGCTAGTCTCTATTATTACAACTATATTTACTGAGTTCATTATATGTGTCCATAATACTGTTCTTGACAGACATAAATACAAAACCCTATTTTTAAGCAACTGTTGATCTCTTCACAGAGGTAAGACTGTTTCACATGAAAAGAGCTGAATAAAGCAAAGTGCTAATTTCTGGTCAGAATATTATGGAAAACTTAAAGAGGCAAATAGAATAAAGTAAAATGGAGAATCATGAAATTGTCAGAAAAATATCTGCAGGATTTGGATGCCTTTGGCTATTTAAGGGAATTTGTGTTGTTTTAGAAGGCTTATGATAAGTTTGAATATAAATCTTGCCTATAAGTAGAATGACCATCTGATTTCTCAAAACAGTAGTTTTGACAGTGAAAGGAGAGTTACTAATAATTATTGGTACAACCGGAAAAAAGTAGAACAAATGTTCCTTGTACTTCAAAGAGATAAGACTCTATTTTAAGCAAAATAAGGGGACCTAGGAGGATCATGTCTTATTTCTCTTTGTATCCCTTCCAGCTCTGCGCACAATGCGTCTCACAACTAGATGCTTATTGAGATCAGCAATACTCAGCAGTCTCTTCCTCTTTGTACTTCCTGTTTTGGGTTGTATATCTTTATAGTGCAGTCTTTAGTTTATGCTTCAGTATGATTAACTCTAAAACCTTATTCGAATGTGAAGACGGTTTAAGTAGAGCTGAAGTAAATTTGATCACAGCAGCCTTCTCTTATTTTCTAGATTCGAAATATTTTATTAACTTTTAATGTAGAATGGTGACGTGGCACCGTTTACATCATTTCAAAATACAAAAGCCTCTAGCTAAAGAGAATTTGCTGTTATGGTATCTACCTATCTTTATCCCGGCGGCAAATCTACGGTCTTTTAACTAGGAGGTATCCATTGCTTGACTTGAGGGCAAGCCCACTGTTAAGACCATGGCTACTTTCTAGAGGAGCAAAAGAACAACTTCTATCTAACAACAGCACCCTTGTAGGCATTTTTAAAACATTTAAACATGGCACTGCTTAATTTTAAAAGCTTAATATTAGGAGAAATGTCATCTCTAATCCGTTGTGTGATGCTGTCAGCAGGCTAGTGAAGGCCCGGCTTCTTGTAGCATAGAGCTCTTGTTAAGGACAGCATTTCTCCCATGTAATAAAGTGTAACTCTTGCAAACCAAGTGTGTATTTACGCTTTTCTCTGTTCTGGCTTATGCAGGTCATGCAGTAGGGAAAGGAAATATTCAGGAGGAGGGAGCTTTCTGGAACTTCTTGGCCAGCAGTATGAACAAGGTCATAATTCTATAAAGCAAAATAGTAATAGCACAGGCTACAGATTTATTTAATTAGAAGTTCAGGTACCCTGGAGAGCATTTGATTTTCAAGCAGGTTAGAAGTGTTTTTTTCCATGCAGCATGTTAAAACTCGGGTTACATTAACAATATTTAATGATAATGTGCCCAGTTATGTTTCCTGTTTTGGGATGTATATCCCCTTTATATGTAGTGACTAGGATATTGTGAAGGGTATTCCGCTTTTCTTTTTCAAAATAACAGTGAATAGAGTGGTATGTAAACCATTCAGCTCACCGTCCCTGTGCATTCATGAAATGAGTCCATAACCAAAACATCTCTCTCAGCCTGGTCTGTGTGCAGGTAAAGTACAGCTGAGAAATAAACACCTTCTCAAGGAACTCCTCACAGACTCAAAGCTCTGCTGTGATAGACTTGCACAGTGGTGTTAAATGACATCCCTCTAGACTTAGGTGTAAATATATCCAGATGAGAAAAAGGTGATTGTTCAGTATTAAGTTCAGGCAGAGTCATGTGTAGCTCAGGTTGGCTACCTGTTCACATTCACGAGACAGTTTCTTGTATTTTGTTTGCTTTGGCAGCATATTTATTTTTGCCCTCATGCATTCCTTCATTTATTTGTTCCCATTATTAAATACTTAATGTGTAATCAGCACAGTGTACAAAACAGCAGTCAGGGAACCTTCAAGTCATCAGATAATCCCACAGTATTTTGTTTCATTGTGAGCCCAATTTTAGTTGTGGCTAAGTTACTCTAATTATAAGATCTGGTCTCTCTTAATTCCCTTTGAGGAATATTACGTTGTTCTTCCTTTGTGAAACTGCCAGTTAGCGTGGCTGTTTATTATCCTACCAGTGACTCATTGCTTTCTTAAAGTGATTTCACTCATAGATAGCCGTCCCTGTGAACAGACTGTTACTCAAGATTATTGAAATCCTTTGTAGCGTTATGTGCTGCTTGACTATGAGATTGTTATCAACGAAAATACATTTGTTTTGAAGTTAGGAACACCAGTGGAGGTACGTTGTTCTTTTAGAAAGAAAGGAAAAGTACAAGAAACAGCTGCAGTGCAGGCCAGGAGCACCAACTATAAAGAATGTCCTGAAGATAGCAAACCGGCCTCTTGCCCCGATCTGGAATGGGTCACTTAACATGGTGCTCACATGTCTCCGTGGGAAATTGGTGACTAAGAATATCATCTCTTTGGCTTTGAAGGTTCAGACTAGATATAGGGAGACAATATAAGTAAAAAGGGATGATTAGGTAGAAGGAGCCAAGCATCATCGCTATAGACACACTGGCATGGGGGCCAGTAAGAAACAGGAAGTGGTGACTGAAAAGTCACATTGTGTTTCCTGCTGTAAGAAAGGAAAAGAAACTAGCCAACTAGAGAGAGATGCTGGAAGACCAGTGTTGTACGTGAGAGGGCCCAGGGGGGGATTCCATCTAAAAAGTTCTAAAAAATTGTAAGGTTTTTCTTTGCAGGGGAGGGATCTGTTTTGTGTTTGTTTACAGTAAATTCAGAAATAAAATGTCTACCAGAAATGTGGCAGAGATAACAAATTGAGATCAGTTAGAAGCTTCCCAGATTCATGGGACAGGCTCCAGAGTTTAAACTAAGAAGAGGGTAAGTGGTAACCTGAACCTTTTGGGAAAGTTCTTGTGTATTTTTGGCTAACTTTTCTGAGGGAAAATGAACAGATTTACATTCTCTGAAGTAGATCATCTAGTTAAAAATTATTGGAATAAATTGGAAATGTTAGCAGAAGCTTTAGAACCTCTTGGAATAAAACTTACTTTGTACCGTGGCTCCTGGGTGGCTCAGTCAGTTAAGAGTCCAACTCTTGCTTTCAGCTCAGGCCATGATCTGAAGGGATCATGAAGGGATTGTGGAAGGGCGCTCTGCATTTGACTCCATGCTCAGTGGGGAGCCTGCTGGAGAGTCTCTTCCTCTCCCCCCACTCACTTGCTCTCTCTCTCTAAAATAAAAAAACTCAACATTTATTTTGTACCCCCCAAAACCAAAAAGTGACAAGTTCTTTTGTGCCATGAGTCTACTCGTAATTCTTACACTAGAGACTTAGTGTGAAATTTTTAAGTTGGAGAATATTGATTTTGTTGTGTATAGTATCTTGTTTTCGCGAAAGAGGTTTGCTGAAGTTGATTTCAAATATATGTATGTACATATGTGTGTATGTTTGAATGAAGAAAACTCTCCCCCCGTTTCCTGTTAGATTTGTCACTGTGTTTACTAGTGGTTGAGATTTTTTAAAAATCCTGTGTCTTTTGAAGTCAGTGATGAGGTTCTCATATGGGAAAGATTTTGGAAAAAGAATGAAGTGTCAGCTCTTTTACAAAAGGTGTTTTACCTTTCGAAATATAAACTGATAATTAGTTTATTCTGTAGTGGTTGCTTATTTGCCTCCTGTGTACAGACCAGGAATAAGATAATTCTTAGGAGTAAGATAAATCTTAGGAGTAAGATAATTCTTAGGGATAAGATAATTCTTCATATATGAAGCAATGAATTCTCTTTTAATAAAAAGTATGTTTTATATTAAGAAAAGACATTCTTGGCCAGTTTTTTTGAGTAATGTGTTAATTTTGTACCTCCAGGCCATAGATGAACTATATTATAGGCGAAACAGTTATAGTAACATATTTCTGATAACTAGATGTAACCGTATACCGCCTTAAACAAGATGAGTATATTTTTATAATTTGTTTAGCAGCTTATAAGTAAGGACCTACATCTGAAACTTAACTTTTTTTTATGTAGCAAAAGCAGGAGACTCACTACTAATAATTTAGGTAAACTGAGCCAACAGAGTTGGACATCAGAGGCCACCAAAGACAATGTTCAGATAGCAGATATTGATACAATAATATCCTCATATCTAAGGTAAAAAGGAAAGCAGGATGATTTGTATCAATTTTCTTTTTAAATTGCCTCATAGTAAATACGGAATGGGAGTATGAGTTCAAGTAAACATTTATTGAGAGAATACTGTGTGTCTGCTTTTAATTTTATTAATACTGTTTTGTATTCTGCAATACACTTTGCCTACTAGAGTGATTTGCCCTTCAATATTGTTGACTCAGTAACATAGCAGAGTATTTGCCTATAGACATGAATATATGCTAAATTCTGAACAGCCACAAGACATCTGTCTCACTAGGCGTACCTTCCAACAAGCAGCCTGCTAACTCCTGTTTGAACCACAGGAGGGTTTTTTTTTGTTTTTTTTTTTTCTCTTGTGTGAATATGCCAGTCTGTTTTACAGACACTTGTAATAGTAGTTGAGTAAATGTTAATTTAACAACATGAAAAGGAGCCAGCTGCCCTATTCTTAAACATGGGTTATAGCTGTAGTTACTGCCATATTGGCTCTCTCTTTATCTGACAACTCTATGATTCCAGTCCAAGATTTGTCTCAGAGAAAAGTTTCAGAGTCACCTACTCTGGAATTGGAGCCCAGTGAAATGACCGGCACCAACTGTTCTTTTTTTCATCTTTCTCTAACCAAATCTCTGGGCATTCTTGTAGCTTGACAGGAAATTGTGTGACCTACGACATTCACTGGAGATAGAGTTCAGTTTTGTAGCAGACCAAATTGAGAAGGTCTGTTGTTCATCTGAGGCATATGCCACTGGAAATAGCCCTTCCTTCTTGTGTTTGGCAATAATCACTTGAAATTAAGTGGGTCATTGTCTTCTTGAGTACAGTTTTTCCCCTGAGTTTAATAGAAAGGAAGTGTATATTTTTTTCAAGTTTACATGGTATTCCCTTGTTAAGCATGTTAAATCCTAATAAAACTTCCTTTTGGATTTGCTAAAAAATATTGTAGAAAGAACCAATGTCTTAGCCTTTTGAAAGCTATTGTCTTTTCTCCATCTTCCTTTCCGAAAAGTAAAAAACAAAACTCATTCTGTTAGTTTGATGATCAGAGCCAGCGTCCCCAACAAGAAAATATGGAGTCAGAACAGCTAAGATAAAACAGCACTAACATCCTATTTTGCAGCTTAGACAGGATCATACCAACATTCTGCTTTGCAGCCTTTGCAGAAATGACTTCTGCAAAACGTTCTAAAATAAGACAGTTAATCACAGAAGTATTTGTCAATATCACAGGCAAGAGGTAGTTAAGACCTAGGCCCCCAGATGTCAGCAAAAAAAAAAAGACCATCAGCACATGGACATTAACCTAATAGACATATGTACTTGACCAAAGCCCTGATTGGCACGACTCAACACACCCTGATTGCTTAAGAAAGTTCTGCAAAAGAGTTCATAAAACCCCCTAAACTTAGAAACTCTGAGGGCAGCTCACTCAGGCCCCCCTCCCTCTCCAGGAACTTCATACTCTTCCTCAATATTTGCTTTGCTGTCCACCAGTCTTCATCTGGACCTCTTCATTCTTCGAAGCCACGCAGCCTTGGGCACGGAGGGAACCCAAGTTCTCTAACACTTGGACCTCCAGATGCTGGGTTAATGTAATTCTTGGCGTTGGTTGAAAATTTGACATTTCCTTAAAAGGCATGCCCAGTGTTGAACTGAACGTAAAAGCACCAAACAATGACCCTTCTAAGTGGCTGAAACTCTTACTCCTTTCTAAATATATTGGCTTTTGAGAACTGGAGTTTTTCTCCCTGAGTTTTCTATCTTCTACGCAAATGATTTTGAAAATTGTTCTTATGCAATGTCTGTGTTGTGTGTGTTTTTAATCTCTGTTTAGGTTGACCTGACAGTTCAAGAAAAGGAGAAATATCTTAATGTGTCTCGCTGGTTTTGTCACATTCAGCATTATCCAGGGATCAGGCAGCATCTGTCCATTGTTGTCTTCATCAAGAACAGACTATATACCAATGCCCACTAGAAGCTGTCCATGACACACAGAAGCGTGATCACAAATATTTTAAATGGAAAGTGTATCATTCTGGACCAGAGAAATAACGTAAATGGATACGCAGTGATTCTTTATTTGCTGAAGTTGGAATAAACTTACCTCTGAATGTTTTATTTGTTTTTTAGTTGAAATTTTGCAGCTTTTATGTAAAAATTCAACTGTCAAAACTTGAGTTGAGATCAAGTTATAAATTAACCTTTTTTTTAATAGATGAAACTTATTTTAGTAAAACGTGCAAATCAGTGGCTTTTCTCTTAAGGGAAAAAATAGTCCTTTCAAGTGGCTGACAAACTTGGCTATTTATCAGCCTCCCTCTCGTATTTTACAATTCATTTTCCCCTTATGGATATTTACAGTAATTTGTGTAATAAGAACTGTAATAAATTGTGCCAAGGACACAGAAAGGGAAAACAGATGGATTCGTTTTCAAATATTTATGTGAGCCAGTAAATGTGGTTGAAAAAATCTTCTTTGTTTCTTTCTTTCTTTCCTGTAGTCAGTATTCATTGAGGTGAAACTAACTACTGAAGTGCCCTGGAGGGAGCTGGAGTAAGACTCGTTCAGTGGAGTTAATGGTTCTTTTGTAGTTGTTGGGCTCAGTGGAATATGCAGGGAATAAAAACAGGAGGGGAAATTACTGCTTTCTAACATCAGACTTGACAACGGTCTAGATTTTTCTAAACTAAAAGCCAACTCAAAGCTGCTGCTGAAGCACTGTAAAAAACGATGACGTGTTATTAACAAATCTATACATTTTAACACTTGCTGGCTGATTAAGTAATCAGATATTGAAAGCTAAATATTGGATGTTTCCAAATAATAAGGAAAATAAAGCCTTTGAGCGGCCCCTGGGTGGCTCAGTCAGTTAAGCATCTGCTTTTGGCTCAGGTCATGATCCCTGCATCCTGGGCTGGAGCCCCACTTCAGGCTCCCTGCTCCGCAGAGTCCTTTTCTCCCTCTCCCTCCACCCTTCATCCCAGTTCATGCTCTTTCGGTATTCTCTCACTCTCTCTGCTACTTGCACACAGTCTCTCTCAAATAAATAAAATCTTCTTAAAAAATAGAGCCTTTAGCGCTTTACTGTTTCATACTATTTTGGTGCTGATGCTGAATCTGAGTAGTATACAATTCAAAGGTCAAGTGAAAACAGATTTGGGAAATAGACAGCTTTGTGGTTGAGTTCTGCTTTTATCACTTACTAGCTATATGACCTTGAGCAAATCAGTTAGCCATATTTCGTTAATCTATAAAAATAAAGCTAACTCTAAGTTACGAGGATTAAATGAGGTAATACATCAGAAAAAGCCTAACAAAGCCCACGTCTATCAGTACAGTTTCCTAAGACCGCCCCCCATTTTTGTCCTTCATGTTACTAAGTCAGATTTAAGAGGCCAACTGTGAGTGATTCTTCTGTAATAGATGGGACAGTTTTTATCAGATTAGATCTCACATTTCATTGCCCTTGGGAGCATTTTTAATTTTATAATACAGCCTTTAAATTAGAAATGGTAAACTTTTATTTGCACACCGAGACTTGGGGAGTCTAGTCTTGGAAGCTAGTATGTATGCCATAGAGGCAGACCCAGTCTCTGACTTTTCATGCAAACCACTGCCTCAGCAGGGTCTGCTACAAGCATTCCATGTCATGTTTCACTGCTGCAAATTCCTCCTCTCTCTAACACTTCTCTCTCTGCCCCCAGGACTGCACGGTTGGGGTGGGGGAAGCAGGACAGGATAGACGAGAGATGAGCTACCCAGCTTTTCCTTTCCAGCCATTTCCTCCAGTCAGCTCTAAGGAAAGGATAAGATAAAACCTGTCTACCTCTGCCAAATGCGCTCTCTTCCCATGTCTATCTTGTGAGTATAGGTATCTTTCCATCTGCTAGTCAGTTCTTTATGCAAGGGCCCAGCAGTGCTTCCACAGATATTACCCACTGCTATTATATGGAAGGACTGCCTGTCCCTAACTTGTATTCTTAGAGGATGACAGTATGACAGAAATGTAAAGACTTGGCTCCCATAAGCAAAATTTAGATCATGTTCTCGGCACCTAAAACAGAAACAGTTCATTTCCTTGTAGAAGTGTTGCAGTGTATCTTGGGCCATTTCCGTCAGATACTTTTGTGCCAGAAATGCCCTTCCCTTCTCACTTGATATTCTTCACTATTCAACTATGTCATGGCCTCCTGAAAGTCAGGTCTATCATGACCAACCCATCTCCTACCCCTGATTCTGGCACTTGAGATCATTGTACTATTATAATTATTTATCTCTTCTAGGAGGCCGTTAATTCCTTGAGCGCAGAGACTCTTCCCTTATTATATTCGGCCCCCAAACAATGCCTGGCATGCCACAACAAACGCTCAGCATATGTTTGTTGAAGGACTGTAGTATTCTAAGTCCATTTTGCAGCGACCGAAGAAAGTACAAGGGTGAATTGCGATTAGTACAGCTGTAAGTGGCAGAAAAACCAAGTAACATTAAAGTGGTTTGTTTTTCTCTTATGTGAAAGAAGACAGTGCACAACTGGTATTAGGCATCCAGCACCCATCCTTCTGCTTCTCCGTACTGAACAAGTCGTTTCTTTTCTCAAGTTCAATTTAAAGTCCCAAGATGGCAACCAGGGCCCCAGACATTAGGTCTGTGATCAAAACCCAGAGAAGGAGAAAGAGAGGAAAGGCAAAATGACTTTCCCCAGCTGAGTCAACTGAAGGGCCTTTCCTGGAAGTCCTATTCAGTCAGCACCATCTGTTTATATCTCTGGCCATCCCAGCTGGGATGAAGGCCAGAAACACAGAAACAGTTCTTTGGCCCACACATTGTCATCCAGAATAAAATTAGTGCTCTGTCAATGATGAAGGAAAAATGGGATACTAGATAGGCATTCGAAATCTTTGTCACAAAAAGTAGTATTTAGATGGGAAAATACCTTCTGAATACCAAATAATCTGTAAAAGAATTTTTATTAGTAAACTGTTGACACTCCATGGATCATCAGTTTGCAAAGAATTAAAATAAATACTTTTCACTGGCCACAATTTCCATGATTCAGAAGCTATTTTAGAATTCTGCAGTACTCATGAATTATCAGGAAAATCTATTGTGCTTTTAATAACAATAATAGCTAACATTTATTGAGCATTTAGTATGTATCAGGTAGCATTCTAAGTACTGTGAGTAAATTCACTCCTTTAATTGTTACCCTTTTTTTGCAATTAATGAAACCGAGGCACAGATTGGTTAAGGAACTGGGCAGGATCACACAATCAGTATCAAGGAGCTGGGATTCAGACATGAGTTTGGCTCAGACTTAACCTGTAAACTACCCATGTGCCAGTAAGGTTCTCCTTAAATCATTTAGAGAAATTAGTTACCAACCTTAGGAGAAAAGCTGCCCTAAGCATTGGATAAAACAAATGAGTACATAACTTCAGGAATAAATGAGATACTTACACCCTCTGAATACACTAAATTAAGGAATGGAATCTTACATTAGCCTCGCTATGTATCAGGAGACCTTGAGGAAGTAAGTGCACATGAAATCCCTCTTACGAAATAGAGATAAAAATTTATGGTCTTACGATTTAATTTGCAATAAATTATATAAGTATAAAAATTACTTAGTATGATGCCTAGCACACAGAAAGTGATCAGAGAACTGCAATGGAAGATCGTAAAATTAAAACACACAATTCTATAAACTCAAATCCTTCAACATTCTTAAGTCCCCTTCTGCTGTCCCTGAGGCACCGTGAGCCCATCTGCGATACAACGGTTGAGCAGAGCATCTCGTGATCTTGGTTAAACATGAATTTGTCTTATGACTTACCAAATTAAAAATCTCTGGTCCTCACATCTTTCAAGCTGTTCAAAACAGGCAGCATTCTATTCATTGTTTTTTTGTTTTGTTTTGTTTTGTTTTATAAAAGAACGGTAAGATGACTCTAAAAGAAAGTGGGGCAATCTTTGTGCATTTGTGAATGCCCCTTTATAACCATTTTCTTTCTGATGCTCAGAAGTCTGCATCACTGATCATTCAATAATCCCTCAAATATTTATTTAGAACCTACTATGTGTCAGAAACTGTCCTGAGGATGACAATGACATTATAGCTCACATTTACAATCCATTGGTCTGTGACCAATTTCTGAACCGGCACATAAAGTTTGCGTGGGAGGCTGCTGCCACTCAGTGTTGCTTGAAAGTAAATAAAAGCAATCAGATACTATTTACTGAATGCCTACAATGTTGCAGGCTCTGTACAAGGCACTACACATTCAGGTTATCTCATGTTAATTGAGGAATTAGGTTGGGGGCATAGACAACCCACATGCGAACCAACACCTCAGTTAAACCATGGCTGAAGTGAATGGGAAGTGTACAGTTTCAGAGGCTGAGGACATAATCTGTCACCGTATTACACACCAGGGTTGATTTGACTGCCCTGAGCAGATACATGGCCCTGTCTCCTCATTCCACGTGCAACTTTCAAGAACAGGTAAAACATTTCAAATAGAGAGGGAAGGAACATTTTTCAGTCAAGAATCCAGGAATTTTTCATTCATTGCCATGAACACTGGCTTTTTTTTTTTTTTTAAAAGATTTTGTTTATTCATTTGACGGACAGAGATCACAAGTAGGCAGAGAGGGAGGTAGAGAGAGAGAGAAGCAGGCTCCCTGCTGAGTAGAGAGCCTGATGTGGGGCTCGATCCCAGAACCCTGAGATCATGACCTGAGCCGAAGGCAGAGGCTCAACCCACTGAGCCACCCAAGTGCCGCTGAACACTGGTTTTAAAACAGAAATAATAGGGCTGGAGGTAATATGAAAGGGTCATTTGCCTTTAGGCACAATTCTATCCAAAGCATCCAAGATGTCATGAAGTATTTTATGAAGTTGTGTGTAAATCTCAAGTAGCTGCTGTTGCAGTATGGTAGGAGAAGTAACATAGCTTCAGGGAGGACACAATCACCCATCTGTGACCTGGTTTTCTGGTCAAAACTCCACTCCCTCTCCATCCAGATTCGGCAATAAGATTATTGGACTGAGGTTTTTAACAGATACGTGGACATTCTCAACTTTAATCCCTGTTAAACATGGGTCCTTCATTGGCTCTGCCCAGTGAAATCTGAAGCCATAGTGAAGCACAGTGATCGGCACATAAGGTCTCCTGCGGGATGAAAGCGGGAAGGTAGGAGCAGAATGAATGGCAAGACCACCTACTGCCAGGGCAGCACAAGAGAGCCCTGCTAAAAGTCCTTCCAGAAAAGCCTCAGGATGTGTTGATAAAAATTTAAGCAGATCGATTGTTGGGAAAAAATAGGACTCTCTTATAATCAGGTACAGGTACATCACACTGAAAGATCAAATACGCAACTTGTTGACAAGGAGTCAAATTAGAATATTGTGAAGTATAGCTTTTTCATTTATGTATTTTTTTCATTTGACTTCATTCCTTTAAAAAAAAAAAAGTCAGACATTACATGAACTTTAATATTAATCCAGCTTTGGCAGAGATGTGTGGTTTAATGGATTAGAGCATTTAGCTTTTTACCCCAGAGAGCAATATTTCTTCTTTCTCTCCATAATTAGATAATCTGCTCCTACCCATTACCAGGGCACTAAATTTGAAATTCTCTGTACACCTGAACAGGCTGCTACATATCTGGCCATCTTAATTTTAGTCTTGATTTATTGAAGCTGAATTACATTCCTAACTTCCTGGAGCTCTGGGTGAATTTTATTGCAAAAGCAATGGGAAGAAAGTTGCCATCATATATCTCTCTTGCTGGGCAGAGCTTTTAGATACACAAGGGGCTCTATATCCCACTGCTCCATGTCTTGTATGCTGAATTTATAACACTTTGAAGCCCAGCTCTAGGGTTACATACAGGCATATCAGAGATGAGATGGGGAATTTGATTTTGCAATAATGATTACTTGTTGCTGGAGCCCACATTCCTGCAGGCTCTGCCTTTATTCCCAATACTGCTGGTGAATAAAACTAATTCCAACTGCTACCTAATCTAGCAAAACTCATCTTTCACTTATGAGAGAGGCCCAAAGAAGGTAGACAGGAAGTCAGGAGAATTTGAGATCTTGGCTATTTTTGCTATTATGTCTCAAGGATTTCTGCTTCCATTATCGTGATTCCTTTATATTTTAATCTTTTAAACTTTCATTTCTTTGTGGGGAGGATGAAAGCTTTGCATCTGTTCCAGCCTGGTGACTTAATGTGATGGCTCGTGCGTGCTGTCTCTTCCACTTCAAAGAGACTGGGCCCCTAGGGCTGGCCAATTGTATTATGGATCCTGCAGATTTGGCTTGCCGTTCCTGCTGAGTGTCATCTGTCCTAACAGTCTCACGGTGGATAATTTTTGTTCCCCCTAACATCATCTGCTTGAGAAATTTGTGCCTGGCAGGCCTGTCTGTCCAAGTTAAACTTGAAATACAGTAGCCACACAACTAATTTGACAAGGCATAGCTCTGAACAAGAAGGCCAGAGGCTTGCTTTGACCAAGACCACAAACTTCCAGCCATTGGATTACCAATTCCAAAGTTTCTTTGGTGCAGTCCATGAACCAGTCTGTTCATGGAATGTAGGCTATCCTTCCTCTACTGTCTCACAGACCCTGACCTTCTGCAGCACACACACACCCTTATCTTCAAATCACTTAGAGATTTTTAACCCTCTGGTTGGCCTCATCAGCTTCGTAGTTTCTGACTGCTTATAAAATTTAACTTGAGCCCTGTTCACTTGGATAAAAGAACTCTGGAGTTGACTATCTTTGTCAGAAGTTTGGGGAATGCATAACAGACATCACACTAAAGCAGGGGTTCGAACTTTAGCATGTGTGGTAGATCACCTAGCACTTCTCAAATCACATGTTGCTTGGCCCCAATCTGAGTTTGTATGATTCAAGAGGTCCAATGTGGTGACTGCTCCATGAGGACCATTGTACTACCCATGTCCCAAGCTGTGATGACAGTCCGTCATAGACTAGCTGTATCACTCAACAGCTGGTACTTTTGTCACATCTTCTGAAGGTGTGACCATTTGGGGGGGTTGGAGCTCTCTATGTTTTGACTAGTCAACCCCATCACAGGAGCACAGATGCTGTTCGTGGAGACTCTCCAGTTAGATGCCTCATGTTCTCTAAGTGGTGTACCTACAACAGAAGCATTTGTAGGGGCAACAAGCAGGATTGAGAACAGTACTGTCTAGTAGCTACCACCTGGAAGACTGCTGATCTCAAAGCACAGCATGCTACTTCTACCTAAGTCTCAAGTCTGGTGTGCCCGATGCATTCCCGCAATTTCTTGAGATTAATATGCAGTGATACTTACCATCTTACCCCAAAAAGACCCTCCAATTTTTTCCTCTCCTTTGCTTTCATTAGTTTCTTCCATTTTTAATTTTTTTCATCTGCTTCAAAAATAGGTGAAACAAAAGGGAATAAACAGTAATGTCAACAGAAAATGTGCTAGAGGAAATCTCAGGAAGCGGATATGATAAAAAGCAAAATAAATTTAGGAAGTCCCCTCCTTCAGTTATGTTTATCCTTGATGGGCTTATACCAAGGAATGAATTTCAGTTTTGTTCTCAGTATGTTTATAATTAAGTACTCATTTTATTTCTATTTTTTAATTTTCATAAGCTTCTATATGGATGTAGCAACTATTACCTTGAAGTCAGAACTTTACTTCTGTTAAATTGACATTACTTCCATGACTTAGATGTCTTAACTCTCAAAAAGCACAAGAACTAGAAAAATCCCTTACAATTCCATGGTTGAAAAGTGTCTGATATTGAGTCTCTAGAAAATGATTTTATATGATGTAATATGATGGTGAGAACAGCTATTCTTAAAAACACAGAAGTAGTTAGTGTATGATTCCATGAATGTAATATTTTTTGAAAAGACAGAATTTTAGAAATGGAGGACATATTATAGGGTTGGGATGGGGATAGAGAAGAAAATATGTATGATTACAAAAAGGCCCCATGGGGATCTTTATGGCTTTGAAACTGTTCAACATGTTTACTGAGATGATAGACAAACCTATACATGTGATAAAATTGCACAGAGCCAGGGGCATCAAGGCCATTGAGCATCTAACTCTTGGTTTCAGCTTAGGTCATGGTCTCAGGGTAGAGATTGAGTCCCACATGGGGCTCTGTGCTCAGCAGAGAGTCTGCTTGGAATTCTCTTGCTCTCCCTCTGCCCCCACAATCAATCAATCTTTAAAAAAATAGTATAGAGTCAAATACACACATGCACACACACACACACCATGAATACAAATAAAATGGGAAAGGTGGATAAGATTCCTGGATTGAATCAATGTCAGTATCCTGGTTGTGAGGTTACCATTTGCAAAATGTTACCCTTGGAGGCAAGCAAGGTGAGGTGTGTGAGGAATCTATTTTTTCTTGCAACCGTGTGATAATCTATCATTATTTCAAAGTTTCATTTAAGAATACAGAAAATCTCATCGACAGACAACAAGAGAGAACGCAAGACTTTTGGCAGGATGACATAGAGTCCAAGGACATGCTCTCAACAGCCCTCATCCTTGCTGAAGTGGACAGTGCAATGGGGCTATTCTCTGACTCCTTGCTATGGACCTAACCGTCCCAGAGAACAACATAACTCAGTGATGTGCAGAACAGATAAAACAGCTAGAACATGAATCTGCAGACTGTAAGCAACAGAATTGTAGAAGAGTAATCATATAGTGATAAATAGAATGGCTTCTCTCATCTCTCCTTCCCCATCTCCCTTCCCCACTCTCTCCTCACCCGCCATCTACACAAAAACACACGCACAGGGACCAAGACTGTTTCTGCCACATGAAAGTTGGGCAGTCATTTAACTTCTCTGTGCCTCAGCCTCCTCATCTGTAAGATGAGGATAATAATAATAATACCTACTTCAAAGGACTGACATGAGGGTTAAATGAATTAGTATGTATAGAGCTTTTACAACATTATCTGGCCTATCATGGGTGCCGTGTAGGTGTTTGTTCAATTGAAACCCAATTCTGACATTGATTACAGGAATTAGCTTAGACCCCACAGGGAATGGACACCATTTCCTATAAGACTGGCCTCCCTTTAGACACCAGGCACAAACTCCAGGTTCCCAAGCCACCCATGTTTCTGATCAGTGGTCTACAGATTTTGGAGGTTCCCACTCTACCCTCTTGGGTTCAGTAATTCATTAGAATGGTTCATAGAACTCTGGAAAGTACTGTACTTATGATTATAGTTTTATTCCAAGGGATACAAATCAGGACCAAATGAGTACATGCATGGGGTGAGATGTGAGAAGGTCCCAAACACAAAGTTTCTGTATCCTCAATATACCCCACCTTCTAGATACATCAGAGGGAGATTATCAAACTCACTGGAGCTTCTGTGTCCAGGAGTTGTTTTCGGGGGTTTCATTACTTATGCGTGGATACTTGAATTATTGACCGTGTAATTGAACTTGGTCCCCAGTCCCCCTCCACTCCCCAGAGGTCAGACTGTTACTATATGGCTCAAAGCCCCAACCCTCCAATCACCCATTGGTCTTCAAGCATGGCCAACACCCATCCCCAAGCCATCTAAGGGCCCTCGAGAGAGACCTGGTTAGCATAAACTCAGACCACCATGAATAACAAAGACACTGCTGTCACTTGAGATATTCCAAAGATTTAGAGGTTATCTCCAAGCAACCAGGAACAAAGATCGGCCCAAGTCTTTATCATACAACATAATAAACCTTACTGAATTGAATAGGCAGAAGGGGCAAAGAAAGCATTCCAGGAAGGGAGTGTCTAAAGAGAAGCAGCAGCAATATGCCTGGCATCGTCATGGCACAATGGAAAGACCCCCTAGCTGACTGGGCTTTGCTACATCGCTAAAGACCAGAGCTACTGTTCTGCTATTTGATAGCTATGATGCCGTCTTATGGGAGCATGTGGATTACTGGAACCCATCGTAAATTCTATCTAGGAGAGGTGGACATAATTGAAACACACACCATTTAGTGAATTTATTTATTTATCATTTCTCAAAAATTTTACTATTTCTTACCTATGCATTATTTCCCCCACAAAATTCATTCTTTCTCACAATACCGTGGTCAGATGAGGTAGTTTTCTGACTTCGTGTGGTGTTGATCAGGCCTACTGCAGGTCGTGGGACTGCATTCAAAAAGGCTGATGGCTGGGACAAAAAGAGCCAAGAAGGGCCCCCTCACACATCTGGGGCCTTGTGCTGACTGCTTGCTGTCTCAGCTCTCCCCCACAGAGCCTGTCTCTACACGTGATGTCTTATCTTCCAGTGCTTCTCCACGTGATGGCCTTCCTACAGGACAGCCTGGACTTCCCGACAAGAGAGCAAAAGTAACAATTACCAGGTGTTTCAAGGCCCAGCACTACCACATTTTTGCCACCATGTTCTATCTTTCCAAGCTATAGCAAAGCCAGTCCAGTTTCAAGGTGGGGTGGGGAGGGGACAAACTCCATCTCTTGATGGAAAAAGCAGCATGTTGCATGTGTACATAGGGAAGGAATCACCGTGGTCATCTCTGGATCCTCTACCATGTCCTCTGACCCTCAGTTTACTAATCAAGGTGGGTATTTTAATAGCTACCTCAACTAGAGGTTGAGGTTCGTGAGAAGATTCACGAAAATCTTCCTGAGAAGATTAGAGACATGGCATATGATATATGCTAGCATTTTATAGATAGTAGAGTGCTAAAGAAAAAAAAAAAAAGTACAAGATTTGGGGCACCTGGGTGGCTCAGTGGGTTTAAAAGCCTCTGCCTTCCCCTCAGGTCATGATCTCAGGGTCCTGGGATCGAGCCCCACATCGGGCTCTCTGCTCAGCAGGGAGCCTGTTTCCTCTCTCTCTGCCTGCCTCTCTGCCTACTTGTGAGCTTTGTCTGTCAAATAAATAAATAAAAATCTTTTTAAAAATACTACAAGATTTTTTAGTGGTGGGTGGTAAATGTGGATTGGAAGAATGAGAACAGTTTATACAGGGCTTTAAAAGGAAATAGTGGAAATTATAGCAGTCATAATAACATGTATTGAGCATTTGCTATGTACCAAGCATTGTACTAAGGGCTTTATGGGTATTATCTTCTTTAATCATCACAACCTTACAAATGGATATTTTATTGCTATTTTACAGTGAAGGAACTGCAGGCAAGTGGCAGAGCCAGAACTTCAATCCAGTTCTGTCTAGTTTTAAAGTCTTAACTACTACTGCACCTAGAATTCTTCTATCACTTATAAGCAATCAGCAGTTGGGTAAGGGGAGGTAGCTGCTACCCCAGGACTACCGAAACAGAATTTTTGAATGTGGAACCTATAATCTGCATATTTAACAGCCACACTAATGTGGAAGAAGCATTAACCTCTCTGTACTATAGTGAGACTTTTCAGGTTTTTCAGTATTTCGAAGACACTAAGAAGACAAGCTAAAAGGAAATTTAGGCTTGCAGGTGCAGAAGAAAGCTTGAGTAAGAAAAGTACTTAGAAGTGGGGAGAAAAATGAAGGGCTTTAAAAATAATTACATTTTCTAGAGGTGGATGCTAAAACTAAGGAAATGAAATTGGGACTAGAAAGGTTACAAACCAGACTCAACAACTTGAAATTAACCAAGTGTACATTTTGTGCCTTAATTCGTCTGTTTTCTGCATCTTTGCCTTTGGGCTTATTTCCTCTGCTAGAAAACCCTAATTTCTTCTCCTCACTCAACCTGACTAATACTTCTTCATTCCGGTTCTGAGGACAAATATGTGCCTCTTCTGGAAGTCTTTCCTGGCCACCTCCCACTTCCAGGTGTCCCACATGTGTACTGTACCTTCCTGCATGCTATCATTTACAGACTTCATATTCTAAACGTTGGGTTATGTTCCTTTTTCAGCACTAGGCTGCAAGACCCTGGAGGGTAAGAGGTGTACAGAAAGAGAGGGACAAGGGGAGACTGGATGATTCTTAGAAAGAACCACAGGATGAACACAAGAATTGAAGGAGCCACTGCAAAGCTGCACATTGTCCTTAGAACAAACATGAAGATTTGTTGAGATTACAAGATGAACTTTATGAAGTTTAACAAACCACAGCCATTAGATACCTAGAGCTCCAAAGCTGACACTTCATGGCCACAATTCAAAGCTGCCTAGCAAACCGGTCCCTTCCATAATTACATGTATTTTATCTTAGACCATATAACAACCGGTTGAAACTTTGTACATACAAATACCAAGAACACATTCTTTTTTTTCCACATGGGCACGAATGAGCCTAAGTGATTCGGGCAAGTTACTTAGCCTTTAACCCTGTTTCTTCATTTGTTAGAAATGATAAAACTGGTTTCCCGAGCTGCTATGATGACCAAACGTGGCAATGCACGTCGAAATGCTTTATAAAATACTGGTGGCAGGTACTAATAGAGATAATATACTTCTACCGCTCTTAATAACCTGCGACTGTAACCCCTCTCTCCCAACCTCTCTAAACTAGAACAAATTCCAGCGAGTTCAAGGAGAAATTAACAGAAGTTCACGTTAACGTCCCAATACCGGCAGCATCTGCCCTAACCCAGCATGGCGGCACCTGCTTCTTAAAGCCCCCATCTCTAGCTACACGAACGCACCTGCGCGATAATGAGACTCAGCCTTCCCTACGCCCTTTGATGACGCCCAAAACCCGCGCCCGGAAGGCGGGCAGCGCAGATCTACGCAGGCGCAACGCGGAGGCGGGTGGGCGGAGCAGATCGCGATGAGTGGCGGAGGGACGGAGACTCCTGTGGGTAGTGAGGCCACCCCGGGCGGCGGCGACAAGAAGAAGGATTCGCTGGGAACCGCGGGCTCGCCAGCGCATCTCATTATCAAGGGTACGGAGTGGTAGGGCTATCGCTGTGGTGGAGCCCGGCGCCACTCCACCTCCCAAGCTGCACCCTCTGACCCGGGGCCGCTCCCCAGGACGACCCCCAGTTTCCGGGCGGCCTTGGGCTCGTGGGAGGTTGGGGGAGTGGTGGCCAGAGCCTGCCTGGATTCCTACGCCAGGTGCATCCCAGTAACAACCAACCAACCCAATCCCTCCTACTTTTTCGAAAAAGCCGCGGACCTGAGGCTTGGGCCCCGCCCCTTCGCCCCTTTCCTTTGCCGGGGACTTTTGAGCACCGAGCTTCTTTGGACGCTGCCTCACGACGGTCCTGTAAAGCTTAGGGAGGCGTGGAGCTGGGGAGTCGGGAAGGGCCTGCGCCCCGCTGCAGGTCGCTGAGGAGTTGGGTGACTTCGGGTGGTCCACTTTACTTACTCCGCCCCTTTCTGCTCCTGGATCTTGAGAGGAGTAAACATCCATGAGATAACTTACATGAAAACATCTTAAAACATTAAAGCGCCCTACGTATACAGATGTCCGTTTGTCTTGTCTGCTTTGCTCTGGGAGAAGGTTACATCCTGGATTCTCACGAACCTGAGTATTTGATTCTCAAAGCTCAGAACAACCCTGTGTTCTGGTAGCAGGATCTTTGGCAGATTCTGTACTTTCTCATACTCATCCTTTTCTTCTTCTTCTTTTTTTTTTTTTTTAAGTTTTTTATCCTTATCCTTTCTTAACCTTATGCTGATCCCGCCTGTCCCAACATCTTGCAGCAGTTGAAGCCCTCATAGTATGCTAGAGTCCTTCACTATCAGGGGAATGACATCCTTCAGTTGCTGACCATTTCATTTTAACTTCATCTGTCAGGATGGTAGACCGCTCCAGCACAGCTGGCTGTGCCTATTTTTCTAGACTTCAGGTTGTCTCTTAAATCTGATGAGGAATGTGGGAGTAGTGCATGAGTATTAGGGCTAAATTATAAATGTTTCCCTATGTTATCTTAAGTGACCTGCTACTTAAAAGTGTTCTTAATTGCAGTGAAATACATGTAGCATAAAGTTTATCTTAACCCTTTCTGAAGTGTACAGTTCAGTGGTATTAGGACATCCACATTGTTGGGCAGCCCTCACCATCAACCATCTCAAACTGAAACTCATGGTACCAGTGATTCATTAACTCCGCATCCCCTCCTTTCCTCGAGTCCCTGGCAACCACTGTTCTACTTTCTGACTCTGTATGTGTCTACTCTAGATAATTCATGTAAATGAAATCATGCAATATTTGCCCTTTTGTGACTGGCTTATTTCACTGTGTATAATGTCCCCACTGTGTATCCATGTCGTAGCGTGTGTCAGAATTTCCTTCTTTAAAAAGCTAAATATTATTTCACCATATGTATAGACCATATTTTATGTATCCATTCATCTCTGGGTGGACCTTTGGGTCGCTTCCGCCTTTTGTTGCTGTGAATAATGCTGCTTTGACCATCGATATGCAGATACCTGTGTGAGCCCTTGCTTTCCGTTCTTTTGAGTGTAGACCCAGAACTGGAATCACTGGATCAAGTGATAATTCTGTTTTTCATTTTTTGAGCAATCACCATACTGTCTTGCATAGTGGCTGCGCTATTTTACAGTCTCACTCAAAAGGTTCTCCACCTCCTCACCAACATGCTATTCTGTGTCTTTGGCAGTGGCCCTTCTAATGGGTATGAAGTCCTGTCTTATCGTTTTAGTTTGCATTTTCCTAATGATTAGTGATGTTGAGCATCTTTTTATGTGCTCATTGGCCATTTGTATATCTTTGGAAAAATGTCTATTCAAGTCCTTTGGCGATTTTTCAATCAGGTAATTCTTTGTTGTTGTTGGGTGTTTTCTGTATAGTCTGGATATTAACCCCCTTGATCATGGATGATTTGCTTCTGTTTTCCCCCATCCCATGGGTTGCCTTTTCACTCTTTTGATTGTATCCCTTGATGCATAGTTTTTCAAAAATTTTCATAGATTTTTTTAAAGGTAATTCAAAGAAAATTTTTCAAGTTAATTGAAAATTGAGTTTTAATTACAAATACATGTAGAATTTCCTTGGCCTTTTTTATGGGACCATTTTCTCTTTGCATTCTGAAAATCTGTTTTTAGTTCATCCTCGTGTGAAGACCGTTGGTTGAAAACATATCATTGTTGAATTTTATTGCCAGAGTCTAGTGAAAGGGAAACATAAATAAATGATTTCTGACCTTGTACCCTAGGTCTTTAAGGGTTTCTGACCCATGGTTTGGGTGTTAAGAGGTAAGGATTGGGAAACAGGAAGGGCTTCCTGTACACTGGAGTGTCTGAGATGAGTCTTAAAGAGTCAAGTGTTAACAGTTAAGAAAATAGGGCAAGGCTCCTTTGGATTGAGTTTAGAATAGCATGTTTAAAGGTGTGGAGGCTTCAAACAGCATGGCATGTTTGGGAAACTACATTGCTACAGTGTGACTGAGAGGTGGAGTTTGGTGGAAATCAGATCATAGAAGACTTCTTGCCTTTTTTTTAAGGGGGTTGGACTTTTTTTTTTTTGGAATGGTAGGAAGCCATCCAACAGTAAGTGTGGGAATTGTGTGGTTTGATTTTTATTTTACTTTATTTACTTATTTTTTTTTAAGATTTTATTTATTTATTTATTTGACAGAGAGAGAGGTCACAAGTAGGCAGAGAGGCAGGCAGAGAGCTAGAGGAAGGGAGCAGGCTCCCTGCTGAGCAGAGAGCTTGATGCAGGACTCAATTCCAGGACCCTGAGATCATGACCTGGAGCTGAAGGCAGAGGCTTAACCCACTGAGCCACCCAGGTGCCCTGATTTGTATTTCAAATAAAGCAGGTAGGCAGATGACCATGGATCCTTATCTTGTGGATTAGGTGTTTGTGAATTTGCCTAATTGCTAAAATGAATTTGTAACTCCAGATTCAATACTGATGGTGCGTTCATGGTTATTCCCAGGTGCATAGAATAGAGGCAAATTTGAATCTCCTTACATGCACATTTATAGTTGAGACCAAGCAAGGCAATGCCCTGCTTTTTGTGTTATCTTTTATACTACACACAAGTGTCCTTTTTACTTTTTATTTAGTGCCATATTTTTCACATTTTTGTGCTTTTTGATGGTGATTTTGCTTTTTAGAATGATCTCCAAGGCGTATAGTGCTGACTTTTCCTACAGTACAAGAAAGCTGTGTGCCTTACAGAGAAAGAGAACTGTATTAGAGAAGTTTCTTTCAGGTATCCGTTAGAGTGCTGTTTGGTGCTAGTAAATGTTAATCAGTCAACAATCTGGAAAAAGGAAGGACATCCACCAATTTGTGTGTTAGGCCACTCTGGAGAGTGACAAAGTATCATTTATAGTGTGTGATGCACTATATAGGATAGCAGCTGTATCTGTGGATTCCTGAGGTGATTGAGAGAGCGTAGTGGACAGCATTGTTGTGAAGTTGAAAGCCAAAGAAATTCACGGTCAGTTGGGTAAAGTAAGGAAATTGTTAAATGGCCGCACTTTCAGACATGGTACAGTGTGAAAAACGTTCGACTTGCAGGTAAAGGA
This sequence comes from Mustela putorius furo, assembly GCF_011764305.1. Classification (NCBI taxonomy): domain Eukaryota; kingdom Metazoa; phylum Chordata; class Mammalia; order Carnivora; family Mustelidae; genus Mustela; species Mustela putorius. Next base: position 5,517,212 of record NW_025422022.1, on the reverse strand, counting down.
AGTTATACGGATTAAAAATAACTGGTAAGTGTTATACAGGAAAAATTATTCTATTGGAAGGGCCATTTTTGGAATGCCAAGACTGGCATGTTTTACAAGGATGTTGGTAAACAAACCCATGTGATACAAATGACATTTTGGTTTGACAGAAATGTGACCAGAGACCTGCAGGAACCTAAGCCTGTATTTCCTCTAGGAGCCGTAGTTCTGTACGTGCTAGTTCAGTGTTTGGGCAGCTTTGTAAACATCACTACTGCAAATGACAAGAACTCTGTGGAATGGGTTACAGAGAGGTGTGACTGTTCAAATAGTCCCAGCAAGACAAGCAGGGATGAAAACAAGGGAATGGATCTGAGAAGTAATGAGGAAGAGTAACATCTGTTTGGTAATGCTGGGGATGTTATCAGAAAAAAATTGCAGTAAATTGTTTCATATGATATTACACTAAAGGCCTGGAAATTCAGGGCCAGAGGAGAAACTTCTTTTATTAGCTAATGAGAGATCTATACAGTACACTGTTTCTTCTCGTTCCATAGCCACAGAGTGTACTGATCTTCTGTTAAAGTGCTTATCTCTGTCTTTTGTGTGAAAACGGTATCTTTCCAGAGTGTGAACTCTTGGAAGACAAAAGAATGTATCAGACAACAAAAGAATGCTTTGCATGTGGTTAGGTTAGGGTTGAATTTATGTGAATTTATGTGAAAATCTGTAGCTTATATTTACACTATCAGACTTGGAGAATTTCTAATCCTTGGGACTCCTGTATTGTAATGTGCTTGCTTTGTTGTTACGATGTTATAACAAAACTAGTTAGTGGCTTCATTTCTGTGGTCATGTGTATTTTCTCCCCAGATCTTTACTCTCTTATATTTTGGGAGATTGTCTGGTTTAAGAGGTGATCATTATCTACTTCTAAAGAAAACTGAATTCTCTCTCCAAAGGCCAAGTAAGTTCTCATTCTATCAGGCTCCCCAATTCAAATCAGCAAAGCTTAGTGCCTTTTCTGTCCTATAGAAAGATACATGTTAGCCCATACATCTTCTGTGGATGATATAAATAATTCGGTCTCTGAGATACTCACTGGAGGAGAGGTACAGTTTCAGGACAATACAGTAAGTAGTATGACAGAAGTAATTGCCCCAGGTGCTTTGGGAGCATTAAGTGGGGACACTCCTTGAAACCTAGGAGGGAGCTGAATAGAACAAATGAAAATTTCAAGGAAGTGTGGTATCTGAGCAGTTTTGAAGGAAGAGCAGGGATTGGGGAAGGGTTTCAGAGCATGGACGATGGCAAGGACATAGGAGGAGCTTGATATGTTTGGAAAACTGCAACTAGTTCAGAATTGCCAATGTGTGGGGAGAAGAGGCTGGCACCAGACATGGAGGACCGTGTGTGGCTCTTAGGAGGATTGAACTTCAGCCTGTTAGCCAGTTGCATTTCAGAGATGCTGGTATTGATTGAAATGTGAACAGATCCTCTTTGCCACATAGGTTCTCTTACCAAATAAGGTCCACACATTTCTGCATACTGTAGCCCTCACTTGGGCTTTAACAGTTTGTATAAGTAAACTATAGGCTCCCAGAAGATCTGAGGTGAAGGAACGTGTCTAACTTGATTTTATCAAATGTTTCCCAAACTTAACTCAGCATAGAACTTTTTTTTTTTTTTTAAATGAACTCCTATATTTTCTTACAGAAGTGTTCTGGGGAATGAGCCATTGAAGGACTTAAGCAGAAATAATAGTTCTCTTTATATTTTTGTACTTAGCATACTTCCCCATATGTATTCTATGCCAGTAAATGAAAATGAAAGTTACATGTTTTTATTTGGAGATCTAATTTCCTCCAGGAAGTTTGAGGTTTACCTCTTAAATTTTATAGTTGTTACAAAGTAGGATGAGTAGAATGACTTAACCAAAAACAGTTTAAAATTCACAACTTTTTCAGACTTACCAAAAAAGTACAAAAACCTATAATGCATACTCACCACCCATCTTAATAAATAAACGTTCAAAACTCACTGGGAACCTTGCTCTAGTTGCATCGTTCTCCCTCCTCTCTACAGGGAACCACTGTCTTGGTTTTGCTCTATCTTTCTCTTTTTTTTTTTTTTTAGATTTTATTTATTTATTTGACAGAGATCACAAGTAGGCAGAGAGTCAGGCAGAGAGAGAGGAAGGGAAGCAAGCTCCCTGCTAAGCAGAGAGCCTGATGCCGGGCTCAATCCCAGGACCCTGAGATCATAACCTGAGCCGAAGGCAGAGGCTTTAACCCACTGAGCCACTGAGGAGCCCTGCTCTTTATCATTTTCATGCATTTGTTTCTAGTATTATTGCTTCTGTATATGTCCCAACAGGAAGTGTCGTCTGCATATATACAATGGCTTTATCTTTTTGAACTTGCTTTTTTGTTGAGCGTTATAGTTGTGGGATTTATCCGTGTTAATAAATGTAACTGTAGTGTATTCATTTTTACCAGCTGATTTTTAGTATTCCATTGTCTAAGTATGTTTCCATTATTAACTTTTTTTCTTCTTTTGACCTTACACTCATGCTGTAATAAACATTTGTAAATGTCTTTCATCTGTGTAGGAGTTTCTCTGGGATGTGCACACAGGCATGAAATTGCTGGGTATACATGTCCTGAGCTTTATCAGGTATTGCCAAATTGCTCTCAGAAGTACTTATGCCAATTTACTGGCAGTGGATGAGATTTCCTCTCACTCCAAGTCTAAACTAGATTTTAACCTATTTATTCATGGGAATTGGGAAGAGCAAAACAAACTAGAGGTCCTAGAGATTGCACCACCCAGCGTGGATTAACTCTGAATTTCATTTTGTCTTTACAGACCTTGGAGAAATTCATTCAAGGCTTTTAGATCACAGACCAGTTATTCAAGGCGAAACCCGTTATTTTGTGAAAGAATTTGAAGTGAGTATTTAAAACTTACTTTGTAAAAATACTGCCCTAGTTATTAGTGTGTTCATATACAGAAGGGGATTTCTCTGATTTTAAAATCTCTGATTTCCATTCGCGTGGTCTTAAAACAAGCAAAGGAAAACTCATTCAGAGGCATTACCATTCATGGAAGGAACGTAAGACTAAGCAGCAGGAGACTTGGGTTCAAGTGCTGGTGCCTACTCTGGATCTATTGAATATCTATTGATCTCAGTTTTCTTCATCTTTAAATGAGATATAGTGAAAAAAATATTTTAAAGACTGATGGGTGTCAGTCTAGATTCATTCTATATTTTTTTTCTCAGTTTTAGAATCAACACCCACCCAGAGTACTCAGAATAAAACATGAGCCTCATCCTTGGCTGTTCTTAACCAGTTAAGGCCCACTTTCAGTGACCATTTCTTTTGGATATTACTCACAGTATCTCCATTCCTTCTGATTTGTGTTCCTGCTTCATCATCCCAGTCAAATCCAGTCTTTACCATGCTGCCAGAGTGCTCTGATGTTACTTCGATTTTTAAAACCCTTTAATAATATTTGCTGTCTACAGGATGTCCAGGCATCCTTCTCTTGGCCCCTACCTTGTTGGCTTTACCGTCTGCCACCCAACATTTCATGCTGTGCTCCAGCAATACTGAAGCACCAGCCTGCCATCCTGTTCATATTCCTGGTGTTTGGCACATGTATAATTGGTTCATTGTGCATTAGACAGTAATGCCCCGAGCTGCTGTCAGATAGATGGTAAATGGTGTTGCACACAGATTTCATGATGCTGTGTGAGTTGGGGTGCTGTTTTTAAATAAGACCCCAACCAGACAGGAAGTCTAAACCTGCCAAAAGGAAAGAACCTTTTCATAAATCCTTTAAAACTACAGAAAGCCTGTGGCACAGAGCACGCCACATGAGGGACACAGCTGCAGCTCAGATACCATTTCTGGGTTCAACAAGCTTACTTGAAATCTGCATAATACTTGATTCACAGGGTGGGCATAAAGATCAAAGGTATGCACATGCACCCAATGCATGTGTCTGTGTGTGTGTGTGTTTGAGAATATTACTTAGTATCTAGCAATAAATAACTGCTAGCTCTCTTTATCATCATTACTGTGTGGTGGGATTTGGATAATCTGAGACACACACAATATTATCCAGAAATGATTCCCATATCATGCTATATGAAGATTATTACCAGTTCCATGGTGAGAAAGAAGTTTGGGCATGGTATGGCTGGATTTTATGTTTAAGAGTCTTCCAAGGCCAAAATCAAGGTATTGGTCAGCATTGTTGTTATTTGAAGCTCAGAGTCCAGCTCTTTTCCCTGGAACAGTGAAGTTCCCATTTCCTTATTTGGTCTCAGCTAGGGGCCACTCACATTCTTTGACAGGTGGCCCCTTCCATGTTCAAAGCCATAAATTGGGGACACCTGATTCTGGGCTCAGTTGGTAGAGCGTGTGACTCCCCACATTGGGTGTACATATTACTTAAGCCAGAAAAACAAAAACAAAACCATAAATTAGTCTTGCTCACATGGAGTCCCTCCCTCTCGTGCTTGCCAGGAAGAGCCTCGACTCTGTAAAGGACTCACTGATGAAGTCAGGGCCACTGAAGAGAATCTCCCCTTTTTAAAGTCAACTGATTTGGGACCTTAATAAATCTATAGAATATATATATACAGTTTCACCTCGATTAGGGCTTGATTGAATAACTGGGAGTAGGGGTGTGTCCACTGTGCGGTGAGGGTCTTAAGGGCCATCTTAGAATTTTGCCTACCATAAGCTCTTGTAACTACCTGATATTTTTCTTGTTACTTATTAATTACCTGTCTTCCTTCATTAGAATAGAGGTACCATAAGAGTCAGGACTCTTCATTGTATAGAAATGCCTTATTCTTTGTTGTATTAAAAAATGCCTAAACCAGGGTCCTGGGTGGCTCAGTCAGTTAAATGTCTGACTCTTGATTTTGGCCCAGGTCATGATCTCAGGGTTGTGAGACCAGGCCCTGTGTCAGGAAGGAGGCTATATTGAGGAGGGGAAAAAGAACATGGGCCTTGAAGCCTGACATCTTTGGGCTCAAATCCTGCCCTTCCTCCTTACCAGCTAAGATCACCTGCTTTACTGAGGCTTAAGGTGGCTACTTAATAATGGGAGCAATAATATATACTGTACAGTTCTTGCAAGGATTAAATGGTATGTTATCTTTAAAAAATCCGTGACATAGAGATGTTTGGTGAATGTTGTTAACTGTTAGTATTAAGAGAAAGATGGTAGCAAATACAGTCAAATAAAAATGTTCTAATTCAGAATTTGCAATAATTTGAACAAGAATAAGTTCCATTTTAGGGAATATAGAGATTTGCTAAGCAAATGACATGAGCTTATATTAGAAAAATGTTTACTAGAGAAGGAAATGATCACACCGGGTGTGATAGAAACAAGCTTATTCTTTAAGTGTCTCGAGCACTTGTTTTGTGTGAGACAGAATGTCAGGAACCAGTGCTGTCCTGGTAAAGAAGACAGACCCACCCGTTATGAAGCATTCTCATATTGTTATTAAAGACTGACCTCTGAAGGACTCAAAAATATCTTGTCAGCTAAGTTTAAGTGGTTATCTTCAACCAAGTGTAACATAACTCCTTTAAATGGTTTTCTTTAATTTTTTTAAAATTTGAGAGAGGGAGCAGCAGAGGGAGGGGCACAAGCAGACCCTTCAGTGAACCTAGTGCTCTATGTGGAGCCTGATAGGGTGGGGGGAGGCTGATCTCAGGACCCTGAGATCATGACCTGAGCTGAAACCAAGAGTGGGATGCACAACCGTCTAAGCCATCCAGCTGCCCCAAATCCTTTTCTTGATGCATACCTGATCCAGGCTTTTTACATGATAACCTTCCTAGTTGGTCTTCCTGAGGGTTTAGAGTAGTGTGGAAACTTTCCTGTGAATCAGGTTCAACTAACTTTTGTGTATCGTGTTCTGACTTTTCCCTTCAAGTTAGAAGGAAAAAGTTGAAAGCATTTTAGAGGCTTTTGATTTGAATTTATACCTGCATAATTTACAACTCTTTTGTATCTTGCTGCAGACAATAACATCCTCTTATTTGTCCCTAGATGGCATGGTTGGGCAGAGAGGAATGGTGAAGTAGAATTATCAGGACTTCTAGAACTTTCATCTCTCTCTCGCATTTAAATGTAGTTCATCTTAAGAAAACCCGGCTAGTATTTCAAACTAAAGTTGTTTCTAGTTTTTGTGTTTCAGAAAGTTAATGCGCAGGGGAACAATCATCTTTTTCTTTACAAAATTTTATTTCTAGAAGAGGGGAACAAGTGCCACATGGTGGCAGCATTACGTAAATTATTGAAGTTCTATCATATTTAAGCTCTCTTTTTGTGCTTGTTAGTATTTCTGGACAGTTGACTATCTTTTCCTGACTTTATGCAGATCTTTTCTGCATGATTCCATGTCGTTGATTCTGGTGCACAGAGATCTCAGTAGAGCCCTTTCAGTGAGCATTAGTTCAGTAGGGTCTGCGGGTGCAGCATTGTCTGCTGGACCATAATCTTTCTAGCTGCAGGGGAGAGGTCATGGCCTCTCCCTGTGGAACTGCTAGTGAGCTTTGCTGGAGTGCTTTTGGGGTATATGGTCCTATACAAATTTCTTTCTTTCTTTCTTTTCTTTCTTCTTTTTTTTTTTTTTTTTTTTTTTTTTTAGCTTCATAAGTCTCTTTTTTAATGGAAAAGCTTTTGTTATTGAATCATAGTTGACACACAATTTCAGGTGTACAGCATAGTGATTCAACAAGTCTATACATTATGCTGTACTCCCCACAAGTGTAGCTTCCCTCTGTCATCATACAATGCTTTCACAGTACCATTAATTATATTCCCTGGGCTGTACCTTTTATCCCCATGACCTGTTTATTCAGTTTGTTAACTGAAGCATGTGTCTCCCACTCCCCTTCACCCATTTTGCCCATCCCCCCACCTCTTCCCCTCTGGTTGCTTATTTCATTTTTAGAAAATTTTATTCTTTGAATGCTTTATTGAACAGTTACTGATTACCTAGGTATATCAGTAAGGAATGTGTTTAGTTACTAGTAACTAAGTTAGTAACCTGAAAAATGGTGGCTTTTTAATAAGTATTTATTTTTCTCTCAATACCCAGGGCTGGAGTCAACTTTTTCTTCTAACTTTGCCTTCTACGTCCTGGAGTATTGCTCCTATCCTTACGCTTTCAAGGTGGCTTTGGGAGCTCTAACCATGACATCTGCATTTTATGTAACAAAAAAGAAAGCAGATGGGAAATAGCAAGCAGTCTTCACAGGCACATTTACCACTCCCAATAGTATTTGGGGACTGATAGGAAGAGAGGAGAATGAATCCAGAAATAATGCTAAGGAGAAGCCTGTACTTGTTACCCCCTTCACTCATTTTGCCCATCCCCCCCTCATCCTCCCCTCGGGCAACCATCTCCTGTTTTCTGTATTTATAGATTTATTTCTGCTCTTTGTATTATTTTTTTAGATTCTACATATAAGTGAAATCATATGTTTTTTATCCTTTTTTTTTTTTTGATTGATTAATTTGGGGGGGAAGGTGTAGTGGAAGAAGGAGAGAATCTTCAAGCAGTCTCCCCAGTGAGCACAGAACCCCATGCAGTGCTCAGTCTCACCACCCTGAAATCATGACCTGAGCTGAAATCAAAAGTCAGATGCTTAACCAACCGAGCCACCCAGGTGCCCCTGTCCTTTCTTTATTTCACTGAGCATAGTATCTGCTAAGTTCATCCATGTTGTTGCAGATGGCAAGATCTCATCTTTTTTTATGGCTGAGTAATAGTCCAGAGTGTGTGTGTGTATACGCACACACGTGCACATTTCACATCTTCTGTATCTATTCATCTATTAATGGACACTTCTGTTGCTTCCATATCTTGGCTATTGTAAATGATGCTACAGTAAACATAGAGGTACCTGTGTCTTCAAAAATGGTGTTTTCATTTTCTTTTGGTAAATGCCCAGTAGTAGATTCTATTTTAATTTTTTTTTAAAGATTTTATTTATTTATTTGGCAGAGAGAGACACAGCAAGAGAGGGAACAGAAGCAGGGGGAGCGGGAGAGGGAGAAGCAGGCTGCCCGCCAAGCAGGGAGCCCGATGCGGGGCTCGGTCCCAGAACTCTGAGATCGTGACCTGAGCCTAAGGCAGACGCCCAACGACTGAGCCACCCAGGCACCCCTCTATTTTTAATTTTTGATGAACCTCCATACTGTTTTCCACAGTACCAGTTTGCATTCCTACCAACACTACACAAGGATTCCTTTTTCCATATCCTTGACAACACTTGGTGTTTCTTGTCTTCTTGATTCTAGCTATTCTGACAGGTGTGAAGTGATATCTCATTATTGTTTTAATTTGCATCTCCCTGATGGTGAGTGATGTTGAGCATCTTTTCATGTGTCTATTGACTGTCTGTATGTCTTCTTTAAAAAAAAAAAAGAAAAAAAAGGCTATTCGGGTCCTCTGCCCATGTTTTATTTGGATTATTTGGTTTTGGTGTTGAATTATATAAGTTCTTTATGTATTTTGGATAGTAATCCCTTATCAGATATATCATTTGCAAATGTCTTCTCCCATTCAGTAGCTTGTCTTTTCAGTTTATTGGTAAGTTTCCTTTGCTGTGCAGAAGCTTTTTACTTTGGTGTAATCCTATAGCTTCTATTTGCTTTTGTTGCTTTTGCCTAAGGCCAATATTAAAGAGATCATTGCCTGTGTTTTCTGATAGGATTTTTATGGTTTCAGACCTCACATTTAGGTCTTCAATCCATTTTGAGTTTATTTTTGTGTACAGTGTCAGAAAGTGGTCCAGTTTTATTCTTTTGCATGTGGCTGTAGTTTTCCCAGCACCACTCATTGAAGAGACCATCTTTCTGTCATTGTATTTTCTTGCCTCGTTTGTCATAGCTTAATTGAGCATATAGACATGGGTTTATTTCTGGGCTCTCTGTTCTGTTCCATTGACCTGTGTGTGATTTTTGTACCAGTTCTGTGTACTGTTTTGATTACTACAACTTTGTAATATATCTTGAAACCTGGGATTATGATACCTCTAGCTTTGTTTTTCTTTCTCAAGACTGTGTTGGCTATTTGGGTTCTTTTGTGGGTCCTTGAAAATTTCAGTATTATTTGTTCTATTTCTGAAATAACGCTACTGGTGTTTTGATAGGGATTCTTAATTTTATATTTTATTTTAACTTTGATAGTGTTTCTTAACTTTAGTACATCATGGTTTTCTTGGAGAATTTTTTTCTTCCAGAAGAATATGTAGAGGACATATTTATTCAATTTGAGTACAATTTCAAGGACATTCTGGAATCCCAGAGCCCATCCATTGACCCTAGAGTAAGACCTATAATTTGAATAGAACTACAGAACTCCCGTTTCTGTTTTTCATTGTCTTTGTATTTGAATTGAGAACCACTTTTTTGTATCTTGGTAAAGAAAAAATGTACCGTAAGGAGTGCAAAAATCTCTATAGTCTTGATTCATTCAGATTCCAGTGCCATCGGGAGCAAGGTGGCAGCAGCTTTGACATAATTGGTCTGATTTTTCGCTTCAGTCTGTTTATAGAGATAGAGCAGCTAGGATAGCAAAACCAAGCAACATCTGTAATAAAACCAGGGGACGAGATATTCCCCAAATACCAGAAGACAAATCACCAACAGCTAAAAGGTTTCTGTGGAATCAGAAACAGAAGGAAGACATGGAAGAACTCCTGAGGGTCTTGTGAAGCGTTGAATGCTAGAAAACCTCAAAATTACTAAGAGGAATGCTTGAAGGGCCATTCTGAGGAAAAAGTAGAACCTTCGGAGGGAACTTCACAGGCTCTAATTTCTGAGTGAGTGGTAACAGACCGCAGGAAAGTCTTTAGGCTGAAGCTACCTATGAGTTTGAAACTCACAAACCAAAACACCCTTCTAGAACAAGGCCTTGCACCCAGAGAAACTAAAGGAGATTGAATATTTTGTGAAACAGCAGGAAAAGGGATTCTAGAACTTCCAAATTTGAAAGGCTGTCCTGACCACCCTTCCCTTCTAAAAACAGAGGATAACTAATTTCACTTAAAAGTAAGCAGGAGTCAAATCCCATAACGGTAATGTCCTTTAAGGCAATGAAGTATGACCACAAAAAAAGATGCCCTAATACTTAAAATGAGCTTGGGAAGCATAAGAAAATTATTAGAAGTGAGGAAATGATGGTATAAATCAGAATCAGAAAAACTAAAAATTGATTGGCTAAAACAATAATGGAAAAAAAAGCTAAGGTGAAAAATTCAGGAAAAAGAAATTTTAAAAATTATTTCAGGAATGAAAACTAAACTAGAAGGAACTTAGGAGTGAATAAACACAATGGATAGTCCTTGTTTGAAATTTAAGACATAGTGAAAGAGATAAGAAGAATTCAAGAGAAAGGAGTAGTTTCTGATAGTAAATACAGCAGATGCAATACAGTGTATGTCTGATAATCAGCCCCTACAGAAGAAAGCCAAGCCAAAGTGATATAATAGAACAAATGTGAAAACTAAAATTCAAGAACGCTTTCTTGAAATAAAATACTAGTGAAATTTTACGGAAGGGCACACTGCTGTCAGGGAAAATTAACCCAGAAGGGCCTATAGTGAGAAATTTTATTAATCTGTTGGATTTCATAGAAAAAATTTTTTCTTTGGACGTATAGACAAAATGGGGAAAAAGACCTGATTGTTAACAGACTTATCTGCCTTACGCTAGAATACAATGGATTTGAACAGCCAGGGATTTTATGTCTAGCCTAACTGACCCTGAGCTATAGGGACCACAGATCCACTGTTGCTGGGTCATGCTGGACTCTGCAAATATTGTTCAAATGAGCCATTCTTGAGGAACCTATTATCTAATTTACACAGTGAGTTTCAGATGACCTAAGTAGTTGGTAAGACTTCTACCTAACAATAGCTGGTAAGCATTAAATACATATTTACTTACAAAACTGAGACTGAATGGTAGTTGTAAGGGAGAGAGCATAACACGCAGTGGCTGCTTTCTGATGGTGCAGATGCGGTCTGGCAGAAAGTAGAGGCCGAGGGAGTGTATATGAAAAGTAGGATATCGTCTCTTGTTGCCTTATAAATATTAACTGGGAGTAAAAGGACATTGTTTCACGTTGGATCCTGAAGGACTGTGAAAGCTAGAGAAGGAGGTGATCCTAATATTAATACTGCTTATAGTGGGGAACTAGTAGACAGTAGGGTATTATATAAAGTATTAATATAAATACAACCATGAGAACAAAAACGCCGAGTTCTTCTCAATAGTGAAAGAGATGCCAAAAGAGAGAGAGAGAACAAATAGATCACATGACCACACAGAAAAAGATTATGTATGTTGTGTATGTGCGTTTATGAGTTTCCCTCAGAGTGACATAAGAATAGTCCATTCCATTTAAGAAGGAAGGAATTGGAAATATCTATATACTTGCACATACATATGAATAAATATGATGGGGAGAATAAAGGCAAAAGAAAGAAAATTAAATTTACTTACAACTTACAGCCCACTGACAAATCTTTGAGATAGACAGAGTGACCTTCTCAGAGTTCAACTGCCTCTGTGTTTATGCTTTGCTAAGGGCAAAATGCAGCCTTAGCGTAATACCAGCCCGACCTCCAGGATCCTTTCAGTCTTCTTAAACATACAAAAATTGCTTTTGAAACTTCCTTTTCTCTTCCCCCATATCTCTTTATATTTTAGCAATAGTCCTCCAAGCATGTGGCCCCCTGGTAAACGTCTGAAGAGTCTCATGACTAAGGGTTTACGGAACAGTAGCAAATGACCTTTACCTCATAACAGCAAGTCCCTCAAGGTCCTGGAAACCTTGCTTCCAAATTCCTTAAAGGAAGATGCCTGTGGCCATACCCCCCTGAACATGCCTGATCTCAAATTCCTTAGAGGCTTATACTGTCCCTAATCAATCATCCTCACAACCCCAAGTGCAGCCGTTTCTGCCCACGGGTCCTGTCCCCAGGCTTTAAGAAAACCACCTTTTTGCCCTGAAGACACCTCAAGAATTCTTTCTTGACCATTCACTCCAAACTCCAGCATTTTCACATCAAATACATCCACATCCACATACATGCCTGTGTGTGTATATGGGTATATACACATATGTATGTGGATGTATATCCACATACTTAAGACAGTGGTGAGGATAAAGTTTTTAAAATAGTTACCTATGGAGAGAATTAGGAAGGAATATAGTGCAAAGGGCATGGATAGAAGCTAGACTTTTTTGAATGTATATATATATATTTTTATAGATGTAATTTTGGAGACATGTAAGTATTTTACATAAAAAATTAAGTTTTAAGGAACAGATCCTAAAAATCAAGCAAAGCGTCAAAAAACAAACCAGTGTTTCTGGATGGTTGCCTTGGCATGCAGAGAGCAATTCTGTTGCAAGTAACTTTGAAACACGGCAGTTTGATGGTACGTTCTTAATGCAAGATCCCTTCAGAACCCCAGCAGCAACAGCATACCAACCCTTAAGCTGCTTGCAGTAATCATTTTGTTGAAGCTAGTGTCGTCATTGTCATTTGAGTGAAGTGGTGATAAAGCCAGTGCTTCGTTCTGTTTGTATTTTTAAGAACTGCAAAGAAACGGGTAACAACAGTAATTAAAAACCTTATTCTTAATTCGTGAGTATAAACTTAAAATGTATCTTTTAAAAGCACATAACCTATTTTGTAGCCTTGTCCACTGAAAGCCCTAGAAATAATGGCAGACCCAGTAGCAGTGACCGCCCCTAGTGTTCCTTCTCAAATACTATTCCTAAATATTAGTGGTGTTTAGAGACCTGCTGATTCCAAGTCTGAGTCCAGAAATCTACAAGGTGAGCCTGGAGCACCCAGTTGTATCAGAAAGCAAAGCAGCTACTGAAGAACATACAATTTTTTTTAAGATCTTATTTATTTATTAGGCAGAGATCACAAGTAGGCAGAGAGGCAGGCAGAGAGAGAGGGGGAAGCAGGCTCCCGCCCAGCGGAGAGCCCAATGCGGGGCTCCATCCCAGGACTCTGGGACCACGACCCGTGCCGAAGTTAGAGACCTTAACCCACTGAGCCAGCCAGGCGCCCCCAAAACATACAATTTTGTCTAAAGCATTGCAGACCCCACGGGACAAAGATAGGACAGTTTGAACACCAGTAAGGAAAAATACTGTAATGGCTTGAAAACTTCAAATATGTTAATTCTGTGAGTCATAGGAATGTGTAGAAACAAACAGAAACCTTTAGAGAATACTAGGGAACCAAATCATTATTTTTAACTGTTAAATAAGAGGAAATAATCAAGTGCTTTATTTTGCCGTTCACATGTAAGCATTCCTAAGAGTAACTAAATAGTTGAGAGGAAATTTTTTTTTCCCAGAAGTATTCCTGCTGATAAACGAAGACGGAATGCTACCAACATCCTGCTGAAAGTACACAGCTCACCTCTGAAATACTCTTGCAAACAAAAAAACAAAACCCTGAATCTGATCAAGCCTCTAGTTCTAACTACTAATTTACAGGAAAGAGAACAGACAAAGGGATATGTTAAATTACACCACAGGGGTTCATTCAGCCAAATAACAGACTGTGGGAAACTGCAGAACAGATGACTCACTTTTTTTTTTTTTTTTTCCAACAAATTGCAAAGAAAAAAGTGATGGAGGGGAAATCTGTAGATTAAAAGAAGATTTAAGAAACATATTAATCAGTTGCAATATATAAGTTTTACTTTGATTTTGGTTTAAATGGGGATAAAAAAGAACATTAGTGAGACACTTGAGGAAATGGGAATACCACTTTGATATTTAATAGTATTAAGGAATTATTATTGAGCACGTGTGTGTGTGTGTGTGTGTGTGTGTGAGTGTGAGGAGAGAAAGGGACAGAGAGGTGGTCTTTACTCTATTTTCTTAACATTTTTTTAAAAAGATTTTATATATTGATTTAAGAGAGAGAAAATGAGAAAGAGAGAGCATGAGAAGAGGGAGGGTCAGAGGGAGAAGCAGAATCCCTGACAAGCAGGGAGCCCAGTGCAGAACTCGATCCCAGAACTCCAGGATCATGACCTGAGCCAAAGGCAGTCCCTTAATCAACTGAGCCACCCAGGCGCCCGTGTACTTTTTTTTTCTTTTTTCTTTTTCCTTTTTTCTTTTCTTTTTTTCTTTTTTCTTTTTTTTTTTTTTTACAAAGGAGTCTTTGTCTTTTAAAGATGTTGAAATGATGTGCTGTTTGGGATTTGTTTCAAAAGAATCTAGAATTGTGGGCAGGAGAAGGTATGCATTGTTACAGAGGGAACCAAAAAAAAAGCCAGGAGTTGAGAACTGTTGATTGGTGATAAGTACAGGATTCACTTTTGATTCTTTCTCAACCTTTGTATAACTTTTTCATTTTTACTGTGGAAAAATTAGTAAAAATCTGGCCATAGCTGCTCCGTAGCGGCTCAAAACAAAATGAAGAAGAAGAGCTAAGAGTGGCTCAGAACAAAATAAAAACCTCAGCAATACAATTAACTTATTATTTCCCTACAATCAAGTTTACTACCCTTCTTTTTTTAAATGAACTTTTTATTTTGTATTAATTTTAAACTGACAGTGAAGTTACGAAGGTAGTATAAATAGTTCTCATATATCCCTCACTCAATTTCTCTCCCTACTAATATCTTATATAATGGGTAAAAAACTAAGAAACTAAAATTGATACATTACTATTGATGAAACACTAGGCTTTATTTGGGTTTCATCAGTTTTTCCATTACGGTCCTCTTTTTCTTCTGGAACCTAATCCAGGGTACCACATTGCATTTACTCGACTGTCTTTTTCATCTTCTTCGGCCTGTGACGGTTATCTTTCTTTGTTTTTCATGACTTTTACAGTCTTGAATACTGGCCAGTAGCCTGTAGAATGTCTTCCAATCTGGGTTTGTCTGGTGTTTTTCTTAAGATTAGGCTGGGTTATGGGTTTTGGGGAAGTGCCCTTGTCACATTACGTCAGAGGGTACATGTTATCACCATGACATCACTGATGATGTCAGCCTTCATTGTCTTTACTGTGAAGTCAGTATTTTTTGCTTTCCCTACTGTGTTCTTTGGAAGCAAGTCATTAAGTCTGGCCTACCCTCAAGTGATGGTGATGGGGGGTGGTGTTAAAGTCGCTTTCTGAAGAGGGGGTGTGTCTGGGGTCCTCAAGGCCACATCCAGGTTCAGTAATTGACAATAAGCCTTAGCATATGGTCATACTGGTGGGTAGGCTTTAATATGGCAGAAGGATACAGAGCAGAATCAGCAAAGGGAACAGGTGCATGACATAGATTTTGGAGGAAACCAGGCAGAAGCTTCCAAGAGTCTTCAGTGGAGTCATACTGGATGTGTGGCATTTCCGCAGCAACGAGCTGTGACAACACAGGTGAAATGCCTACTGGAGAAACTCACCAGAGTCTAGGAGTCCAGGGGTTTTATTGGCAATTGGTCAGGTGGGCAGTCTGTGCCTGGCATGTGTCAGAATTCCAGAGTCCCAGAAGAAAAGATGTGTCTTATCATTTATTGAAAGTTTTATACTAGTGCAGGGAACTATTTACTGGGCCAGTTCCCAGACCCTGGCCAAAGGCCAACCTTGTAAGCAGGCCTTTCTAAAGAGAATGGTCAATGTTAACTCTTTTCTGTATAGAGAAGTATCTACATGTTGTTACCTTTACTGCACATTTTTGAGAAAAATGGAATGAGATTTAAAAACAGCATAGTAATGGGAGCTATTATTATGTGTTTGATGTAAGAACAGCAAAATTAAAATTAGATCAAGGGTGTCTAATTTCTTTTCTGTACGGAATGAAGTATGTGGCAGTCTAGGCCTCTTTCTGTTCATTTAGTGTTTCTCCTGCCCAGTTTTAATTGTTGCTATAAAAATATTACTCATATTGCAACTTTTGAGCATTTCAAATAAAAAAAAAATGCCTCCAGGTTGTGACCTCATTTATTGCCAAATAATTGGAAGAAAGTTGTGTAGATTTCATTAATAAGTAATGGCATAATAACCAAAACCTGGCTGGAAATCCCAGAAAGTAATTACTGAGATTTAAGACACAGTATGTATTAGTAATTTACTTTCTTTTAATAGGAAAAACGTGGTCTTCGAGAAATGCGAGTTCTTGAAAATTTGAAGAATATGATCCATGAAACAAATGAACATACTCTTCCCAAATGTAGAGAAATCATGCAGGACAACTTAAACCACGTTCTCCAGAGATGTAAGCCAGCGTTGTTGTTGTTCTGTTTTGTTTTTAATATATATATTGTTTTATTTCAAATGAATGCTGTGCCAAAATGTATTTCCTTCAATATTTTGATAGTAGGTGGAGAGAGAATTCTTAACCAAAACGTACAGATTGGAAGCCCTGCCACAGAGAACATTGACTATCTCGTGATTCATGTATGTTGCTGTTGACATTGAGAACCTCAATCTCCAAAGTGAGATGTGTGCATCTGGGGTGCACAAGACAATCAGTCCTTTTAGGATGGGAGACTATTGGAACACATTTTACCTTTTTTGTTTTTTTTTTAATTATCCTTAAGAAGAAGTTTGATAATTAGGAGCTGGGCTGTGAAATGAAGCTTCTTTTTCAAACAGGATGCTAGAGTTTTTAACTTTAAAAAAAAGACTTAAAAAAAATCTTTTTTTAACTTTAAAAAAAAATCCTGTCATAAATGTTTGTATCTTATAACATTTTTCATTGAGCAAAATGTTATAGTTTGGAGAGATAATCAAAAAGAATCCTTATTGGGGCGCCTGGGTGGCTCAGTGGGTTAAAGCCTCTGCCTTCCACTCAGGTCATGATCCCAGGGTCCTGGGTCTCTGCTCAGCAGGGAGCCTCCTTCCCTTCCTCTCTCTGCCTGCTTGTGATCTCTGTCTGTCAAATAAATAAAATCTTTAAAAAAGAAAAAAAGGATCCTTATTAAATATACCAAGTAATGACATAAAATAAAAGTTTTATTAATAACTACTTTTACTCAAGGCTTCTCCAGGGATAGATAATAGTGGTAACTGAAAAAATACCTTTCTGGGGAATAAGAAAGAAAAAAAAAAAAAACTAGCCAGTAATATAATGATCTATGAAGGAAAGCTGCAGGGAGATTTGGTTGATAACTGAAAGCAAGTCTTTGTATTCAAATCCAGGTTAGTCTTATGTAGTCTGATGCCTTTAGGAGCTTGGAGACAGTGAATACCCCGAGATTATGTTTGGTTTCTTTGAGTGGAGTAGTAGAACATCTAAAATTGACTGTAGGCTTTTGCATTTTACTACAGATGTCCCGTGTTTGTTTGTACTGTCATTTCCTTAACCCTGACAGTCATTCTAGATGTTCTACTAACAGTAAAACTTGAATTATTATTAATGAGAATACTTATGAATGCCTTTGAGATGTGCTTGTAACTTGCCTTTTCTACACTTTTAGTATATAAAAATAAATTGGGTTATACTTGGTAAAAATCTATGAGTTTTATAAAACCATGCGAACAAGTTTATATGGAATATACTGGAATATATTCCAACCTAAGTAGCACTTTACAAGCCAAGGGATGAGTTAGGTTTTGTTTTGTGCCTCTTAACACAACTGCCACATTTATCTCTTCCTGTGCACGGTGGAGAGCTGTGCGCTCAGAATTCTGCAAGTGTGGCCTTAAGCTGGTGGTCCCACGTGTTGCACAGAACTAAGGAACTGTGGAGCAGCAAGGTGTGGACGTCTTGAATTACTGGAATGTAGAACTATGACGGAATCGTCAGCTTGGAAGTATTTCTGCTTTGGGCCGCGTAGCCACCCACCTTGCAGAGTGTCTCCAGATTTGGTGACCAGAAGCTTTAGAACAAAAACTGACCCATGGCTCCTTAAAAATCACAAAAAGTAATTGAGAGCTCTAGGAGGTAGGGAAAAAGCAGACCCTCAAGTCATCAAGATGCAGCCTTTATGTTATTTTAAGTGTCTCTTTACTATAAAAGAGAGTAGTTACTAAAGAGCAAAGAAAAAAATTAGAAAAACAAAAAAATTATTTAAAAAACACTCAGAAATTAAAGTCACGTTGTTATTATTTCTGCATTAATTAATGCCTTGAGAGTTGGAGGCCACTTTCCCCTCCTGCCTCTCTTCCCCAAGCCATCACTTGAAAATTTTAACTTTATCAAGGTTTGCAGTATTTGATTTCTGTCCTACACTTGCAGCGCTACCAATTGTTTATTTAGTCGTAGACTGTTCAGTTCCTTCTAATTTATTGATTAGATCTGTAATTATATTGTGATAGTTCTCACTTTGTTTCCTTAGCACTGTGATTTCATTTTTCATTTCATGCAGTGTGTTTGCTCTCTTTTAATGAGTTCATATTGTTATTTTGTATAACAAAGTACCTGTGGAAAGTTGTGTTAGGTTTTCTTTTCCGAATAGGTGCTTCGTCTGTCTTATCTGTCTCTCACAGGTTATGTGGTTTCTCCCCCCGCCCCAATCTGTTTCTGTACAAATGTAAGCATACTAGAGTTCTAAGAATTTTGTCAACTCATTTTCTTTTTCTAACTTTTGGGGGATGAAGTAATTAAAGTGGGATTAGGAAGTCTCCGTTCTTGGCTGCCATATTTCAGAGTTTACAAAATACAACTACAATTCGCCCTTGTTCAGTAAATGATGGAATTTTTTACCTTTCGTTTTTCTTAACTTTTTATTTATCTTGTGAGTTAGGTGGGGGACTAAGTTTGCCTCATTTTGCTTCAGTCTGTCTCTATCTAGAAATCTTTAGGAATTCAGCAGTTTAAAATACTAACCAATTATTTATAGCACTTTGCCACTTAGAATTTTCACCGGTCTTTTCTTCTTAACTGACTGCCTCTGCTCCCCATCTCCTTCCTCTTCTCCCTTCTCCATGCTCCCTCCCATTCATCCCTCACATGTATCTTACTAACATGTTTTCTTGGCTTCACTTTGAGACCGTGACCAGAACCTGAGCGCCCTCATCATGTCCCTAACTGCCACCACCCTGGTCTAAGCCACAATGACGACCTCTCACCTACATTGTTCGAGGAGTCACATAACTCGTGTCTTTCTTCCCTGTTATCTGTTCTCCACATAAAGCGCGAGTGATCTTTTTAAAATGTGACTTGGCTCCTGTCATTACTGTATCAGGATCTCCTCACCTTGCTTAGAGAAAAGCCAAAATCCTTAGAGTGGCCTGGACATTTCTACATGATTGGACCCACCCTGACTTTTGTTTTCTTCCATTTTCTTTTCCCACACTTCATTGTAGCTACTCTGGCCTCCTTATTCTTCTCCTAGTATGAGCAAATGTGCTCCCACTTCAGTGTTCCCTCTGGAATACTCTTGTCAGGTTTTTGTACATTTTCGTTTCCTATAGATCTCTGCTCAAGTGTCCACAGTGAGACTCTCCTAGCTCCTCTGTAATAACGTCGTCCGTCACTCTGGCATTCTCTGTCCTCTTTACCGGGCTTTGTTTTTCTCCGGAATATCCACCACGACCTAACGTGCTCAGTATTTATCTATATGTTGTCTGTCTCCCCAACTAACACATAAGTTCCGTGAGCTCAGAGACTGTTCTCTGCAGTACCCCGACACCTAAAACAGTGACACATTGTAGTCATGAAGTAATTTTGTTCATTGAAATGAATGAATAAGAATTCAGCCAACATCTTCTGCTACCAAACCAAAATTATTTGCTTATGTATGTATTTGAAGTTTACATACACACACTGTGATAGAAGGTATTTGCTTCTCTTGTGTGAGGATAGTCGGGATGTTGTTAACTGTTGTCTGTGGCACAATTACTGTATGTGGTGCTAATTTCAAAAAATCTTTTGGTTGAAAGAAAATTATCTTACAAATTCTCGATGCTTTAAAAACACTGAGACAACAGGGGAAACAGCTTCCTACTGAATTAGGTATAACCAGTAAGTGATATGGAGGTGATGGGAAGGTTTGCATAATGGGCCTTTTCCCCTTGGGACCTCTAATCATGAAGAAGGAATGTTTGGTATAGTCACGTGGTTTTTCTTGTATTTTAGAAAAGCATATTTCATGAAATTAGAAAGTAAGCCTTTATTATTGTGTGGCTAAAGAATTAAAAAATCAGTTACTTCAAAGGGACTGAAATTTCTAAAAATGATCATTCTGTCTGAGACCAAAGACAGTCCCTATAAAGAACAAACGTTTGCCTCTGTCTGATGTGTTCTAGTTAAAATTTTAAAGAACATAACAAATGACAGAATAGTGTTACGGTGTTGTAACTCTTCTTTTACATTAAACCCAGAATGATTGGAAAATGAAGAAGCACCCAAAGACCACAAAATGGATTTTTTTAAAAAGTTGTGTTTGGAGTCGGGGGAAAAAACTCCAATCAGGAAATGATAGAACCACTGCTTGGGAAAAATGATGTAATATTAATATGCCATAGAAAGAAGGCAGATCTAATCAGCTCCCATTTTGTTTTGTTTTCATCTTTTCTTTTAGAACAAACAATGATTGGGAACATAATTTTCAGTCCTAAAATACTGTCTTTGATATAACTAAAATAAATGGTTACTGATAAAAACATTACTTTTGAAAAGCAGAGTCCTCCTCTTTTACCATATTCTCACAGGGAGGGACCTAACATTTTTCTGAAAGGGAAATCACAGTCCCTCCCTGTTATGGAACTTGTGAGCTATTTGGGGCTAGGTTTGAGTAGGATAGGAAGGCAGAATTGTAAAATACTAGGCAAACCTCTGTTTAAGCAATTGCAAAATAAAGTGGTGAGATACATACCTACCTGGTAAAGGGATTTCAAATAAGAGAAAATCCATATAGGGAAAGGATTAATCTGAAAGGTCCTTATTATGAAAGCTGTCAACCTTGAACTGTTCTTTAAAGACAAGTAAAATATTTTCACTAGAAGAAAAGAGTAAGGAAAGTATTTTCAGTAGGGATAGTACAGTAAGAAGAAAAATAGTGGTAACAACACTCCCTTAACTACTTAACACTGTGCGAAGAATTGTTCTCAGTGGCATTAATATGACAGTTATTATTTGTGAGTCTAGTAGCTACTACATTATCTCATTTAATGTCAATTCCAAAGTCCTCTTATTAGTTGTTAGGTTTAATTTACAGATGAGGAACTAAGGTGCTAAGGCATTAGGAACAGCAGCGGTCACAGCACCTGGCACGTAGTAAATGCTCATTCAGTGTTAGACAGGCAAATCAATGAGCAAGCAGGCATGCCAAGTTATGCGACTAAGTGCTCAACTCCAGTTTTGACTATGGCTTGCTGTTAATTAACCTAAATGCGAAACAGTGAAATAAGTGAAAATGTTTGTGGACAGAAACACAGTGGATCGAGTAAACGAAGAGGTCTGAAAAACTGTTGGATGAAGACAGTTTCCTTGATGAGATCATGAGAGGAGCAGAGTGTTGAGGGTATGAACCAAGTCCTTAGAGGCAGGGGTCTGATTTTATTTTATTTATTTATTTATTAAAGATGTGTTATTTATTTATTTGTCAGAGAGAGTGAGCACAGGCAGACAGAGAGGCAGGCAGAGGCAGAGGGAAAAGCAGGCTCCCTGCTGAGCAAGGAGCCCTATGTGGGACTCGATCCCAGGACGCTGGGATCATGACCTGAGCTGAAGGCAGCCACTTAACTAACTGAGCCACCCAGGCGTCCCAGGGGTCTGATTTTAAATCATGCTTTCTGTACTTACTAGTTGTATTACCCCTCTTTGTACCTCAGTATTTTTACAGATGCCAGAAATCTGTAAAATGGGACAGTGATCCTCTCCTAATAGGAAAATGGGTTTAAGAGGAATAGTACATGAGAAGTACTTAGCATAGGTCTGGGCACATAGTAGTACTTAATAAATAAGTCTAATAATTACTACTAATCGTTGTGGTCCCTTAGAAAGGGAAATCACTCAGTGAAAACAAATTTGAATGTGGTGGTGGCAGTGAGGATGAATTAACAGATAAGAGAGGAGGAGCAAGAACAGAAAGTTGTGGAAGCATTGTAAGTATCAGGTACTGCCTGCAAGAGAGAAGTTCCTATGTATGAGTAAAGGGGGGAGAGAGGGTGAACAAATCAAAGAGACACTGTAGAGACAGACTATAATGATAAATTTATCAGGCATTTTATATCTTTTTAGAGAA
The DNA here is from genome assembly GCF_011764305.1 of Mustela putorius furo. Classification (NCBI taxonomy): domain Eukaryota; kingdom Metazoa; phylum Chordata; class Mammalia; order Carnivora; family Mustelidae; genus Mustela; species Mustela putorius. The sequence goes on along the minus strand of NW_025422022.1, from coordinate 5,495,023 downwards.
TTCTGTAGCTACTGTTGACAACTTGTCATTGGAATTAGTACTTAAAATGCTCTTGGCTTGTACCTCAAGGTTCAAGAATGATTGTGGTTCTAATGACGGCGTCCCTAATATACTAGCAAAACTTCCTTTTTCCCTTCTAGCCACCTCACCACCATCAAAATAGTATCAGTTCTTTTGTATAGCTTCATGAGATCTGAAACAATCCAAGTGTTTTGGTGTGTGTTGTTTTGTTTTTTTCAGGTAAGTCTTGAATAAGGACTGCTGACTGAAACCTATTCTATGTTTTATTTCAGTGCAAGCAGCTTCTGACTCAGTCTGTAGACTCCAACAGAGGGAGCAGGAACGAAAGAAGGTAAAAGTAGATCATTTGGCTAATGGGGTCTATAACTGTTACTGTCATCATACTGTTATCAGTTGCTTTTTTTTTTAATATTTTATTTATTTATTTGATGCACAGAGATCCCAAGTAGACAGAGAGTCAGGCAGAGAGGCGGGGGCCGGTGGGGGCCGGGGGAAGCAGGCACCCCTGCGGAGCAGAGAGCCTGATGCGGGGCTCGATTCCAGGACCCTGAGATCATGACCTGAGCAGAAGGCAGGGGCTTTAACCCACTGAGCCACCCAGGTGCCCCAGCAGTTGCTTTTGATTTAAAAAAAAAAAACCTTCAAATTTGTTTTCTTTATGCAGTGATTTAAAAAGATTTAAAAATGACTAATTCATTGAAAATACATTGAGGAGGTGTGAACACATGATTGCACCATCCATATTCTTCTAGTTCAAATTGTAGACCTCTTTTTATTCTTTTTCAACATTACCATCTTTTCCCTGAAAGTAGTATTTGTCTGATTGAGAACAGAGAATAAGACTTTGACACAGGACAAAAAATACCCACCAGATCGAAAATATAAATCTTTTTTTTAAGCATGAAACATTGATGAGTAGGTTATGTATATTTCTTCTAGAAAAGGAAGGATTCATGCCTGTGGGTGAGTTATTTAATGAATAGTCCTATGAGTATGTGAATTACTAGCTGAGTAGTGCTTTGCTTATTGAAAGTCTATCTTAAGTACATTCAGGTGTGGAAAAACAGCACAAGAATTTAAGTTCCTATGTTTTTTTTTTTGCTGTTTTCACTTATAATTTTTATATTTTTATAACTTAATTGTTGTTAACTAACAAAGATAGACTTTTTAAGAAATGTTGAAAATACTAAATCACTTTGAATATAATGCCTTTTATGTATCAACAAGTATAACTATCTCCATTTCTATGGAATGGGTTGTGTTCAGATCTGCACTGTATAAAAATTGAGTGAAAAAACCTTGCCAGAGTTTCAGTTTCCACAGCCTCTGTTTAACTCTAAATATCAATACAGAGTTTAAAAATTCAAAAATTTGGTGAGTTAGACCTTACTGAAATGAAAGGACTTGACATTCAGGCAGGTGAAGACTGCCCAGGAGGAGTAGGGGCCTGGCCCGCTGGGTCAGGAAGCAGGGCCCCTGAGCATGCTGACAGAATGGCAAGGCAAAGCCCGGACTGGGAAACCTGTCAGGTTGTAGTGTGTACAGTGTCCAGAGAGCACTGTAAAGGCAGGCAAGGAGCTCATGTGGACCATCCCAGGCTGGACAGCAGATATTTTTTGTTTCTCTACTCTGTGGGGTGCCACTGGGGATGAAAGATTTTAGTTTGTTAAGTTTAAGGCAGTTCATACACTCAGGAACTAACAATCCAGAAGAAGAGTCTCAAACCACTAACACTAATATGATGTAGGATAAAGTAGGAGCTGTGTTCAAGTTACAAAGAACTTTGTAGGATCTTGGCAGAAGGAGTAATGTAGTAGGAACATGGTGGCATTCGAGCCCAATCTTAATCAGTGAGTAGGAATTCAGTTGATGGAGGATGGGGAGAAAGCTATTGTAGGATGAGGGGATACAGTGTAAGCAAAGACAAAAGACGTGAGAAGTCCTTGGACTCACACAGCCACTATGTAGAGTATCTAAATGGTTATTTCCGGAGATGATTGTGGAGTATCTTGAATGCTATATTAAACAATTTGTGGTGGAGGGCACCAGCACCATTTCTGGTTTTGAGAAGCAGAAAAGCTATTTGATAGAACACTGGCTATACTGGCTGTTGCGTAAAGAAGCAATTCTTTTTATTTATTTATTTATTCAAAATAAAAATTTTTAAAAAGAGTGTTCTGTGTAGCATGTTATTATATGATTTAAGCAGATTCACGTGAATATGCACTCAGACATTATTGATCTTTCTTCCTAAGACATTGTCAGAACAGTTACGATTGTGATAAAATGTCAATTCTTGCCACTCTTGAGCAGAACTAACCTAAAATTAAATTTAATTGGAATAATTTCTCTTGTCACGTGGAATTTTTTCACATTTGGTGTATTAACAGTGTATAAGTAGGAAAATGACCAGCTTAGGTGAGAAAATACCTGGAGTCTTCTACTTCCGGTGTTCCCTTTGTTGGCTCGCCTCATCCCCTTACACAAATCCTTGAGCTTCAAGCTCCTCAGTTGCAAAATAAATACCAGTTACACTTACCTGACAGATTGATTTTTCTCCTTATACCAGGTAAGTTGTATTATATAATCTGCATGAAACAGCTTTGCCAATTGTACTGCATCAAGTGGAAGGCACCATTTTCCCCCTGCCAGCTCGATTATTGTTTAAGGTGCAGACAGTCACTCTGGGTAGGAGCCCCGCTGTGGTCTCTTAAGTTGGTGAAGCATTTGAGAATGCCACGCATTCACGATTTCTTAGATTAAAAGATACTAAGATACTGTACCTTGGTTTGAATAAAAATGGCTTTAAGAAATAATAAAGGCCTTAGATTATGTTAGTCTTACATTTATTTCTTACAGGTAATATGTCGGAGAATGTTACTGAACTGTTTTTTAATGTGGAATGCACATTAAAAGTTAGTATTTTAGAATGTACTGAAATGTGTTTCACTAACTGTGCCATGCTAATGGCATTTACGAAGCTACCTGTGTAAGAATCCACTCCAATTATTTTCTTTTCTCAAGATAATTTAATAAAATTGACCAGCTGAATGTTACACAAAGATGCATTTCTCAGACAACGCTCAAGAAAAGTAATAATTCTTCATATTCTGCAGATCAATAAACCTTTAGTCTCTGTTTCTTTTTTAGTGCTTGTCTAGTTAGCAGAACATTTGAAATATGAATCTTTAAGGACCCTTTTTCTATACTGCTGTATCTGATTTCTGCAGAAACTTTGACATGGCCGAGGTTTCGGATTACATATATATAAAAGATACAGACGAGTTTAAATTTTCATCTAGCAAATGTGTACAAAGCAAAACTGACCTCTGGCTGGGTCTTGCAGTCTCATGTTAATTGTTGTCCTTGGTTATACTGTTGGCTCCATTTTGTATATTTGAATGGCTCTCAGAACAAAGAAAGATGGGAGTAGTAATGGAATAAAATAGACTATTGCCATTAATCTTTAATTCTTTTATGTCAAGACAATATGTGGAATTCTGTGGGAAGTAAATTATGATAAACGTCATTCATCCAAATTACACTTCCCGCAATTGATACCTAAAAGTACATTCAGAAGAACAATAAATGCACATTCCCCAGTTGTTTAACATATGTCTTGAAAACTACCCTCTAGTACAAAGTTGCATTTTGGAAGCTAGCATTAAAAGTAGTGAAATGAAAATACAGCTAGTTTAGAAAATTCACGGACTTAAAAATACACCATCAAGGAAAACACACTGTGAATACCCTTCAGCAGTTTAAACTTAGGTTCATGCACACGTGACAACTTTTGAAGCCATATTCAACCAGACTAGAGATAATAATAAATACGAATCCTCTGATTTATCTTGCCTACATATACTCACTTGATTTTAGTTACACCCCTGCACGATTTTTTTCATGAGAGCAAGGAAATAACACATACGTTGTTCGTCACGGAGTTTGACAGTACAAAGGAATAGATCAGTATGCAGTAGTCTGTTTAAAATCCTTTCTGATGGCTATCACATTCCGACACTTCTAACTGCAGTAAATTCTTTTTCATTTTTTGGTATAAGGCCTAGCTTAAATTAGTGACAGTGTATTACTGACAGATGTTTGAAAGGGCCTTTTAGGCCTTAGTTGACTTATTCAGAGTTTCCCTGTAGGCCAGGGTGTCTCAACCTCTGCACTGTGACCTTTAGAATAGATAATAGAATAGATAATTCTTTGTTGTGGCAGCTTGGTAGGATGTTTACAAGCATCTTTGGCTTTTACCCACCACATGCCAGTAGCACTTCCTTCCCCCTAACCTGTGCTGTGATAACCAAAAATTTGAGGGACAAGAGAAAATTAAATGATGGTTAAAATCCACCCCTCCCCAGATAAGAATCACTGACTTAGACTATAATATGTACAAAATTTTGTTTTTATTTTGTTTTTTCAAAATTTTGTTTTTACGGTTCACTTATAGACCTGTTCTTAGACATAGGTTGGCTTCTTTTTAAATTTATCTCTAATGAGATATATGTAAGTCAGTGTTCTATTACTGTTTTTCCTTGTAGAGAAAAATATAAATCATTACAGCAAAATACTCTGTACACAGTTGTAGCTCATTTATAAACTTCTTTTCTCTTTTAAAGTTGGCATTTTCTAATTTTATTTTAAAAACACATTTATCCACTCATTTAAGAATGTAACTGATTCCATTTAGAAAGAACCCTCTGACACCTGATGTGAGAATTTTTTTGTTGTGGTAAAATAAGTATAACAAAAAATTTACCATTTTAACTGATTTTAAGTGTGTAGTTCTGTGACATTAAGTACATTCACATTGCTCTACAACCATCACTACCATCCATTTCCAGAACTTTCATCTACCCCAACTGAGACTCTACCTGTTAAACACTAACTCCCCTTTCCTACTCCTTTATTCCTGGCAACCAGCACTCCACTGTCTGTCCCTATAATTGGACTAGTCTAGGTACCTGTGCTAAATGGAATAGTACAGCATTTATCTTTTTGTCACTGGCTTATTTCTTTGTTCACCTATGTCATAGCCAGTATCAGAATTTCATTCCTTTTTAAGAATGACTAGGACTCCATTATATGTATATTCCATATTTTGTGTATCCTTTCATTTGCCTTTGGATACTTGTGTTGCTCCCACATTACCACTATTGTGAATAACACTGCTATTAACTTGAGTGTACACCTATTTGTTCAAACCCCTGCCTTCAGTTCTTTTAAGTATACACTCAAGAGTGGAACTACTGGGTGAAATGGTAATTCAATTTTTAATTTTCTGAGGAACGACCATCCTGTTTCCTGTAGTCATACTTCTCTATATTCCCATCCACAGTGCACAAGTGTTCCATTTTCTCTGCGTCCTCGTCAACACTTGTTATTTTCTGTTTCTTTGGTAGCAGCAGTCCTAATGGGTGTGAGATGGTATCTTACCGTGGTTTTGATTTGCATTTCTTTAATGATTATCATTATCATTACTTTAATGAGTATCTTTTCCTTTGTTTATTGGCTATTTTTATGTCTTTTTTGTAGAAATGTTTCTTGAAGCCCTTCACCCATCTTTTAATCAGGTTATTTGGTTTTGTTTTTGTTGTTATTGAGTTGTAGGAGTTGGTTAATATATGTTGGATATTAACCCCTTATCATACATATGATGTGTAAATACTTTCTCCTATTCTGTGGGTTGGCTTTCACTCTGTTGATAGTGCCCTTTGATACACAGAAGCTTTTAATTTTGATGAAGTTCATTTTTTTTTTTTACTTTCATTGCCTCTGCTTTTGGTGTGATAGCCAAGAAATCATTGCTAAATCTAATGTCATGAAGCTTTCTCCCTGTTGTCTTCTAAGAATTTTATATTTTTAGATCTTGACAGTTAGATCTTTGACCTATTTTGAGTTAATTTTTGTATATGATGCAAGGTAAAGGTCCATTTTCATTTTTAGTTGCATGTAGATACCCAGTTTTCCAGCACCACTTGTTGAAAGGATTACCTTTTCCCTATTGAATGATTTTTGACACTCTTATCAAAAATCACTTGACCATCTATCTAAGGGTTTATTTCTGAACACTTCTATTCTAGTCGTCTGTGTGTTTTTCATTATACTAGTACGACACTGTTTTGACCACAGGAGCTTTGTGGTAAGTTCTGAAATCAACAAATGTATATTGTAAAATGAAGGTTTTATTATTATTCAGATATGGTAAGACCAACTGATAAAGGGATGACTGCCAGGGAAAGACTGTTTATTATTCATAGTTCCCAAGTGGAGGTTGCATGCTGTACCACACAGGACCATATGAGGATACACCAAGGTTAGTCAGGAGGTGGGGTGGGGGGCGGGGAGACAGGTTATTATCATTCATATTATTGTGGTTTCAGCAGGAAGGAATATGTGAGACAGTGTTAGCAGACTTAGGATTGGATAATTTGAACAATTTCAGAAGGCTCTAGGGGATAGGGGCTGTCTGGCCTTGTGTGATTAGAGCAGGTAGATAGTGGCCCAGGGGCTGAGATCCCAGTAAAGGTGGTTGGGGTATGGACTCTCAGTTGGTTGGCTTGCATATAAAAGGTATACTCATAGGGGAGTCATGAGTCCTATCTCTAGGAATGAGCTAGCCCTGGGAAGGAGAGTCTCTTTCCAGAGTTAGCAAGACCCCAGTTATCAAAACTGTAGAACCACATGGTCAAGACAGTGTGAGGCCTCCAACTTCATTCTTTTTTCAGGATTGTTTTGGCTACTTGGTGTCACTTGAGATTTCATATGACTTTTAGGATGTATTCTATTTCTGTAAAAAAGTAATTGGGAATTTAATAGGGGATTCCACTCACCCTGCAGATTACTTTGGATAGTACTGACATCTTAACAATATTAAGTCTCCCAATCCATGAATATGAGGTGACTTTCCATTGATATGTCTTTAATTTCTTCTTTAGGAATGATTTCTAGTTATCAGTGTACAAGTCTTTTGTACAAGTCTCCTTGGTTAAATTCATTCCCAAATAGTCTTTTCAATGCTACTGTAAATAGAATTTTCTTAATACCCTTTTTGAATTGTTCATTGTTAGTATATAGAAATGCAATTGATTTTTGAGTTTTTATTTTGTAGCTGGCAAATTTGCTGAATTTGTTGATTCTAGTGAGGTTTTTTTTTTTTTTTCTTTTTTTTGTGGAACCTTAGGGTTTTCTGCATATGACTATGCTCTCTGTAAGCACAGATAATTTTACCTCTTTTCCAATATAGATGTCTTCTTTTTTTTCTCTCCTAATTGCCCTGGCTAGGACTTCTAATACTAAGTTCAGGAGAAGTGGCAAAAGCAAAATTTTGTTGTCTCCTTCCTGATATTAGAGGGAACGCTTTCAGTTTTTTGCCATTGGATATGATGCTACCTGTGAGTTTTTCACATATTGGCCTTTATTATGTTGAGATAGTTTCCTTTTATGACTAGTTGATGGAGTGTTTTTACCATGTGAGGGTCTTGAACTTTGACTAATACGTTTTCTGCGTTAGATTGAAATGGTTAACGTGGTTTTTTCTCTTCATTCTGTTGATGTAGTATATTTTTTCATTGATTTTTGTGTGGTGGTTTTGTTTTTTTGTTGTTGTTTTTTTTTTTTTTGACAGAGAGAGATCACAAGTAGGCAGAGAGGCAGGCAGAGAGAGAGGAGGAAGCAGGCTCCCTGCTGAGCAGAGAGCCCGATGCGGGGCTCGATCCCAGGACCCTGAGATCATGACCTGAGCCGAAGGCAGCAGCTTAACCCACTGAGCCACCCAGGCGCCCCTGATTTTTGTGTGTTTTAAACCATCCTTACATTCCAAGAGCAAAATAGTGTGTGACTATTTTAATATGCTTTTGAACTCAGTTTGCCACTAATTTATTGAGAATTTTATATCAGTATTCATCAGGAATATTGATCTGCACTTGTTTTTTTCTTATAGTGTCTTTTTTTTTTTTTTTAAAGATTGATTTATTTATTTGACAGAGAGAAACACACTGAAAGAGAGCATAAGCAGGGGGGAGTGGGAGAGGGAGAAGCAGGCTTCCTGCCGAGCAGAGAGCCTGATGGGCTCAATCCTAGGACCCTAGGATCATGACCTGAGCTGAGAGCAGATGACCAATGACTGAAACACCCAGGCACCCCATTTTTCTTTTAGTGTCTTTATCTGCATTTCGTCTCAGGACATTGGTGACCTCACAGAATGAGTTGGGAAGTCTTCCCTCCTCTTCAAATTTTTTAAGAGTTTGAGAAGGATTAGTATTAATTCTTCTTTAAGTATTCTGTAGAATTCACCAGTAAACTCATCTGGTTCTGAAATGACTTGATTTTTAATACCACATGCTCTCCTAAACTCTTGCTAGAAGAGGAAAAACTATTTTAAAGTTAGTTTCACTTTTGTTTTTTAAAAATTAGCAGGAGCCCCACATATAAATCCCCGAGTGGTTAACAGTGTATGCCTGTACTTTTTCTCTACCTATTCAGGTGTATTCGGTTTTTTGAAGCTCTTAATTACTTTTGAAATTGGAATGTGAAATACTTGTTAGTTTCTGTCATTTTTTAAAACATTGCCAATTCTGAGACTAATAATTTAATATATTACTTGGTTTAAACAATGTTATATAGCAAAAAGAGTAGAAAACTGGATTTTTACTATTGGTTCTACCTTATTCTAAGTGTGTGTCCATGGAAATATGTCTGTATAGGAGCAGCATTATATACCATATTTGACACCAAAAATAGACCTTCTTTTAACGCTTCTCCCAAAAAATTATGTTTAATAATAAGCCAGATGTTAAAGAATAATGAATGACAAGAACAAAAATGCAGATGGTATTGTTTTTAACTTCATGTATGTAGTCACACCAATAAAAAAATTAAAAACTTGAAAGAACTATAACACCAAAGGAAAAAAATAAGTAATAAATTTAAGTGCATTGATTATATTTTGGAAAAAAGAAAAAAGTCACCTGTATATTGTCTGTTATGGTAATTAATAATATTACCGCTTGCTTTTGATTCTTAGGCAGATTAGTTAATAACCTCATTGAATTTGATATTTGACTATTCAAATTAAATAGTATAGATGGATATATTAATCTCTTTGATTCACAGTTGATTTAAAATGCTTTTTAATTATAATTTTGAAATTTCTTTGACATTAATATAAATATGTTTATATTTATATTAATATAATTTAATATAAATTAATAATAAATAATAATAAATTAATATAATATAATATAAATATAAGATAAATAGTTCAGAAAAGTGTTAAGCATAAGAATAAGTCCGGAAGAGCTTCATAAAAATCACATCACAATGAATTCCAGAAATTGCAATACTGTCTTTATTCTTTGGCAGTTGTTCTGATGGCTCTCAGTGTCCCCATAGTATAAAAATTTTAGGTCTAAATAAAAACATACTCAAACTTAAGTACAAAAAAATGGTAGTATAGAATAATGGATTTGAACTGATTCAGATCTTACCTGCATTTGCCCTACTGTCATTGTTTAAGTGCAGTTATATTTAATTCCCCAGAGGTTGGAGGGTCTTAGTGTCTAAAGAAAGCTGAAATGATTCTGGACTACTTGGTATTTACTTTGGAAATAAACATGTATAGCCGACTTCATCTTTGTCCGTGACTGGTCATGTAACTGGAAGTCCTCTAAATTCACTTCAGTGTAAAAGACACAATTTATTAAAGGATAAATAAAAAAATGTGTTAATTTGAAACACATTATTAAAATTCAACAATAATCTCAGTAATTGAGTAGAGCTTTAGACGAAAGAAGGATTGTTGGTTTAGGAGTATTTTATCACCGACATTTTTCAGTATGGTCAGTGCCTGGTGATGATAAAAAACAGTCTTTCATTTGTTTGTGTCCTTGATGTAAATTCTCTACAGACAATACACCGTCTTATTATTTGCACCCAGGGCAGAGCTCTCTCACCCTCCTGCTGTTGCTGTGCCCGCTGCATATTATATCATTGCTGAAAAGAAAAGCTGCAAACTATCCTATGTGATGTGACTTCATTTTGTTGTTATTAAAGAAATACGTTTGTACAAACATCAGGAAATAATCTTTAGTACTCATTGAACTATTTATAATACCGGGGAAAAGGTTGCTAGAGAAAGGACTTGGTGTGTATGTAGGGAACTATCACTTCCTATCAGACTTGTATGAAGCTGTTTGACCATAACTAGAGTTAAATGGGATCATTGTTTTTCAAATGTGTTTTAATTAAAGGAACACTTATTTCAGACTAAATCTCACATAGAACCCCATTTCTTTTTCTTTTCTTTTCTTTTTTTTTTTTTTGGCTATTTATTTTTTTTTAATTTTTTATTTCTTTTCGGCATAACAGTATTCATTGTTTTACACCACACCCAGTGCTCCATGCAATCCGTGCCCTCTCCAATACCCACCACCTGGTTCCCCCAACCTCCCACCCCCGCCCCTTCAAACCCCTCAGATTGTTTTTCAGAGTCCATAGTCTTTCATGAGAACCCCGTTTCTTGAACATAAAAGCAGAATTGCTGTTTCTGAAAGTGATGTGCCCAGGAGATGATGGTCTGCAGTTAGCGTGGTTATTTATAAAAGATTTTTCCTGATTTCTGAGAGCTTTTTGTAGTTGTGACCAGATGCATTGGCATTTTGGGCTAAGTCCTTGGCTTCTGTAACCTCCTCATGTATGAGCTGGGGCGCACGTTGGCGTTAGAATGGCTTCAACGGAGTTGAAGTATTGTGACAGTCTGTTAGGGGGCTCATGTGTTGCTTTCAATTAAGCAGCTGCTCAGCTCCTTGTCCTATTCCAGGGAAGTTACAACTGGCCAGACTGCATTTCCGTACATTTTGAATAGCTAGACCCTAGGATAGCCTTTCCTCCTGTCGTAGAATACTTTTCAACTCTTTGCCTAGGTGATATGTAAGATACAGCTAATTGGGAATTTTTCTGCTATTGCATAAAATAAAACCTTATGGGAATCTTAGAAAATGGAACATTCCATCCAGCCAAGTTGACCTCACAGCTGAGGTTTTTATCTTCTTCAGGCACACCACTTTTATCACTTTATTTTGGGAGGAAATCTTTAAAAAATATATTTCATACTTTTCTGATTTTCATAAAAATTATTATTATAGGCTAAATTTCTTTAGGAAATTAGGAGTTATTGAAAATAGTTTTACATGATGGTGAATATGGGGGTGTCCTCAGAGAATTAGAGAGTTTTTCTCTTTGGGAAATACCCTCAAATACTATATGTGTTCTAAGTTTTTGTATCTGTGTTCTCCCTCCCCATAAGGCCAATGCCTGTCATTTCTTCCTATCTCATTTATCAGCATTTTTTTTCTAATTTGTGACTTTTAATATGGTGTACTTTTAAAAACCAGTTAACATGGTTAGAATTGTGTGTAAAGTAAGGTAAGTTAATTCAGAATCAAACAAGCTTTTCACGAATACTGCAGTATTTGTAATTGGACTTGACTTTTTTTTTTCTTTTGTTGGATTAAAAGACTTACTCTAGGGGCTCCTGGGTGGCTCAGTGGGTTAAGTCTCTGCCTTCGGCTCAGGTCATGATATCAGGGTCCTGGGACTGAGCCCCACATGGGGCTCTCTGCTCAGCAGGGAGCCTGCTTCTCCCTCTCTCTCTCTGCCTGCCTGTGATCTCTGTCAAATAAATAAATAAAATCTTTAAAAAAAAAAACAACAAAAATAGACTTACCATATAGTCATATAGTTCTCCCCTAAGTTTCAGTAGATGTTATTCCAGCTAGGCAGATGTTATTTATTTATGTAAAGAGTATGGTATTGGCAGTACGGGAATGTAGAAGCTGTCCTTTAATCTTCTTTACTGATTGGTAAGAAGAATGCAAGATTGTGTAGCACTTACTTTTCTTACTCATTTATTGATTCATTCATTCATTTCAGAGAGAGAGAGCACAAGCAGGGGGAGAGTTGAAGGGAGAGGGAGAAGCAGACTCCCCGCTGAGCTGGGTGGAGCTGGAGAGGACCCTGGGATCAGGACCTGAGCTGAAGGCAGATGCTTAACCCACTGAGCCACCCAGGCATCCCTCATAGTATTTTCTTTTATTAAAAGTGAGAGTCTGAGAGAAAACTAAAAGTGACTTCAAGCAGTTCTTGATGAAAAAAAAAAAAAAAAAAGAAGTTCTTGATGAGAAAGCAAGACTAAATTTTCAGCTAGATTAGAGCATAGGCCACATTCAACTTCTTTTTACCTGAACTGTGAGGCCAAGGAGTGATCTATCTTTTGCGAAGAAGCTAGTTGGAATATATATATTTTAGTCATGATATTCTGAAACTACGAAATAGACATACTGGTATTTAATGACATCGTAAAGCCCTTTCTTAGAACCAAATGATAAGGAGGATTGAAATTGAGTATAGGAATGGGAAGGGGAAACTCAGTTTTATTTGAGTTGCCTGTATTGTTCAATTTATTACAAGAATCCATTGCTGAAATTGGATTACTAAAACTAGAATGCCTGGGAGGTTCAGTTGGTTAAGCATCTGCCTTCAGCTCAGGTCATGACCCCAGGGTCCTGGGATGGAGCCCAGCATTGGGCTCCCTCTGCTCAGCCCGGACCTGCTTCTCCCTCTCCCTCTACCCCCTGCCCTGCATGGACCTATGCATGCACGCAGGATTTCTCCCTTTCTCTCTCTCAAATAAATAAAATCTTTAAAAATAAATATTGAATATTTTTTTGAATTTATTAAAATTAATAAAATAAAAAATAAATTATTAAAATGAAAGGACAGAAAATGAGGAGGATAAAAAGTGGTTTGATTTTCCTTCTAGATGTTTTGCTTATAATTTGTATAATAGTGATATTAATTTTTATTAAGTTCCATAGGCATTGAGCTAGGAACTGGACATATATTACCTCTGGACTTCATATTTATTTATGAATGTAAAGTATTTTCCTCATTTTAAAGTTAAACTTCAGCTCGCTTAGGGTCAAGCAGCTGGTAGCAAGTGAACCAGAATTTGAAGTTAGGTTTATATGCTTCCCAAATCATTTTTCCATTGAATTGGACTGGAAAAAGTGCTCTCTGGTGGGAAGTAGAATTAGGGCTGTTGCCTTGTGGTCTAAATCACAGGGTTGGCTGAGCCAATTATGACATACCTTAAAAGAATAAAAAGAAAAGAAAAATCTATTAAGCAATATCTGAGTGTGCATGTTTAGTATTTTCTGATTTATTAAAAAATAGTTTACAGCTAAAAGCGGGATCCCATCTTGAGAAAGTCTATGTGCATTTTCTTCTATCTTTAGCCTGACTGTGGCTTTTCTCCTAGAATATAATAATTTTTGCCAAAGTTCCATGAAAAGAGTTTAATGAACTCTTCATGTTTTATTCATCTTTTGGAGAATTACAATCCGTGAGGCTGAAAAGTTAAAAAATAAAGTTCTGAATTTTGTTTAGCCTGTTTCCTAACTTTTTGTTTAGCCTGTTTCCTAACCTGATTGCCACCAGCAAACCCCTCCCTAACCCTCTCCCCACCACTGTAGTGCCTGGTCTGAAGCACATGTTTTACGGGAATGTTTGACTTTAAGGCAAACTTCAGACTCACTCCAACCTGGTTTCACTTGAAAAGCCTCTGTGCAGAGAAACCGGATCAGATTGGCAAGAAAAAGCTCTTATAGTAGTTGTTTTTGTCCTGTAAAAGAGACTTTCTATCTGTGTAACCCTTCCTCTGGAAAGATCCAATTCACACTTTGGATAAAAAAGGCATAGGTTGGGTATCATGAAGACCTAAGTTTGAATCTACAACTTAATAGCTGAGTGACCGTGGAGAAATACCTTTAGTGTCCTTAATCTTCATGTGTAAAGTGAAAATAATGTCATTTTATAACAGTAGTTTTTAGGAATAGATAAGATAAGCAGGACAGGTAGCAAAAACATGCATTTCATAGATACTTAGAGAACAACAAATTATCCACCTTTTTATCTTGCTTATCATCATCTCAGATGAGAGAGAAAATGGAGCAGCTAGGATGTGATGACAGCATGAAAACACAGTTCCCATTTTTTTCCCTACCGGCTACCCTTTTGGCGTGACCAGGCATCTGGGCACCAGTATTTGAGTGTGCCAGGTGTCCTGTTTTCATTAGAGTGCTGGAATTTATAATGACTTTAGGTGCTTTATAACTTTATAACTTTTTATGGTTTGTATCTGTCCCTTTTTTTTTTTTTTTTTTCTCAATAGGACTTAGTCTGTATCCAGACTTCTAAAGACATGTATGTAGAACATTTAAGGCGGGGAGATAAAATTATTTTTCTGACTCTCTTTTGTATTTAGTTTCTCTTTGTTGCACGTATTCAGAGATGATTAAAATTGTACTAAACTTACACCTTTGCACTTATACATTGTTTTATCTTTATTGTTGTGATAGTCAAAAGAAAATTTTTTCATCTTCATGTAGAAATATTAAGGAACATCTCAAGAACTTATTTGCACAGATGCTTTTGGTGTTTATTTACTTTAAGGAATGGAACAAAACCAGAAGAAATGTCATGAGTTCTTTTCCAGTGATTAATAATAATCTTTGCATCTTAGGTCTTTTTTAGATTTAAAATCTTTTTAAAATTTTCTTTAAAAGATTTTTTTGTTAATTTATTTGACAAAGAGAGAGCACAAACAGGGGCAGTGGCAGAGGCAGAGGGAGAAGCAGGCTCCCCGCTGCGCAGGGAGCCCAACTCAGTCCCAGGATCCTGGAATCATGACCTGAGCCAAAGGTGGATGCTTAACTGACTGAGCCAGCTAGGTGCCCCCAAAGCTTTTTTAAATTTAAAATCTTTTTTAATGCACCAAAAAAATATTTTATGTAAGTCATGCACCTTGGTTTCTCATAATAATGATTTCTTTTGGCATATATTCTTTACATTTGATTTAAAAATTATATACACTTAAATGGAATTTGAAAAGAAATAGACATGAAAATTTACTTGGATTGTATTTGATTTTGTCATTTAAAGATACTAGACATTTTAGAAATTTCAGAAATACGGTTACCATCTGAGTTCACTCATAGTAAGAGAAGCCTTAGATGTTTCTGATTTGTCATGTTCTTGTTAGACATTAAAACTGCCGTGCCATTTTAGCATTGTGACTTTCAAACTGATTGCTGTAGTAGGCAAATACCAGAGTTAAAGTTATGTTTGTCTCTTGTGCATAGAAGGATAATTGTCTGGAAAATGTCATGTGACTTTCAATTTTTTTTTCTCAGATTCTTAATGACCATTTAATAGCTAGTGAAAAACAGCATATAACCCAGTGGGAAGATTTCATGAAAGAACAACACAGCAGACAGGCTGAAGTGGATGAAGAACACAGAAAAGCCATGGAGAGGCTTAAAGAACAGTATGCCGAGATGGAGAAGGACCTAGCGAAATTTTCAACCTTTTAAGAACTTTAACCACAACAGTGACAATTTAGTAAGAGAACATTGACTTCCCCCAAAAAACTGTGCCCACCAAACCATTTAGCCTCTGCTTCAAGCTTAGCAATATATTCAGTGGCACTCTTACATCAGAAGAAAGTTCCACTGGAGTCTTAATGAAGTGTCTAATAGAAGAAGAGTGCCACAACTTTCCAGTTTTAAGTGCCTACATATGACTATTTGAATGGGGAGGATAGGAGGGAAAAAATGGGATAAATTTGCTTTTTGTTAATCAGCATTGGGTGTCTTTTCAGTTGATTATCTCAGAGAACTGTAGGTATAGACTTAGAAAAATAATTTAATTCATTCCCATTTTGGGTTAGTTATTGTGGCTTAGACGGCAGATAGAATAGCTGCCTGTCATAACGTCCTTGGCTATTGGAAGAATGTATACAGTATTATTCCATGGGTAATGTGGACAAAGACAACTGTCTTTGGAGCAGCGATCCCATTTAAGAGAGGTGAGAGTCAAAATCTTTTCTCTACTGAGGCAAAGATGGCCACATTGGTCTTTGAGCCGCCCGTTGGGAAGGGTTGCAGGTTTTACAGGACAGCATGATGCCACGTGTTTCACTGAATGACAAAACACACTTGTGAAGTGGCCTTCCAGCACTTAATATTTTCAGCTTTTAAAACAGACTTAGAAGGAAAAGCTTACCAAAAATATATTTGACGTTTAGCCTTTCCAAAAACCATAATCTTATCCATAGTATTTACCTCATATTTGTGTCTGTTTTGCTGTGGGTAAGCTTTGTAAGATAAATAATGTCTATCCATGTTTCAACTGTGTAATGAGTAATCAGCAAAATCTGCCAAGGAGTCCCTCTGGAACCATATAAAGATTCTGGCTCTGAATAAACCAGAAGTGTTTGCCCACATGGCAAATGATCCATGTTAAATGTAAATCCTTTTTTAGTGTTTAACGTCTGTTCTCATAAGCAGGTGTATTATGATGAAACATGTACCAAGTCTGTCATCACTGTGATCTTTAAAAAAATCTGCATTTAACAGCCTAATTGAGAAACGAAGTTGATTTTTTATTTGCCATAAACCTAGCAAAATTAAATGCAATAATTTCTGAGATTTATAGCAAATGAATTCGAGGTATGGATAAATCTTTCAAATATTTTTTATTGCTCTCCTGTAAAGAAAGGCACAAGAAAGAAAATACCCAACTTTCTCGTGTTATCTCAGTGTTGCTACTGCAGAGAAGTGACAATGCTTGCTTGTGTAAATTTATGGCTTACTGTCAAAGCTTCATTCTTGGCTGCATGTTGAAAATGTGATTAAAGTTAATAGAGGAGATGAAATAAGTATTTGAGATTTCTTTCAATAACACTGAACTTCGGCCAACTTTCTCTGTCCGCTACTGTAGGCTTGACAGGTTCATCAATCATTCTCTGGTACCTGGACTAAAAAGAGCACTTGCTGACACTAAGGCATGTTGGAATTTTCTTAATTCTCTTTCAGTGGATGGAAAAAAATAAAACCATACTTCCAAAAATAGCCCACACATGAAAAGGGAGGGGAACCTTAAATGAAAATTCCCTTTGTACTGTAGGCAGTTTTTGGAATGCTATTAATTGCCAGCGCACCATCTGAACAGATGCCGTAACCAAGAAATCAGGACTGTGTGTGTGTGAGAGCAAACGTGCTCTTAATGTGGCTGCTCCAGTTGCACAGCAAAGGTTTCTGATAGTGTCTGCTCCTCTCATATGATAATAAATACTGTCTAAGTTTGTATATTTCATACAAGGATCTAAAGGACTTCTTAAACCCAAATGAGTTGGTAAGCTCTTTGAACTGTAAACATGAAGGTAGTAAATTCTTTCTTTGTAACTTTGTTAGCTAGTCAACATGGTGTGTGAAAAAGACAGTTGGTTTGCCTTCCCTCTTAATACTTTCACTTCTATTTCACAGTTTCCAAATCACTTTTGACAGATATTTTATTTACATTTAAAAATTAGTAATTACACAATTTACAACATTTCTATTTATGCTGTTGAGCAGAAATGAAATGAGTCCTGTGTAGCTCACAGGATTATTTTATAATGACCAAGTGAAGTAACGTTCTGCCCTTTTAAAGTATTATAAAAGTATTTGTTTTTAAGGTCTAAGTATTTTCTATTTTTCATTTATGATTTCTATTTTGACTTACGTATTTGTGGATGTTTTTTCATTTCTTAACCTGTAGATTTTTAAATTGTCCTTGTTGATTGATGCTTTAATTGGCTTGTGGTTAGAGACTTTGTTATATTGATATATTGAAATTTGTGATTTGCCTTATGACCTAAAATATTTTTAGTTTCTGTGTTTCATTAGCAGTTGAACATGCTGTTTTCTAGTTCTTGGGTATCCACTAGACCAAACTTACTGTGTTGTTCAGATGATCTCTGTTTTACTGTTGTTTTTCTTCTGTGTAATCCCTCAGATTCTGAGATACTTTGAAATTTCATACTCTGGTGAGTTTTCTGATTCTTCCTATAATTCTGTCAGTTTTTGTTTTCTATATTTTGAAGCTTTGTTGTTAGGTACATACAACTTTGGAATTTTTTGTCTTCCAAGCTTGGAATTGATTCTTGTAGTCATAGCCTCTATTTCTAGAAATGTTTTTATTTCATTTTTTATTACTTTTAATTATGTGGGGTTTTAAAAAAATTTATATAGGCTGCACACATCAGCTGGTTAGTATTTGTAATTTAAAAATTATAACTGGGTTTTTTTTCTATCTAATCCATTTAAATTTGGTGAAACTATTAATGTATTTGGATTCATTTATATCATCTTTAGTGCTTTTTGTCCTACCTTTTCTGTTTCCTCACTGCCCTTTTTTTTTTTTTGCTTTCTTATAGATTAATTTTTTTGTTTTCCTGTTTATTCTCCCTCTACTAGTTTAGAAGGTAAAAATTTAGTGCTTACCAAAAAATTTAATCTGCATAGTTAACAAATTCTAAAGTCAGTATCCTTACTGTCTTCCTAAACACCAGAAACTGTTGAACAAAGTTTGATTCCTCAATCAACTAAATTTAACTCAACTAAAATTAGAATTTTAAATCAAGTAAAATTAGAATTTTACTTTATCTCAGTTTAACTCCAAAAATAGCTATTTTACTGTATACAGTCAGTGTTTGTTTAGACTTACCCACAGTTTTTCATTTTACTATCCTTGAAAGATAGCTGACTCTATAATTCTAGATTGATGGGTCGATGGTTATTTTCTCTCGGTATTTAGTGATATTCTTTCCTTGTCTTCTTGCTTCCATTATTGCTTCTGAAATCATGTCATAGTCTGATCAGTATTCCTTTGAAGCTAATTTGTCTCTTCTCTCACATTGCTTACAGTTTTTATCTTTGGTGTTTTCTTTTTTTAATTTAATTTTATTTTTATTTTCAGTGTTCCAAAATTCATTGTGCACCACACCCAGTGCTCCATGCAATATGTGCCCTCCATAATACCCACCACCAGGCTCACCCAACCCAATTAAAGTCATTGTAATACAATGTGTCTAGCTGTGGATTTCTTTTTGTTTTGTTTTAATTCCAGTATTTTTTATTTTGGTAAATTTCTTTTTATTATCCTGTACACATTCATTGAGCTTCCTAAACCTGAAAATTAGTGCTTTTTGTAAATTCTGGAAAATTTTACATCATTATGTCTTTTAAATATTGCATATTGCTCATTCTCTCTGTTCTTTCCTTTGGGAAATCATCGCACTTTGTTCTTTGTATCACTTTGGTTCATATTTTCTGTCTCTTCTTCAGTGTGTTGAATTCTAGATGGTTTCTTTAAATCTGTTTTTCTGTTCCCTAATTCTTGTGTTCTCACCATCTCTAATCTATTTATAACCTAATCAGTTCTTTTTTTAAATAACCTGTTGAGTTTTTAATTACTATTTTTTTTTAATCCATTTCCATTTCCAAAGTATTGTATGTTTCTTTCTCAAACATTCCTGGTCATTTGTCATAGCTACATTGTTTCCTCTTTTTCTTATCTTAAAACATTAAATGTATTTACGTACTATATACATATGTAAATATATATATTTTTTCATACTATACTATATAAATGTATTTAATACTATATATATATATATAATTTTGTATTTTTCTCCTTTTTTGTGGCTCTAAATCTATAATTTGTTGTAGTGTTGTCTGAAACAATTACAGTGATTTTCTAGTAAGATCAGTGATTTTGGTTGACTTGGTATTCTTCTAAACTTTATTTTGGGGAATTTATTTAAAATATGTTCCCATAGAGAAGATACTGTTTTTGGGTTGTTTTTTTTTCTTGAATTATCAGTTTGTTCCTTGGGGCGACATCAAACTTGGATCACTTCCGTTTTCATCTTGGGTTTCCTTCCTCTGTCTCACCTGCCCTTCAGTGCGTGAACACACACATGCACATACAGTTACTCACAAGTAGTGGGACCTTTATCCTCAAACATATGTGAGCTTCGGCATTCCTAGAAGAGGCTTTTTTTCCCTTCACAGATCTACTTGTAGTAAAGGAGGCACATTGAGGTCCATTCTAGTTTACTCATTGAGAGTGCTACCTTGGGGGCTTCATCAGTCCTGCTGTTCATCCAGCTGAGTCCCTGTTATGAACTGAATTGTGTCCCACCAAATTAATATGTTGAAGCCCAAACCCCCAATGTGATTGTATTTGGAGATACCGCCTTTGAGAAGGTAATTAAGGTTAAATGAAGTGGGGCCCTAATCCCATAACACAGTATCCTTATATAAAGAGGAAGAGGCAACAGAGCACTCTGTCTCCACTTGCACACACAGAAAAGTTCATATGAGGACACAGCAAGAATTGGCCTTCGGCAAGCCTCACCAGAAATTGAATTTTCTGGAATTGTGATTGTGGACTCACTGCCTCCAGAACTATGAGCTACCAGATCTCCTTTAAGCTGCCCCATGTGTAGTATTTTGTTATGGCAGTCAGGGGAGACTAATGCACAAGTCTCAAACTGTGTAACTCCTGCCCCCTGTGTAGATGTGGCTCCTTAAAGCTGGGACCCTTCTAGGCTACAGGGATGGAGAAATGTCTTTAGGGCAGTTAACCAGTTCCCAGTCTAAATTTTGATATGGAATTTCACTCTTTCATATCTGCCTTCAGTTGTTGCCATTTATTTACATTGCAATGAAAAAAAAAAAGTTAAATTTTTTTCCCAGTGTTTTTCATATTCAGTAGCTAGTGAGATTTCTCTGTACAGAAATATCATGTTAACTTTTTTTTTAAAGATTTTATGTATTTATTTGACAGAGAGTGACACAGAGAGAGGGAGCACAAGCAGGGAGAGTGGGAGAGGGAGAAGCAGGCTTCCTGCCAAGCAGAGAGCCTGATGTGGGGCTCGATCCCAGGACGCTGGGATCATGACCTGAGCCGAAGGCAAAGGCTTAATGACCGAGCCACCCAGGCACCCCCAGAAATAGCATGTTAGACAAATATGCGTTGATTTTACTATAATAAAATTCACCTCCAAAAGAAATGTCCGTATTCTGGTATAAAAAGTGATACCTTTGTTTTAATTATTGTGGCAAATATTGTCCATTTGATTATTTATTATCTGTGAACTAATTTGATTATTACTTCTGATAGATTCTTAATTCTTACTGGTTGTGAGCTACTGAAGACAAATAATATAGTAGTCTTGTTCTGAACCTATATTACTTTTATCTGAATACTTCATTTTGGATTCTTTTCTTTTTAGGACATACTGTGGTTTGTGAATATGTAAATATTATGGATATATAGATAGAGGTACTAGATCTGTGGTATTAAACCAGAAATGCCATGAAAGCCTGGAGGAGTCACAAATGCCTCCCAGATACATTGTAGATCCTCTTCTTTGCTCCTGGAACACATAGGCTTTCCGTCTGAACACTTCCATTCACTTTATGAACTGATTCTTGCCGTGCATGTATTTTGATATATTAGGTTCTGGTTGCCATTACAAATTAAAAGTGGAGGGTTTTATTGCTTTGGAATTTAGCATAATGACTGCTTTTCCTGAAACTACCCTAGAGGCTCTTTTCTTTGCCATTTGGTGCTGTAAGTCTGTATCTCAGGATGAACAATACTAGAAAAATATTTTAAACATTCTTTTAGTTAAAATATTTGAATCTACCATTATAGAAAACATATTTTCTAGTATTTTCTTAGCCCTTCAGAAAAGTCTTATAATCATTTCATTAATTTTCAACTCAAATAAATATGGATCTTAATATTTTATTGACTTACGTGCAACTCAAGGTCACAGAATGATTAGAAGGTCAAAATCAGTGGTATCACAGCCTTCTCTTCCTTTCTCTCATTTTAAAAATTTAACTGCTAAAAACAGTGCTCTCTTGTGATTGATCTGGCAAAATTAACAAACAGCAGTATTTCCTTTGATATTTTCATATTTATGTTCTGTAAAAAAAAAGAAACTGACATTTTCACAGGTGGTGTACCGCACAGAACAATAAATTAATAAGCACACTAACATCCGATCCTCACAAAAATTCAAGATTCTAATGATCTCTGCAGAAATAAGCAAAATGTATTTAAGGTAAGTAATCAATACTCACATTTGTATAACACAACTTATAGCTTACAGTTTACATTGTACTTTCAAGTGCCTTATATGTAATTTTATCTTACTTCATCCTTGTAACAAAGCCTTATGCACTTTGTTCTTTGGAAAAAAAGTAAAGTGATAGAAATACAAAGAATATCGTGTTTTGTTTATCTAACATTGAACCAGCAACATTTGCTAGATAATTCTTTTATCTTTTTTGAAAAAAATTCCATAAATAATGTCATGAAAATCCACAGTATATTTGTCTCCAATTTTTATTTACCATTATATAGTTGTTTTTTTTTTTTTAAGACTGCTTTATGTACTACAAAGATTAGTAAGTCAGTATTTCAGTCTTCTAAAATATTCTGAATTACTAAAGGTATTTACTACTGTTTCAGACTGGGCCACAGGATAGAAAATAATATGAGTGTGGCCAAGGTTAAAAGGCAGATAAATGCCATTAGGGAACAGACCGCTCTGATTTGAGGTCGCTGAGAACAGTCAACACACACACCAAGCACAAATGGCCCAGCCTTTACTTAAAGGAAAAGGAATACAAGCCCTTGACAATGTATTTAACCCTCCTGGCCAGCAAATCGAGTTCATTGTCAACATGGGCAGTACTATACTTTTTAAAAATGAAAGCGAATACAGAATATGAGGTTCCCATTATTCCTTTGGACTAATTGTTTTCCTCCCTTAAGTGTAAGAAAAGAAAATCAAGTTTGATTGAGACTGGCCAGGCCTGGAGAAGCTTAACCCTCATAGCAAATAATCACCATGTATGGGCGAAAATTTTAACTATAGAAGAAGTTACCATTATCTGCAAATACACAGTTCTACTTATATCATGATAAATAGAAAACTTCTGAAGATTTCACCAAAACCTGTTAGCACTCATCAACAAGTTCAATAAAGTTACAGGATGCAAAATCAACACAAAAATCAGTTGTGTTTCTATACACTAACAAAAAAGTAAGAGAAATCAGAAAGTGAAATTAAGAAAACAATCCCATTGACAATTGCCATCGAGAAGAATAAAATACCTAGGAATAAATTTAACCAGATGTAAAATATTTGTACACAGAAAACTACCAGATATTGATGAAAGAAATTGAAGAAGACATAAATAAATGGAAAGATAATCCACGCTGAAGGATTGGAAGATTTACACAATTTTTTAAATGTCGGTACTACCCAAATTCAATATGATTACTACAGATTACATATGTTAGCTAGGTTGTGTTAGTCCCTACCAAAATTCCAATGGCATTTCTTCATAGAACTAGAATAATCCTAAAATTTGTATGGAACCACAAAAGACCCTGAGTAGCTAAAGCAATATTGAGAAAGAAAAGGCTAGAAGCATCACATTCGGTTATTTCAAAGTATGTTACAAAGCTATAGTAATCAAAACAGTATGGTATTGGTTTAAAAATGGACACACCAGTGGAACAGAATAGAGCGCCCAAACATAAATCCATATGTATGTGCTCATTTAATTTATGACAAAAGAATCAGGAATATACAATAGGGGAAGAATAGTGTCTTAAGTAAATGGTGTTGGGAAAATTGGACAGCCACATGCAAAAAAAGAATGAAACTAGGAAGAAAAAAGAATGAAACTAGATCACTATACCATACACAAAAATTAAAATGAATTAAAGACTTGAGTGTATGACCTGTAACCGTAAAGCTCTGGAAGATGGCACAGGGGTAAGATCTTTGATTTCTGATTTTTTTTTCTTTTTTTATATTTGCTACCAAAGGCAAAAAGTGAAACTTTAAAAAGCTTCTGTACATAAAAAAAAAGAAAGAAAACTATGGAATGGGAGAAAATATTTGCAAATCATATCTGATAAGAGGTTGATATTCAAAATATATAAAGAACTAAAACTCAATAGCATAAAAGCAAAAATTTAATTAAAAAATGGTCAAAGGAACTGATTAGACAACTTTCAAAACAAGTCATACAAATGGCCAACAGGTGCATAAAGAGGTGTTGAACATCTCTAATCAGAGAAATGCAGATCAAAACCACAGGGAGACATTATGTCATACCTGTTAGAGTGGCTACTATCAATAAGACAATAAATAACAAGTGATGGCAAAGATATGAGAAAATGGAACCCTTGTGCACTCATGGTGGGAATGTAAACTGGTGCAGCCACTGTGGAAATCAGTATGGAGTTTCCTCCAAAAATTGAAACTTGAACTAGCAGAGGATCCAGCAGTTCCACATCTGGGTATGTATATAAAAGAAACCTTACCAGTATCTGGAAGAGATATCTGCACCCCTATGTTCACTGCAGTATTTGCAACAACCAAGATGTGGAATTGACCTAAATCCATCTATGGTTGAATGGAAAAAATGTGATTATATATACACAATGAAATATTAAGCAGCCATAGAGAAGAAGGCAATCTTGTCATTTGTGAAAACATGGGTGGGCCTAAGAGCATTTTAAGTAAAATAAGTTAGAGAAAGACAAGTACTGTATGATCTCACCTATATGTAGAATTAAAAAAAAAAAAATCAAACTCCCAGCAACTGAACAGATCAGGGGTTGCCAGAGGTGTGGGGGTGAGTGAAATGGGCAAAGAGGGTCAAAAGGCACAAACCTTCAGTTAGAAAATAGATTAGGTCATGAGATGTACAGCACCATGATTGTAATAAACTGTACTATACTTGAACGTTGCTAAGAGAATAGATCTTAAAAGTTCTGGTCACAAGAAAAGAATTCTGTAACTGTGAAGTGGTGGATGTTAACTTACTATGACCATTTTGCAATATATACATATATCAAATCACGTTGTACACCTGAAAGTAATGTAATGTTATATGTCAGTTCTTTCAATAAAGCTGAGAGGAAAGAGTCAATATATGAGGTTAGCGAGATTGTGTTTCAAAGTTTCTCTATTACATAGATGTAATTCTTGACTTTTATAAAACGGCTTATATTGCTAAAATTACAGTTCTACAAAGAAAATATCTTGTAAATGTTTCTAAAGTTTAAATAATGCATTCCCTTAAAATATATTTGTAGTGAATTTGAAAAGAAAGCCACAAATCAAATCACTTTTTAAAAAATGTCATGTAGTATGAAGGCTTAAGCAGCTTTCTTGGAAATGTACATTTTTTTTAAGAAAATAGTTTAGAAAGCTTCAGTGGAATCATTGTCACAAAATTTAAAAGATGTCCTCAACTGCATATTAAATTTCTCTTAAAAATAATTTATTAAAATGGAAAACATTAATGTTTAATTCTAATAAGCAAACTTTTGATGCTAAGAACTCTGTCCTTCACTTGGAATTTCAAATTTATAACTAAAACCAGCAGGTGTCACTGTGTAACAGATTTTCCCCCCTCTATCTAAGAGCTCTGTGTATACCATCTATGAACAAAGATGTGTAAGAGATAATTTAAGTTACATCACTGATCAAAAATACCAGGATGTAGGAAGGTACATACAGGATTTCAGGAGGGTTAGGAGTATTTGTGAGAATTATATATATTTTTTCCTTTCTTCACGTCTGTCATACAGATTTTTTCATTATATTATTGATGTGAGAGTTTTATTAGCAGTAAAAGCATATAGTAAAAAAAAAAAAAAACAGGTGATATTTTGGATTTCTACTGAAGTATAGAGTAGTACATAGATGATTAGATTGCAGCTGTGTAACCAAAACCACATCAAGAAACAGCATTCCCAGGAATGTTTTCAAATGAATTTCGAAAAGCCCTTGGTCCTTTCCTCCAAAGTAAGGTAGAGTTATAATTTCTAAATGAATGTTTAGAGACCAAAATATATAGTTGGTAGAAAATAATAGAAATTGAAGAGCTGGTTGTCAGCACATTCCCCTCCCCCCACCTGGTATGGAAGCCAAAGTAGATTTAGTGCACATTTATTCACTGGAGCATTGTACAGTGCCTGGATTTTATTCCAAGAGCAATACGGTCAACATAGTACTCAGTCTTAAAGACATTTATAATCAAGTTGTGCATATATAATGATAAAATAGAAAAACAAAGACAATAATATACCAAGGACCATAATATTAATATATCAATGACCATTTTTTGTGTGTATATATGTATCCGTACACACACATACCATTATATACAAGCAAGTAGTTTATGATTAAAATAAGTGACTTCCAGATAGGAGTTATCTTTGTGAATTGTAATCACAGAGTCATTCTATTATTTTTTTTTAAAGACTTTTCTTATTGATTTGACACAGAGAGATCACAAGTAGGCAGACAGGCAGGCAGGGGTGAGGGGAAGCAGGCTCCCCACATAGCAAAGAGCCTGATCCCAGGACCCTGAGATCATGACCTGAGCCAAAGGCAGAGGCTTAACCCACTGAGCCACCCAGGCGCCCCAGCCATTCTATTATTAATACAGATGAAACTTGAATTAATTAGGACATAGAAAATGAAAAGAATGGCAAAATATTTCTGGTTCAGTTTAGTTCAGTAAACATTTATGGAGCACCTATACTCAAGACACTCTATTCCTCTGTAGGTTATCAAGGATTAAGAAGTGAATGAAGCTTGGTTTCTACCCTTGTTTACCAAAAACATAGATGGAAATATTCCTGGCAAACTGAAATGATAATTTATAGACTCTTCAATGTTGAAGGTAGGGATAGGGGAGTCTGGGAATTGGAAAGCACACTGGTTTGAGAGCCAAAAGACAGGTTTTAGTCATGCTTCTATCACTAAATTTATACAGGGACTTAAAGACATCACTTAGAAAATTATCACATCATTTCCAATTGAGTATTTTGATTATTTTGTGTTTATCCTATAATTAATGAGAGTATTAGAGTAAGTAGCACTATAGAAGTTACTGGAAGGTTACTCAGTAGATTCAGATGAATGATTGATAGAGAAAATTACTAACCTACTCTTGGATTTTTGAGAACGTCGTTGAAAACAGCAATGCCTAGTCTAGGCAGAGTAGGGCTAGAGATGAAGATCTTGGTTTGGAATTTAAGGTAGTGGGAATTTTTAACATTTATATATAGATATGTTTATGTGTTATTTATAGTATGCCAATTGCTAAATTTGGATTTAGATATTTCCTTTTCATATACATTCTTAATTGTTATCCCAAATAATCGAATTTTTGCTTTGGAGAATATCATCACCACAGTTAGGAAAGTAAAAAAGGTATTAAACGGTCTTCTCTTCACCTTTTAGATCTTTTGCTTTTATGTAATTAGTGAGAAAATACGATGGTGTTTTATTAAGCAGCTACCCGTCTTTAAGGATTTCCTGTTTCCTTTCTCAGAAGACTAAATTGTTCAAGGACAAAGAATGTGTTTTATGCTGTTTTATATCCATGCAGAGAACACATGCTGACTATGTATTAGACAAGGGAAACTTTGTATTACAAAGCTAGTTAAGGGTTTGGTTAAAGGAGATTGGAATTACCCTTGTCATTTGCACTTGTGTTTTGCCAGTGATTGAATATGAAGAAATACATAGGCTAGATTAATGTGTTCCATTATTTTTAGTCTACACCATCGGGTTTCTGGTCTCTTGTCACCTAACTTACAATATTTGCTATTTCCATTAGGAAAGCTTTTAAGGTGAACTATATACTCCAAAAGTAGAAACTTGAAATCTTACCTTTTTGAAACACACACACACACACACACACACACACACACACGATCACTCCCAATTAACCAATATTTTTCTAAAATTTAGGTCATCTGTTTGG
The DNA here is from genome assembly GCF_011764305.1 of Mustela putorius furo. Taxonomy (NCBI): domain Eukaryota; kingdom Metazoa; phylum Chordata; class Mammalia; order Carnivora; family Mustelidae; genus Mustela; species Mustela putorius. The sequence continues at coordinate 5,467,229 of NW_025422022.1, read as the reverse complement.
AACTTGGAATGAATCTCTAGATGGAAACAATGATGTACATAGTGATTAAGCTCTTAGCTAGCCCACAAAAGCTATTATTATGTCTCAAAATATCATGGTACCAATAGTAGTACCAATAGTATGTAATGCTATAAGCCACTATATTTAATTTTTTTGTTTTTGAGAAATGTATCCCGAGTTTCAACTTGAGAGACCTGGAATGAACCCTTCTTGCTATTGCTCTGAAAGTAATGTTGCTCGGTAAGACCAGAGGAAGCAGGAATCCCTTAGTTCCTGAGAGAGACTCATACAGTTTAGGTCAAATCCTTCTATATCCCCACTCCTGGCTCCCACCAGTCTGCTTGCCTTTCCATTGTTATACTCACTATTTCAAAACAGAATGTTATCTACTCCTTTCCAAATGAAGTCACCATTTCTCATCTGGTGTGGAAGAGATTTTGGAATTTTTAATAGGATTTATTGAAAATAAGAACCAAACGACAGCAGAGAAACCCTTCCCTACCATCACCATGCACACTCCACACACATCTGTAAGTGTACTCAGATGACAATGATAGTTTTTTAAACCCACCACTGGACAAAGGTATTTCATCTGCAGATTCAGTGAGCTTCATACGCATTTTCTGAGGTTCTCTTAAGTGTGGGATGGCCTGTGACTGTGAGAGGACTGAGTTGGCCATGAGGTTGGTTGCTCCCCAAGGGTTTATTTTCACTTCTTTTCCCTCCTTTCTCGCCCAGACTGGCCCTGCCAACACAGACCTGGGTTACCATGAAGTGAGTTAGGGTGGTGGTGGAGATCCCAGGTCCCAGTGGTGCCTACGATTATAAGATGATAACAGAAGACCTGCTTGTATCTGACATGTGTGTGTGTCCTGTGTTGATCTTGGGTTTATTGTCTTCTAATCTCATGTAGGTATCTTCTTAGGGACACAGAGTGAGACTGTCCCTGAGTCCCGGGATGGGTGGACATTACTGTCAATCACCTGGGAAAGTGGTGATTCTTAGGACCAGGTGGGTTGAGAACCTCTCCTTTCCTCTCCACTTCTCATCTGGACTTGGAGAAATCTAGGCACACTTGGAAGCATTCTGGTGGGCTGGGGTTAGAGATAACCCCTGTCGCATGGAGCCAGTCAGGGAGTCTCCTCGATAGGAGCGTTTGAGCCAAAGATGAGTGAGTTAGGTTTATAAACCAGATTATCTAGTTCCATTTTATGACTCTTTCCATTTTGTAACCCTCAAATCCTCAGTGAAAACCTTTTTTTAAATGTTCTAATATGATCTCAGGTGTGTGGGGAATTCGGGAAGGAGGTGTCGTTTGGTGTAAAGTACGCGGTGGTGATAATAGGGAGAGATCGCCAAGGAGCAGGTGGGGGCATTGTCGCCATGAGGCCTGGTCACGACTCCCCAGTGCAGATTTCATCTCCATTGCTCACCTAGGAGCATCGAGATTTGATTTTAGTAAAGAAACAGGAAAGTTCCCTTTTTAAGTGTTAGGGAAAGGAAAACAATGACAGTAACTGGAAAGTAGGAGGCAATACTCATACTTGCTGTGGCCAACTGACCAGCAGAGGCACGTCTAGATGCCCATTTGTATGCCACCTTGTGTCTAAAACAAGCAACAGAACCTTGACTAAATGTGTGCAGGAAAAAGAATGCATGTTTCAAACATTAGTTATAATCAATTAAACTAATTTTCTTTCTTTTATTACCATTTTTTCAGATGTAGAGATAAAAGTGTAGGGATCAGGAAAATCATTCATTTAATATATTACAGATGTGTTATAACAAGCATCTAGACCCAAGATACCCCCCCTCGAGGCTCCACATTTACCCTTAACTACTGCTCCATGTTTTCTGCTCACATTTATAGTAAAATGCCTGAAAATTTGCTGCTGTCTTGCCTTACCTTACCTTGTATTCTCCCTGAGATCTTTGTCAAGGTCACCAGCAACCTCTGTCAAGCCAAGTCCAATGACTGGCCCTGAGTTCATCTTATTGTAGCTCAGCAGTTGACACAGCCGATTACTCCCTCCTTCTAGAAACATTTTCTTCACTTGGCTCTCCCACAACCGTATATTCCCAGCGTGCCTTCCACCTCTCTGGGTACTCCTTTTCTTCTCAGCCTCTAATGTTACATGTCTCAGGGTCCAACCTCCAACCTGTTCTCTTCCCAACAGCCATGACTTTTACCAGTCCAGTTTCTATCTCTGGCCTTGACTCTTCCCCTCACACATCCGAAATACCCAATTAGCATCTCTGCTTATGTAGCTAACAGGTATCAAGCTTCAATGCCTGAAGAGGACTCTGGATGCCCCTTCCTCCCACACGGTTCCTCCCCTACTCTTCCAAATCCCAGTGTGAGGTCCCACTCTTTATCCAGCTGCTTCCGTCAAAATCGAGGCATTGTGCCTGAGTCTTGCATCACATGCTACATCTGGTACATCAGCTAGCCAAGTTGGCTCTGCCTTCTTATCCCTAATCTAAACACCAGTTTTGACCAACTCAGTGCTGCAGTTCTAGTCTAAGCCACTGTCGGGTTTTCCACCTAGACTCCTGCTTCTCAATGGGCCTCCTTGTGTTTCCTCTTCCTCCCCACCCACTCATTTCCCTCACTGCAGCCGTGTGTCTTTTAGAAAGCATGGACTAGTTCATTGTCATTCACCTGCTTACAACTAATGACAGCCTCTCCCACTCAAGGAAATCCATACTCCTTTGCCTGACCTATGAGGTCCTGTCTGTGTCACGTTTATCTCTTGCCATTGTGCCCATTGCTTAGTTTCATCTAGTTATGCTGACTTTCTTGATGATCTTCAAACATACCCAAACTGATTTCCATCTAGGAGCCTCTGCCTGACATGCTTTTTCCCATATCCAATCAAGACTCCCTCCCTCACTTCCTTTGGTTCTCTGTTCAAACATCACCCCTCAGAGAGGCCTTCCCTGACCACTCAACCTAAAATAGCACCTCACATTTGTATTTAATGTCCCCGACTAAAATATAAGTTTCATGAGGGCAGGACCCTTGTGTGTCTTACCCATTCTATATTCTCAGTGCCTGGCATATGGGATTTATTGGATGGATGGATGGATGGATGGATGGATGGATGGATAGGTGGATGGATGGAGAGATGGGTGGGTGGGTGGGTAGGTGGATGGATGGATGGATGGATGGATAGGTGGATGGATGGATGGATGGATGAATGGGTAGATGAGTGGGTAGATGGATGAATGGGAAGATATGTTGTAGTCTAGCACTGCACCTAGATTTCTTCATTCCTGATTTTTTAAAAGTGTAATATGAAAGAGCTGAGGGATTTCTTCATAGCTTAATTCTACATTTGGTAATGGATTTTTAAAAAAACCTTTAAAGATAATCCTTAAACTTTTGAATGACAATGCCAGGCATAGATATTTCATGGAAATGGCTTTCTCTTTGCCGACATATCCTATCTATAGTAACATACTGTTCAGGGGGAAAATGAGTTCTCTACAGCAACTATTGGAAATGAATGTTGAATCCTAATAGAGACTGCCAACTAGAAAATTTTCAGTACTTCTCATTTCATTGACAAAGCATCCAACAATAACCTTTATTAAGAGGAGATGTGACCATTGTAACATACATGACTGAATCAGACAGAGGTGTCTGAGAACCACAAGATACAGGATAGCTGAGACAGTCAGAGTATTCGCTGTGAGTTCTGTTCCACCTCTGCTGCTTATTAATTAGGTGACCATGGGCAAGTTACTCAGCTGATCTGTGCCTCAGTTTCCTCATCTGTAAAATAAGGGTGGTGAAAGTTCCAAAACTTACCTCAGAAATTTGTTCTGAGGATTAAATGAGCTAACTTACATAATTTATTTACAACATAGTGTGACGTATAATACCATATTTAATGTATTTTTTAACAGTTTTATCATCATCATCATCATCATCATCATTGGTTCTAAAGGTCCATTTGGGAATTTATTCTTTGCAATCTAGCCATAAAAATGTTGATAGATCATGATTGTAAATACTTTAGGTTTCTTAAAGTAAAGTCCATAGCCGTTCCCCTTGGAGTACTTAGCTGGATTAGACTGCTCTCTCTGATCTTAAAATACATATTAAAGCCAAAGAAATACTAGTTTTGTAAATCCTTAGATGGCACACCCATACAGCTGGTACCACAAATGATGTCACATTTCAGGAAGATCGGCTAATATATTCCATGGGATCAAAGGTACTGCTTAGGATGAAATGTTTTACTTCTAGTTCCCAGGCTGGTCTTTGATTCAGACCCAAATTAGAGAAAAACCTAGCCTTTCAAACAGGTCTTTGCTGAACCAATTTTGACAGCACTTAATTGACCAAGGTTATTTATTACCACATTTAGTAATTTGGGTGAGATTTCTCGTTTCTCAAAACAAGTTTTGCTTACACCCTCTCAAAAGAATGTTACTGGTATGTGGGTAGGTTGTCTGGGGCCAGCCTCTTATCTAGAGCCCAGATTCAAAAAGTCTGAGTTCAGCGAAGTGACTTAGACTGGGTGCTTTTGTTCTGTTTTGTTTAATAAGCATGTATGGATCTTGCTAAAACACGGTGCTACCCCCATCCAAGAACAATGCGGCACACATCATTTCCTGAAATAATAGAGTTGGAAGGCCATTATCTACTCACAAAACAGGCTGAAACAACAGTTCCTGATATTCTTCTCAAATACTTTAACTTCCCAAGGAATCCGGAAAAAATAATTCCATGAGCCGGTGTTGTGAATGAAGGTATGACATTTCAGTTTCCTTCACTGGAATCTAGTGACCAGCAGTAATGAATTACTACCCACTTGGCGTTACTAAGAGGGACTCTGGCCGGGTAAGTTGTTTGTCTTTGCTTTGGGAACACTGCTCACTGCCTTACAGCCTCTTGTGAGAGGGTGGCCTTGGGTCCTTTTTTGTCCACTTCTGGGAACCATCCCAGAGATTACCTGCAGCTTCTGGAACTCTACTTATTTATGGCATTATTTTTCTTTTACTCCTGAGGAGAATTTGTGGCTTCTGTTTCAGGCTTTCTGATAAGAAATGTATACTTTCTGGAGAGCATGAATATCCATTTCATCAAAACATGTTTTCGAGTAGCATGAGAGCTTTCTTTGAACCCTGTGTACCCTCTATCTTCAGTGCGGCTTGGTAGATATTCATAATAAGAGCTGTCTTCTCTGTGATCTTTAACAATCTGGGCATCACCGAGGTCGCCTAATCATGTTCATAGCAAACAAGAGAAACAAACTTCTAAAGCTTCTAATATTTAGATATTACTTTCTGGAATCTCATCTGAAGGAAAACTGGTGCAATAAATGATTTCATCATGGATTTTCTTCTTTGTGTCCTGAGAAGAAATTGGGGACAGTCGGAGACTTTGAGCCTATATAATTTGGACTATGCCAACTCTGTATCTTTGGAAACTTCCAGAAGATTGCCTGTTCAAAATTTCATCTGACTGTTGGACTTGGTTTTGACATACCTCCTTACGAAGTCAGAGGTATAACATATTGTGTGTAAGTGTCGCAGGCAGTGACATTTAGTAGGATGAAGAGAAACTTGAGACACTATCACATTACTTAGGGGGGTTGCATAAGCCGTCTCCGGAAGTTTTTCACAGTAGGGTCGACTGCTTTCAGTCTGGTTTGTTTAGGTATTCATAAATCTTCTCCCTGTCTGGAAGTGTGGGTATTGATTTAGTGTCTTCTCATTTGGATACATCAGAATGAAATTGTTGGTCACGTTCTGTGGTGAAATATATAACTTTTAGTAGTGTGAAGTTTTGCATTTAAAATTATTTATTTATGATTGTATTAGAAATTGACCAGTTCTTCGGAAAATAGTAGATATAGCTCTATTGAGGTTTTCTTCCTTCAGGATATTCCATTAGCCTGGCCCTGACTTGGCCAACCAATATAGTTGGCAGCCTTCATCCAGCTCCTCCTGATGGCCATATGTCCGCATTCGAGAATTCCTTACCACTTGACATTGTCGTTTGACTCCCACTGACCCTTTCCAAGCCAAGAGACTCCAATTGAGAAACTGTAGATGGAAATGGTCAATTTTTTTTAAATTAAATAGGGATAGATAAAATTAAGACCATCTAAAGAAGAGTCCATGACAGCAGCCAAAAGGAAAAGTAGGGCCTGAGCCATCACACATTACAGGATGGAAAGCAGCCCATGTGCGGTTCTGGGATGGTGGCTAAAGTAGTCTTTTGGGGAGGAAGAGGGCCAGGCATGAGGTCTTGGCACTTTGTTCCTTCTGTGGAGTGTGCCAGGGCCAGGTTTTGGTGGTCCTCAGTCTAATTTAAGAACTGAGAGGGAATGAACTGTGTCTGGAGCCTTAAATCCGTTGTCTTTGTTGTTTTGGCTGTGGTCTGTATCAGTGGAATCATTTTTGGCTTCTTATCTTGGCTCACTCCCAGAATGGACTTAACACAATAGTTAGCCAATTCTACAGATTCCAGTTACTTTAATAGTCTTTATAATTACCTCAGAGGGAAATCACCAGCTATGAATATTTAATGCATCTATGAAGCACTTAAATCCTAATTGCTGTCATATTTAAGGATGGCTGCCGTGAATGTTTTCTAGTGCCGACATTTTTTCCTCAGTAATTCAGCAATTCTGTGAGGTGCAGTATAGCTTTTCAGATAGCAAGAGTTTCTTAGCCTTCAACAACCAGGTACAGAACAGGCTGTAAGCAAAGAAGGAAAGTGAAATTCGAGTTTGTTCCTCATTTTCAACTCATTGTTACTCAGGCTAAATAAATGGTAAATTACAAATCTGCATTTACCATAAGACCTTGTCATCAGCATTTGCTAAGATAGAATGTTCTAAAGCGAGATCTATCCTAGACTGTATCCAGGGGCTGCATTGCTGGTCCAACCAACATCTCCCTGATTCTTATGATGTATTTTGCAAAGTCCGGGGGATATAAATGAAGTTTAAAATGTAGCTACTGCCTATATAATATTTTAGGCAGAGAAGCCAAGGCTCACCTAAATGAAATAGTTGGAACACAATGTAAAGCTCAATTGTGGAACTCTTGGATGGTACAGGAGGAAGAAATCGCTGTAGCCTGAAAGAGTTCATTCTTCCAAGGAAGCTTCGTGGCAGAGGCAGAATGTGAAGGATGAATGGACTATAACTGGACAGAAAAGAACAGAGCGTTTTTTGGAGGCTCTTGACTCTTTGATAGTAACTTCATATACATAATCTCATTGACCCAGCAGGGTGGACATCTGTATCCCTGTTTATACGGGAAAGTATGAAGGACTGGGCGGGGTGAGTAACTGACTCAGGCTTATATAGCTAGCGAGCTGCTGATCAATGATGGTTAAGCCCAGGGGCTCTGAGTTCAGGCAGTTTGGGGTTTGAATCTCAGCTCCTCTGCTAACTGGCTGTGCTGAATTTCTTCGTGCTTCAGTTTTTTCACCTACAAACTAAGGGGAAGTAAGAAGAGCTGCCTCTTAGGTTTAATGGGATGAACAAACTATTTAATTAGACGAAGAATTTAGCCATTTCTGAGGTACTTACTGTAACCAATCAATAAATGTTTAGATGTGTGTGTGTATAACTAAATGTTTAAATGTGTGTGTGTGTGTGTGTGTGTGTGTGTGTGTGTGTGTGTAGAGAGAGAGATAGAGAGAGAGAGAGTTTGAGATTCTCACCTCCATCTTGTCTGACTCCAAAGTCTACGTTCTTGATACTCTATTACCTTGCGGAGGGAGCAGGTAGAAAATTCTGCACAGGATAAGAGCAAACATTTTATCTGCTAAAGAAAAGTGAAGTCCCCTTCCTGCCTGAAGTAGGGTTGGGGTGATGAAGAAGGGATTGGATAAATCATATGGAATATAGGCCCTTAGGAGCTCGAGGCCATAGGGCCCAGGAAAGCCAGCTCGTTTGGGACGGGAGAAGGGCGTGGGGAGTGTGTTGCTCTGAACTGTGTGTGAGGTAGGGGTGGGGGCTGCTGGATGGAAGTCTGCTTGGGAAGCCGGCAAGTAAAGTGAGAGAGCATGCGGTCCTGCATGGGGGAGAATAACAGAAAGCCAAAAGAAAGGGCACATATAGGAGCTGCTGGTCGTGGTGGCACCACCTCAGTCGGGTGTCAGCAGGACTGCGGGGTTCTCAGTGCTGTCCGTGCTGCTTGTGGGCGCCGCCCGTGCCTCATGCCACCTCGCCAGGGCTTCTCGGCCCTAGACCTTAAACTACCCAAAGCTGCAATCAACTTTAACTCTTTTAACTCTTTTAACTCTCCTTAACTCTTTTGTCTAGAGCAAAAGAGAAAAGTCAATAATGTTTTATTCTAGATAAATCACTAAATAAAATGAATGAGAGTTGCCCCTGGGTGGCTCAGTCGGTTAAGCGCCTGACTCCCGATTCAGTTCAGGTCATGACCTCAGGGTCCTGAGATCGAGCCCCGTGTCAGGCTCCGAGCTTAGCGGGGAGTCTGCTTAGGATTCTCTCTTTCCCTTTGCCCCTCCCCTAGCTCATGTTCACACTCTCTAAATAAATAAATAGATAGATAAAATCTTTTTTAAAAATGAATGAGATAAACAGTTTACTACAGTGTCTCTTAATAGTTCTTTGGCTTCAGCAAGCCTCACATACTGTTTTAATGCCTTCCTATCATTTACTAAAGATTTAGTAAGTCAAATCAACACTTCTCAAGCTGACTTCACATGTTGAATCTCATATCCCATATTTCCTGTTTCTTACATTTCTACCCAGCCACTTATGTCTAGTATAATAATGCCCAATCTTCTTTCTTACCAATATAGGCTAATGCTTATACCAGCTCTGTTAATATCAGAAGATTTAAGAAGGGGGGGGGGCATGTATTAGCTGAATGGTCCCTGAACAAATCCTTCGTTAAACCTAAAAGCTATCTTCTGTAGGCACTGCTGATCTATCAGAGGAGCCTGAGTCTGGCAAATGATGAATAATTATTGTATATTCAGCCAGAAGCTGGAATTAACACCTACAAGAATTGTAATAATAATAAGAATATGATTAATTAGAAAAGAGTTTGTAGAAATGATTAAGAATATGGAATTAGAACCAGACAGCCCCAGGGTCAAGCCCTGACCTTACTCCTCACCAGCGGAATCAACCTCGTCCATTACTTTATGCGGTCAGCCTCAGCTTCCCTCATCTGAGTCCTACAAGGGCTAGATGGGGTAATATTTGCTTAAAACAATATTTGGCACGTAAGTGGCCCTTGGGTGGCCCCATCGGTTAAGTGTCTGATTCCTGGTTTTGGCTCAGGTCAGGATCTCAGGGTCGTGGGATCAAGCCCCACGTCGGGCTCTACACTAGCCTGGAGTCTGCTTACGATCCTCTCTCCCTCTGCCTCCCCCTCCCCCTATAAATAATAAAATAAATCTTTAAAAAAAAAAACACTTTAACAATGCTCGGTAGATGTTTCTTGTGTTCGTTTGTTTGTTTTGTCTTTGCTCAGTAAATGTTAGTACTTGTGGATCCCACATTATTCTTTACAGAAAAAGCCTTGCTCTGCTGTTTGTTTTATTTGAACCTGTCAGTCCTGTGTAGTTGCAGGAAAGGTGTTGCTGTTCTCCTGTGATGCCAAGAACGGAAGTTCAAGGAGAGGCAAAGTAACTTAACTAAAGCTCGTTAATTGCAAACCCAGGATTCAAACTCTGGTGCTCTCTCCTCTGGGTTTTTCAGCGATCCAAGGAGACCTGGTTTTCTTGGATTAAAGAGCCAGTCCCTGATAGCAGCAGTTTCCAACCAGTCCAGGGGCAGTGAGAACACGTGACAAGAGCTTCCTGTCCTCGCCATTCGGATTCTTGGGCCAGATGATTGAAATGAGAAAATGAGGGACAGTGTAGGGAGTTTTAAGCAGAGTTCATTGTATTCACCTTCAAGGACTCTACCTTTTCCTCTAAGGCTACATCTTTCCTACTTTTCAATGTTAAAATATTCTTACAAAATGGTGGCTGAATGTGAGCTATTTTTTCGTTAACCTGTCTGTCCGATGTCACAGAACTTAGACAAAACCACCTTGGGCCACAAATTTTGTTTTTGAAATGTTTTCTAATATGTGGAATTTGAGAAAAAGACAGATGAACATAGGGGAAGGGAAAGAAAAATAAGATTAAAAAAAAAAACAGGGAGGGAGACAAAGCGGAAGAGACGCTGACTCAGGGAAACAAACAGGGTCGCTGGAGCAGAGGTGGGTGGGGGAATGGGTACCTGCGGGACGGCCATGAAGGAGGCCACGGGACGTGACGCGCACTGGCTGTTCCATGCAGCTGACGGATCGCTCAACTCCACCCCTGAAACTAATAATATAATACACTGTTTGCTGACTAAATACAATTTATATTTAAAAAAAAACCTGATCTAAAGTTTGAGAAGTGCTTCTAGCCCTCGTGTGATTTCATTATTATAGGTCTTACTGGTTTTAAGTTCCTGGTGTTACTTAGTCTATCCACATCAGGCCTTAAAGTCCGGCCCTTGGATTTGTGTGTGGTTTCCCTTCTCTGCGCTTCTCTTTTTGAAGTATCTAAGTTACTGCTTCTTAGCCTTTTTGGCAGAAATCAGTCATTTTAGGAAACCAAAATGAAAATTATGATGCCTCTCTCCCCTCCACCCCTAAAAAATACATACACAATTATTGGCACAAATTGAGCAGTTCATAAACTTGGTGGTGCTCAAACCCAGGAACCTCTAGGTGGCTCTAGTTGTCTGTTCGCGTGACCCATTTTGTTCGTTTGTTTCCTCTTACTCCTGTCAGGTGTTAGGGCTCACAAGATCGGTTTTACAAGGGTGGAAGGTGCAGTTTTAGGACTCAATGTTTATTTCGAGGTTCCTACAGCACTTGTGGGTTTTCGGGTGGAACTAGCCATTGATGGAAGATTGTGGGAAGCCAGGAGTCTTCTGTAGAGTCGGTAAGAATAGAAATTGAAGTAACACCTTTGGAGGGCAATCTGGAAATATCTACCGACATTTAAAATACGGACACTTGCATTTGTATGTTAAGGCATGTACACGGAGATCTTTGTTGGGGCTTTTCATGGTGGAGCAAATGATTGGAAACACACAAATGTCCATTAGTTTGGAACTAGTTGAATAAATTATGGTATATTCATATTAGTATACTCTGTAGCCATGAAAAAGGATGAGGTAGCACTATAACAAAATGAAATGACCCCCAAGATACTTGAAAATGCATTTTTTAAATAAAGAAAAGCACACATCCATGAATTTGGGTATCTCCAGCATATATTCTAGCAGCTGGTGGTAATATTGCCTTGGAGGTGGGGTCTGGGAAGCCAAATCTACAACAGGAGACACACTTGCTTTTTTCATTTATTGTAGTGACTAAGTTATTTTATTTTTTATTTTATTTTTTCCCCAAGTGATTTAAATTATATCCTTGTTTTACTTATTCAATAAGGTAACTTAAAAATGAATTCCTTTTTTAAAGTTAGCTTTAAAAAATTGAATTAACTTTTAAAATCACTATGCAGTATGAGAAAAAGAGGTTAGAATATATTTAGGTTAAATTGCCTAAGTGAAAAGGGATGAGGGGAGGCTGGGTAGCTCAGTGGGTTAAGGGTCCGACTCTCAGTTTTGGTTCAAGTCAGGCTCTCAGGGTGGTAAGACTGAGCCCCACACTGCATTGGGGGGTCCACGCTCAGCGGGGAGTCTGCTGGAGGGTCTCTCCTTCTGAACCTCCCCTTCTCAGGCACTCTCCCTCTCAAATACATATGTCAGTCTTAAAAAAAAGGGAGGGATAATGCAAAATTAACGGTTTTCTTTTGGCCTCATTCTCTAATGTGGGGATGAGGGGACACCTGATAGCTTTAAGAACTGGTACATGAATAAATCAAAGGAAATAGCTGTTCACACAGCATGGGGCCAGGCTAAGGAATTTACCACCACAGACAGTCATGGAGTCAGATATTGTGGCTGGAGCTTTTTTTTTTTTTTTTTTTTTTTTTTTTTTTTTTTGAAGTCTGGTCACTTCTGTCCAGTCATAACATTTGTAGTTATGCAAGAAAAGATAAGGATAATCAAATCTGATGGTGCAGGATGTAAGCCGATCGTTGGAAAGGAAGGAATTTCTCCCCAGCCTGCCTTCTTTTTTGGCTTCTCCCAGTGCCTCAGAATAACATTACACAATTAGCTAGGTTCACTTTGAAGAATTGACAGTACTTCCTCTGAATCATTAGGTATCATCCATGGCCAGGGGAAGGATTCCAGACCTGACAGGGCAGCAAAGCTCGCGACTCTTTTATTTTTTGCACCCAGAGTGGTGGCCCCTGGGATTCAGAGGTGAACATGTCGGCAGGGGATACCCCTTGCTGCTGGGCTGCTCCTGCCATTCCTGGGGAAAGAACATACTCAAAGGGAAAGAACAGGTTTCAATTCTCCTCCTGTGGAGCTGGTGATCTCCTATCAACAACAAAGGCTAGATTATCGCGGGAGGGACTGAATAGATACTCAGGAAATAACTCGTGCTTTTTCTCTTTCCTTCTTTGGCTACAGCTTGTAATGAATCCCTCCACCAGGGGTAGACAGAAGACATAAACTACCAGTCTCATTTCGCCCGGCTTCAGGTCTTACAGGGTTACCGCTCATGTTTATCCATGTGACTTGTACCTCTGTCTTCTGTTTAAAGATGAACAGTAGAATGGACCCAACGGACTTCGATTTGGAGTTCCACTTGACAAGACGCACTGCAGAATGACTCCATTCTGTCCCTCTCGTGTGATCAGCTCCAGGGTAAACCATTAAGTGTCCAATCATGGGAATAAGAGGACCCTCTTGTTAAATGGGATTTCTCTCATATTATGGAATCCGGAAGGAGGCAGACAGAGTGTTTGTTAAATGTGCAGGATGAAAGCGTATCCTTATTCCCGGGCTTTGCTTTGATGGGCCTTTTCCATCAACCCTCGGCTGGACGAGCTGGGGACAACAGAGTTAGTGACCCCCGACCCATCTGGTAGCTGGACACAGGGGACAGCCTCTTACATATCCCAGATCTGCTTCAAACAGTGGGTCATCCAAACATCCAAAGCCAGGAGAAAATGTGTCTCCATCATTATCGTGTGACTTAATTACACACTAGAAAGTTCTAACCGAACCTTAAAAAAAGAAGCCCTCTTGTTACATATAATTAGAATTCCTTTTTGTGCTATCCAGACCCATTGGCACTGGCAACCTTCTCAGGAGACCCATCGCGTTTACTTTCTGTGGCGATGGAAATGCGCTGTATCTCTTCTGCCCAGTGGGGTGGCCGTTAGCTACATCGGACTCTTGAGCACTTACGATGTGGCCAGTGGGACCGAGGCACTGAATGTTGAGTGCGATTCGACTTGAATTAACTTATGAACAATAACGCGCCATCTGGAATTAGCGCTCCTTCCGTCCCCATCTCATTTTGACATTAGCGTCCCAGCAGGTGACATCGCCATTGCCTTCCTTCCCGGGCAGTGCGTTGGCTCCCTTTTTGTCATTAGGTTTTAAAAGCGACACTCAGGTGTCACTTGGCTGTTTTCACACAGTTTTAGTAAAAGCGACACAGTCTCACCACTGTGGAAAGGCTGGGGGCTGCCCTTACGCCTAACCCCTGAACGGCGATCTCAGGCCACAACCTCAGCGAGGCCTCTTTTTTCTAAATGGAGCAACTGGGAGTGAAAAATCTAGGAATCTCATGTTTGCATAACCGAGAGCGACATGGGGTACTAGGAAATTCCATCAGTAAGCCAAGTAACTTCTTAGCAACAGGGCCCGTGTCCTTTATCTGTTTCCTTAGTTCCTAGCATAAATGTTAATGTTTCTCAAATGAGTGAAATAATATGTGGAATAAACTGATGCGGCTCAGAAGCGACGCCGGTGACAGAGCACTGAAGACGGTGTCTTTATTAGCAGGTAGGTCACAGAAACAAGACAACGTACAATAATCTGAACTTACGGGACAACTAATAGAAAGACACTGCAAACCCAACTATGACTAGTGCTATACTCATTTATTCTGTACAGATAGGTGAAACCAGAAAAAATTTTCATTTTCCACAACCTTCTTTTGGATTGAGTTTCTACAACGGCCTTTCTCTCCTCCTGGACATTCCTTTCCATCTTGACTTCCTTTGCACCCCTGCCCTGAGAGACACGGCGTAGTCAGCCGCCTCCCCGCCCTGACTCCTGCCCCGTTTTACCATCATCATGGTCCGTGTGTGAAAATACTTTGTAAACTGAAGCCCTTAACAGAACGAGCGCCTCACTTTTCTATTTTAAGATGTTTTCACAGGATAACCACAGCCTTTCCTAGTCCCTTTTCTGCTCTCTTTTTGGTTCTCATGTAGACAGTCCATCAGTTTCTTTCTTTGATAATTCATTCCTGCCCTAAAGGCTTTTTTTTTTTTTTTTTTTTGACAGACAGAAATCACAAGTAGGCAGAGAGGCAGGCAGAGAGAGAGAGGAGGAAGCAAGCTCCCTGCTGAGCAGAGAGCCCAACACAGGGCTCGATCCCAGGACCCTGGGATCATGACCTGAGCCGAAGGCAGGGGCTTTAACCCACTGAGCCACCCAGGTACCCCAAGGCTTTTATTTTTTTAATTGTATCTGATGACTTATATGTCCCACCATCTCAACTGCTGTAACTTCATTTCCTTCTTTGTATCAAAGCATCCTTGAAACCCCAACTCGTGGGGCTCCTGGGTGGCTCAGCTCATGAAGCCTCTACCTATGGCTCAGGTCACATCTCAGGGTCCTGGGATCAGACCCCGTGTCAGGCTCTCTGCTCAGTGGGGAGCCTGCTTTCCTTCTGCCTCTGTGCCCCCAATCCCTGCTTGTGTCCTCTCTCTCTCTTTCTCTCTCGATCTCTCAAATAAATAAATAAAATCTTTAAAGAAAAAAATGAAGCCCCAATTCATATATAGAAGTTTCTCAAACAGCAAAACCTGTGTGTTACAGAAGAAAGAACTCAGAGCTCTAAGAAGTGTGAACAACTGATTTAAGAATTTACTTGAGTCACTAGCTGGTTGGATGATCAACTATACTTCAATTTTTTAAAATGTACAAATAAAATAAAATACCAAATGATGTTTAAAAAAATATAGAGGGGCCCCTGGCTGGCTCAGCCACTTAAACATATGACTTTGGCTCAGGTCATGGTCTCAGGGTCCTGGATGGAGCCTCGGGGTGGGCTCCCTGCTCAGCGGGGAGTCTGCCTGACCCTCTGCCTCTACCTCTGCTCCTGCTCATGTTCTCTCTCTCTCTCTCACTCTCGCTCTCTGTCTCTCAAATGAACAGATAAAATCTTTGAAAAAAATTTTTTAAAAAAAAATGGAAAAGATATTTTAGACTTTCAGCAATAATTGGGAGGGATATAAACGAAATTCTTCCAAGGTCCCTTGCTTGCATGTAGAAGTAAAACTGTTAATGATATTAGCTTTTCTTTTTAAGATTTTATTTAGTTATTTATCTATCTATCTATCTATTTATTTATTTATTTCTGTGATCTCCACTCCCAGTGTGGGGCTCAAACTCACAAACCCGAGGTTAAGAGTCTCAGGCTTTACCAGCTGAGCCAGCCAGGCACCATACTGTTAGCATTTGACACCCAATAGTACATGTTTGGTAGTCTTTCCTCCCAAAATAGTAAAAGATTGAGAATTGCCAAGTTAATGAAAGAAAATTATCTCAAAGTGTTGAGTCAGTTCTAAAAAAGGCAAAAAGGAAGAAGGGGAGAAAGACAACCTAGAACAGGCAAGATGAGCATAAAGCTGATGGAAGACCGTAGACTTTGAATCAAATAAATCTTAGGAAATAAATGTGTATAGTGACAAAATGCTTTTCTCAAAATATAAACATTGATAGCTAAGTTGTTTTTATAAAACTGTGCTTTTACAAGAGACACATTAAATTATGAGAACACAGAAAAGATTGAAAGCAAACATATAGAGATAAGATAGAAGATAAGAAAATGTATATTGTGGAAACACTAACCAAAAGAAAACCAGTAACCAAATGAGTATCAGAGAGAGGGTACTGAGTAAAATATATTCCAAGAGATAAAGAGAAATCCTTCAGGATGATAAAATATGTAATTTACCAACAAAATATAAAAATTCTAAATTTGCAGCAAATAATGTAAGTGCCTTAATAATTGACAAAAAAGACACTGAGAAACCAGTAAAAAAATAGCAGATTTGAAAAAAGACAATTAACAAGCTTGATCAAATTAGTATCCATAGAACAGAGTACCTATGGCTACACAATAGGCAGAATATATTATTCTTTTTTTTTTAAGATTTTATTTATTTATTTGACAGACAGAGATCATAAGCAGGCAGAGAGGCAGGCAGAAAGAGGAGGAAGCAGGCTCCCCGCTGAGCAGAGAGCCCGATGCGGGGCTCGATCCCAGGACCCTGAGATCATGACCTGAGCGGAAGGCAGAGGCTTAACCCACTGAGCCACCCAGGTGCCCCCAGAATATATTATTCTTAAGTACACAGGGGATATTTATGAAAAGTGACCCCAAGCTGGGCCATAAACCAATATTTCAAAATATGAAGATCAGGGCGCCTGGGTCATGAGCTGGGTCATGATCTCAGGGTCATGGGATTGAGCCCCACATAGGGCTCTCTGCTCAGCAGGGAGCCTGCTTCCCCACCCCCCTCCTCTGCCTGCCTCTCTGCCTACTTGTGATCTCTGTCAAATAAATAAATAAAATCTTAAAAAAAAATACGAAGATCACACATACTGTGTTCTGACAACTTAGAATAAAGCTATAAATTAAAAATGAAAATATTACTAGAAATAGATATTAGGTCTAAATAAGCCCTAGGTTCAAAGAGAAATCACAGTAGAGGTCAGCAAATATTGTAAACTGAAAGAGAATGTGTGACATTGGAGCTATGGGGATGCCACTAAAGCCACGCTTAAAGGAAAATTTATAGTTTAAAAAAATTTTTTTTTAAGATTTTATTTATTTATTGGAAAGAGAGATCAGAAGTAGACAGAGAGGCAGGCAGAGAGAGAGGAGGAAGCAGGCTCCCTGCTGAGCAGAGAGCCCAATTCGGGGCTCGATCCCAGGACCCTGGCTGGGATCATGACCTGAGCTGAAGGCAGCGACTTAACCCACAGAGCCACCCAGGCGCCCCTGATATTTGAAACATCTCTTTATACCATGCTAATCAGGCGCCCCTATAGTTTAAAATTTTTAAACTGAATTTAAATTTACAAAAATATTGAAAAATATTAGATACACAAATGAACTTAAATTTACAGAAAAATAGTACATGGGAAGGAAATACTAAAAATCAGTTTTCTAATAATTCATCTCTAGAAGTGTGAGAAAAACAGCAAATTAAACCTAAAGAAAGTAGAAATAAAGGGCATGGCTGGGTGGCTTAGTCGGTTAGGTAGCCGACTCTAGATTTTGGTCCAGGTCATGATCTAAGGTTCCTGGAATGAGTCCTGCATTGGGCTCCCTGCTCAGCGGGAGTCTGGTTGTCTCCCTGTCCCTCCACCCCCGCCCCGGCTCTTTCTCACTCTCGCTCTCTAAAAATAAACAAATAAATAAATAAATAAATAAATCTTAAAAAAAAAAAACAAAACCACCCGAAATAGAGAATAAATAGATGAGAGGAATGAACAAAACAGAAAATAGCAACAGAGAGGACCTACAGAGCTAAACATTCTGTATTTGACAGGACTAAAGAAATGATGCGACACTTGTTATAAGAGCATGACTTGGAAGAGTCCCAAATTCTATCGGCAGCAGAATGGATAAATAAATTGTGGTTTGTTCATACAGTGCAATGCTCTACAGATGCCCAAAATGAACTGACCCAGCCACAGACCATAATATGATGAGTCTCACGAATGTAGAGTAAAATCAGCTAGATGCAAAATTATATATACTATATGATTCCACTTATATAATGTTCAAAATAGTACAGTTAGTACCTGGTTATCCCTGGGGAGGTGGGAGATTGTAGTGATTGGGCGGGGGCTATGGGAGGAACTTCTGAGGTACCGGTAGCTGTCTACTTCTTGACGTGGGTGACAGTCCCTGGAAATATTCTCTGGATGATTTGTTGAGTTGTATGCTCTTTTGTAAAGATACAAACCTATGATGAGGTTTATTCAAAATAGGATGTATCATTTAGCTGAACTCAGGGCTCAGTGCCAGAATTGGAAAGGTGAATCAGAGGCAATGTCTGGCTTCCAGGAATTGAATATTCCTGTGGACAATGACTTAGAGACCAATGTGCTAAGTGCCGTCGACAATCAACACACAGAAGAGGGCCAGGCTTGCCTCATGGGCTGATTGGTTTCCCAAGAAGTCAACATGTGAATGGGATCTTAGAGTATCATCGGCCTCAGAACAAAATGAAGTGTCTGGGGATGTCCAGGTAGAACATTCAGGAACACAAGCCAAGTTTAAAAGAGGAGGCATGTTCACTCCGCCACTGAAAAAAGAAATGATTAGAAAAATCAGTACTTAAGTTTTGCGTTAGTGCTGAAGGCTGATCATAAAAGAGAGAATGGTCCCCTGCCAGGAGACATGCGTAAAAATAGAATCGAAGGACAAGTCTTCTTTGTTCATCTAAAACTCCATGCGTGGATCTCAGTGTCTGTAGAGTGGATTAATTTTATACGTTTGCTGGTAGCCAAGCACTGATAGGAGTAGATATTGAAGTTAAAAATTATGCACATCTTTAGGGAAAATGTGAGTGCTTCTGTGCGCCTGTTCACACGCCACTCCCCAGCTGCCGATAATGCTTCCAGAAGCACAGGGAGAACACGTCTGCTCCACGGGCTTAGGGCTTCCTGTCTGCTCGCCCTGCTCATGCTGCCCCTGCCATCCTCTCCTGCAAGCCAGCGCGGACCCTCGGTAAATTTATAGGTTACCTAGGGGAACCTTCTAAGTGGGCGGGCAGCTCCTCACTAAAGGGACATTTGGAAGGCACGCTGCGGTCCTGTTTTGTGCGTGCATCTGCTCTGCACTTAATGCCGGGCCCTGCAGTCATCTGCCCGTGAGTCTGTCTCTCATATCCATGTCCTTGTCCCCTTTGCCCACCACAGTGGCTGGCACCTCACGGGTGCTGAGCAAATGTTTGCCGAAAGCATGTTAAATAAAAGCCCAGGTGGTGAGTGGCCCTAACCATGCAGCTGTGGCATGGGGAAGGCTTATCTGTCGCCCCGTGAGGGTGTGGACTGATGAGGGGGACAATTGATCGTGCCAGTGAGGATGCTTTTGAGTGTGAAAACAGTGAGGTGCTGGTCATTTTCTACTTCTTGTAGAAAACTGGTAGCTTCCTACTTCGCCTTGAAAAAAGCTGAATTAATTAAATTAACTTAATTTAAAAGCTTATTAATACATATGCGGGCAGGGGGCGCACCTGGGTGGCTCAGTCAGTTAAGTGTCTGCCTCCAGCTGAGGTCATGATCTCAGGGTCCTGGGATCGAGCCCCGTGTTGGGCTTCTGGCTGAGCAGGGAGCCTGCTTCCCTCTGCCGCTGCCCCTTCCCCCACCTCCCCTGCTTGTGCTCTCTCTCTCTCTCTCAAATGAATAAATAAATAATCTTAATTTAAAAAAAAAAAATACATACGCCAGGTTAAACTAAGGATCTTCTGGAGAAAACCGAGAGATACGGTCACCCCTGTGATGACTCTCTTACCACAGAATTATTGCAAGATATGCCTGTGTCACCCCAGAGACTCCTGTCACATCTGTGGTCCCAACCCCAGGTGACCGTGGAGAGTCTGGTATGCGAAGCACCACTCGTGTGCATTCTAGATCTCTGAGAGGAAGGTGGTCCTGGGGACTGCCGCAGACCTCCTCCTCCCGAGTTCCCGCAACAAGCCCAGGGAGGACACATGACCCTTTTAAGGTCAAGTTCCCATCTCCTGTGGGCCCTCTGGGTTCCTGCTGAATCACCAAAGCCCAGTGTTTGGCCCACATGTGGCACCGGCAGACACTGAGAGGGGGGTAGTTGGGCTCCGTGGCCAGCACTGAGTTGCCAGCATCACGCCGTGTTTGCTGGGCAGGCCTGGGGTGAGCGGTGCCCCCCACTCCTCCTCCGCCCTGTGCTTCTGCCGCGGAGACAGAGCCCTTCCCGGGGCCGGCTGGCACTACTGCTTTCCTGTCTCCCTGAGAAAGCTCGCCATTCTTCTCTGCCTGTAGACACCTTCAAGGCCACGGTCAGGACAGTATTCGTGGGGGCCACCGGCTAAGTTCAGGAGACAACACCAGCCTCGGGAGCCTGGGGACTTCCTAGAATACGGAGGAAAGAGGGGCTGAATAACAAAGATAGAAGTTTGCAATCAAGGAAAACATTACACCCTTCCCCCCAACACACACACACACCCCGCCGCACCAAAAAATACTTTCCAGGCTATGTAAGGAGTACGTAAACATTGCAGCCGATGAACATTTGATAAACTATTAACTTCCCAGTTTCTCTGATAGGAAGGCTGCGAAGGGAGATAAAGCAGGGGCGCACGGCGGAGGACAAACAGCTCAGCATCCAGCAAACCTCAACATGTTTCTTTTTTTGTTTTCAAGACGGGTTGCCATTTCCTCCGCGACGCTTGTTTATGAACGCGCTGACTCACCTCGAGGCCAGCGCCCGGCTCCCCTGCCCGAGAGATGGGCTTGCACATCTGCCAAGGGGACTCGGGGCGAGAGATAACGGGCGGCGACAACAAGTCTTCCTCAGTCTGCCGGCCAAAAGCACTTTTGGCACTGGGTGTGTTTGGGGCGGGGGGGAGGAGTGTGCTGAGAATAACTTATCGTCAGTGCCCCGAAAGCTCTGAAGTTCTGGAAGCCCGGAGTGGTTGTTTGCCAGACAGAGATAATGGACAGGATGCGACTGAGAGCCAGAGGCCCCGGGGAAGTCAGGCTACACCTGGCAGCCGCTGGAAAGGAAAAGGGGATGAAGCAGCCGGTGAGCACATGGTTTCCTGGTTGCCCAGTCCTTGCTGTCAACACGAGCCAACGGTCTCAAGTTAGCCCAAAGGACTGACTTCTTATCACTGAGCTGGGTTAAAAACAAAAACAAAAACAAAACAAACTGTAATGCGTTGTGTTGCAAAGAGCAATTTCCAGAGATGTGATTTAAAAAAAAATAAATTAATGCAAGCAACTCATCTTGGAGAGAGAATCTGTTCATTTGCGGTAGTTCTGGTTAAAAAATACGTGATTGAAGGCGCTTGGGTGGCTCAGTGGGTTAAGCCTCTACCTTCGGCTCGGGTCATGATCCCGGGGGCCTGGGATCGAGTCCCGCATAGGGCTCTCTGCTCAGCAGGGAGTCTGCTTCTCCTCATCTCTCTCTCTGTCTGTCTCTCTGCCTATTTGTGATCTCTCTCTCTGTCAAATAAATAAATAAAATCTTAAAAAAAAAATACGTGATTGTGAAATAAGGCTAGGGTTTGGTTGTCTTATAAATTGCTCAATCGGTAACACATCCTTCATTTTTTTTTAATTTAAATCCAATTAGGCAGGGTGCCTGGGTGGCTCAGTCGGTTAAGCAACTGCCTTAGACTCAGGTCATGGTCCTTGGGTCCTGATCTCAAGACCCAAGTTGGGCTCCCTGCTCAGCTCCCTTCTCCCTCTCTTACTCCCCCTGCTTGTGTTCCCTCTCTCGCTGTCTCTCTGTTAAATAAATAAGTAAAGTCTTTGTTAATAACAACAACAAAAAAATTAATTCAATTAGCCAACACATAGTAAGTACATCATTAGTTTCAGATGTGGTGGTCAACATTTCATCAGTTGCAGGTAACACCCAGTGCTGGTCACAGTTACCTCAGCCCTCCCCCACCCACCTCCCCTCCAGCAACTCTCCATTTGTTTGCCATAGTCAAGAGTCTCTCGTGGTGTGTCTCCCTCTCTGATTTCTTCCCATTCAGTTTTCCCTCCCTTCCCCTGTGATCCTCTGTGCTGTTTCCTACACTCCATACATGAGTGAAACTTGATGATAATTGTCTTTCTCTGATTGACTTATTTTGCCCAGCAGAGTACTCTCCTGTTCCATCCAGGTCAGTGTAAATGGTAACTAGTCATCCTTTCTGAGGGCTGAGTAATATTCCATTGTACATATAGACCGGATCTTCTTTACACATTTATCTGTCAATGGACATCACAGCTCTTTCCACAGTTTGGCTTCTATGGACATTGCTTCTATAAACATTGGGGTGCACATGCCTCTTCTTTTCACTACATCTGTATCTTTGGGGTATATACCTAGTAGTGCAATTGCTGGGTCTTAGGGTAGCTCTATTTTTAATTTCTTAAGGAACCTCCACACTGTTTCCCAGAGTGGCTGCACCAACTTGCATTCCCACCAACAGACACATCCTTTATTTTTACAGCATGGTTCTGATAACCTAGAGAGGCAGTTGAAGATAGCTCAGAGCTTGGACCTGCTTATTCTGAGCTGTCCAAAGGGCATCTGGAATTAGTATTAACTGTTCTACTTACCAAATGCACCTCTAGATATAGGGATGAAGCTCATTGCTCTGCAAGCTTCTTCAGCTCAAGTCCTTAGGTGCCCAGATGGGCATCACCATGCACAGTTTCTGCTGTAGATTTGTGATGAACATTTCCTTCATTGTCTCACAGAACCTGTTAGGGTAATAACTAAAACAGCAATAAAGGAATGATTGTGTTAGTGATAAGTTCAGTGCTCTACTACGCATTGAGTTACAAAGGGCTACCCAAGTCCTGGGCAGCGTGTCCATGTTAATAACCCTGACTAATTTCAGGGCAGAGGAGGGCAAGGACTCTGAGTTCATTTCATCAGTATTCAAAGCCACAGAACTTGTTCTTCAACAGTGAGTCCAAGCAAATATCAGAGCCTGCTGAGTTATTGGAATTTTGATATATAATTGATATTTACATAGTGATTTAAGATTTCGGCAGGAGAGCTCCCATGTCAATGCTAAGTAACTTAATTACATTGTGTGTAAATATAGTATATTCTTTCCCTTTGCCTAGTGCTGCCTAGCATGACTCCTATTCTTATAGTTATTATAAACTAATCAGCACCATCTTGAGGAGTATTTAACAGGCATCTAACACGGTATTGTGCTAGAACACCTAAAAAAAAAAAAAAAATCCCTCCAGATTTTAGAGCGCTCCTTTCTTTTAATAGATGGGTAGGTTTGTTTTCATATGTTGGTTATTTAAATCACCCTGAAGAGAGGAAGCCCGTCAGAGTGTGAGTCTTACCTCAATCAAAGCCATGTTTTTTGTTGGCTATCATACAACATATTTTCAGTAAGATTTTGGCAGGTGAAGGCTAGATTTAGCTATAGATAGCTTAGGGGAGGGTAAGGACCACACACTGTTGGCAGCGTCTTTATCCTTAGTCTCTTGGTCTAATTAAGATTGTGATTAGCCATCTGATCTCAGTAGTAGCTAGTTTCTTGCACTGGGTGGTTCATTAATTTAATATAGATAACTCAGATTTCAAGGTCAGGAGGACATAAAATTGACTTACTTGTTATGAAGGGATTTTAATGCACAGAGCCCTAAAAATAGAGTTTTGGATTTTGTGTATCTACCTCCCTTGAGCTGGCCATCTGGAGGGCAGGTGGGAAACGATATAGCGATCCAGAAGCCCTAGGGTTGACTCCTGAATCATCTTCTCCATATAGAAAAGCAGGACCTAGAGGGGAAGACTATTGTCCGCTCCATGGAAGTCCTCCTATGTATATAGGAGACAAAGCTGGCTTCTTCCAGTGTACAGTGTATTGTGTAAGGAGTGAAGAGTTATTTCCCAAAATTCAATTAATGCGGAAAATTAAGTGTTTTTTGATTTTCAGAATGCATAACATGGAATGAAACAGACTCCTGTCTTAGCCACCTCACCAGCAATCTAGACATTTTATTAAGACAGTTATGCCTTGAGACAGTAATATTTGAGAACAGAAAACAGATTAAGGAAAAAGTAATTACGTGTTTACATGATTACACAAATACATGTAAGGCAGATCCTCTGAGAGTTATAGCAAAGCAAAGGCTATCTTAATGGTATCACCACATTTTCTCAAATCTAAGCTGTGCTTTATTATTTTTACATGTTACCATTTCTGCTGTGGATAGTATCTTACATGGATATCTATCCTTAATGTGGTGGTCTTACTTTCGTTCTCCACCTCCCCCCAAAATCTGTCATCACCTCCTCCTCTTAAAAATAAGTGGCATCTTAGAATTCTTTAAAAAATAAAGAAGCCAAGGATTAAGCACAGATAAATGTTCCTTACATTCCTTCAGAGCCTTGTAATTTTACATATTAAAGTTGGAAGATTAAATATTTTCCTATTTGGTTAAGTGGGTGTCCTTAAAGGAGTGTCCCAAATGAGGGCGACCCTCTTACACTGTATTTCTTTGATAAACTTCATCACCCATCATAGCACTTAGAATTCTTTAATTATTGTCAGTGAACAACGAAGAGGAGTGAGAAATAAAATAGGAAATTCATCCAAAATGTTTCCACGTGGAGCTAGCCCTCAAAGATCTCCATGTACGTTAGCAACTGTTGTGTGCTACACGTGCTCACCCTACAGACATGTGTAGATGCTGTTTTCACCCCAAATGGGTGTTCCATGATACAGCTCCCACACAGCTACCTGGATAGCAACAGGCTCTACGGGTTTAGGGGATCTGTCTTCCAAGACTGCACTCACTTTAGACACCTGCTGACAGTCTCGGGGCCACCCATGCTTCTGACTGACCAGCTGTCAAGGTCAGGGTTCCCACGAGCCCCTCAGTTCAATAACTCACGGGGCTAATAGAACTCAGGAAAGCACTCTACTTCTGATTATAGTTTTATCACAATGGACACCAGTCATGCACAGCCAAATGGGAGACATGCTCATGTAAACTCTGGGAGGGTCCAGCACTTCCCTGCCTCTCCATGTGGAATCAAGGTGCACCACCCTCCTGGCACATCAGTGGGCTCACCAATTGGGAAGCTCCACTGAACCTGCATCCAGAGTTTTTACTGGGGTTTCATTGTGTAGGCAGGACTGATTAAATCATTGGCTCCACAATTGAACTCAATCTCCAGTCCCCCTTTTGTGGAGGCTGGGCTGGTCTAAATTCCAACTCTCCAGTTACATGGTTGGTCTTTCTGGAGATGAGCCCCCAACTGAAAGCTACCTGGGGACCCACCTTGAGTGCTCACATTACCCTATCAATGGCACCTGGTCCTCTGGGAATTCCAAGGGTTACTGAAGCTCTGTGCCAGGAAAAAGGGTGAGGGCAGGATACATATTCTCCATTATGGTAGACAGTAGAATCCAAATTTTGTATAAGGTTCGCACTTGTGTCACCGATTCTTACTTTCTGCTAGCTTACCCACAAGCTACCACAGTCACTGAAACATCATGCTGCCACCTAGCTCAGCAAACTCAGACTTCTTCTTATCCCCCAGATTAGCTTGTCCCAAATTCCCCTTAATGGCTAATAGAAACCACTGTCCTCCTGGACATTAAACTTCCAAATTTCAGACCCATCTTTGACTCTCTCCTGTTACTGAGACTCATCTTTGACTCTCTCCTTTTACTCCTGTTTCCTGCAAATCTCCTCTGATCACATTATTTAGATCACTTTCCAACCATTTTGAATCTGGGCCCCCCTGATAATAAGTGTTAAAAACCCAAAAGCAAACAAAGCATGGTAAGTTCCATGCACTTCACTGTGTCCTTTTTCCCAGAGATTCTGGGATGTTCACTCTGGTTGAGAATTTTCGGCCTGGATGATAGCTGCATCACAAATGTGACTTTGAACCCTTTCAGCCCTTCCATATCAAAGATCATCAGTAATGTTCCAAGGGAACGTGGCTCCCTGGGGCCTTGAACACATTGCCGCTAGACATCAACTGATGACAGCACAATAACAGCAGGGACTTGAACATTGTACTTCACCAATGGAAAGATCATCCAGACAGAAAGTCAGTAAGGAAAGAACGTCTTTGAATGCCCGTGGGATGAGATGGACGCAACAGACATATACAGAAGGGCCATCGTACAGAGCACGTTTTTGGATTTAAATAAGGGTAGGGCTAGGTAGCTTGAGGGTAGCGGGGAGATGGCAGGTAGCAAACAAATTAATCTCATTTTTCCTTTTCTTTCCTCTTCCTTGTTATTCTGGCTTATACATCCCACAGATCAGAATTTCCTGACCCACTTTTTGGGTGCATCCATTCACCCATTTAATCCTTCATTCCTTCGCTATCTCTTGAGCCCTGGGCACTTGTCTAGTATCAGGATAGAGCAGTGTTTAACAATCCGCAGCCCCCCGGGCTCCAGGAGAGTCTGGCCTCCCGGCAGGGGCGACAAATGGGTAAACAGATACACAGGCTAACTTCAGAGTGTAATAAATGCTGTGAGGACAATATTAATATAGGCTACAACGATAGAGATTTATGGAGGGTGGTGTGTAACTTAGGTTGGGTGTTCAGAGAAGGCTTTGCGGGGGGAGCAGCATCTGAGCCAAAACCTGAATGACCTAGACCTTGGCTCTTGGCCCCTGCTTCCCAGAGGCAGCCCTATATAAAGGGGAGGGGAAGAGGGCATTTCTAGGATCCCACTGTATGGAAGCCAGTGTATGTGGTAGTTGAGAATGTGGATTTTGGAGACAAACAGACCTGCCTTAGGATCACAAAGGGCTTTTTGATCTTAATTCTGAAATTAGAGAAATTGGGCCCAAATTTGTTTAGCTTGAGTTTGCTCTTAGTTCAGGTCTGGGAAACTCTGTGCGCTGAGAGAGGCCCAGCATTCCTTCCTGGAAGCTCAGTGTGATAAAAACCACAGGATCAGGCTGCCGCTGTCGTCCTACATTGCTTCTCTCAGTGTCCCCAAAAGAGCCTCGAGGGGTGCATATGGGTTTCCTACTGAAGCGAGAGCTCAGGAATGCAGTTCTTTTAGATTCTCTGGTTCTCCCTCTCCCAGTCCCCGCTCCTCTCTCCATAAATAAACTTTTCTTCTGTTTATTTAGGGTGGTGAGCGAGTCTCCACATCCACAGGCACACAAGGTCACAGTCAGCCTCAGGGCCCTCCTTGAGGTATGCTGCGCTCAGGAATCTTTGTGGGGGGGGGCGGCTACACCTCTGGGGATTAATAGGAACAGGCAGGGCAGTGACAGTGAAATGTGAAGAAGGTTTGGGGGACGGGGAGCACTCTGCAGGCCCGCAGCCCCGGTGACTGAATGCCTTATTATTAAGTCATGCAGAGTGGGGAAAAGTCACTTTTGGACTGAAACCAAATACGGGAACTTTCAACACCAAAGGCAACTTTCTCTGAATGTTTTATAAGGACCTCTGTTTCACGTTCTGTTTCACGCTTCGGGTCAAGATAAGATCGGACTAAAAGATAACACTTTTGTCCCAGTTCTGAATTGGAACTCATTTGAGATATTGGTCCATCAATTTGGATCTGCTTGACCACGTCAGAACAACACTACGTTTAATCCAAATGCATGTAATGGGTTACAAAATACTTTTTGTACATGCGTGTGCCCCCAAAGGTCTGGAAATTCATTCTGGCTTCCCGTTCCTCCCTCTCCCCAGCTCCCACTCACCCCACTCCCCCACCACAATGGACCGTCTCTCTCTGTGGTCTGGTGGGAAGCCCTTTCCCTTTCTCCCTAGCTCATTCTATTCTTGGAGAAACAGAAATGGAAAGAGACAGAAATCCAGAGCTTTCTCACTGGTGTTTCCTAGGGGTGAGCTGGATTTCTTTTCAGGGGTCTTTCCTGCTCTGCTCTGCTTTTTGCTAAAGAGATGCTTATACCCAGCATGAATCCACAGAGAAAGAGAAAGTCAACAGAGGGACTGAATCCCAAGGAGAAACATCCTAGCTATATTGCAGCTGATTTCGTGAAGACCGCATTAAATGTCAGGCCTGGGCTGCTCATGGAGAATTGAATTACAAGTTGTCCATGGAGAGCAGACAACATTTAAGAAGTCTTATCAGTGCTAAAAGGAGAAGCAAGACATCCCCATCCACACTGCCTCAAGTCCCCGAGAACCCAGGGGCCTCTGGGGTTCAATAGCTCCTGACACTCTGTACCAATATTGGCCAGCTCTTGACTATTAGACAGTTCTTTGTTGAGCTGAAATTCCTCTCTACCCCCTGGGAATAGCTCTGGTGGGGAGCACACAGAATAGGCCCAGATTTTCTTTTGGTTGAGAACACTATCCTGTGTTATCTCTAGGTTAAACACATTTGATTTAAGTGAATAATTTCCCTAGGGTGTTTTTTTCAAGTGCCCTCAACAGTCTGCTTTTTCTCCCAAATTCTTTCTAATTAGTCCCTCTCCCTCTTAGACGGTCCTGTGGCAAGCCTCTTCTTTCAGTGACCTCTCCCTCCCCTGTTTGGTCCCTTCTCCTCTGATGAAACGCAGGGGATGATATCCACTAGCTGCTTCCCCCACCTTGGACGGTTGCTTTTATGGCTCTACTCCTTTTATAAACGCAGCCACCTAAAAACTTAGATGATGCATGTGACTAGGAATACGTATTCTTGGCGGGATAGGTAGTTCAGATGCATTTCTGTCTGTGATTGTTACGCCTGGGAGAGGCAGACTGTCGGAGAATCTGTCTTTGCAGACAGAACTCATCCAAATGGCCTAGGATATTGAAAATAGCACCTTCTTTTTTACTGCACGCTCTTTGATAACAACCACTGTTCTGAAAGCTCTCCATGGGCGTTCTCATATAATTTAATTCTCACAAACTCATAAGGTAGATGACGCTAAGGCTTGGAAGGATTTCATGGCTTGCTCTAGAGCTAACGTGGTGGAAACAGGATTACAGGCCACCTTGACGACCAGTGTGCTATCCTGCAGCCATGTCTGTGAAACTCGCTGATCACGAATGATCATGTTGATCAAAACCTAACTTCGTCTTCCCATTTTGCGCAACTGGAGTGTCCATCTGAATAGGTTTTAAAAACACTCAAAGCACTTTTAAAAAAGATGTTATTTATTTATTTGTCAGAGAGAGGGAGAGAAAGAGAGAGAGTGAGCACAAGCAAGGGGAGCAGCAGAGGCAGAGGGAGAAGCAGGCTCCCCACTGAGCAGGGAGCCAGATTCAGGACTTGAACCCAGGACCCTGGGATTATGACCTGAGCAAAAGGCAGATGCTTAACCAACTGAGCCACCCAGGCATCCCAAGAAACACTCAAAGTATTTTTGAAGTCCTTTCCCTGGATAATGATCAGAGGATTTGGCTCTTTCAGAACATATATTTATTTCCTCATGCTATTCTCGTACAAGGTTTTCAGCATAATTCCCACAAACAAAATTATGTAAATGTCTTTCCTGCTAGATCAACAATAACCAAATGACTGCATTTTTGTGTGTTTTTTAAAAAACAACCTTTGTTGAGGTTCACAATGTGGACACTTAACAGCTGGGTGAGTGTTGACAATATCTGAATCCATGCGATATCACCTGAATCAAGGGACAGAACGTTTCCGTTAATCCAGAAAGTTGCCACGTGCCCCTTTTCACAACTGGTCTCCCTCCACCCACCCAAAAGCAACCCGGGTCATCTCATTTTATCGCTAGATCCTATGTCTATCATCGCATGACAAAACAGAATCCCACTTACCTACATGAGATTTTATTCCCGGCTTCTTTTACTCAGCCTGAGGTTTTGGGAGCCATCTGTGTTGTTCTGTGTATAGTAGTTCCTTCCTTTTTATCAGCTAGTGGCTTTGTGTATTGTTTGAACATCCCACAGTGTCCATTTGCTCATTTGAGTTGTTTCTACTTTGTGGCTAATATGAATAAAGCTGCTATAAACAGAGACAAGCCTTACGTGGACATATCATTTCATTACCCTTTTGTAAAAACGTAGGTTGCAAGTGAAGTGTGTGCTTAACTCCGGACAGGTTGTACATTTTACATTCTCACCAGCGGAGTATGAGAGTTTCCGTTGCTCCCCATGTTTGCCAACACTTGGTGTTGGTAGTTTTGTTTTGTTTTTAGCCTTTCTAGGGAGTGAGTAGTATCCCTCTGTGGTTTTAGGTTGCATTTCCCAGATGACTAAACATGTTGAGTATCTTTTCCTGTCATTTTTGGCCACCTGGTTATTTTTGGCCGTTTTTGGTTATTTTTGTACATCTCTTTTGGGAAGCACCTGTTCCTTGAGGTGTAGCTCATTTTTTTGGTGGGGTTGATCTCATTAGTGAGTAATAAGCGGTCTTCATATATCTCAGATATAAGTCTTTTGTCAGATTCATTTGTTAATGATTATTTTCTCTTAGTTTGTGACTTGCCTTTTTTTGCTTATTTCAAATTTTTATTTAAATTCTCGTTAGTTAACATATAATGTAATATTGGTTTCAGGAGTAGAATTTAGTGATTCATCACTTACCTACAACACTCAGTGCTCACCATGATCAGTACCTGGCTTGCCTTTTTATCTTCTGAACAATATATTTTAATGTAATTAAACTTTTACCTTAACATATTTTATTTGAATTGAAAAACAAAGTCAGACTTTTAAAAACAAAGTAAGCCTCATTGGCAACCCCCCCCCCTTTTTTTTTGATAAACAGGACTGATTCTGCTGGTTGGATTATACGGTGGGCATTTTCCATAAATTCAATGAATTTAAATCAGCAGCTTAAGAGGTTTTTTTTTTTTCATCTTTAGGATAGAATTAACACATAAAATTACATAAGTCTGAGGTGTACAAAGTGCTGATTTGATACATTTATAAATTATAAAATGATTACCACTACACTATTACTTCTGTCCTGTCACATAATAACCATTTTGGGGGACAATGAGAACATTTAAGATCTTCTCTCTTAGCAACATTCAGGTAGATGATACAGTATCATTAGCTATTATTATTATCATAATAAAACAACTATGTTACCCATTAGATCCCCAAACTGGTTAACCTTAAAACTGAAAGTTTATACCCTTTGACCAACATCTCCCGATTTCCACCACCCTCAACTCTGGTAACCGCCATTCTGCTGCTTTCTCCAAGTTTGTCTTTTTAAAAATTCAACATATAAGTGACACAAATGCAATATTTGTCTTTTTTTATCTGACTTACTTCACTTAGCATGATGTCCTATTCAAGTTGTTGCAAACTGCAAGATTTCCTTCTTTTTCATGGCCTAGTAATATTCCATTGTGTGTATATGTACTATATCTTCATGATCCAATCATCTGTTTATAGGAACTTAGGTTGTTTCCATATCTTGGCTCTTGTGAGTAATGTTACAATAAACATGGGAGTGCAGATACCTCTAGGAGATCCTCATTTCACTTCCTTTGGCTATATACCCAGGAGTGGGACGGCTGGACCATATGGTGACTTTATTTTTAATTGTTTTTGAGGAACCTCCGTACTGTTTTCCATAGTGGCTGCACCAATTTACATTCACTAATCGGGCATGAGGGTTCCCTTTTCTGTACATCTGTGCCATCACTTGCTATCTCTTGTTTTTTTGTTTGTTTGTTTGTTTTGGTTTTGTTTTGTCTTTTAAATAGCCATTTGAGCAGGTGTGAGGTGATATCTCATTATGGTTTTGATTTTCACTTTCCTGATGATTGGTGATGTTGAGCATCTTTTCACATCTGAGGGTCTTTTGTATTTTTTTTTGTGAAACTCTATTCAGTTCCTCTGCCCACTTTTAAAAAGGATTGTTAAGGGTAGTCTGAGAGGGTCAGTTAGTTTAGCCTCTAACTCTTGGTGTCATGTCATGATCTCATGGCTCGTGGGATCGAGCCCCACTATGTCTGGCTCTTCGCTCAGGGAGTGGGGGGATCTGCTTGAGGGTATCTCTTTCTGCCCCTCCCCCACTCATGCTCACTCACTCATGCTCTCTCTCTTGCTAAAATAAATAAATCTTTTTAAATTTTTAAAAAAATAACGAAGAACTATTAGTTTGTTTATTTGTTTGTTTGTTTGCTATAGAGTTGTATGAATTATTTTTCTATTTTGGATATTAATCCCCTACCAGATATATGATTTGCAAATATTATAAATTTATACAATTTCAGGTCTTAAACTTAAGTCTTTAATGCATTTTGAGTTCATTTTTCTGAGTAGTATAAGATAGAGATTAAGTATAATTGATGTTAAATAAACCACATATGTTTAAACTGTATAATTTGATGAGTTTCCACATATGTACACAATTGAAAGCATCATGACAATCAAGATAATGAACATTTCCATCAGCCCCTAAAAAAGCAGTTTCTTTTGAAGAGTAATTTTTAATTTTGCAGTTCAGTTTATCAAATATTTCTTTTATGGTGATTTACATTTTTTTAAAAAATTTTTATTTTTTATAAACATACAATGTATTATTAGCCCCAGGGGTACAGGTCTGTGAATCGCCAGGTTTACACACTTCATAGCCCTCACCATAGCACACACCCTCCCCAATGTCCATAACCCCACCGCCCTTCTCCCAACCCCCCTCCCCCCAGCAACCCTCAGTTTGTTTTGTAAGATTAAGAGTCACTTATGGTTTGTCTCCCTCCCAATCCCATCTTGTTTCATTTATTCTTCGCCTACCCCCTTAACCCCCCATGATTTACATTTTTTTAAAGAAAATCTGTGAAAATTTTTGCCTAAGAAAGTAAAAGTTCTGTCCCATGTTTTCTTCTAAAATTTGTATCTTTAATCCATACACTTAGCTCAAAGAACCATCTTAGATTAATATTTGTGAGTAGAGAAGTAGGACTCAAGGTTCATTTTTTAATTTAATTTTTATTTTTATTTTAGGATTCAAGGTTCATTTTTCATTTTGCGTGGATATCTAATTGTTCAAATGCCCATTTGTTTAAAGTGCTGTCTTTTCCCCAATTGAACCACCTTTGTGACTTTGTTAAAATTAACTCTATATGTGTGGATGTATTTCTGGACTCTCTATTTTATTCCATTGATCTACATGTCTACCCTGATAGCAATACCAAGCTGTCTTAATTATGATAGCTCTATTGTAAATCTTGAGATCAGATAGTGTAAATTCTCCAACACTTTCAAAATTATTTTAGCTCTTCATTCTTTCATTTCTACATAAATTTTAGAATTAGCCCAACAATTTTGCAAAGAAATAGTCTGACAGAATTTTGTTTGGTATTGTGTTGACTCTATCAATAAATATGAGGAGGACTAGTATCTTAACAATATCCTGTGAGCATTGTAGATTTCCATTATAAGCTTTCTCATTTATTAATTTAATATTTTATTTCTCTGAGCAGTGTTTTTCAGATTTCAGAGGTCTTGCATATCTTTTGTCAAATTTATCCCTACTTTTATGGTTTTGATGCAATTTTAAGTGGTATTGTTTAAAAATTCAGTTTTGAATTACTTATTGCTAGTGTATAGCAAGATAATTCATGTCTATATATTGACCTTGTATCCTGTGACCTTGCTAAGTTTACTTATTAATTCTAGTGTTGTTTTTAGATTTTTTAGGATTTTTCTTTGAATTTTATTTATTTATTTGACAGATAGAGATCACAAGTAGGCAGAGAGGCAGGCAGAGAGAAGAGACAGGGGAAAAGGAAGCAGGCTCCCTGCTGAGCAGAGAGCCTGATGCGTGGCTCGATCTCAGGACTCTGGGATCATGACCCGAGCTGACGGCAGAGGTTTCAACCCACTGAGCCACCCAAGCACCCCTAGATTTTTAGGATTTTTAAAATTTTATCATCTGCAAATACCGATAATTTTACTTCTTCCTGTCCAATCTGTATGCTTTCTCTTTTTTTTTTTTTTAAGATTTTATTTATTTATTTGACAGAGAGAAATCACAAGTAGATGGAGAGGCAGGCAGAGAGAGAGAGGGAAGCAGGCTCCCTGCCGAGCAGAGAGCCGGATGCGGGACTCGATCCCAGGACCCTGAGATCATGACTTGAGCCGAAGGCAGCAGCTTAACCCACTGAGCCACCCAGGCGCCCAGTATGCTTCCTCTTTATTTATTTATTTTGTCTCGTTCTACTGGCTAGGACCTCCTTTACAATATTGAAAAGAGGTTGTGATATTGGGCATCTTTGCTCAGTAACTGACCTTTGGAGAAATGTATTCAATATTTCACCATTAAATATGATGCTTGCTATAGGTTTCTCCTCAATGCCCTTTATAAAAAATGAGGAAGTTTTTTTAATTCCTTGTTTGCTTACAGTTTGCGTGTTGTTTTAATTATTAATGAATGTTGACTTTTGTAAATGTGTTTTCTGTGTATCTTGAGGTCATGCAATTTTTTCCCCTTTATTTTATAATGTGTTGAATTTCATTGATTGATTTTTTGGGATGTAAGATCTTACATCCTTGGAAAAACCCTCACTTCATCGTGATGCATTACCCTTTTATATATTTCTTGATTTTATTTGTTAATTTTTTGAGAGAATGTTTGCATCTGTTTAAGAGAAACAGTGTATCATCTTTGTATGTATTAAGGAACTTTCCTCCTTTTGTATTTCCTGGAGGAATTTGTTTAAGATTATTACTATTTCTTCTTTAATTGTTTGCTAGAATCCACCAGGGATGCAACTAGGCCTCAAGTTGTCTTTATGAGTTGGTGATGGTGATGATGATTAAATTTCTTTGATAGGTATGGAACTATTAAGAGTTTCTATTTTTCCTGGAGTCAATTTTACTGGTTGTGTTGTTTGACCAGGTAAAGCTATTCTCTACATAGGACTTAGCGAAGGGAACAACACAACCTACCAAAACTGACTCAAGGAAAGATAGAAACTCTAAATAGTTATATACCTATCAAAGAAGTTTGTTCATCATGTGTGGCCCAGTGTTTGGCAAAGGACTTGAAGGGAACTTTCAAACAGATTTTTGCCCACATCCATCCCCCAATTCCTAAGCAGCTCCCTCTTCTCTTGTACTCTTCCCCTGTAGATTCCAATAGCTTTAACAGCTCTAAACTCTGATCTCTGCCTCTTCAGCTCAAAGGAACTGCCATGCACTGTTGGGGCTCCAGCTCCCTGCACCACAACCAGGAAATTGTCCCTGGAAAACAGCCAGAGCAATCAAAAGACACACTCATTCCCTGAGTTTCCTTCTTTCAGAGCTCACAGACTTGTACTTCTTTGTGTCCAGTGCCAGAAAACATTTGCTTCATATAGTTTGTCCAGCTTTACACTTGTTTCCAGTGGGGAGACTAGTCTGATACTAGGCATTCTATTATGGCCACAAATAGAAATCAATTTCTGGGTTTATAAAAACAAAAATTATTTGTGAGGATGTCCAAACTTCTCTATGTAAACTCTGTGGCCTCTTGTGACCTAGGTTGTCTACCCTGCCTACCCATCTAATCTTTTCTATTGCCACACTGCCAAGCATTTTATGCTTTAGGAAAACTATGCTGCTTAGCATTACTCTTTGCCACAGATACGTACCAATGAGGCTGGGGTGATGTGGTTGTTCCTCTGGATTCTTGGGTGTTTGGTATACGCTGCCATGTTTGCCTTTAATGTTTCCTTCCTCTTCTCCCATCTAACTTGTGTTTCTCCTTCAGAACTTATTCTGACCTATATGACTAGACCACAGGGCCCTCTTTTTTTCCTAGGTTTACTCCTATCCTAGCAGTC
Source organism: Mustela putorius furo (assembly GCF_011764305.1). NCBI lineage: Eukaryota > Metazoa > Chordata > Mammalia > Carnivora > Mustelidae > Mustela > Mustela putorius. The sequence goes on along the minus strand of NW_025422022.1, from coordinate 5,431,632 downwards.
AGCACAACAAAGTAGATTTGTCTGTTCATCTTGTTTCTGCCTCTTCCACTTCTGGACAGCAGCTATTTCTTATTTGTCTCTAGATGAATAAACATCCAGAAGGTCCTTAATAAATATTTGCAGAATGACTAATGTAATACCATTAATAGGTACTTTAACTTAAGGATGTGTTTTAGTGTTTCACTGCTTAAAATAATGTTTTATTAACCTGTCTTAGTGTGCAAAACTAGAAATAAGTTACAGTCTTTCAAGCCCAGCTCCTGCCATTAGCCTTTCTTTAAGAAGTAGGGTAATGGTGGCATCCTATAGGCCAGACTCCATGGTAGTCTGGAGTAAGACCTCTCATGACTTTCCACTTTTATGTTCTTGGCTCATGGGCAATCTTGATTCATGATCTGGGGCCTGGTGGTTCTTTGCTGTGACAGGTCACATGAGAATCTGGCCACCGTTACTTCCTCAGGACTCCCGATGCTCCAGGTTCTAAGGCAACCCCACACTGTGTTTCCCATTGCTTCAGGCATTCTTCTAAGACTGGTTTCCTTTGCTAGAGATTAGATGTCTAACATCTGGACATCAGAAGTCTGATGTCCAGATGTTAGACCCCTTTTCTGGGGTCTTCTTCTGTTTGCATTCCATTTTAATGTGCCTTGATTTTTCCTTGTTCTTTTATCTGAGAGGAGATGATATCTTTCTTGGGTGCATGACTTTTTTGATTTACATGAGCATTCTACAAAGAATTGGAGTATCTTGCATCTTAGAATTGCTCTAAATATAACATTCTGAATATAGACTCTGATACTGAAACTAAAACTTTCTTAGAAGTGTGACTTCTCACTCAAAAGAATGACTGTTTGGTCAAAACCTCTGCTTTCTGAGAGATCTTGACTTTCCAGAGCTACAAAGGTGGGTCCTTACTACTTACAAGCAATGCTTACCAGTTCCTGCCCTGATTCTAAGAGCCATGATGCCTTCTGTTGTACCTTAAAACCACCAGCATACATATGGGCAAACTCTTTCCATCTAGGAAAGAGCCCATGACTTAACTACTATTTAGGGCTAAATTTATGGAAATTGAAGTTAATTCCATTAACAATAGACAGATCAGTCGTTTCTTTACTATTTTCCCATGATAACAATAATTTTATATTTGCTTTGTAGACATGAAGAAATAACTTTCTACCTTCCATTTTTAAAAAGATTTTATTTTTTTATTTGACAGACAGAAATCACAAGTAGGCAGAGAGGCAGGCAGAGAGAGAGGAGGAAGCAGGCTTCCTGCTGAGCAGAGAGCCTGATGTGGTGCTCAATCCTAGGACCGTGGGATCATGACCTGAGCTGAAGGCAGAGGCTTTAACCCACTGAGCCACCCAGGTGCCCCTCTGCCTTCCATTTTTGGGAACACATCTATACCACAGAATTTTTTTCTTTATCAGTTGGATGAAATCCACCAGTAAAAATGTCAGAACCTATTGGAAAGGTTATTTGATGATTTTTTACATTTTTCCTTGACATTTATTTATTTATTTAAATTTTTATTAACTTATTTATTTGTCAGAGAGAGAGAGAGAGCACAAGCAGGGTGAGCAGCAGAGGGAGAAGCAGGCTCCGCTTCTGAGCAAGGAGCCCAGTGTGGGACTTGATCCCCGGACCCTGGGATCATGACCTGAGCCGAAGGCAGATGCTTAACTGAGTGAGCCCCCTAGGCATCCCTTTTTCTTGGTATTTAGTCTATTCAGACTTTCATCAATTTGTTCACCTTTTTTTCCAGAAATTTTTTCTGTCTCTGGGCGCCTCTCTCTTTCTCTCTCTCTCAAATAACTAAATTTTTTTTTTTTTTAGCCTTCAAAAAACTTTATTAGGGGATAAGTTTAGCACTGATGGAAGAAGCCCACCTATGAAAAAGAAGTTGTGGATATTTATGCTGGTCTGATGTACATTTGTGACTTGTACATTCGTGGCTCAGAATAAAGACCCTCAAACACAAATGATACTAAAGCTATTATAACCCACAATTGTGGGATGTACCTAGATGTGCCTGTATTAGCTCTTAGGATGTGATCTCTGTACAGAGGAGCTGCACCTTCCTAACAATTAACTGAAGCATTAAAAGGGGAATGGGGGGGGGGGATAAAATTTAAATAGGGCATAGGATTCTTCTTTCCATACTATTCAATGAACATATATCTAATAGAAAAATGAAATGGATAAATCTTTTCTATTTTTTTATTGTTTTTTAAAGATTTTATTTATTTATTTGACAGAGAGAGATCACAAGTAGACAGAGAGGCAGGTGGAGAGAGAGGAGGAAGCAGGCTCCCTCCTGAGCAGAGAGCCCGATGTGGGGCTCGATCCCAAGATCCTGAGATCATGACCTGAGCCGAAGGCAGCAGCTTAACCCACTGAGCCACCGAGGCGCCCCTGATAAATCTTTTTTTAAAAAGACATTTTTTCTATCTCAACAAGTTTATTGAAGCTGAAAGCATGCATTCATATAGATTCCTCTTATAATTTTAGTGAATTTTCTGGTTATTTTTAGAAACCGAGAGAAGACCAAGGTGCTGGTTTCTCTGATAGCTTTAATATGTTATTTGGCCAGGAAATCCAGAAATCTTCAAATCTGGCCTTGGCCTAGCCAGTCCTCTTTTCTGAAGGGACTTCAAAGAAATAAAAGAACAGGGTGCAATAGCAAAGTGACACAAAGGAAAGCAAAGCTGAGACTCAGCTGTGACTCCTCTGCCTTGGTGCTGCAGAGTTGAATGGCGGTAGGCTGCATCGAGTCCATGTTACACAGCTAGGTCTTCTCGATAACTGGGAGAGGGTAGAACCAGAGCAAGAACCTCATCATCCCACTCCAGTGACCCAGAAGACCAGGATTTGCCGCCATAGCTAGCCTTGCCCTTACCTTACTGGTCAGCCAGTAGTTTCCTGCTCAGTTGCCACATTGGAGAAAAGATAGAGGAGAAAATAAGAAAAGAGATGACCAGCCATTGAAAAGGACCCATGTCTTGGGGGTAGGGAGAGTACAAGTGACCTACTGGGGGCGGTAAGAATACCTGAATTTTCTATTTAAAGACTTTCATTCAATACAACTTTATTATTATATATTCTAGTGTTGACAAATTTTAATGTTGACATTAGAGTAGAAGCACAATTCCTTCTCAGCCTCCTCAGCCATGGGCTTGTTCCTGAGTCACTGTACTGTGCATTTTAGCTACTAAATGGACACTCACTTTCAAATGAGGCCAGAGAAAGGAGAGAGAGTTAGGGGTTGCTCATTTTGGTCTAATACTTTCTTCTTCTACTTTTCATTTTTATGTTATTTAGTATGTGGTTCAAATATGATTTATCATGGATGAATTTTACAGGATTTAGGTGTCTTCCCTCCTTGTGAAATTTTGAGATGGCAAGTAGCCATTTTGTTTTGAATTCCTCTTCACAAGATGTAAAGAATTGCCAATTAGGGTTTTTCTCTTGACTTATGACCTAAACTGAATGAAATTTACATATAATATATATGTTATATAATATATATTATATATATACATATTTACATACATTATATATATATATACATTCTGCTTTTTGTCTCTGTGAGTTTAATATCACAAATACTAGTACAACAAACAATTCTGCAAAAAATAGGTTTATGATCTAATCTCCATTATTCTGCCTTATATTGTTACTGAAAATTTTAGAAAATGAATTAGCTAAACAAGAATTAATACTTTTCCTAAAATTATCTACCTAATACACTCTCTTATAAAGTTGATTCCATTGTCAATCTTATTCACTATTTATTTAACTGTTGAGAGTTCTGCTGTTTTTGCATATGAATTGTTTTTGTGGGCATCGTCTTATTCTGGTATTGCAAATATACATCTATATTTTAACTAACTGATAAAATTTCAACCTATAAAGTATATAAAAAATTTTTTATCTAAGTTTCCATAAGTGAGCATTCAGATTTTAACAACAATAGATGGGCATGTGTTATCATAAACTGATGTCATGCTGCTTAGACATTTTGGTCACATGGTCACCGATCATTCTTAAGGAAGACCGAAAATGAAATAGAATTCAGCTATTTGATGTTCCATATGGTCATGAGCAAAACTGAAGTAGGTTTATACCTGATGGAAAGTTGCAGCGGAAATTTGGTGCATCTTAATACTTACCTACATTTTTTCCTATTTTTTCCATGTAATTATAATTACGATGTTGTATTCCATTAATCATGTTATTTGGGAAACTTTTCTTTTTAATTTCTCAGTAGTCATTTTTTTAAACCAAACATTTCTTATTACTTTTAAATTTTATTATATTATGGTCAAATAATGTATACTTTTTTTTACATTTAAAAAAATTTTTATTAACATATAATGTATTATACAGGGGTACAGGTCTGTGAATCTCCGGGTTTATACACTTCGCAGCACTCACCATAGCACATACCTTCCCCAATGTCTATAACCCAACCACCCTCTCCCTACCCTCCTTCCCCCCAGAAACCCTCAGTTTGTTTTGTGAGATTAAGAGTCTCTTATGGTTTGTCTCCCTCCCAATCCCATCTTGTTTCATTTTTTCCTTCCTTACCTCCCAAATCCCCCCACTTCACCTCTCAACTTCCTCATATCAGGGAGATCATATGATAATTATCTTTCTCTGATTGACTTATTTCGCTCTAGTTCCATCCATGTCATTGCAAATGGCAAGATTTCATTTCTTTTGATGGCTGCATAGTATTCCATTGTATATATGTACTACCTCTTCTTTATCCATTCATCTGTTGATGGACATCTAGGTTCTTTCCATAGTTTGGCTATTGTAGACATTGCTGCTATAAACATTTGGGTGTACGTGCCCTCGGATCACTACATTTCTATCTTTAGGATAAAAATACCCAGTAATGCAATTGCTGGGTCATAGGGTAGCTCTATTTTCAACTTTTTGAGGAACCTCCATGCTGTTTTCCAGAGTGGCTGCACCATCTTCCATTCCCACCAACACTTAGGAGTGTTCCCCTTTCTCCACATCCTTGCCAGCATCTGTCATTTCCTGATTTATTAATTATAGCCATTCTGACTGGTGTGAGGTGGTATCTCATTGTGGTTTTGATTTGTATTTCCCTGATGCCGAGTGATGTGGAGTGCTTTTTCATGTGTCTGTTGGCCATCTGGATGGCTTCTTTGCAGAAATGTCTGTTCATGTCTTCTGCCCATTTCTTGATTGGATTATTTGTCCTTTGGGTGTTGAGTTTGCTAACTTCTTTATAGATTTTGGATACTAGCCCTTTATCTGATATGTCGGTTTGCAAATATCTGCTCCCATTCTGTCAGTTGTCTTTTGGTTTTGTTGACTGTATCCTTTGCTATGCAAAAGCTTTTGGCCTTACCTTTGGCAATGTTTCTAGGAAGAAGTTGCTGTGGCTGGGGTCAAAGAGGTTGCTGCCTGTGTTCTCCTCAAGGATTTTGATGAATTCCTTTCTCAAATTGAGGTCTCTCATCCATTTGGAGTCTATTTTTGTGGAGTCTATTTTTGTGTGTAGTGTAAGGAAATGGTCCAGTTTCATTTTTCTGCATGTGGCTATCCAATTTTCCCAACACCATTTGTTGAAGAGACTGTCTTTTTTCCTCTGGACATTCTTTCCTGCTTTGTTGATATTGTCTGTGGGTTTTTCATAGATGGCTTTGATAATATTGAGGTATGTACCTTCTATCCCTACACTTTGAAAACTTTTGATCAAGAAAAGATGCTATACTTTGTCAAATGCTTTTTCAGTGTCTATTGAGAGTATCATATGGCTCTTGTTCTTTCTTTCATTAATGTATTGTATCACATTGATTGATTTGCAGATGTTGAACCAACCTTGCAGCCCTGGAATAAATCCCACTTGGTCATGGTGAATGCTCCTTTTAATTATTTGATTATTAGTTATTTAATTATTGGACTGTTGGGTCCTATTGGCTAACATTTGGATGAGAATTTTCACATCTGTGTTCATCAAGGATATTGGTCTATAAATCTCCTTTTTGATGGGGTCTTTGTCTGGTTTTGGGATCAAAGTAATGCTGACCTAATAGAATGAGTTTGGAAGTTTTCCTTCCATTTCTATTTTTTGGAACAGTTTCAGGAGAATAGGAATTAATTCTTCTTTGGATGCTTGATAGAATTCTCCTGGGTAATGTATACTTTCAAAATTAGATTCATTTTTTAAAAAGATTTATATGATTTATATGATTAATTTTTTAAAGATTTATATGATTTATAGATTAAGATATGTATTTATTTGACAGAGAGAAATCACAAGTAGATGGAGAGGCAGGCAGAGAGAGAGAGGGAAGCAAGCTCCCTGCTGAGCAGAGAGCCTGATGCAGGACTCGATCCCAGGACCCTGTGATCATGACCTGAGCCGAAGGCAGCAGCTTAACCCACTGAGCCACCCAGGTGCCCCAAAATTGGATTCATTTTTATATTCTTTTATATTTTATTCATTTCTTATGTACTTAGTCTATTTCACACACTAAGCAGTGAAGGTTAAAATGGTCTTAAGTGATTGGTTTTATAAAATGTTCTGTACATTTTTTTAAAAAGATTTTATTTGTTTATTTGACAGAGAGAGATCACAAGTAGGCAGAGAGGCAGGCAGAGAGAGAGAGGGAGAAGCAGGCTCCCTGCTGAGCAGAGAGCCTGATGCAGGGCTCGATCCCAGGACCCTGAGATCATGGCCTGAGCCGAAGGCAGAGGTTTAACCCACTGAGCCATCCAGATGCCACTTTAAAACAGATTTCCGTATGTGTGTTTTGATACCGTGTTATTCATGTATTAAAAGTTCACTCTAGGGGGTGCCTGGCTGGCTCAGTTGGAGCGTGCAACTCTTGATCTTGGGATTGTAAATTTGAGCCCTGCATTTGGTGTTGAGATTACTTAAAAATAAGAACTTTAAAAATGAAAAGTTCATTCTGCTGTTTTCTATGTATGTGACCATGTCAAGTTGCTTAAATTTTCTGAGTTTCTGTTCCCTCTTTTGTGACCTAGGGTGGTAAGACTTATTTTTCTGTAGTATTTACTGGAGGATTAAATGAGATAATTTTCCCAAAGGCAAAGTGCACATTTAATAGTAGTTATTGTATGTTCTTTGTGTTTTATGCATTTTATCGATGCCATTTTTTATTGTTTGATGAATTTTTCAATTCTGCCTGTTGTCAAATTAATATTGTTGTACTTGTTTTCTTTTGGTTTCAGTATGCCTGAACTATCATTCCCTATTGTTTTATTTTTTATTGTGATAAAATATACATAACGTAAAACTTACCATTTTAACCATTTGTAAGTGTACAGTTCATTGACATTAAGTACCTTCACAGTATGATGCAACCATGACTATCCCCTTCTAGAACTTTTCATCATCCCAAGCAGAAACTCTAGACCCATTAAATGGATCCCTATTCTCTCCCTCCAGCCCCTGGTAACCTCTATTCTCCTTTCTGTCTCTATGAATTTACCTTTTCTAAGTATCTCATGTAAACAGAATCACTCCATATTCATCCTTTTGTATCTAGTTCACTTCACGTAATGTACTGTTTCCAGAGGTCGTTCATGATGTGGCCTATATCAAAATTTCATATATTTTTATTGTTGAATAATATTCCCTTATATGTCCATTTGTGTTTCGTTTATCCATGGATCTGTCAGCAGACCCTTGGATTGTCTATTCCTTTTGGCTGTTGTAAATAATGCTGCTAAGAATATTGGCCCGTAAGTATGGGCTTGAGTTCCCTGCTTTCAGTTCTTTGACTATGTACCTAGAAGTGGAATTGCTTTGTTTAGCTTTTTGAGGAACTGCTGAACTATTTTCCATAGTGCTGTCCTATTTTTTTTTTTTTTTAAGAGATCTGTGTTAGGTGGATCTGTTTTAGGTATATCTCTTATGAGCAGTCTATAGTTGGTGGGGTTTTTTTTTTTTTTTTTGCCAATTTTTACATATACTTTCATTTCATCACACAGCTTTCCCTCCTAGAATATCCACATTTCTGACCAACCTTTAACTAAATCCTAGCATCAGCCAAAGGAAATATCATATTTCACCTAACTTATTAGACCATGGCTGTATACAACAGTTCTTTTGAGTCTCTGTTCTCCTAGGATACTTGCTTTCTGTCATCTGATAATATAACACCTTATTACCTGCTTCATATTTCATACGTCAAGTATTTTGTAAGTTTGTTATTCAAACATTCTTTCCTGGGCCCAATCTGAAATACTTAATATCTGTGAAGAGGCACAAGTCTTCTTCTCTAAGATTTTCTCTTAGTCTTTGATTCTCTGTAATTTGACTGTGATCTGCCCAGGTGTACATATTTTTGGTGTTGATTATGCTTAGTGTTTTCTGAGCTTCCCACATCTGTGGTTTTGAGGCAGCCATTAGCTCTGGAGAATTCTCTATCATTATTTCTTTAAATATTTCTTCTGTTCCTTTCTTCTCTTTTATTCCTGTGCTTCCCATTATAGTTTTAGGATATCATGTTCCATCTGTTTCATTCTTTTTTCTCTTCACCCTTCAAGTTTGGAAGTTTCTACTGACGTATCACTGAACCAACATCGATTCCTTCACTGGCCATATCCAGTGTACTGACGACCTTATCATTTATGAAATGATATTCATTTATGGTATAGTATTTTTTCTTCTAACACTTCCTTCTGTTTATTGGATTTCCCATTTCTCTATTTTTATTACCTCTCTATTTTTATTACCTATCTGTTTTTGTGTGTTGTCTGCTTTTTCCATTAGGGCCCTTAGCATATTAATCATAGTTATTTTAAATCACTGGTCTTATAATTCCAAACTCTTCCATCTATGAATCTAATCCTCAGGCTTGATTTGTCTCATCACATTATGTTTGTTGCCTTTTAGCATGCCTTGTAATTTTCTGTTGAAACCAGGCGTGATGCTTCAGTTAAAAGGAACTGATGTTGGTAGAGTTTTGGTGTCAAATTTTATATTCATCTGTTTAAGGGCAGGCTGTTTTCACTTTGCTGTAGCTTTAGTCTTAGAGGCTAACTTCTCTCTCATGTGCTTATTTTGGTCTCTCTTGTTGTTTTGGGGTGTCCCTAAACTTCTCAAGTCAGATCTGAAGCTCACAGTTTTGTTTTTGTTTGCTTGTTTGTTTTTAAGCTGCAATCCCCTATTTTTTACAGGAACTCTATTGATGTGGTGGTAAGGGGAGGGCGGGGGAGCATTTTATAGTCCTATGATTAGGTCTCTGTCTTTTAGTGAACTTGAATTGAGTATCTTCTTTCCACCACACAGAAGGCTACAGGGGGCTGAGGGTGGGTGTTTTCCTACCCTCCCAGGGCAATCTGGCTTTGGTATAACCTCAGTGGCTTAGGTTCTGGCAAAACAGTTTCCTTTCAAGATAGGCCTTGTTAAAAAGAACAGAAAGCTCTGGGCATATTTCAAAATGGTTATATTTCCCCACTTTCTGCTGGAAACACTAGGGGATTATCCTATTATCTTCACAGCAAGAACACATGGGAGCTCTTCAAAGACTGGGCCCCCTCAGAGATTTTAACTCTCGAGAGAGTCTACAGTGGGCCTCCAGCCATCAGTCAGTTGAAGTTGAAAATGTTCCTGCTGATATTGTCTCCAGCTGTGGGCTTCTGCTGCAATTATCTGTATCCATCTGTTGGACGAGTGTTCAGGGCAGTTTGCCCTGTGACCTCAATCCTGATGGATCTAAGAAAAGTTGTTGATTTTCAGTTTGTTCAGTTTTTTTTTTCCCCCTTGTAATGAGTATGGAAGCAATCACTTCCCAGCTCTTTGCATGTCAGACTGGAAATCAGAAGTCATATTAGTAAATAATTTTCCCAGGGGATTGGATCTTCATTGCTTTTTCATTCACCTGCAATGTCTCTAAGCAACCAAGACCGAAATGATACATGAGTCAAATAAGCTCAGGAGAATGGCTGAGAACTTTTTATGTTTTTAAAATGTTAATTAGCATTCTTTTACTTCCACTCGAAGAATTCCCTTTAGCATTTCTTGTTAGATAGGTTGGTGATAAGGAAATCCCCCAGCTTTTCTTTGTTCAGGAAAGTCTTTATTTCCACCCCCCCCTCCTTTTTTTTTTTTCCCTGAAGGATGGCTTCGCTGAGGATAGAAGTCTTGGTCGACAGTCATTTTCTCTCACTCTTTGGAACATGTCATCCCATTCTCTCCTGGCCTGAAAGTTTCTGTTGAGACATCTGTCACTAGTTCCCTTGTGTGCAACTTCTCTTTTCTCGTGCTGCTCTTGAAATTCTTTGTCTTTATCTTTGACTTTCGACAATTTAATTATAGTGTGTCTCGGTGTGGCCCTATTCAGGTTCAACCTAAAGGGGGGCATTTGGGGCATCATGAACCTGAACATCCATTTCTCTTCCCAGCTTTGGAAAGTTTTCAGCCATTATTATTTTAAACATACTGTCTGTCCCTTTCTGTTTCTCTCCTCCCTCTGGAATTCTCATAATGTGAATATTGTTTCTTTTCATTGTGTCCTGTAATTCCAGTAGGCTTTCTTCACTCTTTCATTCTTTTTTTCATTTTGCTCTTCTGATTGAGTAATTTCCAATACCCGGTCCTCCAGATCACTGATTCTTTCGTCCAAATGATCGAGTCTACCTTTGAAACTCTTGAATTCTTCAGTTCAGTTATTGCATTTTTCAACGCAAGGATTTCTGTTGGTTTTTCTGGGTTTTTTTAATGATTTTTTTTTTTTTTTTTTTTTACACATAGGAACACTTTTATTTCCGGTCCCTGCAACACTGCAACACTGAACTCTCCACCCAGGCATACCATACAGAATAGGAGACACCTGGCTGTGAATGAAAAACTGGCTTTGTGTGATAAGGCTTAATACGGGAGCATTCCAGGCTCCTGGGTGGCTCAGTGGGTTAAGCCTCTGCCTTCAGCTCAGGTCATGATCTCAGGGTCCTGGGATCGAACTCCGCATCAGGCTCTCTGCTCAGCGGGGAGTCTGCTTCCCTTCCTCTCTCTCTGCCTGCCTGGTCTGCCTACTTGTGACCTCTTATGAGGACTCAAATGGGTGATGACAGTGGTAGTTCCCATTGCCTCAGCTCTTACTATGTGTCAGGCTCTGTGCTAAGCTCTTTTAAAGCTTTTCCTCAGAGGCTGCAGGGCTCGACTTCCAGCACTTCGTCTCCCAGGAGATAATGATTTTTTTTTTTTTAATTTGACACAAGTAGGCAGAGAGGCAGGCAGAGAGAGAAGGGGAAGGAGGCTTCCCACTGAGCAGAGAGCCCAATGTGGGGTTCGATCCCAGAACCCCAGGATCATGACCCGAACCAAAGGCAGAGGCTTTAACCCACTGAGCCACCCAGGCGCCCCTTTGATTTGATTGTTTGATTTGATGGTTGCTCTATCTTTGTCAAACTTCTCATTTTGTTCATGTATTGTTTCCTTAATTTCATTTAGTTGTGTATCTGTGTTTTCTCGTAGTTCATTAAACTTCCTTGAGAGGATTATTCTGAATTCTTTTTCTGACAGTTTGTAGATCTCCATTTCTTTGGGGTCAGTTATTGGAGCTTTATTACTTTCTTTTGGTGGCCTCCTATTTATCTGATTTTTCTTGACCCTTGATTCCTTACATTGGCAGCATCTGCACATTTGAGTAACAGGGCTCCTCTGCCAGACTTCTCAGGTTTGTTTTGGCAGATGTAGTTCTTCACCAATTAACTCGGTTTGGATTTCTGGGTGGGTCTGCTGGTAATGTTCTTGGGCACATGGGGCCTACTAATATGGCCTATTTGGGGGCAAGACAACCATCTGAGCTCTGAGGTTAGGGATAGGGAAGTGTGCCACAGGCTGAGAATAGTTGGGTAGAACTACTGCCTTGGTTCCCTACCCAGCTGGGGCTATAGGATGGGCTCAGCAGTTGCTTGGATTTTTCTGGTCCTGCTTATTAGATGGTCAGGACTGGGTACTATATTCAGTAGTAGTTGGGGCTCTGAATTAGCTTTCCTGCCCTGCCAGGACAGCAGGATAGGACCCTGGGCCCCTATAGCTTGGGGGTCTGAATCAAGCCAGAGTGTGCACTGAATTTTCCTGATTAGGTGAGGTGACCAGTTTCACTCTGCGCATGGGCGGGGGGGTATGGGCTGTACTCTCTGTTCAAGTGCCACTGGATGTAGGGATGTTGAATGGACTACAGAGTGTCTTTTGTGCTCTGGCTATGTTCCCTGGTTGGACAGGCTGAAGGCTGTGTTCTACAAGGAGCAGAATGGTAAATAAGATTCCCTATCTGGGCACAGTGGGGAAAGCACCTCTAAACCCAGTAAGGCTATTTGTTTATTGCCTTAACTCAAGCCAACCTGAAGCACACATTCCCTGACCAAACAGGGCCACTGGCTTTTTCTGCAAACCCTCAGCTCTGCCTACCAGCCCTCAGCATGAGCACCTCTGGGATGCACTGCTTCCAGGACCCGTCTCCAGCCCTGCTGGTCAGATGAGTCCTGAAGACATGCTCCACAGTCACTAGGGCTGTGTCTCAGCTCCATGGCCTGTGTGGGAGGGTAAGGCCTGTCCAGGTTGCTCTCAGTTTCCCAAATGGGATCTCCAGTTTGGAGGGGCCAGGGGTTACCCTCAGCCTTGTCTATGAATGAATCTTCCTGCCTGTGTGTAGCATGGGAATGCTGCACATTTGGTATTGGCTTTGCTCTGGAGGGCAGTCAGCCCTGCCTGCCCACCTCTTGGTTCAAGCACCCTGGCCCACACAGCCTCCATGAGTCGTTGCCAGCCCTTTTGCTCAGATGGGGCTGAACAACAGTCTCCACAGTGAGTGGGGTAAGATTCAGTTCCTTTGCCTGTGGTGTGGACTAATCAGGCCGTAGGGCCAGCAAAACTCATTTTGAGATCAAAATCGGGTAGATCTGGACCCCACTGAGTTCCCTGGTCAGAGTGTACAGATGAACAAAGCTGTGGCTGCTGGTTGGGATTTCTATTTGGGCACTACAGGTGTGAATTCAGTCTGCCACGATTCATATGCTGGTTCTTGCCAGCCCTCCACCACTTCTCTATCACCGTCAGATTTCCAGTGGTGGAACTCCCCAGATTCCCCTGCGGTCCTTGTAGTGCAAGAGCATAGTAGGGCCTCCCACAAAGCAACCCACAGTGCTGGGGTTGGAGGTGGCCCTGGTTGACTTTTCCCACCTGGGCTCAGGGGAGATCTCTCCACATAGTGCTGCACTGCCCTGGGGGAGGAACTACTCAATGAGTGGCCACCTCTCTTAACCCATCTGATGCAGTCTTCTTGGTCTCTGTGGTGCAGGCATGCTTCAGCCTCATACTTTAGGATTCTCGCAGTGCTGTCCTGTTCTTGAATAGCTGTTAATTGTTCTTATAAGGAGGTTTGAATTCAGAAATAGCCCATGTCACCGTCTTGGTGATGTCACTTAGCTTTACTTCTAACTCCAAACAGCGTTTGATTTTAATGATTCCAATCTTTTATTAGAGTTTGTTTTTGCGGTTTTTCAAAAATAGTTTCCAATCTCCATTTTCTGACTCAAAGATTATTTTTTAAAAAAGATTTATTTATTTATTTAACAGAGAGAGATCACAAGTAGGCAGAGAGGCAGGCAGAAGGCAGGGGGTGGGGTGGGAGGGAAGCAGGGTCCCTGCTGAGCAGAGAGCCCGATGCAGGGCTCAATCCCAGGACCCAGGATCGTGACCTGAGCCGAAGGCAGAGGCTTTAACCCACTGAGCCACTCAGGCACCCCTGACTCAAAGATTATAAAGGTGATTTTGACCTACCCTTCTACCCACATCTCCCACGGAGGGTCTGAAATTTAAATTGTTTCTGCTTCTTCATTATTACTGTGCACTAATCCCAGCTTTCATTAAAATAATCAGGAGTTTGAAATTCAGGTTATTGTTATTACTTTATATTTTGTAAATACATGCACATTAATTTTAGATTGTTATAACTCGCATTTGCTTTGAGTTTAGCAACTGTATTTGTGATTGTGTTCTTTCTTTCTATCTTCTACTGCCTCTGGTGCTCACAGCTAATGCTTTGAGTCCCAACTTTTCAGCTTCCTGTTTGTTTATTTGCTATCTTAGTTAATGAAGTAGTCTATACCTTCAAGTAATTTTTTCAAGAGGGAATGAATGCAATTCAGATAGAGATGGCTTTACCATGTGCTCCTGAAGGGTAAGCCACAGGTTTTCTCCCTTGTACTGCCCTGGCCCCTGACCTACCCCCAAAGCTGCATTTGTAATGAATTTTCTTTGTCATGCTATATACTTTTAAAGAAGTTCCCCCAACTGTAAATACAGAATCCTTCAAGACTGGATCTGCCTTTGATTCTTATTCATTGACCTCTTAATATTTGCACCTGTTACTTTCGCATGGGAAAGATTGGTCAAGCTAAAGTTCAAAACCAATCAGATTTTTAGGGGTGCTTGGCTGGCTTAGTGTTAAGCTTCTGCCTTCAGCTCAGGTCATGATCCCAGGATCTTGGGATCGAGCCCCGCATTGGGCTCCCTGCTCAGCGGGGACTCTGCTTGTCCCTCTCCCTCTTCCCATCCACTCTCCACCCAGGTTCATGCTCGCTCTCTCTCAAAGAAATAAATAAATCCTTTTTTTTTTTTTTTTTTTAATCAGACTTTAAAGTCTTTCTGGGAAATACCCTATCTGGAATTCATGTGAGATCTTTTTTATTCTTAGAATTCAAAAATTTTGCTTGGGGTGCCTGGGTGGCTCAGTGGGTTAAAGCCTCTGCCTTCGGCTCAGGTCGTGATCCCAGGGTCCTGGGAGCAATCTCATTTCCCTGTTTGCCCTGGGAGAGTCCAGGTTTGCACTATTGCCTTTGCCTAATAGCTAATATTAAGTACTTTTTAAAAAAAGATTTTATTTATTTATTTGACAGGCAGAGATCACAAGTAGGCAGAGAGGCAGGCAGAGAGAGGGAGGAAGCAGGCTCCCTATGGAGCAGAGAGCCCAATGCGGGGCTCGATCCCAGGACCCTGGGATCATGACCTGAGCTGAAGGCAGAGGTTTTAACCCCCTGAGCCACCCAGGCGCCCCAGTTATGGGTTTTTCACAGATGCCCTTTATTAGATTTCAGGCATTTCTATCTGTTCCTAGTTGGTTGAGCATTATTATCACGGAGAGGTGTTGGAATTTGTCAATTGCTTTTTCTGGATTGGCTGAGATGATCATGTGTTTTTGTTCTTTATTTTGTTAATATAGTGTACTGCATTGGTTGATATTTATATGTTGAAACAGTCTTTCATCACTGGGGTAAATCCCACCTGATTATGGTGTGTAATATGATTTATATATTGCTGGATTTGGTATGCTAGTATTTTGAGTATTTTTGTGTCCATATTCATAAGAGATATTGGTCTGCAGAATTCTTTTCTTGTGATATTACGATCAAAATCATACTCTTAGAATGAATTAAGAAGAATTCTCATCTATTTTTCAAAGTGTTTGTGAAGGATTGGTGTTGATTATTTAAATGTTTTGGCAGAATTCACCCGTGAAGACATCGCATCCTGAGCTTTTCTTTGATGGTAGTTTTTGATTACTAACTCAATTTCTCTACTTGTTACCAAATTATTCAAATTTTCTATTTCTTCTTGAGTCAGTTTCAATAGTTTATATCTTTGTAGGAATTTGTGATCTCATCTAAGCATAAAATTGTTTATAGTATTCTTTTATAATTCTTTTTATTACTGCAAGTTCAATAATAATGTCTCTTCTTTCATTTCTGATTTAATAATTTGAATCTTATTTTTTTCTAGTTAATCTTTCTGAAGTCTTCACAATTTGGTTGATCTTTTCAAAAGCAACTTTTGCCTTTAAAAGTTTCTTTATTTCATTAATTTCTGCTTTCATTTTTATTAGCTCCTTTTTTTTCTGTTTTCCTTAGATTTAGTTTGCTCTTCTTTTTCTAGTCATTTGAAGTGGAAGTTCAAGTTATTGATTTGAGATCTTTCTTCTTTTTTAATAGAGATACTTACAACTATAAATTTCCCTCTACACATGCCTTTAGTTATATCCCATAAATTTTGGTATGTCTTCATTTTCAACTATATCAAAATATCCCTTAAATTCCCTTGTAATTTCTTTTTTGGCTCATTCTTTATTTAGAAGTATGATGTTTAATTTTCACATACTTGTGAGTTTTCTAGTTTTTTTATTATGATTTCTCATTTTATTTCTGTGGTCAGAGAACATACTTTTATATCAGTTCTCTTAAGTTTATTGAGACTTGTTTTATGACTTAGTGTATTATTTATCCTGAATAATGTTCCATGTAAACTTGAGAAGAAAGTGTATTCTGCTATTATTGGGTATAACCTATCTGTTATGTCTAGTTGGTTTATAGTGTTGTCTAAGCCTTCTATTTCCTAGTTAATCTTTTCTTTTATTCATTATTTAAAGCAGGGTATCAAAGTCTTCAAGTATTAATTGTTGGAATTTCTTTCTTTAGATCTGTCAATTTTTTAAAAAAGATTTTATTTATTTATTTGACAGACAGAGATCACAAGTAGGCAGAGAGGCAGGCAGAGAGAGAGAGGAGGAAGCAGGCTCCCCGATGTGCAGAGAGCCCGATGCAGGTCTCGATCCCAGGAGCCTGAGATCACAACCCGAGCGGAAGGCAGCGGCCCAACCCACTGAGCCACCCAGGCGCCCCAAGATCTGTCAATTTTTGCTTCATGTATTTTGGGTCTGTTATTAGGTACATACTTGTTTATATTATTATATCTTCTTAATACCTTGACCTTCTTATATTTATTATATGTCCTTCTTTGTCTCTGTCTTTAATGTCTATTTTGTGTGATAGTAGGATAGTCATACTAGGTGTTTTTTGTGTGTGTGTACTATTTTCATAGTGTCTCTTTTTCCACCCTTTTTCATTCAACTGATTTAAATCTAAAGGATGTCTCTTATAGATAGCACAGAGTTATTTTTTTTAATTCTTATCCATTCTTCCAGTATCTGTATTTTGATTGAAGAATTTAATTCATTTACTGTAATTAGCAATAAGGTAAAATTTAGGTATACCATTTTCTATATATTTTATGTCTTTTCTGTTTCTCTGTTCTTCCATTACCACCTCCTTTTGTGTTAAATGAATGTTTTCTAGTGTACCATTTGTAGTCTTTTTCTCATCTTTTACTATATATATTTTAGTCGTTTATTTTAGTGGTTGCTTTGGTAATTACAGTTAACATCATAACATAACAGTTTTGTTCAAATTAATACCAACTGAAGTTCAATAGTATACAAAACTTCACACCTCCATAACTCCATTCTTATCTTCCTCTTCTGTGTTATTATTTTCATGTAAATTCACCTTTATACATTTTATTCCTATTCACACAGTAGTTAATAGGAAAAAAATGGGGTTGCAAAAAAATACATTTATCCTGTCTTTTATGTTCATCCATGTAGTGACTTTTACTGATACTCTCTATTTCTTCATGTGGATTCAAGTTACTCTCTATAGTTTTTTTCATTTAAACCTGAAAGACTCCATTTCTAATGAATTTCTGGTATAGCAGTTCTGCTAGTGACAGTTCTGTTTTTGTTTATCTGAGAGTGTCTTTTTTTTTTTTTAAAGATTTTATTTATTTATTTGACAGAGAGAGAGAGATCACAAGTAGGCAGAGAGGCAGGCAGGGAGAGAGGAGGAAGCAGGCTCCCCGCTGAGCAGAGAGCCCGATGCGGGGCTCGATCCCAGAACCCTGAGATCATGACCCGAGCTGAAGGCAGAGGCCCAACCCGCTGAGCCACCCAGGCGCCCCTATCTGAGAGTGTATTAACTTCCTTCTTTTGAATGATAGTTTTTCTGGATATAGGATTCTTTGTTGACTGTATTTTTCTTTTAGTGCTTTGAATATGTTATCCCACTGCCTTTTTGCTTCCATGGTTTCTGATGAGAAATCATCTCTTAGTTTTATTGAGGATCACTTGTACATGATAAGTCATTTCCTCCTTGGAATTAATTTCAACAGTTCTGTTATGAAATGTGTAAGTGTTCATTTTACTTAGTGTTTGTTCAACTTATTGGATGTGTGTATTAATGTCTTTCATCGAATTTGGGAAGTTTGGGGCTATTATTTCTTCAGTTACTCTTTCTGTGTCCCTCTTTCCTTCTTGGATTCCCATTATGTATGTGTGGATGTACTGGATGGTGTCCTAGGAGTCACTGAGATTCTGTTCATTTTTCTTCATTCTTTTATTTTTTTCTGTTCATCAGACTGGATAATTTCAATTGAACTCAATTGACCTTGGTATTCTCAAGTTGATGTCATGAATTCTTTCTTATGCCTGCTCAAATCTATTGAACCATCTAGACTTTCAAAAATTTTATTTAATGTACTTTTTAAGTTACAGAATTTCTATTTGGTTCTTTTCATAATTTCTATCTCTTTATTGATAGTCTCTTTTTGGTGAGACAGACATCATTCTCATACTTTAGTATCTCTTCTTTGGTGTATTCAAAATAACTGGCTTAAAGTCCTTGTCTGATAAATCCAGTATCTAGGCTTCTTCAAGGACAGTTTCTATCGATTGCTTTTTTCCCCTGTGTATAGCCCACTTTCTTTTTCCTCTTTATGTTTTATCATTTTTGTTGAATATCAGGCATTTTAAATAATATAATATTGCAAACCTGAAAAGAAAATTCTCCTCCTCCTTGGAGTTTGTTGTTTTTGATGTTTGTTGTTGTTGTTGTTGTGGTGGTGGTGGTGGTGGTGGTGGTTTTAGTGACTTTTCTGAACTGATTCTGCAAAGTCTATGTTCTTGTGTATAGTCACTGAAGTTTCTTTTCAGTTATTTTAGTGATCAACTAATAATTAGAGAAATATTTCCTTAAACACCTAAAACATCTGAAAAGTAAGTCTCTTAGTCTTTGCTAAGAATCTCTGTGTGCATGTTGGGCATGCCTTTGACACTCAGTCAGGTGCTGACAACTGCCTTAGGCTCCATTCCTGCTTGAACAGAACTTTGGGGTTAGGAAGTGAGAGCCTAGGACCTTCCCAGGTCTTTTCTGAGCAGGCACAGTATTCTAGAGTCCCAGGAATTTGTTAGAGATTTTCAACTAGCACCCCACCCCTCCACCCTGACACAGACATCTCATTTTCAGTTTTTCTTTCTTAAGTGTTTTTGTCAACCTGTTTTTTGGCCCCAACTATTATTTCCACCTCAGCTGCAATATTAAACAATAGATACTGATTTTTTTTTCCTCAACAACTATCCTCAGAGGAAAAGCTGTTTGTATTCAGTAATCTTTGAGTCACATCAAATGAAAACATGTTCTCTGAATAAGGTTTTCCAAAGAACTTCCAAGTAGGTCACATAATGACCATTCTTTAGGTGTGGGGATCTGGAGGTATTCCAGCCTCATGTGCCCCTCCAGTGGCTGCTGGGCTTCTGATCTTCACTGAGATTGTGGGACTGGTTGATTACAAGGCTACCCCAGAGGCTGGTAGAGAGATATGGGTACAAAGCAAGTTTAAAAAAACACCTCGGGGCGCCTGGGTGGCTCAGTGGGTTAAAGCCTCTGCCTTCAGCTCCGGTTATGATGCCAGCATCCTGGGATCGAGTCCCACATCAGGCTCTGTGCTCAGCGGGGAGCCTGCTTCCTCCCCTCTATCTCTGCCTGCGTCTTTGCCTACTTGTGATTTCTGTCTGTCAAATAAATAAATAAAATCTTTAAAAAAAAATCTCAAAGTTGCTCTTCTAACTAGAATTCAGGATTTAAAAAAAAAAAAAAAAGTGCTCCCCAGATTGTTGCAAGTCTTTCATTAATGTCCAGAGTTTAAAAAAAAAAAAAAAGTTGATTTGGACAAAATTTGAGTATTCTCTTTGCTTTTATGGAGGGAAATGATTTTCAGAGGTTTTTACTTGACCATTCCCACACATGTCACCCTTTTAAAAATTGTAAATCAGACTGTATCACTGCATCCTTAAAATCTTCCAAAGGCTACTCTTTCTAGACTCAAATCCTAATGCTTTAGCAGGACATTTTAGGTCCTGTATGAGTCTGCCCTGCTGCCCCTCTGGTCGTAATGCCTATTGCTCTGTTCCTCTCACTCTATAGCTTCTCTGTCCTTCTTTCCATTCCTGAAATACACCAGGCTGTTTCCTTCTGGTCACTCATGTCTCAGCTCATTGCTGCCTCCTCACAGAGGTTATGCCTCTCATCCCCCTAACCACCACCAGCCCCCCCCCACCCCCGCCAGCCACTCTCGCCCTCTTTATCACATTTCCCTGGTTTATTTTATTTATAAACATCTAGCACTACCTGAAAAGATCATGCTCTTTATTTCTTTATTGTACATGAGTTCTCTCCCTCACAAGGCTGTGAACCCTATAAGGGCAAAGGCCTTGTCTGTCTTCCCTGCCACATCTTCATCGTGTAGAGTGCTTTTGGGGGCATATAATTAGATAACCATTGTTGAGTGAATTAAAAGCTAAGTTCATAGTTACACAGGCCCCCAAAAGAGTCACACTCCAGTTTGCAAAAAGAGTTAGAACTTTGTTTTTCTCCCCTAAAATGCCTCAAATCTGTATTTTAACTGTTAAAGTGTAGTTAATAAGCTTTCTCTTTAAAGACAGTTAATTATTACAATTGTTTTTAGGAAACTAGTTATAGTCTTCATTAGTTACGCCCAATATATATTCTTAATCTCTTTTCACTGCTGGCTTCATATCTTAAGACCTCTGTTTATTTTAGAATTCAACTTCATATGTTCTATAACCCTTCCTTCCCTTAATACTAGAAAGAAAAAAAAATCACAGGAAATTCTGAAGAATTTCAGTCCTTAAAGTGAGAGACCATGAGCTCGGAAAGGAAATAGAGCTATAATGACCTTTAGAGGATAAGACTTGTGGAGGTTTTGGTTGTAAGTTAGTCTCTGCAGCAGACAAATCCATTCTTCATTCTATCACATAATATGCTTAGTGCTACATTATTCCCACAGAGGAAACAAACCAAATCTGTATTTGATATAGGAACATTTTCCATCATTCCCTGGCTACTCTTAGGTCTAAGAACCATTTTTTCCTCTTAAAACACTCTTTGTGAAGATGAAATCTGTGAGATTATTGTGAGTCCTTTCTTAGTGTCCTAGTGTTGAGTACACTGAGGTGTGGCGTGATGACTCATTCTGTGTAACTAACTCCACTCTATCCAGGAACTGAGCCGTATCCATAAATGTAAGAGATCCAACTCCAGATGTCAAAAAGTCAGTGTTTATTTAGGAAAGGAAATATGTCATTGCACGATTAACTCCTAAAAGCAGTAGTTAAACTTTTGAATCATCTAAGTTTATTTTCAAGTGCCGCTTTTCTTCTTTACTTTGTAGTTGGGATTATTTACTAAACACTAGGTGTTCAATGAGAAAACAACATGAGCACTTGTCAGCATCAAGAGTTTCCTTTTGATGGTTAATTCATCAAATTAGCCTGTGAAATTCAGAAGTTAATAATTTCCTGCTTTGAGAGAAGCCTTTGAACCTTATCAGGATTGTACCTGGGCGGATTCCACTGAGCTATATACTCTTGGAGGCAGAGAGCAGCTTGTGTGCGTGGAAGGAGGCAGGAAATAGAGCCACGTGGCAGTGAATGGCACAGGCAGGTTACAAGAAAAGGTTCATTCAAGGAACATGTGATCCCCAAAGTCCTTCTGTTGTAGACATGTGCAGACATCTCATCGACTTCGCACCCATCAGGCTGAGAGATACTAGCAAGGTTGCTCGGTTGATTCCATAATTTACAGCATGACACTAATGCCATCCAAGGACCCCCCTCTCTAATATCTCTCAGGTCAGTTTGCTTGGTTCAGGGGAAGAGAGTCTAACACAAAGCCATAAACATTACCCTTGGCTATTCACCCAAACCTAAGCCATTTAAAATTCTGTTACACAACTATGATCTTGATTCTGTAGGAGATAATGGTAAACAGCCTATCGAAGTCATTTTCTAAATGACTCTATCCTCTTGGTTTGTCCATGTTCCAAGCTTATTTCTAGAGAGAAGTGTTTCTTAATATGAATGAATGGCTACATATGGGAGAATTATACAGATTGTACCAAACAAATTTAAACATTTGTTAGCCTATTCATTTAACCAATATAGAATATCTGTTTAGGATGAGGTTCTAAGAATACAAAGCTAGTAAGAAATAATTCCTGCTACGAAAAAACTTAAAATTCCTGTTGTCAGATAAGTCAGATAAGCGCCTGCCTTTGGCTCAGGCCATGATTCCAGGATTGGGCTCCCCACTTAGTGAGGAGTCTACTTCTCCCTCTGCCCCTTCCCCCCAGTTGTGCATTCTCTTTTTCTTTCTCACTCTCATGTAAATAAATTAAAAAAAAAACACCTTGCAATATACTATATATATATATATATATATATATATATATATGAACACAAACCTTACAAATACCCAGTTTTGATTGTTTGGAATATTCGAACTTTTGGGGAAGAAAGCAATAACATGAGGTCACATGGAAATCAAATATTCTCACACAGTTCTACAATAAGATTTTTATTTTTTGTCTCTTACTAAAAATATCACATCTGTTTCTCTTGATGTTGCAAAAAGTTAATTTTTTAAAAAAACACTATATCTGATAAAGATAATATATACCCATATTAATATATATAAATTAGGTCCAGGTGCTTTAAAAAAGGAATTTAAATTTAGTATTATTTAAAAATATAGTTCTGGAATGGATCAAATCAGCATAGAAGAAACAACAGGTGTTGGCAAGGATGTGGAGAAAGAAGAACCTTCATGCACTGCTGGTAGGAATGCAAATGGTTCAGTCACTCTGGAAAACAGTATGGAGGTTCCTCAAAAGTTATAATTGCACTACTAGGTATTTACCCAAAGAATACAAAAATACTAATTCAAAGGGATACATGCACCCCTATGTTTATAGCAGCATTATCCACAATAGCCAAATCATGGGAACAGCCCAAGTGTCCATCAGCTGATGAGTGGATAAAGAAGATGTGATATCTATACACAATGGATTATTACTCAGTCATAAAAAAGAAAGATATCTTACCATTTGCAATGACACAGATGGAGCTAGAAAGTATTATGCTAAGTGGAATAAGTCAGTCAGAGAAAGACAAATCCCATATGATTTCATTCATTTGTGGGATTTAAGAAACAAAACATGTGAGCAAAGGGGAAAAAAGAGAGAGAGAGGCAAACCAAGAAACAGACTCTTAACTCTAGAGAACAAACTGATGGTCTCTAGAAGGGAGGTGGGGGGGGATGGGGAAAACAGGTGATGGGGATTGAGGAGTACACTTGTGATGAACACCCAGTGTTGTATGGAAGCATTGAATCATTGTACTGTACACCTGAAACTAATATTACACTGTATGCTAACTCACTAGAATTTAGAAACTTTTTAAAAAGATTACAGTTCTGGGGAGTAGTAATTTTTATTAGTTTTTTTTCTTACACATTTCTTATAGGAAATTAAGAATGCACAAATAAAAAAAAAGAATATAAAATCATCCCTACTCCTATCATTTGGATACAGCCAGATGCCAATTAGATGTATGTTTCAGAGTATGTTTTCTAGCCTTTTATTAGGTATATAATGATAATTATCTCTTACTGTATATATATCAATTAAAATCTTGGCATACTGCTAATCTTATAACATGCAGTATCTCATGTAATATACAGCCTCAGATTCAGCATGGTTTTTTTTCTTTTGATTTTCTAAGTTGAGGTATAATTAAAGTACAGTGTTATATTAGTTTCAGGTATACAACATGTTGATTCAACAATCCTATACATTATTCAGTGCTCACCATGATACGTATAGTCATGATACAATGTTATTACTATATTATTGACTATATTCCTTATGCTGTACTTCTAATCTTGTGACTTATTTATTTCATAACTGGAAGTTTATACCTCTTAATCTCTTTTATCTATTTTACCTATATCCTCTAATCTCCCCTCTGGCAATTTCTCTGTATTAAAGTCTATTTGTTTTATTTTTTGGATTCCATGTAGAAGAAAAATCATATGGTATTTGTCTTTCTCTGTCTGATATATCACTTAGCAGAATAATCTCTAGCTCCATCCATGTTGTCACAAATGTCAAGATATTGTTCTTTTTAATGGCTGAGTAATATTCCATTATCTGTCTAATTTTCCACATCTTCTTTATTCATCTATTGATGGATACTGAGGTTGCTTCCACATCCTACCTATTATAAATAATGCTACAGTAAACATAGGGGTACATGTATCTTTGAAATACTGTTTTTGTTTTCTTTGGGCAAATATCCAGTATTGGAATTACTGGATCGTATGGTAGCTCTGTTTTTAATTTTTTGAGAAGTCACCATACTGTGTTTGCCAATGGCTTCATTAATTTACATCCCCACTAATAGTGCACACGGGGGTTTCCTTTTTTTTATATCCTCATCAACACTTTATTTTTGGTTTTGGTACTAACCATTCTGACTGGTGTAAGGTGATATGTCATTGTGGTTTTGATTTGTAGTTTCCTGAGATGATGAGTGATACTGAGCATCTTTTCATGTATCTCTTGGCCCTCTGGATGTCTTTTTTTTTTTTTTTTTTGTCTTAGAAAAAATGTCTATTTAGTTCCTGAGGCCATTTTTTAATTGTTATTTTTGTTTTTTTAATGTTGAGTTGTATGAGTTGTTTACATTTTTTTTTACATTAACTCCTTATCAGATATATCATTTGCAGATATATTTTCCCATTCACTAGGTTGCCTTTTTGTTTTCATATAGGTTTCCTTCACTGTGCCTCTTATTTTGGTATCGTCCCAATAGTTTATTTTTGCTTTCATTTTCTTTGCCTGAAGAGATATAAATATGGGGCTAAAGGTAATATCCAAGAGATCATGTTTTCTTTCAGTTTTATAGTTTTAAATATCACAAAATTCCAATTTGAGTTTATTGTGTATGATATAATAAAGTGGTCTAGTTTCATTCTTTTGCATGTAGCTGTCTAGTTTTCCAAACATCATTTACTGAAAAGACTGTCTTTTTCTCATCATGTAATTCTTACCTGCTCTGTTGTAGATTGACTGACCGTATAAGTATGGGTTTATCTCTGGATCTCTATTCAATTTAGTTGACCTATATGTCTATATTTGTGTCAGTACCATATTGTTTTGATTGCTATGGCTTGGTAGTATATCATAAAATCTGGAACTGTGACACCTCCTGCTTCATTCTTCTTTCTCAAAATCGCTTTGGCTGTTTTGTGGGTCCATACCAATTTTAAGATTATTTGTTCTAGTTCTGTGAAAAATTACTGCTGGTATTTTGATAGAGATTGCATTGGAACTGTAGATTGCTTTCAGTAGTGTGGACATTTGAACAACATTAATTCCTCCAGTCTATGAGCATAGTATACCTTTCCATTTGTTGCTGCCCTCTTCCTCTGCATGTGTTTTATGGCAGCATTTAATTTAACATATTGTGTGATATTTTCCTTTTCATTAAATATTCTAATGAGACATCACTTTAGGTGACTATGTGGTATTTTATTTTTTTATTTTTAAAGAAGATTTATTTATTTATTTGAAGGAGAGAGTGCATGTGTGTTTTTTTGTTGTTGTTGTTTTGTTTTTTTTTTTTTTTTTTTGCAAAACCACACACACCTTTATTTCACACCCACTGCAACCCGGTCTTGGCAGACAAGCACCCTGAGTCACAGTCATGATCGAGATCCTCTTCTGTCCATATGGTAGGTCACGGAAAACCCAGCACGTTTCAATTAAAATCACATAAAAGATCCCTAGAGAAACTGATCTAGCGGTCTTCCCCCAAACAACAGATTTCCTCTTCATCAGTAAACTCAGCAGCTGACAAGGGAACACAATGTGGATGTGACCGTGAGAGCTGCAAGCACGCAGGACTGTACACAGGACTGCTAGGCTCAGAACCCAAGGCAGGACTTGACCTCATGACCTTGACAGCAGGACCAACTGTGCCCATGCATTGTGCTTTAACCATAGATGTATTTATTTTTTTTAAATATTTTATTTATTTATTTGACAGACAGAGATCACAAGTAGGCAGAGCAGCAGGCAGAGAGAGAGAGGGAGAAGCAGGCTCCCCACTGAGCAGAGCACCCGATGCGGGGCTTGATCCCAGGATCCCGAGATCATGACCCGAGCCAAAGGCAGAGGCTTAAGCCACTGAGCCACCCAGGCGCCCCACTATAGATGTATTTAATCAAATTTTTAATTTTTTTGAACTTTTTCTGTAATTACAGTAAGTGCTAATGATGACCATATGTTGTTTATTATAGCAAACAAAACAAAACCCAACAAGCAAGAAAATATTTTGTAACCTCCAAGTTTATTTCCTGAGGATGAATTCTTAGAAATAGTTCTGAAAACAAATGCTTGAACAATTTGGCAACTTTTAATAGAAATGCCAGGAGCGTATCCTTTTTGCATTAGTGTCTATATTTCCAGAACATAGTGGACATAGTGATGATCTGATATTTTCCATTAAATCCATTCATTTAGTACACAAAGTGAACTATATTACTCCTCTTGGGTTGTCCCTGTAGGAGCTGAGTTGCCAGGAACTCATCCAACCGGCAAAACCTTAGAACACTTTATTGGGCTCATGGTACCTACTTACAGACCTGGGGGAAGTGATGCATTTCTTTTGGCTCAAAGAAATGAATTCAGATAAATTTGTAGAAGTTTAAGTCCCAAATGAAGGTTTTTATAGGGTAAAATCTACCGTGCAAATTTTTTTCCCTGTAGACCCTCCCTACCACCATAACATCCAGGTTCAAAGACATATGACTAAGGAATTATCAAGAATGATTAGAAGGAGCTGTAAGCGTAGTCCACAAATGTGGGGATTTGTAAACTTGGAGATCATTTCTGAGGATCTTACAGCCTTCTGGGCTAGGGCATCTTGAGACACATAGCATTCACCATCCGCCCTGGAAAAGTCCCTGAAGAGTTTTGGAAACTCTCCACATTGGCACCTAGGATGTTTAAGTAATGTCCTTGCCAGTGTCCTGCAACTCTTGATAAAATGAATACAAAGATCATATGTAATGTGCTTGTCAAATAGTGAGGACATTAAGAAGTCAAATCTAAGATATCCATAACACAAAAGGAGATTCCATTTGTTATGTAAGACCAAAGAAAATGCCAGTATTGGCGAACTATTGAAGAACTGTAAAAATTCCCTCCAGAAAAACAAAATAATAATAATAATAATAATAGTGGCAATAATAGTAATAATAATAATGATAGTGATCAAGGCAAATTTGACCTCAAACCTCTCCCTTACTCATAATCTCTCCAGTTCCCTCATTGCTTTGGATTTTATTCTTAAACTTTCTTTCTGGAATCATTTTGGCCTATATCTGTGAATTTGTTTTGCCCCCTAGAGAAAATGGCGTCATGTAATTGGAAACTTAAAAACTATTTTGTCACAAAAATACTAAGCACATAAGTTAAAACAAAACAAAACCCTAACTAATTATTTGAGTCCCTTCAGCTCCAGCCATACTTGAGTAAGTGTCATGTAGGGTTTCTACAGAAAAGGAGTTAACTAGTAATAGTTCTTTCTTCCGTGTGGAATCCAGCTGTGAAAAGTAGTTAGGTATCAGCAGCCCCTCCGTGGGCTTATCAGTACTTCAAAACATTCAGTAGTATTTCCTGTATTAGCTTAGAAGGTGGGGAAGCAGTCGCATATTTACTTTGGTCGGCTGTGGGTGGTAGTTGTGAGCTCTAGAAACTTATTGTGTCCCTCATTATATTGCTGACAAGTCATTCAGAATAGGCTTTCTGCCTTCATACTCTATCTACACATTTCAGAGGAGCATTTAGAGTCAGTCTGGAATAGCCTCTAAGGTAATAGCATTTTTAAGGCTAAAGAAGCTTCTTGTACCATCCATGGTACATGCTATAAATGTCCTTTGATAAGCTTGTGGTTTAAAAAATGAGCTTTTTTGCCTTGAGGTGGAAATAAAATCGTGGATTTAGTTTAAAGTAGGATACTTTTCTGGCTTCTGTAGATTTAGCTAGGCCCCAGGGAATTTAATTCCTGGTATAATATTTTAGGGCTTAATATTAGACATTGGGTTATAAATGTTGATGGTGCTTTTTAAACAGGTTTTCCATTAAAAGCATGACTTTTAAAAATCTGCCTACTCCTTCACCATGATTTTTATTGCTTGAATGTAATCACATGTTGAAATATACCTTCAATTTTATAAGGAAAGCTAATGATGATAAAATAAGCATAAATTTACTTACACAAAAGATCTCTATTCCATAAAGTGAGGTATGACTTGGCTGGTGTGAAACATATCAACATGTAATGTAGATTAAATGATTATATTTAGTATTTTTTAAAAAGATTTTATTTATTTATTTGACAGAGAGAGAGAGATCACAAGCAGACAGAGAGGCAGGCAGAGAGAGAGAGAGGGAAGCAGGCTCTCCACCAAGCAGAGAGCCCGATGTGGGACTCGATCCCGGGACCCTGAGATCATGACCAGAGCCAAAGGCAGAGGTTTAACTCACTGAGCCACCCAGGCACCCTATATTTAGTATTTAGCAATACCTTTTACTGTATTTAGTACTCCTAAATATATTACTATTGCTGTTTATGGCATATATATGTATGTGTGCATACATATGTACGTATGTATATAAGTCTTCTTAAAATTGGACATAATACTCTTTAAAGAAAACATGACTCATATGTTCAACAAGAACATTTGTTAGTCACGTATCAAACACTGATTATATGCCAAGTCCATACAAATAATTTCTGGTTAGAGATGACTATACGTGTGCAAAGTCTTCATCATGTCCTTTTCAAGGGCAATTGAGCATTAGACTTTAAAATAGCACTTAGAGCTGTTTTTATTTAGGGATGCTTCTATTTTTAAAGACATCTTTACTAACAGTTTTTGAGATACATGGAAATGCTTAATATAGGATTTCCAAGTTGTTAATGATGTCCTCTTATGATTATTACTGTGGCTGCCTGCGCATGCGTGTGTATGAGGGGGGGGTGTTGTCATTCCTTCAGCTCTTCATTCTCCCCCAAGTTCCTGCTGTGTGGTTGGATTATGAGAAAATATATGCCTTTGATATACCCTGTGGTGTGGCAAGATACCTCTTTGTGACCGTTCTCTCTTCTCGGATGGATTTTCCTTTTAGCTTGTCTCCTTAAAAGATGCCTGTGCTTGCCTGTATGAAAACTAGGTCTTCCAAGAAACATTTGGGTAATTGAAAGAAGATGGAGCCAGGATGACTAGCTTCCTGGCCCCCAGCTCTTCCCCGAGTACACTTCTTGCTTGTAGCATATTCACATAAAAGCTACCCACCGCCCGTGTGATATTCCACAAGCAGGAGAGTCGGGAAGACATCCTGCCTGCTCCTCCCTGCTGTTCTTCATAAGGAAAAGGAAAAGCAGTAAACTAGAAGCAGCCTTTCTATCCTCAGGCACAAGCCCTTTTCTCCTTTGGAATGGAAGAAATGTCACCTTTATCATTAATTCACAGATCGTTATTGAGGGTGTCAGAATGGGGGTAGAGCTTGGGGAAACAAGGTTGAAGAAAGCAGCCTGTCCTCACGGAGCTCCCTGTATAGACAGTCCACAGACAGTGATGGGGGGGATTCTCCCCAAGAGGGCTGAAGAGGTGGAATTAGAAGGCAGAGATGGTCTGCTTGACTTGGGGGTCAGAAAATCAGGGAATGTTCCTGGAGGGAGTCAGTGCCTGAGTCTCATGGAAAGAGGTGGTTTCACAGAAAGACGGGTTATAGACCCAGCACCCAGCTGGGGCAAAGAACCAGATGGGGAAGAGAGAACCCATGTACCCTCGGGGAATGGGCACCTTCAGTGTCTTGGGAGTGAGGCTGGGAGGCTAAGAAGGGTAAGAGATGAACCAGACAGAGGCAGGAGATCAGGAGTTTGGATCTTACCCTGGTAGAGTGGGAAGCCATCATCATTTTGTGACCAGGCTGGGAAGCACTATAATTCGCACTTGCATTTAAGGGAGTGGCCCATGGGCAAGACTGAATGGTGGCACGTGGGTGAGGGGAAGCATGCAAAAGAGGACCACAGAGTCTGAAGGGCCCAACTGAGGTAGTGGACCAAAGGGCCAGAGAGAAGAACAAGCCCATGGAGAAGCAGCGAGGAGGAGGTCCAATGGGGGAGCTTGGAGCCGGCAGGGCCGGACTGGTTCACTATGCTGTCTGCGTGTGCAAGACAGTGGTCCCCTCTGTCTGCCTGAGGTATGTGCTAAGATCCCCAGTGGGTACCTGAAACCATGGACAGTACCAAGCTCTACACATACTATATTTTTCCTATACATACGTACCTATGATCAAGCTTAATGTGTAAATGAGATGAGAGTAATAATAGTAATAATAATAATAATAAAAGAACAATTATAACAACAGACTCTAACAGAGGTGATGTGGCTGTGCTCTCTCTCTCTCTCAGAATATCTTATTGGACTGTGCTCACTTTCTTGTGATGATGTGAGGTGACAAAAGACTACAGGATGGCAGGCAGTGAGGGGAAGGATGTTGGCTTTGGGAGCCGGTGTCAGGCTACTACTGACCTCCAAAAGATGGGGATGACTTGAGGATCGTCTGCTTCTGGATCGGAAGTGGAATGGTGGAGGAGGGCTGACGCTGTACAGGGAGCTGCCTGACCCGAGAGCCCCCCTCCCTCCGTCCCTCCCTGCCTCAGGGCCACAGCTCAGCCCCATCACTCCCCTTCCCTCTCGCCCTTTCTCCTCCTCCTCCTCATCTCCGAGAGTAAAGCCAAGGTATTGGTATTCTCGCAATCTAGAAACTTCAGATTCCTGCTTCCATTCTCCTCTCGCACAACCCCCTCTCCCTCCGAGTCACCAAACTTAATGGATGCTCCTGAGAGTTTCCCACTCTGGCTCCTTTCAAGCCCTGCCTGCCTCTGCTTCTTCATGCCTGCCTGCTTCCTGCCGTCTCCCATTAAAACCCTTGTCCGCACCAATTAGCACGAAGAGCGAGCAGAGAGGCGAGGAAATAAAAGTCATTCCACCTAGCCGATTTCAGTTTCTGGAAGATTTAAAAGGGCTAATGACATCTGGGGAGGTTTTTTTTTGTTGTTGTTTTGTTTTTAATCACAATTTAATCTGCCTTTTCTGTTCTTACAAAGGTTGATCGAATTAAAGAATTAGGACAACTTTTTTTTTCTAAAACACAATGATTTATATAAACTAGTTATTTTTTCTAAAAATGATTAATGAAGAAACTACCTGTCTCTTCCTGTTTCCTTTTCACCAAGAGAAAGCTAACATAATTTAACGAGGAACAAGAGACTTTTTTTAAAAGAAAATTCACCCCTATTGTATAGGCAAGTGGTGATATATTATGAAAAACAAAAACAAAAACAACAAATTGACTGCAGGAGATTACTAGGATTCCAAATATCTGATTCAAATACTCTACACCCTTTTATTTATTCTGAAATGGAGATGATTAAAATGAGTTACTCCCCCTTGGAAGAGTGGGAGTAACAGTACTCTGCCGTTGTTTTTGTGACTATGCAAAACAAGTTCTTTAGGCAACCTTGCCAAATATTCTCTTTAGAGAAGCCACTAAGACCAGATCTCGTTAATAAGCACTAATCTCTTTTTAAAAGACATATTTGGGTGCCTGGGGGGCTCAGTCGGATAAGCATCTGCCATTGGTTCAGGTCATGATCCCAGAGTCCTGGGATCAAATCCAGCATCAGGCCGCGGCTGGTGTCTGCTTCTCCCTCTCTCTCTGCCCCTCCCCGCTCCTTGTGGATGCTCTCTCTCATGCTCTCTCTCTCTCTCTCAAATAAATAAGTAAAATCTTTAATAGACGGCATTCGATATCAGATTCATAAAATAAACTCTCACCTTGGGGCACAAGTGTGGTTCAGTCAGTTAAGTCTCTGATTCTTGGTTTTGGCTCAGGTCATGATATCAGCGTCCTGAGATCGAGCCATGCATCAGGCTCTGTTCTCAGAAGAGAATCTGCTTGAGATCCTAGCCCTCTCCTTCTCCCCCACTCACACACACACACACACACACACACTCTCTCTCTCTCTCAAATAAATAATAAATAAATAAATAAATATAGGTCTTTGGTCCTTCATTGTTCTGAAATCCAAAAAAAGTTGAAGACAGAGAGTTTTTTTTTTTATTAATTTTTTATTTTTTATAAACATATATTTTTATCCCCAGGGGTACAGGTCTGTGAATCACCAGGTTTACACACTTCACAGCACTCACCAAAGCACATACCCTCCCCAATGTCCATAATCCCACCCCCTTCTCCCAAACCCCTCCCCCCAGCAACCCTCAGTTTGTTTTGTGAGATTAAGAGTCACTTATGGTTTGTCTCCCTCCCAATCCCATCTTGTTTCATTGATTCTTCTCCTACCCACTTAAGCCCTCATGTTGCATCACCACTTCCTCATATCAGGGAGATCATATGATAGTTGTCTTTCTCTGCTTGACTTATTTCGCTAAGCATGATACGCTCTAGTTCCATCCATGTTGTCGCAAATGGCAAGATTTCATTTCTTTTGATGGCTGCATAGTATTCTATTGTGTATATATACCACATCTTCTTGATCCATTCATCTGTTGATGGACATCTAGGTTCTTTCCATAGTTTGGCTATTGTGGACATTGCTGCTATAAACATTCGGGTGCACGTGCCCCTTTGGATCACTACATTTGTATCTGTAGGGTAAATACCCAATAGTGCAATTGCTGGGTCATAGGGCAGTTCTATTTTCAACATTTTGAGGAACCTCCATGCTGTTTTCCAGAGTGGCTGCACCAGCTTGCATTCCCACCAACAGTGTAGGAGGGTTCCCCTTTCTCTGCATCCTCGCCAGCATCTGTCATTTCCTGACTTGTTGATTTTAGCCATTCTGACTGGTGTGAGGTGATATCTCATTGTGGTTTTGATTTGTATTTCCCTGATGCCGAGTGATATGGAGCACTTTTTCATGAAGACAGAGAGTTTTGACAGAAGTTTGCAGCAAGCTTATTTGATGATGAAACATAACCTGAACTCAGGTTAGTCTTTATTCCTTTTCTTATATTTTTTGTAAATGTACACACTGAAATCATGCTACATAATACATAATCCATGAGCCATTTTAACTTGTGACAATCCAAAAAATTCTGATAGATCTTGACTCTGAAGATTTCAAATTAGGAATTGTGTACCTGAATATGTATATTACATTCATGAATAAAACAAATACTCTAGTGGCTCTGTTTCTAGAGGTTTAGTCAGGAGAAATCCAGGTGCCTCAGATCTGGTAGCCTTTCTGGGGGCATAATTCAGTTCAACAAACATTTACTGAGTTGGTATCTTGAGGCGAATAACAAGATTAACAAGAGGTGATTGTTGGGGCACCTGAATGGCTCAGTTGGTTAAACAACTGACTCTCAATTTTGGCTCAGGTCATGATCTCAGGGCCTGTTGTGAGACCCCAGCCTGCACGGGGGAGGAGCCTGCTTAAGATTCTCTCTCTCCCTCTCCCTTCCCCTCCCCCACTAGCCCCCCCCCCAAAACAAGAGGTAATTGTTCTTCCCAAGAAATTTACATTATAGTGAGGAAGGCACTTCCCCATAAATTTAATATAAATTACATCAAAATTAGTGCTGTACCAGGACTATAACCAGAAAGCAAAGATGGATGAGAGCCCAGGACTCCTAAGGGAACAGGATGGGTCTAGATTGAGGGACATTAAGAGACAAGACAGTTTAAAATTTTGATGGCTTAATTCCTTTTTTCTTTCTAAGTAACATGTTGTGTTTTTGACATCCTTTCTGCAAGATCTAAGAGGCCCTGTGGAATCAATGTTCTCAAAACATCCCCCAGAATTATGAAACCCACTGAAATTACAAACACTGGGGAATGCTGACCCCGTCATTCACAATTCTGGGGAGCAGGAGTCAAGAGTCTTCCCAACCAGAGGTGGCGCTCTTACACAGGGGCCGTCTAGCCCAGGTTCTGGAATTCCAGTTGTCCTGGAAACAGTAATGCCACAGACTCACGTTTTCTGGTGGTTGATATGGAAACACATTGGTCGTAAAGCCACCAAAAGAGTAGTAGATAGTGAAGAAAGAAACTGATGGTTATTAGTTTTGATTAGATGATGATTTTTTTTTTTTTTGTAATGCAAACCAAATTTATTTCCATGCATAACAGTGAAGATTGGGATACTAGACTAAAAGGAAAGCAGTCTTCTGTCAAACAGATCAAGATTCTTAAGTAGCTGCCTTCGAGAGCTACTGCTATGGATGACTTGTTGTGCGGCCTTCAGATGTTGAAGCCTCTTGGCCCCATGTTTCCAAAAACCGTTCAGGTGTGCTTTCCCTCCCAGACAGCCTTTCTAATCCCTCCTGATAGCTAAGCTGGTATTGCAGATATCTTATGTTCCTTTTCTGTTTATTCAAGAAAATTTTCACGAATTCTAAGAGATCAAATTCACGATTCTTAGAAGCCGAGTTCTTCAGCTCTTGCAGGTGCTTGTATAAGTTCCTTTCCACCTCCAGAGCAATCACGATAGCTTCCCAGTCAGTTCCCCAGTACTCTGCGTCAGGCCTCTTAGTCACCGGAAGGCAGACTCTACTTTGACGATCTTTTAGATATTTTATGAACTGCTTTGCATGTTCTCGCTTCACCACTGCTTGGTCTTATTATAACCAGTTTTTCCACTAAAGCCTCAACGGGCTACACCAAGCCCTGAGAGTGAGCAAAGGAGAGACTTACAAATTCCTACTCCCTACCACCCACCCCAAAACCTCACTTGTGTCAAGGGCACCTTAAGTGTCATTTGTTCCTTTGAGATGCTTCCTCTTATTTCTTTCCATTTTTATGATTGCCAGCACGTATAGTTTCGTAGTGGGGGTTTACCATATCCAGAATGACGGTGCCAGGGAAAATGGAAATAGAAACATCACCAGGTATTGTAAAGAAGGTTTGTGACCTTTCACGGATGAGAACTTGAGCATAGGTGGGTCTGCGCCCAGCATTCCAGCAAACAGACGACAGAAGCTGCAGAATGAGCAGGTGGGAGACACTGGCTTTGGGACGGAGGACAACTTCAGTGTACTCGTGGCAAGCCAAGCTACATGGTTCGGGGACCAGTGTTAGAGGTGGGAAAACTGCACCACGACTAACAGCACCACAGCCCTTACACCCCTGAAACGTCAGCCTCCGGAGCTCCATGTTGTGAAAGCTCTCTGGAAAGGGGCTCCAGACTCGTGTAATTCACACGGAGGGAGCTGTGGGTCATGGCTCTGGGGGGAGCACTTACAGCTGTTGTCCTAGTCATCATTTTACTGTGGTGGCAGTTGCCAAACCAAAACAGAAAACGAAGAAGAGAACAACTTCCATGAAAATATTTCCTTTCAAGCACACACTTGTGTACTGAGTTGGAGCTGTATTCCTTCTAGCCCTCTGCCATCTTCCGGGCTGTCAGACTCCTAAGATTTGTGGGTGGCAAGATGATGTCATCTGTCTTGAGCAGCCTGTAGTAATTTCCACTCCCAGCTCTGCTCAGAGGTTGAGATTCTTGCAGTAAATGGGATCTGAGCCTCACTTTTCTTTTCCATTGAGATCCCAATACTGTCCCCTTTCGCGGGATGACAATTGTGCTGTCACCAACATTATGTCATACTATCTCCCTCGAAATGGCCTCACTGAAGCGTGTGAGCGCAGCTGTGCAAACAAAAACCGACGTTAGCGTGAGCTCTGTAAATCCTCGAGGCACGTATTAATGAGTTCGCCTTTTGAAGTACTGTCAAAACTGTAATGGCAGAGGCGTGGCCCCTGCCAGCGAGCTGAGAGCAGAAATCAGGAGGTTGGGAGGCAGTGAGAGATCAGGCCCGGCTGCTGGGCTCCCATCGTGTGCCTCCCCAGTGCATGAAAGTGTGGGCTCCATGGCAGCTTTGGGAAACGTGCCCCTGGACAGCCCCGGGGAGACACTGCCTCTCTGCCTTGCTGAGCCACACTTGGACCCCAGGAGGAGGGTAGGCGAGCGCTCATTGGACCAGGTTATCACCAGCCAATGACCAAAGATGGATCAGTGATGGGTACCTCATTCTGGAGCTGACATGGACCCTAGCGCTCCCCAGATCCAAAAGGGGGAGTCGGTGCCACAGGTCTGGAGAAGGATTAACCAATAAACAGAACAAATGTAAAGGATCAGATCCTGTCAGCGGGGGTTGGGGGGCAACGGCAAAGAAGGCTCCTGGTGCCGGAAATAAGCGTCAGCTGACAGGGTGTGATGTTGAGGGACAGGAGAAAATGAGGAATGATGAAATGTGGATCCAAACATCAACCTAAGGAAGGTTCGCTTCCTTTAGTCCACAAATGGCAACCAATGTTCAACTCAACAAAAACGCGTACCTTGGGGTTACCAGCAATGACTTCATCCATCCATTGTTGTATTAAAATGGGCAGAGAGGAAAATAAGAAAAGGAAGTTCACTTTTTCTTAGGTGACCTTTTCTTAGGAGACAAGGGTGCCTCCTTCAAAGAGCTGAGTATGGACAGGCAGCAGCCGTCTAGTCGGCTGTCATCTTTCCCATGATGCATCTCTCCTTCCAAAACGGAAGGCTCTTCTGAGGCTCATCCTCACCAACTGAAGGAAAGACATACATGGTGTTTCACTTTGCTGGGGCTGTGTGACAAGCACCACAGACTGGGGAGCTTAAACCCCAGAGATTTATATTCTGACAGTTCTGGAATCTGGAAGTCCAAGACCAAGATGTTGGAAGGACTGGTTTCTTCTGAGGCTTCTCTGCTTGGCTTATAGATGGCTGTGTTCTCCCTGGATCATAACATAGTCTTTTAAGGACACCCATTTATTAGAATAGGGCCCACCCTCTATGATCTCATTTAACTTAATTACCTCTGTAAAGTTCTCCGTTAACTTAAACACAGTCACATTTCGAGGTACTGGGGGTTTCAAGTTCAATGCAAGAATTTGGGGGGCACACAATTCAGCTCATCCATAACACCCTCAGAGTCTGTGCCTCCTACCAGCTAAGCTCAGGCATGATTATTGGACTGATTAGACAGGATTGCAGGGGAGTGACTAGGAGGACCACTCAAGAACCTCGAACACTGGACCATTTGGACCTGGCTTCAGAACTCTAGTGCAAAATTCTGTCATGAGTCCTTTTTTTTTTTTTTTTTGCATTTGAAAACAGCTCTTCATGTCTTCCACAAGGGACAAAGTCTCAAGCTGCTGGGGAAATTTTTTTTTTTTCTAGGGAAAGGGTGGATTTCTTCCTTTACTTCTTCCAAAAGAAGTTTCCAGGGTGTAGGGCATTTCTTAAGATCCATATGAGGTCCTCATTATTGTGTCTGTTTTGCAGACAAAACACTTTGCCAGGAAGTCTTTGGCAGAGGCAGCCCTGTAGCTCAGAAATTCCAGACTCCTCAAGCCTCGGTGAGACAGATGTCAGCGGTTCCTGGTGCCCACGCGCACTGACTGACTGCACGTAGTGACACGACGCCCCTAAGAAGGCCCTGGGCTGCTCCTTGTGATAGGAAAGGGAGGACCCCACTGCATGTGGAGGGGTTTGGCTGGAACAACAGGAATAGGACCACGGTGTTTTGAAAAATGCAAAGAGATTTTTAATGGAGCAGAAAAGTTATAGTTACATCACTGGGGCTTGCCCATCATTAAATGCATTTGGTTTATTTTATATTATGTCTGAGCTATGTGTGTGAGGCTGGAGACTCTTCCGTGTTTAGTAAAAACACTGAACAAGGAGGCACAACTGAATAAATACCAGATATTCAAGACCCGATTTTGAACGTTGGTCAAAAGGTACACGCCTTCACAGCTGTCTCATTATTTCGAAACATGAAGACTGAAAACCTGATTTTGTTGCCTTCATACAATCCGCTTTTAAAGTGTTTTCAATTTCGGTCTTCTTTATACTCATGGGATTTTTTGTTTTGTTTTGTTTTAAAGAGGGGAAAAGAGAAGGTAATGACATATACAGAAAAAACTGATTTGGATTAAAGCTCCTTAAACAGATATTTTTATTTCTATGGAGACATACGTTTACTAATGACTTAAAAAGAGTATGGTGTAAGTTTTTCTTTTTTGTGTGAAAACATCTCTCAGAGTTTCCATAAGGGTCTCTGTTTATAAACAACTTTAAAATTAATTTCACTGCCTCAGGTGCCAGGAATTTAGACTCAAACAACAGACATCTGGATAGACTCATTAAATGAAATGGACACTGAATGAGACATCATACTATAGAAGTTAAGAGTACACTGATGCTTTCTTAAGTGCTTGAATATACCAGCGTTAAGGTTTTTTTTTTTTTTTTTTCAGAGATGAATGTTAATTCACTCTGATTTGGTGTATGAGGAATAAGTGTTCCAATATTTCTAAATCAGCTGTTTAAAATAAAATACCACAGGGGATGAGGGGTCTTCTGTTGGAGAGTGGGGGCATTCACTTTCATTAGAACGTTTCCGCTCAAAGCAAACAAACTCATGAATAGGCTTGCTTTAATCATGAAGGCAGTGCCTAGCCGACAGTCTATTTAATCTACAATGCAAAAAGGAAATGCAAGTTCTAATTTTTCAAGTTTAGAATGTGCAATTTTGGAAAGGCCATGTTGTTTCAAAGCAAAGGAAGAGGAAGAAAACCCTGCTGTAATCACTGTGCCTGAGATAATTCAGCTCTCATTTAAAAAATGTCCTGAGACTGCTCTACGGTGAATATTCATATCTCCCCAGCTTTCATCTGTTGAAATCCTAACCCCCAATGTGGTGATGTTGGGAGGCGGAGCCTTTGGGAGGTGATGAGGTCATAAGGGTGGAGCCCTTGTGAATGGGAGGGGGGACCCCCAGAGAGCCCTGGTCCAGGCTGTCTTGTGGGGATGCGGCAGGAGGATAGCCATCTATGAACCAGGAAGTGGGGCCTCCTCACCACACCCCGAATGTACTAGGCCTCGGTCTTGGACTTCCCGGCCTCCAGAACTTCGAAATAAACATCTGTGGGTTATAAGCCATCCAGCCTGGTGGTGGTCTGTCAGAGGGGCTTGAATGGACTAAGACAGGCACTTTTGGGTAAAGAGGCTTGGCTTTTGGGCACATTTTATTTCTGAACACTCATTACCCCACCAATTCCTACATAAATAACCTAAAATATGTATAAAATTGGGAAAAGCACCCGTTTACACAGAAAGCTGAGGAAACAAATCATCAAAATGGCAGAAATAAACTTGTCCCCAGACGCATGGCCTGGCTCCTGGGAAGTAAATGGTCGAATCCTGGCCCCCGTGGTGGTGTCTCTGGGCTGGGAGGGCTGAGATCTGGAGGAAGAAGTGGGCCCTGAGAGTAGCCTGGAAGGTGTCCTGTGAGGTCTGGTTTGGCAGATCCCCCACCCACAGTGCAGCCACCCAGGACTCAGAGACCCAGGCTGCTGTGATGAGTGGAAAGCTGTGGTTTTGAGCTCGGGAGAGGATGTTAGTGTGAAGGTGATTATAACTGGGAGTGGTGGGAGCAGCCCTGGATGGTGGCCAGTCTTTGGGGACACAGCAACAGCTTTAGAGAGAGATGGGGCCGAAAAGGCAGATGCCGGATAGGAGGCCTCCCCGTCATCCCGGTGCCAGGCTGAGTGGCTTCAGTATAGACAGAGACCAAAGGCCCTAGTCAGCAAGTACTGGGCTCTCCTGCTCTCCTCGTTACCCTCAGCCTGGCTCACTGATTAGCAACAACCAGTAAGCAAGAATAAAGCTAGT
Organism: Mustela putorius furo; assembly: GCF_011764305.1. NCBI lineage: Eukaryota > Metazoa > Chordata > Mammalia > Carnivora > Mustelidae > Mustela > Mustela putorius. The sequence goes on along the minus strand of NW_025422022.1, from coordinate 5,391,781 downwards.
GTGCTGTCCACGGGAAGATTCTTTCTCGTGCAATCTGACCAGTAAGATTCAGAGAAAGTGTATGTTTTTGAAAAACGTTTGAAGCAAAATATATATATATATATATGAATTTCAGACAGAATCTACTCTTTACTGTCAACATTAAAAAATATGCTGCCCATAAAATTAGATGAACTGTAAAATGAGGTGACAGTGGAAGATTATGTTGAGATCTAGGGAGAGCCATACAGAGAAATAAATGAGGTTTTGAATGAATGTTTTAGAACCAAACAGATAATATCAGAGTGTCGTAATGCATTCTAAGCAATGAAGAGCAGAATTATGCCCAAAATGCCAAAAATTATTTCAGTGACACTGAAGACAGCCTAGGAAATATATATATATGTATAATTCAAAAAATAATGGAAGAAAAGGAAAAAGAATGCGTGGTGTTTCATAGATATACAGTGGAGATCCAATACGTGGATAACCGTATTTCTGAAGAAGATGCCGGAACAAATGGACCAAAGCAATATTCAAACGCACATAAAACTTCCTGAGGACCTCAGTTTCTCAGTTAAAATAGCTCACTGGGTACTAGGCAAAATGGAGAGATCCAAACTCTTCATATATGTATCCTGGTGAAAGTTCCAAAATGTATGTAAAATGTATGCAAATGTATGTAAAATTAAGAACTCTATTAATGCCCTGAAAGAAGATTACATACAAAAAAAAAAAAAAAGAAAAGAAAAGAAAGGAGAAAGAAAGGAAGGGAGGAAGAAAGAAAATGCAAACTGGTCTCAGAGTTCCTTTTTATTTTTTCAAGATTTTATTTATGAGAGAGAGAGAGAGAGTCAGAGTGGGGGGAGGAGAGGACAGAGAGGGACAAGCAGACTCCCCACTGAGCAGAGAGCCCAACATAGGGCTGTATCTCAGGGCCTGTGAGATCATGACCTGAGCCAAAACCAAGAGCCAGATACTTAACTGACTGAACCAGCTAGATGCCCCAGAATTCCTTTAAAATATAAATAGATAGATAGATAGATGCTAAAATCAGTGATGCAATCCATGTCTATAGAGTTTTGAGGGAGAAAGTTTGGGACCCCAAATTCCTCATCTGGCCAAGTTGTCTCTCACTCCCAAGAATATAAAAACATTTTCAGAGATTCAAGAGTTCAAAATATACAATCCATGTACTTGTCATGGGGGGGGAACAACTCAGATGTCCACAGTCTGGCAGAATTATACCTCCTGGGACCTTGTTGAGAATGCAGAACCAGACTCCACTTCAGATCCGCTGAATCAGAAACTGCATTTTAACAAGATCTCCATGTAATTTATATGCATGTTAAAGTTCAAGAAGTACTGCTCTAATAAACCAAGTAATTAATCAGAATGTAACCCCTCCCCCGCCAAACAGTAAAGTCACAGCTGAAGACTACAGTGAACATTTAAATTAAATACCATAGACTCAAATCTTAATAAATGTATATTGAAAATCTACATATACATTTATATAACATAAAGTCATAACCTGAAAATTAATGTCTAAAATTAATGTAAATAGGGAAAAAGATTAGATGACAAGAAATAAAATGAGCTTATTGTGTCTTATGGTTTAAAGACATTCAGTAGAATTCTTAATTTGGAATATTTCTTCAATTGGTAGAGAAGTATGTCTTCAAATATGTTCTTGAAAGAAAGATAAATGATGACCAAATTATAAAGTAGCTATGTAACAAACTATTTGAGAGGGGAAAATTCATAATTCATAAAGTAAAATAAAAAATAAAAAATGTAAAAATTGAAGAATGAACCAGAATACATTCTTTGTGAAAATAAAGGTAAATGAGATTAGCTCCCTTATTGAAACAATTAGTCATATTTTGTCAATGAAAATATTTTTATTGTTTATCTTCAATTCAAAGAAAATGGTAAGTAGGAAGCAGACACAAGTCACCTGACGTGCCATTTTACACAAATAATCATAAGTGTTCTGATGATCATCTTTCTAGAAAACAATTCAGTTTTTATAAATGAGACAATATTATGCATGTAGTTTTTAAACCTGCCAGTTGGCTCTGATGTGTGTAGGTATATTTGTTAGTGTTATTTGGTGTTTTCATGGTTAGATTTCCTTAGATCTGTGGTTTGGGGTAGTACATTAATTTTGGGAATTTTGTTTTAAATATTTTTTTCTACACAGTTATCTTTCTCTTCTCTTTGAAGGTATTTTTCATCCAAATTACCATGGTTTTCTTCCCCCTGGTATTTCTATTTGTCTCTCCCTAATAGTTCTCATCTAACTGCTGAAATTTCCCATCTCTTTATGGATTTCATATATTTTTTCCCCTAGAACACCTAACATAAGAATTACAGTTATTGCAAATTCCTTTTCTGATAGCACCAATATATGTGTTACCTCTGAATCTGGTTATATTTATTGCTTTGTCTCTTGACGTTGGTTTTTAAATTTATCATTATTATTATTTGATCTTGTTCATGTGTCTTGTAATTTTTGGTTGAATGTTGAATTGAATTGGTTCTGTTTGAATATCATGTATAGAATAGTCAACATTGACGCAAATAGTATTTATACCTGTAAATGGGCACACCTCTTCTGTTAGACCATTAGTGTTGAGGAAATGTACTCCATTGTTCAGGGATCTTTGACTTATATTATTGTTCTGGTTACCTTTTATGCACCACTGGCTTGAATTCCCCTAGGATTCCCTTGTGCTTAAGAAGGTTTTTCTCAGTGTCCCACTCCACCTTCAACTTTCACTCTTCCTTGTTTGTCTGCTCTCACCATGCTCTTGTCCCCTCCCCAGAAGTTCTTGCTCGTTGCTTGGTGCTTGCTAGCCTGGTGGTGGGAGAGGGAAGGAGCAGCTCTCTGTTGTGCTGGTCCAGCATTGGTCTTAGGTTGGTCCTGTCTACCTGAATCTCAGGGGTGGGGCTTTCTCAGTGACCCTGCTTCTCTTCCCCGGGAGAACCCAACTACCCTGAATCTGTAGGGAGTCTCTTATGGGCCAGTTCCTTGCCCCTCCTTTGGATGTGGGACACCTCTCTTCATACTGGTATGTGATCCCGGACCCAGAATTGCTTCCTTCTCCTTCTTCAAGAGTAGATGATGTTGCTTTTACTTTTAGCTTTCCCCTAGCTGCTCCAGTTCCCCAGCGTCTGAGCAAATTAAAAACTTAATAAGGGAGAAGGGTTCAACCAGGGTTTTGTGCCTTTCCTACGATAGCAGCCGCTTGTGTCCTGGGTCTACACCACCAAAGGAGGTTCTCCTGGTCTCCTGCTCTGCTCCCAACCACTTTCTCATGAGCATCCAGTAGAGGTCCAGGCAAAAGATCCCATGTGTGAGTGCAAATCCCCTTCGTGTCTCTTCTCCTGGGTTTGTGTCCTCATGCTAGCCCACACTTGGCCTTTGCAATTTAAGTTAAAATCTAGCTGAATTCTTCTTACCCCCGCATATGATCCCAACATTTCTTTCTCCTGTGCTGTGGCAGAGCTGAGCCCATGCTTGTATCCCATCTTTCCTTGTGGAGCCTGACTTCAGTTGGATACTTGTTTGTACCTGTGTCCTCAGCTTTCTGATAAGCTCATGAAAAGTCACACTGTTATAGTTTATCTGGTTTTCTTTTGTTGTTAGGATGGGGAAATACTTTCTTCTGCTCATTACATCCTAGGTAGAATCAGGCATGGTTTGGAATGCTATACATGTAACAACTCACTGCTTCCTTACAGCAATTCTGTAAGGTAGACATTATTGTAGTCCCCATATAGCAGAGGAAGGAACTTAGGCACAGAAAATTTTAATTACCCCAAGTCACTTAGCCCCAAGGGTGAGAGCTGAAATTCAAATCTAAGTTGTCTTTGCAGTGGCTGCACCATTAACCACTAAAATGTACTGTCATGCTCATTGTGAATTGTCTGAATATACCTTTGTTTGTTTGTTTGTTTATAAACTCAGTCCCCTCCTAAGGGATGTCGGATTGTTTGCTATTATAAACAATGCTGCAATGAACTTGGGAAGTTTTCTCCCAGAGATAAGGTCCTCAACCAATTCCTCTGTCAAGGGGTACACTTACTTAAATTTAAACCACTTATTCCTACAGTGCAACTAAGAAGCATTTTTTACAATGGAATTTAAACTGTTTCCAATTATGAAATTACGAAAGTGATAGGAAGACAGATATATTGCAAAAAATTCAAGTAACTGTTAACTGTGTGTGTACGTGCACACACACACACACACACACACACACACAGAGCCCACTTTAATCCCACCCCTCCCCTTGCATCAGCCACAATCACAGTTTAGTAGGTTTCACACATAGGATTTCCAAAAGCAGAGAGAGCATTGCACGCAGAAAGAGTAACATAAGCAACATCCGGCAGGGGCAAGAAGGAGACCAGCCTGTCTGGAGCAGAGTCACATGATGTGAGATAGAAGGTTGCAAACGCAGAGGGAGCTGTGAACCCCAGGTCAAGGATGTGTGAGGTCCTGTCGTAGGAAGTAAAGAGCTGCTCTTTACTGGGGTGGTGGGGGGGGGGTCAAAGCAGTGACACGACAAAGCTGTTTTTTAGATTATTTTAGATGGTCTTTATTAATGTGTTTATTATTTAAATATTACTTATTAATTTCTTGGCCATTAATCATTAATTAGATTACTATGGCCAAAATCGTTGTGCACGGAACTGGGAGGAATAGCGGAGATCCTGGGGAGAGAATCGGGGCAGGAAGTGGTGAAGGCCAGAAGGAAAGAGTGGTAGGAAACTGGAGAAGGACGTGTGGAAGGAGACTGCTCCGAAAGCTGGCACGTGACCTACTGGAAACTCTCAACATATCAAAGAGGCAGTGAACCTGCGTACTGTATGGAGACTTGTCTGAGCATGACAACTTCTTTGGATCCTTGTTCTCTTCATTTTTTATAGTCAAGGGCTATCGTTTCCTTCCTCCTCTGATTTGGTGGCCTCTCTCCTCTCTCTGCCTTCGCTCCCTCTTGACTAGACCACCATCTTGGCGGAGTCCAGCACCGTGTCCACCCTGTGGCTGCTCTACCCAGCAGATTCGCGGCAGAGCTGCAACCGGAGAATATTCTGGCATGTCACGTTGACTTCAAATGGGTCCTCAGTCCTAGCACCCTGCCTTGGTCCCTCACTTTCCCATGTTCTTCTAGACCTCTATTTCAGACTTCTCTTCCCTCCATAAACCTCCAGTACTTCTTCCCCATCTTCGTCTCAGCGCATGACATTGCTTCCTGTTACCGTGACAAAGCAGAAGGAACCAGAAGAGGATGAATACAGGTTCCCACCACAACCACAGCTCCCCGCCTCTCTGGACCATTGCTCACCCCTGTGCTTGCCTCCTCTTATCACAGGCAACTGCCCTTGATCCTCGGGCCAGCTGACCTCTCCACTGTGCAGCTGCTGACATCCCCCACACTCACCCAGCAATACAGCCCCACAGATCCTCCCTTCTCTCTTCTGCACCATCACTGCTTCCTTCTTTTCTGGATCAGACTAGAAAACATGCTGGCTTTTCATCCATGTTAAAGAAACAACACCCCCTTGGCCATACTCTCCCTTCCTATAGCGTTCCTTTCTTTCTTTCTTTCTTTCTTTCTTTCTTTCTTTCTGTCTTTCTGTCTTTCTTTCTTTCTTTTAGCAAGAGAAGTTCTTAAATGTGTTTTCTCTCCTTCCTCTCTTCCTGCCTCTCTTGAGGCCACTCCCATCCAATTTTTGCTACCACCTCTCCATCCACATTTACCATGATCAAGGTCACAGGGACCCAAACATTGCCCCATTCAGAGGCAAGCATTCATGCCCATCACACCTGACCTGTCAGTCAGATGACCTGTGCATGTGCTGTGTAGGGTGACACATATCTGAGAGGGAATGGGAGGGACCAGTGATGATTATACCTGGTCCCCAGGTGCAAACGGGGATTGTCCCGGACAAGTGAAGACACATTAGCAGATTTGCAACGTCTACAAGCTCCCTCCTCGTTGAAACATTTCTATCTTGTCCTTCAGGGCAACAGTTATCAGCTGTCTTCCTACTGTGCTCACTGCTCCGTGTCAGTCTTGTTTTCAGAATCCTTCTCATCTGCTGGTCTTCTCCATGGTGAGGGGTCCCAGGGTTCAGCCCTTAAACCTCTTTTCTTGTATAGACTCTCACTCTCTTGCACAATGATCTTGTCCTGTCTTGTGGCTTTAAATGTCATCTACATGCTCATGATCCTCAAATCCCTCTCTGGCCCATCCCCTCCCTGAACTCGAATATCCAACTGCCCATTCTGTGTCCCTACAGACATCTCCAATTTCTAATGTTCAGTTTTGAGTGACTGTTTCCCCCCCAAACCCATTTGCCATCAAAGCAAATGACATCCTGATCCTCCTAGTTCTTTGAGCTACAAACCTCCATGTCATCCTTAATTCCCGTCTTTGTCACACAACCCTCATTGGCTCAAGCAGGAAATCCTATTGGCGTTTACATCAAAAAATGTGACTCACCAACTGGGATGCCCATAACCATACCCTAAACTGGTCACCTCACTGCCATGTTGACCTCTTCCTGTTCCTCAACACAGTTCTCCACACGATCCTGCTGGCCTGGAAGACAGAGCCTGTCATGGTTTCTGCTGAAAATCCTCCAGTGACTTCCTTTCTCATTCATAAAAGCCAGCCTTCTCACTCTGAACCACCTGACTCTGTGGCTGTCACCTCTCTGACCACCTCTGCTGAGGCTGTGCCCTTCAGCCCTTCCGGTCCGAGTCCCCTGCTGTGGCCATGTCCTCGGCTGGGATGCTCTTCCTTCAAATAGTCACTTCTGTTATGCCCAAGCTGCCCTGATGTCTTGATTCAAAAACCACCTCCCCAGTGAGCCCTTCTTAAAACGTAAGTCCCCTCTAAACCCTAACACATCACATTCCCCTTCCCTGCCTTCTGTCTGCTTCTGGACATTTACCCCTGACTCACAGATTCTGTATCTCTCTGATCTGGAAGTCCTATGTAGGCAGGGTTTTTGTGTGTCTGTTTTAGCCACTGCTGAATCTCCAGCACCTAGAAGTGTGCCTGACACAAACTACAGACTGATACGTGTTCGAGTGAATTTTCCTGCAACTGGGTAACCAGCATGGAGGAGGACATGCAGCAGTTACAGCAAGTCAAGGAAACCGGACATTGATCTTTGCCCGTGACATACTACCTCACCTTGATAAAGCCATTCCTGAAGCCTTCTGCAAAGCATTAACGGCCCAAGATATACAACAAATAAAAAGCGGTCTGTGAACAAATAAGTCGGGGAGACCATGCATTGGGTACTGTTGGGGATTCTCAGGATGTTTCTGAGACATCCTTCCAAACACATTTGGATCTTCTCATTTCTTCCCCATTTTCACTTCATCTGGCCATTCTTCTATTCTTCCCAGCTTCTTGGCATGCTTTCCCTGTGTTTGCAGGGCTTCCGAGGGCACATCCCCAAGTTTGAGCGAGAGTGCAGGGCGTCTGGCCCTAATGCAGGGAGAGCTCCATTGGCAGCTAGCTTTGCGAAGAAGCAGGAGTCATGGAGAAGCCATTCCTGTGAGGATGGTGGCAAGGGGGCAGCTGCAGAGGGTGAACCCAGCGTCCTCTCCTGGAGGTAGGACAAGCAGAGTTGGTATGCAGGGGCAGCTCCTTCTGAACTGTACTGTGGTGTGATCTGGGCATAGTTCCTCTCTATGTTCTGCAAACATTTTGGGGTCAGAGAGAGAGAGTGAGAGAGAGTGTGAGCAGGGGAAGAGTAGGGGGAGGGGGGAAAGCAGACTCCACACTGAACACGGAGCCTGACGATGCAGGGCTCGATCCCACGACTTAGATCATGACCTCAGCCAAAATCAGGATTCAGACGCTTAATCCACTGAGCCACCCAGGTGCCCCTAGGACCCCTTTCTCAAGAAGCCCCCTATGAACTTCCAGGGAATACCAGAATCCCTTTGGTGGTCTGTTCCCTGTCTGTACTCTCAGGGCCCAGGAGGACACCCTCCGGGAGCACCAGGCTCAGAGAACCCGACTATGTGTCACCGAATCCCAGTGCTTCTCCACACCGGGTGCTGGGACAGGGCAATGGCTCTTTTCAAGACCCAGATGATTACAGCATGCGGCCAGAGTTGAGAACCACTGGTTTAGGTAAACCATTTTCCTGGATTCTGACTTCAGAATTGTGTACTGGGACTCAGGCAGCCTCAAAGAGCTGGTTTCTAAGCACCATGAGTGTAGTATGTCCCCCTGCTCATATGAAACGTCGCAGACCGTGGCCAAGGCCATTGCTGCCAGCTAGCCCAGCCAAGAGAAGAGTGGAATGTTCACAAGCCATTCAGGAAGAACTTTTACAGTGTTCCCCCTGGTGGGGATCCCACATGGAATTGTGATCTGAATCGATTATGTCACATTTCTCTGTACTCATTGATGGTCCAGGAGGAGGGGGCCGTGTGGCCCAAGGAGGTTATGTGGACAGTGAGTAAACATTACATCTCCATTAACCATTTTCAAACACTGAAAATAGCTCTTCTTCTCTGAGTGAGTCCAACCCAGGAGACTGCTTCAGTTTTTAAACTGCTCCTATAGACCTTCCCTGATGAGAGCAGTTCCTCAGTCATCACATCAGAACAATCACAAAGGCTCATTGAGGAAAAATGGTTTCTCCTCTTCAGATGCATCTTCCAGAATGTTCTGACCATCGATAGACCAACAGGATGTAAACGCTTTGAGTACTTGCCTAAAAGTAGTATTTTCAGCCCAATAATAACTCAGGATGCACCTGTTAAAGTGGTTTCAATGGTGGCATTTTCGTTTCTGTATTAACAGAATGTTCTGTGGGGTCCTCTCCCCAAAGTGACAACACACGGGGTTCATTTACTCTCAGATGATGGAAAATGCAAGCTGAGGCTTCCCTCAGCACCCACTCCTCCCATTCCAGCTCTGATTACACTCCCTGGGATGAGGACAGCTTTACAACCAAGAGGCTTTGCACACCCCTTGGCTGATGTTGGGATGGGGCCTGTGAAGAAGGCTAAAGATTTACACTAAAAAGGGCAGTGTAACCACACCATTTGTTCATAGTCATAATGCTTGATACTAGCTTCCATGCCTCTAGTCTTCTCTGCTTGGGACAAGGCTGTGATTATAACGGTCCCTTCCGAAGGAAGCCCTCATCTAAGAGCCAACAACTCTGACTTTTCATTGAGTCCTTCATGCATTCATTCAACAGACACATCTGAGTGCCTGCACCAGACACCAGGCTCACAACCCGTACCCCGTGGAGTCTATAGGGGAAGCCGGACACTATGCAAACTGTTACACAAACCAATAATGACTGTTCTGTTCAGGGATGTGGAGGGAAAAGTCAGGCGTGATGAGAGCATAGTGGGGCTGAGGGCTGACCCCTGCTGCGGCTCAGAAAAGTCTTCCCTGAGAAAGTTGTATTCACTTCCTGGTGTAAAAACTCCATGTCTCCATCCACTCTTGGGCTTTCTTAAGCTGGAGGTGAGGCTGCTCAGAGGTGGGATCCTAAGCTGCTACTATAGAAAGTAGCACCTCCCTTCCTTGTGATGGCTCAGCCCAGCCCTTGGGGGCAGAGGTGCCAGATGGCTTGGCTCGTGCCAGAAAGGCAGGGCTGTCATTGGCCCAGAGAAGGGTGAGTCCTTCCAGGCACAAGGAGTAACCTGGTGTGTATCTGGAAAAGAGTAGGTGATTCAGTCTTCCCAGAGCCTGCGAGAGAGACATGGGTGGGAAGGTGGGCTCCTTCACCCAACACTTGCTGAATGTCTACCACATGCCAGACATTTGGGCTCTAGGGAGAGAGTGGTGACCATGACAGATAGGGCTGTCCTTCATGGGGCTTGCTGATGGACAGGAGGGCCAATGAACTAACTTAACACATGCATCTGCAACAGAAGGACATCAGATTGTGTAGCAACCATGTTGCAGTGAGGGAGACAATGGGGCGAGCAGAGGGAGGCTGCTCTGGAGGGATCTGCTGGGAAGATGTCCCCGAGGAGGTGGTGTGGGAGCTGAGAGAGCTGCGGGGTCAACGAGGCCAGTCACAGGAAGTGAGAGGAAACAGGCCTGCGGCACTGTAAGTGGAGAGTGTCAAGAATCTTCCAGAAGGGCTGGAATCTAAGGGAGCAGCGGACACAGGGCTACGCAAGGAGACTGCATCTTTCCTGGAGGCTCTTGGAAGCCAAGGCAAGGAGTTGGAACTGTGTCCTAAGAGAAAAGGAAGCCACCCAAAGAAAGCTGAGTGACAGTGATGGTTCCATTCTAGCTGCTGTGTGAAAACCGGACTGGAGGGACTCACAGGTGAGTGACATCAGGAGGCTCTCGTAGCAGACAAGAGAGTGGAAGGGAGTAAGTCGTTGGAGATGCGTTTCAGAAATGGAAGTGACAGAGCCTGCTTGTGTGAGCTGGGGCTGGGGTGGGGCCCGAGACACAGAACTAAGGAAAAGGGAAAGGAAAGGGAGCAGCCTGTGAGCAACACCGCCCCCCCCCTACCCAGGAGCAACACTTACCAAGTGAAGACACTGAAGGACGAGCAGATGGCCGTGGGAGAGAGAGATGGTCCTGCGTTTGGTTTTGGCCATGCTGGTAAGTTAAACAAGTGGTGATACCAATTAGATAGCGAGGGCTCAGGGAAAGGTCTCAGTCGGTATATACAATATGGCGTCGGCATCATGGAGGTGCTGTCTAAAGTCATGGCTCTGAGTGAGGTCACCTCGGGGGCCGGGGCGTGGTGGTGAGTGTAGCGAGAGGAAAAGTGGGCTGGAGGCTAAGGACATGTTAGGGGTTGAGATGAGGGGCTTGAGGAGTGGTGAGTAAGGGAGGAGGCAAATCAGAGAAGCTGCCCCCAGTCTCGATCAAGAGTGGCTCCAGGGCGTGGGGTCGTGCCGCGGCGGGGACCACTCACCGTCCCCACTCTGGGCAGCGGGCGCGCGCCGACTTGGCCTCCGCGGGGGCAAAGGAGCACCCTTGGTGACTTTGGTGTCTGGTGGGTGTGGGAGCCACAGTGGCATAGGCTCAAGAATGAGAGGAACATGAAATGTAGGTAATTTCTTTTTTAAAAGATTATTTAGTTATTTAGTTATTTATTAGAGAGAGGGGGGACACCATGAACAGGAGGCAGGGTAGAGGAAGAAATGCTGAGCAGGGAACCCCACACAGGGATCGATCCCAGCACCCTGAGATCATGACCTGAGCCGAAGTCAGACACTTAACCAACTGAGCCACCTGGGTGCTCCAAATGTAAATACTTCTTGAAAGATTTTGCTATGAAGGAAAAGTAAGGAATTGGGATAGCAGCTGGGAGATTGTGAGCTTAAAGGATTTTATCTTTAAGTTAGGAGATCTAAAGTATATTATACGTGCATGAAAATGTCTAGGAGAGACAGAGCAGTTCAAAATCCATGCCAAGGAGAGAGGAGATCCTGGATGCAGCATCTTCAAGTATCTCTCTACTCTGCTTGCCTCCTGTACTCCTCCTGTAGTCAAATTTCCCTCTGCCTTTCCCTTACAAAAACAGCTGTGATTATATTTCAGGCCTATGTAGATATTCCAGAATAATCTCCCCACCTTGAGATCCTTAATCTAATTACATCCACAAAGTCTCCTTTGTCCTTCCTATAAGGTAGCAGTCAGAGGTCCCAGGAATTAGGACCTGGTTATCTGGGGCAGGGAGGGGCGTGTGTGTTATTCAGCAGACCGTGGATATGCTCTAGAGCACTGGGAGGACTGGCCTTTGCTAGGAAGGGGATATTTCTTCTCTTTTTTTTAAAAGATTTTATTTATTTATTTGACAGAGAGAGCATAAGCAGGGGAGTGGCAGGCAGAGGGAGAGGGAAAAGCAGACTCCCGCTGAGCAGAGAGCCTGATGTGGGGCTCAATTCCAGGACCCTGGGATCGTGACCTAAGCCGAAGGCAGACACTTAACCTACTGAGCCACCCTGGCGCCCTCCTTCACTCTTTTACCCAGAAGGAAGAAAGGGACCATGCACGTTTGTGCAGGTTTGCTGGTGCAAGCACGAAAGCCTGCTTTTGGCTTCAGTTTCCTAGAGTGGTGTGAAGTCAAGTTCAACAGAGAGGATGAAGAGGGAAGTGGAGGCCGGGGGGTTGGTAGAGATAAGGAAGCATGGCACAGAGTGGGAAACCAAACTCTCTCTCAGGCCTCACCTGGGTCACTGCAAGAGAACACGGCAAGGCATCGAGTATGAAAATTCATGGGAGCCAGTTTGGTCGGGGACAAGGGAGCACACAGAGATCTGGACTGTAGTGAGCAGATGGGATCAGGAGCTCAGAGGTCATGATGAGGGGCATTGAGCACGTGGACTCAAAGTACGAGAGGTGTTGGGCAGAGTGGGACGCCTTTGATTCACATTTTGGAGACAGTGCAGTTTCCGGTTATAACGAGTTCTAGGGTTTCCCTTTGGGAAGGAGTCACTGCGGGACAGATAGGTCGGCCGTCCTCCTGGATGCTGAAGACACCAGGAATGAAAACACGAAAGGGGTAGCCAGGAAGACTGTGAGCCAGGAACCAAATCTGCAGTGAACGGGGTCGGAGGAGAGAGTCACCTGGAAGAAGTTAGGTGACAGAAGTGGGTGGGTGACTAGCACCGAAAGAGTAATGGATGCCATACACAACACAATTGCTTGATGGTAGCTCGGGGTTTTGCAGGAGGAAGGGGGAGAGGTGGTTTGGAAGGAGCGATGGGGAACAAGGAAGCCACCTGCTTTACTTCCTGGCTCTAAGGGATTCAAGGTGTGAAAGGATAAAATGCTAACACTTGGGAGCTCCCGTGTTTCTGCTTGTATTAATTAAGCCAACGAAAGACATGTGTGCAAATCTTGTTTTGGACTCTCCTGGTAGCACAGGTGAAAAAGTCTGGGGAGTACGAGGCTGGGGGAGGATGGGGATAAAAGTCTGGTAATAGTAGATTATTAGAGAGAATCCCCGGACTTCTAGTGGTGAGTGAGTTTCACAGGACACAAAGCACAGGGAATGTCATCATGGAGGCCCTTGAGTGGCAAGCTAAGGAGTCTGCGTTTCACCTTGAACATGGTGGGCAAGGAGGGTATTGAGCAGCAAACTATCATGGTCAAAGGCAGGCTTTAGGAAAATTAACTGTCCAGGTATGTGAACAAAGGAGGCCCTTAGAAAACTACTGCAGTAGGCCAGGATTAAGGTCTGGTCAGAGTAGGAATATTCAGAATGGTGGACAGAAATGGAAGAAACCTGGTGGGTTTGAATTACCGGAGATAAAGGAAATGAGGGAACATGTGAAAGGTGAGCCTCATTTTTCAAGCTTAAGTGGTTGGGAGAAAAGGTTTTGAAGGGAAATGGATGATTTGGTATTTGGCAAACCCTGGTTCGAGGTTTAATAGTGGCTGACCCCAAGTCTGGAGCGGTGTAATGACAGGTGAGTCCCTGGGAGCTTCCGCTGTCACCAGATCAAGTGTAACTGCCTGGAGTTTCCCAAATTGAGGATAATCAAGGACCAAGCAGGATCCCAGGAAGCTAGCCAGTGATTCTCCTTAGCTTCCGATCGCCAGGGCAGAGCCAGGAATTTCAATCACCATATGCAATAAGGCACGTGTGCAGGTGTGAACGGTGAGGTGCCCAAGCCCAGGGGCTACCTCTCCGTCATTCCACAATGGGGGTCAGCCGGCGTAGGGGCGTCGTCCCTCCTCTTTATTACCTTAATGCAGGGGGTACTAGGGGGACACCAGCCAGTCTCTGGAGGATGAGCTCTGCGGGACTTGTTTAAAAAAGGTCACTTTGACCTTCTCTCCTCACCCCCAAGTTAAGGCAGGGCGGGGATAACAGGCCAGGGGTTCACTTGGAAGGCGGGTTTCAGCCCACCTCTGAGCACAGGCCCGGAATCAGACCTGAGGGCTGGCCAAGCATTTGACTCATTCAGGTGCGAGCCCCAGCACTTTTGCCCCAGCGCCTCCACTCTGCTGACCGCCGCTCTTTCCTTCCTTTGGCCCGAAATCCCTGGGGTCTTTGTGTGTGCGGCGGAGCGTAACGGACGCCGACACTCCGGTCTGTGGCTTCCCGGCCCGGCCTCTCCGGCCCTCCACCGGCCACCTTCCTCTGGGCTGAGCGGGCCCTGGGGTCGTGCCGCGGCGGGGACCACTCACCGTCCCCACTCTGGGCAGCGGGCGCGCGCCGACTGGCCTCCGCGGGGCAGCGGGCGCGCGCCGGGCGCGGGGCGGGGCGAGGAGGGGGCGCGGCCTCCGCGGGGCGGGGCGGGGCGCGGGGCGGCGCGCGGGGCGGGCTGCAGCGGGCGGGCGCCGCCGAGGGGGACCGGCCGCCGTGGCGAGAGCGCGCCAGCCCCGCCGTGATGCCCGCGCGCCCCGGACGCCTCCTCCCGCCGCTGCCCCGGCCGCTGGCCCTGGCCGCGCTGCCGCTGCTCCTGCTGCTCGGCGATGGCGGCGGCGGGCGCGGAGGCGCCTGGGCCCAGGAGCCGGGGGCGGCGGCGGCGGCGGCGGACGGGCCCCCCGCGGCGGACGGCGGGGACGGGCAGGACCCGCACGCCAAGCACCTGTACACGGCCGACATGTTCACGCACGGGATCCAGAGCGCCGCGCACTTCGTCATGTTCTTCGCGCCCTGGTAACTGGCCGCGCCGCTCTCCTCGCGGCCCCGCACCCTGCGCGCCGGGGGCGGCCGGGGCGGACCGAGCCGGGGGCCAGGGGGGTGCCGGGAGCCGCGGCCTGCCCGGGGGGCGCGGGGTGGGCTCGGGCCGGGGGCGTGGGCGCTCGCGGCTGACGTGGCGCAGGGCGGCCGGGGCGGTGCAGGAGGGGGCGGGCCCCGAGGGGACAGCCGGGAAAGGCCGTCCTGCCCCCGCTCCGGGTCCCCCCGCCCCCGACTCCCCGGACCCGGGGAAGGGCGGGTGGTGGCGTCGCCCTGTGGGGCCACCTCTCCGGTCCCCAGCCCCCAGCCCCGTCCCAAAGTTGTTGCGCCGGGCCGGAGGCGGCGGCCTGCGGGTGCGGCCGCGACCCGTGCGCCACGTGCGGCGGCCCCCGGCCACCGGGTTCCGGCCGGGGACGCGCGGAGGTCGGATTCCGTGCACTCGCTGCAGGGCAGATCCCTTGCACGAGGGATTAGTTGAGAAATAGAACTCGCAAAGGTGGGATTTCCTACTTCGTGTGTTCACGAGGTGGGAAGGGGTGGCCCAGGCAGAGGGGGGGTTCCTGTGCTACCCCGGGAAGCCGAGAGTAGTGCAAATGCCCGGGACCCCGAGGCAGCTCCGTGTGGACGGGGTGTGCTCTCGGGCTGCTCCGCTCTAGGCTGCCCTCTGGCACCTCCACCCCTCTGCTCTCTTGGGGCCTGGTCTTCTGGAAAGTGTGAGCTGAGCAGAGGGTTCCTCCTGCCTTGGTTCTCCGGTGGAGGCGTCAGTGTGGGCCTCCGTGCCAACACCGGAGGCCCCTTCCCTGGGAGTTGTCTTACGGGAAGGACTTCCTGACGTTTACACAAGCATAGGTAGTGCTTTCCTTCCAGGGCCTACATGCCCCGAAGTGCAGTTCGCGTGGGGCAGAGCAGAAAGCCAGTTCTAGGGCACAAGGCAGTTTGCAGGCTTATTGCAGCATTTGGCATTCTTCCCCATACCGGGAGAGAGGCTTAGGGAGATGTGGGAAAGGGATGTAGGAAGCAAGAGAAAGATGCCCAAGCAAAATGGCTTGTTCAGAAAATGTGCAGGTGGAAGTTGGAGGAAACTTTTTTTCTTTCTCTTTTTTTCATAGTGAGACTGTTACTGTATTTCAATTTGTTTGGAGTTATCAGGTCTGGGTCAGAGCTGTCATGTATTAACAGTGTTTCAGTGGGGTTCATTGTGTTTCAGCTGCCCAGGAACCAGCGAGACCGAGACCGGAAGGTTTAGGGCTACAGTGGTCTGGAAAATACTTTGTAGCACAAAAAACCCTGTTCCTTCCTTTTTTTTTTTTTTTTAAGATATTTATTTATTTATTTATTTGACAGAGATCACAAGTAAGCATAGAGGCAGGCAGCATTGCACTCCCCCACAATGAGAGAGGGGGAAGCAGGCTCCCCGTGGAGCTTCATCCCAGGACTCCAAGATCATGACCTGAGCTGAAGGCAGAGGCGTAACCCACTGAGCCACCCAGGTGCCCCCCAAAATCGTTCGTTCTTAATAGTTATTCTGTGAAGGGATATTCTGGGAGTACCTGTTTCAATTAAAATACACCAGTTAATTGGAGTGCCTTTCAGTGGGATAAGTCCATGGATTTTTTTTTCTTTATTTTTTAAAGAAAAACTGACCTGTAGATGTTTAAAGTCCATGCAGTGCCAATAAAGTTTTAATTTTGGAGTCTCAGTACCTGCTAGTCCTAGACCCAGTGGGGGACAGACTGGCAAACCCTGGGACTTGGTATTAAGGAACTTCCTTTTTAGATGGGTGCTCACAGAAAAATTACTTTTAAAGTTTTTGTTTGCTTCTTATTAGTCTGTTACAGAATAAACATGGCATTAAAAGTTAGAAGCTAAGAACAGATTGGAGCACAGATAGAATATGCTGTAGCCTACCCCTGGTCCTCATCTCTTTGCAGTTACCGTCTCTGGAGTATCGGGAGCCCACATGTGACTTAGGGGAGCAGGCGTGGCATGTAACGAATACCTGCCCTATATATTTTGCTCTGAACTTGGTAGATGTAACGTTGTCCTACTGCTGTGGATTTTGGGCTGACATCAGGCCACAGCTTCTGTCTGTCCAGTTGCAGGTCATGCTGAATCTGGTCACAATGAGGTCAAGGCTGGGGATACCTCCTTGGGAGGACCAGGTGGCTTTGCTCTATTACGTGGCCACAAAATGAGTTCAGCTACTGTCTCAGAGGTGCCACAAGGGTCCCAAACCAGAGCGCTGACTACATGGCACCTGTGGGTCGATCCATCACTAAGAAATTGCCAAACTGAGTCCCTTTCAGGCATGTGCTAGGTACTGGGAATACAGCTGTAAAAAGAACAATGCCGGTTTTCATGGCACTTGCACTATTTAAATTATATAACTTAATATATAACAATATAATTTACATGTAACATTGCTTTTCCCTCACTGTTATCTTCCAGAAAAGAGGGAATCATCCTGTATTTGAGTTTCTAATAAAGCAGGCATTTTCCTGGCTGGCCAGCAAAGTGCTGCACAGGGAAGCCACAGTAGCCGGAAGCAAACTTGTTCAGTGCTGGTAGTGGACGTCCACTGTCAGAAAAGAGGCAAAGAAAAAAGGAAAAAAGAGGCAAAGAAACTTAACAGTGATTTTCTTGAGAAGTTAGTCTGAGGACAGATTGACAGTTTTAAGTGTTGGGTGGTTTTTGTTTTTGTTTGTTTGTTTTGTTTGTGTTTTTTAAGGATTTTATTTATTTATTTGACACACAGAGAGAACACAAGTAGGCAGAGAGGCAGGCCGGGGTGGGGGTGGGGTGGGAGGGGTGGGGGGGGGTGGAGCAGGCTCCCCGCTGAGTAGAGAGCCTGATATGGGGCTTGATCCCAGGACCCTGAGACCATGAGCTGAGCTGAAGGCAGAGACTTAACCCACTGACCCACTCAGGCGCCCCTGGGTGTTCTTATAAGCAAGCACTTTAAAGATTACTTTAAAAAGCAATGTGGCAACTTTGTTACTTTGTAGACATCCTGAATATACACCAGGTGAATGAAAACAAACAACAACAATAGCAAAAAAAGAAAAAAAAAACACAATGTGCCATATAATTCTGTGACCGTACTTGAAGCTCGAGACAAGGTTTCCAGCACAGGCTCACACAGCCTCCAAATAGTGCATTGCAGATAGCTGATAATTAAAGAAGGTCATCAGTTATATGATTTAAAAAGTGGATTTAGTGATGGGAGAGATGCTGATGCTGTCAAGGAATGGGAAGAGTAGCAAAAAGCAAGAATTTCAAGTTAATATATTATTTTAAATGGTAGGTGATTTAAAAATGTACCGGTAAATCCAGAGTCAATATCCTAAGTATACATTTGGTGACATCAGACTTAGACGTTTGGGTAGCCATAGACCTTTCTAAATAATGCTTCTTAGAAAATGGAGAATTGAATGAACTTTTAGGTTGCCTTCCATTGCAGATACTTATTTAGTATAGAGAGTCCTGACTAAGAGGGAGCCATCATGGTGAGCAGTTGCTGCAGAAGAGGGGGGAGCCAGGGAGTTTTCTAGAAGAAGCAGAGCAGGGCACCAGACAGCCTTAGTCAGAGCTGACTTCTTGGAAGAAGTGACATCCAAACTAAACCGAGAGAGCAAACAGGAATTCGGCAAGTGGGTCTAGGGAGCGAGTGTCAGAGAGAGCAGGTACTGATCTCCAGGGGTAAGCCATGCTGTGGCCTTTCTAGAAAGCCCCACGTGGTATCATTTGGCTCTGGGCACACTGCCAGGGCAGGTGGGTGCAGGTGGGAGCACAAATGGGAGGGCAGCGGGGGCTAGAGCAAGGCGCGTGGTGGGCACAGGACCTTGCTGAGCTTCGGTTTCCTGCTGAGAACCTTGCAGGGGCTCCCTGGGGGATCTGAGGCAGGGGAGTGCGTTGTGTCCCGAAGGTGAGCCGTCCTTCCCTGCGGCAGAGGGAAGAAAGGTCCGGGTGGGGCCGCGCCTCTGAGCCGGGACTCAGCGTGCTCGCTCCCCTTGTTCCAGGTGTGGACACTGCCAGCGGCTGCAGCCCACTTGGAATGACCTGGGAGACAAGTACAACAGCATGGAGGACGCCAAGGTCTACGTGGCCAAAGTGGACTGCACCGCCGACTCAGACGTGTGCTCCGCGCAGGGGGTGCGAGGGTACCCCACGTAAGTGGGCAGGGCCCTGGGCCCTGCATCGCCTGGCTCTCCACGGCCGTCTGCCAGCCCCTCTCGGCCAAGGAAAGTTCACGCTAAACTTGGTCTCTTGTTTTGTAGTTCCGAGCAGGGAGGAGATGATAAATTGAAGCGCCCGGTCCCTGTTGTTAGGGCAAGAGCATTTTTCGCACTGTCTTTCCTCCTTCTGCTTTGCTTGGAAAAAGCCTTTCATTAATCAGTGTTGGGTTTTCCTATTTATAAGGAATGTGTTTGTGTGACAAAAATGGCAGCCTCCTTGGTGTCCTGTCAGGTGTGACATTCACCCCTCAACGCGATGAGCGTACCGTGTCATCAGTTTTAAGTTTTGGGTCACTCTGTTATCCTTAAGCATCCTTCCTGGAGTAATTTCCCATGTGACGAGCGCAGGGGCCGTTTCTGTTGGAAAGAAAGTTGACAAAGTAGGATCCAGAAGTTCTGACAAGCGATGCTTCTTACTCCCTTGACAGTTAAATTCTTTAGTTTTAAGGGATAGAAATTGAAACTGGCTTGAGAAGCAAAAGAGGGGATCAATTAGAAGGCCATGGAAGAAGGTCTGAGACTCAGTTCCCTGAGTTTGGGGGCCTTTCTTTCCCATACCTTCCTTAAGGTGACATAACTCTCCAACTCTGTATCTGTCTGCTATCGTGGAGGGCTTGGGCTCACCACTGAATGGCCCCGCTTGGATGGAGTGTTCGTTCCAGAAACACTTGTGCCCAGAGAGGAGGGCAGCAGCCCCTCTCTGGCCACAAGGCGAGTGTTAAAGAGAAGGGCCCTTCTCCTGAACAGGGAAGATGATGTTCCCAAAAGGAGGTTGGCCACTGTAACTCCCAAACTTTTTGTTCAAACTGATGAACGGGGTAAATTCTTATAAACCTGGACCTGTCTTCAAACCCGAGAGGCAGCACAGAAAAGGGGAAGGAGCTCTGGGCTGGAACCTAGAAGCCATGTCTGAAACCCAGCTCTGCTGGTGGCTTATCGTGCAGCCCTGGCCACGCGGTTTAACCTGAGTCTAAAGGAGGATGTTGGTCCATGATTTCACGGTACGTGAAATAGCACATTTGCAAACACTGATCTGAGCATACCCAGTAAATGTTAAGGCCTTCCTTAACATTTGGAAATTTGGCATTTTCGTAAAGGACACTGCAGTTCTTGGTTTTTGGTGACTGCTGCTAATCTGGGTGCCATCATTCAGATCAGATCAGATCACTAGAGAGAAAATTTTGTACCAAGTGTACCAACCCTGGAGGTATGATTGTTCTGTGCTTCACAGCCTCGCCTCTAAAGGAGACTCAGCTCAGACAAGGAAGCCATCAGTGAGTCGTGGGGCCAGGTGAGGAGATAGAGGTTTGCCTGCTGAGAGCCTGTTGCTTTCAAAGTGCAGGGACAACTGAGATGGTCGGCTGTCGTGTCCACTCTTAAGTAGCCGGCCATAGTGGCCATGTGGCGTATGCCACCAGCCACACCACTCGGAAGCAAGACAGCACTTGGGATAGGCTGAGAAGGCCAAGTGGTAGCGGGCATCCGAAGGCGCGGCAGAAGGCTCCACCTGGACCCGGTCATAGGAGCTGTCTGGCTGCAACATCAGTTACTGCACAGATGTTTTCCACAGGTGTTAAAGATTTTATTCATTTATTTGAGAGAGAGAGAGAGAGAGCTCGCATTCAGGGGGAGGAGCAGAGGAGAGGGACAAGCAGACAGACTCTGTGCTGAGCACAGAGCCTGCTGCGGGGCTCGATCTCATGACCCTGAGATCTTGACTGGAGCCAAAATCAAGGGTGGGGCGCTCCACTGACTGAGCCACCCAGGTGCCCTGTTATTCACAGATTTTAAAAGAGCCACACTGAGTCATGTGTCCTGATTTAGAAGATACGGTCTCCAGGAACACCGTGCACTGGTTTTGTGTCCTTATACAGAACTGCAGTGCACTCACACGACACTGAACATTGTTGGGGAAGGAACCTCTGTGACCCTCCAGCCCTGTACAAGTGCCCTAGAACAGGTTTTTCTCCTCGAATGCAGGAGGCAGGGCATGCTGCAGTGGAACACGTCCGTTGGGGTGTTCATGTACTGACCTGTAGGAGCTTCTGCTACCCGTGGCGCGGGGCCCGTCTTGGGGAGGCGCATCAGATGATGAACGCGGAGATGACGAATTCGGATGCCTAAGCACGCCCTGTGGAGTCACCGGCTCCTTTAACTGAAACACAGGATTGCACAGGGAGGGAATTTGGGTTCTCACGTTCCTGGGGAGGTTCAGTGTGCTTTGAGGTCACCGTTGTTGAGCTGGTAAAGGAGTCTGCATCCTCTGGGGAAACCGAGCCAGGCAGGCCAGAGGAGGTTTGCTGCCGGTGCCGACCCAAGCGCACACACCAGGTGGCTGAAGAGAACAGAAATTTTTTGTCTCACAGCTTGGGAGGCCAGCAGCCCAGCGTCGCGGCATCTGCAGAGCCGTAACCCCTTCGAAACCCAGAGGGGAGTCCTTTCTTGCCTCTCCCTAGTGTCTAGTGGGGGCTGCACCCCGTCCTCTGTCCTCATGGGGCTGTCTTTCTCAGTGCGTGTCTCTCTACTTGGCCAAAATTTCCCCTTTTCCTAGGGACCCCTGACTAGGGCCCGCCCTGATAGCCTCATTGTCACCTGCTTACTTCTCTAAAGATCCTGTTTCCAAATAAGGCTACACTGAGAGGGACAGGAGGCTGGGACTTCAACAGATCTGCTTCAGGGGACACAAATCAGCCAGTAACACCACCTCCTCTGTGGTGCTAGGACCTTGATCACAGGTTTCCAGAGTGACCCACACATGGAGGTGTTCTCTCCCGCAGTCTCCTTGAAAGACAAACAGATCACCAGGGAAAGCAGACTCCCATGTGGAAGTTTGGGGCTGTCCTTAGGGTGTAGACCCTGTGGCCATCCCCCCATCACCTTCTTTAGCCCATCCACAGTGAGGATTGGGGCCAGATGCCCTGATCAGGTGGGAAGGTCTGCGAAGAGAACCCTAATTCTATCCCTAGGCTCTGTGAACTGAAGGAGGTTTGGGCAGGCTGGAAAGATTTCTAGTCCAACAAGAAGAGATTTTAAAACATTGTTTATTTGTGTGTTGCTCAGTTCTGATTTGGTCACACACCTGACCTGTGACTAAATTAGAAAAAGTCACAGGTTAGGTTTCCAGCATTTAAATGTTCACAGAGAAATGGGGAATGAGGATTGTGTGTGTGTTTTTTTTAAGAGTTTTATTTATTTATTTGACAGAGATCACAAGTAGGCAGAGAGGCAGGCAGAGAGAGAGGAAGGGAAGCAGGCTTCCTGCTAAGCAGAGAGCCTGATACAGGGCTTGATCCCAAGACCCTGGCTCGATCCCAGGACCCTGGGATTATGACCTGAGCCAAAGGCAGAGGCTTTAACCCACTGAGCCACCCAGGCGCCCCGGGGAACGAGTTTGATAGTGCTGGTCCTTCCGAGTGTTTTGAGGGTTCTGCTCCTTTTCCACTCTGGTTGGGGAGGTGCCCACTGGAAGAGAGACAGTGGCTGGGGGTGGGGGGGGTTGTGTGCATGAAACATCTCCTAGCTCTCTGTGAGCATAAGCTTTCCAGAGCTTCCCGAGGCCTCAGGGGCGGGTGTGAGCTTTCGTAATCGTGAGATCATGCTTCCCAGTCACTCAGAGTTTTAAAGTTCGTCAAGTTTCAGGTGTTCTTGTTGGACTGGCTAGAGTTTGGCTTTTTGTTAGGGTTGTAAAGGTAAAAGTTACTGAGGAATCAGGGCCTCTGTTCTTCACTGGAGGCCCAATAGGCATCCCCTAAGTCTATCACAGGATATGGTTTTGGTGGGGGCAGGGGGGTGAGGCCTGGGAGCCTGTGATGCTTTATTCCAGCCCCTGCACTGATTTTCATGCATAGCACAAACCTCCTTTTTTTTTTTTTTTAAATATTTATTTATTTATTTATTTGCCAAAGAGAGAGAGAGGGAGATCACAAGTAGACAGGAGGAAAGTGGGGGGAGGCAGGCAGGGAGAAAAGGGGGGGAAGCAGGCCCCCTGCTGAGCAGAGAGCCCGATGCGGGGCTCCATCCTGGGATCCTGAGATCATGACCTGTGCCGAAGGCAGAGGTTTAAGCCACTGAGCCACCCAGGCGCCCCACAAACCTTCATTTTTAAGATCTTTGGAGAGCAAAGCGCACGGCTCCGATCTCTGCATGTCTTGACTTCTGACCGCGGCTACCGCACCCCAAGCTGCCGACGTGCACCATGTGCCACAGGCAGGGAGGGGTGATGTCAACGCACAGCTGGCCAGAGAACGCTAGTCTGTGTGTCATTTCCTCCGTCAGGAGCCCTGTGTTCCCGCCATCCTTGACACCTTCTGTCAGGTCTGATCTGGAGCGTGTTTCTCCATTACCAGGGGCAGGGTACAGGGTACAGGATCCGGAAGTGTAGTGTCGGCCTCAGGCAGAGTGTTCTGCTCGAGCACTGAAGGAAGTGCTCCGTATCCGATGTGCAGATACCGTCTGAGGCTAATACATGATGAAAAGAAGATTCCTTCTCTGTGGGGAATGCATAGACCACCCTAACCAATGTCAAGGCTATTCTCAAAAGCTGGAAATGTAAATTCTCGCAGAACCTGGATATTCTCGTTTTATATGACAAGATATATCTTGTCTTATAAGATAGGATGGCCTGGGAATACATTTATTGTACAACAGTGCTATTTCTAGTACAGTTTTGCTTTTTTAACAAATGCAGAATGTAAGAACTTCTAAACTCTAGGAAGGATGGCAAACAACCAGCAGGGAGAAGCTCGCAAGGCCTGTTCCCCGAATGCACTTGGGGTTTTGTTCATGGTCTCATAGACTTGACATGTTCTGCTCACTCTTATTTTTCTTGAGTAAGGGAAGAAACTTTTTAAAAGTGTGGGAGTAAGTGGATATGTGTTCTCCTCTTTCTTCAAGTTCTAGTGCAGGGGGCAGGTCTGTGCCTGGCCGCAGTGCTCTGACTGCATCCCAACGGGACGGCGCCGTCTACGCAGACCCCTCTGACCGGTTGAAAAATCTGCTCTGTCTTGTCCTTTTTCGCCTTTTAGCTTGAAGTTTTTCAAGCCTGGCCAAGAAGCTGTGAAGTATCAGGGGCCTCGAGACTTCCAGGCGCTGGAGAACTGGATGCTGCAGACGCTGAACGAGGTGCCCGCGGTGAGTGCACGTGAGGCCTCCCGGCGCCCGCCCTCTCCCTTCCCTCATTTCTCCGCACTCCAGGGGGACAGAGAGGCCAGTTCAGGTGAAAACTTAAGGCTCCCATTTCAAAGCAACTTTATATTCGTTTAGAACTAATTGACATTTGTAAGTAAAAATGAACTATTTCCCCTTCCAGTTTTTGTTTACTGTGGTAAAATACATGATACCAAACTGGTGATCTTAGCCATTTTTTAAATGTAGAGATTCAGGGTATGAACTCGGGTGCATTCACCCCATGAGCGGCCATTCCCAGGCCTCTTTTCACCACGTAGAACTCAAACCCTGTCCCCTCTGAACACCAGTCCCCCCTCACCGTGCCCCCAGCCCCCCACAACCACTCCGTCTACTTTTGGTCTCTTGTTTCTACTGTTTGCATACCTCAGTGGAAAAAGATGACCTGTTAGGAAGGTTTTTATTATGGAAATATTCAAAGATGCATAAATGTAGAAAGAAGAGTATGCGTGATGTATGAATGAGGAGGAGGAGGGTAATGAAGATGGCCCCGTGTGCCGCTCCCCTGACGGGTCTCCCGTCCTGCCGACCTTGTGCCGTCTTACTGGCCCTCCTGGCCCTCGTGTGGTGGCAGAGTCAGCCCTCGGAGACTGTCATTTGTGACTGTCCCAGTGCACGTCTCACAGATACACACTTACTACTTGTTAAACTGACAGTTAAGTACTTGTTAACTACTTGTTAACTGACAGTTAACTACTTGTTAACTAACATCAGTCTCTGTGCCACATGTATACAGTTGGCACTAGTTCTTGAGCGTCACAGGTTGACTTGGGGCCAAGGCCAGGCCTAAGCCCGAACTCCAGTCCAGGCCAACCTCAGCCCTCTCTTGCCTCCACGAGCTGTACCACAGCGTGACCCCCTCCTTTTCGCCTGGACTCTCAGTCCCCGAGGTGCTCACTGGCTTTGCCGAGCATGTCATCGAATAAATACCCCTGGTGCTCTCAGAGTCTTCGTGGCCCTCCCTGCACGGGGGTGGGGGGGCAGGTAATGATACCAGGAAATGGCGGAGACTTTGATTTCTGAGGTACTGTTTAAAGACGTGGCTGTGTGTAGAAGGTTACTAAGAACATTGTATAATCCTCTCCCTCAGATTAACGTCGGGAGTCTTAGTTTTGTCACACATCGTTATGGTCGTAAACCCTTAAGTGTCCCTCCGTGTGTGGTGCCTTCTACTCAATGCAGAGTGCTCAGGCCCATGGAGGCTGGGTTGGGACGGACGGTTCGTGGCCGTGTGTTGATTAGGGCCTGGGAGGTTGACCAGTGTCCCATGCTGGGTGATTCAGATGAAACGGTGAGAGCATCTGACGTCTCTCCGTGTTATCTCAGTGGAACAGTTGAGTCAGGCCGCTCTGTCGGGTGAGGTAGGCACTCCTGCCTTGAAGGGGCTCCGTGCCCATGTGCAGTTCCAGCAGGTTCTGGGGGCCTCTGCTGCTACTGGAGTCACTTCCCAGGTGACCGTGTGGTCCCTTGCCCCCCTCCCCCACATTCTGTGTAGAGGTCATGGTTCATCAGAAACCCACCTGCTACTCGGGTGTCATTTTCCCTCTAACTGCGTGGCACTGTGTGAGTGTGGAGCAGAGACTTATCTAATTTTAGGTAACAGGGAAAACCACAGACCTCTCAGAGAGTCGATTTGCATCTTTGTCACGGCAAGACAGTTACATGAGCAGGTGGAACTTTCATATAGATTTAAACTACACATTGTTTCCTCTGTGAAATTGTTCTCTGATTGGAGGATGCCAATTTTAAAGAGGGGTTAATAGTCTCAAAAGAACCTTTCAAGATACACTTATTTATTTATTTTTTTTGTCAGTATTTTTTTCTACCAAAAAGCCAGCCTTCTGTGATGACTTTATTCGGGAAACAAGTTGCCAGTATCAGGATGGCAGAAGGCGTTCATATGGAGGCCCAAGCTCCCCTTTTGGGTGGTGGCAGCCCCACTGCAGGCTAGGAAGGGCTGAGGGGAAGGGTTGTGTCCCCTCAGGCGGAAGGGACGTGGCTGCGTTGGATCCCCGTGTCAGCAGTAGAGATCTCCCACAATTGCTGGAAACAGCGGCAATGTGCCTGATTGGAGGAAAGTTCAAACACTCAAACCTGATCCTGCAAACCGAAAATTCTTTCCAAAGAACTTGCTTTTTATTGTATGTGGAAACTTTTTAAAAAGTTCTTCATCTCTATATGTACCTAAGTAACTTGATGATGTTGTATATGGATATAGGATAAATTTAGATTACCTTCCTCGTGTTGTGGCAATATTAAAGAAGCTCAAAAGAAGATCCACTACTTCCAACTTTAAGATTGCCCTATTTGTTTCTGTATTTTTTTCTTAAACGGTTAGTCATATAAACATGGTTCATTTGACAAACAATATTTTTATATGTTACATCTTTATATTGATAGTATTTTATATTGTCATGTGGGTTTGCCACAATTCCACTCTTCTCTGTCAATGGATAGTTAGGTTATTTATAATTTTTTAATCAGAGATACATAAGGAACATGTAAATCTTTGAAAAAGACATTATTTTCCTATTTTTGGGTGATGTTTTTAGAATCTGTTACTGGACATGAAATTGCAATGCAAAGGGAAAGAGAAAAGGCGGACTTCTTTTATGGCTGTTGATGAATATTGCCTGGTCACTTTCTTAAGAATCTGTAAGCTGATATGGTCAGCAGCAGGGTGAGAGTGTGTCCGTGTCTGTGCCTGTGTGCTTGTATCTGTAACATACTACATTATTGCCACGGCGGTCGGGCTGCCCCGGTACGAGCCACAGGGCCCAGGAAGTGATCTGTCCCCTCAGAGCTGTACATGAGCACTTTAACAATGAAAAATATGGAAAGCCCTTTGATTATCTTACAAAAGGTGACATGGAGTGTCTTACCTTCTGGGAACTCACTGACTGCTCACCTAGTCACCATTCTGTTGGGCATCTTTTTGTGGAAGTCCCTAGCACTTTGCAAGTCTCTACAGGCCCAGAGCTGCATGAACATCTTCCTGGTGCTTTCTGATTACAGCTCTGCACAGCTTTGAGCTGTCGGCACTTTTAAACTTTTAATGGTTTAATTGGGATATTCTTTTTTTTTTTTTTTTTTTTAAGATTTTATTTGAGAGAGAGAGTGTGCATGTGCCCACATGAGTGGGGAGGAGAGGGAGAAGCAGGGCTCGATCCCAAGGCCCCGGGATCCTGACCAGAGCTAAAGGCAGGCACTTAACTGACTGAGCTACCCAGGCGCCCCAATATTCTTTTTCAGAGAAACATGAGCTGCCAGATATAAATTTAGTAACCTACATCCATGGGTCTGTAGCAAAATGGTGATTGTGTGATCTTTTTGTCACCCTTGAGTCGCTTTGGCTGGAGGCCACAGCTGTGGAGCTGCGCGGTCGGGAGTCACGTGGTACTGTGGTGACCGTCCAGCTGCACACGACGGGGCCCGCTTAGATGCTGGCAGAAGCGTCCTTTGAAAAGCCGTTTCTCACTCCCGTGTTGCGGGTCTGTCCCGGCCTCCGTGGTGTGAACTAAGGAGTGCAGCCCTGTGCTTCTCTGGCACTGCCTGCCGGGCGCCTGCCTTGTCCTCCTTCCCGCCCCGCTCGTCCCTTTACCAGCCCTTCACGGTCTCATCACCCACCTGCTGTGTGCACCAAGCGCACCGGGCCCTCCCCTCCGCTGACGCTTCTATATCTGCGGGAGCTGCAGCCCGCCAGGGACTTCATCCTGCGTTCCCCGTGGAATCTGAGGTCACACTGTAAACAACAGGACAGTGTGCCTTTGTGGGCTGGGCCTGCCCTTTTGGTTTGCCTGCTCTGTTCGGTTGGGCTTAAGGGCAGCAGAGGGCAGGTTGGGGTGGGGATGGCGGTCACCGGCTGTCTTGAGAACCGGTCCCTGGGTGAGGCTGCTAAGGGGCTTCTTGCCGAAGGGTCCAGAGCCCTGAGAGTCCATTCCTGCCTTGGGTTCCCTCAACACAGCAGCATCCCACAAAGGTTTGATGTAGTCCGATGAGGAAGGAGATCTGTAGAAGGTTCTAGACGGACACAGGTTACCTCCTCGGTGGGTTTCACTCTGCCTTTGCATACAAACCCAATGACTGTTGTTTTGTTTCTCCCTGTTAGACACCAGAGCCAGAAGCAGAACCGCCCAGAGCCCCTGAGCGCAAGCAGGGACTTTATGAGCTGTCAGCGAGCAACTTTGAGCTGCACGTGTCGCAAGGTATGTTGGGTGACTCTCACGGCTGTTCCTGGCAGGAGACACACCTCTCAGAACGACTGACCGTTCACCACTGCTCAGTTTGCTGGGCTTTTCCTTGATAGCACTCGCGGGCCCTCGGATGACATCTGTGGCACTGAGCCATGGTTTCTGTCTTCGAGACCCATGAACATCCTTGTGCAGAGCTTTTCCTCTTGGAAAGGATTTCTCCTTTCATCTGTGTCCTTCAAGAAATGCCAGTTTTAGTGTTAGCCAAAGCCTTGGGTTGTGGAAAGCTCACAAATGAGCAGGCACCCTGAATTTGTACACCAGCTGGACAGTGCGTCCTTGGATAGGAACGAGTTTATTTATATTAACGTGAATCATACACTTACTGCCCTGGGGCAGAAACAAAAGCTTCTCTTACATATTTAACTTAGAATTTAGCGGGACCATTGTAACTTGTGAATGCATTTACAGTTAAAATATTTTTCTGTATCACATCTCTTTTTTTTGAAAACGGTCCCCTAAAAATCAAAATGATCTACATACAATCTGTAACATAAGCGGTAAGTAGGTCCTTTGGTCACACATTTCTGGACAGTTGGCTCAGCACTGACTGACTTGAAAGCAGATTCAGCTTCTTTCCTGATCTCTATTCTCAAATGCTGCCACGGAGGGAAATCCTCCCAGAAGACTGGTTTGGAAGCATCGCGAAAAGGGTTTAAACGTGTGCCTGGCCTTGTGACTTCATAGCACTGTGAGTCGAGACCTACCACACTCAGGGTCCACAAGAGTGTCTGTGATGCTGTCAGCGTGTTCCCTGCGAGTCGAAGGTTGTTATTCAGACCAGGGCGCCGACGGTGGAGTTTTGGGGTGTTTTCCCCAATAGGGGATTACCCCACAAGCCCAGATGGGTCCCTCCCTAAGCAAGTCACACGTGAAGGGTGGATTGTTGAAGCGCCACCTTGAGCTGCTCGCAGGAGACTCTGTCCTCAGGAAGCGACAGTTGCCGCCCGCGCTCACAGCTGTCCCGCTCCTCTAGTCGGTCCTTCCCAGACCTCCCAACCCCACCTCCCAGCACAGGGTTAGTCAGGGCTCTGCCTGTCCCAAGAGACATGGCTTCAGCCTTGCAGATCAGTTGCTCATTTTTTGAATCAAGTTTTCACCATTTCCCTTAAATGAGTCCCCACTGTGGTGAGTGTGTGGCGTGGCAGTGTCCTGGGAGCACGGATCCCGTTTTGGTGCTTGCTGGTTTGTTCCCTCCCCAGGCACAGCCTCATTCGGGTCTGGTCTCAGCCTGACATCTTTTAGGCCATCGGCTGGTCAAGGTAGAACAGCCTAGAAAAAATCTTCAGTATCCAGATAATGATTTTGTGTGGGTTTGTGTTTTGTTCTTCTAGCCAAGGGAGTGTTACTCAGGTTTTAAAACCTTCTGTTTTATTGTCAAGTAAAACACAGATACAGAAAACAAACACAGAGCTTAGTGAATTGTGATGGAGTGGTTGCTCTGTAACCACGGTCCGGTTCAGGGACTAAAACTGCCAGCCTCCCCTCCCCTGTCCAGGTCCCAGCCGGCCTGCCCTCAGGGAGGCGGTGTCCTGGACTCTGTGGAAACCACTCCTCCCTGTGTCATTCACCGTCCCAGTGTGCATTCCCAACACTACAGTTTACTTTGGTCGTTCACATACATCTCTCTGGGGTCCCAGTCTACGCGTTCCCCCAGCATCTCTTTTTCTTCCGTGCATCCTGGTGGCTGAGCGCGTGGGTTGTCGGACCTGTAGAATTCCCAGTCTGGACTTGTCCAGTTGTGTCTCCGTGGTGCGCTTAAGTACGTTTCCCTCAGTCCGTTCATTCACTAGGGTTGCCAGATGCTGCTGTTCTATGAAAACCTTCTTCCTTCATTGTTTTAAGGAGAGAGACTTGCTCTCACGTATCAGCTGGTTTTCCAGTGGCGCAGTTTACGCAGGACACATGGGATCATCGCCCGAGCCTTCCCCGTTGTTGCCCGTTCTTCAAATACTGCGTTGGTTCCCTATTGTCCTCCAGAGATGGCAAAGTAGATTTTGTTTTGAGGATCCCTGTGAACTCACAGATACAGACCTATTCGACTGAGTCACGTTTTGCCAGTTAAAGGGTCCGCACTGACGCTGGCAGGGGGACAAAGATGAGATGCTTCCACTCAGTCTCTAGTAAGGGATGACCTCAGTTACCTCCTTTTCCCTTCTCTGCCCGGGCTCTCCGTGAAGGCGACCACTTTATCAAGTTCTTCGCTCCGTGGTGTGGTCACTGCAAAGCTCTGGCTCCAACCTGGGAGCAGCTGGCCCTGGGCCTTGAACATTCTGAAACTGTCAAGATTGGCAAGGTAAGTGAAAGCCCTTATTAAACTGGAAATAGACCGCCTTTGGCTGGATTAATTAGCAGAGTAGCCCATTATTCATTCTGTGTGCAAAGTCGCAAACTTGATTTATTAATTCCATTTAGTGTGCCACTTGATAATTCATTTCACCTTCACAGATGGCAGCCTGGTTTCAAATGTGCTGGCTTTTCCACAGCCTAAAGATAAATTATGGCTCTGGCTTCTTTGTTTATTTTGAAGCAATGGCCAATTCTGAATTGGCAGCCCCAGAGCCGTTTCTGCAAAGATATGGGGCACAGCCTGTGAATGTTCACTGGCCGGACTTGGAGGACATCCACGTTTGACCTCACCCAAGAGCTGTCACCTGGAGGAGCCCCGGCTCCGTGCTCACAGAGGCCTGCACAAGCCGCCCCCCTCCAGTGAGCCCCAGCTTTCCCTGCTGCCCGGGAGTCTTTCCAGCTTTCCCCACTTTGCAGAGAGAAGCCAGGAGTGGTGTCTAACAACTTCTGTATAAGTGGATTTTCTGGAAATATCCAGAGCAGCTCCTGGGCCATCAAACACTTTTAATCTCACCCAGCCTTTGGCACCCACCAGACATCCAGGCATGGGTTTCCTTTTACAAAAATCTCATTTTTTACTTTGCCAAAGGGCTGATTTGTATACAGAAGTAATGCTGCGTGTCCAGGAACTGCACTGAGTGAGATGCTCTGCCCAGTGCAGGGAGATGGTCAAGAGTGTGAGCTCAGGAACCGCGTAGACCTGCCCGGCCAGCCTGCGGCCGCTTCTCCACACCCCAGTCTCCGCCTTTGCACAATCACAGGGAGACCTGACTGGTGGTGTGTGGTGTGGATGAAAGTCAGGGTCCTAGTAAGACGGTTGGCATGGATCAAATTCCTGGTCAGTTCTAATAGTTGTTGTGAGTTCAGCGGATTTTCACTGTTTTCACTGTTGCCTGTTAAGTACTTCCTATTACGTGTTCTAGTTACGCATGTGGTACTTTTTTATTTATTGAACATTTCATGGAAGGAGTCATAATTTTCTTGTCCTCTATCTTCTCAATTCCTTGTATCCTTAAATTATTTTTTGAATTTTTATGGGAGATTATCTCCAGCTTATGTCAGTAACGGTTTCTCATAGAGTCAGGCATGAGCAGACACAGTCTGCCCATCCGGGCTGTGGCCCTTCATCTCTGGGCACGCCTGTGGCCAGGTTAGATGGGACCCTGGAATGCCCCCCACCCAGATTCGAGATTTCCCTTTAATACTTTAACTGCTGACTTCCAGTCTTACATGTGAACGTGGTATTTCTATCCTACTTCGAAGACATGGCGAAGAACAACTGAGTGTCCCACATAGCTGATCTTAATGCCAGTAGGAGATGAAGAAGAAGTGACTTAGGATAAAGTGTTTCATGAAAGTGTTGAACAAGCAGAATCTTGATGAGATTTAAATGAAATAAATTTAAAAAGCTGCCATAGTTGGTAAATTGAGCTAACAGAATTAAGAACGTCTTATCATCCTAATTTGACATTTTTTCAGTTGTCTTGATACCAAATACTCCTATTTAAAATTGACTTCTTGCTTCTACTCGATTCCAAAACTCCCCAAGTTTGGGCGCGAGAGGACACAGGCTAGCCTTGGCGTGGGCCTCGGTCGCACACGACCAGGCTTCCACTGCGGCGAGAGCAGGGGTGGGGGGCTCCTCTCCGCCCGCTGTTAACCAGCTCCAGGCAGAATGTGACTTCCTAAACATGAGCATTTTTAGGTGAGCTGAGTACGTCATTTCTCTAAAGGACATTTCATCCCCTGCCCCCTTAGCTCAGTGTCATCTGGGCTGGCTTTTAGGGAGTCTCTCCCCAGACTGCACCCTTGGGGGGGTGGTGCCGCAAGCACCAACGTACGTGAGGTACGTGAGGTCTGGAGTGTCC
The DNA here is from genome assembly GCF_011764305.1 of Mustela putorius furo. Classification (NCBI taxonomy): domain Eukaryota; kingdom Metazoa; phylum Chordata; class Mammalia; order Carnivora; family Mustelidae; genus Mustela; species Mustela putorius. The sequence continues at coordinate 5,359,243 of NW_025422022.1, read as the reverse complement.
AGTAACCCGCGTGTCAGGAAGCTTCTTGAGGAAACAAACGGTGAATGTGGTCTTACTTTGTCTTTAGGTTGATTGTACACAGCACTATGAACTCTGTTCGGGAAACCAAGTTCGTGGCTATCCTACTCTTCTGTGGTTCCGAGACGGACAAAAGGTACGTCTTCAGGTTGTGGTGTGGAGAGCTGGCCTCTCTCTTAGTCCAAGTGGGCTGTGGCGAGATGCCCGTGTGGACTGCTGGGCACTGGTTTAAAGGCAGACATAATATTGGAACAAAAGTGTCTTTCTCTTACTTGATAAGATTTGGGTAGTTGACAAAACCCGTCAGTCATCCTGCTGTTTTGACACATTTCAGTTGGCTCAAGTGAGCACTAGAATAATCCAGAATGACCTTTGAGTGGGGTTAACGCCGGCTTCCAGTAAGGGGCTCACTTGTGCCCCGATCCGGCCCTGGCCGATGGTCTGCCGCTGGCCTGCTGGAGCGGGCTCCGGCTTCGTGACCAGATCCCTGCAGAAGACAGGTGCTGTAGCTGTCACCAAAGCAAAAATGTTTGCTTTGCTGTCTGCACCCTCGTGTGTAAATCTGAGCGTGCAGACGTGGCACGGTTCACACCCCCACCAGGGAGACACCTGAGGGAGGTCTCACATGGGCGCGCGGGCTGGGACGAGGTTTGAGTGAGAGCAGTAGGTGTACTGATTGACCGCATTTTCATGTGGCTCTTCCCTTGGACAGATTGACCAGTACAAAGGAAAGCGGGATTTGGAGTCCCTGCGGGAGTACGTGGATTCCCAGCTGCAGAGCACAGAGCCGGAGGCCCCAGAGAACGTCCAGCCTTCAGAGGCCCCGGCGCCGGCCCCTGAGCCTGTGGCCCAGGTGGGTGCCTGTTGCGGTCAGGAGGGCCAGCCGTGGCCCCCGGAGGGCACTGCCCTCTCGTGCTTTGGGCCGCGCGACAACAGGGGGTCTGGCTGCGGCCGACTTTAACACGTGAAGTTTCCTTCAGCCACTTTCACACGCTAGTAAGGTCTAAACCAAGGGGCGTCTCTGAAATAGATGTGAGACCCATCCTAAGAGCATTTGGTGGCAGAAGCTCTGGGAAGCTCATCCCTTTGATTGGTAACCACTGTACTTGAGGGCGTTTGCTGGGAAAGTTGGCTGCTGTCCGGTAGCCTCCCACCCCCGCTTCTGTTTGTTTCCATCCCCTGCTGTGGTAATTGGACTTGAACCCTGGGTGAGGCCCCGGGCGATCTGCTGCAGCGAGGATGGTGCCCCAGAACCGAGAGGTAACTTGGCCTAGCGGGTTTCTTTTGTTGAGGCAGGCAGTCTGCATTCAGAGAGCAGAAGGTTCTAGACTCACGAGTGCATTTATTGAGCATGTTTCAGGCACTGTCCCTGGCCACCAGGAAACCAAAGCAAATAAGAAGGGGGCTGAGTCTGCTGGGGCAGACACAGGAGAATGCACGCAAGCGGGTCCCCAGGTGTGTGTGCCTGGCTGGTCGCAGTGGGCTGAGAGAGCTGGGGGCAGACGGGTGGGAAGTGTGGCCAAGAGCCAAAAGGGGAATTGGTGTTTGCCGGAGAGTCAAGGCTTGTCCAGTAGAGGAGGGAGCGTGAGCAGAAGCACGTGGTGTGACTCAGCCGGACACGTTTGGGGCGGGGGCCGGCAGTCGGGTGGAGTGCGCGGGAAGAGGAGGACGAGGGGTGCCGTGCCGCAGGCCAGAGCCGAGGCGTAGGACGCGGGTCTTGGAGGACGTGGTCGGCCAGCCAAGGATTCTGACCTTCGCCCTGTACTTACTGGGAGCCAGTGGGGGCCTTTGACCGATTTGCATTTTAGATGCCTGCCTGGCGGAAAGAGATGGAAAACCAGTGTATTAGGCCAACAGGATGAGGAGACACCCCGAATGGAGGCTGTGGTCGCGGTAGAGGGGCAGAGGCAGGAAGCTTACGGAGCCCCACTCTCCTGCGCGCAGTCGGGAAGGTGGCCTCTGAGGGGAGAACGGGGGCTCCGGCAGACCTAGTGGGCGCTGGGACCAGCGGGGAGAGAAGCGCTGGGGCGAGGAGGCAGGCTGGGAGTGCAGGTTCTGGGTTGTTGACTTTCAGGGCTGTGGTGGCAGCGGGTGGGGAGGGCTGCTGGCCAGTTAAATGGGCTCCGGAGCCGACACCCGCAGGTGTGTGTCTGCAGTCCGGTGGGCGGTGGAGGCCAAGGCTGAAGCCGTGCGTGGAAAGGTCGTTCTTTAGAGAAAGTCAAAATAACGTCTTTCCAGGAAAACTGTGCTTGGTGGCCTCGCTGAGAACTGTAGGCCTGTTTATCGTTATTTCCGGAACAGGATATTCACGTTGCTCCTTCCATTTCTATAACTACACAACATAGCAGGCCACGTTCATAGCTGGGACACCAGGAGGGCGTCGGCAAAGAAGGGGGCAGTGTGCCCTGGTACCCCAGGGCCAGCGCAGTGAGCGTGACCCCTCAGCATGTGCTTAACAGATCCTGACTTGCTGGGGCCATCGTTCCCTGAGCGCTGGTGGTTTGGAATCGGAAAAAATCGAGTCATCTACCCCATCCTGGAGTGGGAACAGTCATGGGCCTCCTCGACCCCACAGCCCGTCCCTTAGTGGGATTCTTAGGTGGGGGAACTACTTGGGCATTCGTTCGAAGGGGAAGTTCTGGTTTAAGAAGCAAACAAACGATTTTGTAGTAGCTGTGACCACATGTGTTAGGGGAGCATGTGTGTCATGGTGGCTCTGAAGGGCGTCCCAGATTGAATATAATTCTGCCCTATGGGGGTTTGCCTCACACACAGACCAGTTTCTGTTAGTTTTCCAGCACGAAGTAGGTTTTTCAGTGAGCGTGGTGTCATGTTTCTGGACATAAAGACGGATGGTGGTGCGCTGCCGCGGCCCTCGGCGGCTTTGCCTCCCCGTCGCTGCCACGCGTTCCTCGATGCCGGACTCGAGGGGAGCAGGCCTGGTACGTTTAGCCACGTGGTAAATCCTCACGGTCTTGCTCTTGGGAGACAGTCGCAAATCCGTTTTTGGAGAAACACGTGGATGTAATTCTGTGAAGGACCGTCAAGACCAGATTGCCTTAGAGCGCACGGCCCCGTGGCACCTTCCCCCGTCACCCTCCAGCCAGAGCAGAGATGAACGGTTTGCACATTCCCTCTGAACTCAAAGACAGAACGCAGCCTGGGATGGGTGGCACACACGTCCTCGCCTGTGGCTGGGCGGCCGTCAGCTGGAGGTCAGCACACAGAGAAGGTCACTTTTACAGATCGCTGCGCTGGGAGAGCAGGTGGCAGATAGCTGGGGAGATCGCGTGTGCTGCTGCGTGGGGGTCTCGGACTCTTCCTGTCGGTGCGGGAGGCTCCGAGCCCAGGGCTGCACAGCCCCCTGCTCCCAACCCTGGGGCCCCAGACAGCGGCAGCTGCACCTGAACCCGCTCAGGCTGGCCGAGGGCAGTGCTGGCCTGGGTCCCGCCACCTTCTCGAAGCATCTCCTGGGCTCAGGACCTGGGGAGCCTCTGATGACTCACGGGCCCTTCTTGTGTGGCTTGTGATATGTGAGTTGTGTATTTTTGTGTGACCTTACATGACAGCATTTTAAAAAGATTACGGATTTATATTTCTGCCACCCCAAAGCATGGCCCTGCCCTGCTCTAAGTGATGCAGGTTTGCCCCGGCTTTTCCCTTCCTTGCAGGGCACTGTGTTGGCACTCACGGAAAAGAACTTCGAGGACACCATTGCAGAAGGAATAACCTTCGTTAAGTTTTATGCTCCGTGGTAAGTGTCTGTTTAATTAGAAACTACTCCACCCCAGTGTGCTCGAGTCCATCACCATCTCCCCCTCATCGGCCTGCACTCTAGTCTTGGTGTTGGGCAGATGCTACGTTTACACGTGGGTTCTGTCGTAGGAAATAAGAAAAGGGGGTTGTTTGTGCCTCTGTTTCACTCGGTTGAGGTTTGGTTTGGTGGTATTCATAAACAGTTATTTATGGAGAATGAGTCAGTGTATTTTAAAGTCCAGTGTGTTTGGGGAAAACATGAACATGGAGAGTTAGGATGGCCATATAAAACTTGAATTTTGTGGTATCTGTCATTTCCCAAGTAGACTGATTTTTTTTGGTTAACTAACCACGAACATCATGATGTAGCTTTGCTTCTTAGTCTCTTGGACCTTGTCGAGAAGCTGAGCAGAGGTCTGGTGGGGCCGTTCCGTGCATTCCCCAGTTACCAGAACCTTCGGGCCTGTGGTTCTCAGGGACCAGAGCGTACAGAGGGAGGACACCCAGTTTGTGACCAGGGCTACCTGAAGTCGATGGCGGGTGCCGAGACTTACACGGCTGTCACTCTGCATGCCCTTTCTTTCCTTTGAAGCTCAGTTTTCTCAGCAGTCAAATGGGAAGAATGCCTTGTCTTCACAAACAATCCACTTACAAGAGCAGAGGCTCAAGGAGAGTGTGAGGTTCTGTTTCTAAGCAGACACAAGTAAGCTCCTCTACAGCTGGTGCCACTCAGTGTTCAGGAGAAACCACAGTGGCAGAGACAAGTCAGTGAGCACCTAACTCCCACGCTTTGTCAGTGTTTATCCTTAAAGGATAGAAACAGGTGGATGCCTGGGGGGCTCATTCAATTAATCGGCTGCCTTCAGCTCAGGTCATGATCGCAGGGTCCCGGGATCGAGCCCTGCATCGGGCTCTCTGCTCACAAGGAGCCTGCTTCTCCCTCTGCCTCCGCGTGCTCTCTTATCTCGCTGCCAAATAAATCAATAAAATCTTAAAAAAAAGGCGGGGGTTGCAGTCAATTAAGCATCTGACTTTTGCTTTCAACTCAGGTCATGATCTCAGGGTTGTGAGATCAAGTCCCATGCTGGGCTCTGTACACAGCAGGGATCTGCTTGGGATGCTCGCCCTGTCTCTGCCCCTCCCCCTGCTTGCTCTCTTTCTAAAGTAAATCTTTAAAGAAAAATAGGAACACTACTCAGTGATGTTTTAAAATCTATTATTTTCTATTTTTTAATAAAACCCTGACGCTATATGGATCAAGTAGTGGGTAGGAGGACGGGTGCTCAGGGAAGCTTTTACGTTGTCTTAAAATTTCAAGACCGTAGCGATCAATTCTAAAATGAAGCATTTTTTAAAAAATGCGTGGAGTTGGTTTTGCATCCTGTCCATCACCTTGTGCTCATGTTGTGTCTGATTCATTTGTAGGCCAGTTAGCTCTGGTCACCACTTCCTGGACAGGGTCTCAGAATCTCAACTTGTTTCCAGACCAGTTTGCTTCTACTAGGTTATCCAAAAGTCTACTTCGGACTGACTTTGAATTCCTTGTTTGGGACAGAGAAGGAGAAAACATCAGTGCACCCAGTGGGAGAATGTGATGTTTTATAAATTCCTGTGCCATTGGCGACCGCCTCCCACAGAGACAGGGCTGGGCTTGGCAGTGACTCTGGGTGAGGGAGCGGGACCCAGGACTCCACTGTGCCGGCATTGTTCCCTTCCCAGGTGTGGGCACTGTAAGAATCTGGCCCCGACGTGGGAGGAGCTGTCCAGGAAGGAATTCCCTGGTCTGGCAGAGGTCAAGATCGCCGAGGTGGACTGCACTGCCGAGCGGAACATTTGCAGCAAGCACTCGGTGGGTACATGTGGCTGGAAGGCCTCCCCGGGGGCTGAGCGGGGCGGGGGGGGGGGCACCCACAGGGAGCGGTCCTCTGGGCCCCACCCAGCGACCATCACTGCCCCCGGCTTCTCCAGTGTTCCTCCTGTCCTCTTGAAGCTCTTGCTTTGTTCTCATCTTGAAGAGCAAAAGTGATGCTCTGTCGAAGGAGAGGCTTTCCCTTCCCATTAGCCGTCCGCCGCTCACTGGGGATTTGAGGTCTTGCCGTCCGCACGGAAGCCTGGGCAGTAATGAGCGTCCGGGCTTGGGGACAGGGTGCCACCTCCACGGCCTCTCTGGCTGGCCCAGCAGTCCGCCGACCTCAGCCTTCGTCTCAAGCCCCCGAGTGGCTTATTTTTCAGACGTAAGCCTGTGTTCTAGAATCCCTGGTCGAATAAGGGAAACGGTTGAACTTCCTCCTGAAAGGGCCGTCCCAGCAAGCGAGCCTGTGCTTGGGTCTTTCTGTTTAACTTCTGCTGCCTCCGGAGCTGATAGCACAATCTGAGCACCCAAAAGATTGCAATTTACGTTTTTACTTTTGCATTGTTTTCTGAAATCCCTGTGAGGCTCTGGCGCTTCTTACCTCATTCACTTGAGAATAGACTTAGGGGCGCCTGGGTGCTCAATGGGTCGAGCATCTGACTCTGGATTGCAGCTCAGGGCCTGATCTCAGGATCGAGCCCCACCTTGGGCTCCACATTCAGCATGGAGTCTGCTTGCAAGTGCATGTTCTCTTAATAAATAAAATATTTAGGAAAAAAAAAAAAAGAGGCTAGATGTAGCATGGACATTTACTTCTCACTAGAAGCTGCCCTTTTTCGGGTTCCTTAACGTCTCAGAAAAGAAGTTCATTGTTGCTGTTGCACTGGAAAATGCGTGTTCTCAAGGCTGTTGCTGCCAAGCAGTGCGGCCCACGGAGTGCCTGGGTGGCACCACCATTTCTTGTCAGAAATGCAGTCTTAGGCCCCGGCTGGACCTGCTGCATCAGAACGTGCCTGTTCACCGGGGCCCCAGGTGATGGCCTGTGCAAGAAAGCCCCAGAAGCTCTCCTTTTGGGGCAAGTCCTTCCTTTGACACTGATCTCGAATGTGCTTTTGGATGGGAAAGTGAGGAGCCCCAAGGCTTTGCTTCTTTGTACTTTTCAAATGGTCTGTACCTTTTAAAAATTTAACCATAGACTTTCCTGGTCGCAACTTGAGGAGTTTCTCTGGTTTTACTTAAGAAGCAATTTGTGTATGGCCTGGACCACTGGTCTTCATACTTCTGTTTTTTTGGTTTTTTTTTTTGAAGGTACGAGGCTATCCCACACTGTTGCTTTTCCGCGGAGGGCAGAAGGTCAGCGAGCACAACGGAGGCAGAGACCTTGACTCGCTGCAGCACTTTGTCCTCCGGCAGGCCAGGGACGAGCTGTAGCACCCGCTCTCCAGTTGCCCGGCCTTGCACACCCCGGCTGCTGGAGCCGAGTCATGCAGGTGTTGTGGACTCTCACGTGGTGGTTTTTCAGAGAGCTGAATGTACTAAACTTGCGGTATCTTCTTTGTGTGTGTGTTTTTTAAGCCAACACACTCTACAGATTCTCTAAGTTTCTCTAAGTAAACACATAAGTCACGATCCCTTCACTAAATATTTTCCTTGGCGGTCAGTCACCCCCTCTTCCCTTCTTTTGATGAATCTAAATGGTTTCCTTTGAGACTAAAAACAGAGTTAAGGAAAATCAAATTGCTGAGCTGTTTTTGGCTCGTGAGTGATTCTGGTGAACGTATCACCTAAAGCATTGTTTGGGACTGCCCATGAGTCCTGGAAAGGTGACCGTAGTGATACTCCTCTGATCTGAAGGTCAAAACTGACTTCTTCATAATGGGGTTGGTTGGCCAGTAGCTTGGAGCAGATCTAAAAACAGAAGAAACCCCACACCTCTGGAAGATACCTCCACATCCACCCCTGGCCTTGCTGTTTCTGTCAGTGCTCCTCTCCTCGTGAGAGGTCAGCCATCCTGAAAGCAATGGTACTTCTGACACGTGCCTGAGTAAGAGAATGCTGGTGCCATAATCTTGTGTGTGTGTGTGTCCATGCTTCTGTCTGTTACCCCTTGCGAGACTTCTTTAGTTAGGGCATCACAAAGATTTGACATCTCCCGCAGAAAATGTGGGCATGAAAAGTTCCACAAGGCTTGTCCTGACTATTCTGTTAACTCCTACAACAGTTCTGGTGGTTGTATCCCTGGGGCCAGAGGGCTGAGGTGAGCCTTCCCAGGCCCGGGTTTTGGGACCAGGGAGACCCACCAGCTGGAAGCAGCTTCCAAGTTAGTGTAGGGGCTTACTGTGCTCTGTCTGCCTCGGAAGAGGTCAGCTCTGTGTGTGTCACTTGTGGGACTCAGGTGGCCTCAAGGCCAAAGACTGAGGTAGGCAGGGCTGGGTCAGGGCTGACCCGGGCTATGGTACTGTCCACGCGGGCACGCTCGTAAGCCATGCCGTCCTGGTTGTTGAGCACTTTTACTGTCACACTTGAAAATAAGCACCCGTCAGACTAGGCTCCCTTAAGATATGTACCTGAATGTTCCTTGCCATCAGGTTACTTCTCGTCATAATCCCTCTGTCTCCAACACTCTTCGCCCCACTACCCATGCTCAGGGTGGGCGCGGTCTGTGGACACGCGGTCACTGGTGGTGGGAATCTGAGAAACAAGACCACTTCTGCTGTCTGCGGCAGAAGACAACAGAGCAGGATCTCGGCCAGCCTCTGCCTTAAAGGAAATCTTTATTAATTATGTATGGTTCACAGATGTTCTTTTAAAAACCCCAACTTTCTAGAGAAGCACAATCCTCATGAGTGGCTTCAGCTTTGCATCATGAGTCTTGTATTAAAAGAAAATCCAAGTGGTACAATTTGTTTACACTATGATACTTTCTAAATAAACTCTTTTTTTTAAAAAAAAAAAAGTCTGGTCTTTCCTTAAATGTTACAGCAAAACAGATATAAAATAGACAATAAATTATACTTTATATTTACAAAAAAGCTGTAAGTGCAAACAGTTTTAGATCATAAATGTATTATTTAATCAGTTTAGTATGAAATTGGCTTCCTAGTACATGATTGTGAAAAAGACACTTCAAAAATACTCTACGATTTCATCTGAGTCTTCCTTTCTACAAGAGAAAACTGGGATTCGGGTTCCTAACGGCATGCCCATCCAGACCCTCTCCTGGTGGCCCGGGGCATGGCGGGGGAGGGTCCTTCCCCATTTTGTTTCCTTTGTTGGGTCTAACCCTGCCACCTGCATGCTGTCGAGGAAAAGGTAAAGAACCACTTGACTGAAATAGGTGAATTATTAGAGGTGACGTTCCTGGAGTTCATGTGCTTTTCCAAGAGCTATCCCGCGAGAGAAGGGGCGCAGCACTGGTTGCCTGCAGCACCCGGCTGACCTGCCCCCTGCGGCCTCACCCCAACACCCACTCGCTCTACTGTGGGCGCTAGCAAGGAGAACAGCTGATGGGGGGGGGGGTGCGGTGTGGAAAGGACATGGTTGGTTTGACCAAAGTAAGTGTATTTTCCCATCGACAGAACTCCAGTGCAAACACTGAGGGCTGGGGCAGAGAGAAAAGGCACTTCACACAGCCCCGGGGATGGCCCGGGCTGCTGACCCTGCGTGAGACTGCCCCGCGGAGGCCGGCTGTGAAGAGGGGCGCTCCCCCCAATTCCAGTTATCTATCCAGACCTACCTCTGACGCTACACAGCGGGCCGATAACTTTAGCCAAGAATACTCCTTTAAGATGATTTTCCCTATTGACTCACTAACACCACAAATAGCTTGATCTAAAGCTAAAACTAATTCTGGTGGGCTCTTCTGTTTTTTTGGCCGGGGGGGGGGGGGAAACCCTTCCATATTATGTTTCTAAAAAGTTCCCAGACTTCATACTAAGACATCCAAACCCCGCTTCCTGCAGACCAGCATCTACCCACGTTATGTACTGCGTGAGCCAATTCTCCACAAGGCCCTTGAAAATCTTGGGCACTAAGGCACCGGCCAGCCTGGGGCAGCTTCAAAGCCTTGCCTCCCCCTTCGCCGTGCTCCTGCATGTTTTTCTTTTTTTAAGGCAGCTGTCACCTGGGAACCCAAGTCAGTCTCTGTGTCCCCAGCCGCTGGTTTGGAGTCAGTGGCACCCACAAGCTCTGACAACCATATTCCTGTATTTTTTCAAGATGACATTGGAGTTGTCGTCAAAGTACAGAACCGAGATGGCGTTCAGCTTGGTTGGCGCGCAGCATGGTTTGGGGACATAGTCGGGATTCATAAGGTGAACCTGTGGCGAGACAGAAGGGGAAAGGCACCGTCAGAAGCCATGCCTGGTCTCGGCTTGCTGCTGCCTCTAACATGAGAGGGGTCCCTGGGCACTCACCAGCGTCTGCACAATCGCGTGGTTCGTCGCGTTCATGTGCGCGTTGAGCGGGAAGGAGCATTCTCCGTCACAGTAGTTGGCGGCGTAGCCCTTGGGTGCGATGATCCAGTCCTTAGGTGAAAGCAAAAGGATACCACATGTGATCAGCACACATTCCTTAGGTCACCCGTGCTCTCAGGAACCCGGTAGAAGGTCCTCCTCACATAGGACAGTTGGACAGACAGACCCGGGGAGGCCAAGTGCACGTTCCAGTGGCAAAAGCTAGCATGTGAGCCTAGTTCATCTGGCTCCAGAGCGCTCTCCCCCTTCCCAGGCCCACAAAGCCTGTGGCTGCTACCCACCAGCTAGGCCTGGAAGCACACCCAAAAGAGCCTCGAGTACGCCCTGTCATCATAGCGCCATCTGCATACAGAAACTCGATTTCCTATTACTTGTCACCTAGCATTCGCTTCTTATGAACTCGTGGAGGCTCTCAGGCGTGGGCTAACCATTTGTGCTCTTCTAGATGATTCGGGTGAGTCCATTGATAGCCATTGGATAACTGTTAGATCAGTTTTTCCAACCCTTTCTCAAAACACAAACGCCAAAGCGCCTCATGGATTTTGGAAGAATGGGGGCAGAGCACTGGGAACTGTGGGACTGATGTGGAGGTACACGGAACTTGGGAACCTGGCTCCCTGGAAAGGTGTCGGGGTGTGGGGGTTTACACAAGTAGGCTGACCCTTCCTCTGCCCTCCTCCAGAAGCCCAGGCATTCAGAAGAGCTCCCAAGTTCCTTCACGTGGGAATCATCTCAGTCCTAAAGCTCAAGTTCTTCAAGGACAGCCACTGCCATAAAGATGGGAAAGGACCTTAATCCCTTTGTGGTCCAGAGAACTCACCTGCCATCCCAGGTCTTGGAAGCTCACATAAAGCTCATGCTTCCTGCAGGCCGTTTTCAACTCACTGCTGTTGTACTCTGTCAGAGGAGATAAGATGCACCCATTAACTCATTCATTCTTTCATTTAAATACGGGTGTGGGAAGCTTTGCCCTGGGCCAGGCACTGTAGGAGGCCAATGAGGGCCGTGAACAAGACCTTGGAGCAACACAAACAGGGGCCCCAAACAGCTCCATCAGGTTCCCTGTGGCTCCCAGATTCTCACTCATGCCCTCTTGTTCACTCTGGGGTGAGTGCTGGGCAGACTGGCACACAAGGTCATTATCAACTTCAAAGGACTCTTGACCAATAGATGGGCAGTGTGAGCCCCTGCTGAATGCAGGGCCTGTGGAGAGGGCACAGCAAGAGGTCCTACAACACCCCTTGGGCCCTTACTTGGAAGACACTGTATTCACAGTACAGGACAACCACACCAGGCAGGATTCCCTATAATTCACACAGGGCGGGGGTTGTGAGGATAGTTGGGTCAGAAAAGCATCCCGAAGGAAGGGTAACAGAGGGCGCCTAACCAAGAGGGAGTCAGAGACAGAGGGAGACAGGGCAGCAGGGGTTGCTCTCTCTCTGGCATCGGTCTCCAGGCTCACTTCCAGGGTTGAGCCCTCTGACCTGCACCAAAGCAGACTCCTAGGCCAGTGGTGTCCTATGAGAGACTGTTCTAGCACGTATGATGCAGGTGCTGCTAAGCTGCCCTGGCCTAGAGGACGGGACGGCCCACGTTCACTGAGGCCAGCTGGAGCAGCTCTTCTGTGAGGTGTCCTCCGCTAAGCACCATGGGAAATAGGAAAATAAGTGACGTGAGGCTTGCATCCTCCAAGAAATTGGAGAGACGAAGGGCTGGTGTGGACACACATGGACACAACTAACTCATATAGACAACAGTGTGGGCGCCGTGGGCAAGTGTTATGGAGAAGTCCCACTGGGAGTCCAGGGAAGGTTCAGTTAAGGGTGGAAGCCAGAGGAGAAGTGAATGGTTCTGGTGGAAGGAACTTAAGGATATGTGCAGAAGAGCCAATCAGAGGAGGTAAAGCTGTGGAAATGAATGGCCTAGAACACCAACTAAAATGATGATGTAAGCCTGCAAAGAAAGGGTTTGAGCCAGAGAGAGACATGTTCAGAACCATGATTCCCAAGGATCAACTGGTAGTGATGTTTCAGAGATGAAAAGGAAGCTTCCAGAGAAAGGTTCTTAATCTGCAATGGACTTTGATAGATAGAAGAGCCTGAGGTCACATGCATGCCTCCTCTGCCCTTCTTAATCATAGGAGCCAACAAACTACCTAATTGTTTAAAGCCTATTGGCACTAGGTTTCCTGTTACTTGTACCCCTGGGCCTCTTGGCACTGAAATAATATAAGACACGAAGATCTCATGAGTGAGGCAAGAGACAAACAGTACTGACTCAGCTTGGTCACCTGCCCCGGGAGGAGAGACAGGTTACCTTTCTGAGGTGGCTTGATCATCCCAAATTTATTCATTCTCCCTTCTTGCCTCCTTCAGCTTGCAGAACAACCCAAGCTATCATTCCAAGTACCCAGAAGACATGATTGCCAAGCCACACTGGAGAGAAATTTTCACAATGGAGGGCACCAAAGACTCTCAGTAAAACACTAACACAAAAACCACCCGTGAAGCACCACCCCACAAAGCAAGACGAAAACCTCCTGCTGAAAATAATCCCCCAAGAAAACATCAAGCACACAAAGCAACTATCCCAAAAGTTAGAGTATAAGAAAAAACACAGGGACCACAGGCAAGAGTAGTCTCCCAAGTGGGATTACGAAAAAGAATACGTAAAATAATGGAAGAGATAAAATAGGAAACAGAAACCCTACAACAAGGACATATGGAGGGGGAAAAAAAAAAACATGATAAAAGAACAGGTGGACATGAAAGGGAATGAAATGGAACTTTATAAAGTTCTACTGAAGGTAAAAATTGATGGATGGGTTAAACATCAGATTAGATATAAATGAGGAGAGGATTAAAGAGCGGAACAACGAATTTGAAGAAACGTCCCCAACTAAAGCTCAGAGTGCAGAGGCTCAAGGGCACAACCCCCTCAGAATGAAAAGGGCAGTGAATTTCTGAAGAGAATATTGGGGGAGTAACAACTGAACATTGGGATGTGTGGGAATTTTCTAGAAGAAGAGCAAACATCTTTATATTGGAAAGGCACACTGAATCCTAAGCAGAATAAATAAATCCCGATCCAGCCACACATGGTGAAAATGTAGTACATTAAATGCGGAGGAATTCTTTTTTTTTTTTTTAAAGATTTTATTTATATATTTGACAGACAGAAATCACAAGTAGGCAGAGAAGCAGGCAGAGAGAGGAGGAAGCAGGCTCCCTGCTGAGCAGAGAGCCCAATATGGGGCTCGATCCCAGGACCGTGGGATCATGACCTGAGCCGAAGGTAGAGGCTTTAACCCACTGAGCCACCCACGCGCCCCAGATGCAGAGGAATTCTTAAACACTATCAGAAGATAAGAAAATTTGCCACAAAGGAACACAAGGCAGATGGGCAGTAAACTTCTTTGCAACAAAAATCTATAACATATGATGTTTAATACCATAAGAATGATGCCATCAACCCAAAATTCCATACCCGGCTATGGTGGATATGTTTTTGTGTGGGCTACCCAGCTTCCAAGAACACCTCTCACGTGGAGAAATTCCTAGACAGGTGGGAATCGAGGCCCCATCTCCCATCAGAGGGCTCTTGCCTTTGTCCTCTGGCCACTGAGTATGGGCTCTTGACTTGATTAAAGCCGTGTAGATGCCCCCACCTTTGAGGGAGTGACCCCAAGGGGAAAGCGAGAATGGGTGGCATGGTGGCAAGTGTCCCGGGTGATGGCATCCAAACCACATTTTCCTTGTGACCAGGTCGGAGCTGGATCACTCGATTCCCTGTTTGGTTCTCCAGTCTTCTTGTTGGTTGGATGGGTTCCTGATATGCTAATTTTTCATTTTAATTCAAGTCTGCTTCTCTTCTACATAGGGTCTTCACTGGGTTGGTCACTGGAGGATAGGGAGTGCAGAGCACAAGGGCGGGAGAGAGGTCACTATCTACAGGCTTGGTGGGCCCGTCTCTCTGATAAGGTGTCTTCTGAGCAGAGACCTGCAGGGATGTTGGGAGCAGGGCAGAAGGCTCTTAGGCGAAGAATATCTGCATGTGGGAACGGTCAGTGCAAAGGCCCGAGTTGGCCTGTTGTAGAACAGTCTGGAAGGCTGCTCCTTGTTCATTAAAAAGCCCTATCTTCTGTCTACCCGCTGCGCACATGGCTAGTGGACGTTTCCCGTCACAGTTCCGTGTGGCTCAGTCCTGCCCACACCCGTGGGGAGAAGGGAGGCAGGAGCTCCCATCCTGGCCCTTCTGACCTCCCTGAAGCCCTCCCTCCTGGCACCTCTTCTTCTCCAGCCAGCTGCAAGTCTGAAGACTCCGTGGCCCTGGTTCCTTGCACTCTTGAAGTTGTCCTGGGTTAGATGATCTGTGATCCTGTCTGGAATTTTCCCTGCCTGACAGTTGGCTTGGGTCTCCACAAAGTAAACATCTCCCCAAATGCCTTCTGTGTGCTGGGGGCCGTGATTGGAATCGTTAGCCATGTGAAAGGCAGGAGCTTCTGGGATACTTTTCCTTCCCAGGTCGGAGGACAGGAACAGTGGGATATAATAAGGAATATTATATCCTGGCAGAGCTAGAAAAACCATGCTATTGCCTGACACTTCCAAATCTCGGTTCCCTCCATAGGTTCAGAAAGGGGGCAGCCACCAGAAGACCAACCAAGATGGCCCCGAGAAGTACACAGCTTTTACCTGCACCGACGGTTCTGTCTGTGAGCCTCCTGCAAACTGGACTCTCTCAACACTCAACAGAGAGAACTTTCTCTGCAAGAATAGCTATTTCTTTTGGAGCTAGACACTGGCGTTTTTGTTGTTAATTAGAGATTGGGGCCAGAGAGAAGAGAGGGAGGGATTCAACTCTCCTGTGTTTCCTCCTACACTTTCAAGCCGCACTTAGGTTTCCTCCGGAGTCCACGTTACGTGTGGCACAGAGCGTGTAAATATTTGTGAAGGTCAGTGCTTCTGAAAATACCTGTGTGTGCCCCTCAGGGGCCAGTGTCCTGGGCGCAACAGTGGAATGCCACTGCCCTGCACGGTTTTGTTTGTGCTTGTTTTAAGGACTGACAGATTGCAGAAAAACATTCTCCCACCCCGGCTCCTTGATACTTGTTTGGATGAATGGTCTGGTAGAGCCAGTGACAGGAAGACATCCGCTTCAGTGGGCTAAAGGAAGGCAACATGGCTTTGTCCACATGGGTTCACCAGTCGAGAGGAAGGTAGAAAAGAGAAGCCATGTTGCTGGACAGAAGGAACCAAGCAACCAGCCAGCCAGAGCAATAGGCTGGAGGCTGACACCAATAGCCTCAAGGGCAACGGTCCTCCGTCTGACTCACAGGTGGCCCCGGGCCCCGCCCCCCCCAGGAGACTCACTAGGGAGTGGGAGCCCCCGTCAGACCCTCAGGCCAGAGTCCCTGGAAACAAGTTCCCTGGTCTGGTCTGGGACCCGAGACATGTTTTTCAAGGAATCTGACTTTTTCCAAGTTGAACGCAGAAATTACAGTCTGGCTTGCACTCATTCCATGGGATTCTTTGGCCAAGAGCAGGGGGCAGGACAAGAGGGACTCGGGCCCAGCCCGACCAGGCCCCAGGTGGCCGTCCTGAGTACTCGGACAAGCATGGCCCCACTGCAGACGGGCTGGGGCACAAAAAAATATGGTTACCTGGTGGCAAAATTGAACAATCATAAAAGGCCCCGGGATTCATTTCTCCCACAACCAGATACAGGCGGCTCCCTAGTCTACTTTCAAACAGGAGAGATACATTTTCCCTTACCATAGATTCTCAGGCTTTGGAAGTGTCAGAAGCCCCACGCTGGGGGAAAGGGAGCCCCTTTAAAGCCCCAAGACAGCCTTGCCCGTCTTTCCCCTAAGTGAAGAGCCCTTGCCAAAACCCTCCAGGCTCTGTCCTTAGAGAGGCGTGGACAGGCAGAGGTGAGGACCAGGAGTAGAGCAGGGGCAGGGAGAGGCAGGGCGGGGTGGGGCGTGAGGTGGGGGGACACAGGCTTCAGCGCACGGTGTGTTCTTCTAACACTTTGCCAAGGGAAGTCAGCATCTCACCCAGGCCTTCTGGACCACTAAACCAGTAGTACGGAGAGTATCACATCCATTCCCACTGGCCAGACTAGCGGCCAGTGCCACCCTGTCCGCCCTGGCCGCTGACTCTTGCACGGGGTGGTGCCTCCACCCTCCGCCTGGGGCGTGGCCCCGGCTCTGCCCACGCCTGGGGGGCGGAGCTCTCCCGGGGCCCCACCGCCAGGTCCTTACCTGCTGTCTCATCCGGGCCACGTCGGGAACAGCTCACGGATGTGGGGAACCAACAGGGAATGAGCTGTGTGGAGGCAGGCTCACCTGGCGTCCCGTGGTTGGATCACCTGTCCGCGCACTTCTGACACTACCTCATTCCCGCATCCGAGAGGCCCGCTGGGAGGGAATGGGGGTGGGTGGGCGGCTGGAGGCCGGTGGTGCCGCGGGGCCCACCAAACACAGCTCTTCACTCACCCACTGGCCGGGGCTTAGCCCCTTCTTCCGGCCCATGGAGGCCCCCGCTTCCCCGTCAGGGTCTGTCTCACCTCCTCGCTGCCCCCACCCTGTAGCCCGGCTGCAGCCTTGTGTACCGCACATCTGATCTGTCCCCAGCAGGAGGGGCACATCCCATCCGGCATTCTTGGCACCCGCCCTCCCGAAATGCTGTGCACGCGGTGGAGCGCGAAGGAGCTGTAGGCTAGGAGGGCTCGCCGGAGGCTGGCTGGCTTCTGCAGAATGGCTCCCAGGAATGAAATACACAGTCTCAGGAAAATGAGTATGGCTCAAGGGCCACCATCGAGGGGAGGAGGGCAGAGAAAGGACAAAGTCGGGGCGCCTGGGTGGCTCAGTTGGTTGGACGACTGCCTTCGGCTCAGGTCATGATCCTGGGTTCCCGGGATCGAATCCCACATCAGGCTCCCAGCTCCATGGAGAGTCTGCTTCTCCCTCTGACCTTCTCCTTGCTCATGTTCTCTCTCACTGTCTCTCTCAAATAAATAAATAAAATATTTAAAAAAAAAAAAAGAAAGGACAAAGTCAAGGCAAGCACAAGAAACCAGGTGAGAGCGAGGAAGGATGGAGGGAGCAGGCTGGTGGCGACCTTGCCAGCCCCAGGTTTTCTGCAGAAGGGCAGGGCCTTCCTGAGCCCTGGCCATAGTCTTCCCAGAGCAAACTTGTTTTCTAGAGAAAACAATTCACTACTCTGATTTCCCTTCTCTCCTAGAATGATGGGGCCAAGTACAACACCCAGCTGTTAAAAGGGCACCTTCGTCTTCACTGATCGCTCTGTCTTTCCCAGCCTTCTCAGCCCGTCTCATCTCTCCCCATCAACCCACCGAGTCAACGTGGCCATCGAGCCTATGCTGGAGAATGCCCGGCTCCTCGCGCCCCGGACACTGTGGAACCACAGGAAGGTTTTGAGTTCTGGTGTCAGGAATCTCATCAAATGTTGGGGGCCGGGGAGCTGGATTTTTCAGGATCTAGATTTTGTTTGCAACCTGTATGGCTGGACTGAGAGGCAACAGGGAGGCCCTGTTCTTTTGTAGGGCCGGGATTTCAAGATCTCCTGCTTTGTGCTAGGTTGGGTGGACTTTGGCCTCTTCTCAGCCTTTATCTTAATTATCAAAGAATACAGAGATTTGGAGCCCCTAGGTGGCTCCGTGAGTTAAAGCCTCTGCCTTCGGCTCAGGTCATGATCTCAGGGTCCTGGGATCAAGCCCCGCATCGGGAATCTCTGCTCAGCAGGGAGCTTGCTTCCCCCTCTCTCTGCCTGCCTCTCTGCCTGCTCGTGATCTCTGTCAAATAAATAAATAAAATCTTAAAAAAAAAAGAATACAGAGATTAAGTATCTTGAAAACAGACAGAGGCTTCTCTCAAAGACGGATCACCAAGACTCCCCATACTTTAAGTACCTCAGCTCTCCCTGTTCCCTCCTAGACTGAGTCTCCTGCCCCCAGCACCCTCTCGGGAGTTGGTGGTTGTTGGTGAATTATTCAGGCCTCTTACAGCTCCTGTTTACGCCTGTTACTGCCTTTCAGCGTTATTGGCTATTAGTCCATTCATAAGGGGTAAACCAAGGGATGGGGTAGAGGGAACCTATGACTCCTTGATAACTTTAATACCAAAGGAGCTTAATGGCAAATGAGAGTCGAGTATTATAAATACGGAGCTTGAAATGATTCTAACTGTTGGATCACGAATGCCATGACTGTCCACCACAGCTGTGGGGAATTAAGATTTGCTTTCATTTAGAAAGCCCTGAACAAACCTCTACCTCTTGACCAAGACATCTGGAAGCCAAGCTGCAGGCCCTAAAATTTTAATTTAAGATGAAAAATGACAAATGACAACTCCCAATTCCTTTGAAGAACGATAAACAGCTAACTCAATACCCGGACCCAGATCCATTCTTCTCAAGCTCTGGATTTCCCCAGAGGGTCAGCCCCCTCAGTCTTGGCCTGCCAACCCATGGACGCACATGCTGCCCTCATGGGGACACCTGTCAGCAGCTACAAGGCCAAATAAAAATTGATCTGTCAGAAGGAGTCTCCCAGCCTACTGACTGGAGTTCCCTGAGACCTACAGCAAGATTTCACAGTCATCATAAAGTTCCCAAACCACTGTTTGGCAAACGCTGAGGTCTGGTTGCCTTTCTTTGGCTAGAAGCATATTCAATGGTCCTGATCGCGAAGTTCAAGAGAGAGAAGAGCTGAGCCATCAACAAGGTCAAGAGCTTATCTAAATGTACCAGAGCCACACTGTCCCCACTAGGATCCTTAAAGACACATGTCTGGGTGGGTTGGAAAGAGGCAGACGGAGCAAGGACTCTGCAGTGCTAACACACAGCATCGGCAGCCACAAAGGACTCCTTCCAAAGGACAGGAAGGGTCACGAGGACTCGCTGGTTTGCAGATGGTTGGCAGAGGTGCGCGGTGGCCACAAAAACATCAAGGATGAAAGAGGCCAGAAGGACGTCTAGCTTTACAGGAATTGTTAAAAGTGGCAGAAAAGCTCCCAAACTGTCATCTGCCAAAACAAAGAGCAGTTCCAAGTCACAGTGCTGGCAGCCGGCGGGTTGACCTGACAGAGAACCCCAGACTCACCAATGGACTTGACGTGGCGTTAATGCCTCCCTCCGCAGCCAGGTCTTGGAAAGATCCTGGGAAATCAGCTCGATTGGTAGCTCGACAGCCACCCCCACCCCCCAAACAGAACCATCCCTCAAGACCATTTGCACACAGCCGTGGTGAAGAACCAGGTGTCATAGGCCCCCCCGAAGATGAAGCAACAGACCCCGAGAGAAAGCTCCTCTCGAAGAGGGTGAACAGAAGTAACCAGAAAGACCAGCACGTGAGAGCTAACAGACCCAAGGGCAGTTGGCTGGTAGAAGTGGAGGCTGAGAAAGAACCTGCCGGATACACTGGAATCCCTACCAGGGCTATGCAGCCCACAGCCTGGACCATGACTTCTAAAACATGTGCAAAAGCGATAAACAATACTGTCCAGATGACATCTGAGCCCACTGAGAAGGGCGACGCAGCCAACATCCATCATTTGCTGGGAGCAGACAGCTGCGGAGAAGCGAGGGCCAGTGAAAACCGTCCAGGGCGCCTTCGATCCAAACCCACACTTTGGTGCATGTGTTTGCGAAGTCCAGCTTGAAGGCCAAGTACAGATGTGAGAGCAGATTCTGGTGGGTGGTGGGGAAGGCGGAGGGATGCAGGCTCTTGGCCTCTCCCTTGTGGTGGACTTGCCCGCCGGCCCAGGCATCTGCAGCTTGGTTCCAAAAATAGCCCCGTATTTCGCTGCCATGTTTCACCCTGATGACAGGCAACTTGATGGATTATGTTCCCTTCTTTGCCCAGATGCAGGATGGTCTCTGATGGGCTTCCGGTGGCCATGATTTTGACAGAGAAATATTAATTCCCTGGAAACACTGTGGAAGAAGGGGGGCAGCAGAGGCCCAGGAATCTCCTCTTTCCAGAAGATCGACAAAGGAAAAGTCCTGCCTGGAGTCACACCAGAGACGACAACGTTTTGTTTTGAACGTATCTACCCGGTCCGTGGAGGCCTGGCAACATTCGGTCCCATGGTGACCTGGAAAGAAGGCACAAACGGGACGACCCATCTCTCTGGGGAGCCAGGCTTCTCTCTGGAATTTTCTTCTCCAGGAGCAACCTTTTCCGTTGTCTGTCTGCTCCCATTAATGGCAAGGATAAGTAAGGTAGAAAATACCAAATATAGAAAGTAGCTCTTCAGTGGGCCTACCCTGACCAATTTCTCTGGCCTGAGAGAGGGTCTCTGAAGCCATAAGAGTGAGGAGGACCCTTCCTGGTAAATACTCTCTCAGTCGTGGCATAGGTGGTGGTAGGGGGTGTTTCTGGGCCTTTGCACAGGTGAGGTGAGAGGTAGCTGTCATGAACTCTTCTGTCCTAGCACCACCGGAAGAAGCAAAGCATATTTGCAAATACTGGGTTGGGAGGTGGAGGTGGGACACTTGCCTCTCATTACACACGTGATCAACTTTAATGCTCATGTTTAATCGAGACTTATCAAACTGGGGGAAAAAAATGTGGAAAGGGACTCAGAAGAGAACAATTGGATGACACGGGTAAAAATCAAAATCAGAGACATGTTTTCCCAATTACAAGATCTGGTGTGTGTACTTGGGGGAAGGGGTGATGAATAAATCAAGTGAAATTTCAATTTTAAAAAAGCAACCCACATTTTAAGAGCTGCCTTCATGTCTGGGGCCCCAGCACCAAAGTGACCACAGTGCATTAATGAATTGAAGCCTACCGCCAGCCGTCCCCGTCATCACGCCCTGAAGGAAAACACGGAGCAAACTTCCTCTGAAGAGAATAAAGGAAAGCAATCACTTCTTCTTCTTCTTTTTTTTTATTTTTATTTTTATTTTTTTAAAGCCCAACTGTTTCTAGTGGTAAATACAGGAACACCCACGCTGTGCCATGCGTGCTTCCAAGAAACACCAGGATGACAAAAGCAGCAAAATGTCACCTCACGCTGGGTGGCAGGTCCTCGAGCCCCCCAGCTGAGAGCCTCGTAAGAGAAATGACTTATGAAGTCAGAACCTAAAATGGAGATGCTTCTTCGCAGCGAGAGGTTGAGTGCCCGGGGAGATGGTCTTTCGGAGAATGCCACCAGCAAGGGAAAACAGAAGACACGGCGAGATTCCTGACACCACGTGAGCTCATGGATCTAGCCAGGCCTAAAGCTAGCCCCCTTGACCTCCTAGTTCACGAACCAACGACATCCCTCAGAGCGGGTTGTTTGAGCGGACCTCCTGTCACTGTCAGCCAAGAGCACTGACCAGTACGAGTCCCTCTTACGCAAGTACACAAAGTGGGTTTGTATGCCACAACCTCCCAGGCATCACACCAACTAGAAGAAAATCTGGGTGTTCTCAGGATCTTTATGTGAATGAAAGAGGAGTTGGAGAAATCCTTATCAAATGGAAGGGTGCTCTTCTGGAAAACCAGACACTCAGGACATCGCTAGCCTGCAGACTCAGTCCCCAGAGAACAAAGGTATCCACTGATGGCCCTAGGAACTCTGCTAGATAATTGGTGGGCACAATGATGCACCTGTGAGCCTTTGTATTTCTGGGCAGAAGCCATTGGGCTGACATCATCAACATGTCCTTGTTCTTACTGAGGCCCATGCATCCCCACCCCCCCAACTCCCCGGGCTTCCTGAGAACATGGGCTCCACCCAAACCTACCGGAAGCGCTGGAGACCCGGGAAACGTCTTGGGACTGGGTGGAGCGATTGCGGCTCTGCTGTCGGCGCCTCCCGGGGGCTGACCTCGTGGTGCGCACGTGGACCTCGCTGACCTTGAAGAAGGCCACCATGAAGGGCTGCTTATCGTAAGGGCCGTCTCTGCCCACCAGGCCTGCCGCTCGAGGGTTGATGGTGAGTCCTTGAATGCAAACCACAACATGGCTGTCTTTATTGCCTGGAAATTCCCTGGCCACCCAACTGCCCGTCACAGAGTAAACATGAGGGAAGAGCCCTACGCATGCTCAGAGCACAATCAAAACACTCCTTCCAAAGTTGCGTGCATCAAAGCAAGGAGGGAACTCCCATGCCTCCCATTCCCAATACATTTTGCTCTACACAACCATTCTTCCTGCTCATGTGCCTCCTAACCAGTGGGAGAACAGACTGAGTGTGCACCGTCTGAGGTCTGGTGTGGGGACCTGGCCTGGCAGCTTTGGTGCTACAGGAGGAGGGGCTGCTGACAGAGTTCTCGTGCAAACTTGCCCCCTACCCAATGGTGAGAATGAAGACAGGGTCTCCCCCTGCCTCTGAAAGCCATCTTCCTATAGTGAACTCTGGAACTCAGATCACCTACTATCTCCAAGTCCTTCCTGCAGGCCTCTGGGAGAGATCTCGCTTCCTAGAAGTAGTTATGAGAGAACAGTAAGCGAGGTCATCCCAGAGCTGTGGTCTCCCCCAGAAACCAGGGTTCTACTGTAACTGTTGCAAATGGAACGGATGAGCACTGTTCACTGGTTCTGGCAAACTTACCATCCCGAGTCACCACGCTCAGCTGAAGCCCCATGTTGTGCTGCGGGGTCACGACCCACAGATTGCTAGTGGCCGTGATGTCAAATTCCAGCCAGCCTTCTTCTGAGGCCCATACCACGCGGGTATCCAACAAAAATAGGTCAGAGTCTCTGAAAGAAAGAAAAGATGGCTTGGTGAGGCACACACCACCCCCTCGGCCCATCCTCTCTGTCCTGCCTTGGCGGTAGAATGAATATGCCGATGTCAGATCGGGTCCACCCAAGAGACACCACATATGGTGCCCGGCTGTGGCTCTGGCTCATGGGACAACCAGGACACATGCATGACTCAGTGTGGAGAGGCATATGTGCTAGGGGGCAGCCCAGACCAGAAATGAGCCTTCTCCCAAGTCTAGGTGGATCCCTCAACTTCGTCAAAGGCCTTGCTATGGCTGTGCCTGCTGAGTCTTGCTGGGGAATAAGGAAAGAGGTCGGGGGGAGGGGGGAACTGGGGGAATTAAGAAAGTCATACTACTGCTTACTTAATGGCAAACAAACTCTAAAAAGGGAGCAGGGCAGGGATCAGGCATGAGAAAAAGGATTAGGAAAATATTAAAATAGGATTCGTGAGCAAAAAAAAAGTTGTGGCTTTATTCATTTTTTTCTTTTTGTAAAATGAGGAGCTGACAACCTTCACATGTTAATTCCTGTGAAATAAAAAAGAGAAACAGGAAGCCACATCGTATTTGTGTGTAATCATCAGATCCTTGCTTTTAATTAAGGCCTTAAAGCGGTCCATGCTGCGTGCGGGCTCCTCTCTCGTGGGGATGGGGTAGCCGTGGGTGGATGTTGAGTGGTTTTAAAGTTCATCCCAGGGACGTGTGGGTGGCTCAGTTGGTTGAACGTCTGCCTTTGGCTCAGGTCATGATTCCAGGTCCTGGGATCGAGCCCCATATTGGACTCCCTGCTCAGCGGGGAGCCTGCTTCGCCCTCTGCCCCTCACCCTACTTGTGCTCTCTCTCAAATAAATAAATAATATCTTTAAAAAAATAAATAAACATGTGCAGGGTTAGCACATGTGGAACTTTAAAACAAAAACAAAAACAAAAAACCTTCATCCCAGCACAGATAGGAGCCGTAGCTGGGGTCTGTAGGCAGACTCAGAATCCATTCCTTCCACTGGGCTTCACAGGGAGTAGTTATATTATATCTTTGTTTTTGGTTCTGTTTTACAGTTTTCAGCTAACGGGACCCTAGGACTCGCAAGAAGATGGAATGCGGGATTCTTCCTGCTCCCGCACATGTGATGATACAGCAGTGTCGGGAGATGGTCCCCTTCGTGTGTTTCAGGAACACTCTGAATCTGAATTGACATCCCAGGGTCACTGACAGGAAATGGCAGGGAATTCCTAGGGCAGGGCAGGGCAGGGCACCATTTGGGCGATGGGAAGATTCAAATCCTCTAGTGCCATCTTTTACAGGAATGAAAGTTTACCAGAACACTGCATTTAAGACGAGCAGTGTGTACTGAAACTGGGTACAGGGCGCCTGGGTGGCTCATCTGGTTAAGCATCAGGTTGTGATCCTGGGGCCCTGGAATCAAGTCCCACATCGGGCTCTCTACTCAATGGAGAGTCTACTTCTCCCTCTGCCTCCCCCTCCCTATCTCTCATGAATAAATGAATACAATCTTTTTAAAAAACCAAAAAAATTGGTTATAAAGCACTTTCATGCACTCTGCTTTCCTTCTAAAAACCTGAAAGTGGGTCGAATATCATGATCCCCATTGTAGGGCTGGGGACTCACGCAGACTTGAGGTTACAGCGGTGTGACTACGGTCAAAAGCTAGTGAGAGAACTAGCTAGCGAAGAGAAGCCTGCAGATTCCGCTTCCCATACCATCACGCTGCCGTGCGAAATTATGAAGAAAGACAACCCGTGGCAAGTGAACACAGTTTATCTCTACCCCATCAACTATCCGTGAGGCCGGTGCCGAAACGTCAGAGTTAAACGTCTCAGATGTCTGGGGGGAAACAATTTTTCCTGTTTACACGGCTTGGAGTTCGAAGGCAGCTCTAGTGTCATCTTTTCCAGGCTTAAAACAGTAGGTACAGCGAAAAGGAGTTTACTCAGCTGCTGACCAGAGCCTGCAGGGATGCCCCACGGAGGCTGGCCATCTTTAAATCGCTCTTGGACGACATGCGTGTGTCATACCACCTGTTGACAAATTACCCCCTACCCCCGGCACCGAGGTAACTGTGAGCAGGGAGGCAGGGGTGTTCGTGGAAAACAGCAAGAGGGGACTGCGAGGCCAAAGCTTTGAAGTGAAGATATAAAAAGACATAAATGCTGTTCTGGAAGTTCGGAGAAGACCCTCATCCAGGAATAACACAGACACTGTGGGAGAAGTGGCCCTGGTCCCGAAGGCAGCACTGGCCCCTCCAAAATGAAAATGCACTGAGAATCCCAAGGAGCCAAGCTGCGCCTGAGTAAAGGGGATCACTTGTCGCTCTTGACAGAGCTTGGGGGATGCACCTGGCGGACGACCCTTAAAGACTTGTCATGAGGATGCAGAAAAATGCAGTGCAACATAGGACTGTGGCAGAGCTCGTACAAAAAGCTAGAACGAGCTTTTATTTGAAAAAGGTAGGGTTTATGAAAAAGGGAATGGGAGTCTATTACAAGAGAAAGTGTGGGGTAGGACCGAGGTCCCTGGTCCGAAAAAGGAGAGAAACAGAGAGAAGGAGAAAAAGGCATGAATTAAAGGGGAACATGTGATCCCAAACCAAACTTGGAGTAAAGGGGGAAGGTGATTTGGAGGAGGAGGACCGATCACAAGGTGGCAGGAATGAAATCCGCAGGGTGAGTGGGGACTTGTGGACGCAAGCAGCCTGGCTTTCTCTCCTGCCTGCTCCTGAGTCACGCTGGGTCCCCGGGACGTCTGTGTTGTTTCTCCATCGCCTTCCCTGGCTGTGCAACAAGAACACTGGTCCTCCGTGCCCAAGAGACCACAGGGATATGCAAATGCTGGCTGACCGCTGAGCCTGGAAAGATGAAAAAACTGTGGCTCACCAGCAGTGAGGCCGCCTCAGATTTTGATGTTTATGAAATCTAGGATGCTCAGGTCCATGGAGGGAAGGAGAGGTAGAGTATGCACCAAGAACCTCTCTCTATTCCTTGGGGACTCCAAAGAGGCAGGTCTACTGTCTCTTTCCTACAGCTGAAACCTAGAGATTAGGTGTAGGAAGGTCACACAGGCATTAAGTGGGGTGACCAGAACTTACAATCAGAGCCCACACTCTTAGCTGCCACCTGTGGAAATAGCAGAGTCCAGAAAAGTACAGGGCACGGGCTGGAAATCCTGAATGAGAGCTTGGAATGAGAGCTTGGAATCCCAAGGTAAGGGATCAAATCCACTGTGCACAGAGGCCAACATCAGTTGGATACAGAACCATATTAAGATACTTAGAGCTGGCACACGACTGGAAATCACGAGCAGGTTCTCCTGTCAAGACCAGGGTAGGAAGGGGTGAAAGGTACATGCAGGAGGAGACCCAATATGGCGGCTGCCTGGCCGGGAACTCCCGCCAGCTTCCCAGTCTTGTTTCACTCTTCCTCCCACGCAGAAGATTCTCTGCTAGCCTGAGAACACTACCAACAGGTGTTCATACAGCCTGAGGAACTTAAAAAAAAAGAATGACAGAATGATAGCTTTAAGGAACCTCATTGGCTCTCCCTCAGTGCTTCCAAAAAATAGCACAGGTGTTCATGTGAAACTATTCACGGCAAGTCGGTGAAACAGGTCAGGTCTGATCCGCATCTGTTTCCTTTGGGTCCATGATGTACAGCCAGCATAATCTCCTGACTATGGAAGTACAGCCTCCAATAAGACATACCTGATCTTGCCATGTAAAAAAACAAAAAACAACAACAAATGTTCCCTTCTAAATCTCACTTAAGCACGTCAAGATCTGGTGGTCTCCGCTAAATCATCTTTATGCACTGGTGTGTAAAGAATTTCAGGGTCTGGCCCAAGTGACCACCACAACTGGATTATTTGGCTCTTCCTACTGGCATGACTGACATGCTCAAGTTAACATACCATAAAAGGAAATCCTGAGACCAGAGAGAGGACTTTGAAAGAATTCACTGCTTACTGTTTTCTCGACCAACTTACAGAACCTCATGTTTCAGGATGAATATGCATTCTATCTTCAAGAACACAGTGATTTTATGTTCGGTGTTTTCCCACTTCAGGGCATGAGTTTCCTCCTACTGTTATCTCCCTGGGTAAAATTAAGTTGTTAATAATTAGCCTAATAAGAGATTTCTAGAAAATCCAGAAATTTCTAGCAAATTTCAGAAATTCACTCTGGGGCTAGAGCTGACTGACCAGCAAGTCCCTCATAAGACCTGTATAACTTATGTGGGTGGGCAAAGTTGCCCCCTGTGGTCCCTCCCCATAAAAGCCTCCAAAGCACCTGCCCTTGTAGGTGATACTCCCATCAGGCTGAGAGGCAGAAAGCACCAGGACAAACACAGTGGATCCTTTTCTTTTTCACCCTTGGAGAAAAGCAGGAAGTATCTGAGTTCCTAGTGGCCAGCTTGGGTCTTTCCTGTCAAACGGCACCCATTTAAGGTCACACTGCCCTTGACAAAGTGCAAATCTGCTTACTACTAACTGCTTACTACTAACCACTTTCCCAGAAAGAATTGTTCTTGATGACGTGGAGTTTATATGTTTGAAGCAAGCAGCCTTATGAGATATTTGATAAGGTTGAATCTGTGGTCTTGTTCCTTTATTTCTCCAGGACATTCCTTCGCCGTTGGTGTCTGGACTTAAGGACACACTAAGCTATAGAACGTTCATAAAAGGATGCCCCGACTTCATGCAATGAAGCATACTGAAATTTCGAAGAGAATGGAAGTCAAAAGCCAATTGTTTTAGAAAATTAGATAGGAAAGCAAGGCTTTTTACTTTCTTCTTATGTAATGTATCATATATAAAGGATTATGTTTAAATGTATACCACAAAAAGGATAGGAAAGAATAGGATATTTGAAGATAGAGCACCACAAGTCAGGGTACACTGCTGACCACACATAGATTTGAGTAAAAAGGGCAAAGGCACATTATTACTATATAATTAGCTAAGCTCTCGTTGATTTTATGCCACTTGATATTAATGAATTGTCACCCCAAGGATTAGCATGGTATAAAGAGATGTTTCAAATATCAGGGGCGCCTGGGTGGCTCAGTGGGTTAAAGCCTCTGCCTTCAGCTCAGGTCATGATCCCAGGGTCCTGGGATGGAGCCCCACATCGGGCTCTCTACTCCAAGGGGAGCCTGCTTTCTCCTCTCTCTCTGCCTGCCTCTCTGCCTACTTATGATCTCTTTCTGTCAAAAAAAAAAAAAAAAAATCAAAGGTATGCTGTGAAGTGTGTAAACTTGGTGATTCACAGACCTATACCCCTGCAGCTAACAGTACATTATATGTCAATAAAAAATTTACAAATTTAAAAAAACATTGAAATTACCTTAGCTCCGTATAGAATATTTCATCTTCAACAAACGAATATAAATCACTCCGCTGACAGAATATGAACCTAGCTAGTCCTTACATGGTGCCTCCTACACGGATGCTTGTAATCACGCTAACTCCTCACAACCACCATAAGGGGTAAATACCATTCATGCTGTCACAGGCTTAGAGATAGGGAAACTGAGGCACAAAGAGGTTAAGTAGCTTATTCATAGTCCGGTAAGTGCAGAGCGGGGAACTGAACCCAGGCACCTCGGCCCCAGTATTGCCAAGGCTTTCCTCATCATAGCAGTAGTTCTCCAGTTTGGCCTAGGTTGGAATCCCCAGGAGGACTAGTTAGCACACAGATCCCTGGGCCCACCCCCAGAGTTTCTGAGGTAGGGACTGAGAATTTGCATTTCTAAGGTTCCCAGGTGATGTTGTTGCTGTTGGTCTGGGAACCACACTGTGAGAGCCCTCAGACCTACAGCACAGCCCGGCTGCCTTGAATATGACTAGTATTACCCTCACCTGGTTTTTAAGACTTCAGGTGCAAAGCTAACTGCTCTCAGGGATTCTTGCTCCTCTCCCTCAAATAGTGCAAAACAAACGTAGAATGCTCCACAAGTAAATGTTTGATTGTTTTATAGATTGGCCTTACCCTCAGGGAGTTATCAAGTTAGACTAATAATCAGAATCACAAGGAAGATCAAGTCCAAAGCAGCAGTATTATTAGAAAGTCCTGCTTCTCTGTGTCCAAGACAGGGAGGGAGGGGGAAAGCGGGTTCCTTTATGCAAATTCCCGCTACCTGACCTGACCTCTTTGGCCACGTAAACAAAACAATGTTCTCTTTAACTGGGGTGTGCTCCGACAGGCCCTAATGATCAAAGACAGACTGAGAACTTCTGTCACATTTTCAACATGTTATGTGCAAATGTTATGTTTTTATTTTCATCACCAATCCTACATTTCCATATCCTATACAATATGGGGAAACAAAACAGAAAAATGCTGATCATTTGGGACTTAAAAAAAAAAAAGATGTC
This sequence comes from Mustela putorius furo, assembly GCF_011764305.1. Taxonomy (NCBI): domain Eukaryota; kingdom Metazoa; phylum Chordata; class Mammalia; order Carnivora; family Mustelidae; genus Mustela; species Mustela putorius. Next base: position 5,330,023 of record NW_025422022.1, on the reverse strand, counting down.
TCTCAAGATAATCTTAGCCACCACCATGGCCGGCCTCCCACAAGGCTGGATATCCTGGTAAGAAGACGCGCGTGACTAGAGCAATCTGTTTCTGGGAATGAATACTACAGAAGGCTTAGTTTCCAGAAATAAAGCCGGATTTTCTCTTCTCTTCCATGTATACCAAGTGGGAAAACAGTCCCCAAACAACAGCCTTTCTTGCCTACCACATCCTGACCCCCTCCCCCAAATGCAGCATTCTTTTGAGTGTAAACACCTCTTCATGATAACCTTAATTCCTCCCTATGATATTCCCTTCCACACTATGCCTCTGCAAAGAATAGAACTTAGACAGGCTAAGGAATAAGGTTTGGTAGCTGCTTGTGCTTACTGCTTTAATTTCAGGTAGATCATTCTAGGTATAATAGGATTTGACTAAAAGGACAAAACTAACTAGTTACATAACCTGAGCTGTGGGTCAGTTGTATTATTCTTTTTTTCGGGGGCGAAGGAACAAATACAGAAAAGCTCAATGCTTGCCTGAGGCCCACACTGAGCATGCCAGAGATGATCAAATCAGCAAGTAAGATTTCCCCGGAGGAATCCCCGAGGATCATACTTGGGAAAGCCAGATACAGAAAGAGAAACAGGTGTGGTTGGGCACAGCGATAAAAGGCTCTGATTTCCCTCTGCCCAACTATAATAAGGTTCTTCCATCCTGGCTTTCTCAAATTTGCCCTTCTCTTCAAAAAAGAACACAGTCTCAGGTATCTCACTTATACCTCAGTGAAAATAAAGCTTCATGTTGCTTCACTTCAGCAAACAGCACCAAAAATCCAAAAGCATTTATTGAGCGATCAATCCACAAGAAATGCTATTCTAAGGAAATTACTCACCCAGATCCTGGCGGGATTGACTGCCAGGTTTGGGTCTTGTTTCCCAAACTACACCATTTGATTAATAAATCACATATCAACATTTGTGGGGACTCACTACAAAGATTACAAAAAAATTTTTTTTTAAAAATCCTGTTTCGAAGACATATGCTTCTGGTTATGATGTATCAAACTAACACTCCCACTAAGGACAACTAAAAAAATAAACCTGTTTGTAGTCATCTTAGAGCAACCAAGACAGTCAGCATTTGATAGGTCAAGACCACAGAGAGAAGAAAAATACATGGAGGTATTGTCTTTGTATTGCCTTTTCATTTCAGAGGATTTGATACTTCTTGGCATGATGCATGAGTATCAAACAGAAAGGAGTAGCAGCCTACAGCTTGGAGTGATATCACTGGCTAGGAACAAAAATTGGAGTTTCAGGAAGTTTGGACCTGAAGGGCTAAATATCCCAGGGGAAAGGGGCTGCATAAAAGTGAACTCACAGAAGTTTGGGTTCACTTCCTATCGGACCTTGGCTCCTCAAGTCCTGGCTGCCTGGAACTCCAACATTTCCATCTGAGAGATTTGCCAAATATTAGGCTGTGCATGCATGGAAGCTGAGAAAACAAGCAGAAAGAAACTGCTTAGAGGACAAAGAGCTAAGCAGAGTTTCTGGCAGTTTCTCAAAGCTGGTGACTTAAAATTTAGAGTTCAGAGCCCACCAAGGAAGAACTCTGGTAAACATCCTAGACCTTCAGCTGAGAACCTCCCACCAAAGGGCTAAACTTTAGGAGAAAGGGAAAAACCAGAAACAGATACTCCTTAACAGATCTTTAAATACCCCACTGGAACAAAAGAATGAGGCGATCACCCTGTATTCTCTCTGCCTTCCAGAAGAAAATGAAATCCACTCTGGAAAGATATAGCAGTATCTATAAATATTTTCCATAGATCACGGCCAGAATTTAATTAAAAAAAAAAAATTATCAGGCATGCAAGTAAGTAAAATCAAATGAGGAAAAATCAAGGGAACAAATAGATAATGGGAATAGACCCATAGGTGATCCAGATAACAGAGTTATCAGACATGATCCTTGAAACTAACCTTATATAAAAAGGATAGTAAATCACAAGTTAGGCTTGTCCCAGGAATGGAAGGTTGGTTTACCATCTGGAAATCATTTAATACAGTATATCACATTAACACTTAGGGAAAAAGATCAGAAACTTTTTAAATAAGATTCCACACCAATTTCTAATATTAAAAAACTCTTAGTGAGCTAGAAATAGAGAACTTATTTATTCTAATAAAGAGTATCTGCAAGAACATTTTTAAGAAACATCATCCTTAATGGTAAAATATTAAATTTTTCTATTAGATTCAATGTCTGAAAGGGATTTCCAATCAGAAACAAAAATATGAATCAAATTCAAAATTGTACTGAATGTCCAGTCAGCACACTAAAACAAGAAAAACAGAGGAAGAAAAAAAATATATAAGAATTATAGAAGAAGAACTAAAACTGGTATTTCTAGGTGACATGGTTATATTTATAGAAATTCCAAAATTTTGCACAAAAATTTGTTAGGATAACTATATGAATGTGTAAGGTTGCTGGATATAAGGTCAATATATAAAAATCAACTATTTCTTTTTTTTTTTTACTTAAAAATTTTTATTTAAAAATTATAAAAACTTGACAGAGATATCACAAGTAGAGAGGCAGGAAGAGAGAGAGGGGGAAGCAGGCTCCCTGCTGAGCAGAGAGCCCGATGCAGGGCTTGATCCAGGACCTGAGACCATGACCTGAGCCAAAGGTTCTATATGTGGACAAAAACAGGCACTGAAATTTTTAGAAGCTAACAATACTATTATAATAACAAAAAAATCTTCAAAACCTAGAATATTATAATGATCCATAAATAACAGTAATCCAGTAAAAATATTCAAGACATAAAAGTTACAAAATATTACTGAGAAAAGTGAAAGAAAGCCTAAATAAATACCACATTTAGTATTAGCAAGAGTCCATTCTTCCCAAACTGGTCTCCAGATTTAATGTAATTCCAATCAGAAGCTCAGCAAGTTTCTTTGCAGAAATTAAAATGCTGCTTTTGCAATTTATGTGGTAATGCAAATGGCCATAAATAGCCAAGAAAGTCTCAGTATTTGAAGAATTTATACACCAGTTATGAAGCCTTCTTATAAAACTAAGAGAATGAAGAGCATACGATTGGTATAAAGGTCTTGGAACTGGACCCACAGATACTTGGCCACCTGATTTATGACAAAGAAGCCACTGATGTGCATGGAAGATAGTATTTCCAATAAAAGATACTAGGTCAATTATGTATTTCTATTCTTACACGACAAGGCTACTTAATCTACTTCACTAGTTCACTTAGGATCTCAAATATCTACTAGGTTAGCTCATCCTTCTGAGCTAAAAACTTGCATATCCCACTGCCTCTGGGGCATCTACTCATCTCTCGAACATGTCCAAACCTGAATTCATCCTCATTCCACTCCCTCCCTAATTCCTGCGTTCTCTGTCTCTGCGAATGGTTCAGAGGAGCATTATCAAATTAAAAATTCTGGAAAAATGTGTTTTTGCCCTTTGACAGTTATTTTCTCTCCTGAAACAATTACATTCTATCTGTGAAACAGTTCAGAAATGGTGAACTTGGTCAAAAATTCAGCGTGGCAATAATTCAGTCTGTGATTGCTCCCGGGGATTCTGCTAGCAGGGCTTCTGGGTGACCCGAGGAAATCCTTCTTGGTTTCAAAGTCCATCTCTAACAGAGCATTGCCCTGATCCCTTGACTCAAAGACGCAGGTCTTCACATCCTAAAGATAATAAAGTTAAGATAAAACACGTGGAAAGAAGGAAGGAAGGAAGGAAGGAAGGAAGGAAGGAAAGGAACTTTGCCTGTTTGACAACGGAGGAGTAGGCTGTGACATTGCTTACACCAGGAGGAACTGAATTTTAAATCTGGGAATTAATTCTCGCTCTCCAGGTCTTCCACAGACTGTACCACGATAGAATGCAGGGAAGTTATCATATACACCGAGGACAGACCATCACTGCCAGCCACGCTGATGCCAAAACATACAGGGTAGAAAATGGAATTTCGAAACTAGCAGGAGTAAGTGGGTTAACTCATGTATCAAATAGGGCCATCTTTCAGACACCAAAACATTTCTGGCTGGCTTTCAAGAGATGCTGTTTGACTTTGACTTCTAATTACACAAAATTCAATTAAGAAGAGTAAAAGTGTTTTTAACCAAACAAGAAATGTAGATGAAAATATTCTTGAAAGGCCTAAAAATTGCACTATTAATCTGAAAGTTGCTATAAAAGTAAAGATCATGAGTACATGTTCTGAAAAGCAACGTGCTACCACCATAAATACAGGTCGAAGGTATTCAGAGCAGCCTTTCCACTCCAAGCCTCAGACAGCTCCATGTGTAGGAATTTGGGAAGAACATAGTATAAAGTCAATGGACAAACAGATAACACTCGGAGTAAGTACAAAAACTTTCACATACATTTTCTTCTAGTCTTTTTTCTTGTCCATACCCTTCCTCCAGAAAAGCAGACAATAGGTAAATGCTTGCTCAATAGATCAACAATAGAAAAGCCTGGTAAGGGGCGCCTCAGTGGCTCAGTGGGTTAAAGCCTCTGCCTTTGGCTCAGGTCATGATCTCAGGGTCCTGGAATTGAGCCCTGCATCAGGCTCTCTGCTTAGCAGGAAGCCTGCTTCTCCCTCTCTCTCTGCCTGCCTCTCTACCTACTTGTGATGTCTCTCTGTCAGATAAATAAAAATAAAATCTTTAAAAAAAGAAAAGCAAAGCCTGGTAAGTCAAAGAACCAGGGCCTGAATTCTCACTGACACATTTGCATCCCCAACTGGCCAGTCTCACTGGACATGTGCATAGAAGCACCCTTGGCATGTCTGCATCCCAGTTAAGCAGACAAGAGATGAGGGACGTCCACTCAGGGGATTGCTTACCTTTTACTGGTGCTTCACCTTGACCTTGGGACTGACCCCACGTCATCGGGGTGACTTTTGGGAAACAGCAGACAACACTTGGACACTTGGACTTGGCTAAACTCCTATGTTCCAGATTTCATTCTCTAAAGGTAACATGCCTGCCCTGCTTATCTGATGGGGTCGGTGGTTAAATCCTAGCCAGGGAAGATGTCAGAAGACTCTTCCCAAACTCTAAGGGCTCTGCAGATGCCAATTTTTACCAGTGTCCTCATAAAAACAGTAATTTATAACACCAGATATTAATGCCCTGTGCTACTCTGATTTAACCGCACGAGCTGTCTGGGTTGCCAGCCCAGCTCTGCTTGTTGGGGTGCTCCAGATCTTTTCACGATTTAGTCTTATCTCAGGGCTTATCCTCAGGTTTTGACTGAAGTATCCAATGTTCCCCTGTTCTGACTCAAAGCACCAGCTATTCAAGTAGTCACTTTGTTGAATTTACCCAGGCCAGTGATTTCTTATCAGTTAAGAGGAATATGTTTCTGCAGAATTCATAGCTATGGCCAATCTTCCAAGAATCTTTTCTGACCATCCCCTGGGTCAGGCTTCTTCACTGCTTTACTATCAAGAGGTCCAACACCTAACTTCTGCCTCAGCTGAGGTACGGCTCAGCATCGAAAAACCTGCCTTTTTGTATTTTTCCTTTTCAAGGAGGCCAGCGATTTTTGCAAAACAAACTTTGGTGACATTAAGTTAATCCGTCAAATACTACAAATTTCACTCACACACAGATTAGACAAGTGAGTTTCTTCCCAAGCCGGGAGGATCATTTTTAGCCAGGACACCCCAAGACGGTACAGATGGGGAGATCGGACCTTGCCCAGAAGGAGGCCTACAGTTAAATCTGGAGGCCCCTGGAAGAACTTCAGGACACAGCAGGAGGCCTGGGCTCCTCGCCCACTGATAAGAAAAGAAAATCTCCTGTTGGCCAACCTGGAGCCCTTTAAAAGCATGAATTTCTCCCAATCCTCCCCGTATTCCCCCTTTCCTATGCACGAAAGTTCAACACATCCAGTCGCCAGATACTTCTGTCCTAGAAGGCAGGGAAATGACAACTCTGCTTTGACAGAGTCATCAAAGGTTGGGACTGTTTGGGATTTTGTTTTCCAAACTCACTGCTGGCCTCCAGAAAGTATGACACCACCATCTTAAGCGCAAGGCAGCTGTTCGGTTTTGGCCGGAGTTCAATATAAACCTTACAAACAGTCTGCTCGCTCTATTTTTTAAAATAATAATAATTCTGAAAAATCCCGTAGTTTAAAAAAATCCCAATTGGGGCACCTGGGTGGCTCAGTGGGTTAAGGCCTCTGCCTTCAGATCGGGTCATGATCCCAATGCCCTGGGATCGAGCCCCGCGTCTGGCTCTCTGCTCAGCGGGGAGCCTGCTTCCCCCCCCCACCCTCTGCCTGCCACTCTGCTTAATTGTAATCTCTCTGTGTCAAATAAATAAATAAAATCTTAAAAAAAAAAATCCCAATCTAGTGTTTTCACTTTAAAAAACCTTTCCTGCAGAATGGAGAAAACCATGTATTCCAAACTGATGTCTGAGCCAGAAAGGTACTAGTCAGTTATTTTTACCAGATACAGTGGACAGATAATTAGGCAGATTGAAAATCAATGGCTAAAGCAGACCCAACGAATCACCACTGAGTATCAGTTCTCTCTGAAATAAGACAAAAATCTATCAGTGATTAATTTATTATTTCAAAGGAGGCCCTGGATGGTTAAGTCATTGATGATACTTTTGTTTAGGGGTGAAAATCAGACATCAGGAAAAACCTTCCCTTTATTCTGAAATGTTAGGTATAGATACCACAGTGGCTATATTTTACTTCAACTGGCCCTACTAAGAACTCACATACTACCAACAGTTCTTATAATCAACACCATGACGTGTCCCCAAAGCCTGGCATGTGTCTTTGCTTCTTCTCTGTTTCCCTCATTACACACTCAAACATGTGCAAGGGCCAAACGTTGGCAGTGCTCTCAAAATAAGCCCTTTATGGGGCAAGTTAATGTTCGTTATTATTTTAGAGTGCCTGTTTGTAGCAGAGCCACATACAGATCCCTAAGTCCAGGAGAAACCAAAGTCATTCCTCAACCTTTGGACAGATTTCCAAGACCAAAAGCAAGAATCGGACGTGGTTCATGAAACCAAAGCTGGCAAATCCCTTGCAGAGTTTGCACTCTCTTCCTTTAATTGTTATCAGCCTATTTCTCATGTAATTGCCAGGTTGTCTCATCACCTGCTGCATCATGTGCACTGAGAGTGCAATGGTGCTAATTCCCACTCAAACACTGAACTGACCCCCCAGATACGAAGCACAAGTCAAGGTCGCTGCCTTGCTTTCTGTGTGCTACAGGATCGAACTAGCTGCTGCAATAGTTCTTCCCTTGGCCCTTCTATTCCTCCAGAAATCCCTCAGTGGAAGTTTTTCTTTATTGGTAGACAGCCCCAAGAGCATACTCTGTTGAAGTTCTTTTATAAAATCAGTCTGGCCTCATTTCAAAAGGCAAGACTGTTACAGACACAATGGGGAAGGATAGAGTATTGTTTCCTTGTATCCAAAAGAGAAGAGATAGATACATTCGAGACACACACACACACACACACACACACACAAATGTACTAGATCATGTATGTGTATATATTATATGCAAACACACAGCTTTCTACTAACTTGAATTAGTATCATTTGTAAGCATCCTTACATGATACTCGTGTATGCGTTTATTTTTGCTCCCCTCACCCATCGTTCAAAGCAGGCACTGAGCCATGGTGGGAAATGTTTTGTCCCCAGTAAGGCATATGTTCTCCGATCACAAAGGATGCTGAGTGGATACTGTCCATCGGCTTTGCTCAGGAGAGGAAAACTATTTGGAAAACCTTCATTTTAGTAACAAAAAAGTTGTCTTGCTGGCTGAACACTACCATTCAGAGCACATGCCTCATCATGTTCACACGATGCCCCTGACCTCCAAACGCCCTTCCACAGACATACTCGGGGTTAGATGACAACAGGGTGAGAAATGGGGGCCAGCCCCGCCCGTTGGGGTTCCTTGAGCCTTCATACCTGTGCTGATGCTCCTGCAAGACTTGATAAATGCTGATAAGAAAAGTTTGGTTTTTAAAACTCCCCACAACACAGTCCTTGTAGATGCGGAATTCTGCAGCCGTCACCGCCTCACCCTCAGGAATCTGGGATAAGTTGAACTTGAACTCTTTGTGGTGTCGCTGGCCAGGGGAGAACTCCTTCTCGTACTCCACTATAAGATTAAACAAGAGAGAGTGACAACTATTGTTACTGGACTAAGTGCCACAGGCTCATCTCAAGAAAGCTGCCCCATTTCCATTCATAAGTGGATTTTACCAGTTACCAATGGCTTAGGAGAGGGGTTGGGGGAGGGGGGCAAGGACCAACACTGGCTGGGCTGTCAGACGGGCTGAGATTAAAATCCCTCATTTTACCCAAGGATTAAATAAAATTCTTAGGTTTTATTTGGTTGAAATACCTCACATACTTGGTTGAAGTCAGCTGCATGAAAGCAAATTATGTAAACTCTTGGCTTCGGTTTCCCTCACCTTCGGAGGCAGGAATTAACAGGGCTTCCCAAGGAAGTGGTGAGAATGGAGGAAAGGATGAATAAGAACGTCCCTGGCGATCTTGGCGTCCCTGGCGATCTTGGCCCCGGTGACCCTTCTGTGGCCCCCTTTCCTTCCTGCTGCCTGGCCCCTCAGGTGAGGTCATCTCCCCCCATCAAGCAGTTGGCATGGCCAAGGGTGCTCCTGAGCCGAGCTCTGGGAGGGGGTCTCAGCTGGGAAGGGAATGAGCTGCGCATCGGCCTCAGCCCGAAAGGTCCAAGGGTCTTTGTATTTTGCCTGCTGGTCAGTAGAAAGTTTTGTGGAGGAGTTTAGGGTAAAGCTTCAGAGAAAATGCCGCTCTCACCCGAGTGCACTGCCCTCCTTCTCCCAGAACAAAGGGAGGGCTGCCGGGCTCAGAGGCCGGGGCCCCTCCGCTCCATCGCAGAACCCAACTGTGAGGACAGACACGTGGAAGCGAATGACCAACAGTATACCTTGCTATTTTTTCTAATGCTTTTCTAAAAACTGGGGAAGAATGGAGTCTGAGATCTTTTCTTTTTTTTTTAATGAACTCTTTCCCCTGCACAAAGACAAAACTATGGAAAACTACACCCACGAATGACCATTTCTCAGAGTCGGGCTTCCAACTGTCTATGTCAAGTCCTATGTGAGACAAGCGGTATCAACCTCAGAGCTGCCCTCATAAACGCTGTAAAAGAGAAAAAGGGCTGCTCTGCTTCCCACCATAAATCCTTGACTCTTTTCTTCAGGGTTTGGAAACACTTCTGCCCTACTGTTCCTGTTAGTTTTTTTCTTAATGGGAACCGCAGTGGAATCTCACGAGCAAATTAATCCTTCATGGCAGAGTGTTCCCAGGGCTGTGGGTAGGGGGAGAAAAAAAAATCAAATTATTTGCTACCTCCAACTCCCTTTTTTCTCCCACTTATGTTGTTCTCCATAATCACTAGAGAAAAGCTTTGGAGATTTAGTTTCTTTAAAAAAGAAAAAAAGCCAATAACTCTTTACAAGAACATAAGGCCTCAATGGCATTTGCAGAAGCTGAGGAGAGTTAAGCCATCTATAGGTAGGAGGTTTTAAATAAAGAATTTCTGAAACTGCCATGGGACTATGCTAAATCTTTCAGATTCAAGTTATCTCTTTTTGGTGTGAGGGTTGTAAAAAGAAAAATAAGCTTTGACTTGTGTAAGAGCTTGATAAAAGTAAAAAAAAAAAAAAAAAGAAAAAAGAAAAAAAAAGGTCTAACTAGAAAGTAAACCATGGTTCAGTCCCAACAAGAGAACAGGTTTTCTAATTAGTGGCTAAGCATGAAAAGCAATCTTGCTGGTGAGTTCACTGAAGGACACCCATACATGAGGGTGTATCGCTTTTCCCTAAAACTGATCTCCCTTTAAGTCTGATATGTTATCATCAGCGGTTAAAAAGTGAATCAAATCTGATTTCCCAAAGAGATTTTAAAAAAAAGAAAAGAAGAAGAAAAGAAAAGAAAAGAAAGTCACATAGCTTTTCCTTAAGGCCTTTTGGGTACTTAAATTTTAATTTCAACAAATAAAAATACATTAAGATTCACTCAAAAGAATCCATAAGAATTCCTCAAGGAAGTCATTCAATTGCTATGAATATAAATGACAACTACAAAGAAGAAATCATAAATCATGGCTGTGACTCAAGATATAGGACAGTGACTTAAGACATTTTGGTCATACGAAGTAAACAGAAATTTCAATAAATTGGAAATGCAGTAGTTAGTTGTAGAGAAGTGCATCATCACCACACCTCCCTGTATTCATACTGTTGGGTGGTACCCCCCCTCCCCTGAGGTGGGCTCTGTGACCTTCTCTTGACCAATCAACCAAGCAACAGTAGTGACTTCCAAGCTTTGAACTTCCTTCCACTTAGGTACCTTGGAATGCTTATCTGGGGGAAAGATGGTTACCATGGAAGAAGTCCAACTACTCTGAACCTCCATGCTGTGAGGAAGCCCAAGCTAACCACGTAGCAACGCTCTATGGTACATGACGAGACAGATGAAGGGAGAGAGGGAAGAGCCCAGTCAGCCTCTGACCACTTCAGCTGAAGCACCACACCTTCAGCTAAGATGTCGTCTTAGATGCCCACTGCAGTGGAGATGCTGGAGGACTCCAACCCCCGCTGGCATCTGACCACAGCTGCACGAGAGACCTTGTGTCAGAATCAACCCAGTTGAGCGTGGTCATTTCCCAAGGCTGTGGGAGATGACAGCACAGTGTTTTAAAGCCCCTGTGATTTGGGGTGATTTGTTACACAATAATAGGCAACTGACCCAAGAAGAAAAAGGAGGACCGGAGAGGAGGAGAGAAAGAGAAGGGGAAGTCTGATCTTGCTAGGAAGGAGGGAAACTGCATACAATTCGTAAGGATTGTGAAATGCTGGGAGGCAGCACGTACGACCGAGGAGGAGCCCTGGCAAATGCTCACAGACAAACGTGAAGAGATAAAGAATCTAAAAATGAGAAAATAGGAGCATAGTTCAAAGCCTTCACATTACTACAATATGAATTAGAATGCACTGCCTTATATGAGCATTTTCCCACTTCTCTTCCACTGAGACAAAATTGTCTGGAAGCACTCTGAATTTTCTTTTGCCTTTCCTTTATCTCTGAGGCGATTAAGGAGCCTGACTGCCCACCCCTCCTCGTTTTAAGCTCTCTCACTCAAAAGCTTCACTCCTGATTGGGAGGGAGACAAACCATAAGAGACACTTAATCTCACAAAACAAACTGAGGGTTGCCGGGAGGAGGGGGCTAGGGGGAGGGTGGTTGGGTTATGGGTACTGGGGAGGGTATGTGCTATGGTGAGTGCTGTGAAGTGTGTAAGCCTGATGATTCATAGACCTGTACCCCTAGGGCTAATAATACATTATATGTTAATTTAAGAAAAGCAACTGAAAAACAAAACAAAACAAAAAACCCTTCACTCCACTGTCTTCTGAACTTCTGTTTATGCCTCTTGGCCAGAAGCTATATCATCTTCTTCCCTCTTCCCCACAATGCCTCAGCCACCAGGCACTGGAGTTTGCCTGGAACTCCTTTCTCCCCCAAAGTCTTTTGCCTGCAACTGAATTTATATCATGTATTTGCTGATGACTCATAGAGACACAAGAAAGAAATGCCATTAGGTCACTGCCTACATGTGCATTTGAAGACCTCAGTGGTAAAACTGAAATGTTTCCAGTGAACTCTGCATCCCCTGCCTTCAAGCTCTAGGATTCTGGACTCTTTTAACCTCAAGACAATTCAAAAATATGAGAGGTACTAAAAGGGACTGGGCTGAGCTCTGAATTCAACACTCAGGACCTATTTTGCAGCCCTCAGCATTTTAGCTTTTCACTGGTGAGGCCAACACTTGGTAGCCAATTAATTACTAAAAACAAGCATCAATGAAGTGTCGTACTGTCAAACTGGTTCTGAATTCTAGCTCCCCTTTTTCTGGCTTCTGTGATGCTGAGCAAGACATTACCCAAAGCCTCAGTTATCAGTTAAATGGCAATAATCATAATTCTGAGGATTTAGGGGAGAAAATCTCTACGAAATAGCCAATGGTAGAGTATGTACTCAGATGTTAATTGTGATCATCAGCTGATGTTTGAGATTCTAGCCCTACTGACTTAGAGTATGCCTCTTCTGAGTAATTAAAACTTATTCAAGAGCCTTTAGATAGGGCCGATCAATGTGTCCTCTAAATTACCTGTTTAAGTTGAAGAGATGCATTCTGTGTAAAAGGTAGCAAGTGAAATCACTACCATGAGTATTACCAGCCTTGGTGTTTGTCTCATGAATACAGTTCTGTGTTCTCTGAGGCAATAATTCCTGGAATTTTTCATTTCAAGGACCAGAGAAAATATTTTTCAATGGTAATGACCCTCCACAAGGTCGTCTACTTTTTCTGTTTGCCATTTGCTAAGACAATAGAACAAGACAACAAACTGCATCATTTTAACTCTATGCTCATTTCTGAAGGTTCTCTTAACACCAAATAAAATAGGATGTAATTGAAGAACATATACAATCCTTGAAACCATATACATTTAGCTTTATAGAACTCACTCTATCCTCTCTTTCTGCCTTTGACCATACCAGCTGAAATTTCAGACCAGCCCTGGACCTTTGACCAACAAGCAGGAACCACAGTCCTAAGGAATAAAAGTTACTAGTTGAGGATTAAAAATGTAAGTTATATAATACTAAATATACAAAAGGATAAGTGCAATTTATGGAGGTAACAAGGCATCATAATAAGAAACTGAGGAGGGGCACCTGGGTGGCTCAGTGGGTTAAAGCCTCTGCCTTTGGCTCAAGTCATGATCTCAGGGTCCTGGGATCGAGGCTTGCATCAGGCTCTCTGCTCAGCAGGGAGCCTGCTTCTCTGCCTACTTGTGATCTCTGTCTGTTAAATAAATAAATAAAATCTTTAAAAAAAAATAAGGAACTGAGGAAACCAGCACCATCTTAAAAACCAGAACATGACCAATACTATGGTATTGGCCATCCCCCACCCCTGCCTGAAAGGTCTCCAGAATCATGAATAATGTCTAGCATTTTCTTGCCTTTTAAAAACTAACAGTTTTACTACATATGTATATATCATGAAATCAGAGTGTTTTCCTTTTTTCCCTTAAAGTCTTTCAGAGACGTAATGGAAATTTTATAGGCACACATGGAAAACATAGGTATGGTCACAGCTAAGACCAAAGGCTGCCCAAGCAGATGGCCATACTGCCTGTCAGCTAGGGGGGTGGGGACCTCAAGTCCCATGGGTGGGGCATGGCTGCTCTGTAGGCAATGAGTGACTAATGATTCTTCTTCAGCTCTATCTCACATAAACCCATTAAGAACGTGGAAACTTTCTCAACAAGCCTTGGCAAGGATGTGGAGAAAGAAGAACCCTTCCTTATGCATTGCTGGTGGGAACGTGAAATGGTGCAGCTGCTGTAGAAAAGTTTCACAATTCCTCAAACACAGAATCACCATATGGTCCAGCAATCCCACTTTTACATATATATAGGTATCCGAAAAAACTGAAAACAAGGACTTGAACAGATATCCGCACGCCCATGTTCTTAGCAGCAGTCCTAGTAGCCAAAGAGTAGAGGCCATGGAAGTGTTCATTGACAGATGAATGGATAAACAATGCAGTAGATATATACAATGAAATATTAGTTAGCTTTTAAAAAGAAAGGAAATTCTGAATCAGGCCACAACATGGATAAACCTTGAGGACATTGTGCAAGGTAAAACAAGGCAGTCAGAAAAAGACAAATACTGTATGTCCTTATAGGCAGTATCCAAAGAGTCGAATTCATAGAGACAGAAAGTAGAGGGTAGTTTCCAGGGGCTGGGTTGGAGCGACGGGGAGTTCGTGTTCAACAGGGAAGAGAGTTTCACGTTGGGAAGTTGAAAACGTTCTGGAGATGGACAGTGGTATGTTTGCACAACACTGTGAAAGCATTTAATGCTGTAGAACTCATACACTTAAAAATGGCTAAAGTGGGAAATTTTATATCAGGCATATTTTACCACACAAAAAACCCCCCACTAAAAACAGACATTTTCTTACACTATCACAATGCATGACCACACCTAAGTTGAAATAATTTGTTGTTGATCTCTCATTCCTAATCCATAATCAAATTTCCTCGAATACCTCAAAAAACTGTCTTTCTGCTTTTGGCTTATTGGAGTCGGGACCCAAACAGGACCCACTCATTATACTTGGTTGTTCTGTCTCCTAAGTCTTTACAAATGAGCAAATCAGGAGCTGAAAGAACTCCACTAATCTGATCAGGTGTCCATCTAAAAAAACCTACAGCTAACAACATTCTTAAAGGTGACACTCTCCAACCATTTCCTTTAAAAATCAGGAAGAAGGCAAAGATGCTCATTTTCAGTCTTGGAGTCCAGTTCAGTATTGTTAAGATTAAATAATAGTAAAGGAAGAAATCTATTCCAAATTCTTGAAACTAATAAGAAAATTTAGCAGTCTGCTTTCTTGACCGTCTCAGTAAGTTCGAGCTGCTATAACAAAAATACAATAGACTGGGGCTGAAACAGCAAACACTTAACGTCTCACAGCTCTAGTGGCTACAAGTCTGGGATTCGGATGCCAGCATGGTTGAGTGCTTGCGGAGGGCCCTCTTCCCAGCTAGCTCCTCACTTAGCCTTCCTTGCTCTGTGCATGCAGAGAGAGATGGTGTGAGCGCCCATCACTTCCTCTTCCGGTAAGGACACTAATCCCATCATGGGGGCTCCACCCCCCTGACCTCCTCTAGACCTAATTACCCACCAAGACCCCACTTCCTGATACCCTCTCATAGGGATTAGGGTTTTATCGGTATGAATTGTAGGGGACACTCACAGTCTATAACACTGACCTCAAAGGTCTCACATTATTTTTTCCATCACCTTTCGAATTTGGGGTTTGGAATTTTTGCATTTGTGTTCAGAAGCGACACTACATAACAGTGTTGTTCAATTTCAAGTTGTATTTGCTCTTGAAATAAGTTGGAGGATGCTCTCTCTCTTTCTTCTCGGGGAATGATCTCTTCCTTCAAAAGCTGGAGAACTTACCTGTAAAATCACCTAATCCTGGTGTTTTCCTTTGGTGAAAATTTTTAATTACTCATTCATTTTCCTTTCAATATAGAGAAATATTCAAGTTATCTACTTCATTTTAAGACATTATGCATTTTCTAGAGGTTTGTCAATTAGGGCAGAATTTATCCAATTTATTGCCATGAAATTTTTCAAAGTATTCTCTTATTATTTGATCTCTGCTCTAACTACAGCTTTTTCATTCTAATATTATTTATGAATTCCCTTTTTCTTGATTTTTCTTACTGGAGGTCAATTTTTTTTTCTCATTATTGCTTAATTTGACTGTAATATTGATATTTTTCCTTTTCTGTAACATTGAAAGGAAAGAACTTTTTATTACTTATTACAAATAAGGATATAGGAAGATAGCTCTCAAGATACGGTAATATTGATATTTTAATACATTTTCTGAATAGTGTCCTACTCAGTCTGAACTATTTCAACTAAAGTTGTCTAGAGAAAAATAAAGATAAAAGCCTTTATAAGTGAAAATGTAAAAGAGAGAAGAAAGAGACGGAGAGTGAGCGGGAAAAGCAGAGAACAATCTTCCTATAATATGTTTAGTCACATATTCATTACTTTCTCATTAACTGGACTCACTCAATAGTTAATTCAGAATGGCTTCGTTTGGGCAAAATTACATTCATTGACAATAAATTCTACGTTTTTAAAATGTTTCATGCCTCCTCTTCGTCATATACCAAACTTGAAAAACTTGGAACTCTTTTAAAACAAAACAAAACAAAACAAAACAAACAAAAAACCCTGCCATTCCCTTGACTACTATAAACAATTTTTTTATGCTATGGTACAAGTTTATTTAATTTTAGGCAACAAGGACAGTTCTGGCTGGTCTTTCAAGGTCTATAACAACAGTGGCCTTCTGACTTTAATATTGCAAGCATTCAGCTCACTTGTTAAACACAATGAGATAACAGACTTGACCCTCTGGGGTGCACCAATTATTTCCAAGTACTCATTTCTATTAGTTTTATTAAGATCACAAATATCAAGAAGAATCTATTTTCCTGGCTGTCATTTTTTTCTCAACTGACTTCGCTAAACTTTCATTTTTATTTTAAATAATGATAGATTCACTAGTAGTTGCAAAAATACCAGAAATTAAAAAAAAATAATAACAGTAGGGAGATCCCATGCAACATCCTCCATAACTGAGTAATAATACCAAAAGCATGGGATGCCTGGGTGGCTCAGTTGGTTGGACGACTGCCTTCGGCTCAGGTCATGATCCTGGAGTCCCGGGATCGAGTCCCACATCGGGCTCCCAGCTCCATGGGGAGTCTGCTTCTCCCTCTGACCTTCTCCTCGCTCATGCTCTCTCTCACTGTCTCTCTCTCTCAAATAAATAAACAATACCAAAAGCAGGAAATGGATGTTGATACAATAACTTACCTAGACTAGAGACCCACCTTGGAGTTCACCAATTTCTACATGCATTTTCTGGTGTGTATTTGTGTGCATACATAATTCTGTGACCTTCTGTCACAGGTATAGATTGATTCCTATAACCACCACCACAATCCAGACACAGAACTGTTCTGTCCCTGCAAAGGAAATCCTTTAAGCTACCCTTTTAATTCAAAGACTTTTTCTTTTTAAAGATTTTATTTATTTATTTGACAGATAGAGATCACAAGTAGGCAGAGAGGCAGGCAAAGAGAGAGAGAGATCGGAGGAAGCAGGCTCCCCGCTGTGGTGCTCCATCCTAGGACCCTGGGATCATGACCCAAGCTAAAGGCAGAGGCTTAACCCACTGAGCCACCCAGGCACCCCCTTCAAAGACTTTTTAAGACTAGACCCAGCACACATACTGGAAAGAGCTGTAGAACCAGCACTGAGTGTCTGCATATCATTGCTAGTATCAAGGGTTCACCGAGTCATTTTCTATTTTTTAAAACATTTTAGAACCACTTTCATAACCAAATACAGATGTCACCATCACTCTAGGTTGGGAAGATGCTCGGTAGCACAACTATATACATGTCTTCCAGCGGAAAAAGTTGCAGACTTCAGCTAACATCGGAGAATACATCCAAGCACTTAAGTCAATAAACATGTGTCATGAAGAAAGACTTAAACTGAATAATTGCAGCCTTGACAGAGTCCCATTAATATCAGATAACCACACTGTTGCCCACTTACAAGTATTACTATAAAGACGCAGTCAGACACTCAGTAAAGATTGACATATACAACATGTATTTTTTTTACTGCCAAGAAAAATTTAACATCTTCAATCACAAACGGGACAGCCTAAAAAGAATGGTCTCCCATGCCTCTGATATCTTAAAAAATTATTTAAAATTTTTAAATAAAAAGGAAAGAAAAAAGAAAAAAAAAGGCGGTTCACCCATTTCTCCCACCCTCCAACCCCTGCCTCTTGCAATCACAAATCTGTTTACTGTATCTATGTGCTTGGGTTTTTCTGTTTTGTTTTAGATTCCACACGGAAGAAAGATCAGATGGTATTTGTCTTTCTCCAACTTATTCCACGCTGAGGCCCACCCATGCTGTCATGAACGGTAAGATTTCGTTCCTTCTGATGGCTCAGTCATATTGCATGTACACACAGATTGTTGCCATGCTTTGGTTCTTGTAAATGATGCTGCAATCAGCATGGGGGGCTGTATACATTTCTTCCATTTAGTGTTTTCATTTTCGTTGGCTCTCTGGAAGTGGAATTGCTGGACTGTAGGTTCTATTTTTAATTTTCTGAGGACCCTCCATATGGTTTTCTGCAGCAGCCGCCACAATTTATGTTGCCACCAACAGTGCATGATGGTTCCCTTTTCTCCACATCCTCGCCAGCACCTGTTGTCTCTTGTCTTTTTGATACCAGTCATTCTAAAAAGTGTAAGGTAGTAGCTCATTGTGATTCTGATTTTTATTTCCCTGATGATTAGTCACATTAAACGTCTTCTCATGTGCCTGTTGGTCATCTGTTGTGTTGTTTGGAAAACATGTCTATTCAGATCTTCTGCCCATTTTTCAGTCAAGGTTTTTTTGTTTTGTTTTGTTTTGTTTTTTTAGCTATTGAGTCATATGAGTTCTTTGTGTATTTTGGATATTAGCTCCTTATCAGGTATATAATCTGCAAAGACGCTCCCATTCAGTAGGTTGCCTTTTCATTTTGTTGATGGTTTCCTTTGCCATGTATAAAGTTTTTAGTCTGATGTAGTTCCACTTGTGTATTTTTGTTTCTCTTGTTTTTGCTTTTGGTGTTGAGATTCTAAAAATCGTCGCTAAGTCCTATGTCAAGGAGCTTACTGCCTATGTCTTCCTCTAGTTTTATGGTTTCAGGTCACAAATTTAAGTCTTTACTCCATTTTGAGTTAATTTTTATGTACAGTATAAGACAGACAGTGGTTCACCTGTACAATTTATTGAACAGCCTGTCCATTCCCCTTTGTATATTCTTGGTTCTTTTGTCATAAACGGACTATATATGTGTGGGTTTATCTCTGGGCTCTTTATTCTGTTTCATTGATATATGTGTCTGTTTTTATCACTATACCTTTGTAATGTACTTTGAAAATCAGGGAGTGTCATACCACGTGTTCTCCTTTCTCAACATGGCTTTGGCTACTTGGGTCTTTGATAGTTTCATAACATTTTAGGATTATTTGTTCTATTTCTGTGGAATTTTCACAGGGATTCTACTGAATCTTTATATTGCTTTGGATAGTATGCACATTTTAACAATTTTTCCAATCCATGAGCATGGAATACCTTTCCACTTATTGGGACCTTCTTCAATTTCTTTCATTAACATCTGATAATTTTCAGGTCTCTGAGCTCCTTGATTAAATTTTTCCTTAGGTATTTTATACTTTTTTCTCTTGTAACCAAAATTTTAATTTTTGTCAAAATTAATGTGGTTTTTCATAGTAGAGTTGACATACAATGTTACATTAGCTTCAGGTGTATAAAATAGGGATTCATTCATGGCCATGATGGTTTATGTGTTATGCTAGGATATTTCATCCTTTTTCAGGTAAGTGTAAATGGGATTGTTTTCTCAATGTATCTGGTAATTCATTAGTGTTCAGAAATGCAATATATTTTTGTGAAATATGTATCTAGTAATTCATTAGTGTTAAGAAATGCAATATATTTTTATATTTTGAAATATATTTCAGCTTTATATCCTACAACTATACTAGATTTGTTTATTATAACAGTTTTTGATGAAGTCTTTAGGGATATATATATATATATATCTCATATAATATATATATATATATATATATATCATGTCCTTTGCCAATAGTGACAGCTTTAATTCTTCTTTTTAGAGGTCTTTTTTCTTGCCTAATTGTTCTGGTTAGGATTTCTAATACTATGTTGAATAAAAGTGGCAAGAATGGACATTCTTGTCTTATTCCTGATTTTAGAGAAAAAGCTTTCAGCTTTTCACCACTGAGTATGGAATTGGCCTGGTCTTATCATATATGGCCTTTATTATGTTTAGATACATTCTCTCTATACCTGTTTTTTTTTTTTATCATAAATAAATATTGGATTTTGCCAAATGCTTTTTCAGCATCTATTGAGATGATTATACGATTTTTTAAAAAAGAGATTTTAAAGAGGGAGAAAGAAAGGACAATGCAAATGTGAGTCGGGGAGGGGCAGAAGGAGAGGGAGAGAGAATCTTAAGTAGATTCCATGCCTAGCACCGATCCCAACATGGGGCTTGATCTCAAGACCCTGAGATCATGACCCGAACCTAACTCAAGAGCCAGCTTCTTCACTGACGGAGCCACCCAGGTATCTTAGATGATCATATAATTTTTATCCTTTGTTAATCAGATTGACAGATTTGAAGATATTGAATCACCCTTGCATCCCTGGAATGAATCTCATTTGATCACGATGTAGGATTGTTTTTTTTAACCTCTTATGCCCTTCACCTATTTTGCCCATCATCCAACTCCCACCAGTCCCCTCTGGCAACTACCAGTTTGTTCTCAGTATTTATGATTTTGTTTGTTCATTTGTTTTTTAGATTTCACATACAAGTGAAATGTTACATTATTTATTGCTCTCTGTTTGGTTTATTTTGCTTAGCATAATACCCTCTGAGTCCAGCCACCTTGTCACAAATGGCAAGATCTCATTCTTTTTTATGGCCAAGTAATATTCTATAATACACTAATATTCTAATATTAGTATATTAATACTAATATATAGTAGTAGTGTCTATCAGGGAAACTTCAGTTATTTCCCTATCTTTTCTATTGTAAGTAATGCTACAATAAACATAGAGGCGCATCTATCTTTTCAATCAGTATTTTTATTTTCTTTGGGTAAATACCCAATAGTGGAACTACCAGATCTTAGGGTATTTCTTTTTTTAATTTTTGAGGACACTTCATATTGTTTTCTACAGTAGTCATACCAATTTACATTGGCATATGATCCTTTTAATGTGTTGTTGAATTTTGTTCATTAATATTGTGTTGAGGATTTTGCATCTGCATTCTTCAGGTATTTCTGAAGAGTCATACTTTCCAATTTCAACTGCAGAGCACTAATGGGAAGAATGTCTTCATGAGAGAAGAAGTTTGTCTGTAATTCATTATATTAGACTAATCCTTTTCTTCTTCTTCTTTTATCAAGGTGACCTGGTTTCTCTGGTTGCTTTTATAATGTCATTGTCCCTGGTATCTTGCAGCTTCACTACAACTGCCCAGCTGGTATGTTTCTTTTTATCTGTTCCACTCAGATTAAATTGCATTTAATGTATCTGTGGATTCCTATCTTCCATTGGTTCTGGAAAATTCTTAGCCTTTAGCTCATTGATTAGGGCTCTCCTCCATTCTCTTTAGTATCTCTTCAAGAATGGTAATTAGATGTGTACCAGAATGTCATCCTAATTTTCACCTTTTTTTTTTTAAGTCATTGATCTTATCTCTTGGCTATAAAATTTCTTTAGATTTATCTACAGGCTCACCAACTCTCTTTTCACCCATGTTTCCTGTATAGTTTAAGCCATTAGTTTGTCATTTTAATGAGTTTTAAAATTTTCTACTCATTCCAACTGTCATTATCATTGCTATGGGGTCCATCATTTTCAATCGTCAATTGTTCTATATCACCATTATGTATTATACCACTCTTTATTCTTTGTGCACTTTCTAGATAGCTATCTTATAATTTCTCACTTAGTGTCTGTTTTCTTTGAAATCCTTGGCGAATTTAAATCTGCATTGCTGCCCCATCCTTCTGATGACGTATTTTGGTGGTTTATTTCTTGCTTTGCAGATTTTTGGGTAATTTTTTATTGAAATGCATCCTCATTGTTTACTTTTCTCAAAAAAAAAAAAAAAAGAAAGAAAGAAAGAAAAGAAAAGAAAAAGAAAAACATGTACCTTTGCTTTTGTGAAAAACATTATTGACCTGGACCCAGATATCTCCTTTTTGAGGGTATAACATGGGAATCCCCGGGACAGTTCCCCCACCTCAGCCTGGACCCTGAGCTGGTCTCAGAATCTGCAGGAGTACTGGTATTTGCATTCACAGAAACCCAGCTTTTAGGTTTGTTTGCTCACAGTAAACACACCCAGGGGAGTCATCAAAGATGTCCCGAGTCCCTAACATCCATGCTGTAGACATATTTGCTTTTGTTTATCCTGGATCTAGTCATATTTTAGCAGGAGGGCCTTACAAATTATCCAGTCTGCAATATTTCCAGAATTTGAAGTCTTAATTTTATCTGTTATATTTGGGAAACAACATTTGGGACACATTCCTCTCATCTCCTAAAGATGTTATAAAACACGCCTAATGTTTGAAGAGTTTACAAGCGTTTTCATACAGATTAGCTCATCTGTTTCTCAGAATCGTCCCAGAAGGTAGGCAGAGCAAATGTTATCACCATCAGAGCAATATGAATCTGAGGCCAAAGGCAGTTAAAGGGCTTCCCCCTGGCACCCACTTCAGTGATTTCAATTACTACTTTATACTAACGCCTCCCACATTGCCATCTCCAGCTCACTGCTCTCCCTTAAGGAATGTTTTTATCTTACTACCTGGTACACTTCATCCAGATGCCTCCTGTGCATGTGAAGCCAAGATGCACAAAATGAAACATCTTCTCCCAACCAGCGTGCCCCTGCAGCTTTACTGCTGTCCACTGTTACTCTGAATGGGTCAATGAATCACCAGCTGATTTTACCTTCCGGAATTGCACCGTCCAATCTAGCAGCCGCGTGCCCTAGCCACATGCTGCTATTTCAATGTAAATGAATTTAAAGTTAAGATTCAGTTCCATAGTCGCATTAGCCAAATGTAAAGTGTTCAATGCCCATATGTGGCTGATGGATACCATATTGGCAAGTACATCATAGAACGTTTCAGTCATGGCAGAAAAAAATCTATGGGATGGCACTCTTCTGGAAGTTTCTCTAACCCACCTGTCCTGCTCCCTCTGTGACCACTGCCCATGTTCAGAGCCATCCCACCGCCTCGAGTTGTGCCCCCTGCTCACCCTCTCTCCACACTGCTGCTAGTACCACAGTCCTAGACCCAAACTCAAACCCCCTGCGTGGAGCCTTCAGTCATTGCCCTGACATACCAGCCTCGCCCCTGACCTTTTCCTGCCTCAAACTTCACTCTTGGGAGATATTAAACTGCTCTATTTTTCTGGACACCCTGCCTGGGACCTCATCCCTCTCCCTCCCTTATATAATCTCCTTGTCCTTTCAAAGACCTTCCCTCCCTCACCTCCAGGATATAGACTTTTATAGGCTCCGAATTTGGAAGATGCTTTGATGCTTCTATGGAATTCTAAATAAAAAACAATTTATTAAAGCCATACCTACCATTAAAGTTCTTGTTCCTCCCATAATTATGAGTGCTTTGGTGAAAAACATCCAACTGAAACTCTTTTAAAAGTATATGTCTCATAGAACACTATATAAAAAACTAATGAAGTACCGTATGGTGACTAACATAATAAGAAAATATTAAAGTATGTCAGTATGGACAAAAAATAAAAATAAACAAAATCCTGAAACGTGATTTAAAAAAAAGTAAAGTATATGTCTCTATTCATTGCGAAATGTTCCTCTTTTGTAAAATTCTCACCATTACTTGCCATACTTAACGTGTAATGCAGCAAAATTTTAAATCTTACCTTAAGATTGAATTCTAGGAAGCCTCTTTAACTGCCTTCCTGTACCCTCTGTATCCCCAATTGGTTTGGGGACCTCGACTCTAGGTTTCTATGCTGTCCCAAACAAATTTTCAGCATTGCGCCCGACCTTATGTTAAGGTGATCATTGTTCATGCATCTACCTCCCCCGCTGGACCGCAGGCCCCTCAAAGATGGGATCCATGTCACACTCACTTTAATACCTCCAATAGAGGGTTCAAGAATGTTTGTTGAATGAATGCATAAGCCAGGACTGAGGTCTACTCCATGCTTTTTCCTGGGCACCGTCGTATCCTCAGTGGGCAAAAGGAGACAGAACAGAACTCAGCCTTTGGACTCCAGCGCCAGCAATCTTTCTTCAAGACTCAAGAGTATTCTCCAGAACACAAACAGCTGAACGAAGGGACTGACTCAACATGGTGAGTCCGGGTTTGTTTTTTGAAGGAGCAGCCCCAGAAGCCTGGAACACCAATTGGTATATTGCTTTGCACTCTGAGTTCAGGATGCAGCCACCGAGCATGTGAAATTCAAAAAAGCTAAAGAAAGAAATTAATCTGCTCAAATTACTTCAATTACACCCAAGGTCACAAGGTCATCATGCACAAGAAAGACGGAATGAATTTTAAAATCACATCCTCAATTCAGAGAAACAGACCGCGGATACATGCACACATTCCCTTTGTTTTTTTAAAAACTTAAGTGAATTTACAGAACGTGAAGCTAATCATTTTAATGTCACCATTAAATACATGGGGGCATTTAATACATTCACAGGGTTGTGCACTCACCACATCTTTCTGGTTCTAAAACATTTGAATCATCCCAGCAGCAAGCCCTCAACCCATTAAGCAGCAACTCCCCATCCCAGCCTCTGGCAACCACCAACCCATGTTCTATCTCTATGGATTTGCATAGTATGGATATTTTGTATGAATGGAATCACACAATCCTTTGTGACTGGTTTCTCTCTCTTATCATAATGCTTTTAAGGTTCATCAACAGTATTATTATTATCATATATCATTATTTCATTACTTTTTATTGTCAATACTTTATATTCCTCTGTATGCACATACATTTGTTTATCCATTCGTACACTGATGGACACTTGGGCTGTTGCTACCTTTTGGCAACTGTGAACAGTGCCTCTGTGAATGCGTGTATACAGGCATTTGAGTGCCTGCTGTCAATTCTATTATATTTCTCTTTTGCTTTTCCTCTTCCGTTTTCCTTCTCAGCCACTGATTCCCTAGAATGAATGCGGGATGGGTTGGTGACCCTCCATCAGAGTGGAAATGTAGCCTGTCCCAAACACGGGGCAGCTAGCTAGGCATCCTGTGCCCCACGGCCAAGCTACACGAGACATCTGGGAAGAGGCCGGGAAACAAATGGGTATCAGTGAACATGCCCAGCACAGGCTTTGGCACACAGTAGGTTCACAGCAGATGTTTGCGGAGTCTGCATATAAACAAGGTTACTCCAGAAACGTTACAGAAGAGATGAAGTGGAGGAGAGCAGATGTCGGAGACCAACAGTCAAAAGAAGGAAAGGATAGATCAGAGGTCAACATGGCAGAAGGGCTGACAAGAGAGACTTAGGATCATGCTGGTGAGAACGTGTCTTGTCTGAAGGAAACCCCGGGAATGCTGGAAAAGAGAGGAGCCCTAATCAAACAGCTTCCTTACTTTTTTGAAAGCCCGGAGTCTAGTATACAGGAAGGAACTGCCTTGAGGTGAGGTCAAGATGCTGGGTTGTCTCTGTGTCAAGTTACCTAATAGTTTCAGCTCTTGTAGTAGCTACACAAGGGCAATAAAATCTGGAAACAAAGGTAGTATTATTTTATCCTGTACTGGGATGTAATACTAAAGCTTCATTTATGATGGATTTGCCTGTGCTTATGGATTTGGTGACTGCCCTCTACGTGTGCGGTAGGAACGTCCATCCGCTAGGGACCGTGAGAAGCAAAAGAGAGGCGTGTGCCGAGATGCTCCAAAGCTACCCAGCATGGCAATACAGTCCTAGACAATGCCTTCCTTTTATCCAGATCTCTCCCATCAGGGCTTTTCTTCCTTGTCAACCCTTAACCTGGCCAATACATTGTACTCTTTCATCAAAACTTTTGCGGATAAAGAGTGAGAACAAAGGAGCATGTGAGAAATCCACAAAATAAAAAATCTGTCCTCAAAGTATCAAGAATCAAACCATGTTGGGCAACAGTGTCTCCCACTGGGTGGCAGCTTACATAAACCCTGCCTTTCTCCACAGCGGACTTCTGACCATAACAATGGAGCTCTTTGGTTTAGCAAAATGTTCATGTTCTAAAAGTTCAAAGTAACTGATAGGCCGACTCCTTGATTTGGTTCCTAGGGTTCCCGGGGTTTCATATTCCTATCAAGTGATACTCTATCAGATGACCTGTGATTATTCAAGGCACAGTGTCAAGGATGCCAACATGGGGACAGGGAGGGAGTCCTTTCTCATGATCCCTCTGACCTCTCTTCCCTGTGATTGGTCCAGGGTGACCTGACCCCGGGAAGTCGGGGCCAGCATGCATCTCTACTCAGTGGCATCTGCACAGACCTCCCTGTTCTACCTTAACAACACCTGAACCTACAGCAGAGGAAATTCAGGTGGGTTATTGCTGAGGACAAGGACTCCCCTCAAATGTAAGGCCCACAAGGGCAGGGAATTTTGTTTTGTTCCCTTATGTGTCCTGGGTACTCACAGCAGTGCCTGGCCCGAGGTGGGGAGCCAGTACGTGTGTGAGGACTGAGTGAACGACTCATCTAGAACAAGTGTAACCGTACTTCTCAAGCACCTGGCGGGCTGGCCTGGAACAGACCATTGACTTGACCCTTGACAGACCCTGGTCAAACGAGGACCAGTGGTTCCAAACTTAGATGCAACCATAACTACCAGGCTGTGTGGGGGCCGTGAGCTTATCATACCCAGGGTTTCTAAATAAGAGAATGGAAAAACACTACCGTGGGGTACGAGACTGCCTCTGTAGCACAGTCATGTGATGTGAACACACAAACAAAGAAAAGGTCGTTCCTTTCCTTTAACAGACAAAACTTGGATCCTCACATCCTTACAAAAACACAATGAATGCTTCTCCCAGAACCGTTCTCAGAGAATTTCTTTCTTTTCTGGGCCAGTAAGCCCTTCTGGTTTCTTCTGAGCGACTGCTGTGCTGGTCTTTCTGGACCCTGGTGGATGTCAAGTGGCTACAGGCAACGCTTCTGAAGTCAAGAGACAACAGCTGAGGGAACACGGCAAGATTCAGCCATGCCCCAATGTATGGTTTGGTGGTGGGGGGGGGTAGGCCAAAAAAACAACAAAACACAACATCTGAAGTCAAGAGACAACAGCTGACGGAACATGGCAAGATTCAGCACTTGAATGTATGGTTTGGGGGCGAGGGGAAAGGGCCAAAAAAACCCAACAAAACCACAAAACACAAAAGCCAACACCTACACGAGGCTTTAAAAGCACAGGAAAAGGGGTTAGCAATGCCTATGGCTCCCACCTTCCTGTTCCTAAGAAATAGCATATAACTTCTCGGTTAACCAAATAACCCCTTACCCTCAACAACATTTCTGAGGCAGTTTTACTTCTAAGACTAAGATAGAGCCCAACCCTCGAGGTCCTCCCCAGTGAGGACAGCAAGGGATGAGATGAAATCAGAAAGACAGGACAAAGCTGGGAAACACTCAAGTGTGACAGACAGATGTGTGGCGTGCTCTTATTTGTGTCTTTTCATTTGGTTCTGATTTACTAATCAACAAAGGGAGCAGGAAGAACACATTTGGGTTGGGCTGGGAGCGTCTGCTTTCACAGCTCGCCATCTCCGCTTCCTGGAGCCTTCAGTGAAACCTCCCCTTGGATTTGCTGCTCTGTGATAATTTCCATGTCTTAACCAGGCTGGAGAAGAACGTCCTTATCCAAGCACATATCTGAGGGAAGGAAGGGGGTGGGGAGGGGGAGAGGCAAAAGGAACAACAAAGTAACCAGCCAAAGGTTTCTCAGTTACTCGCTCTCCCCTTCTAATTCAAAACATTATGCTTTATTATTGGTGCAGCCCTGGAAAGCACATTCTTTGCTTCGGTGATTCACTTCATTTTCCTGAGAACACAACGGAGAGAGTCTCTCAGGGTAAAGTTACTGATTTGCCTCCAGATTAAGTCCAAGCTAAACTGCTCACTTCACATTTTGTTGCCCTTGAAGCCCAGCAGGTCCACATGGCGGAAGAGTCCACATGCCGGGTAGCTTCTGCCGCCGAGCCACAAGATCCCCATGCTTTCCCGGGGCTCAACTCACAGACTGAGGAGACCAGCACCCTGGCTTGGCAAACACATGCTGCGGAAAGCGCTGATGAGCGCTATACAGAGAACCGAAAAATGGCCAGGGACGTTTGCCATTAGTTTGCAGTTTGACGCGGGGCTGTGATTTCTTTGGAACAGTATTCTGGCCTTGTAGGGGTGGGCTCAAATGATCAAAAGTCATGGTTCATAGGCCAAAAAATAAAAAATCAAAAAGACAGATGAAAGGAAATGAGTGTTGGTTGGGGGGGCTGACTAGGTTAGGGGTGCCCTGAGGAGCACCCCACATAGGGCAGGAAGCCCACGTTAACAGAGGAATCGGCCATGCAGCCGCAGAAAGATAGTGGAGCCCCATTGCATGGGCGACTGCCGCAGCTCCCAGTGCACTCTCGACATCCGCAGGTGGTGTGCCCGTGCATATGTGGTACCATTTCGTGCCGTGTCTCACCAGGCTCTTGCCAAAGCCTAGTCTCTTACGCCCTGGTACTGGCAACAACCAGGCAAACCAAATCGAAAGGAGAGTAGGAAGAAGAAAAAGGGTCATTATTCAAATGACCTTTGTTCAGTAGTGCCTTCCTCGGGAAAAGCTTTCACCAGAGCAATCAGTAATTAGAGCCACTGATGGTCTGAATCCCCAGCTCTCCGATGCCTGGAAGTTGGCAGTAAGGAGTTGAGTGCAAAATTAAGCACGGATGAAACAAGAAGGCCTCCAGCAATTCAAACCCAGGCTGACAGAGGGCATTTCCAGTGTGGGATCAGGCCAGCCCTCTGGACTTCCTGGGAGATATACACCCCACATCAGAGCACAAGAACAAGAGAGAAGGAATGTGAAACCTCCAAGAGCAAGGACTTGACTTGGCTAGAAGTGACCTCTTGAGTAACAACAACAACAACAAACTACTGCCTTATAGTCCTTAGGAATCAAGAAGGAAGTCCCCCCAGCAGGGCTTGGAAATAGAGAACAATGTGTAACACAGCACAGTCTGTATCAACCGGCCCCAAACCTCCCTGAGTAGCCTGGAAAGATCTGCAGCCCCTGTGATGCGGTCTCCACTCAGGACACCCAGATCCCCCTCTGCCCCTGGGATCTTCCCAGTCCCACTCTGGGCTGGAGGCAAGAAGGGAAAGGGGAAGCCGCAGCCGCAGTAGGGAGTAGCTATATGAGAACTGGGGATAACCAGCCTTTTCTGGGGCCGTCCTCAACCAAAACACTGACGGGAAAGAACCAGATGACTGGGAACATTCTCCAAGAGGCTGCCATTGGACTGTAGTGGAAGGAGCCTTTGTCAGCCACGTGACTGAAGCAGCAATGCAGACTTCAAGTGAAACCCTGGGAAAACACTTGGTCCCTCAAAACCACTAAAGTTCTAAAAGTTACCAGAAATGAGATTGTATGGTGACCTGACATGGCCAACAAAGTCCAGTCCATGGGTTGAGGGAGAGCATGGGTTGAAGTCTGCACATTTTCAATGGTGCAACAGGCATGTGCGGATCCCCAGAGCGGAAGCCTGGGATTCAGCTTGGAGATTCTCCAGTGCGTTCTCAGCTCTGGAGGAAGAGGAGCCAATGGCCTCATCCAGACCTGTTCCTCCATTTCTCACCTCCTCCCGTCTCAGGACCTCACTGGCCAAGCACTGGAAACACCCAACACTAATCCCACCTGAAAGTGAGGTGTGGCACTAATTGCCAATACTGGAAAGAGCATCCAAATAGAAAGGTTTCAGAAAAAAGCCAACTCTCCATATTCAGCTTCAAAAATCACTAAATTCAACAGATCCTTACTAAACATCTATGATCCACAAGGCATGTGGAAACACCTTTGGGATTATCGGATCACATCCTCTATATGGTTCACACCTGCACATGAAGTAATTGTCAGTGTCATCAGTGGGCTTTTAAAGATACAACAAGTACACTAGATGGGATGCTGCTATTTAACTGGATAACTCAGTTAAGACCACCCTCCCCAGCCACGACCTTGAAATAAATTAGAAGACCGCAAAGCAATAACTTGCTAACGTCCTCCCTCTATTGTGCACTGATCAGGAAGGGTCCATAAATGTGGTCCAAAGTGGGTTTGACAGAGGGAGAAAGGTCGCAGCGGCATCCATTCTGAGAAGGCTCACAATGGCCGCAGGGAGAAGGGGCCAAGCCAGAGGGAGACCCCTGCTGCTCATTGACCCTTGTGCAGAGTGTTCTGGAAAAAGCACAGGGACATCCAGGGTAATCAGGAGGGGTCTGGGACCTGCCTCCAGCCAAACAACATCATTATTACATCACTTCTTAAATCCTTCCTCTGAGCCTGGAACCCCCTGGGCTCCTCTCTTTGTCTCACACCCACCTGCAAGACACCAGAACAACCTGCCCCAATCTACCAGAATCCAATCTGCTCCATCTGTCACCTAAATGGTTGTGGCAGCCACCTGTCTGCCTCACTCTACTTTGCCCTACAGCCCATTGTCTGCACAGCAGCCACAGGAAATTCCTTTGGAATGTCAATCAGATGTGTCCCTACACATAAGCCTCTGTTACCCTTCTTTCTCAGAGCAGAAACCTCTTCAGAACAGAATTCCAAATCCTCAGGTGGTGCACCAAGTCCTGATTTAGCCCTTGGTTTGCTCTCTGACCTTATTTCATACCACCAAAGCTGCTTTGCAAGAGGGCAATTCTATGAACATGTCAAGCACACTCCTGCCACAGGACTTTTGCACATGATACAGCCTCAGCAGGAATGCTCGGACTCTGATAGCCATATACCTCCTTCTCTCACTTCTCATGTCTATCTGCTTACATGTCTGCCATCTCCTTGGACAGGCCTTCTCTGACCACTGATAACAGCACACCTAGACACACTCATTTCAAGCACACCCCTGAAATGCCTGTTTTATTGACCTCCATGGCATTTGTCACCGACCTGGCATTATACCGAAATTATCGCCTGTCTCCTTCACTAGAATACATGTTCCATGATGATAAAGACTTTGCATTGTGCATTTTTATATCCCGTGCACTTAAAACTGTGTGTGTGCTACATGGACCATGGTCGATATTCTTTGGAGTGAATGAGTAATTCTTGATTTTAATTTCCTCGTTGGCTAAAGGGAGGTAATAACTCATCTGCCTCCTGGAGCTGTTCTGTGCTTATGTGAGATAAATATGTGAAAGCACCTTGGAGAGTATAAAACACAGTCCTCTAAGGGAAAGCTACTATCCACTTCTTCTCGCGCACTTGCCTTGAAAGGAAGCAGAGTCAGAAACTCCATTAGCATCACTTTCTTCAGGTGAGATGCATAGATACTCCAGGAAACAGAGCCAACATCCTGTGGTAACTCCAATCCCTTGACATACAGCTTTTTCCATGAAGAAAAGAGATCAGGGTGAAAGTAAAAAGGTAGAAACACTTGTGGTGCGGATCGCCATGGAGCATGGCAAGCCAGACTTGTTGTCACTGGCAAATTCCACACTCGGGAATGTTAGGGTGGATGGACACTGAGAAACAGGAGGAAACACACTCCAGGCCCACGCCCCAGCCCGGATCCAGACCCCGGGGCAGCACGAGGGCCCCCTGTGGTTTCCATAACTGAATGGCACGGCACGGAGGAACTAGTTGCTGTGAAGGCTGGCACGGGGGACTTCTAGAACTCGGGCTTTTGAAAGCCACACCGCTCTTTGGGTCATTTGTCCCATTTTGCTTCATTCTGTGCCGCTGCTCCCAGAGGAGTGGAAACAAGGAGGAGGGAGGGGGAGGGAGAAGAGGGAGGGGGCAGACAGGAGACCTCAGAAGGGGGGGTGGGGGTGGGGGGATGAGCCCGAGGGGTGGGAGGAGCCTGTTCCACTCAGCCTCCCAGGAGGAAAATAAGACCCAGAGAAATTGGTCTGGGCAGGAGCAGGGCTTCAGGCCGGGAAGAGTGGGTGCGAAGTGGCAGGAGGAAGGCTCCCGGCATTAGGAAGCCATGCGCCCAGCAGGAAAGCTTCAGGAAGCTGGGAACCCACCAAAGAGGACCGAGAAAAGAAGGCACCACCGGCTCCTGCAGCTTGCCTCCCTTGCCAGATGCCACTGGCCCCTCGGAATGTCCTTTCCGCGGTGCAGAAGCACCTGCGCGCAGTCCTCGCTTACACAGGGAGGACAGGTGGAGAGGTGAACTTCACAGCCCCAGGCCCTACATTAAGTTACATCTTGTCCCCAGCTAGTCCCCAAACAGGTAGTCCCGGCATAGATCCCTTTAAATGTACCTCGTATGGACTATTCCTAGAAAGTAGAAAATGTTTTGCTTAAATAAGAATACACTGACTGTACCCCTGGGGATAAAAATACATTATATGTTTATAAAAAAAATTAAAAAAAAAGAATACATCGAATATTGACCGTGTGCCGGCGAATCTTCCAAGTGAGGTACGTGTGTCATCCTCCCTCCTCTTCCTAATGCCTCCACTCAGTCGTCTCCGTTACCACACCCCCCTGCACCTCTGGGGTAGCAGACTCTCAGGGCAGGAAAACACCTGCTGGAGCTCACATGATGGATAAGGGCACCACCGGGACCTGAGTCCAAGCCCAGCAGTCTCCCCTCACACCACTGCGCCTCCAGGTAGCTACAGGAGAGATTCTGAGAACACAGATAGCACCAGAGGTGACCCCAGGCTTGGCCGTCTCAATGGGCATGCAAAAACTCTAGAAGCACCCCGAGTTCTCCCACTGGGACCAAGAGAAGGCAGCCCTCTGGTGGGGATGGGAAAGTCAGAGCCCAGGACATCAAACCTCACAGATCTTGGCTCCAACAGCCAGACCTGGATGAAAGAGTAAGGCAGAGAGTGCCGAGAAACCTAGGCATCCTATTCAGCTCTGGAAGGTCAAGGTTACCCTGAAAGAAAGTAACACAGAGAGGAAACGGGCCACAACAGGCAGAAGGACATCCAGTGGGGCAAAGGCGCCCGGGGAAAAGTAAAAGATGCGTAAAAGATGAAGGAATAATTTAATGGCGAGTAAATGGGCCTTCCCCCTTGGACAAGTTCACCTGCCTCGAGGAATGAGCGCACAGGTCAGTTTTTGGCCGTCTGTCCTCCACCCGACTCCCTTCAAGAATACAGGGACTACACATGCTTGTGGTGCGCTGGCCACAAAACAACCAGAGGCTAGAAAAGCTCCCAGATACAAGCTTCCATGGGGCGGGTGGGGAGGTGGGGAGTAGCAGAGGCACATCAGACAGAAAGAGCATCTACTCCTCAGCCAGTCCTAAGACCTAAAGAGCTTCTGAGCTTCCCAGCCCCCCACAAGCCCACCTGGGTTTGACTTTGGTCATCTACGGGTAAGGGTTTCAGAGCTGGGTGAGTGAGCCTTACAACACCCAAAGCCATCTTCGTAACACAAAAGGACAAACCTGCATTGTATATTTGCAAGTTGCTAAGGAAGTAGATCTTGAAAGTTCTCATCACAAGAAAAAAATCTATGTGTTGATGTTAACTAGACTTCTTGTGATCGTTTTGCAATATAGACAGACGGGAACTCTTACGCTGTACACCTGAAACAAACGTCAGTCAATTATATCTCAAAAAACATTTTTTTAAAAAAGAACAAACCTAAAAAGTATCTATTTATAAAGCTGTATGCAGTGATTGGATTAGGGATAATTTCCATTTCCTTATTTTTTATTATCTCTATCTTACAAAGCATTCACAATAAATATATTCTATTTATAATAAAAACCCATTTTCCGAAACAAGAACATTAAGCGGGCCACAAATGCCCCCAATTTCACCAACTTTTCACTTTCCCAAAGTTAAATACTCTCAGATGACTAGAAACATAGTTGGAATGCCTCTTTCCATCTGATAAAAAGATTACTCACTGTAGTCCAATTTATGTTAACTCTGCTACCAAAAAAAAAAAAAAAAGAAAGAAAGAAAGAAATGTAGCTTCTGTTTCTCGGTGAAAATCACAGTTATTACCTCAACTCCAGCTGGACAATGGAAAAACAACATTAAGGATTGAAAGATCATCTTCGCTTACACGCTGAGTTTGGAGGAATATCGTAATTGGAAAAAAAAATTTAAATACAACTAAAAATGATTTCCAGAACAGACTCTCGGTTCCCATGGTTGGCCGCCCTTTGGTCTGGTGACACTGCTGGGACCTTCTCCACACGGCCCAGGGGCCTACATCCCCCCCCCCCACTCCTTCGCTTGCTTTCTCTCTTCCCACTTCCCCTCTTTCACTCCTCTGCCTATTTAAGTTTGCCAAATTCAAGTTGAAACAACGCTAGATCTCTAGGTCTGACCGTCGAAAGGCTGTTGTCGGGCATGCCATCCATAAACTTGAGCACGGAAACTGACCCGGATGAACTCCGGCAGGCGAGCCGTGAGCAGCGGGACCATGAGAGGGGGGTGGGGTTCACTAGGTTTGCATTTCCTCTGGACCATTTGCACCAGCTGGATCCTACAGATGGATCGATACAGAAGAGACCATCCATGCTGGTTTGCCCAGGACAGAGGGATTTCCCAGGACACAGGCCTTTGAGCGCCAAAACCAGGATGGCCCCAGGCCAGCTAGGATAAGCTGGTCACCCTAGGCCTTCGGATAGCTACTTCAAAAAAAACTTTGAACGCTAGAAGATGCCCTGATTAGAGATCACACATGTGCACAAGCCCAAGATGCACACACAGAAGCACATATAGTCACATGTAGTCACACACAGGCTCACACACACAAACACACACACACACACACACGTGTGTGTGCGCAACCTTGCACGTGTGCTTGGTCACGGCTCATCCCTTTCTTTCCCTCATTCTCTTTTCTGGGCAATTCTTACAATTCGCCTTGTCATGGGGAGTGGATCCTTCTCCCTCTGAGTGCTCACCTCCTCACAGCTCTCCCGGGTAGGACAGGGGATACCCCTCTCTGAAATCAGAAAAGAGCATCTTGCCAACTTTGTGTGTTTATGTTTTTACACAATGCAATCATCAGCTCATCAAAAGGCTCTCCTTTCCCAGAGAGAGAGATGGCCTTTTCCGGTTTTGATATTATCAGCATGTCTACCAGTGACCTCTGACTCAGGTTGTAGGACCTCTGACCCTGGCAGTCCTGTGTGACAGGGTCCTGAAGATTACGAGGAGCCTGCGTCTCCCGTTCACTCAGAAGCGAAGGATGCAGATCAGGGACCCGGAAGCCGAGGCCCAGAACGGGGCATCCTCGTCTGGGAGGACAGTCACTGCTCTGGGTCTGTCCTTGACTGTGACTGAGCCAGCTAGAAACATGGCCCTTTGGGGGCTGATTTGTGATTAGTGTTTAACTGCAGACAGTGCTTGTCTACATAAAAATGAATCCTCTGAAATCAGCAGGCCACAATAAAGAACCCGCTCCTGTTGTGGACGTCAACAAAGCACAAATTATAGAAAGACGTTGGTTACTGCCTACGGCTGCTAGCAAGTCTGAGGGAAAAACTCCCCAGATCAGAACGAGAAGTGCTGAAATGTTCCACAAGTGGTGGTAGTAAGTTAAATAATACGATTCTACGGGGAGTATTAAAGATTCCAAACTCTCTTCTATTTTTTTCCCCAAATCCCCTTCAGCAGAATATAAAATGTCCCCAAAGCGTAAAACAAATAAAATGTTGCCACTCTCATCTTACATAAAAAAGAAATGTTCAGCAATTTTTTTTTTATACTTCTGTGGCAGTGAGATTAGGAAATCTGGAAAGCTTTCCGGCTCTAATTGCTTATTTTTGATCTATTGTGATTCTTTGAATTTTGTAAATTCTGAGAAAAATCAGCAGAACAGAACAGTCTAAGCCACGGACTTAGTCAATTTTATGCTTTTTAAAAAAATTTTTTTGAGGAAACCGTCCAATTACAAGTGTGCTAAGAAAGCACTGTGTGGACATGGACACATGATCGAAATCTGTTCACCTGTTGGATCCGTAACGTGATTGCCAGGACCAGCCCACTGACCAACTCGGGCAAACAGCCTGACATTCGGGACCCCCACACCTCCTGACTCGGAGTGCTACGGGACGGCTGTTCAAGACGATTCCCAAAGCCCGTTCATTCCAGCACACGACATTTCTATCATTATAGGAGGTGGTTGGGAATCACGTAATATTCCACATGAGGCTCTGCTAATGGGAACTTGATTAATAAAACTTTTAAATAAAATTTAAACATGGATAAACATAGGCTACATCGTTCTTTAATGACCGAAGCTCCCACAGAACATCCACATTAGCGTCTACTAAGAAACAAAGATGGAAACAAGGTCGGTTGTTTGGTTTCAAGAGCCCCAGAGATCAGAAGACCAGAGCATATGCTCAGCTCCCTCATCAAAATAAAATGCAAGAATCAAATGAGCTCATTGACACGTGCAAAAGCACTTTGCAAGTAGTGAATCAAAGGCAAGACATTCTTTTTAAATTTGGCGGAATACTTGGTTGGCCAGGGACCTGCCTGAAAGTCGGTTCTGTCAAGTGAAAATGTTGGTGGACGTGAGAGGGGCCTAAATCTTGGCTTGTTTTTTGTTTTTGAGAGTGTCTGTCTTCTCTAAGTACGGGTCCAGAATACAGACAGGCCTGGGGAACTGAAGGGTCTGATCACAGTAATTAAAGTATCCCCATAATTAAAAAGACCAATCAGCTATAACTGGTATTAGACAAAATGCAGCAAAAATTTCTTGGTCCTCTAGCATTCTGTAGTATCTTCCCCTAATGTCATGGTGGGTTTTCCTTTTCTCACCTAATATATAAACCCTCTAGGTTTAAACCTAACATTAACAGGAAAAAAAGCAAACCCAAACCCACCATGACCCAAACAAGCCATATACTCTGATGAGCTAGTGCACTTTAATGAGGCTGAACTGGTCCTCATAGTTTAATTAGTCCGTGTAAGATAAGGGTCAGCAAGGCAGGAAATGTCATTATGGATAAGACTCTGAGAGGCCGTCTCCTGGGAGCGGCTCCCTCAAATACTGTTTCAACCCCATCTCTCCCGCTCCGCCTCCAAGTGTTACCACAGTGACATATATTAACATCTTCCTAATGATGAATTTTATTTTGTGCCAGAATCTGAAGTTATATCCATGGCAGATGCGTAGGTTTGGGGTTTCCGATCCGTGTTTAAATGCAGTTCTCTCACTCATCAACTCACGTGACCTTCAAGAGCTATTTGACCTTGAGCCGCTTGCTTACCTTTCCAATGGGGAGAGCATCAGTTGCTGGCTTGTTGGGAGGATCGAAGGCAAAAGGACCCAGGCATAGGCAAACGTGAAACCATAGTCTGTCCCCACCTCCTCTACTTTCTCTTTTCCCACTCTTCCCTCTTCCTTTTCTAATGGATTTGTCAGGACCACGCACACAAATCTCTCCAGCAGTTTTCCATCTTGCTAATGGAAGGCTCTGCAACCCCAGGGGGCAGGACTTCCTTTCAGTCTGTCCAAAATGTCCTAGCACAGAAGCACAACCCCACCCTGAAGTGTCACAAAGCCAGACTGTAAACGTTTTGCCAACAAGCACAGCCTGAGCCACACCAACACACAAATGATTGGTACCATGCCCCTGCCAGCCAGAACTACTATTTCTATGCTATGTTCTATTTCCTCTTGTTCTATTTTTGGATAAATGCACTGTTATTAGGAAGTCCAGCAACTGGAGACAAAGGAAAATGTTAATACTAACCACATCTTTGTTGTTAAATCCTTATTATTATAACCAGAATGAATGAAGCCATTTTCCTCCATTCTGAAAGACCTTGTAATAGTGTGCATTCTCCATTAAAAAAAAAAAATTAGTATTAACTCATGATTCAATGATATGGTCTAAGATTGTTTTAACCTTCTAAAATGTTGCATTTATAATGTAAAGTCAACAAAGTCAATGGTGTTCTTATTGCCACCATTAATTCTTAGCAAAATAACAACAGCCACTATTGGCCAAACCCTTATTATGTACCAAGCAGTGACAGGCTCTCTACAAAAATCGAATTGTTTTTGTTTGTTTTTTTGCAACTCCTGATAATAACCAACTGATGAGACGTTTGTCCTCATTCCTAAAGCTTAACAGCATCAGCGCAAGGATTTCAAGCCAGGCACTTTTTACGGCAAAGTTTGTGCTCTTTTGCAGGGATGGAGGTAGTTGCCGTGCATCCAAAATCCCTTCCACGCTCGTGAGTTCATCCACGTGTTGCTTCCACAGCGCTCGGTGGAGGTCTGAAATGCATGGCTTCCAGGAAGCCCTTGGAGGAAAGGCTCTAATTGCTCGGGGGAGGCTGACCCCTTGATTATATCCTAGGAGGTCTCATGCTTGCTTACCGTGAGACATGGGACTCTAGAAAGGCAAGAGCCTCTCACAGTAGGTGACTTAGGAGCTTGGCATCACATAATTTCAATTTTTAAGGAAAAAAAAAACATGTAAATGAGCTCACTTAACACCTCCAATTGCCAGCTGAAAACACTATGGCACAGAGAGATCCAGCTACACACTTGCCTGAGGGACAAGGGACTCTCAGATCACCGCATTTCTCCTCCCAGTGGCGGGAACAAAGAGACACAGAAAGAGGAAGGTGGAAAGAGACGCCCTGCGTTGGCGGTGGCCAGTGAAGGATTCAGGGACTGCACGAAGGGGCTAAGAGCACTTCCTGCGGAGGAATAATCCCGCAGTAAAACTCAAGAACAGCAGAAGCTCGTGTGCGACGGAAAGACAGGAACGGAGCATACGATAAACTCCATCTGAAGGATCAAGTGAAGAGTTTGTGGCATTTGCTTGTGGTGGGCAAATTCCTACACAGGCTCCCTGGCCCTTCCCGCCCTAATCCCCGGGACTGTCAAGGGATGAGGGAGCGCGCCCTGGTTATGTTAGATTACATGGCCAAAGGGATTTTGCAGATGTAAGGAAGGGTGCTAAGCAGTTAACTGGGAGTTGATCAAGGGGGAGATGATGGGTGCAAGCCTATATCGGAGCCCTATAAGGCAGAATTCTCTCCAGCTGGCGGCGGAAGTGGACACCAGAGTGAGTCCAGGCTCTGAAGATGCAGGGGACCGGCTGCTGAGGAAGCGGGATGGCTCTAGCATCTGAGGGCAGCCCTGGCTGGCAGCCGGCAGGAAAATGGGCACCTCAGTCCTAGGACCACAAGGAACTGAAGTCTTCCCCCAAAACCCGGCACAAGCTTCCAGGGAGATTCTCCTCCAGAACTTTCAGATCAGAGGCCAGCTTGGGAGACCCTAAGCAGAGAGCCCAGCCACGCCCCCACCCGGCCCGATTTCTAATCTATGAACAGTGAGCTCACAAGTGGATGTGATATTGAGCCCCTACGTTTGTGATCATTTGTTATGTGGCAAAAGAAAACTAACACACTGCCTGGCTTGCAATCAAATCTTAGCTCAGTCTTCCCATTGGTTTGTTTGGTCGAGTCACTTCATCTCTGGGTTTGCCCATCTGTAAATGGAGAGAATTATATGTACACAGCTCAGAAAGTTGGTGGGGGAGGTAATTCGCTGGGCTGAGCCCAGCACCTAGATGCTAACACCTGTTACCTATGAAGAGGAATCCAAAAGCGGGATTCCCTCCCCGCCCCCTCCCCCCAAGTGGCCACCAGGTGGTGCCAGGATACAAGAACAGCTGGGTTTTCATTGGGAGCCCCTGAGAGGACCGGGTGGGAGCTGGGGCAGGGGGAGTGGGGGGTTCGCATTCAGCTAGCTACTCAGACTCACCACTGTTTACAGCTCAGGTGTACGGAACGAGGGAATTCCAAAGACAGGTTGTAGAGAGATGCTATAGAACACATATGTTCAAAGACATTCTGTGTAATGGTTTCCTTAAAAGCTCTATCATTTTAAAAAGTATTTGAGGTGGTTTACAAAATAAAACCCTACATCCAGTTAAAAAATTAAGTGAGAAAACAGGGAAAGAGGAAGACCAGATGTGTACACACTGCATGACATGAAGATCTTTTACCCACGCTAAGTAAGGATGGTGTTTGACCTTCCCGGCCGGCCCTGAAGACAAGGCCGGAGACCCAATTCAAAAGAGCTGCTCAGAGAAAAAAGCCTGGTCCTGGGGTAGGGTTGGAGCGGGGGTTCCCATGTGGGGAATGAGTGTCTGAAGTTACACCAGGGATATTTGTAGTTCTTTTTCAATCTCTTTTCAAGCCTTTTGTATATTTTAAAACCAACTTTAGTTTCTTTTTTTTTCATGATTTGTGTAGGTTCATTAAACAAGAATAGTTTTTGTCATAGTTGTTATCTACCATATGGGCAAATATGCCAAGGGTTAATACCACAAATGCATTTGCTTTATTTATAATTTGACATAAGTGAGATTTTAAAAGCTTCTCTAGTCTAAGATATAGGTATATATTTGCTGACATATATGTGTAAGGAATAGGTATATATGTACAAATACATTGTATAAGCCCATGTCACTTTATAGCTAGGAAGCATTTCTCCATCTAGAGACAATTCAATAGTCACCTCGAGGCGCTGGAGTGGCTCAGTCAGTTACGCATCTCTCGATTTTGGCTCCGGTCGTGATCTCAGGGTCATGAGATCAAGCCCTGCCTTGGGCTCTGTGCTGAGGATGGAATCTGCTTCAGATTCTCTCTCTCCCTCTCCCTCTGCCCCCTACC
Source organism: Mustela putorius furo (assembly GCF_011764305.1). Classification (NCBI taxonomy): domain Eukaryota; kingdom Metazoa; phylum Chordata; class Mammalia; order Carnivora; family Mustelidae; genus Mustela; species Mustela putorius. The sequence continues at coordinate 5,289,774 of NW_025422022.1, read as the reverse complement.
CCTAAAAATAAAATAAAATAGTCCTATTCATTTCCTTCTAGGTTGTAAAGGTTTAATTCTGGAGATCTCTCTGTAGCCTAAAGCATACTGAATTTCAGAACATACCTGAAGCTTGCGCCAGTGTTCCTCAGAACTGGAATGGGTGGTGTTCTTCAAGCAAATAAAAAGGAGATTTTTTTCCCCCCCTAAGACTGAAAGTTTAAAAGAGATGCTTGTTATCTGGAATGAATTCACTATCAGTCCTGAGAACAAGCAGGCCTTATTTCCTTTCCCTAAAATCCTTCCATTTCCTCAATCCAATTATAACACAGTTCTATCAAAGTCTATAAAATGTACCAAGCCCTGATCTAACTCAACCCTAACCCAGAACAACTCAATCCATGTTGTATTTGGAGTCTCAGTCCTGGCTTGCACCCCCCACCCCGTGTTCTCCATTTGAACACCTGCCTGTGTTGACCCAAAGCTGAGCAGAGGCACGACCTTGTTCTCTGAGACCACCTGCGCAGCGGTCACTTCATAGAGACGCTTTTTTCATGGAGTTCAGAAGCCCAATTGGAAAAACAAAAACCTTAAGGAATTTCATCGCCAGAGGCTTTTTACTGCCTAAAGAGAAAATTAGGTGTTTCCTCCTACAAAAGCTACCTAGAGAAGGTTCTCTCCTCTGCCAGAATTTGATGGGAAGAGTTTAATGGAGGGCAAGGGGAACCCGCATACAGGAAGTGGGGGGACAGATGTTAGGAAGACAACAAGGAGGCCTGGAATCAATGAAGTCAAATTATACCTCGCATCACATGTGCAACGTTCCTCTGGTTACCGTCAGATGCAAGAGCAGAAGAGACAACACCGGAACTTAGACCCTATTTCTGAACGCAGAGTGGGTTATAAACAAAGTCTCCTTAATCAAGCCGGTTCAGTTAGAGCGGGTCAGAAACTGCCTGCTGAAAGGGCTTTTCTGGAGGGGGGTATACCCTGGTCCTAACAGGGGGCCCATCCCCATGGCAACTAGTTACCAGGCCAACTGTTATCCCTACAAGCCAGACCTTGTTCCCGTTTCCTCTTCCATCATGGATTTCTTCCTCCTGTCATTTTATTCCTTATGCAAGCACCTCCCACTCCATAACCCACCAGATACCCCCAACTGTCGCCCCCGCTGATCTCCACACCCATCTGACTCTTGCTCCTGGAACCCGGCCCTCAGGACCACCCCATGAGCGCCTCCAGGAGAGCCAGGAATGCTGAGCATCTGGGAGCGGCTGTCCTGGGGTCTTGGGGACAGGATCCAGTGGGGTTGGGGTGTAGATCTGTTCATTCAAGCATCAGGCTGCAGCCACTGAGGCCGGAAGACATGTCAGGAGCCTGTGATACAGGGAAAGGCGGATGCCCTCTCAACAAGACAGCAGTCATGGTTTACATACTGACCCTTGACCCCATCTAGCATGAGCTCTGTAATTCCCTAGATAGGGCTCTGGTCCCAAAGTGTGAGCCTTATGGAGGTAACAGCATACGTTTTGGGCCCTCAACGTGGCATTTTCCAATCGAGGGAAAGGCTGCACCAGGAGGGCCTCCATCAGACCCCGTGTTTCTGAGTATGGCTGTGGCCAGGTTAGCATTCCGAGGAGGGCAGTCCAGGTCCCCGAAGGCTGCTGTCCCTGCGGGAACACACAGGAAGCACGTTGCATCTCAAACCCCCTGCCCCCGAGATTCAGGGTTGGGTTAGGGAGCAGAGAAGCATCTCCCACATACTTTGAGGATTCTCTTCTCTCAAGAATGCGTGTATTTTAATGCCTTATAAATACTTCTGGTAAAAGAGGAGTGAAACTATGAAATATAATCCTTCAGAAAATAATGGTTTTTTAAAAAATAATTTTAAAGATATTATTTGAGAGAGAGTGAGCAAATGAGTGAGCGAGAGAGGGAACATGTGCAGGGGAAGTGGCAGGCAGAGAGAGAGGGAGAAGCAGGCTCCCGGTTGAACAGGGAGCCCGATGCAGGGCTCGATCCCAGGACTCTGGGATCATGACCTGAGCCAAAGGCAGATGCTTCACCGATGGAGCCACTCAGGCACCCCTTCAGAAAGTAATCTTAATAGAGCCTCTGGTAAGTTTTCACACTTCATAACTTCCGCTGTGTAACATTTGAGGAAGAAAAGATCTATGACCAATACAAGGTTGTGTGTGAGCTCAAGGACAAAGACTTTTAATTCCTTTTAGTGACTGGATCTGGCACAGGGGCTGGAGCCAAGTCAGAGCATCCTGAAGAGTTTGGGGCGTGGGGAGCATCTACGCTGAGAGAAGCAACATGGCGCCTGTGCTTGGCTGTTCTAGCAGCTGCCTCTATAGTCTTGGGATGGCCGCTTGAGCTAAGCTTAGTGTGCTCATCTGTAAATTTAGGATAGTGACCTGGATGTTCTTGAATATCCCTTGGAGTTTTAGGATTCCATGATGCTATATAGTTGTTTCCTTAAATTCTGAGGGTCACACAACTTGAACGAAACCACGTTGCTCCTTCTGGATAAGATGAGCAGCTTGGCACAGAGCAAGTGTTTACTTTGTATTCCTCAGTGAACCAAATAAATGTGTATTTTTTGTTTTTTGTTTTGTTTTTCCTATAAGTACATATAATTAACCAAAAAAGTTAGACCCAACTTCAGGAATTTATAGAACAAGACATGTAAACATATCTATATACATATACTTTTAAATGGCTTTAAGACCTTGGGCTAACACTCTCTAGCTTTGTACATAAGAAGCAGCCAACCAACGTATAAATAAGTGATCTCATGGTATAAGAGATTTTGGAAAATGTAACATAGTTCACGTTCAGATTCAGTTTCCTTTAACTTTGCTGTCTTTGATGATGTTTTATTCCCTAGAAACTTCCCAAGCCTTCAACCCCATTAGGCCAGTTCGAGTTTTTTCTCAAGCTGAGCGTGGTATAAATTTAAACACAATCACATGCTGTTCGCCCATTGGGCTATAAGCCCTAAAAAAAACAACAGATAGAATTTGCAGTCATGACCATGGCAGCCTATCTTACAGAGCCTGAAGATTTCCCCTGAATGGTGGTGGGAGGAATGTGGTCAGTGGTCGGGAGTATCTCCTGGATTAAATGTTTTCTGGCATTTCTTGGAGGAGAGCAGTTAGTCTGCATTTAATTTTTAAACCGCATTTCATCCCCTTTCCGCCTCTACACAGCCACACACACAGGAAAAAAAAAAAAAAAAGGCAAAAAAAAAAAAAAACCAACAACAACAAACCCTGTTGCTCATGCTACGCATTCTTTTTCCAATTCTTCTGGGCTGTTCTTCCATTTCTGTTTAGAACAGCTAATCTTCCACAAACCTGGACTGAGTGCCAGAGGCCCGTCTTGCACATCCCTAATCTCACAAACATAAATAAGGGTTGGACACCATTAACCCCTTGAACAACAGCTTCTTCCCAGCCCCTGACCCAGGAAAGGTTCAGGAAACATAGGATATCTACTTCCCACTCATTCCGAGGAGTTAATTTTATTACAGGTTGCCAAAAGCTACCAGAGACTTCCATCTAAATAAACTTGAGCCAAAAGTTTATAGGATTTAATGATAAATGTTGAAGCCATGGCTTCTTAAACCTTTATCAACACGGACATTTTAAAGACAGTCTATTTCTGTATTGTACACCCATTAGAAGAAACAGGGCCCCTGCCAAAGCCTTTTATTAAAAAAAATAACTAGCTCTGTGGGGTGACTAGGTAAGGGGGATGTAGGAGGGCACTTGTGGAATGAGCACTGGGTGTTAGATGCAAATGATGAACCACTGAACTCTACCTCTGAAGCGAATGATATACTACAGGTTAACTTGAATTTAAATTAAAAAAAAAAAATTAAAAACTAGCTCTAGATTTGCTTTATGGTCACAAGTTCTCAGGAGTCTCAAGGCCCAGGAATGCTAATGGGAAGCGGATGCTTCTGATCACAGAAGCTGAACACGTGCCTGGCTTGCTCCTTCAAGGTAAATAAAATCAGACACATCTAGTGCCTTTTGGAAAGGCAGAGGGAAGCTGTTTCAGGGACCAGCCAAATCTTCTTTGGACCTCCCAGGTCCTAAGAATAAATGCAAAATTTAAAACTGATAATTCAGAACTTGCAGCCTTGAAAAGTAAACTGTAGCACAGAAAAATCTCAGGCAACTGGTTCTAGTAAGATGGCAATGTGGTCCCCCTCCCCCACCCCAAGGGTCACTGAGCAGTTTCCGGTCAATGGAATGCACATGATTGAGAAAAGCTTCTCCACCCATTAGTCAATGTTCAGATTTTACGGAAGTTGGTCTTCTACCAACCAAAAGTATCAGCTGACTTTAATTATAAGTGCTATTGTTTTTATGAATTTTTTTTCATATTAACATTTTAAGACTTTAGGTTAGTCACACACAAAAGAACTGGGATCGTGCACAGGGAGGAGGTAGAGTAAGGCTGCGTCCTGTGGTCGTCTTCCAGAGGCACTTCAGGTGTGATGGGGGACGCAGAGGGTCTGCTCTTCCCAGAGTGGTTTGAGGCATCCTCTCTCTTTTATGATGGCTTTTCCTCACCTTTCTATATAGCCAGGGTTCCCAAACCTTGCATGCATCAGAATTATCTGGAGGGTCAAAGATAATATCCATTGCTGGGCCCACCCCTGGAATTTCTGATTTAATAGATCGGGGGGGGGGGTTCCTCCAAATCTGCTTGTCTAACAAGTTCCCAGGAGATGCTAATACAGATGATCTGTGGCTCACACTCAGAAAGCCATAGCTACGTGCAAGTCAAAAAGGCCTCCTGCAGGACACTGTTCTCTCCCCCAACTACAGTCATAAAGAGAGCATTACTGAGGGTGACCCACTGTTCCCTACTTATAAGAGTAAATGGCAAAATGACGAACGGAAGCAATGTTGGGATTGGTTGTTGAGAGTTAACCATTGCCATGGAGGACAGAGGGACTGTGGAATCCTCTTTTCAGGAAGTGACCAAGACTAGGGGTGACCCGTAATTCAATGGTCGGATTTAAACTGAAGATACGGGGCATGAGCCCATCCATTCCCTCCTCTGATAGGTGACGCTTTCCCTTCCCACCTCACGACCCGAGATTAATCCGTCTCTTGATAAAGCATGCCACTTTCATTTTAGGCTACACTTTTCTTCTAAAAATTTAGTAATCCAATCACAGGTTAAGAAGATGGACTCTTAAATGGAAAATGTGAATTTCCATTAGGATGGGAAGTCTTCCGAGTTGCCCAACCCAGAGAAAGAACAAGGTAACTAAGGAAAGGCCACACTAAAAATCCTCTAGACTACCTTGATATACTCCCCCTTTTTAAAATCTCTTTCTTCCGTACTTGTGAGGACCACAAGTATGTGTTCTTTAGAATCAGAGAAAGTATCATGAGCCGAGAAGTTCATTTACACAACCACGAAAGCCATACAGTGGCGAGTCAAAAATCTGGGGAGGGGAAAGGAATGAAGTTGCGATTTACACAGGAGAAAAGCTGCTTAAATTTTCATAATGAGAATGTGAAGGATTATAAAGACGTTTGTACAAAGGAAAATTAACTGGTTGGCAGTCCTAGAAATGGGTCACAGGGACTGTAATTTACAGGCTATTTGTGCTAAGAAGAGACCATCATAATAGAAATTGATTTCATGAAGTTGGGTTGGACAACATCATATGTATCCTTCTCATTTGAAGGTCCTGCCCCCGCAGCGCCCCCCCCCCCCCCACCAAGTGAGAAGGAGAGGGGAAATTCGTCAGGGTCCTGGAAATCCAGCAAGTGGCACTGGTCTCGTGTTCCCTGGGGCTCTGAAGGCTGGCACCAAGTGGTTAAATTGATGTGTTGAGCAGGCTTTGCAGAAAATGTGTTCGATGTTAATCTCCTAAAAAGCGTCCAACCACATTGCTGACCCCACATCTCAGAACCCAGCAATCCTCATGAGTGGAAGACTGCATGCATTCTTTCCAAGTGGACACTTCACACTTCAGCAGTAATGAGACTAAATGTGACTGTAGTCATGTGTCATTCCAACCGGAGATAAACAGACTCAAATGTGCCTTCCATGGTGACCTCGCTTAGTGTGGGAAGCCTCACTGGGACATTTTTCACATGGTAGAGCGGTTAAGATTTTAACGGCCTTTTGACTTCTGTGCTAGAATATTTTATGATCTCTACTGACCCTCAAAATGCTCTTCGTAGGGGTTTTATTTTGCCTTACATGGTCTACAAGTGCTCTTCTAAAAGCAACAAGCTCTTGATCCAAAGCAACAAGCTCTTGATCCAAAAATTGACACCATTTTCCCCAGTCACAATGAAATAAGCACCCAACTGATTCACATTCATTCTTGTTACTGAAACCTCTACAAACTCTAATGGGGAGAGATCTGGTTTCCTTCCAGAGTATCTGATGCAGCTTTACAATTAAAATTCCATCTACCCTAAGCCATTAAAAGAAGACAGAGGGACAGAGTTGGCTCCTTATATGAAACTAATGGAGAATCACAAAGAAGAGTAGCATCTCAGTGTTTCAGATTCAAAAGACACAAATTTCATTTTACTTTTTAAGATGACTGCAGCCCCGATAACCATCTTATATGTGTTGAATAGATACAGATCCCTTCACATACCTGTATGTCAGTGTGTAACTCTGTAATCCGAAAGATAACATGTATTGACAATGAGCTCAGGATTATCCTGGCTCTGCTGGAAGGGTGAAAGATGGCTTGACCAACAAAGCTCTTTTACGGGGAAGACTTAGGTGGACTCCTTTGCACGGCTCTTTGTCTACTGGATTGAGGGAGGAAAACCTGAAATTGTCAAAGAACACTTACAGTAGATCAGCATGGGTATTATTAAATAGTTACATTTTGCCTAATAACCTGCCTTCTCTGAAACACTGTATCACTCCAATGTGACCTGAGAGTTTATAAGCATCAAGTTGGTGAAGAAGAGGGGACAGTATTTCTGGGAATGGCTGTTTTTTAGATACTAATACCTGGTCATAGAAAAAGACAGAAGGTATTTTTAGATCACCTAGTCTGGTGATGGGTATTTAAACCCACCCAGTACAGAAGTTCGTGAATAAGTGATTACTAACAATCCTGAGGATACTCTTCCCCTCCCTGACCTACTAACCAACTTTTTGTGTTTAGAATAGAAGCTGCTTGAAGGAAGGAAACGCATCTTCATTTGTGTCTTTCTGAACCCAGCATAATAACCGGAACGCAGAAAACATCAGATGTTTTCTGAATGAGTGAATGAGTTTTCCAATGGTAGGGAGAGAAGATTTACAGCCTTACCCGTGTCTCTTTGGGTTCTAAAATCTTTTTTTTTTTTTAAGATTTTATTTATTTATTTATTTGACAGAGAGAAATCACAAGTAGTCGGAGAGGCAGGCAGAGAGAGAGAGGGGGAAGCAGGCTCCCTGCCGAGCAGAGAGCCCGATGCGGGACTCGATCCCAGGACCATGGGATCATGACCTGAGCCGAAGGCAGCGGCTTAACCCACTGAGCCACCCAGGCGCCTGGGTTCTAAAATCTTAATCCCCACTGAAGTTTAAGTTGAATGTGATTTTAATAATTTAAATAAAGACCTGGATAATTGGTCCTGATTGTCCTAGAGCTGCCTAAAAACTCTGCCTTGATATTCACTATGTAGAAGACCTGGGCCCCTATTGAATAATAAAGAAAAAAAGCAAAGGAAAAAGAAAAGGAAAAAGGAATGTTGAAAAAGGTTAACATGGCAAGACAACTGATGAGAAAAGGAGGTCGGTGTTAAAAAAATCTACAATGTTTTAAGTGGGGAGAATCATGAAAAGAAGAATGATCAGAAGTGAGGGTTAAAACCAGAAGAAAGAGGGTTAATAATAGCCCCCTTGAGCTTTTTACTCTTACTTACACCTGTGCTTTACTGTCCTATCTCAGGGGCTCTCTTAGTTCAGGCTGCTCTAACAAAAAATACCACAGCCTGGGTGGGGGACGGAGGGGAGGCTTATGGACAGCAGAGATTTATTTCTCTCAGTTCTGGAGGCTGGGAGGTCCCAGGTCAAGATGCTAGCAGATTTGGTGTCCGGTGAGAACCCGCTTCCTGGGTCACAGGCGGAAGGAGGAAGCAAGAGCTCTTGGGACTTCTGGGCTCCACCCAGTCGACCTCATCTAATCCTAGTTACCTCCCAAAGACATCACCCTCAGTTTTGAGGGAACACAAGCGCTGGTTGACAACAGTGACTTTGCATCGAACTTGCCTGAGATTCCTCAAGAGGAGATCAGAATTCTTTAGCCCGGCATGTGGGCTCCCTACTCAATGGGTGACCCATCCCACTCTAGATGTTTCCATCTCTTATAATGCTGCAGTTCAGTCCCTCAGCTTTAGCTGAAATGAATTTCTTACTGTTTCCTACACATTTTTCTCTTGTCATTTTCAATTCACTTTGGAGCAGCAGCTGTGCACGTCAGAAAGTACGCTCACCCTGGGATATGAAAGGGGTAAGGTACCATGTGGTCCCTGAGCTCAGACCCCTTATTTCAGGAGGGGACAATGCAATTATATTGATTACAATAGCGCTTACCATGCTTCATCTGATCTAAGATGCCCCTGATTGTAAAACAGACTTCATTTACACAACCAATGAAGTTAAAAGCACTTCCAACTAAACTACATGGGCATGAACTTTTTGGCACAGTCTAACTTCAGAAGCTGAATGTGGAAAAAAACACGCACCTTGAAATTACTGAAATAGAGCAGTTCTCGTGAATTACAAAAGTCTGGTGGAGAAGCGAGAGCACATCTCGGCCAAGGAAACTACAAAAGAGGGCATTGTGATGGGGATGCCACGTAAGCTGGGCCTTGAAGGTAGTGAGTTTTCTGGACACAGAGACAATGGTTCAGCGGAAGAACCGTGATGGGAGAGCAGAGGGCGTGGAGGTGGGTATGAGGCTGGAAGTTAGCTTGCATGCAGGCCAGAAATGAAAGACGAGACATGCCGAAGGACACTGAATGCCACTTGGAAGTCAGTGTGGCGTCCCAGGGGACCTTTGTGTAGCATAGTAACCCACAGAGACAGTTAATCTGGAAGCTGTATCTAGGATTACATCACGACTGTATTCAAACACTTCAATAGATCCCAGTTAGAACACATCCAAACTCTTTTTCAAGAAATCCAAAGCCCCAAATGACCTGGCCACTGCGTCTCTCTTCGGTTAGCCCCCCTCTCCCCTCCACCCCGGATCCAGCCACACTTCAGGCACCAGGGTCGCCTGCTTTGGGGGCATTTGTGCCTGCTGCTCGCTCCCTTTGCCTAGGGGTGAGGCTCTTCCTTGGGTCGCACCAAGCAGGTCCTTCCTGTCCTTCAGTTCCCTGCTCACCTTCTCTAACCCTGGGAACTGCCCTGGCCAACTCCAACCAAAGTCTGTTATTTTCCTACTCAGCTTTTTTTTTTTTTTTTTTTAAGATTTTATTTATTTCTTTGACATAGAGAGACACAGCGAGAGAGGGAACATCAGTAGGGGGAGTGGGAGAAGGAGAAGCAGGCTTCCTGCTGAGCAGGAAGCCTGATGTGGGGCTCGAACCCAGGACCCTGGGATCATGACCTGAGCTGAAGGCAGAGGCTTAACCCACTGCGCCACCCAGGCGCCCCTCCTACTCAGCTTTTTATAACCGTTCTTTCCTAGCACCCATCATACCCTGAGGTGGTTTTGTTTACACGGTTTAAACAAAACAAAACAAAACAAACCGTGAGGCTGCAATGTCAGTGGCAATCCAAAGGCAGGATCTCAGGGCCCTCACGGGCACTGGCACCCCCCACCCCTTAAGCCACCTGTTCCAAAGAAGCACACATTGTCAATGGCTGCACCTTGTCTGCTGGTCAAGAGACTGCCCCGTCCTTCCCTTGTCTTCCCTTGTCCCTTGACGGGAGACCTAACAAGAGCTTAACAAATAGTGTCCTTCTAACTCGGCCACATCACAAACCCAGGGTCTGCTGAAGATGGTGCCTATTCCATTAATTCTGACTATGATAGAAAAAAAGCCCCTTACTTGTAAATATTACACCCCTGGAAACAAGGGTTCCTGAAAGATCAACCGTGAGAACTGTCCTTAGACTCTGAGTGACGCCCCATCACGTGACTCAGCAAACTGCATAGAGGACAGGGACACACCTGTTTAAGTCACCACACAGAGGTACCAAGAAAATGGAGGCACTCAACTAGAATTTACTGGTCAAGTGAATGAAAACTTCGACGGAGACACTCTTCCCTTTGGGCTTAAGCACAATTTTCTTTTAAATCTAAAATATCTATAAACCATTCAACTTTTTCCTTAATAATGGATGTTAATAAGAGATGAGCTGAATTAGGGAGTGCAGTCACTGGCTGACATAAGGCTCTTCTTCACGCCGGAGATCTCTGGAGCATTCCTCCCTGGGTCTTCTAAATGACCTGTTGGCAGGTTCTCCGTGTTCAGGAAGCAGATTAGGAATTGACCTCCTGGGCCCCTATATCTAGTTAAAGGTTTTCCCTATGTTCCTGATAGAAAACGCTCTCAACAGATTTCTGGGCAGCACGTGTGTCTCCCTGACCTAGATCAAGCTGACCTCACTGGTCGATCTGGTGAATTTTACGTACGACCATCCGCATCTTGCAAGATGTCTGGGAGGCTGCTTGCTTCTGCCAACCAGAACCACGTTGCTACGTCTGCCATGGCTCCGGGACCCACTAAGTCATGAGAGGCAACCTCACATCTAAGCTCTCCATTGACCTCGTGGAGCTACAGAAGGCATCTGTGTTCACGCGGCGTTCTGTAAGCCACTGGGGCTTCCCGCCCACCCCAGTTCGGCACACATCTCCCAAGCTGAGAGGGAAATGTAGAGAGAAATTATTTCCTCGGACACTACCCTATTCTCTGGACAGACCTTTCCAGGCCCTGAACTATTTCAAGAAACCACCTGAGATCACAGGGGATGCCAAGCCTGTGGGCGAAGCATGACTTGGCAGCATCCGATTGTCCTGGGCCCCAGCATTTGGTCACTGTGGATCTCAGAGCTCACTGTTGACCAGAAGGAAATGATTTCCTGTTCACCTGGGTTTGCACTTAGGCGTGTACTCAGATCCAGCCTGGCAGGGTACCCTCCCCCCCCGCCCTGCTCCCCCACCCCGAGCGTCAGTCCCTGCAGGTGCTTTTCTCTCGGAGTTTCTCGGTGCGTCACTGCCCCACGATGAAGAGCTGGCTTTGAGTGCAGCCGTATGGGGCAATGCCAGAAACCAGAGGACTGGTCTTCAAGAAAACAATAAACAAAGCAGTTTGAAAATTCTGCAGGAAAGCTTTTCAGAGGATACGGCTCAAGGCAGTAAGTGTTCTGTTAAAAAGTTAATGCCAAGCTCCCAGAATGAAGGGATGCTGTTCACTTGCATGGGAGGGCTCATCAGTTTAGAAATATTTGGCTTCTTCATCTTAGCCTTCACTGCTGCTCTACATCCCAACACGGACTACACAGAGACACATTTCTCCTTCCAAATTAAGTGGCCAAAGGAGGACAATCTCAATTTTTTGTTGTTGTTGTCCTTTAAATTTATTTTTTTCATTTTTTAAAATTTAAATTTAGCTAATTAACATATAAAGTTTATTGGTTTCAGAGGCAGAGGTCAGTGACTCATCAGTGCTCCTTAACGCCACGTGCCCTCCTTAACATCCATCACCAAATTACCCCCATCTCCCCACCTCCCTCCCTTCAAAAAGTTTATTATGTACAGCTTCCTCCAACCTGAGGCAAGCGGACCCTTTTCCCCTGAAACTGAAACAGACATGGCTGGCACTGTCCAGCCCAAGTGATCGGAATCAAGGTCAAGGCTTTGTGGCTCACCTTTGATTTGCTTCATTTTATGGCCACAACCCTGTCTAGTTTAGGTAAAGAAAAAACAGTTCGGGTGAAGAATCATGGGCACTAGAAAACATGGGTTGAATTTTTAAAACTAATGACGTCTTATTGAATCAATGTAATCAGTTGGTTTATAAAATAAAGCTGGTGCAATAAATATTGCCACTATGCTCCTGAATATGGAAATAAAATGCAACAAAAAGGGATCCCCAGAATAACCAAAGTACAGAGACTCACCCTCATGCTCCAAAGGAAAGAAAAACTTCTCTGGTCAGGAGAGAGAGCTACTCAGAATCCCTAAACTTGGTAGGAACAGATGCAAGAGATCCTGCCATCCAGATATGGTTTAAGACTGGCTTCCCCGAACTTCAGAGGAAGAGCTTCTGATTAGCAGATCTTGTGAGACAGTTGGGCTATGGAAATCAAAGGCCAGTATGTGGAGAAAGAGGAGACCGAATGTACTGTTTTTTAAAATGTTTCATTTACTGATGAGAGAGAGAGAAAGAGAGCAGGAGCAGGTGGGAGGGACAGAGGCTGAGCAGGGAGCCTGACCTGGGGCTCAACCCCAGGACCCTGGGATCATGACCTGAGCCAAGGGCAGATGCTTAACCCACTGAGCCACCCAGGCAGCCCTGGCTTGGCTGCTTTCTACATGGCACCTTCACCATTTGAACTTACCAATAAACAATGGGTCCCTTAAGCAAATGGAAATGACGCACATGAAGGGGAGAAAGAACCGTTAATGAGGGAGCGGACTAAAATCGAGCACCTTTCATAAATTTGAAGATTCCATGCTTTAAAGCCCTGTAGACGTTATTTTTTTCACAAATGCTGTAATTGAGGGACAGTAGGTTTGGCTGGGGCTGTTGTCGACCGTAAATGACTGTTTATTAAAGTAAGCTAACGGGGCAGGATGCTGGACGGACTCATTAGCAGTTACTGCAGGTACTTGAAAGTAACGGTTCTATGCTTATAAGGTGTTGGCCCTGGAAGAGACCTGAACGTTCGTTCTGGTGAATGAATGAGTGGATTGTCAGAGGACCTGTTCATTCATTCATTCTCCTCATTTACGGGGAAAATCTGAGGCCCAGAAGAGTTAAGTGATTTGTGTAATGACATTCAGTTAGAATTAAACAGCCTTTCTTTGGGGGGCAAAAATCATAACTTTAACTTCTTCAATAATTTCATCAGGCCTTTCCTGAATTAATCCATGTTCCTGGCACTCTTCTGAATTCTACTTTATACACAATTACTGATTCGGCATCTGACCCTGACCCTCTGCTTTGATTGGCCGAGACCCTGAGACCACTGAAAATCCACAAGGTAAATAATCCTTGAAATGGATAATTGAGAAGGGAGTACAGTAATTTTAACAAATTAGCTTGGCACTCCGGCCTTAAAATGAGGTTATTCTGTTGAATAAGTTGTTCTCTCCTCTCTGCCTCCTTTGGAGTCCCTGCCAGACTTTACCATCCAAAACCCTGGAATTTGCAGTAGCCGAAGTTTTCCTGCTCTATGTTGGAAAGTTCGAGTAAGCTTGTAACTCTTAGGCTACTGACCAATTAAAATCAGTACATGATGTGGTGAGAGAAAGCGAGCGAGTGAGGTCAAGAGGTAATAATTAAAAATGATGTAATGAGATGATCCAATCCCCCTAGGCCTGCCAGAAGGCCCATTGGTGACCACGGTCCTGGTTTCCCTGTATCACTCTGGCATCTAGCCAGAGAATCTGTGAAATAAAGCCACCTCTAATCCTAGCAGGGGTTTCTCTGGTTCCTAAGCCAAGGCCAGCTGTTGTAAAGTCTGAATCTAAGGGAATTACTTTGGAGATCATCTCCCTCGGGCTACGTGTAGGTGTGGGGATCAAGGACTATTGAGAAATACTTCATATTGACAGGTGTCTGATTTGTCCTTGAACTCCCACCCATGGCCCAGTGTGTGGCACACAGCAGTCTTCAGGGTAAGACCATAGAAGGGCTATCGTAGTCCTTACCCTCACAATGAATGGGAATGACAAAATGTCACTGTCTTTGGGAACAGGAAAATAGATTGTTGAGAACATGGGAACACATGCAACAGGTGTGTTTGCTTGCTTCCAGTGGTGATATGGGAAACTTGCTGAGGTTATCTGTGTGCCCTATACTAGAGAACTACTGGATGGAAGGTGGTCATCCAGTAGCAGCTCCCAGAGCCGGTTTGACTGTGAACATGAACTTGATGCCTTTGGGTCTTAGGTCTCCATCCACAAGGTGAAGAAAATGACCCAGATCATCTCTGCTACAAACTGAATGTGTCTCCCAAAATTCGTATGTTGAAATCCTGAATTCCAACCCAATGTGACTGAGTCAGGAGGTGGGCCTTTGGGAGATGCTTAGGATCACGAGTGTGGAAGCCTCCTGATAAGAGCCACTACACTTATAAAAGACCCCAGAGAGCTCCGTCACCCCTTTGCCAGGTGAGGACCCAGCGAGAGGATGGCCAGATAAGCCTGGTTAGGAAGTGAACTCTCACCAGACACCAAATCTGCTGGTGCCTTGACCTTAGACTGTGGGGAAATAAATGTCTGTAGTTTATAAGAACAACCCCCTCCTGCCCCAGTCTATGGCATTCTGTTACAGCTACCCGAAAAGACTGAGACAACCTCTGTGGTTCCTGCTGAGCCCAGAGTTCTCAGCTCTCTGATCTTGCACCCAGTTCTACCTCATGATCATGGCAAGGAACTAGCTGATGTGGCCTTAAAGTGTAGCTTATGGCCTTAAAATACAAGGTTAATGGACTCTATGGAGATGAACTGCTCTGGGTACATCTCCATGCATATGTGTAAGATGGTCTCCTTACTACTTCCCTCAACCAAACAAGTCAACTAATTAAGAAACCAAGATTAAACTACTAGAGAGTTTCTAGAGGCAAATTTCACCTAACAGAGGTAATGTGAGAAAAAGCACAAGGCCCACGACATAATGGCAAGCAGAAGTCACCCTATCCCAGGAGAGGACAGACGCATCAACACGTCTGACCTTTCCAATGGCTAGTTTCTACATTTCTCAAAGCATCATGATGGAACAAATGATCACAGAGGAGTTCACTTTGTAAAAAATAGACATAAATCAAAAAAGGAGAGTCTAAAATAATTTTTTTTCACTTTGGGGTTCTCTCAAGCTTGCGTCAAACCAACTTTTTTGTTGCTGTTATTAATAAAGTTGAGGTCTAAGAGATGAACCAAGCAATCTCCTGGCACATAGAACTTACTACTCATGCAATTTGTACTCCAAGAAAGAGATTTACAGACCCAGGGAGAAAAATAAATCAAAGGTATGCTTGTGAATGATGTCCAGTAAGAACAGTGGTCGATGACATGTTGCCGTTGGAAGTTTGATGGTTTATTACTCCCTCTCAACACCCACTCTTGTTCCTCACCTAAAACACAATTTCACATTGAAATAATTTATAAGCATCCACTGGCCAAGGTTGATCACTAACCTCAAGTTTTCATTCAATGAATTCTTAGGTGCTTATTAGGATTAAAATACATCACCTCTTAGAAGATTAGTTCCATAGTTTTATATGCCAAGAGAAGGCTGAAGCAACTACACACTTCACTGCTTGGGACTGATGACAGCCCATGTTTTGTGTAGAAGATGAAAGAGGGGGCGCTGCCCGTGCTGGATTTATTTTGGAGTCTGTGAACTCAGGGACACATGAAATAGAGCATACATTTAAAAATAAGTACCACCTGAAATTTCCAGTGTGTCATCTCCACAAAGAGTACGATGATGTATATTTGTTGTTACTGCAAAGTTTCCTATTGCTTTACCAAATCCTCATTATTGGATGTGAGTCTGCAGTGGGGCTGACTAGGAATAGGTAGGACTGCGTAAAGTGTTCTTTAAAGAAGGTACTTTACAGGTCCAGAGTTTTAGGATTTAAACTGATGAATAATAAAAGCAAACCTCAACCCACCCAGCGATGAAACGGCTGGGACTTCTGTTTGGGAGTCTAAGACCGTGCCGCATTTTTGGAAAACAGAACCAATAATCCAGAAAGCTCTGGAGAGCTGTGAACTGAGAAGGAGATTACTATTTCAGGGAATTATTTCATTAATTTACAAAAGCTAAAGATGCGTTTTAATTGTGAACCCAGCAGCCTTCTCTTGTTAAAAATTGGTCTGCTACTGTTTTGCTTACAGAGTAAATACTAAATGAAACGGACCTAAAATTATACTAAGAGTTAAGTAATAAAAGAGAAAAAATTGTTGTGAAAGTATTACCTTTTCTGGCAAAAAGAAACTACTTCACCATGAATTCTAGGCCTCACAGAAGTTGAAACCTTCAACACGTACAATTTTTCTTTCCTAAACAGAATGTCCATAATATAACCAACAAGAACTTAGGAAAAATTAGCTAAGATATTTTGGCATCAAGACAAAGCCCAGAGGGAATACTCCCACACGTGAGGGAGAAATACTATTAAAATGCCTTAATGCAACAATGCGGAGAACAGGGCAAAAATAGTATTTTCCCACCAAACACGGAAAGGACTTCACTGCCCCAAAACCAAGACCTTCATGGCCACAATGGCTAAGTTGGGCTTCATCCTCCATGTGTCTGCCAAAGCATTCCTCCCCCCATCACCAAGGAGCTCCGCCGTGGCAACAAGGATGGCACTCCTTTCTTCAAGATCTTTCCACAGGATGGGACATTATTACCTTTCTTGAATGCTTGTCTTCTTTGCGTTTTGGATCCCATGAATCTCGGATTCTGTTCAGCCTCCTTCCCAGGATCCTCGTCTTCCACTTCCAACTTCATCTCCCCCAGGAGTGCTTTTACGTTCAGCCTGGGGACTCTCCCTGGGCAATCACATCCATCTTACGGTGACAGCTATGGCTCTGTGCTGTGGACTGCGAATTCCAAACCTCTAGTTTGGACCTTGAACTGCCTACTTGAGATTTCCCAAGAGTACCTCAAACTCAACCTATTTCAAACTGAACTCAATCTTTCCCCCAAACCTACTGTTGTTCCTCCTCATAAAGGTTAATTTCATGGGTCATGTTGACACCAAGACCTGGATCAAATACTGGGTCTGGCAGGGGGTTTTGGACGAGACCTGCATCTGAATGGGTAGATGCGGGAAAGCAGACTGCCCTCTGCAACGTGGCCAGACCTCATCCAGCCTGTGAGGCCCTGAATAGAACAGAAGTTGGAAGGAGGAGGAATTCACCTCTTCTTTCCTTTGTCCAGCTCAAGCTCATTGCTTGATCTTCTGACCTCAGACTGGGATTTACACCATTGCCCCTCAGGCCTTTAAATTCTGACCAAATTACTCTGCCCGCTTTGTGGGGCCTCCAGCTTGGGACGTCTCAGCCTCTCTAACTGCACGAGCCAATTCCTTAACATAAATCTCCTTTTCCATCTATGTAAGATAAATATATAATACATATTTTATATAGTTATGATCATTGTAATATATAAACATATAATATACAAATTTATAGACACATATAAACCCAAGATATATCTTATATATAAAAAAACTATGCACTTATGCACATTTATATGTAGCATATGTTATAAATTCATATTAAACATATTAAAGTACATATGTATGTATTACAAATTATGTTATATATACACATATATGTATATGTATTTTATATATAAATGTGTCTATTTTGTAAACACACGTGTTTATGTATCTCCTTCTGTTCTGTTTCTCTGGAGAACCCTAACACGCTCCTCATTCTCTAACCGTTTGGACTTGTTTGGAGGTACCACCCTCCAGCCGTGCACCGAAGACAGCTGCCTGCGAGTCCTCTCCAACACCTTACTCCCTACCATCCTTCCCCTTGCCAATCCCAGCTGAGTCCCTCCAGCTGGATGTCCCCGGTGCCCTTTGGCTCCGCTGTCCACCCACACTGTCTCCACGTCCGCGCAGGCTGCATCGCCCTGCTGGACAACATGAGAGCATCCCGTCTTCGAGCTGCCTCCCATCCACCCTCCTCACAGCCCCCAGCAGTGCACCTGACAACATGAACCTGGTCGTATCGCTCCTGGTTAATGTTCTTCCATGATCTGTCATCCTGAAGTAGCTTCACGACAAACTGGTCCCTTGTTTCTTTGTCCACCCATCATGCCCATCACGTTGGAAATCCCTGAACTAACAGGCTGTTCTACAACTCCAGAACCTGCTCCCTCTTCTCAGCCTGGGACCACAGCTTCTCTCTGACCCTGTCACACCCCCCAGATCACCTTCCCGACTCTTCTTTCCTCGGGACTTGACTCCATCCTTGGAGTCCAACCACCTTAGACTGAGCCAAGGTCCTTCCCTGGAGCTTCTGGGCCCCTGGTGCGAGTTTCCTTCAAAATCCCAGGTTGTGTGTAAACGAAAATGTCCTGCCTCTGTGTTTTCCCCCATGAAAGCTTCCAGACACAGAGACTTTGCCTCGTTCCCACCGTGTCCACAAAAGCAAGCACACGAAAGGTGCTGTACCTCTACTATCCAGCAAAGTGGGCTTATTTTTTCCTTTGGGCAGCAGTCATGCTATTTTGTAGTTTAATAAACACTGAGAGCACATAATGGTTTACATAACTCTGTTTTGTGCCCCGTACTGGGATTCTGCGGTCTAGAAACTTTTGCCTAAGAGTATAAGGAGAGTCTACTCTCACAGTTCTTTTCACACTGTGTCAGGTGTCCCTTGGAAAATGACTCCTCCATGGTCTCTCCTTACAAACGGTTATGGCAAAGTGAAGTAAGACCAACCTGCATCCAAACCCTTGCCCAACTTAAGAACCTGGGCAAGTCACAGCTCCTCAAACTCTGTATTTCCTCATCTTTAATTTGGGGGTGAGAGAGCTATCTCCTGGGGTGGTTGTAAATGTGGCAGAATTTATTGCAAGGTTTCAACTAATGTATTAGTTGTCTTATCTCCCCATCTCCCTTCCTTTTCTTCAACCCTTTTCCCCCTGGGATATCAGACATTGGCTGACATACAACAGACCACAGAGAAAGCAGCAAGAAGATAGAACAACCCAACGTTTGCCTTTTCTCTTTCGAAAGTCAAGATCCTTCCATAAACAGGTCTGGACAGAACCAGGTGTATCTCCCTCCACTCCTTCCCAGACACCTGAAAGGAAATTTCCAGATCATGGGACAGGAAGGAGCAAGAGGGAATACCAAAAGGACACACACCAAGGTGGGTCTCCGAGGACAGACCTTACCCATAGGCAGAGCTCAGGGATGAAAATAACAGAACTTTCAGTGGGGTCTGGGGATGCAGACCTTTGTTTCTATCTGAAGCCCCAAGGGATACAGAGTCCCCTCAGAGCACCAGGGGACAGAGAGAGAAGACTACTAGAAGTGGCTGCTTGCGGGATGGGAGAGTCACAGAGAATTTCCTAGAGATCCCCCAGAGGGAATGGGAGAAGGATACCTTCCCCAGGTGCTCGAGAATGGAATTAGTGGAGATGTAGCTGGCAGTTCTGTAAAGGCTTTGCCATGTGAAAGCAGCAGACCCTGGCCCAGGCTACATGGTGGGGTTCAGGTGCAACCACAGAGCCATCAGCAGACATCAAGAGAGAGGTAGGACGGTGCCTGGGGACGAGACGAGAACACCTACAACCCAGCGGAAGTTCCTGGAAAGATGGCAACCGATGCCGATGTCCCTCCTCTCCTCTTTGAAGTTATATGAATAACCCACAAACAAGGAGCAACCCCACAGGGAAGGACTACTGACATTCAACCGAGAAGCTTCCAATTGACTAAGTTTTCCGGGCACCGACTCTGTTAAGTTTCTGCCATCAGGCATGCATGGGGATGAGAGGTGAACTCATTTCTAGAAAACTAAAGAAATTATAATTCTGGAACCCCAAAATGAATGACCTAGAAATCCATAGTTGAGACCTCACGAAAAATCATGCACCCTTTCCGAGGACTGGATACGGTACAGATAATCAGTAGTTATTGTTACTGGTGTCTTAAGTGTGAAATGGTTAGCTGCAAAGTGACCCGTCTTTCCTTTATCTCTTGCAGTTTATCTTTTACCATCGGATCCAGGCCCAGGCTACGGTAAACCATGAATGCTGTCAGCGACCCGGCCACTGTCCACTGCCATCGAATGTCATTTGTTGGGGCGCCTGGGTGGCTCAGTCAGTTAAGCATCCGACTCTTGATTTCAGCTTAGGTCATGATCTCAGGGTTGTGAGATCCAGCCCTGCATTGGAGCCTGCTTTAGATTCTTAGTCTCCCTCTCCCTCTGCCTCTCATGTGTGCAGTCTCTTTCTTTAAAAAAAAAAAAAATGCCTTTATCACTGGTTCTACATTTTGGGGACCATTGTCTGCTTTCTACAGATAATCCATGAAAACACAGACTAAGAAAACAAATATTCATTCGACTCGTACATATATATGCATACGTGTATGAGCCCATGTCTGTCTGCAGTCCTATTTCATGCAGACTTTGGGTAGACAACAAATCCCTACCCAAGTCCCATGGAGACACAGAGGAGTACTCAGCCCATTTCCGCAGAGTGAAATATAGTTCAGACATGTGTACTCCCAAGAACATCCACCCAGAGCTATGATGGTTAGTTTTATGTGTCAACTCAGCTAGTTAATAGTATCAAGTTATTGACCCAACAAGAGTGAAGTTCCTGCAGTAAAGGTGCTTCTAGACATGGCTAACATATATGACCAGTTAGGTTTAAGTAAAGGAGGTTTCCCTTGATGATGTGGGCGGGGCTTGGTCAGCTGAAGGCCTTAAGAGCAAAAACAGATATTTCCCCAGGTCAGAAGAAATTCTGCTTCAAGACTCCAACATCAACTCCTGCCTACTCTACAGTTTGGGATTGTTGGCACTCACAACTGCAGGACCCAATTCTTTAAAATAAATTCCTACACACCTATCCATCCATCCATCCATCCTACTGGTTCTACTTCTCTGACCGATGCAAAAACCCAGCCTGTTTTTGTGAGGACAAGGAAGCCTTCCAGGAAATTGATTTTTAAGGAAGACATGAAGTGTGGAAAAGAATAAAAACAGGAAGACAGATGTGAAAGGTTAAGGAGGTAGAACTGATACAATTTGGCAGCTGAAATGGGTAGGTGGGGGGAGGCAAGAGGAAGGTAAGAAGCATCCAAGAGAATGCCTTTTTTTCCAGCTTCGGAAGCTGACTGCATGGTGATGCCACTCCCTGAAGAGGGGACACGGAAAGGTTGTAGGGCTTGGGGACAGGAAGAAATGCCTTTCCTACCTGCTACATTTGAGGGGCCCCTGGGACGTTCAAGCACCAGTGGGCAGTTGGAGGGGTCTGGAGACACAAGGAGGGAGGGAGGAACTTGTGGGTTAGCTACACAGACTTCACAGACAATAGCTCAGCGACAAATTGAAGCCTTGGGGAAGATGGGTTGCCACAGAGAGAGCATAGAAGGCATGGGGGCCAAGGGCAGGGCCCCAAAACTCTAACAGTTAAATGGTGTATAAAGAAGACAGAGCAAAGTGGGAGCTGGAAAGAGCAGAGGGAAAACCAAGAGTGAGGCACCACGGAATCCAGAAGGTGATGATGTTCCCCAAAGAGAAGGCACGGAGCAGAAAGAACATCATAGTACAGCCTCCCGGAAGCACCGGGAGGGAAGGCACACGCACGAGGCGTGGCTAACGGGTCTGCTGGAATTACTTCAGCACTGTGCCTGTGGACTTAAAGATCTCAGGACTTTTACAAAGACAAAATAAAGCTTTGCCCCCCTCTCCGGTCAATAACCACTCCTCCTCTACCCTCTGATGCAGGGCAGCAGCCAGTCGGGGGAGGGAAGGCAGGCAGAGCACAAACAACCACTTTCAGGAATTCAGTCCTTACAGGGGAGGAGCAAGATGGCCCGTGCAGGAGGAGGGGAGGGTCGGGGAGGGCTCCTGTGGGAGACCGGCAGACAGAAGCACGTTCAATGCCAGCGGACAGGAGCGGCAGGATGGATGAACAAGAACCTGGGCAGGAGAAGGAAGGGAAGTGAACTTGGGGCAGCGGGAGTCAGAGTCTTTCCGTGTGACGAGAGGAAAGGAGGGAAAGACCTTCCTCGGAGAAGCTGGGAAGCGTCCTGGTGGGAAAACACTCAGGAAGCATCGTTTGGACATTTGGACATCGGACGTGCCTTGAGAGAGGTACCTGGTGGTTTGGGTTATATTCTGCGTTGTTTTTTTACTACAAAGGCCTCAGGACCGTGAGGGACAATGATAAACTCTACCAGCACTATTGCCTTATCCTCTCTGCCAGATGCGAGAAAAATTCCGAAGTGGAGGGGGCAGGAGAAAGGGGACCACGTGAAGAAAATAGTTGAAAACAAACTTGAATAAACACACACACACCCCAGTAAGAACAGCTGCGTGCGCGCGATCTTGAGCCAGCATCAAAACAAGGGGCCCAGGTTCAGAAACCTGGCTGTGGCAACTGGTAAAACACAAGAAACTTCTGGAACACGGGGTATTGCTCAGAACCGACAGAGGGAATGGCCCGAGCGAAAACCTGACAAACGCTAAGCGATGCCGACCAGCACTGGCAACCGTGAGCGAGCAAGGGACGCCAGCCAGCCTGCAGCCCCCTGCACCACCCCCCACCCCCAACGCAGGGCCACGGGCCGGTGTGAAAAGCAGTGGCCTCCACGTCCAGAAAGGCATGCTGAAGCCACAGTCCTGGCTGAGCTTAAAGTATCTCCCAAATCTTAAATAGAAGGGTCGTTTCTAAAAGGCTGGCCAAGCAGAGTCTCTGAAGAAATCCTATGAGCTGGGAAAGGATAACCAGCCCAGAATACTTCCAGAAAGGAAGTTGTCAAGACATTTTGGAACTGGCCACTTAGGAGCACGTTACCCATTCTCCGGGAGACTCGGGGAGCCTTTGCCAGCCTGTCTGCCTGTCTGTCTCCCCCTCTAACTTTATCTACACATTTTCAGTTCGAGGACCTATGTGAATTAGTCTCGTGGGTCTCATTTTTCTTTGCATTTTTCTACCTATTTTTAAACTTCTGTCTCCTCTCTGGTTCATTTTTCACAATGTCTTTGGAGAGGCTTTCCCTTGACCTTTCCCTCTCCGTATATGCCGGCAAAGAGTCATTGCCCTAAATCAGTAATCTCCCAAACGGGATCCAAAAATCCCTGGGGAAGGACAAAGATTTTTCTGGAGGGGGCATCCGCATGGAGGATTTCTAAAAGTAGATTACATTTCCAGAAACCTTCTCGATGCGAATTCTTTCCTAAAGCTGATGAGCGTGAGACTGTGCTGGTTCTCCTTTCCTACCTCCTCTCGCTTCCCTCCCCTCCTGAATCTTAAAAGCACACTAACGGGAGTGTAAAAGTCTTCGGAATTCAAAAAAAAAAAGGAATAATTTGAGAATGCATTCCCAAGGGAGATCCCCGAGGAGCAAAGCACAGAAAGCTTTCTTTATAATAAATATATCAAATAAGGGTCTGTGTGTCTTCATTATTAGACATATAACAAATATATACATAAGGGTGTATGTGTCTTATTTTATATTAAATTCACTGCAAATCCCCTGCTTTTCCGACCTATTACTTTAGATTTAAATCCAGAAGTTAGATGGTTGTTTGAAGACACATGTCAACACTTTTTTTTTTTTTTAATTGAAAACCAAAGTGACCACTTCTGATTTGCTTGATTCGATTTACTATGAGGGCTGTTTCTGCCCCCGTTTGTTTTGTGATGGTGGATGTTTCCCAAATATGAAAATCCATACCTTCCACGTTTTTTTTAAAGTAGACTGCATGTCAAGC
The DNA here is from genome assembly GCF_011764305.1 of Mustela putorius furo. Taxonomy (NCBI): domain Eukaryota; kingdom Metazoa; phylum Chordata; class Mammalia; order Carnivora; family Mustelidae; genus Mustela; species Mustela putorius. The sequence continues at coordinate 5,266,130 of NW_025422022.1, read as the reverse complement.
AGGGCTTGAACTCCCAACCCTGAGATCAAGATCTGAGCTGAGACCAAGAGTTGGACACTTAGTGGACTGAGCCACGCAGGTGCCCCCATAAGTTCAACGGTTTGATGAAAATATATTTAAAGCATATACACAATGTGACAAGTCATAGAAGACTGGAACTTTAAAATGATTCAAGTTCACAAAAAATCTTTAATCGTTGGCACGAAAATGTGTGAAAGGCTCCATACAGAGCCCATGACTAATCACTTGCATTTTTTCTTACTCAGAGTTTATACACAGGCTATCTGGAAAGACTAATGTGTGAACTGGGGAGTTCTTTCCATACTGGATGCAAACGATGACTCTTCTCTGTCTAGTGCCTTCAACTAATGGCCAATGAGCCCCTGCCCAGGCTCTCTTGGAGGTCTAAATTCAATTGACCGAGCTCTGGCAAAACACCTCCAAGGCCTCCATCTCATTCCGCCGATTCAAGAAACACACTCCAGACTTGTGCAAGGACCACTCATCCACAAGGGGCTGAGCCACTCTTATAACTAAACATTGATCATCTCTCTCTGTTATTTCTAATAGGTCACGATTACTGCATGAGGTGTGAAGCTAAACTTGCCACAGGCACCCTAGCCTGATACAATGGCATCAAAACGACATTTGATTAAAAAAAAAAAATCAGGGCGCCTGGGTGGCTCAGTGGGTTAAGCCTCTGCCTTTGGCTCAGGTCATGATCTCAGGGTCCTGGGATCATGCCCCACATGGGGCTCTCTGCTCAGCAGGGAGCCTGCTTCCCCCCCCCCCGCCTGCCTCTCGGCCTACTTGTGATCTCTCTCTCTCTCTCTGTCAAATAAATAAATAAAATATTTTTTTAAAAAAATCAGTCTACCATAGTCAGCCATCCAGAGGGTGGGTAAACCGTGCCAAACATAAATGGGAACCCACCACCCAGGAAAAAAAGTCAGTAGAGCCCTAGAAGGGAAGTGCCAAGATCCAATGATTTATGGGATTCTGGGTAAGAAATGTTGTTATTACCATAATGAAAGTAATAAACATTCCATACGAGTTAGGAAATAGGAATTCCAGAGAAGTTCTACCAGTGTCTGATATTTACTAAATCGCGAGTCTTCGTTCCCACCTAACACGCAAATATGCTGGAGTCAAACGTGGCCTGACCCTTCCAGACAGAACAGCCTCAGTTGAGAAAAAGTAGCCAAGTGGCACACAGAGTGAACAGCCCCTTGGTTTGCTAACAGGGCTGCAATCAAGTAGACCCCCACTCTCAGGGAGGAGTCTGTCAGATTCCTCCTAGAGCTCTTCCGCAGCCTGCAACAATTCATCTGTCAAAAAAGTCCATGAATGGGAAGAATCCAGCCTCTGAGCCAAGGACTGTGTTGCAAGTGTCTCAGATTTTTGAGAGGGGGCCAAACACGCCTTTATGGATTGTTTTCACTCTCTTGGCTTTGTAGCACCTCAACCCTAAATACTAGATAACTGTTTTAGAGGTGTAACTCCATTTCAGACACTGACTCACTTGGGCTCTTCAGAGAAATCCGGGCACATTTCTCAACCCAGATGGTGCATTTGCATATGTACAACCGGCAGGAGGACAAACACTCACATCTTCCATCAGCTAAGAGCACTTAGCTATGCGCAGACTGCACTTCCCGAACTCCTCACTCCCGTTTCCTCCCTGCGGCTGCGGACGTTTGCTTCCCCCCAATATCTTTATCAGAAGGGCAGGAGGAGTGGAAAGGAAACTGAACTCTAATTCATCAATCTAGCCGCGTAGGGCAGCTCCAGGGGGAAAGGCTCGTGAGGGAAGGATGGGAAAACCATTGTCGGGATTCGAAGATTATTCGTGGATCTTAATTATTCCTGTTCTTCCCATTTGGGAAGTTCAGGGATGATTAACAGCTGGCTGCTGTACAGTTCCGTGGGGGACAGACTGTCAAACTGGTGGACCCTCCAGGGAATCCCTCCCCTTGACCCCTAACCTGGATCACCTGCATGGAGTTCTCGACCTGATGCTCCGAGCGAGCATTATAAACTGTAAATCGCTGCTTCCCTCTCTACTTTCTGGGTTGTCTCCGGAAGCATTAGGTAGGGCTGACTGGGGGGCTGTCTAGCCGAGGCTATTGGAATCTACAGTCTTGATCCCCATACGCAAAATTACTTCCAACTCACACATCAGCAACCTGCTAACTCGATGACTTGCCTGCAGGAACAGGTGCTGGTCAGGAGAAGGTCGTGGCATGGAATGTGAGGGCCTTCACTAAGGAAGCATTGCCAAGGATATGAGCTGAAAGGTTTCCGGAGGGATTTTATTTAAAAAAAAAAAAAAAAAAGTAATAATAATAATAATAAAAGCAGGGGGTGGGGAGGGGGAGGAGAAACAGACTGAAGAAGGGAGAAGCAGCTGTTTGGAAATAAACTGTAAAACATCTGTAGCACACGACCAGAATTCTCTAAGTATGAGCATGAACTTTTAAAGGGACCTCAACTTTCAGAAACGACACCCCAACTGCACAGTAACCAACGACACACCGAAGGCAACCAATCCTTTGAAGTGCTCCCGGCAGGAAGGAAGAAAGGTGCACCAAGACGTGCTCTCATGCGGTGGGGTCCATGTTCCCGGCAGCCACTTGGCTGCATCAGGCCACACGGAAGGGACAACTCAGAGAAAACTCAGCTCTAGGGCACTGCCATCTTATCATGGATGGAGTTTCAAGAACCAGATGCACAGGGACCTGCTCTCCCGCCGCTGGGAAGCCTGCATGGCTGCCTCACACATCTTCAGGAATCTTTGGGGGCACGTCAGACAGCAAAAGAGCAAACAAACTTTCTGCACAGTGTCTCTGGCTTCATTTGCATCACTGCAATAGAATTCAGAGATTTTTTTTTTTTTTTTCAAATCAAGGTTCAAGGGTCTAAGTAGCTCAATTTATTTTTCAGTAACTAAGTTACCAGAAACTTGTAGCGTGGCTGTATTTATTTTCTGAAGAAGGCTCCAAGTTGGCAAAAAGGGTCCTTGGAAGGACATATTTCTTCACGTTCTCTTGATCTCAGTGTGTGGAGATTCGCTTAACAGCTGTTTTATGTACAAGTGTTTTTTCAGCCACGTCCTCCCCCTCCATAAACAGATTTTTTTCAGGCAAAAGAAGTCTGCGAGACACAACAAAATTCTAGGCTGCTCTCCGTGCTTCTTCCAGCAGCAGACGAACTAAGAGTTTAAGACGATCGTCACGTTACATGCCTCTGTTTACTCCTTTAACAGTTGAAGGTGGGATGCCTTGGAAACAAAGATGCTCCTTCTCCTATGTCAGCTAGGGAGGCCTTTCCAGGCTCATCGTCACTCAAAAGGCAATTGTGATGTAAAATCATAAGAAACACCAATTTTACTAAGTGCTCGGCAATTCTGAATCTCAAACAGCAAGCTGTTTACTAGGGGGGCTAATGACCAGGAGTCAAAGTTGTGACGCATGCAAAGAAATGAAGAGAAACAAGTAAACTAACCATCCTTTGAGATATATATCTATATATAATATATTTAGGTATGTATTATATATATATATTTAATTACAGTAATAATTCCTTGCATTTTTAAAACATTTATTTGAAGAGTGTCAAACTCAGTAAATCCAGGCTTCTCTCCCTTGGCAGCATTGCGGGTGTGAGACGAGCACTGTTTTTGTAAATACTGAAAATGGACCATCCCAAAAAGCGATCTGGTATACCATCATGTTCTTAACCACCAGGCTTCCTCTGGCTGTCTAGAACAGGTGTCTAGGGAGGAAATCCGTTCTCTCTGGAATTCATCTCAACTTTCTTGTCTCCATGACTACTCTTGTTGGTTCGCCAGTAAAGTTTTAGCCATCCCTTGCTAAGTAGGTGGCCAGTGGTTCTAGGGACTTCCCTTTCCAGGACTGAAAAGTTCACCTCAGACTGTGAGAAACGCAAACCTTCCATCCATCCCTCACTACACTCCAGGGCCCTGGGAAGGAGGAAAGGGCTGTGGGACTGGCAGTCCAAGGTAGGAAATAGCCCATCTCTGTGGAGACAACTGGTCCCTCCTTCCCTCAGTGGCTTCTATAAGCTCAGGGTTAGCAACCTACTGAGAAGTAAGAGGATTTCTTATACTTCTTCCAAGATCAACTTCCTACACTTCCTTCTCTTTTGTGTTTGATCTTCTGCCATGCTTGTGTCAAATACGATCATCCACAGTTCAAAGGATTTTGTAAGAAAAAGTGAATTTTGCCAAATGTGTGAATTAAAAAAAAAAAACCCTCAGAAACTACAGAGAAAATATTTGCGTTGAGGCATGATAAATGTAAAAATAAAATTATTCTGACACAGAATAGCTTTATTTCATAACACTCATGATAACAACCTGACCACTTTATTATTACATGATTAGGACATACAGATGTGTATCGGTCAAGTTATACTTGAAGATGGTCAGTTAACTTGTTTTAAAATAAACTGTCACTAAAGATTACTGACTTTCACATTTCTTAAAAAATAAGATGAATTTAGATAATAAGGGGGAGGTATCACACATTTAATGATGAAATGCAAAAAAGTGTTGATAATCACAAAAGGAAACTGAAGGAGGAAAGAGCACTTTAGGTTTCTATGTGCAGCACAGAATGTGAGGGTTAGCTATAATGGCACCTTCCATTTTTAAATATAAAAAATGAATGACCCAAATTGCCAAAGGGTGTTTATGTCCACTTACCAGATGATTAAAAAAAAAAATTGAATTTTAAAAAGGCTAGGAAGAACAAAAATCAAAAGGAACCGTTATTTTCCATGTAAAAGAAATAAATGGCAAAGAGAAATCAAATGAAAATTGGAGCATTTCAGACCAGAAAGATGGAGCCTTAAAAAGAGTCCAATAAAAATATACAACAGCATAGAGGATGGGAACATCAACTGTTTTGAGAACTTCACATGTTATCTCATTTAATTTTCACAATCACCTCATGAGAAAGATATTTTCTTTTCAGATGCGCAATCATCGGTTCTCTTCCTTGGAGGGCCAACCACTCCCTGTCAACCAGATCCTTCCCAGGGACTATTTAAACATATCAAATCTCTGCCCGGCATAGCGTCACACACACTCCCAACCTCTCTAGTGCACACCTAGTCTCTCTCCCCACCTTTCACAAGCCAGCCTCCATGAGAATTGTCTCAGCTCTAGGCGTGCCCTTCCTAACCTCTTCCTCTTACCCTTGCCCATCCCCAAAGTGACTTCTGCCTTGATCTCGCCATCCAGTGAATCTCAGGAGTCCGTGGCCTGCACGTTGCAAATTTCAACGGACAATTTTAAGTTCTCACTCTGATCTTTCGGCAATCCTACAAACTGTTAGTCACCCCCCCTCTCCGATACACCCTCTTCTCAATGCTGCCGGTTTCTCTGCTCCCTCTCTGGCTGATCCTCCACGGCCGCTTTTGTCGTTTCCATCCCGGACCCCCTTCTCTCTTACGCGTCACTCTTCCCCTGGCTGAGGGCATCAAGGCCCACTGCTTCAGTGACCCGGCACCACTCATGGTGCCAAGTCCTATCCCCACGCTGCATCTCTCCTTCTGACTTCAGAGCTCTAGAAGCCAATGAGTTCTCAACAATTTCTCCTGGAGAACTCAAAGAGCCCTCAAAACCCAACATGACCTGACCCAAACTATAATCTACCCCCCACCAACCCAGTGTTCCAGATTTCCCTGTCGCTGTGAGCAACACTCCCTCAGCCCAGGTCTGCAACCTAGAACTGTGCGTCACCCTCCGTGCCTCCCTCCCACTCACTCCCTCGTGTCTTATCTATTACCAGATCCTATATGTTTACCTCCTAAATCTCTCAAATCCAACTCAAATCCAATCTCAAATCAACTCCTCTCCGCCTCTGCTATCATTCAAGCCCCCTTCTCTCAACTCAGCCGCTAAAATCTCTCCACCCTCCTCCATTCTGTCTGTTCTCTGCACCGAACCACAGTGATCTTTTCTCAAATGCATATTTCACCAAGTCAGCCCCCCACCACTAGTGGCTCAAACCCTTTCCCATTACTCTTGCAATAAAGGTTAAAGTCCCAGATACAGCCTGTGAGGCCTGGCATCTTTCGGTTCTTCCAAAGAGCCACACACCCTCTTGATACAGCCTCTGGCCAAGCACCATTTCTTCCAGGCTAGCGTCCCAGAACTCCCAGGCTTGCTTAATGGATTTTACTCCTTCGGAAGCACTTAACCTCAGTTTACTATCATACTCATTCCTAAAATTACTTGGTTGATACTTATGTCGGTTTTTTTTTTACTTAATTGCATCTGCACGCACAGTTCGTAGCACCCGATGCGCTGTTGTTAAATGGGCATATGAACAAAGGAGAGACTCCTTTAAATCCCGTGCTAATTCAGCCGGTGACTGGAGTCGGATTCAGAGGCAGGCCTATCACACGCTAAAGGTCATGCTCTACGAAGGCCGTCTGCTCTACACCATCCTGCCTCCCGCAGCCAGTGCTCACCATGGGCTTACTGAGCCTGAATCCACACAAATACATTAAAAATGGGCTAACTCATAGAGTCTTGGTCCACATCCCTAAGGGGCAGGCCTTGAAGTTGGCAGAGAGAGCAATGCAACAGGTGGGAAGGCAGGTGGCTGTGGGCACCTGCTGGCTACGTGAGCCGCAGCCCGTGACTCTTTCCGTGCCCTGGTTTCCTCATCTGTGAAGTAGTAACGAGAGTAAGGGCAGGGCTCTGGTGGGGATTAAACAGAAGCAAACAGTCTCTTGACTACCGAATGCTGGACATTCAACGAGAGGGGGCCAGAAGCAGCCGTGGAAGGAGCTTTAATGATAATGTTAAGGCAAATAAAGACAGTCACATAGTGCATCATACTGTTTGGATCAGAAAGTTGCTAAGAGGTGTGAGTTAACAAACACAGTCTCACATTTAACAAATATCCATTGATCACTCACTAAGCAAAAGCTATTTGGAATAAAAAAGGATTTAGATTAATGCAGGGATGAAGGAAAACTAAGAGCGTGAAGGGTCTTACGTTTTAAAAGGAATTAAAAATGCCATCGCCGAGGGTGAGCCGTCTGGTCCCAGCAACACGCACCAGGAGATGGGAAGTTAAATCGGTCACAGAAACTCAAGGGTGAGAACATCTCGATTCCCCAGAATAAATCAGGACAAATTAGTACTACAGTCAAGTAAAAGCAGCACAGAAATAAATTACTGGGTGTGTGCACTATCTAGATTCTACCTAATCCAAACACCCACTTAGCCACGTACAGCCTATGAAGTAAGGTAGAATGAGGTAAACCAGAGCAGCAGGCTGGTTTCCCGACGGCAGCCTGTGGTTTCAGGGCAGAAAGACCATACACACCCAAACATGCTCACCAGATGCCACAAACAGACACAGCGAGCATCCAGGAGCTACCAGAAAAGGCTGTTTTCTCATAGATCCCTTCTTGCCCTCAGATGGCACCTCCTCACTATTTAAGCGTCCTTCTCCACTTTGGTGTCCCCATCTCTAAACTGGGGGAAGACGAAGTGAAATCCTGCAGCTGGGAGCCCTGTGGAGAGCAGGGAGCTCTACGGAAGAGTAATAACCTTTTTGTCAGCGTTGTTAATAAGTACGCTATTTGCAAATTGAAAGAAAGCTCCTTAGAGATGCAATCCGCCCAGGTGAGGCACGGAGGCAGTAACCTGAGCATCCCCTAGAGGGCAGCACAGCGGGAACCTGGCACTGTGGCTACCACCCAGGAGTGCTGCTTCAGGTTGCTCTGTGCCCATCACAACCACCTGTGGGGCTGTAACCTCCGTCTTAGGGCAAGCACTTGGGTCCTCCTGCGCAGCTCCACAGGGAGACCCACAGGGATCCAGAAATTGCCAAGATAATACGTCCACCAGCCTCCGGGTCAGGAATTACTGCTCCCCAAGAAGCAGAGTTAGGGTGCCCTTAATCGGTACATGAAAATCGGAAATATTTTAATGTCTACATGTTTAAGGCACTGGTCTATGAGCTTGGGAGAAAACTCAACAGTTGGGCAGTACCTGCCCTCAGAACGTTTATCATCTTGTTGGAGAAACAAGACACGAATAGAGAAGACAGTCCACGAGAAGATATGGCTGCATACCAAAGGAGCACCCAAAGGACCAGAGCTAAGAGCGAGTACCCTCCTGGAGGGAGGGCAGGGATCGTGGCTGAATGGCATCAGGGGGAAGAGTTCCAGCATCCCAGCCTCAAAACCAAGCTCTGCTCTTGACTCCGTGAATCTGGAAAGTTGCTTCAGAGATTGGACTCCGGGGAAACAGTGGGGGTTAAATCGAAATCCTCTCAAACTCTTTCCTAGCTCTAAAAACCTAAGATGCTAAGCATCAGTTCCAATTTCTCTACTTCTTTCAAGTTTTCCCTGCTACTCATTTTCAGAAATGTACCAGTGTACAGCCACAGAAACAATGTCTAGGAAGCAGCTCTCTTCTGCTCATTTTGAGGGAGGCAGAAACTTCTAGTGGTCAAGGGAAGGTGTTTGGAGACAGACACCCCTGACTGCTTACTGAACTCCACTGTTACTGGCTATGCAACTCTGAGCCAGGCGCTGAATGCTAGGCTTCTGGAAAGCCTCAGTCTCCTTAGCTCTAAAGTGGGGATGACATCAACTATGTCAAAGGTTGTCATGGAAATCGAATCAGATAGAACTTTTAAATAATAGAGTACAATGTTTGGTGCATTATACTCAAAACACACTGGCTGTTAATAACGTTTCTGTTTCACTGTTACATTTCCTTATAATGTGCATTTGTCCCACAGACCACCACTGCTTTGAGATGAGGGTATCTAAAAGATAAGACCAGTCTCCTGTAACACACCTCTCCAGACAAAGTTTTATACTGTGCTCTGAAGGTCGGTTTCACAGTCAGTAAACAGTTACAGGAAAGAATTTCCAAAAGGCACAGTGGCTGACTCCAGCAAGATGCACCTCTGAATGGGAGGGCATAACCAGACTTCTGAACGAACAGGTAATGCTCCTTGTATAAAAGTTATTAGCGCTCATTTCAGGAAGGAGGAAAAGCAGAAAGCAATGCTATCCCTAACGTTCGGGGAGCCAAAGAAAACGCTCATGTATACGGAGGTGTTTCGGGCCGGGGCCCCGAAGAGGGAGGGTAGGCTGGAGTCACTGCCAGACAGTGAAGCAAGCAAACCCCGAGAAAGGTCACTCTGCTAGTGGTTCCAGCTCTAAATATAAAGGTATGTTTGCACAGAGTACTAATTTGGTAGTTCTCATGTGTTTACCAGGGTTTTAGGCTTTCCTTTCAGCTTTTTCTCCACTGTTTATTAAAAATAAATAAATAAATAACGATTCCAGAAAGATACAGTCTTCATTAGGTTTCTGTGTTCGTTCTGTTTTCATATTGGCCTAAGGTCCTCCTTCTCTTCCCGGCTTCTCTCTCCACCCTAACCCTTCCCAAATCTGCAAATGCCAGAAGTCTTCTAAGAAACAAGGCACTTCCTATCCTGGCCTCAGGGGAGCCTGATCGACTCTGTTTCTCCCATGTTCCAGTCCAGGCACTGGAGCAAGACGGCGCATTCCATCCGACACAGAGTCACTCTGGGCGAGCTTTAACGTGCTTTAAAGAAACACTCTTATAAAGCAAGCATTCATGTATTACCTGTGTAATTTTAAAAACCGCAATGTGTAGAACCATCTCCAGTCCGCTCTCTCCTAACTTGCTGGCTGCCTAGTTGAAGGACTCGTGCGTAGGTGCGTGTGCGCGTCTGTGCAGTACTCGTGCAGGGTAAGTGCTAATGGTCTGGAGCTGAAGTGTACCCAGAGCCACCTGCCAGCACCCACAGCAGATCGGGCCACGCCGGCCAGCACCTCAGTCCTCCCTTCCTATTGCCACGTACCTGACCCAGAAGATGCCTGCCCGTTCTGAGGACAACCTTCTCGGGTGTGAGACACCCTTCCTTGATCGGGGCATACATAGGAAATACTCCACTTCCCTGCTAGACCCCTCAGGGAAGTCTGTCACTGAGAAAGCTAAGAAGCCATTCCTGGCTCCATAGCATAAAGAGTTTCTGGTTTTGACCCTACTGTGGTAACATGGGTGTCTAAACTTTTAAGAAAAACTGTGAAACTAGGTATTCAAGTTGTGACCAGATGAAAAGTGACCAGAATATAGCCTTGAGGGCCTTCCCATACCAATAAAAATAATAATATAAACTACATTAACTATATGGTACTTACACTCTTTTAGTTTGACAACAACCAATAGTACCAAAGTTGGGGAATGAAAAATAACAAATTTGGGGGAACAGACCACCTTGAGGAAATAGCTCTACTGAGTTAATGTTTGACCCTGACGTTCTTCCTCCTGAAAGTCTGGGAATGGACAAGGAGATTCACTGGCTTACTAAAAAAGAAAAGGCTCTTCAGGAACCATCATTTTTTTTTGGACACAAGATAGCAGATTACATAAGCAAAGTAGAAAACCAAGCTTTATGTTACTTCCTCTGTGAATTTCTCTATTATATCAAAGTTTCAGGGGTATAGCTCAGTGGTAGACCATTAGACTGCAGAGTTTCTATAAAAGTTTCTTTTATACAGATGTAGTGAAAAGAAGGGCCATCTGTACCCCAATATTCATAAGGGCTATGTCCACAGTCGCCAAACTGTGGAAAGAGCCAAGATGCCCTCCAACGGAAAAATGGCTAAAGAAGATGTGGTCCATATGTACAATGGGGTATTATGCCTCCATCAGAAAGGATGAATACCCAACTTTTGTGTCAACAGGGATGGGACTGGAAGAGATTATGCTGAGTGAAAGAAGTCAAGCAGAGAGAGTCAATTATCATATGGCTTCACTTATTTGTGGAGCATAAGGAATAACATGGAGGACAGGGGGAGATGGAGAGGAGAAGTAAGTTGGGGAAAATCTGAAGGGGAGACAAACCATGAAAGACTGTGGACTCTGAGAAACAAACTGAGGGTTTTGTGGGAGGAGGGTTGGGTGAGCCTGGTGGTGGGTATTAAGGATGGCACACATTGCATGGAGCACTGGGTGTGATGCATAAACAATGAATTTTGGAACACTGGAAAAAAATTAAAAAAAAATTTTTTAAAGTCTCTTTTAAATGTTTCATCCTGTTCCAGATAGTTAAGGCTCTTGGGACAAAGCGGAGACGTGGAGTGGGGAGAGGAAAGAGCAGTGTGAGAAGTTCTGTCACTGTCTTCATATATAACTTAGGCAAGTATCTCAATGACTAAATTTCTTATTTTAGCTCTCAATTGTTTAATCAAGTTGGGAACCATTCTCAACATTATCTATTCCTGCCCTTGGTTATATAACAAATTAGGGGCATTGATTGATGCTTTAATATTTTTAAAGCTAAAGAAAAACATAGGAAGTTCCATATTTGAAGAGCTCTTTCACCCTAATGTGAAGAGAAAGCAGAAAGTAAGTTACTAAATATATATATAATTTCTTAAGAGTTAATGGAGAATGATGCCTTCTTTGCTACTCCAATTGTTTAGTTTTAGAATCATGGAAGAGATTTATCAGTACTGAACTAAGTTACTGGAATTAATGAAGAATATTAGCAAATTTATCTCCAACAACAATAATAATAATAATAATAAGCTAATCTAACCTGGAATATGAAGCAGAGAAAGTCTTCTTGATTGGGAAGCAAAGAAGTAGGAAGGTGACAGAATCAGAGAGCTGACCTTGCCTCACTCTTCATTATGGGGACATAAGCCCTAGGTCCCTTGACTCTCTCCCAACAAGTGAGCAGTTTCATAGGCTAAACAGCTCATCTTCCTGGGGAGTCAACTGCACTATCAGGATATAATTTAAACATCATTTTACACTAAAAATAAACAAGATGTGTTATGGACAGAAAACAAAACCTGCACAATTTTTTGAGAGAATGCAAGAAATTTGAAAAATATCACAGGCTCTTGGTGCTGACTGTGGGTGCTCCAGATCTTTCTAGAATATAAACTGGGTCTCCATAGTCATTAAAACTGCTGCAGCAGCTTCAGGATTCTTAAAATTTCCCACCAATTTCATGCTTGGAACACAGGAGAGATGTTTTATGAGGCAGATATCTCCAGCTTCTTAGCTAAGTCCACAGTTTAACATTTCATGCCTATCTTAAGCATTCATGTGAATTTCCAGTATGCTCCATGATATATCCATGTTTATTCTGATAAAGAATTAATGTTTTAAGGTCTTTGTCACTGAGGGTCTGGGAAAATATGCCATGTTGATCCCTTATACTTTAGGAAACCTCCAAGGATATGTTCTCCTACTGTAGATGGAGTAGGCAGAAAGAGCCCGGGACTGGAAGATGTAGGCTTTATTCCAGTTCCTGACCCTAGCCAGCTGTGGGACCTTATTGTCAATCACTCCCTCTTTGGACTACCTGTGTTCCATTATGGTTTACTTGATGTGTTTCCTTAATTGGACCATGGGTTGCCCAGAGATTTGGTCAACCTTATTCCAGGTGTTTCTGAAGGAGATTCTGGGATGAGATAAACATTTAAATTGGTAGACTGAGTAAAGCAGATTACCCTCCTTAACATGGGTGGGCCTCATCTAACCAGTTGAAGACCTGAATAGAAAAAGGCTGACCCTCCCTAGAGTGAGGGAGAATTCTCCCACCTGATGCCTTCAAAATGGAACATCAGGGGCACTTGGGTGACTCAGTTGGTTAAGTGCCTGCCTTTGGCTCAGGTCATGATCCCTGAGTCCTGGGATCAAGTCAGGTGCCCAGCTCCCTGCTCAGTGGGGAATCTGCTTCTCCTCTTCCCTCTGCCCCTCCCTTCCCCCCTGCTTGCTCTCTCACATGCACTCGCTCTCACAAATAAATTTTAAAAATCATTTTAAAAAATGGAACATCAGTTCTTTCTGCCTGATCAACACTGGCTCTTCCTATTTCTATAGCAGCTCCCAGGCTTTAGATTTAAGTTGGGAAATTGGCTCCATAGGTGTTGAACTTGCCAGCCTCCAAAATTGCATGAGCCAACTCCTTATAATAAATTCCTTTCTATACACAACACACACACACACACACACACACACACACACACCCTATTGGCGCTGCTTTTCTAGACAACCCTGACTAATACAAACTCCAAATCTCCACCATTCCAAAATATTATAATTGGAATTACACATTCAATGTTTCGCACTGCCTCTCTCCCCCACCCAAATTCTAAGAGTAATTGGACACACCTGGCTCCTTCCTTCTTCTAGTTTTTGTAGTCCTAGAGCTAGTGTCCCTGGGGAGGCCAGGGAGGCAGGGGTGGTGGGGGGCTCTAATTTTTTAAACAAAAATACTACATGTTTTAGAATTTCATAATGCAGTTTAATGTGAGAAGACAAAGTCATGCAGTAAAAGTGTCTTTTAAACTGTTTGGAATCCCTTTTTAAAAAAGAAAATACAGGGGTGCCTGGGTGGTGCAGTCAGTGGAGCATCTGACTCTTGGTTTTGGCTCAGGCCACAATTCAGGGTCGTAAGATCAAGTCCCGTATTGGGCTCTGCGCTGGGTGTGGAGCCTGCTTGAGATTTTCTCTCTCCCTCTGCCTCTGCCCCTCCCTGCCACACGCTCCCTCTCTCTAAAATAAATAAATAAGTCTTAAAAAATATACATGTCTGTTAACACTACAACAGCTCTTCAGCACAACACTTTTAAAAACAGCAAATTGGAATAACCATTCAGGCCCCATACAGTGGTGTCTCTCTTCCCACCTGCCATCCTGGTAATGCAGACACCAGGTGACTCAGTCGTGATTCACCTGGGTGGTCGGAAGGAGGAAGTACATGGCTCAACTCTTACTGAGATCATTGGTACAAACTTGGCGTCCTCTAATTATTCCTGGCACCTCACTTTGGTTCTAAAACAGCAACAATGCCCAACTTCCTCCTCCTGACTTCAATTCCCTCCAGCTGCCCTTTGCTTCCAATTGAATCTAAACTCGCCTACAGGATCCAGGATAATTTATCCTTGACCTCCATTAGGACAGGCCTGCTGGTCGACCTGGTATTTATCCTCTGCCTTCACAGGGCTTTGTCCCTCCCTTATCCCCTAGCATAGTGCCTAAGCACATAAAAAGCACGTATGCTTTCACTCATATGTCATTTAAGCAACAAAATGAACCAAGGAAAAAAGACACACACACACACACACACACACACACACACACACATACACACACACACACCCCAGACTTCTAACTCTAGAGAACAAACTGGTGGTTACCAGTAAAAAGGTGGGTGCAATGGATGAAACAGGGGGTGGGGATGAAGAGGGCATTTATCTTGACGAGCACTGAGTAACGTGTAGAATTATTAAATCACTACTTTGTACCCCTGAAACTAAGAGAACACTGTAACTATACTGGAATTTTAAAAATAAGTGAAAATTTTAAATAATGGCCAAGTAGCAAATGGGAGGAAACATTAGCAACAGGTATTTTTTTTTTATTATTATATATAATGTATTATTTGCCCCAGGGGTGCAGGTCTGTGAATCATGTCTTATGCACTTCACAGCACTCACCAGAGCACATACCCTCCCCAGTGTCCATAACCCAGCCACCCTCTCCCTACCCCCACCTCCAAGCCAGCAACTCTCAGTTTGGTTCCTGAGATTAAGAGTCTTTTATGGTTTGTCTCCCTCTTTGGTTTCATCTTGTTTCATTTTTCCCTCCCTTCCCCTACGATCCTCTCTACCTTGTTTCTCAAATTCCTCATTATCAGAGAGATCATATAACTGTCTTTCTCTGATTGACTTATTTCCCTTAGCATAATGCCCTCTAGTTCTATCCACATCGAGCAACAGGTAATTTTTAAAAGAACCTAATAAACATTTGTAGAATATGTTAATGAATAATAAGAGTACGAAGCCGCACTTAAACTCCTGGAGATGCCCTCCAGCGTGTGAACTTAACTCTGACTCAGCCTCAGTTCATGAGAAGAAGGAATGACAGCCTCCTAGGATCTGCAGAATGCACAGAGGCACGCCGTGCAGTATACCTGGAGGGCGATGTGGCGGACTGAAGCCAATTTAAACCCCTCTGAGGGAGGCCTCTTCTTGTCAACAGACTCGGGAACAGGGACCTCAGGACAATCTGAACTCAGGGGGCCCAGGGGTGCGTCCCACCTACCGTGTGCAATGGATCTGCCCTCAGCTGTCCCAGAATCAGTCGGGCAACCAACACCATGGGCGGGGAAGGGCAGCCACAAGGGCCAGGAATAAATTACAGATTGAAACCCCGGAAGCCAGGACTCCAGAATTATCCATCCAATCCCTATTGCTGTATAAATGAGAAAACAAAGGCCAGGAGTTGTTAAACAACTCACTGAAAGTTGAACACCTCGGAGCCAGGACTTAATCCAACTCTTCTGGTTCCCTGTCCACTATGTTTCCTCCACCACCACCCTGCTTGGGCCTTGCTCAAAGCCTTAAACCTGTCACGAAAGCTTTTAACACAAATGTTTTGAAATTGTTTTAAGACATTCTTGGAAACATCTGCTTACATTCTATCAAGCTGTCGGCGAGGCCAGAACACAACAGCCGCAGAACCCGTGCGCGCTCCACCCAACAGCGGCCCATGAGGAGACGGACCCTTCCTGTCCCGCTGCGGCTAGCCATTGCCGTGAGGCCATCAGAGCCACCACTGCTCAGTGATAACAGCAGCACCGCGCTCGCCCAGGACTGCGTATAAAATTATCACAGAAGCGTGTTGTTCCAAAGAGCGATGCCACCAGCGGGGTCTTAGGGAGGCGAAGTAGCAGGAACGTGGCATCCCAGAGGGAGGACTGGCCTTGCTACTCTTTTTTTTTTTTTAATATTTTATTTATTTATTAGATAGAGAGCACAAGTGGTCAGAGCAGCAAGCAGAGGGAGAGGGGGAAGCAGGCTCCCCGCTGAGCTGAGAGCCCCATACAGGACTTGATCCCAGGACCCTGGGATCATGACCTGAGCCAAAGGCAGCTGCCTAACCCACTGAGCCACCCAGGTGTCTCTAGTGTTGCTACTCCTATGTGTTTGTCACATAAGCATACACCCAAACTCAGCAAGATGCCAACCCTAGGTTCCTTGGACGGATTTTCTTTCTTTTCCTACTACTTTGGAAATGTTTTGCTTTTGGTGGGAGAGGTAGAAAAGGAAGATCCAGGCTTCAGGTTCTGCTGTGGCAAAACATGCATATAATGCTAAGAATTCTTTCATCCAATTAGTTCAAACCATGGGACAGACAAGACTTCAAGCTTTTGTGAAAGTTTACTTCAAACTAAAAAGTTAGAAAATAAGATCAAAAAGAAAAGAATGAGAGAGGACTGGAAGAAGGAGATGGGGAAGGCGAGAAGGTAGAAATAAGCATCTGAGACACCCATGAGGTCTGGCTTGCTTTGCAGTCCAAGCAGGGAGAGTCCTGGGGTCCCGCCCTGCAGGGACTCGTCCACACAGTCCGGGTGCTGTTGTGGGTAACACAAACCAACAGAGCGACTTGAAACAGAAAGGAACTTAACTCGGGCAAGCTGCGGCTTATAAAATTGTGGAAGGCCTGGAGGTGCAGGCCGTGGGCTGGGCTTCTAAGAATGAGGCCTAGAATAACACCCCAGAACTGGCCTGCCAGGGAGCGGCCAGCAGGACAGTCAGAAGGCCACGGCTCCGGGCCGGCTCCAAGACCATACACCGTCTCATGACCCCAATCCCGGAGAAACAGGAAGCTGCTGCAGGGGTGCACTAGGCTTTCAGGCTCTGCACCGCCCGCAGATGAGGGGCTCTGGCACCTGCCTCTCCCTCTCAAGTTGGTTCCAACTTCAACTCCCCCACAGGACATCTGACTGGGGAGCAAAATTACATGTAGAGCTGGACCGGGCTGCCCTGGGTCCCCCAGGCTCTGGAGCCCAGCCAGGAACACCAAGAGGAGCACAGAGCAGCACATCCCACATCCACCTGCTGGAGAAAGCCCTCGTTCCACGGAGCAAATACGTCAGCAGGTTGGGGGGAGAGGGCGAGTTCACCGTCCCTCTGCATCGCCTCTTTCTAAAGGATCCCGAGCTCAAGCCTGAGCCCTCTTCTGAGTGAGCCAAACCTCCACGAAAACAATATGCCCCAAAGAACAAGTTCCAAAGAAGACAAGGATGGCCAACGGACTCATGGGAAGGTGCTCAGGGTCACTCAACTTCAGGGAAATGTAAATCAAAGCCACCATCCTACCTCACACCGGTTAGAATGGCTATTATGCAGACAGACAAGCAACAGCCAGTGTTGGCGAGGACGTGGACAAGAGGGAACCCTGGTGCCCGGGGGGGGGGGGTGCAAACTGGTGCAGCCACCATGCAGAACAGTATGGGGTGCATCAAAGAAATTAGAGGCAGAACTACCCTAGGATCCAGTGATCAGGATCCTACCCAGGACCCAGATAAATAACCTCTGGGTATTTATCTGAAGGAAACAAAAACACCAACTCAAAAAGAAGATCGCACCCCCATATCCATTGCATATTCCTTACAGTAGTCCAGACTGGAAACAACCTAAGCAGCCATCAATGAACCAATGGATAAAGATTATGCACGTGCGCACACACATAAACACACACACACACACACACACACACACGAACATTACTCAGCCACGAAAAGAATGCAATCCAGCCATTTGCAACAACATGGACGGGCCTGGAGGGCACTATGCTAAGTGGAGTAAGTCCGAAAAAGACAAATATTCTACCATCTCACCTACGCAAAGAATCTAAAAAGAAAAACAAGACTGAATTCATAGACACAGAGAACGAAGTGGTGGTTGCCAGAGGCAGGAAGGGGTGGAAAGTCGAGAGACGGGGCAGGGGACCAACAGGTATCCCCTTCCAGTTATGAGACAAGTAAATCCTGGGGATGTGGTGCACAGCAAGCTGACCGAGCGGAGAAGAAGCAGCAGGCACGGAGCAGCATTGCTGGAGTCCGCTGGACCCAAGCCCAGAACGGCCGCCCGCCTCCGCCTCGGCCACCTGCTGCCCAGGAGAAGCTGGACGAGCAGGGCCAGCGGCTTCCCTCGGTTAGTCTCTCTGGGCCCAGCTCCCTCCTGGACACCGAGACCTCCCAGGTATGGCCTTTGAGACAAGAATCCTGCCCTCCTCTCCCCTTCCGGAGATCCCAAAACCTGCGGGGCTTCCCGGACCCGGTGCTGTCGCGCTGGTTTCCTGCCGCCCGCCCGAGTTAGTGGACAGCCGTAACAGGGTGGCAACACAAGAATCAGGTGGAAATCCTGGCTCGGTCACAGGCAGCCAAGCAGATCTGAGGGAGGTACTGCAACCCACAGAGCTTTGGTTTCCTCACACTCAGAACCATGAGTCTGGGGTCCCCCAGGGGGGTGTTGGAAGAAGGCGGGGCAGGATACCCGAGGCTGCCAGCTGAACGGGGTCTGCGGAAATGCTCACATCAGCCCTCGTGCTCTGACCGGGCTGTGCTCACACCTGTTGCACATGCCTAGGGACGACCAGTGCACACCTGACACCCACGGTCCACCTCTCTGGACTCCTTCCTCTGTCTGCCTGTGGTGGCCAAGCACCGTCCCAGCCTGTCGCCCCTCCTTCCAGGGCCCCTTTGGAGCCCAGTGGTTTCTCAACCACAGTGAGTCATAACCAGATGTAAGAAAACACTGGAGTCTGCAAAAGATTCACATTTTTCATGAATTCGGTGAATCAAAGCTATCCCCAGGCTCACTCACCTACTTGAATGGGAGCCGGTGTGCAGAGGACACCCCCGCCCCCCATGCCATGGGCCTGAGGGAGCCACCAAATCCCAGAGGGGACCGGATGCCGTGGGTGAGACCTCCTGGGCAAAATCCAGGTTCCACCACAAATGGATGTCCACACACCAGCTTGGCTCGAAACTAGCCCTCTCTTGGGCCAGCAAGGCTGGAATGATGTGGGTCCCTCAGGAAATGACAGGGGTAGTGGTTAAGGCATGATGGCTCCTAGCCCTTTCAGAGAGTCCCAAGAAATCTTTACCAATGGGTTAATAGGTAGTCACCCCAGAATTCCAAATAGGCTCACGAAAGGGTCCTTCCCAGGAGAAGGGAGCAGAGAGGGGAGAATCTGTCCCACGAACTCTCGGCCAAAAGAGGAGGGCAAACACACGGCCATTCTGCATGGTCTCCTCTGGCTGCTGTGGCTAAAGTCACCTGCATATGCTTAGTTTCGCCCTTTGTTCACATTTCTCTTCATCCCCCTTCCTCTTTAAAGCTTCAGCTTTAGGGTGATGCTCTTTCCAACATCCACAAATGCACACACGGATCCGTGGAACAGATTTACGGTAGGCACCCCACATACACCCAACCAATCTGCACATTTGTTGTGAGCCTACGTTGAGGGACCATGCAGGCCTGTGACAAAGTGTGGCTTACCCATTCTCTCCCTGTTCCTGAGCTCGTCTGTAGGATACCCACCCCCGTGATCCCTGCTTTCCTGTTCCTCCCTAGAGCCCTGCCCAACCACACTCGCTAGGAAAATGCTTTGTGATGAATGAACATGATTAATAGCAGATGTCCTCTGTTCTCCGGCTCCTTCCCTAATCCCCTGTGGAATATGGGAAGTGATGTGGCTTGGCCAAAAATGCCATAATCAACAGTAAAACGGGGCCTATTGGGCTCTGTGCATGGGTGTAAATGGACATGAAGGGCAGAGGAAGCTTTGTGCTGGGGTTTTATGTGCACCCCTTGAAAGCAGGAGCAAGTGGAAACCACTGGAACGGTATCAGGCATTAGATGGGGAAAATTCTATAAAAACAGAATCTAGGTTCTTCTAAGTAGCTTTCTTCTGTCATTTTCCTAACTGTGAACAGCAAATAGGGGTGAGAATGAGGACTCCCCTCCAAGCATCTGGGAAGAAAAAAAGAGAGAGAGAGAGAGAACTGCCTTTGGAAAAGGAAATTTTAAAAATGAACCCATAATGAATCCAATTAAGCCACCAGAAAGAGAAAGATTGGTTCCCAGGCTCGCAAGGCATGAGAGTAATCAGATCAAATGTTCTATAAAGTACCTAAAGAAAGAATGTAAGAATGTGCTAATCAGGACTGGGCAGAGGGGGTGCCTGTCGCCTGTTGCTCACTGGATCTTAGAAAAGGAGGGCGCCCAGAGATTATGACACACAGGTTCTACCCAAGCTGCGTCCAGAGTTAGGGGAGCGCTGCCCCTGGGACTTGGGGGAAGAATCCCAGCTTTAGAAGTCTAATTAACTCCTGTGTTGGAGTTCCCGCTGTGTCTGACCACGTCCTGGTTCTAATTCGACTCTCGTGCCATCAGCCCTCCAGGAGAGAACATAGTGGCAGGAGGACACAAGTGCTTAGTCCCCCTGGCACTTATCCTCACTGTAAATCAATAAACAGGCATCCCGTGTGAAATTTGGCTGGCTCCGGCCCCCACCTACAGGGAGACAAAATGCTCCACTCACTGTCTGCATTCGTCTGGCCCTCCCTGGGGTTCTATTCTGCTCGTAAGTTCATTACCGGCAGAATGGGCTGTGAGCCTTTACAACGATGGGTCAGGCTCTATCTTGACCGAGGAAAACAATCCCTGATGGGGGGACTCTGACCATGAGACAGCAAGACAAAGGACACACGGGTACACACCTCTGCTAGGAATGAGGACAACCAGATGGAGGGGGTCTCTGTTAACGGGAGGCCTCTCTGTGGACCTGGACCGGTTTGGTGATGCAAGGGCAGGGTGGGAGGGTGTGAGCAAAAATAGAGGAAGCCGGCTGTGCAGTTCCCAGGGGGGATCCTAAGGCGGGGAGATGACGAGGGGACTACTAAGGCCAGCAATGTCCGTGATGCAGACCAAATGACAAGCCCCTTTGAGTGACCTCTAAAGGGACCACTCAGAGAGCACTGCCTGAGGGGCAGTTTCCAGCTCCCCCATCTCCCACCACCTCCCCACCCCCCACCACACACAGCCTGCTATGCCTTCATTCCCTGTGCCCCGCCCCACCCCCACCCCCAACCCCCTGACCAATGGCTTCCATCAAATCTACTGAGAGGCAAGTCTCCAGGACCGAAAAAAGCATCAAAACACAGACAGACTCCGGGGCAGGGATGCCAGGCTCCAGGCAGGTCTGGTTCCACCACCTACGGACGGCAGAATCGGATGGAGTTAGTTCCATGAGCTCTCTGCTTCAGCCTCCTCTCACAAGGGGGGATAATGTTAGCAACCATCTCAGATAACAACGCCACACTTTGGTCGTACTTACGAGGGAGGGGAGATTTCACAGACGGTCAACTCGGTGCAGAAAACCTCAAGGCACAGAAGCAGCCCCCCAACCCACCCCACCGGGGGCTGCCACCGACAGAACCCCACAAACACCGAGGCAGCAGGAGGTTTGAAAAGGGCCGAGCGGAGACTCGGGACAGGCCAGTGCAGAGAGGAAGGAGCTGGAGGAGCCCAGCGGACACCTGCCTTATACCAACAGTAACAAACATTTATCAAACATTAATGGGCATTGGGGACACATCTGTTTTTCTGCAGAGCTTTAAAACGTGGTTGACCAGGATGATTTTTAAAAGAATTATGTGGAGGAGAAAGAAAAAGGGGAAAAAAAAAAAAAAGACACCTAAGAATTGGAGTAGAATCCTTCCTATTATGCAAAGACACAGAATCTCCTCCGTGATATCTAGTCTTGCTTTTCCAATGAGACTAAAGGAAATCAACAATGACCTCCCAGAATTCCACTCAGTTCTCAAGAATGCTGAAGGTCAAGGACTCCTGCTGTTAGCCCTGAGCACTGGAGAGATCCTGCTGCCCGTGGCCTCATTTCCAGAGGTGCAGTCACTTGATGAAGGAGGCCTGGCCTCAGGATCTTCAAAGCCCCCTGAATTGATTCGGACGTGCAGTTAAGCCTAAGAGCCACTGGTATGATGAATTTTAATGTATTTCCACATAGGTGGTTTCTCAAGCTTTCCTAGCAATGCAGATGACCTGGGATAACTGGTGAACATAGATTCCCTGGGTTCCCCCCTCCCTGGGATTTCCAAGTCAGTAAATCCCAGATGGGACCCAGGAATCTGCATGCTTACCAGCCCCTGGGGCTGATGTACATAATCAGGGAGGTTCAGAACATAGGGCGCAACTGTCCAGGGAGGGTGTGGACAATACTGGAAAATCAACAGGGGTGTGAAGAACGACTCTAAGTATACCTATTTATATGCATAAATCCAGGCTCTCCCTCTGAGGTTTTGTGCCAGTCCCAATCGATGTCCAGGACTCAGATGACAGACAAAATGTGGAGGAAAAAAAAAAAATCCCAGTTCTGCAGATACTCGATCCTTAGTGGGGGCCACAGGCCCAGAGAGAAGAGAACCAATTGTTACATGTGGTTTCTGTCTTCCCTTAAGGGATCATTTCTTTTCACTATTATTTGAACCAAATCACCAGGACCTAGCATTTAACAATGACGTAAGCTATACACACATCACTGAACACGCACTTAGGTATCAAGTCACTTGAAAGTATGTTCAACCACTTAAAAACAGGATGTGGCTTCTTTTTTTTATTTTAAATGTTTTATACTGTAGTATTTTAACTGTTCCATGCATTTAAAAAAAAAAAAAAAAAAAAAAGGCCGAAGGCTTCCAAGTTCATTCTTTAAGTTCACACTATAAGTGGCTATAGAACCCTGATACCAAAATTAGACAACAGAAAAGAAGTGGAAATGTATAGCAGTCTCATTTGACTGTCTGCAAAGATCCTAAAATAGTAGCTTATTAGAATAATTATATTACAAAGGTTTATTCCAGGATGCAAGAATGATTCAACAGTAGAAAATCTGTTTGCCTAAATTGCTACTTTGAAGGATCCCATTGTTGCTATTATATATTTTGTAATAAAATATTTTTAGGATCCTTCAGAAGTCCTAGACAATGAAAGACAAGGAAAAGACAGTTAGCAGTATTGGAAAGAAAAATACAAATTTATCTTTATTTGCAAATGGTAATGTGGCCAACCTCAAAAATCCCAGAAAAATCAACCATGTTGCATTGCTCTTCTCATCTGATTTAAATAATTGTAATTATATATTACAGTTTTAAAATTATCCTTTCTAAATAGGTTTTCCTGACGTGCCATAACTCTTATGGAAACTACCTTAAGTATGTGCTGAACTTGACTCCCAGCTCAACACACCTAATGCATAGCCCATGGTCCTCCCACTCTGCTGCACACTGGAATCTGGGGGGCTAGCTCTAACAGAGCCTGATGCCTCAGACACCAGGGCTGGGTTAGGATCTAGACTGGGCACAAGCTTTTTTTTTTTTTTTTTTTTCTCCCTCCTAGAGCACTCCTCATGGTTCTAATGCAAGATATAGTTTGGAAAGCACTAGCTCAAGCAGTTCTCAGAATGCTCGTCGTTTTGGCAAACAGGCTATGAAGAGCTGGTTTGCAAAATTCCGCTTTGCCCTTTCCAACAGTGAGCTCGGAAATGACCTGGGACATCTGCGTACTCTGCTTTTGGTTTTGTTTTTCCTATCTGCATTACTGTACTAACTCTTTACATACTTACAGAGTCTGTTTGGTTTGGGGAGGACATGTGTATCCCTGTAGAACTGTTTAATGTAGTCAGTACAATTAAGCTTCTATCAGATTTTTTTTTTTAAAGATTTAATTTATTTATTTGACAGAGAGAGAGATCACAGGTAGGGAGAGAGGCAGGCAGAGAGAGAGGAGGAAGCAGGCTCCCTGCTGAGCAGGACCTGGGACCCAGGGACCCAGGCCCCTGGGATCATGACCCGAGCCGAAGGCAGAGGCTTTAACCCACTGAGCCACCCAGGCGCCCCGCTTCTATCAGATTTATTGACTGCCTGCCGTGCAGGTGCTGGGGGGGGGGCGGGTAACAGCGATGAACCAGATCCAGTCTCAGCGCCGCCCCCCATGATACACACTGTTTACAATATGGAGAAAAGGACACAAATGACCATAACATGTGATGGAGCACCATGAACTGTGAGGGGTTCAACAAGAAAGGAACAACTAAAGTATAGCAGGAGATCAAGGGAGAAATATTCTTTTGCACTGCAAAATGCTGAGACAGAAAAAAAGTAGCCAATGTCGAAATATGAAAGAGGAAACTGCCAGGTTCCTGAGCAGGACAGCAAGATGGGACAAGGTGACGCGAGGGGCTGTGGTGATGCTTTCCCAGAGGAGCCATGATGATCAGCAAGAATAGGAGGAGAAGTGGGAATGGTGAGCACAGGTGACAAGGATCCCGAGGTAAGGCCTCTTCAAGGCAGAAGACCTGGGTTCACTGCAGGTGACCAGACCGGAAGACAGCTTCAGGAAGCAAAGGTGAAGAACCCAGCTCCTATTTTTTTTTTTTTAAGATTTTATTTATTTGATAGACAGAGATTACAAGTAGGCAGAAAGGCAAGCAGAGAGAGGGGAGAAGCAGGCTTCCCGCTGAGCAGAGAGTCCAATGTGGGGCTCGATCCCAGGACCCTGAGACCATGACCTGAGCCGAAAGCAGAGGCTTTAACCCACTGAGCCACCCAGGTGCCCCGAACCAGCTTTTCTTAAGGCTTGCATTCACAAGAAATTATTTCAGGAAAGCCTAACCAACCTGGGGAAAAGGAAATACCAACTCCAGCTCCCTCTAGCCATCATATCCCACCTAAGCAGAGAAACAACTGAGCAGCACTGGTGAAGTTCAGAGCCCAGGGTCACAGGCTCCCTAGAAGACTGAGACCTAGTTTTAGGACCATAGAACGTGGTGTCCCTGCCCTAATACCTCACCACCACATTACTGAGAATCTGTTTCCTGAAGTTCCTTTTATCCAGTATATCATGTCTGTTTTCCAACAAAAAGTTACAAGGCATACTAAAAGGTCAAAACAAGAAAACACAGTTTGCAGAGACAGAGCAAGTATCAGGATGAGACTAGATAGGGCTCGGATGTCGGAATGAGGAGATCAGGAAATTAAAATAATTATGACTTTCAGATACAAAACGTGTGCTGAACACTGTTAAATTTTCACCTAACAAATAAAAGGTATATGTAATTAGCTTTGTATCTGGGAGAAAAACAGTGAGAACTGAGTTCTCTGAGTATCCCTCCCCACCAGCCTGTGGAATCTGACTCTCCAGGGTGGGACACAGAACTGACACTCTACAAACACCCGTGGGTATCCAGATGATCAAGCAGTTCATAAATAACTGCTCTGTTTCAAAAGAGGCTCAAAGTTTACTGTATCTGCGCTAATAAACACAGTAAGTGTAAAAACGTCTGCCAAATACATCTGACCCTCAAACTCAGGTATGAATTGTTTGGGTCCACTTACACATGATTTTTTTTCATAAATATTGTACTGTAAATGTATTTTCTCATATGATTTTCTGTACATTTTCTTTTCTCCAGTTGACTTTATTGTAAGAATATAGTATATAATATGTAAAACATACAAAATATGTGTTAATCAACTGTTATTATGTTATGTTTATGTTATCAATCAAGTTGATTGGAAGTAGTTAAGTAGTTAAGTCTTGGGAAAATCAAAAGTTATACATGGATATTTTACTGCACAGAGGGATGGGCATCCCTAACCCACACATCATTTAATAGCCCACCGTACTATGCTAGTCTCATACCCTTTTGGTTTGTTCTTTACTGGGGCATTTCTAATTGTTTAAGGTATCTGATTCTTTCTTTTTCTTGTTGGGACTTTAAAAAGTCTTCAAAATGGGACAGCGACCTCACCGATAGGTAGGGATGGTATCTAAGATATCTTTATACGTGTCACCCTGCAAAGTCCCCTGCATAGAGGAGATACCATCAAAATACAAACTGGTTTTATTTGTGTATATTATTCTAAATACGGCAAGCCTACATTTAGGCACGAGGTAATAATCTGTCATTACATACCTTCTAATTAATGATTTCCAATCATCTACTTTATTTGGATCATTAAAGTGGATAATGAAACCACTCAAAACCTGCAAATGAGATATAATCATGGAAACTCTCCATAGGATTGTCCTTCCTTCTGCTTTAAAAACCAACCAGAAGCATATACTCCGTGCAGAAAGAATCTTCCACTTAAAAAAAAAGTCAAGTCCTCATAAAGGCATCAAACTTTCTTTGGCAGTCAGAATGGTGACCCCCCAACAATGCTCACATCCTCACCCCTGGAATGAGGGAATATGTTACCTTTCATGGCCAAAGGGATTTCAAAGGTGTGATGAAGTTAAGGGTTTTGAGACAGAGAGGTAGTCTCAGATTATCCAGGTGGACCCCGAGTAACCTCAGGGGCCCTCATACAGGAAAGAGGGAAGCAGGAGATATGACAGAGATCCTATGCTGTCAGGGGTAGCATAACATGAAGGGGCTGTAAAGCAAGGAACAAAGGAGGCCTCTAGAAGCTGGAAGAGGCAAGGAAGTGTACTTTCCCGACAGCCTCCTGAAGATACAGCACTTGGCTAACAACTTGAAATTAACCCAGGGAGCCCCACACCCAACAACTGACCTACTACAGAACTCTAAGAGAACACACTCACAGGGACTTGTTATAGCAACCACATGAAGTCCCTTGTCACCTGGCAGTGTGCGCCAAACAAGGCTCAGGGACTTACTGAGAGACCAGGAGCCAGGACCTTGGGAGGTCTCCTTGGGAGGGGCCGACGTTCATGAGGTGAGGAAGGTACTTCCGTTAACGGGTGCTTCTGACGGGCTTACACGTACACAGATGGGATCATGGGGACAGAACCCACCCAACCGAACTGAGCAAGGATTGACCAGCCAGGTGGGTTGTTTCTAGGGAAAGGAGAGGGATTTTTCTTTTTTCTTTTAACCTGGAACGGTGAGAGCTGATGCCAGCCGTGCCCCATCCCTCCTACAATCCTGAGAAGGGGTGAAGCGACAGAGATGGGGGACTAGAACAAGGTTCCCCCGTGGGGGTAAGCTAGTGTGGCCCTTTTGAGAAGCCAAGCCCGAACCCCCAGACAAGCCTGTGCCAACTCACCCAGTCCAGAGGGAGGTGCAGAAAACAATCATGGGGGGATATCAGAGATTTCAGATCTTAAGTCTGGCCCATCCCAGGAACATTTTATCAGCCACCCATGGTGAGGAAGACAAAACTGTGATGAAAGGGAATGAGCTCCACAGGAGTGAGAGTGAAATGGGGCATTTACTCTGTTCGTTCGACCACGTCCTCATGAAGGTGCAGGCCCGGGGGGCGGAGAGTCGCCAGAGCCCCAGGACGCAGCCTTTCCCCCGTGGCCCGCTCAGCACAGCAGCAGGGGCTCGGTGCTCGTCTCCACAAAACCAGTCACGAAACACCAAGGGATGTGTCTTAATCCAGGGAACCATTAAGGCAGAGGACTGCACGTGTGTGCTGGAGGGGACTCTGCTTATCCCCGTCAAATGTTTTCAAAGTCCAACCCATGCCCCCTCTTTAAAACCAAGAGCCGAGGACAGGGGCTCCTTGAAAACCAACAGTGCGGGCTGGAAGAGGAAGGAAGACGGGTGGGGAAGGAGATAACATCCAAGCTTCTCACGAGCCTCCCACTGCTGGTCTCATTATCCGCACACGGTATTTCATAAATGTCTATTAAATAACGCAAGGCGTGAATAGAAACCCTCGAGCTGTCCATGGCCAAGGTGTCAAGGTCGCCATGCACAAAACGAACCCTCACCCCCCACCCCTGGCTTTCCTCTTCCCCGCTGCTCCAGCCCCAGCAGTAGGGCCGTGCTGGGAGACCAGACCCCAATGTCACCCCAGTGCTACAACCGGACCTCTCTGCCCCCAGCCATCAGAGCCCACAGCCGACCCGAGAAGGGTGGGCCTGGCCCCGCAGCCTGCTGGGTGCCCGGGAGAGAGCACATCAGAGGCCTCCGGTTGGGCGGCGAGGAACAACAACAACAAAAAACACCAGGAGTGCGGTCCAAGACTTGTGCTTTGCGGGAATAACTTATAAATATCGGCTGCCAGGCCCGTGGACTTCTAACGTCTTCATCCCGAAGCTGCAGAGTATTTTAAAAAATGAGGAAAAGTGGAGGAAGATCAAACTCCCCTGCCATCGCCTCCAGAGGAGGACAGCCCGGGGGCCTGTGTACAAAACAGAGGTTAAATCTGAGGAAAGCAGATGAAATTTCAGAACTCCCTTTTCCCCCAAAGCCTTCCCACACTCATCATTCTAAATACCTTAAGTGCCTCAGCTGAAAACACAGAACCGTCCCTCCTCACACCCAGCTTGTCCTGGAACACAGGGCAGATCCCCCTGCCGCACCCCTGCCAAGGGCCGCCTGCCTGCCCCCCCCCCCCCCCCGCCATGGCCCTGACACAGAACTTCTCTCCCCTGCAGCGGGCTCTCTGGCAGGGCAGTGCCTTTTCTTTTTTTTTTTTTTTTCCTTTTCCTTTTTTTCACCATTTCTGAGGACAGAACCTTTGCTCTACAGCTGTGTTTGTTTACGGGACTAGGACTGAACGCAGGACACACGCGCTTGACCCAGAAGTTTTTCCTCCAGCATCTCCCCCTTCAGACAATACAATATAGTCAGCCTCATCGTCCAGTTGAAATCGGTCATCGACGAGAGCCAAGGGGGCGAAGGGGGTGGTGCAGAGAGAAGGTTCCCATGGAGGGGGGCCTTGTAGTATTTGCTGTACATTCTCGAGAACAAATTTTTCCTTTCAGCAGGGCCAAGCGGCCACCCCTGCACATCTATCGAAACCTGCCATTTCCTTATCATGGAGGGACGGGGTCCTCACTTTTCAGACCCAAGAGCCCAGTGAACAGCCCTCTGAGTCCATTAGAGTTTGTGCGGACGCAGGAGTGAGCCAACTTGCTTGTCAAAGACGACAAGCCAGCCTTTCTTATCTGGCAAAGTGTCCCCTGCAGCAAATGGGGACTTTGTGCATGAAACCCACTAGCCTTCATTTTGCATAGTGTATTAAAAGGATGAAGGTAAAAGTCTGGAACACAAAAGAAAATGTGGATGTTTTCCTATTCAGAAAAAATACTTTTTTGGTTTCAGTGGGTTATTTTTTTGTGGGTTTTTCTCCTATTCCCATAAGAGTGCCCTCCTCTCTTTGCAACTTTTTGAAAATAAAATCATCTAAAAGAGAACCCTTTTTGTCTGTAAAAACATGGAACTTTTATTGTTATTTTTCAAAACGAATAGTTATGGTCCTTCTGTTTCAAAGTAGAGGGGTGTCTTGTGCTTTCATTTCTTTGAGATTCTTTTATATTATTCCTCCCGTGGGGCTGGCTGCAGAGAGTGGAAGCTGAAAATATCAGCGAACTTTTTCCAAGTCTAAATCTGCTTCTGAGATGCGGGCTTTGTCCCTCACGACACGGGTTTCTAAAAGACAACCTATTTATCCGACGCTTTCAGAATATCTGCAAAGTGCGTCGTGGGGTGCACACATCCACAGGACTCTAAGGGTCAGGTGGGAGGGGCGACGGTCGCACTCGGTCACATTTTACGACCTGTGGCTGACTCTCACAGTTGCTCCAAGGTTTCCCGTCCAGGCTCCCAGGATGCCAAGACCGCACAACAGACTTCAGCTGACCGCACAACGTGACCACCAGGCGGCTTCACCAACCCGCCAACTACCAAGAGTCCCCTGTCCTCTCACAGCGCAGGCCCTAAGGGGGACCTAGGAGAATACGGATGCACAGTGTTTTGCTAGGACGTCATGGCCACTGGAGAAACATTTAGAACAGATGGACACACACTCCGACAGGCACACTGAGCTGTATGTTTCGATTAAATCAGAATTGTTACAGACACTGTAGTGTTTAGAACTAGAAGGGATATTGTATGCCGTCAATCACATGGGCATTTCAACAGTCTCCATGGGCTGTTTCCCTCAGCGAGCATTTAGACATCTTTACGTCCTGCCTTTTATTGTATATTTATCTCATCTGCCCTGACATGTTGTAAACTCTGAGGGGCAAGGGGTCTTGCATCAGAGTTTGAGTCCCACACACAGCACCTTAGCAAGAGACGCTCAGTAACGCTGGGAGAGACAACTCATTATTAAAACAAACCAGGAAAAAATATAAATAAATAAATAAATAAATAAAACCAGGAACTTTGAATAAAACCATCCACCGAGGAGGACACTGGCTAGGCCTGAACACGTCCTTTGAAAAATAACACAGAACATTTCATTAAGACATGGGTGCTCCCATCCTAATGAAGGACATCCTCTTTCCCATTGATGAATCCAAAGTGAGGAAGACACTGTTCTTATCCTCAAGAAGGTTATAGACAAGAAGAGGCAGCAAGGAACAGATGATGGCTGAGCTATCAGAAACTGCTATGAAGAATTCAAGAAGGGACGTCTGGGTGGCTCAATCGGTTATGCATCTGCCTTCGGCTCAGATCACAACCCCCCCCATCGGGCTCCCTCGGGGAGCCTGCTTCTCCCTCCCCCACTGCCCCTACTTGTATTCTCTCTCTGCCAAATAAGTGAATAAAATCTTTAAAAACAAACAAACAAAAGAAAGACTTCAAGGAAAGGGAGTTTGAATTTACTCGGAAGACCCCAGTAAAGACTTAATGAAAGGGGTACAATTTGATATGGGCCCTGAGCATTGGCCAAGAGCAAACAGAGGAGAACCAGTGTCAGTGGGTGCCTGAGATGGAGAGAGACCGTCCCTGCTGCCCAGCATCTCCCAGGCTGGGTCTGTGCCCAGCCCAATCCATTCTTCCACCAGTAGTCTCCGCTGAACAGCACGCATGGCTAGGCTTGGTGATCTCTCAGCAGTGCTGAAATTTTCTATGCTATTAACTTATCACAGAGTCTGTTACAGAATATCATATGTCCTTCTCAATCGTACAAAGAGAGAAATGCCCTTGGAATTCTCTGTTAATATATGTGTTCCCTCTGTCTACTACCCAATTATATTAGGTTGGAACACTCTACTGGAAAACTTACTATAATGACCAGCCAAGTGCTGAAGGGCATAATGTTTTGATTGTCAGACAGGTTGTACATGATGCAAATATATGACTTAAGAAGTGATTTCACAAACATTTTGGTAACAGTAATCTGAGTCATAAGCTCCAATGTAGTCTCATGAAACAGCTGTGTGTATAAGTAATCCAAAGATGGTCCTTAAGAAATGTTACAGAGAAAAACCTTAAATAAGAGGAGAAAGTTGGAATCTTGACGAGGATATCGTTTTACACTGGAACTTCAGTGTTCAATGGCAGAGGTCAAGTTGGCCATGCAAACAAAACCTACCATTGCCGTTCAGATCTGCTGGCATTATTGATCCAGGGAGAAAGAATATATGTGTAAATACAAATCTTACAAAATTTACTAGGAACTTTCCACCCACTAATTACAGCACTAGGCAAAGAAAACACATGTGAGAGGCTCCATTAAGATAATGCTCATTTCACAGAAAAGTTTTTGATCCAATCCAGACTTACACTTTGATTCGCAAATTTTATTCATTGGGCATCCTATTTTTTATGTGTGAAAACACTGTGCCCCAGGAGAGTTAAGTGACTTGCCCAAGGCCACCCAGCCGCAAAGTCAGGGTAGAAAAACAGTGCTTCTCACTCTATTCCAATTCCTTTCATCCATATACAGGCTGACAAAGATACTCAAGAAAAGGGCCAAATCAGTAATTCTGCATTTTTCTGTCAGTTCCACTAGGCCAGTTTAATCTTGCCAGCATAAAAAAATTTTGAAATTCTGATTTCTTAAAAACAAGAATGGATTCAGGTATCTAAAATGGACCTTGTTGTCCTTTTTCTTCACACTTTCAAAATCTGATTTCTTTCCTCCCATAGAACGCGTCTTTTATTTAAATTTCAAAGCAAATTCAGGCCAAGAGTTAGAAGCCAAAATAGAAGGAAGAAGAGTTAGAAGAACCTTAGAGAGCACGTGTTTCATTGATGAGGCAACTGGGACCTAGAAAGGTTAAGTCCAAGGTCACCAGCTAGTTAGCAGCACAAACGAACTAGAAATAAAGTCCTCGGGATTTCAGCATGCTGAGCGGTGGCTGAACTTGAACTGCCTACAGCATACAGCTTGCACATTTTCCATTCATGCTCAGACAGGTTCCCTTTACTTCCAGCTGCTCAAAGAACCATCAGGCAAAGCTCACCCGGTGGGAATTATTCCGCGGCAGTGAATGACTCTCCAAGGGATGCAGGCTCCTAGTGAGTTTGAAGTAACTGCCAGTGTTGAGGATACTTACATGGTCATGAGGGACTTGAAAAAACACGTCATTCACAGGTTACCTCCTGCTGATTCACTGAATGAGTCCCAAAGCCAGCAGGGAGAAGAATGGTCTGGAAAAGGGAACCCTTCTGTGTACCATCTAACTATTTGGAAGACAGCTCAATGGCTATCATGTGCCAGGCTATGCGTTTCACAAGACGCAGGAATTATTACAGTTTCTGCTCTTAAGAGCTCTCGGTCTGGTGGGAAGCGCTCAGAAGTAAACACGCGAGTTGGGTCGGTCTGACAGGAGACACTTCTAGTCCACCGCGGCCACATGGCCTCTCCTCAAACCACTGATGCACCTGTGGGCAAGGGGGACAAACAGAAAAGAATGTCGATTCCCCCTCCTGCTGTGCCTGTGAGCACGTGGGAGGGGGACACAGAAAGGGTGAGGGGCTTCGTGGTTCGGTCAAGAGTGAGACTAGAGACCAAAACTGCTAGGCACAACCTGACCTGAAGGCTGTGTTTTTCCTAACGGGTCAGGCTTGGCAACCGGCCTCCCGTGACCAAGCTCTCGAAAGTATCCCAAAGCCTCGCCTTCTGGCCAAGCCCGCCACAGCTATTCACCAGAAGTCAAAATTAACATACAAAGACCACAAGGCAGTGGAGGGAAGACAGGGGTCTTGTTGATCTTGTTTTAAATAGGCTTGGTTGCAAACACGCACCATCAGTATGGCCATTTCCCAAAACGCAAGTCTAGTAAGGTCCTGCAAGGACCTTGTAGAAACGCAGATGAGTTTCCTGGTTCTCACAAAAATGCCTGGTGGTGAGTGTTCAGCCAAAATGCACTAAATCTATTCCTGGGTCTGCCAGTAGTTTCTAGCCCTCAGTGAGAAAATCACTGAGCCTTTGTTCAGCTCCCGGCATGGCAATGGGACAGCACTTAGGTAAGTGCGGTGGCTTTCGTGTTCTCAGGATGAATTCACAGAGATGCTGGAACCCGCACAGATGATTGTCTTTCGGTAAGAGAAGCTGAGCTATAGAATTCTGTAAGGCAATCTGCAAACAGTTTGTGAAAAATGTTGGATATTTGGTTGGTGTCTTCCCCATGCACGAGCATTCTTCTCTAACCAGAAAGAGTTATTCGCCAGGATTCTGTTTCTCATCTGTCTCCAGAACTCTGATCTGGAAAAGGAGCCACTTCTAAGGAAATATGTCACAAAGGAAACTTGCAAAGATAATTGCCAGTGGGATTCTAAAATATGTGAACCTTAGGAGAATGGCCACGGCAGCGGACTGGAGAGTAGTGACCAGCAGTTATGACCAAGGTTGTGGAAAGAATGGAGAGGAATCCTAGATGAGATTTCCTCCCTGTTCTGTAGTGCAGTGAGCCTTCAAAGGGAACGAGTGCAGAAATTGCTCTGAAGATGAAACTTTGAGGGCACGGTGTATAAAAGAACACCAATAGTTTGCTGGGTAGGTGGCTCCCACATCAAGGAGAAGTCTGGAAATGAAGCAGGTGGCATCTTTAAAACTGGTCTTGTTTTAGCATGAAGAATTTCCTAATCGAGAGTACGATCTGGGGCACCTGGGTGGTTCAGTGGGCTAAGCCGCTGCCTTCGGCTCAGGTCATGATCTCAGAGTCCTGGGATTGAGTCCCACATCGGGCTCTCTGCTCAGTAGGGAGCCTGCTTCCCTCTCTCTCTCTCTGCCTGCCTCTCCGTCTACTTGTGATTTCTCTCTGTCAAATAAATAAATAAAATCTTAAAAAAAAAAAAAGAATACTACCTGATGCGAGTTCCTTTGCCTCTGAGCTCTTTCATAGCTTTCGAAGGACCAGAGGAACTTTGGGGACTCACAGTTGCCAAAGTCTTAGTTTGGATAGTATCCCCCTAAAACTCACATCCTTCCCAGAACTGCAGAATGTGATCTTATTTGGAAATAGGGTCCTTGCAGTTATAATTAGCTAAGACAAGGTCATACTGGAGTTGCGTGGGCCCTTAATCCAATGTGACTAAGGTCCTTGTAAGAAGATGTGAAGAAATGCAAAAGATCACGTGATGACAGAGGCGGACTGGGGCGATACGTCTATAAGCCACGGAATGCCAAGAACTGCCAAAGCTAAGAAAAAGTCATGAAACAGAGTCTCTCCTAGGATCTTCAGAGAGAGCAAGAGCTCAGCCTCCCTGACACCTTGATTTCAGACTTTTGGCCTCTAGAACTGTAAGAACAAAGACATAAATGATAGACACCTCATCAAGCCACTGAAGATAGAAGTCAAGAGAATATCTCTAAAGTGCCAGAAAAAAATAAATGCTGTCAAACAGAATATTCTGAATGTGAATTTTTTTTTAAATGGAGATACTTTTTCTGACAAATAGAAGCTAAAAGAATTTATCACCAGTACAACTATATTACATGCTAAAAAATGGTTCAAATAGAAGAAAAATAATTCTAATGGAAATTTAGACCTACACAAATAAAGAACAGAAGAAAGAATATGTAGAGAAATAAAAATTTTTTTAAAAAAATCTCTTTGAAACATAATTAATAGGGATGCCTTGGTGGCTCAGTTGGTTAAGCCACTACCTTCAGCTCAGTTTCTGATCTCAAGGTCCTGGGATCGAGTCCTGCATCAGGCTCTTTGCTCAGCTGAGAGCCTGTTTCTCCCTCTGCCGGCTCTGCCTGCTACTCCCCCTGCTTGTGCTCTCTCTCTGACAAATAAAATCTTAAAAAAATAATAATAATTAAGTGCTTAAAATTTTTAAAAAGTAGGATATTAAAGGATTTATAACATAGGTAGATATAATATGAATGACAACAATAGTACAAAGGACAGGAGGGGGAAACTGAGGTAGGCATTGTAAAGTTCTTACACTACATATGATGTGGTAAAACATTATTTAAATGTAGAATGTGGTAAGTGTGACATTTATATTGCAAATCCTACAGGAATTACTAAAAAAAAAATGTATAAACCAGGAATGGAGATACAATAAAATCATAAAAAATATACAATCAAAAAAGAAGATGGTGGAAGGAAGAAAAAAGGACAGATGGGATAAATAGAAAATAAATAGCAAGATGGTGGATTTAAACTCAAGCAAGTCCATAAATCATATTAAACGCAAATGGTCTAAACACTCAAGTTAAAAAGCAGAGATTGCCACATTGTTAAAAAAAAAAAAAAAAGATCTAACTCTATGGTATTTATGAGAAATCCAATTTATATATAAATACTAAAGACATAGAACTGTTAAAAGTAAAAGTTTGGAAAATTATGCCATGCACACATTAATCAAAAGAAAGCAGGACTGGCCATGTTGATTTGGGGTACAAGATGGCTTCACAATGAAGTATATGACCAGGAATTTAAAAAAAAAAATTTTTCATAAATCCTAGAGCCCAGTTCATTAAGACATATAAAAATCCTAAACATGTATTCTCAAATAATTCAGGAAAAAAAATGATAGAACTGAAAAGAGAAGGGGACAAATCCATAATTATAGCTGGAGAGTTCAACATCCGGTAATCAGCAGAACAAGTAAACAGAAAGCTGTAAAGATACAGAGGCTTGAACACCATTGACCAATTTGACCTAATTGCCATTTACTGAATGCTCCACCCAAGAGCAGACTGTATATTCTTTTTAAATGCACAGGAAATATTCACCAGGACAGACCATATAATGGTCCCCAAACAATATTCAAATTTGAAATTACTGAGGTCACACAGAGTGTTCTCTGATTACAGTGGAATTAAACTGGAAATCAGTAAATCCCCAAATATTTCAAAATTAAACAGCATACTTGTAAGTAATCAACAGGTCAGAGAAGAACTCACAAGGGGAATTTTAAAAAATATTTTGAAATGCATGCAAATGAAAACACAACATAACAAAAACTGGTGGTTAGAGGGAAATGTATACCATTTAATGCTTATTTAGAAAAGAAGAAAGGTCCACATAGCAGAGTGATGAGAGTACTTGCAACTCTGGCACTCGGAATAATCGTATTTTGTAGATTTCTAGGCAAGTTCTCAATGCCGTGGGAAGTGTGACTTCTTCCCCCCACCTTATCTCCCTAAAAACAACTCAGGGTCTTCGTAAACACGGGCATTTCTGAAACAAAAATAACTTTGCTGTGTCCCCTCTACGAAGAAGGCTGTAAATGAAATCAGTGGCTCCCAAACTTGAATGGGTCTGTGAATCTTGTGAATTATGAAAAATGAGATTCGGAATCAAAATATAAAGGGTTGGGACTGAGATGATGCTTTTCTAATGGGCTCTTTGTGAGGCAAACCACACTTTCAGTAACAGAAAACAAGAACCATCTCCTCCAAATACATAAGTTCGTTTTAATCAGGAACTATTTCTCCCAGGACATCTGCGAGTTTTCACCTTCTCTTGTGTGCTCTTCCTCTAGGAGAAAAACACCAAGAAAAGGCCAGTGGGTGATTAGGGCAAAAATCACTTAATATGGATGAGACGGAGCTTGCCAGTGACCATCTGATCAATTAAGTAGCAGGTGCATAACTGAGGTCAAGATTGGCTTAATAACCATTACTTAAAATGTTCTGAAACCTTTTATTTAATTACTTTGGACGCAGACCAGTATTTTTTTTTTTTTAACAGCAGTGCTCTTACCATATATAATGCAAAAATCTTTAAAATGAAGCAAGTTCTGGCCTTACTAGTACCTGTTTCTGCAGCGTGATAGACTCTGACTCCTGGCTGACCTTGACTCTTGATGCTCTGAGCTGTGGATGTAGGTGTTTATTATGCCCAGCAGACACCACTCCAGCACCACCATGACCCGACAGGGGATGCTAATCAGAAAACCCAAAGGGCAAGAGGAAAAGGGAAAGGGGGAAAAAAACCACGTGAGCAAGGCTTCATGTAGTTATCCTGTGAATCCATCTCAACTATAATCCATAGCTCTCGAAGGATGATTGTATTCAGAATCTAAAAACATTCTGTACTTTGGAAGCAGAGACTTCTGTCCAGCTGCATCTTCCTCATCTCCACATGGCCAGCTCTCAACTGGAAAAGCTCAATGATCAAACTCTCAAAGCACCTTCTCAAAATTACTGCTTCCTGACATGAGAAATGACGGAATATTAAAATCACCCCCTCTGGAAAATGAAAAAACTCTTAGAGTCCATAATAATACCAGGCGCCCATAGAACAGGAGATAATTCTACTTACAGATTCATGTCTAGGACATAAAGACTTTAGGTGGACGTTCCAATAATTCATCAAGCAGAACAGGTGGAAACCAGCCTGCAATGTAGAGTGTAAGTCACTCACACTCTCAGTAATTCACCTAGATTCCGTACAGCTCTAGAACAGAAGCCAGAAAACTATGGCCCACAAGCCAGCCACCTCGTTTGGTAAAAACGGTTAAGCTGGAATACAGCCACTCCCGTTCGTTGCACTATGCAGAGCAGAGCAAGGCTGACAAAGACCACGTTTGCAACACTGAAAATATTTACTCTCTGTTCTTTCGGAAAAGTTTTCCAACCCCTGCTCTACAATAGCAGATTTCTACAATAATTAGCAAGAATTTCTACAAGAATTAGCAAGGATTGAGAATTGTCCAGGAGGTGGAAAAACTATCACACCGAGGAGACAGCTATCGACTAGAACTGTTTAAATGAACCGTCTTTGTGAAGCAGTGAGTTTCCCATAACTGGAAAGGTTTAAGACACTCTTACACGATGCTTGCCATCTCAGAACTGTGGTTAAATGGATGTGTGCACCATTCAAATGGTTTCTTAGATCACTTCTGAGATGTTGCACTGTTTTACGCCATCATTGCACAGAAGTCCGTGTTGGACTTCTTGAAAAATAGTCTCACTTGACTTGCAAAGAAAAACAGCTTACAGTATACCTAGGAGAATCTAAAGAAAACATGCATCCTGCAAAGGAGAGCCCTGGGTATCTTCTCGTGGCCAGTTTGTCTGTAATAGGCCCACAGAAGTGACTCTGCTGGACAGAAGCCACGTCTAATTCTGTGGCCATTACAGCTCTTAACACGTGGGGATTGCTCCACAGAGATCTGTAAATATAATTTAATGATGTCTCCGTGTAATCCAGATTGCCAAATCTTTCCGCAGCCTTACTCTTGGGCAGAGAATGTATGTGTCAACACAATTATGTACTTTGAAATATCTGCCGCACTGTTAGGATCTCTTAGAACAACAGTGAGTACTGTTTCCTAGAAATCCAGGTGGGTGGGCTAACGGAGAAATACGGTAAGGCTTAAAAAGTCAGAGAGTCATCATTGTTTTTCATTTCTTAACCAAATTGCTTTCATAATATAGCAAATTGAGAGGGTTGGTTTTTTGTTTTGTTTTGTTTTGTTTTGTTTAGATTTCCGAATTAATGAGTTTGACGTGTCTACTACATTTTAGTTAGGGAGCCCCAGGAGATGATTCTGGGCTCCATTCCTCTACCAGAGGAACACACTTTGCAACTCTCAAGCCAATTCCTTGACCAATTTGGCAGCACAACTGGCCAGGCTTGCAGGTAGTAGAACGAGTCCTCTCAGCAAAATGTTCATTTTTATGGTGTTGGCTTTCACCTAATTATCAGCGGGAGGCAATACCACTTGGTCAAGTTCGCCTCTAACCTACATCAAAGGCACGGAGCTTAATGTGGCTGAGTGCGGAATAATCCAACAACGTCCGAGGCTTTGGGCTGTAGGCAAGGACAAGTAGGCTGTGCATTTTAGCTCTAGCTCCAAGTTAAGAGTAAATTAAGCAGCATCCTGAGATGGACCCATCCCCCATCGTCTTTGATGCAGTTGGAGAGGACATGCAAGGTGGAGAGAATTAGAGCTTGGACACGGCCAAATTGGGGGCAGGAGTTGAGTAAGGAGGTTACCTGACATTTAACCTCAATGGGTTTGATGACCACGGAAACCAGATTTACAAGAAAATAAATAGCCGCCAGGTTATTGAGAACCTTACTATTTATTAAATTTCTCTTTCCGGTAAAGAATGTTCATTTTATTTTTAATAAATAGAGAATAGGGGTCCCCGGGTGGCTCAGTTACCTAAGTGTCTGACTCTGGATTTCAGCTCAGTCTTGAGTTCAAGTCCTACTTTAAAAAAAAAAAAAAAAAAAAGGAAAATAGGGCACCTGGGTGGCTCAGTCGGTTAAGTGCCCAATTCTCAGTTTCAGCTCAGGTCATGGTCTCCCTTTCGTGGGATCAAGCCCTTCGTTGGGCTCTGTGCTCAGTGTGGAGTCTGTTGGAGATTCTCTCTCTCCCTCTCCCTGACCTTCCCCCCTACTGTGTTTTCTTTCTCTAAATAATATATGTGTGTGTGTATTACATACATGTGTACAAATATGCATATGTATGTATTATATATATACACACACACCCCTAATAAAAAACTGAAGAGATTTTGATTTTTTTAAATTTCAAATTCCAGAACCACCTGGAAAAGTCTCAAGACACACCCAGGTCCCTATATTTATAGAGTCCACTTAGTTAAGCTGCAAAAAGGCAGCTAAAACACAAGCAAACCACCCAATAAAAATTAAATGCTACTGCAAAAGTCATTGGGGGGAATCTCAAGGTATATCACTGCCTTGTACAGTTTCAAAAACTTCAAAGACAAGTATGTGCATGACTTTGTTTCGGAATCCTTCTGCTTCCTCATCCTGCCCTTAACATTCCCTAACGGATATACTCCAAATACGTTCCTATCGGAGTACCAGCTACACTCCAGAAGTCCTGTGTGTCTACGCATCAGCCTCTCCCTTCTCAACAGCTGGCTGCTGGAAGGACATGGCCTATGTATTTTAGCAGCCTTGGTGCTTTTGGCAAAGCAGCCACCACACAATAGAGACTCTGGTGTGTAAGTGTATAGATGTGCAGGTGGCAAGGGATTTGGAAAAATGCCCTCAACAGACATGATATCCACCTGCTCGCCTCCCCGTCTGTCACCCATGCTGGCCCATTACCAGGTGTTGTGCCTTTCCTTAGGCTCTTTTTTTTTTTTTTTTACAGATTTTTTTATTTATTTGAGAAAGAGAAACCAAAAGATAGCACAGGCATGGGGGAGGGCAGAGGGAGAAGCAGACTCCCGGCTGAACAGGGAGCCCGATGTGGGACTCGATCCCAGGACCCTGGGACCATGACCTGAGCCAAAGGCAGATGCTTAACCGACTGAGCTACCCAGGTGCCCTCCTTTGACTAGTTCTATCCCTGAGGGGCACCACCTCTAGTATCTGTAAATCTAACCCACCCAGTGAGGCTGCTGCTCAAAGTCTTGTCCAAGAACCACTTGATTAAAAACAATTTAGGATGCTTCTTAACAGGCAGATTCCTTGGCTCCACAGCAGAGAGAATAAATCAAAACCTCTGAGAGGGAAGCCCAGGATTGTGCATTTTGAGTAAGTTCCTCAAATGACCCTGAAGCCCATTACCCCCCCTGCCACGCTTAAAAGTTTAATGTCAAGTTAAACCTGCTTTAAAAAGTTAATCCACCCATGGGCTACCTGGGTGGCTCAGTGGATTAAGCCTCTGCCTTCGGCTCAGGTCATGATCTCAGGGTCCTGGTATAGAGCCCCGCATCGGGCTCTCTGCTCGGCAGGGAGCCTGCTTCCCCCCCCCTCTCTCTGCCTGCCTCTCTGCCTGCTTGTCATCTCTGTCAAACACATAAAATCTTAAAAAAAAGCTAATCAGCCCAGCGGTGTTCCCACTGTCCCACCTGCCCTGAGGACTGTGTGGGACACATTAACCCCTTGGCAAAAGACCCCAGCCCTCCACTCACGGTGACATAATGGGGTGTCGGCTGTTTCTTTAGAGAAGAGTCCCAAAGTCCTGGCCACAGAATAGTGTGGGACCTACTGATTACCATGACAACAGGCCATGGTTTCCTGGACAATTTATTATTGAGTTCAAGCAGTAACTGGTTTCTCCCTAGTTCTTAAAAACAGACCTGAGACAACTTACAGAAAAACACATTTACAGAATCAACACGAAGCAGATATGGAAATAGAAATAAAAAGGGGAAAGGGCAAGACAATGAGGTTCGTATAGGAAAATAAATACCATAAAATAAATAAAAGTAGTTCTGAGTTTCCAAGCGACCAAAGAATACGCAAACATGATCATTTATAATACCTCTCTATTCACAAAACTCAAGTCGGGGGAAAAAGCCTGAATTTCCTGGATACTGACAATATGACCTAAGCACAGCTTCATGTTCTCAAAAGCACATCAATAACATGAAACCCC
This sequence comes from Mustela putorius furo, assembly GCF_011764305.1. Taxonomy (NCBI): domain Eukaryota; kingdom Metazoa; phylum Chordata; class Mammalia; order Carnivora; family Mustelidae; genus Mustela; species Mustela putorius. The sequence goes on along the minus strand of NW_025422022.1, from coordinate 5,224,711 downwards.
CATGCTCACCGCTCCCCAGGGGAGGTCCGGGGGCTCACTGGTGCTGGCCTCTGGTGAGTGAAACACACAGTAGGCCCTGAGCATCTATAGGAAACTTACCAGCTCTTGTTACACCAAAGGACAGAAACCCAGTGGCATCGATGTGGAAATTTAAAGTGGTACTAGAGATTTTCCCTATTTTACTAGGATTCCTGATTCAGATCAATGAAAAAATTTGGAAAGTCCCACATCAAAAGGTTTGTCCTCTGGCTACCAGCATTAGGTAGGACACCATCATATGACACCATCATGTTATGGTGTTATTATGTTATGACACCATCGTAACACAGCGGCATACTCACAGTCCTTGGGAGGACCAGCAGTCGGTGCAAGAAAATAAGACTACGGAAATTTGAGACTGTGGAATTTCAAAATCATAGGCCTACAGAACCGGAACATTCCTCAGTCTGTGCTGATTATCCGGACATCGACAGGGAATCTTTAATAATTTTTTTTTAAGATTTTATTTATTTATCAGAGAGAGAGGGAGAGCAAGCACAGGCAGACAGAATGGCAGGCAGAGGCAGAGGCAGAAGCAGGCTCCCTGCCGAGCAAGAGCCCGATGTGGGACTCGATCCCAGGACGCTGGGATCATGACCCGAGCCGAAGGCAGCTGCTCAACCAACTGAGCCACCCAGGCGTCCCTCGACAGGGAATCTTAATCATTCATCTTGGGGAGACTTAATAACAGCACGCATCTCCACCCACTCAGAAGCCGACCACAGGAACCAAGCTAATTCAGAGGGCATCTGTGGTGCCCGGGGTCGGAATAGCCTCCAAACCTCCTGCTTTATTTTATCCCGCACTGGCATACTGCATTAGCTTTGTAAATTTCTCTCAAACTTTACTTCAAGCTCTAGAAAGTAACTCATAGATACACTCATTCCACAAGAATATTTACTGACTGAAGTTTCCCAACTTGTTTTTACGGTTTCCTATCCTTAACATAAGAGGATGTGCTAAGTTGTATGACAAGGAAAGATCATGAAGATTTCAGGTAAAGGTCCCTTATGGCAAACAAATCGATAGCTTACAAAAGCCCTTAAACTGAGCCAAGCGCTGTGCTAAGCTTGTTATATGTAGCATCTCAGTGAACCCTCACAACCACCCTAAGAACTAAATGCATTTATTAGGCCCTGTTTTTGCAGGTGACAATATGGGAACAGAGAAGGCACTGACCTAAGGCCGGCCCACTAAGGAATAAAACCCACACAGCAAACACAGGCAGTGGCCCTCCAGCAACCCTTGGCACAACCAGAATCCAGCACGATGCGGTCGCCAACAGAAGGGAATTCCAGGGGAACAAGAATGGTGTCACAGCCCTCTATGTAAGTGATACCACATTTTTTTTTAAGATTTCATTTATTTATTTGACAGAGAGAGACACAGTGAGGGGGGAACAGAGTATGGGAGTGGGAGAGGGAGAAGCAGGCTTCCCGCTGAGCAGGAAGCCTGATGTGGGGCTCGAACCCAGGACCCTGAGATCATGACCTGAGCCAAAGGCAGACGCTTAACAACTGAGCCACCCAGAAGCCCCACCATATTCATTTTTTACTGTTGCCTTAACAAATTGCTACAGACTTAGCAGCTTAAAGCCATAGGTCGGAAGTCTGACATGGGTCTCACTGGGCTCAAACTAAGGTATTGGCAGAAGCCCTTTGCTTGCTGGAAGCCAAGGGGAGGATCTGTTTCTTTGCTCCTTCGAGTGGGCAGAATTCAGTTTCTTGAGGTCGCAGAGCTGGTGTCCCCATCTCCTTGCTGGCTTTCGGCTGAGGGCCCGGGCCACTGCAGACTTTGGCCTGAGGCTCCTTCCTCCATTTTCATGGCTGGCCACCGCGGGCTGAGTCCCTCCCGCACTCTGAACCTGCCTCTTCTTCCACGACATCTCCCTGCCTCTGTGGCCTCCCTCTCCGGTCTGGGACTCATCGTCTGGACAATCTCCCTCGTGGAAGGTCAGCTTCTCAGGAATCTTTATTCCCTTCTGCCACGTAAGGGAACGACATATCCGTAGGCTAACCTCAAGGGGCAAATGCTATGGAGGCCAGAATCCCACCTACCAGACACCAGCACGGGCGGTGATCACATCTCTAACCCGTCTCTCATACCCATGGTTGTCCGGAGTTTTGTGTACAGACGTAATGAGGTTTTGTGAACTGTGCACTGTGAATAAAGATTCTTAGGAGCAGGTCCTCAGGCAATGGATTAGGGGAGTAGGAAGAAGGGCAGGTCTCCTGCTTGAAGCGACACAGGCTAATTCCCAGCCCCAGAAGAGGTCACGTCTCTTTCACGCTACCCGTTACAGGTGTGGGCTGGCCAACAGAATGGAGACAGACGAGGCGGGAAACCAGGCTGAATTTCAATCTGGTCAGTCCAGTTGGGCTGAGGGGCCGTGAGCAAGGCGAGTTCACCGCTCCCCGGTCTCCCCGAGCCAATTAGTTTCAAAAATGGAAACATTCTCTGCAGCTTGACCACAATTCTAAGCTCACAAACTGCTGTTTTTCATTGTAAGGAGACAGGAGGGAAGGAGTTCCAGGAAGACCAGGTTAAGTCTATTTAAATGTCTATTTAAATCCACGCGTTTCAGATTTTAGTTACTGGAAGCACCACTTTTTCCACAAGTTATAATCTCTTAGGTGCTATTCACGAACTTGTCCCCTAATTTCCCTTCTTCATTAAGCATTCTAAACTTAACTGGAGGAAGGAAAAAATGCGGACTACTTTTAAAATCTCAAAAAGCCCCTCTGACGTTGCCGATACAGATTAAATGGGGGGAGGGGGAGGGGGTTTACCCAGGCAACTGCGACAATGTCCCAGCCGGTCTCCCCACTTCCAGCCTCTTCCACACGCTGCCGGAAAGACCTTCCCAAGCACACAGCAGCCATTCCAGAGCCGTGCTGCAAATTTGTAAATAGCCCCTCGCTGCCTACGGAACAAAGTCCAAACTCCTCAGAATTGCTTCAGGAGTCCTCACGGTCAGGTCTAAACTTACTTATTCAACCCCCTTCCCCACCGAGTCCTCTACCACCTCCAGGCCGACTTGACCTCGGATGCGGCACCTCAGACCTCGCTGCACCCAGGACCCCGCCGCCATTGCCCTCAAAGCTTCCTCAGGCAGGAAGGCCTGTGCCTTCCTCATCCACCAGCAGGAAGCCAACTCTTTTGTCTACACTCGCAGCCTGAATGTCATGACCCCCCATAAGTTAATCACATCTTCCTTGGTACGCCCATTCATATTCTGCTTTTAGCTCTATCCCAGACACCAGCATAAGCAGTTTGGGGTCAGGGTTAGGTGTGCATACATCTGCCTCCTTCTCTGGAGGCAGCAAGTGCACCTCTCCGTTTCCCTACCAGAGTCAGTGCTCAGCCCGGCGCCTTCGAAGAACTCTGTAAACACACCGCACCACCAAACGACATCTGTCCCTTCTACACTGAAGACACTCCCTGAGTTGAAGGAACTCTTTCGTCAGCACAGGTTACCAGGGCCCCAGCTTCCATTTGGTCAGAGGCACAGCGTCACTGTATCTTCCAGAATTCAAAAGGAGGTGACAACAATACCTGTATACTTTTGTCATCGTGTGCTATACAGGATCCTTTTAAAAGTAGATCTTTTTTTGCATTCTGTGGGCGGTATACAGTCCCTGTAAAATCTTTCAGTTCTTCTGCTTGAACTTTTTCACAAAATGTTGGCACAAGTCAAAAGAGGAACTGCAACTAGGAATTGGCTTCCTCAGAAAAGGTGTAGAAGCAGATCGAAATCTTTGCCGAAATCAACATGGAAGAGCCCAAGAATTCGGTGTGGGAACTGTATGGGAAAAGCACTTATGGTAAGAATTTGGTGTAACACACTTGCTGCTTGGTAGGAAGAAGCACGTACCATAGCTGACCTTCAAGGATCATGGAAATGAATCCCTCATCCCAGAGAAAGGGTCTGGCGACATCTTTTATTTCAATAGTGGTCACAGGGCTATCCCAGTTGTCTCTGTGCTTTTAGTGATGCAAGGTGGCACTTCAGGAGAAGTTTTGATTCTGAGTTTGGCTTCCTATGAGCCAGGCCTTGAGCACCAGAAGGGTCACAAAAATATAATACCCAATGAGATAGACAGATCAAGTGAATGAGAATGAGTTGGCATTTCTACTATCCTGAACACAGGTAGGAGAAAAAAAAAAAAAGTCAAAGGGATGACCCCTTTGTTTCAGAAAAGGGCATCTTCTATCATTGCACACCGAGAGAAAACAAGTTAGATGAGGTATTACAAACAGAAGATGAATTATGACTCCAATAACAGCTAGCCACATGGGAAAAAGTGAGAGGGCAGATCGTACAATAGCCAAAATGCCTTAATCTTATAAGTCCTGAATAACACAACATTACACACTATTACTTATTTCTAAATGGAGCCAAGAAAAAAAAAAAATAAACCCTCAAGATACAGAAACAATCCAGGCAACCATGGAGAGATGAATGGTAAAAGGAATGTGATATACAGAGGAGGGTATTATTCAGCCTTAAAAAAGGAAACCCAGGCACACCCTAGATGAACCTGGAGGGCGTCATGCTCAGGGAAAGGAGTCAGATACAGAAAGACAAATGATACACGACACCTCTTCTATGTGGAATCTAAAACAGCCAGACTCAGGAGAGTGGAAGGATGGGTCATTGGGTGATGGGCACTGGGTGTTACACGCAACGGATACCTTACTGGACACTACATCTGAAACTAATGATGCACGTATTGGAAGTTGGCTAATTGAACTCAAATAAAAATAAAATTGTCAGACTCAAGCCAAGAGGTGAGTGGTGGTTGCACAGGCTTGGCGGGGGGGTGGGCAGGAAAATGGACGATGTTGGTCAAAGGGTACAAATTTTGTGACGCATGGTAAGTTCTAGAGATGAATGGATAGCATAGGGACTACAGTTAATACTGGGCTGTGTACCTGAAACGTGCTAGGAGGGTAGATCTCAAGTGTTCTTACCACACACTGCCCCCCCTCGCCACACACACACACACACACCCACACACACACACACACAGAAAATGGCTGCAATAGAACATGACAGATATGTTCGTTAGCTTGACGGTGGTGATCATTTCACAATTACTCATGTCAAATCACCATGATTTGAAACCTTAAATACATACAATTTCTGTTTGTCAATATTACTTTAGTAAAGCTGAGAAAAATAAAAACTGCCTAGCTAGGTGGGAGTCGGGTAAAGGAAGTACATTTATATAGTAGGTACTTCTTGTACGTACATACTCTATAGTAGGTACTTCTTGTACATTTATACATATCTTACAATTATAAAATATACAAGCTCATGGCTTACAAAGAGGAACCTGAAGTTATCTCACATTCCTCTTGGCTACTCTCTTGTAGTTCATCAAATCAAACAGCGCAGAACAGGATCTGCCATGTTTACGACCTGTTATCAACTCTGTCCCTCTCCCTCCAGCTAATACATCACCTCTCATCCTAAGGCTAATCTAGATCCTGGAAATGAAAGTGTTTATGTCTTGCATACTCTTGTAGGGAGAGCAAAAATTTAGGTGGGATGAGGTGGGGGGGGGAGTTTCCTGTTCTAGGACCTACCTGTCTCATTACCCATAATTTAAGTACTGAGGAGCTGTTTAATTTTAAACAACTTTTATAACAGTCTATAAAAACAGAAACATCTCATCGTGCATGTGCTGACTCTAATTTGACATTTTTTCCAGCCTATTTGGACATCCTTGTGCGCACTTAGACAGTCTCCCAGGATCGGCGGCTCGGAGTTGAATTCTGCCTGATTCCTTTCACCAATGCTTTGGAAATACAGTGAGGCAAAAATGCATGTCGGTTTGGGCAGCCAACCAAGAGACCACCCTCCCCCTGGCAAGACCTCTCTGGTCCTGGGCAGGGGTATCTCAACCCTGCCCATGGCTTTGATCTGTCTTTGGGTTTTAAATGCTCCCTGTTGCCTCGTGGGGAGCTAAGTGAGTTTGCTTCAATAGACATTATGTCACCCGCTCAGCCCTTACGTAAACAGAATGTCTAACACCTTCGCGATGTAATCCGAGCCATCGAGCCTGGAGCAGAGGCTGACAAGATAAGTATTTTGTGTCGGCACCTGCGGGAATCGTGCCTCCTTGCACGCAAGCCTTCTGCATGGCACAACCAGGAAATTTACATTTAGACTCGACAGCAATTCTCCCTGACTCCTTGTAATACTTACTAAAGTAGTAATGACATCAGATAGAGGGAAAAGAATATTTCTTCTTCCCGGGGGCTTTTTTTTTTTTTTTTCTAAACTATCTAGAAAATCACAGAACATAAACCCTGAAGGGAGAAGGCAAAGTAAGATCCCTTTTTAGAACCACTTTTGTGAATGGAAGAGTTAGAGAGCGTTTCTCGTATCTGCACAGTGTTTCACAGTGTGTAATGCTCTCACTCAAATGTTTGATGTTATCAGGGATGAGAGAAAGAAAAAAGACATGCATATGCTGATTTGGTTTTGGACCAACTGACCCACGTTGACCCAGTGAGCGTGTATTCCGGATAAGTGAAGGTTAAGGCGGCATGTTAGATACCTGGCAGTGGGAGGTGTCCAGGTAAATAAAATATTACACAATAAAGAATCAGAGAAGTTGGTGCTGAAGGTGATTTGCTCCAATCTGAGCCAGTCCTGGAATCTGAGGTTCCTAAGTCCTTCCTATAAGCCACACGGACTTCATCTGCAAACACGCACTTGACGTTAGCAAGCTGCTCTGTGGCGATCGGCACAAAGGAAGGCTCCGAGAGTCATGGCATGTGGCTCAGCCATGTCAGAAAGGCCACCGTGATGAGAAGGCATTCGAACCGGGGCTGGAAGGACAGAGCAGAGAATGGGGAAATGGGCAGTTGTACAGTATACATATTAAAAATCCGGAGAAAGGGCGCCTGGGTGGCTCAGTGGGTTCAAGCCTCTGCCTTCAAGCCTCTGCTCAGCAGGGAGCCTGCTTCCCTTCTTCTCTCTCTGCTGGCCTCTCTGCCTACTTGTGATCTCTGTCAAATAAATAAATAAAATCTTAAAAAAAAAAAAAATCCGGAGAAAAAGGCCAGGAGGAGGAGGAAATCACACAGCAGTTGGTTAGCTTAAGGGAAGATGAGTGCATGAGGTAAAGCTGGAGGGCCTGGGAATCCGAGAGGTGTCCGGGCTTTATCCAGCACGCAGTGAGGATCCAGAGACAAGAATCCTGAGCACAGAGGATCCAGAGAACAGAAAGCCGAGCTACGGACTGAAGAGCCGGCAGAGATGCAAGGGTGGGTTAGTCACCGAGGAGACGGCACAGAAGTCTAGGTCAACAGCACAGTGACCTTGCGCAGGCAACTAGGGGGATGTACAGAGAAAACCACTGGGGCTGAGATGGGAGCAGAAACAGCAAGCCTGGTGACCGGCTGGATGTGGAGGAGGGTGGCTGGAGATGAAGCCCGCACCCCAGTGCCTAGCTTCCCTGTTAGCAGACCCTGCTGGATTTCCACACCAGGTGCTGGGAGTCAGCAGGGTCCAAGAAGCTGCTCCCTAGAAACAGGATGGATCTGGGACACCCAGGTGGCTCAGTCGGTTAAGTGTTTTCCTTCGGCTCAGGTCAGGATCCCAGGGTTCTGGTATTGAGCCCTATATCTGGCTCCCTGTGCTTCTCCCTCTCCCTCTGCTATTCCCCCTGCTTGTCCAACCACTCTCTCTCAAACAAATAAAATCTTAAAAAGAAGAAGAAGAAGAAGAAAAAGAAGAAGAAGAGGAGGAGGAGGAGGAGGAGAGAGAAACGCACTAGGTCCACGCTGATCCACCAGCTGTCACCAGCCCACGACAAGTACAGAAGTGGAGCCTGTTCAGGTCAACAGCAATTTGATTACTTCATACCCACAGAATCCAATAACTGAAAACTGAGGTTTGATTCGTATGAATTTGGGTGTACTTTTTTTTTTTTAAGATTTTATTTATTTGTCAGAGAGAGTGAGCACAGGCAGACAGAATAGCAGGCAGAGGCAGAGAGAGAAGCAGGCTCCCCGCTGAGCAAGGAGCCCGATGTGGGACTCGATCCCAGGACACCGGGATCATGACCTGAGCCAAAGGCAGCTGCTCAACCAACTGAGCCACCCAGGCATCCCTTGGGTGTACTTTTTAATTTCGCTTCTCTAATAACTCATTTTTGGTGAATTTTACAAAAGCATAGGTCTGCAGAAATTAAAAACAAACAAAACTAAAACTGGTTCTTGTGAAAAGACAGCTTGAGAAGCATGGCACCAAACAGCTCCCGAGCCACGTCATGCCTAGACCACAGGGCGCAGGAAGAGAAGGGAGCACATGCATAGGTGCTCGACGCGGACAGACCTCCCCGGGGCTGGCCCTCTAAAGACACCAGCTACTGGGCTCCCCAGCACCATGGCCCGCTCAAACGCCAGGCCACGGTCTCTGTGGAGGGGCACTTTTAAGCCAGGCACCTGCCTGTCATCGTGCCCTGTGGCCACATGTGGTCTGCTGAGTCCTGTGCCTGGGTGTGCTCCCACCCCCTCACACCCCGTCCCCGCCCCCCGTGTGCTGCTCTGCGTGCCACATGCCTTCCCTTCTCAATCTTTTGCTGCTTTTCAGGAAATGTCCCCAAACGCAGCAGGCGTCTGCAGGACAGAAAACGAACCAAGAGGGAGAAAGCTGCATTACAGAAAGCAGAGAGAATTTTTTCACCTTTTGGCTGTATAGTCCTTTCAGAGGGGGGGGGAGGTCTCAAAGTGACAAAGCCTTGTGAAGAGCAGGATGAAGCCCTGGGACAGCAGACTGACAGGGACAGAAGTCAAGGGGAAAGGAGAAAGTGGGTGGAAAGGCCAGGGCAGCTTCCCCTGGTCCCAAGTTAGGGCGTGGTGAGGCGACTTCACAAAGCTGTTCCATTTCGTGTTCCATTTCATGACTGGCGCTATTAGGAACGTCAGTACAGCTCTCAGGAACTTTCTCCAGATTTTCCCTATCTTACCATCTAGGAGTTTACAGCTATAAAATTCTCAGTTTTTGCCTTGTTGAGATAATAGGATAATAAGTGACATTAGTCATTCTTCCAGGCAAAGGCCATAAAGAAATGCAATACTTATGTTTTCTTGCAAAAAAAAAAAAAATGCAGTTTCTACTAAAGCTTACAGAACACTTGGAGAAGGATGAACATGGGGAAAAAGTTGGGGCTAAACTGTAGTCTACTTTCATAAACTTCTTGGACTTGTGCCCTACCTAAATTGCCAGAATTTGAAACAGAAACGCAGGAAAGCATCTTTGTGATGTTTCCCAGAAGGATCAGATCTTTTAAACTTGAGTATTTAGAAACAAGATGCCGCTAGGATCACTACCAACCCAAAAGCACCCCTACATGCTGGCTCTCAAAATTAGGAAAGATAATTCACCTATTTTTACTATTATCTCCTAAAATAAATATGGGAGGTGAGATACAGGATACAAGCCGATCGCAGCTGCAGAGAGCAAGCTCAACCCCAGGAAGGCTTGGCCCTATGGTTCTCGGTTCCAAGATAACCATTCACAAACATCTTCAGCAAATTCCTTTCTTAAGGATGCTCAAGGCTTGTAGAAGGAATGCATGAAGACCGACATCATCCATGAAAAAGGGGAATTTTCACTGACGTTCCTTTGTGTTAGGATGATTGCATTCCCTGCAGTAATTGTTTAAAAGGCTAGCTCAGGGTAGTATGTTCACTATCTGGACTGTGGGGATGGTTTCATAGGTGCAGGTCTATGTCAAGGGTCATCAAATTGTACACTTGAAATGAACTGCTTATTCTGTCGATTATACCTCAAGAAAGCAGTTTAAGAAAATAAAGAAGCAATGGGCGCCTGGGTGGCTCAGTGGGTTAAAGCCTCTGCCTTCGGCTCAGGTCATGGTCTCAAGGTCCTGGGATCTAGCCCTGCATCAGGCTCTCTGTTTGGCAGAGAGCCTGCTCCCCACCCTCTCTGCCTACTTGCGATCTCTGTCTGTCAAATCAATAAATAAAATCTTTAAAAAAAGAAAGAAAGAAAGAAAGAAAAAGAATCCAAAAAAAAAAAAAAGAAGAAGAAGAAGAAGAAGAAGAAAGAAAAAGAAAATAAAAGAAAAGGATCACTCTGAGAAACACACCAGGGGATACCCCCAGCACCGAGTTCTGAGAGTCTCTTGTTCAGCATTTCTCTGCAGGCCACTGAATTAAGAGGTCATAGCAGTCAAAAAGTCCAAGCAGGGAAAGCAAAATCCCTGTGGGTGTTTACAGCAGAGGGAACGTAAGGCAGGGAACTGGTGGTGTAAACAGCCGTGACGGAGCCAAGCAGCCAAACAGGTTATGCGGAGACCCATGGACTGGCAGGCGAAGGAAGCCATTTCTAGCCTCAGGAAGGAGAGCCCATGGGAGTCCCAGCGGCAGGTGGGCTACGGCAGCCCAACCAGAGAGAGCGGGCGCACAGCAGAGCAAATTGCAGCAAGAAAGGCAGCTGCCTGGTGTCCCACCCAAGCTCCACCGAGATGACCAGGGGAAGTGTCAAGTGTGGACCTGGGGGCAGAAGCACCTGAGGCAGACATAAAAAAGCGGTTACAGAGCCAAAGTAAATTCAAAACCAACTCTCTTAAAGCAAATCAGCAGACTTCCTCACTGCTGGGGCTTGACACTCTGAAAGACTTGTAAGTCTCTGAGGGGAGGAGGATATAAATGATCTTCTCCATGATCATCTTCTGCAGAACGTTTTGGAAAAGTAGTGTTCCATGAAACACTATTTGGAAAAAGCTGATCTGGCCAATGGGCTCACATTTTACAAATAAGGAAAGATATTTTACAAATAAGGAAAGAGACCAAGAAATTCACTTAAGTGGCTTGACCAAGATCTCTTAAGAGGGGATGGGACTAAGGCTGGAGCACAAACTCGAGCTTCCTAAATCTTGATCATGCACCCTTTCCTGAATTCTATATGGAATTGGTCATAAGCACTTTCTAGCACCATCAAGAAAACGAGCAACTTAACCATTCTAGTGGCCAAGGAGTCATTCTGGTGGTGCAAACCCACTGGAGACCATGGAGATGGCGCACAGTCTGTTGCATCAGGTCAATGGCCAACCAAAGGCACCAACACTGTGAGACAAGAAAAGATGGGAAAGAGGAAGTAAATGCAGGGGAGTGGCTAAATTTACTAATAGGAAGAAAAGGAAGAAGCAAAAGAGAAGGAAGGAAACCAACCTCCACTGGGGACCACCTACATCCCCGAAGCCATGCCTGAGTCCACATCTTGTAATGAGGACAAAGGGTGCACGCCTAACAACAGGGGTCAAACACCCTCTATTAAGCAAATGAAATAACTAAGGAGCCTGATTTGTGACAACAGTTCCCAAAGCCGGTGTGAGGGAATTCCATACTCCACAGACACCATAAGAATGCAAAGGCCTGTTCTGTGGCCCCCTGGGAGAAATGGAACTCTCTAAAGGTCTTTAGCTGAAGCACTTATGACCTCTTCACTATCACCTACCCTGAGTCTTAGTCCTACCTTGTGGTATGATTTTACTAGGGCTCAAGCGTGCGTCCATCTTACCAGCGGGTGACTTAGACCACAGCACATCCCAAGGCAGAAATTACGCGCTCAAGCTAAATTTCTCAAGCCGACTGATACCGCCATAGCCCCAAGATCTCCCCTCTTTTTGAGAGGTTTCATTGTGGGGGTGACAGATGCGGTGGGTGCTGGTGGGGATTTAGATAGAATTCGGTGAGAAAACACTCCACTAAAATGGAGACTTGCAGGAAGAGAACTGAGGAGAATTTATGAGTGTGTCACCCGTACAATGCCTGTCAAAAAAAAGTGGGGGGGGGGGTTGGGGAGAAAAGAAAATGGCCACAAGTTCCCCAAACACCTCAAATGAATTGCTATTTGTTCAATGGCAATCTTTTTGGCGTTATCATGTTATTTGCTTATTTACCATTAATCTGGGTAGCCCTATCTCCTAGAAAAACCCTTCAAAGCAAATAAGCCTAATCTATATATCAAATAAGCCTAATCTATATACCCAGACCTCTGGGTGGATGGAGTCTCTATTTAGCATTAATCTGATCTAAACAGTCTCTCCTGGGGAAACCTTGTAATTTCCCCCTATCCTGTCTCTAGGGCCAGTAAAACACATTTTTGTGAGCTTCTTGATCCAAAGGCGCACTAAATTCTAGTAGGTTTTCAGAAAGGAAGGAAAACTATTTCATCCCTCTCCTAACCACCCCTCCCCCAAATTTCAATAATTTACAAGCACAGAATTCCTATAATTCTTGTTCATTCTTCAGGCTTCTTTGACCCCCCCAAATCCTGCCGAGCATGGATCAAACAGGGCCCAAGCCAGGCCCAGGGAGAAATTTAATCGCTCATATCTCTGCCTAAAGGATTGTCTAGGTACTATGGTGACAGACACCTCAATGAAAGTATGTGGAGGAAAAAAGATTTTTAAACTCCCAGACTTTAAAAAAAAAAAAAAAAAGTGGGGGAGGGACTTGTAATGGATTTGGGGTCAATGCACAGAAGCACAAAATCAGGTCTATAGAGTCCATTGAAATTATTTATATGCCGATGTGGTAAGACCACAGAAACAAAACAGTCTCCAACAAAGGCATTTTCTTTTTCTCCCCCACAAACTCTACCTGTTTTCAATTTTCATATCCCCATTGATTTTTCTGGTTATGTGTATAGCTTCTCCACAGAGGAGTTTTAGGGCAGTGAAAGGACTCTGTGTGATACTATAACGACAGATTTATGTCCTTAAACAGCAGTCCAAACCCAGGGAACACAGGACATCAAGAGTGAACCCTATGGTGAACAATGAACTCAGGTAATCAAGGTAGATTTTTCAAGTGTAACAAATGTACCACTCAAATGTGGAATGTTGACAGCAACCGAGGCTATTGTCATGCGGGCGGAGAGTATAGGGGAAATCTCTCGAACTTCCATTCAATTATGCTATGGACCTAAAACTGCTCTTAAAAAAAAAAATTACTTTTTTTAAATGCACAACCTCTGTTAACTTACTCTGACATGCAGGGGTTCAAATAAAATCTGGAATATAAAAATTTTTTTAAAAAGCCAAGTAAAACTCTTAGTCCCTGATTTTGTACTTTATAAAGCTCTGTCTTCAGAATATTGAAATATAATTTATAGATTTGAAAGTGGGGAGAGAGAACAACTAGTCTCGGGGATTTAAGCAAGACCACTTATAAAAAAATCTTCCGACCTAATCAGCGCATAAAATAGCTCACACCCATCATAGAGTTAGTTCATGCTTTGCTGATACACAAATCAGAATTTTTTTGCCAGCCCATGTTCGCGTACAGGAAACCAACAAGACTGTAAACACAGGAACAACGATCAACACACACAGATGTCTAAGGCTAGAAGTCACATTCTGAACAAGGTGAAAAGGGTAAGCGGCAGGAGAGTCATAATAAGGATCAAGGCAGATATCAAAGTTCAGTGTGTAGAAGGCTCAGGGCTTGGCTCTGTCCTGGAGACACTGTTTTCTGCCTGCAGTCAAAGTCAAGTCCCGGAGCTCACCAACCCCACCCCCACGGAGCTCTCTGATGATGAGAAAACAATCTGAACATAAAATCAGCAATACACTGCAAGGACATTTCAGGTCCAGGACAATCCCAATCTACCCAGCAGGATCAGTCATCAAGGGCGTATGCCCAGGAAGCTGTCAGGAAGGCTCTCCCACTCGGAACCAGAACTTCACTCTGCAAAAATGTTTGAAGGGGAGTCTTCTATCCGGTCATCTGGGACTGGGTTAGAGATAACAAGACCGTGGGGACCCATCAAGGAATTACCTGATGTCATTTAGATATCCCTTCTATTCTGGACCCAATCATTATAATAATGGACAGGGGAAGGGCAGGAAGGGAATCCATGCCTGCCGACCTCAGTGGAACAATGCCACTCAAGGCAACCTGGTTTTCAACTCACTTTCAGAGCAGAGAACAATTCTTTGGGGTGCGCACTGCTTCTGCATGCCAAACAAGGGGATATTTATAGATAGGCACAGCTTTTTCTTTTCCAAAAGCAGAGTTCTAGGAGAGAATACTACCCACAAGGAGAAAACCCACAAAATTCCAAATCTGGGCTTCCCCACCTCTCGCCCAAGGCAGGGCTCTTGCAGGCTTTTGTAATTTCTCCTTAATTACCCACTCCTGCCTGACCAATGGCTCTGTGGCCCCATTCCTCTGATGCATGAGGACCTCTCTGTGGTTGTCCCTCAGCCTTAAGATATAACATCAATGAGGAGGAAATGGTCCTGAATAAATCAAACAAATTTAACAACAAACATAAATGATCAGACAATGTGCAAAAAGCCTTTAAAGTTCTAAATTCTATGATCTATGGACAATAAATTTAATAGGATTCCTAAAAATCCTATTAAGGATACTGAAACCCTGCTTTCAAACAGGGTGTCAGGGGCGCCTGGGTGGCTCAGTGGGTTAAAGCCTATGCCTTTGGCTCGGGTCATCATCCCAGGGTCTTGGGGTCAAGCCCCACATCAGGCTCTCTGCTCAGCAGGGAGCCTGCTTCCTCCTCTCTCTCTGCCTGCCTCTCTGCCTACTTGTGATCTCTCTCTGTCAAATAAATAAATAAAAAATCTTTTTTAAAAAGCTCATCTTTAAATAAATAAATAAATAAAATGGGGTGTCAGTGGCTTGGGCATGTTTTCCCAGAGAAAACAATGCTATGGAAGGGAGCTGTCCCCGGCCAGCTCCAGAGTCTAACTTTACACATAGAGGAATGATATAGTACATATTTATAGTGGGGAAAAAAAAATAGAGAAAAGAATCTTTTTGGCTGAAGATTTTATTTACTTGAGAGAGAGAGATCACAAGCAGTGGGAAGGGTAGAGGGAAAAGCAGACCCCCCGCTGAGCAGGGGAACTCAAGGACCCCAGGATCATGACCTAAGCCGAAGGCAGACGCTTAACCAATGGAGCCACCCAAATGCCCAAGAATGTTATTGTCAAAATACTAGTAACTGAACAAAATATGCAGTCAACTTCAGTGAACCACAGTTTCTTATTTCTAATGCTCCCTGTGGAAGACGAGCAGGTACAACGGAGTTCTGAGAATTTCTGGTACTCTGAAAAACTTCATAAGGGTGATGACCCTGGCTCTTTAGTGAGCCTATAGATTTCATGACCGTGAGAATGCACGTGAGACCGTGAGAATGGTTTTCCTTCTCCTCGATATAATGGTCACCACTTGCCTATGTTCCAGGTATGACAGGAGCCATTTTCTGGCTTACCAGTTTCCAAAGGGCAAGAGTTGGAAGGGAACACGGCCAGCCCAGGTGTTAGAAAGTAAGGGTGTTACAAGAGGAGAGAATGCACTTGAATAAAAGCAGCAGAGCTGTCATAATGAAAAGAGAGAAAGGAGGAGGCATCAGCTTTTTCGTGAGGCACTGTGCCCCACACTGGGTCCTGGGTGACACCCTGTGGCCAAGGCAGCCATGTTACCTGGCACTTGGTTGGGTTGGGCCATGGCCACAAGGAGGGTGGGGACAGAACGGTTAATGTGTAACAGCGGTTTGCCTACATGAGGACTCTCAATTGTTCATCTCTCAGGGAGTTGCTACATTGATTTCTCTTTTTACTTGGGTATTTCTGGAAGCTTCTAGTCAGGAACACAGTTGTCTGACTAAACTCCCTATTGCCTGCTTTCCTTCCCACCGCTGGAAGCGCCAAAGAATAGGAGGTGACTAAAATTCAAACAATTGGAGAGAGGGGGAAAGGCAGAACGAGGCTCACAACAGAAAACTGTACTGCCTTTATATGAAGGGGAAGAAAAGGATTCTCCGGACTAATTCATTTTCACCTACAGAACGGGAGGCAGAGAGCGAAGGACCGTTGTGAAAAATTAGAGAACGCTGGTGAATCGTCCAAGAAATTGTATGCTCTTTGTGATCCTTTTCTAACTCAGCTCCTTCAACAGAGGGGGAGCCAGGACAACAGAGAGATCATCTCTGAGAGTCTGCTAGCCACCTTTGACACCCAGCATGCATCCACTCATCCCTGGATTCAAGTAAAATATTACTTTGAAATCCAACATTTAAAGTCACTCAACTCTGAAAACAGCGAGGGCATATTGAGTAATATACTGAGTTCTGAACCTTGTTGTCCTGCTCCCCTTCCCCCGCCACAGATTTTTTTTTCTATCAGTAAGAACCCTTCCTCCATGCTAATCAGAGGTAAGCTCTTAAGTAGAGGAACTAAGCATGATTCAGCACATTTAAAAAGGATTTATACCCATTCTTAGAAGGACAACCAGAGGAAACACCATCTCAAGTCTAAACAATGATATCTGCTTGCCCTTTGATCTGAGTTTAAGGACACTTTGTACAACTTTTTTTTGTTGTTGGAATACCACTGAATTTCACATTTACTACGTGAAATTTCTTTAAAACATCCACTATTCCTTTGAACCACACTCTTGCAACAAATTCTCCAAATTATATTTGCTGTGAGTAGCCTGCAGGCAGGGATTTATTTTCTGCTAACAAAAATCTTCGTTAAGTAGAGGCAACCCCCATGAAAAATAGTACCACTGATCCCTATGTTTATGAGAAAAAGACAGTATAGTGTATCTGGTTACAAATACAAGTAGGGAAGATTCCATTTTTCTTCTAATTTATGTTTCCTAAGGGTAATTTTGTTCAGAAGATTTCCAGTATTTTTAGTACAATAAGTTTCTTGTTTCTTGTACTAATACATACTGATTCCCCTTTCTGAGCATATTTTGAGTTATTTCATTTTTACCCTAGCATCTAGAGATCAACACTTCATTAATTCAACCTAAATGAAGTCTGAAATGCAGAGATTTAAAGAAACCTTTGCACTACTCTCGAGGGTGATGCACATTAGAAATATACATATGGGTAACTAATTTAAAAACAGGTATATTAATAAAGTATTAGGGTATACATCAGACACCATTAACCAAAATGTCCTAAAGGTCTTCTCTTCAAATGTCTTTGACTTCACAGAAATCAGGTATGCCATTTCTAAGTGATCAGACCTTCCAGACTAGTGAAATATGAATTTTAAGTGAAGGATAGGTCTTTTTCATCAATTCAATCTTTATTACACATCTTTCCATGTGCTCAGTATGATATTAAGATGTAGGCTTCAATGGTGGATAAAGCCTGGTTGCCTTTTGAGGCTGCCACCCAAAGAGAGATGATAAGTGAGTAAGCAAATTTTAAAGAAAAAAAAAAATACACATTCTTTTTGTGATCTGTGCACCCAGGAAAAGCAGCAGCATTCTGTGATGGTAAAGAATGGGTAGGGACGGTCAAAAAGGCTTCTCTAAGAAGGCGAATTTTAAGACCTAAACGATATTTCAGGATACTTCTCCGAGATCCCCAAATTGGCCGGCCTGCTTATTAGACTGCCAAGACATTTGCAGCATTAGCAAACAAGTAGAAAATGGCATCTGGGGCCCCGACTGAATGCACCCCGCACACTAGCCTGTCAGCGCTAAGGAGGTTACACATGTCCAGCCTATTCACACAGAGAGTTTCGAACAGTCAACATCAACATCAAACAACCAGCAATTGGGATATGTGGGAGAAACTTAATTCTGTTGATTCTACTTCCTGAAATCAAGCTGAGAAGGCTCAGTGTGTTCCAGATGTATTTCATGAATAAATTATTCTCCCTTGGGTGTGTGTGGGGGGGCGTTAAAACTATGTATCACATTCTCTTATACTTTCAGTTTATTTCTGTAACTACCAGGTGTAAATGTAGTTGAAAACATGTATCTTTCTGCAGGTTCTTTAATGAGTCAGGTAATACAGCCTGCTAACATGCCATGGAGGTGGAAATCAGCAGAATACTCCCAACATCCTAAGCAATTACTTTCTTCAAATGAACTGTCCTTAGGCTCAGAGCCATGATAATCAGATTTTATCACATTTTAGCCTCTCGTTCTGAAATCCTCTTTCCTACTGCTAAATGCATTAAGATTAAATAGAACTGTGGCACTGGCAGGTGGAATGGCTTGTGACTTGGATTCTACTTACCTGAAGGTTCCCCCCCTAACTGCCCATGTGGAGTCCGGGGCTGGACCTACAGACCGCGACAACGCACAGTCAGAAAGCCCAGCGCTATGACAGGAGGCGCTTGGGGCAGTTTCCCACCCAGGAATCTCTTCCAGTTCCACATCAGCCCGTCCCAGGCCTGAGCTGACATGCCTGTTGAATTCTCTTGGAAATTTTTCGGTGTTTATTTTTTGGACCTTGAAGTTTTCCCTTATGAGAAATGTAAGTTAGATCATCACCTTAACGGGATTAGTTGACAACCAGCTTCAAGCAGTGTGACTCAGAACCACTGTGTACCTGTAGACCCAAAAGGTCAGACAAGCAAGAAACAAGGAGAATGTAGAGGTCATTAAACACAGTAAATGTCACCATCCTTTACAAATTTTGCCTCAAGCCAACTCTAACAATTTCAAATACCACCGCAGGCAGTGGCTCCCGAACACTGGATCCACATGAGCAATCCTTACAACTATGGACACCTGCCTTCCAGCCCACACATTCTGGTGTAATTGATACAAGGTACAGTTACAACATCTGGGTTTTTAAAAGCCCCCCTCCCCCCGGAGGTGATTGTAATGTGCAGTAACCTTTGGGAGCTACTGACATAAGGAAGCATTGCTCCTGATCGCTTACTGGGATGATCTGATTTCTTGTCATGTATTTCTTGACCGTGGTGGCACATTAGAAAAACCAAAGACACTTAAAAGATGCCAGAGCCCACTCTCAAAGACTCTGACTTAATTGCTCCAGGGAGCAGCCCCAGTATCCTTTAGTTCTTTAAGTGTCCCCAGGTGATGCTAATGGACAGCCAAGGTCGGAACCGTGGACTAAGCCCAGGCACAGTTCTCTGGGAGACTGTAAATGATTCTCAGTGAAAGAGCCAGAAGGACCCTTTGTCCTCCACTTTGTCCACGTTGGGACTACCCCAAGAGCCAAGGCTGTCAGGAAACAGAGGAGGCGGATGGAATAGGTGGAATTCACTAAGCTAGAAGCAACAGAAAAGAGGAAGAGCCCTGGCCCTCTGCGCTGCCCCTCCCCTCCCCCAGGCAGACTGTATTGACAGCTATGAGAGTCCTTAGAATGCTTCCTGGAGGGGCCTCAACCTTGGATTTGGTTCCAATCAATGATGAAAATTCTTACCCATTGGAACTCCTGGCACTGTAGTAGCCAGGCCTTGAGCCTCCGCTCTCTGTGAGATTCTGTTTCATGAATTTCCCAGGAGGCTTTCCGTACCAGTTGGATGCAATCGGACCTCCCTCTTGAGCACCCGCTCCTTCCTTCCCCCAAATCCCAGCAGAGTTGAGAATCATCCCATAGATGTATTTGTAAAGAACTCCCTGAACTATCTTACATAGTAATCATTCAAGCAAATAATGTCCAATGACAGACATCTTTGACGTGGCTTTGACAAGTGTCTGGTAACCTACTTTGGGGCCTGGGCAGGGCCACACGTCTCACACGGGAAAGGAAGTCCGCGGAGACCCACCCCTGACGTGGCTACGGCGGGCGCCCCCATTTCTGCCCGCGAAGAACGTGTCCCCTACATCCCTTTGTCTACGCTAAGCTAGGTCAGTTTATGAATGAAGAGTAGCACAAATCAGACGCACTGATCCTTAAAAAAAAAAAAAAAAAAAAAAAAAAAAAAAAAAAAAAAAAAAAAGTCTTGCCTACACCATTCTCATTTACAAATGAGAAAACTCGAGGGAAAAGGGCTATGTGACTCCATCCGGGTTTGCCACAGAACATTTGTGGCGGAGCCCGATTTAGCCGCCCTTGAATTTCCATTCTGTTGCCTGGCAACCAGTTCAGACCAGCTCAGCGCCCAACCCCGGCCCCTAACCCGCACCCTTTCTCTGCCCGTGCAGCTCGGGCAGCAGTGATCGGGAGTTCAGCCTTTGGGGGCACCCGCCAAAGGCATGTGAACTAAGATCCTGGATGGGATACCCCTACTGTGCTGGGGATCTGGTCCCAAACCCACGCGAACCCCGTCTGGCATGCCTTCCAAGGTTCTTTTGGCACCGTCCTCTGCAACCCTCCTCCCCCGATTCCATGGATACCACTTAACACAATCGCGTCAAGTTTCCAAAGTTCTCAGTTGCTATCAGATTCCCTAAAAATCCCGGTGGAGGAACTGGCACTCAGAGCTTTAAGGGTGCAAAAGAAATCAGGAGGGGAAAGAGTGCTGAAGACTTCTCCTTCCCAGATGGCTACACTTGGGCGGGACTTTTCTGCTCAAACCGAGTTAACCTGGCCCCCGCATTACTGGAAAAAGCGCGGAGTACGCCCGGACGCCACAGTCCGAGAGCCCCACGGCCCGGCGCGCCCCATCCCGCCCGCGGCGTCCGGCGGGAGGCGCGGGGAAGCGCACGTGCAGCCCACCCCGCCGCAGGTGGCGGGAGCGCAGCCTGCCTGCCCTGGTGTCTCCGCCGCGTCTGCCGCGCCCCGCGTGCCAGGGTCTCCTCCACCCTCTCGCCTCCCTCCCCGGGCCCGAGAGACCGTTATGGGGAGAGTGTTTTCGCCACTACGCTACCCCAGATCCTTACCCAGGTTCACAAAGCTCATGACCATGTCCGCGTCGTTGAGGAAGGCGCTGTCCTGCGCGCTAGTCAGTGGGGACGCGCCGCCGCCCGGTCCCGCGGCCAGGAGGCTCTTGCCGTTGACCCGGGGCGGCGCGCCTGGGGGCGGCTGCCGTTGCTGGGACAAGCCTACCCCTCCGTGGGGCCCATGCTGCCGCCTCTCCTCCCCCGACGCCCAGTCTTCATCGTCGTCCGCGGCCAGGGCGTTGTACAGATCCAGCATGAAGAGGGGCGCAGACTTTAGCCGTCCGGGAGGGGGGTCCCCGCGAGGCTGCTGCTGAGGGAGCGCAGCGGGCTGCGGCTGCTGGAGGCCGTGCAGGGGTCGGGGCCGGTGGGGGAGCCCCAGCACCGAGAGGATCTCCTTCTGCATCTCGCGCTTCTCGTGCGTCTTGAGCCGCCGTAGAGAGGAAGCCGGAGGAGGAGGACTGTGGCGGCGGCGGCGGCTGCTGCTCCGCGTGGCTCGGGCTCCCGCCGTCCCCCAGCAGCGCCCCCCCGCCGGCGGCGGCGGCGGCGGCGGGCAGGGGCGGCCGAAGCGGCGGGGGCCCGCAGCAACTGCACAGCAGCCCCCACCACCAGCACAGCCACTGCGCCCTCCGCCCCAGCATCCCCGCCCGGCCGGACTGGCCCCGCGGGCCCCGCGAGGCGTGGAGCGGCGGAGCGAGGCCGGAGCGCGGCCGCTGTGGCCCTTGGTGTGAGCAGCCCCCGCCACCTCTCGGCGGGCTCGCTTCCCCTTCCTGGCCCTCAGTCCTTATCTCTCATCGTCCTCTGGGGCGCCCCCAGTTGCCCAGGCTGGAGGAGAGGAGAGATGGGAGATCACACGGAGAACCACTCGGAGAGGAGCCCCACACTCCGGCGCAGGTCTCGAGAGGCGCAAGGTCCAGGCCAGGTGCGTCCGAGTCCCGGCTGCGCTGCAGCCCGCGCCCTCGCCCCTGGGCGGGTCACGGCGCGGTCACTCCCGGGCCTCGCTGCCCGCGCACGTGCGTTGTCCCGCTCCCTCCCGGACGGCTGAGTGGGAGCCGGGGCGGCGGGGCGGCGGGGCGGCTCACCAGCTGGGGGAGATGCCCGGCATCATCCCCGCGCACGCCTCTCCTTGGCTCGCACAGCCGCCGAGAAGTTTACTCCGCCGTGGGGCCCAGGCTGAGGCGACAAGGCGTCCCGAGATGCCAGTCTTCTCCGCGAGGCTTAACTTCCTTTCCGCTCACAAACTCCGCGCCTCTCCGCCCTCGGGCACTGTCGCTGCCCCCCAGAATCTCCGCGCGCTGCTAGAACCCCCAAGGGGAGGCGGCAAGGATCTTGCTTTCCGTTTAGAGCTCTCCCGGCTGCCCCGCAAACACCGCTCGCAGACAGGACCGGAGGGAACAGGACCCGCGCGCGGAGCAGTGACCGCGGCAACCGCGCGGGAATTCGGAGTCTCCCGCCTCTCGGCGCTGCGCTCCCCGCAGCGGCCAACGTGGGCTTTCTGGTGCGCGTCTCGCTCAGGTACCGCACTCCAGCCCCCGAGAGTCCCTGCCCTCTTGGGTAACAGACAGCTTGGCAGCCAATGAAGAGGCAGCCCTCGCCTGCATTTAAATAGGCCCGCCCCCTTCTTTCACCCTCCCTCTCCAGGGAGGCGTGCCTCGGCCGCGCGTAGGTTTCAAGCACAGAGAATTCTTGGAGGCACCAAAAGTAGGCGCGAAGCGGGCGTTGGTGGTATAGTGGTGAGCATAGCTGCCTTCCAAAAGTAGGCGCGAGGTAGCAAAGGCGAGGAGGTCATCGCTAGTAAGGACGATCTAATCAACACCCCGATGTAAGCCTGTCTCTTTTACAATCACGTAAAAGGCCCGAATTGATGATTTAACTAAATAAAAGCAAACTCAGGGCCACCTGTATTCACAGAGGAACAGCAGGAGTAGTTTCTAGTTCTTGGTGTCTCTTGACAGTTGTAATAGAGGCGGACTCGTGACTCTCAAAGGCAGCTGCGCGAAGCTGGGACACACCCTCCGAGAAGCTGCTCACAAACAGGCCACAAAGAGGGCCCAATGTAAACCCAAGCCAGCGTCCTGGGGATTTGGGGCCAAACACGTTGATTTATCTCTTCAGATCAGCTTTGGCTTGCCTTCTTAATCTAGCACCTTAAAGAAAAGGGGTAATTAGGTAATATAGTAGCCACCTGCTACTTACTTTTCTTGGAAATATTTCAGTGCATCTCCAGGTTTTCTGTTAACTTTTCATTTTAATGTGTTGAAATACAATAGAGCTTTCATGATGCTAGATAGATAAATTTTGGGGAGAGGTGGTATAGAAAATTCCTACTCAGGTAGCGGCTTGGCATGTTCCCATGTTCCACTAGGGGTGCCAAAAAGTTGCCGGCAGCATTAGACAAGATCAAGCATAGAAGACACAGTTTACCTGACAGGCACACTTCTCAGTCACAGAGAGGGACACCTCTACCCAGACACCACCACCATAAGCCATTCAGGATGCAAAGCCACCTGCTCTCATATTATCCAAGAATGCCCAGGAATCTACAGGGCCTACACACAAATTCACTTAAAATACTAGGATCTTTTACTTGGTGAAAAATGTGCGGGTTTGAAAATAAAACCTGCACTGACCTTCTTAGTTCATAGTCCAAGGCATTTCTGAGCCAGTCTGGAAAGATATAAACTGTGGGATTCATGGACTTATGAGATCATGGGGTTTCTGCTGATCAAAATCTGATAAGCATTTCTGTCTTATTTCAAAGGATCTATTTTTCACTGGGAAGGGTCTTCACCTCCCCGCCCCTTACCCACCCATTGGACTACTCTTTCTGGCTCTCTCTCAGCTCAAACACAGTGATCCTTTAGTCTTTAATTCTACAGATTTAATTTCTTAACTCAGATTTACTTCTACGAGTGAAGTCTTTAGTCCTACAAAGGTCTGAAGCCATGAACCTCGGGTAACATAGCTTCAGCAACACGGAAGATGGGTCTTGAGCAGGGATTCTTTCCTTGTGAAAAGAAAATATATCACTCTTGGTCTGGCATGCCAGGATCCTTAGAATTCAAAAGCCTCTATCACTTCTTTCTTCTCTATGGGACTTGTTTGGGCATAAAAAATCACTGCAGTACATAAAATCACAGCAGCCAAGAGTCTTGATCAAAAGACCTGAAATCTTTGCAAGTAAGTATATGTAGGCTTCCTACCAAGATCCTTCTCCCTTCGCAAACGCAGTCACACCTCCATCTTAAGACCTCTAGTGATATGATACAGACGCAGAGTAAAAGCATCTCCAACCTTTTAGGGCAGGGGAAAGCTCTGAAAAATGGTAAAACCCTGAGTGTAGACAAAGGCACCTGGGTAGGACTGTGCTGTTGAAAACACAAAAATAAATTGTGGCCCATCTATTAGATGTGCACGTATTGTCTGTGCACATAGGAGCAAGTGGAGAACACACAGGCGTACACACATACTATCTTCCCCTTTTCTTAAATACTTGTTTAGAAGTAGATGGACCTTATGACATGGGTCAAAAATGGCACTTAATGATTCAAGCATTTGAGCAATAGCCCTGATACAGGTCGACCATGAGCCTCCCATCCCCATCAAGAGGCCTCTCAGTTCCTGGGGAGGAATAGTGCTAGATAAAGGTGTTGAGGGTGCGCCGAAAAGACGAACACAATAGCACCCAAGTCTCGTAAGAGCCAGAGGGAAAATATGTGAAATGCAACATGACAGTGCTCATAAGGGACATTCAACTGAGGGCCACAAAAGAGGGTATGCTCTCCTCGTGTCCCTACCACTCCCAACAGGGGCACATGTTGGCTGGAAAACATTGGGAGACCCTCTTGGCCTGGATACTGGGGCAAAGGGGGATAAAGAGATGCAGTTGTCAAGTTTTTCTAACCTCATAATTGGGACCTCTGCTTTTCCAAGACAGCTGGAATCCTGGGTGGCTAAGAACCTCTAACCCAGCACCTCCCCCACTCCCCGCTTCTCTGACCCCTCCCCAGCAGCCCCTGAGAAGTCTCGGAGAGCTAGACAAAGTCCAGATGTAATTCAGGAGGGATGGGGTGAAGGGAGAGAAGCAGGTTTGGCTTTGGAGTCTGCTGGAAATGCGTGACCAGACTGGAGAAAAATCAGAGGTAACTTCGCCCCCTGCAGGATGCGAAAATATTACCACCCCTTCCTCCGCGCCCGGAACAAGCTTCATTAAGTTCCCTGTATGTGTCTCCAAAGCATCTGGGTGGAAAGAGGAGGAATTCGGTCAAGAAGCCGGATGTGGGAGCCAATCCACATCAAACATCTGGTTGCTTGGCTGACATCTCATGCAGATGGCCTTCAGTTTTCTGGAAATGGGTTGCCTGTCCCACTCCCGCCCATTTAATGAAGGAATGAGGAACCCCTCACCATAAAGCACATAAAGTTTATCCCCTGACTTCAGTGACACTGAGGCGAGAGTAAGAAGCCCGTCCCTAGGTGTTATTAATGCACAGGGTAATTCACAAAACAAATTCTTTAAAACAGCAGTTCTTCTTGTTTCTTTTACGAGGAGCTCTGTTATACATTTAAAATACACATGGTCAAATGATTTCTATTTTTAAAAGATGCTGTTTATTAATTTAAATATCCTATACTCCACGCTTCCTTTGGAATTATATTGTTACCAATAAACTGCAATTACCGCCTTTGGTTTTGTCCTAAATCACACATTGTCCCCCATCAACGGTCTTGCAGATGCAAGCAGGCTGCTTTTAGAATGAATGTAAGTGTCACAGCCCACGTTGTTCTTGTGTCAAAAAAGCCTGAGGTCCAATCACCTTGAATCCTTGGAAAACTCCACTTCAAATACTACATTATAATCTCTAATATTTGTGTGAGGATTTGATTATTTCTTAATATTAATTTCGAAATAGAATAATAGGCTCTGATTTCAAAAATACCGATTTGGAGTTGAATGAAAAGGGAATACGGTGAGTAAATGTTTGCAGAGTGCGAGAGATGAAAATTTGAGTTAAATATTGCTTCTGAAAGCTACACCTATAGGGCAGCCTTCAAAACACGTGTCTCATCCAAAAGTCTGTGCTAGCAGTTACATTCACTCACACTTTCCTTTCTCTGTCAACTATTCAAAAATGCTGGGCATTCCCACTTCAAAATATCATTCGAGCCATCATATTTTCCTACTCGTGAAGGACATCTGGTGGCAAAGTGAAAAACTAATACATAAATCTGTTTCCAGAGATTTTTTTTCCACACTGTAACCCAAATGGCAAATCTGTTACTTGTGTGTGCTTTCCAATTTTTGGCCAAGCTCAGATCTTTATCGTCCTAGAATTTAGCCTGTCTACATAATATTAAGCAACAGAGTCTTCAGAAACATCTGAATGATTAAATGGTTTTTAAATGTTTCATTGGATAAAGGACATGTACAGACTTAGTCTTAATTTTTTTTTAACTGAGCAAAACAATGCTTAAGACATTTCCATGACTAGTTCGACTGTCCCTGAAGAGTTCTGTTCCAAGAAATCATTGGACACTTGGCTCTGCTGGGGAGGGCCTGAGGCTCCACAGCCCGTGCTGGCCTCAGAGTTTCACTCCATTCTGTGGTTCTCTTTGTAACTCATGTCCTGCATGTGTCTCCTGTGGCAACTGGGAGGCTCCATGAAAATATGACATTATCGTGCTGCCCTGTAAGCAATGGTGTTGGGGACCGGGGAAAACCACATTGCCTGGGTAAAATCAGATTGAAGCAAAAGCCAAGACCATCTCTAAAAGAAGAAGAGAGAGTCTAAGAAGATGCGCACCAATGGTTAATAACCAGAAGGCAGATGTTGACATTAATCACCCAGACTTCATTCATTCTTTCTTTCAACAAATATTTGCATGCCTAGTATGTGTCAGACAGTCCAAAATCCCTGCCCTCATAGATTCTAGAAGAGGGGAGATGAACAATCAGTGAGACAACTAAGAAAATATACTATGGTAGGCAGGATGTTGTCTCCATGATTCTTACCTGTAGGGTTATACCTGCAAGTATATGACCTTATGTGGCAGGTGGGATTAAGATTGCAAAACAGGTGGTGATAAATTGGGAAGATTATCCTGGATTATCCAAGTGGGCCTAATGTAATCACTAGGATCCTTAAAAGCAGAAAAGTAAGGCAGAAGAGATGTAGCAGCCTGAGAGGGACTCAATCTGTCTTTCCTGACTTTGACGGTGCAAGGGCACAAGCCCAGGAATGCAGGTGGCCTCTAGAATCTGAGTGAGAACCTTAGCCAACAGCTGGCTAGAAGAGTGACCTCGGTCTTGACTCTGAATTCTGGCTAAAATGTGAACAAGCCTGGAAGTGGATTCTCATCCGGAGATTCCCAAACAAGAGCCCCTAGGCAGTTGACAGCTTGATTTTGGCGGTGGGACCAAGGGCAGAGAAAGTAGCCAAGCCTAATGGACTTTCAACCTACGCAACTATGGGATAAGTTTGATTGTTTTAAACCACTACGTTTGTGGTATTTTGTTTCCCAACAATGGAAACTAATATGTATATAGTATGTTGGTAAGTGCTATGGAAAAAAAAAATCAGACCAAGAAGAGGGGTAGAAAGTATGTGGGTGGTCACCTGACAAGTCTTCACTGAGAAGGTAGCACTTGCATAAAGGCATGTCACAATAAAGAGAGCCAGTCATGATGATACCTAGAGAAAGAGCTTCCCCAGCAGCAAAAACAGTAAGTGCAAAGGCGCTGAGGTAGGGACACATATGGTAAATATGAGGAAGAAAAAGGAGCCAGCAAGGCTAGGGCAGAGGAAATGAGAGGAGATACTAATAGGAACTTATGACAGAATGTGAAGAAGGGTGGGAATTAGAGGCCAAGGTGGCATAGGGCCCTGGGCATCCTTGTCAAGTATTCAGATTTCAAAAAAACAGAAGATAGACAAATCTCACAAAGCTGAGAGGACTGCAGATGCAAAAGAATACATACTGTAATTCTACTTATGTGAAATTCAGAAATAGACTATACTGACTAAACTAATCTAGATGACAAGTTAGTGGTTACCTTTGGGGAGAAGAGTAGGAATAACTTTTGAATGAAATCAAAGAGGGGTTCCCAAGAGTTGGCTTATTTCTTTCCTTGGATGGTGGTTACCCAGGAGTGGTCAATTATGACAATTCATTGAGTGGCAAACATATAATTCGTATACTTTTCTGTATATATTTTGTTATACTACAATAAAAGGTTTGACTAAAGAACAATCAAAAGCCACTACCACCAATAACAATGACATCAACAAGGACAAGCACAAGAAGGAAGGTCATTGGATGGTTTGGAGCAGAGTGACATGAACCTCCTAAGCCATTGTGTTGAGAATGTACTACAGAGTGGCCAGGCCAGAATCAGAAGGACTAGGAAAGAATTTTTCATTAATGGTCAGGCAGGAGATAATGGTGGCTCAAAGGGGAGCTCAGATGGAAACAATGGAGAGAGAAAAGTGGTTGGATTCCGGACATATTTTGGAGGTAGACCCCCAATGCCTCTTGCATGGAGAAACAAGTCATGCCAACACTTTCTTCCCATGTATGGCGCCAGCAAAGCATGGCTTCCCCTATTGCACAAGGCCTGGGGCAGCAGTGGGAATTGTTGTGGATGGAGGGGAAGAGCATTCATGTCCTGGTGACTGTGGGTTAATACACTGAGTGGTAAGGAGTGGCCTGAGGGATCTTAAATAACCCATCTCCATCAGCATCCATGTTACAAAAGACGATCAGAATGAACAGTATGTTCCCAAGAATAGTTTCAAGACAAGTCCCCTAACAGGCTTGCAGCAAGATTCTCTATTTAGTAATAGAACAGCTCCACCTCTGAGGATAAAAATCTCTTCTAAGCTGAGAAGTCTGGCCACTGACACTGATATTATAAGGACTCCTATAAATGCTGTTACCTGGGTGGAATATGGGAGCACACACACATGAAAAGGATACTAAGTAAAAGCTAATGGAATCTGAATAAAATATGGAGTTTAGTGAATAGTAATAGATCAACATTTGTTTTTCAGTTGGGACAAATACACCATGATGATGTAAGATGTTAATAACCAGATGCACTGGGTGTGGGACTTATAGAAACTCCCTGTACTAACTCGGCAACTTTTCTGTACATTTTAAATCATACTAAAAGAGTTTATTTTAAAATTATTCCTATAGCTTTAATCTTAGGATGAAAGAATTAAGGCTCGGCCATGTCCTTTGCTGTAGAAAGTAAAGTGTGTCTTTATTCTAATCCAGTGAGCATTTTACATCTGTAAGTGCATTCCTTCAGTTCTAACACTTCTCTTCAGTTTTTTTTAATAACTTCTGTTTCTTTGCTGAGACTTTCTGCTCTTTCATTTGTTTTCAGAGAACTTGTAATTGATTATTAAAGTTGGGTTTTTTTGTTTGGTTGGTTGGGTTTTTTTTGTTTTGTTTTGTTTTGCTTTTTACAACAGCTGCTTTTAAATCCTTGATGATTTGGATAAGGATAATCCAACAATGGATTGATCTCGATGTTGGGATCAGCTCATTGTCCTTTGTCATGTAAGTCATGATTTTCTTCCTTCTTCATGTGATGCGTGATTTAAAAAAAAAAAAAAACTGAATGGGAAGTCATCGAAGAGGGAGAAGAACCATGAGACACTCATAAGTATAGGAACCAAACTGAGGGTTGCTGGAGGGGAGGTGGGTGTGGGGACAGAGTAATTGGGTGATGGACATTAAAGATGGCACGTGATGGAATGAGTACTGGGTATTACATGCAACTGATGCATCACTCATCTCTACCTCTAAAACTAATGATGTACTCTGTGTTGGCCAATTGAATTTAAATTTTAAAAAAATTTTAAAATTGTATCCTGGACATTTGTTCTGTTACATTAGGAATCTCTGGGTCCCATTTAAATCTTTTATTTTATTTGCCCTGTTTGGGTTCAGCACGAAGGTCCTAGTGTACTTTTGTAGCCATGGTTCCAATGACAATTTTATTGTCAGATTGGTGGTGTTATTTTTATCTGCATAGTTTATCTGGTGCTGCTGGGGTTTCCATTGGTCCTGCTGGTACTGCCCGAAGGGACGGGTGAGCTTTCCCCAGTCCAGGCTATCAGGCGTCTCTCAGTGGGGAAGGGAGGCTCAAGATGAGGAGGCTATCTTGGAGCCAACCTCTAAACACCCACATATTGGTTACCGACCATAAAATGCTGGTTCCTGGATTTCTTCCTCCAATGACGACTTAATAAGTATGTTCACTCCTTCTCCCTGTGGATGAGTACACGTTCATTTGCCCTTTTTCTGAATAAGCCAAATCTCCTCCAGTATGGATCGTGTGGTATATTCCAGAAATAAGTAGAAACTGCTGCTTGGGGGAAGCCTGGGTGGCTCAGTCGGTTAAGAGTCTGCCTTCAGCTCAGGTCATGATCCCAGGGTCCTGGGATCAAGTCCCACATCGGGCTCTCTGCTCAGCATCATCTGCTTCTCCCTCTCCCTCTGTCTCTTCTCCAGCTTCTGCACTCGCTTTCTCACTTTCTCTCTCTCAAATAAATAAATAAGATCCTTTAAAAAGAGAGAGGGAAATCTAGACTATAAGCTCTGTTGTATCTCAGCACTTAGCACAGTGCCTGGAACATAGTAATTCGAATGAGTTTAATGACAGAATTTTATTGGTTAGGGCCTTGGCTGGGGGAAGAGAACACATAGACTGACTACTGACTACTCCTAACTACTCTCTCTACCGTGAGAAGACCCCATAGCACAGAAAAGTGTGTGCATTTATAATAGTTAAACTAACTTGTAGCCAATGATAATATGTGTTAAAATATTCACTAAATATAACTAAAATGTAAGAGCTTTAAAACTATGTATATCATTCTCTTCCTACACAGACATTAACCTGGGATAACAGAAACTAATTTTAGCAGTCACCTCTACTCCTTTAATCACACCCATAAAAGTGAGACTTTCATACAGAAATAAAACTAAAATTTGCCAATACACCTCAGAGTAAAATGTTATTTAAGGATTAGTAAAACATTTATTTTCCTAGCATGTGAATAGGACACTTGTTCTCATAATTTTCCTTCACGTCTCTCACCAGAACTGAATCTTCTGGCATCTGGAATAGATTCTTTCAGATGCATACGTCCACCTGTTTCAAATTCGGACTCCCCAGGATCGGTACGAGGAAGCTCTTCCAGATGACATCAGTAGGATGGGGCTCCGGTCAGCTCAGCACTTTGCAAGGAAAGAACAGGCTCTGTCCCTGTCATTGGAAATGAGCTGAAGGGAAATAGAAGTGCTACTTATAAACTAAGAAAATGGTATTATTATCACGTCCCAAGTTTACAGAGGTGTGTGTGCCGTCTAAAGCATTTTATCATAACAGCTTTGGCTCCATGTCATTTCTCTAGCTTTTTAGCAGAGCAAGTCACACATTTTCTCTAAGACTATTGTGTTCTAGTTATGCAAGATGAGTGAGTTCTGGAGATGCGCTGTACAATATCGTGTCCATGGTTAAACATACTCTGCTGAGCACTTTAAAATTTGCTGAGGGTCGATCTTCTGTTAAATGTGACTCCATGGCCTGGGAAAGTTGTTAAGAACATAATTTTTCAGTTGAGACTAGAGCACAACAAGGAGATTGTTCATTTGTGGACATTTACTAAGTACTTCCAAAGTGCTTGGTGTTGGATAGACCAGTGTGAACAAAGCAGACATGGGCTTTGTCCATATGGGGCTTACAGCTTGACAAAATAGGCAATCAATAATCTGTAATTACTACTTTTGACAAATGCACGAGCCCACTGGGAGGGAGCGGGGAGAAAGTGAAGGAAGGCATGACAGGCTGAAGGAACAGTCTGTGCAAAGACCTGGAAACAGAGAACTCAGTGTGCTTAAGAAATTATGAGGGCCAAAGCCACTGGCAAAGAGTACATGCAGGGTGAATGCAATGATCTGAGGTTGAAAAGATAAGCAAAAGACATACCATAAAATTTTTTGAGAAATTTAGATGTTACAAAAGATAAGGGAGCAGCACCAAAGGATTTTACCCAAGAGAAACACAGCCTGAGACAGTATTTCTAAATGATTTTATCTGTTCCTTTGCAAGGCAGGAAGCCCAGTGGGGGACAGAAGGAGTCAACCAGGTGACAAGATGGCGGCTTAGGTTAGGGTAGAGACAGTGGAGAAGAAAGAGTTGGAGTAGTCCTATATTGGAAAGCAGACAAGTAGTGGACTTGGTGATAGACTGGAACGGCAGATGGAAGAAGAAGAGGAATCAAGGATTTATACTCGAGCAAACAGAGGGTCTGGTGGCTCCATTTCCTGAGGTGGGGAATTCAGGAGAGAAATAGGGAGACAGAAGTTGGAAAACAGAAGATCTGTTATAGACATTACATTTGAGGTCCCCTTGAGATTTCTAAGTGGAATTACCAAGTAAACAGTTAGAGAAACCTTTCCAAAGTTCAGAGGGAACATTGGCTGAACAAATTCATTTCAGGTTCATCTACATATCAATAATATTTAAAACCCCAGGAGTGGGTGAGGTCACTTATAGAGAGAGGGAGAGAAGGAACACACAGAACTGAGCCCTGGGAAACACCACCAGTTAGGGTGCAGATCCAAGAGAAACCAACAAAAGAGATGGAAAAGGAGTGACCAGAATGATTAGAAAAAAATACATCATGATGAAAATGTAGTGTTGTGGAAATCCAGGAAGGGGAGTAGGAATGGTTAGATGCCCTGTTGGATACAGTGGCACCTTGGTGACTAAGTTGGTTAAGCATCTGCCTTTGATTCAGATCATTATCTCAGGGTCCTGGGATCAAGCAGGGAGCCTGCTTCTCCTTCTGCCTCTGCCTGACTCACTCTCTGTCAAACGAATAAATAAAATCTTTTTTAAAAAATTATTAAAAATTAGAAAAACACATGTTGAATGCAATCAAAAATAGGGGAGTGCTTCTTGGACGTAGCAATATGGAATTCAGGGGTGACTGTGATGAAAATAATTTCAGTGAAGTGATGGGACAGAAGCATGGTGGATTAGGGCCAAGGAGTGAATGGGAATTGAGGTGTAGAGGGACCATGCAAAGGCAACGTATTCAAAAAGTTTTTTGTAAATGGAAGTAGAGCAGTAAGATGATGGCTTGAGGAGGACAAGGAGCCCAGGGACATTTGTATGTATGTGTGTGTGTGAGACAAGGGAGGCAGGAGGAAGGACATTTTGTCAGTGATAACAAGAGGAAAGATGGGGGAAATAGCTAAAAATGAAGAAGGTGTGAGATTTGGTTGCAAGAAGATAAAAAATGACTTCTTATCTATTTTCTTAAAGAACAGGAGGCCAGGTTGTCAGGTAAGAGTGGGAGTTCTCAAAGGCAGACAGTAGAGATATCTCGTGGTGTGAGGAGAAATTGGTAGGAAGCCACTAAGATGGCCCCCAATAAGTCTCACTTCCTGCTTTTTATGAATTTGTGTAATCTCTTCCCTTTGAGTGTGATCTGGACTTACTAAACTTTAATGAATACAAAATGGCAGTGATGGGATGGGAAGTATTGGAATGTTCCTTCCGAGATTAGGTTATGACAAGAATGTGGTTTCTTCTTGGACACTCTATCTCACTCACTCGTTCTGAAGGAAGTCAACTGCCATGTTGTGAACTGCCCTATGGGGAGGCCCACCTGCCAAGCAACAGCCAACATGGAACTGTGGCTGTCAGTCCAATGGCCTATGAGGATCTGAATCCTGCCAAAAACTACACGAGTGAGCTTGCAAGGGCTCCTCCTTCACTCTATCCTTCAGATGAGACTGAAGCCCAGGCTGGCAGTTGGCCTGCAAACGCATGAGAGACCCTAGAGTCTGAGACTCCCAGCTAAGCTGCACCCAAATTCCTAACCTACAGAAACTGTGAGACAATAGATGTTTCAAGGTGCTAGATTTTGGGGTGATTTGTTACATAGCAATAAAAAACTAATACAGAGAAGAAAATAAGGAACAGAAATCTTGAACAATGAGAAATTCAGTTAACAAGAGAATTATGCTTAGGATTGAAAGCATTAAATAACCCATTTATTAAGAAGTCTCAGCTCAGGAGGTGCCTGGGTGGCTCAGTTGGTTAGGTGTCCGACTCCTTGCTTTGACTCAGGTCATGATATCGAGCCCCACATTGGGTTCCATGCTTAGCATGGAGTCTGCTTTGGATTCTCTCTCTTTCTCTCTGCCCTGCCGCTACTCTCTTGCACTCTCTCTTTCTCTCTCTCTAAAAATAAAAAAAAATCTTAAAGAAAAATAAAAGAAGGTACCCAGCTGCCTCAGTCAGTAGAGCATGCAAACCTTGATCTTGGGATCATGAATTCCAGCCCTGTGTTGGGTGCAGAGATTACTCAAAAATAAAATCTTGAGAGGAAAAAAAAAGTAGTCTCAACTCCGTGGGGTCAAAATGTAAAATATTTTCTATTTCCTTTCCAATTTATGCATTCAGATTTGCTCTCTCAAGCCCTCATTGCCCATTCCTCCACACAGCTTGGGGAAATGTCATAACTTGCCACTCACTTGCAGTTTAAAAGCCCAGACAGTTGGACGTGCCAATCTCTTAATTAAAATGTCTAAGATTTTGAGGAGCACCCCAAAACCATCTGTGTGGCTTACAGGTTGGACAACCAGTGCTCTAAACTTTATAATGACATGTCACCAAGGGATTCCGCAGAATACAATGGTTTCTCAGCCAATTCTTCAGAATTCTGCCAAAACAAAACCAAAAGCATGTGGAGTTTTTTATTTGTTCTAGAATTCATTTAAAGTACAACTGTAAGAAAAATGTCTAACTGCTTTGTAGAGTTGTGTTTCTTCATTCTTGATAATCTGTCTTTAAAAATGGTCTCTCCGATCTGTAAGTGCTGAGAATTTCTCAGTGGGCTCACGTTGTGTATGACTGCATGGCTTTAATCTTCTGACTGATGGGTAGGAACATTTCTAAATTTACTATTGCCTTGATGTCTGTCTCGATTTGATGACCATTGATATATATTAGATTTCTTATTTATCATTCAATGTCTTGGACACTTTTTATCTTTGGTATCTCTGATGTTTTAACTAATATGAATACATTTGGAATGATTTTTTGGAGGGATTAATTTAGCAGTGAGACAATACTTGTTCACAGCTTTCCTCCAAGTTTGCAAACTATCACATGTGCTTTTGCTAGCATTGTAACAATTTTATAATTTAAATGTATTCAGTGTCTAAGAAGGCCTGGGATATGCTGACCTACAGAAATCTCAAGCACTGTAACTAATGTCTTTATTTCCAAATATATTTTCTTTTTTTTTTTTTTAAAGATTTTATTTATTTACTTGAGAGAGAGACAGTGAGAGAGAGCATGAACGAGAAGAAGGTCAGAGAGAGAAGCAGACTCCCCATGGAGCTGGGAGCCCGATGCGGGACTCGATCCCGGGACTCCAGGATCATGACCTGAGCCGAAGGCAGTCGTCCAACCAACTGAGCCACCCAGGCGTCCCCCAAATATATTTTCTTGACTACTGAAATTGTGTGTGTGCACAAGGGCACATGCGTGTGTGCATATACGTGCGTGCAATTTAAAGCTGTTCTCCCCCAACCTCCTCCCATGTCAGCTTGAACTGGGCAGAAGGATGTGACCTAGTTCTGCGAGACAGCTTTCCCTTCTCTCTCTCTGAATGTACCTCCTCCAGGGATGAAGACTCACAGAAACAAACAAGAAAGCAGAGGTTATTCTAAGTAACTGAGGTCTTTCTGGTGGTGGTGATGGGGACAACCTCTGATCCACTTTGTCTTCTATGATACTGGTACCCTCTGCTAATATGGTGGCTTATAAACACCCAGTATGTGTGGTTGGCGGTTGATAGCAGGTTTACCCTCATCTTCTCTATTAATGAGGAACCCTTCAAAGAGGGGCACCATGTGTCTCTTTGTCTACACCCTCAACCACCTTCCCAAGCTGGGCATCCCCTCCTGGCCCAGAGGCTTCCTGGAGTGTCCTTCTTCCTGCCTCTCATCTGACCTCTGGCCTCCTTTATGTTGAGCCAGGGAGCCTTGGAAATTCTTTCCCACATTCCCTGGAGGCCAAAGGAACTTACTACGCTGAGGATCCCTAATGTCTATCTTTTTCACACAAAGCAGGTTAAACCACAGTCCATCCTTACCCTGCTGGCAAGGGTTAGAAAGCCTCTCACCTTAGAAATGTCAGGCAAAGAACACACTGTTCCTCCAGGCATGTATGCTCCTGAACTCCAGGGCACACATGTCAAGCCCTCCTGCAGATCCCTTCACCATGTTCCTCTCTGGTTCTATGGCAGGCATCCAAGTGGAACGACAGGTTTCTACTCCAGAAGCATGAAGCCAACGAGTGAGACACCAGCCTTCTCTTTTTGCAATTCACTCACCTCTGCAAGTGATTCTCTGGGTGTTCCCTGCACACACTCAATGTTGTGGGAAACAGCCCCCCTACCGCACCTCTATGGAGAGGAAATGGAGAAGGCACCCATTCCCCCCTCTCCAGGCCAGTGACTCCTGACTCCA
Source organism: Mustela putorius furo (assembly GCF_011764305.1). Taxonomy (NCBI): domain Eukaryota; kingdom Metazoa; phylum Chordata; class Mammalia; order Carnivora; family Mustelidae; genus Mustela; species Mustela putorius. Next base: position 5,188,483 of record NW_025422022.1, on the reverse strand, counting down.
GAGATTCCTCCTCTCTGTCCTGCTTAGGAATAGGGGGCAGGATAGGAATCATGGCTGAGGACTGTAGGGAAGCTTCTGTAACCTCTTTAATAATCCATGACGGAGTGTCTGGCTTTCTATGTGGGCAGCTGCTGGCACTTACTGCTCCTCTATCCTCTACTTTGGAACCCCAGCTTCTGAGCCAGGAAAATAGTAAATGTCTCACTTTGTGTGGCAATCATTGGAAGATATTCCGGGGAAAGAGAATAGCATATACAAAAGCCAAGAGGCCTTTCAATAGCATGAGAGACCACAGGTACAGATAAGTAGATCCAGATGCTTGATTTGGAGGGACTCTGAGACCTGAGTCAAAAGATGAGGCTGAAGACACAAAAGGAAAGCCAACTGTGATGAGACCTATGTGCCTTTCTAAAGAGTTAAACTTAAGTAATAGAAGTGATACGGAGTCAATGAAGAATCTTCTGCCAAAGAATTGGCAAGACCCGATTTGCCTGTTAGGAAGGTGAGTCTGTGGCAGTGTGTCGGGGAGGTCATGGAGATGCATCTAGCATCAGGACAACCATCTCAGGTGAAGGGGAGAAGGGCTTGCATGGATGGCTGTGATATGCAGCATGAATAGAGGTGAAAGACTTGTAGGATATAGACTAGACCCGTCTTTGTGAGTAATTAAATGCATGGGAAGAGGGAGGAAGGAACATTTACAATGGTCCATTGGTTTCTGAATTGAGGAAGCTGGCGGATGGTATTTGCAAAGACAGAGAACTCCACAGCAGACAGTCAAGTTCCATTCTGGACATAAAGAGTTTGAGATCTTTCTGGGACATTCACATGGAGCTGCTTAGCTGGGATGGAATGTCCCTCAGTGTCACCCTGGCTGGAGATGTTGATTTGGAAGTTGGAGTCATGAGTTTGAGTGGGGTAAGTATAGAGTGGTATGAGGACTTGGGATAGAATTCTAGGGACCACTGACATTTTAGGAGTGGGAAGAGGAGGAAGAAACTACACACACACACACACACACACACTCCCATACACATACACACTACCAAGAATTTACCCCTGAGGTAGGTGGGAAAGTAGGAGAGAATAGTACCATAGAATTTGCCAAAGAAGAGTTTACATAAAACACTATAGGGGAGGTCAAGTGAGACACCATTTGAAGCGTTTCCACTGAAAGCAACCACCAGAATGTCATTCCACATCCTGGGGAGTAAAGAACAGAGGGGTGGAAGCTGGTGTAGAAGGCACTGAAGAATTAATGAAATGTGAAGAAGGAACGAAGGCAGAAGGAGAAGAAGGTCTCCTGGAAAGGAAAGAAGATAAAGAGACAATAAAGCTGGAGGGGGACATGGGGTCAAGAGAGGATGGTGTGTGAGGGCAAGTATGTGTGCTGGAGGGTCCACTGTATTTCAGAGAAGGGGCAGGAGAGCGACTTGAGGGCTTCCTACAGTTCCATATGTTGACCTTGAATTCTGGAGGTGCATACTTCTAAACCAGCCTGGAACTTGCTAAATTTTACTTACCCATCTCATGAAGTATGTAATACTTCAGTAGAATTTAGTAGCCACAAATTTCCAATATTTGAATTGAAATTATTTACAGTAACCAAAGTATGGAAGTAGCCCAACAGCCCATCAAGAATAGTACTCAACCAAAGAAAAAACAAAAAACAAGAATGAGATTTTGCCATTTACAATGACATGGATGGAACTAGAAAGTATAATGCTAAGTGAAATAAAGTCAGACAGAGAGAGGCAGATACAATACGATTTAAGTCATAGGTGGAATCTGAGAAACAAAACAAATGAACAAAGAGAAAGACAAACAAACAAACAAAAAAACCAGCCTCCTAACTAAAGAGAACAAACTGAGGGTTACTAGTGGAGAGGTGGGTAGGAGGGATGGGTGAATTAGGTGATAATTAATTAATTAGTTAATTAATTTTGATCCTTTGCCTTAATCTCTGCTTTTCCTCCTGACGAAAGAAATAGAGAAACCAGGAATCCTATTGCCAGTGCCACTGGAGAGCTGTGAATTTGGTTACTTTTGTGGCATAATATTCACACCTGGAGTTTTGGTAGAAACCATGAGCATCTTTGAAAGCATACCTAACTGTAAGTGATCAGTCATCTGAAATAATCATAATAACTATCCCAATATCCTCCCAAACCTATATGAGCCTCAGTCAGTGCTGGAGAAAAATACCTGGTGTGGAGGCGGGGCCAGCAGGACTGTGCTCAGCTGTTTCCCCCGGACACTGCCTGCGGAGCCTTCCCTCCACCTCCCCATGATGCCAGGGTCCGACCTCCTTAACCTACTGTGAATCCAGCTCCCCTTTTGCTCTTCACTATGACCTTGCTTCATACCTTATAGAGGGTAGGGAGGGAGAACCTATTGGGAGAAAAATGTCATCACCTTCCCACATCAAATCTTTGAACTCATTTTCTTCTTCTTCCTTCATGGTCACAATGAAGGAGGGGGTTCTCCTCTTACTCCAGGAGTGCTGTGAGATAGAGCAGAATGTTCCATGTGCCCTTGGCCGTATCCTCTTGTGACCCCCTGAAAACTTCACGCCTTTCATTAGCCACCAGCATGGGTCTGTCTGACATCCTGTTCCTCATCCATATCCCAACATCGCCATCAATCTCCCCCTCCAAGGCAGAGGACTTTCCTTATTGGGCCCAAACGCTTTAGTATGCTCCATGTGCAAGACCTTCCCTTCAATCCCCACCCAACACACACCCCCTCTAGTTCTCTCCCTAACTTTCCCCTTCCCTAGATGGCTAAGTTCCTATGAAGTGGGGTCTGATTATGCTGCCTCCACTTCAATGACCCCAATCTGGCTTCCACCCCCACAATGCAGGGTCACTACCTGCCTCTGTGTTGTCAAAGGCAGGAGCAATTGGAAATGTCTCAAAGCCATTAATTTGACCTCTACCTTATTCCTGAGATCCTTTCATCTCTTGGTTTTTTTGAAACCCTCCTCCTTTGGCTTTGCCTTTTCCCTTCCTCCAGTGCCTTCTCCTACAGCCATGACGGTCTCCCGTGTAAACTATATCCCTGCTCAGATCTTCCGAAGGCCTCTAAAATCTCCTGAGCCTCAAAACTGTGCCCCTCTCTCCAAGGTTCACTGCCCTCCTGTCATTATTTCTTCCATCTCCAAGAACGTGGCATATCTCCTGCCTCAAGGTCTTATCACATTTTGTTCCCTCTTTCTGGAATATTCTTTTTTCCCGCACCCCGACTCTTCACCTAGGGGAATCCTACTTTAATGCATCACTTTCTCAAAGAGGCCCTCCCAGTCTGTAGTTAGCTCCCTACGATGATCTCTCATAGCCCTCTTTAGATTTCTTTGTAATATTTATTATAGCTTTAGCTATTTATCTGTTTGTGCAGGATTGCTTAATGTGAGTCTTGCCAACAACTCTATCTCCTCCAGGAGATCAGGGCCTGTGTTTCTTTTCTTCCCAGAAGCCTGGGTGGTTGTGGCTCCCAGGAGGGGCTCAACGCATATCTGTTGAATAAAATAAATTAGTGTGTTGAAATAACTTTGTACAATTTGAAAAATGACATCCCTGGTATATTCATTGTATCATAGAATTTGGAAAAAAAAAATTAGGAGACAGGTCCTTCCCTCTCTGGTCACAGGTGGTATGGTGTCATGGAAAGGATGTAACCCAGCTAGGGACACAGGGAGACAACCCTGGCTCTACCCTCTTGAGTTTTCATTTTCTCCTTTGTAAAATAGGGGTAATAATCATACCTAAGTAGTATTAATAGAATTATCATGGGGATGGAATAAAGAAAAAAATAGCAAAAGTGCTTTGTAAGGCTGCAAAGTACTATACTATGTTGCTGCTGCCAGATTTAATTCTGTTAAGAAGGTTTATTTCCTTACAAAGAAACAGACCACTTAGTTGTTTAAGTATTGGAAAAATATAGACGTGTCCCCTGGCTCTAGTTCACACCTATTTTTTGAATCACCAGTAATACACCCTGCACCTGCTGTTGAGGAGAAATTGTGGAAAGTCTCTATTTTTAAAAAAATGTATTTTTGATGCATCAGTTGGAATAACTTATTGAGACAACATGTTGGAGTGAAAAGTCACCTATAATGTAACATGTGTTGATAAATGAAAGGAACTGGACCATTCAAAGTTGAAGGAACAAACGTCTTAAACAAAAGGATTCTTCTGCTATGGCCAAACTGAAAAGCTATCTAGCTCAAAGCACAATGTATTGGGAAAAGCAGGTGGGCTGTATTTTTGCAGGAGTCTTGACATTGTGCATCACGGGACATTCTTGCTTCAACCAAAGGGGGGCATTTGGAAGTCAGAACTGTGATTTCTACTCTCATGGCAATTTGAGGGGCATCAACTGTTTCTTTTCAAAATTCCGTTCGATACACATTAACATGTCTAACATATCCTTTCCTAAGTTGATATTTATTTAAATGGGACTTTTCCAAAACTGATTTACTAATTTAAAAGGATCATCCTTCAACACTCTGTATTTAGTCAATTATGTTAAAAGTGCTTTCTCATAAAGCTGACAAAATAATTCAGTAGACCAGCACAGTGCTTTCTGTCGGCTGCAGATGTCTTCAGTTTTACAAGATCATGGATGTATAAGCCCTACAAATATCTGCACGAATTGCAAGAATCTGCAAGTTTAGACATCATCCTGATATCTAAAACATGCTTTGTAACTGCCTCAAATGTGATAAAACTGTCAAAAGTGCATGGAGGCAGCTGCCTATACTTTGAAAGCAAACTCAAGGTTCTATTTATTCTGTGACAGCATAAGAGTTGCAAATTTTACAGCATTATGGAAAGTAAAACCCTCATCCCAACTTCTGTTTGTTTTTTTAACTCATGCTATGGGGATTTCTCCCAAGTGGTAAGCATTTATTAAGCTGCTCTGTTTCTAAGATGAGATACTACACATATTTTTAAACTTTTTATGGAATATACACTCCTATAGACATACACTACATTCAGAAAGGTGCATAGACACTCAGAAAACATATGTTCAGAAAGGTGCTTATGTTGTACTACACAATTTGATGAATTTTTGCAATCACATGTATATAACTAGCACCAGATCAAAGAAACATGACCAGACTTTTGAACCCCCTTCCAGCAACTACTCTTCCTGAGGATAACCACCATTTACTTATAACAGTCTAATTTTTTAAAAGATTTTATTTACTTATTTGATGAAGAGAGAGAGACAGCGAGAGAAGGAACATGAGCAGGGGAAGTGGGAGAAGCAGGCTTCCTGCTGAGCAGGGAACCCAATGCGGGGCTCGATCCCAGGACCTGGGATTATGACCTCAGCAGAAGGCAGATGCTTAACTGACTGAGCCACCCAGGAGCCTCCCAGTCTAAGTAATTTTGTCTATTTCTATACTTCATATAACAGAATCAGGCAGTATGCCAATTTGTATCTGGCTTGTTTTGTTCAACACTGTGTTCTATACACCTTATTCATGTGTCTACAGTCAAATGTTAATCATCACAACACTGTTGTTCTTATTCGATCATTCAATAAATATTTGTTGACCTCCTAATGTTTTCTGGGAACCAATGAATTGTCATTTCTAGCAATAACATTTCAGGGTTCTTTTGTTTCTAGAAAGTCAGCAAATGAAACTTTTACTAGCATACCATTCAAAGTTAATTGCTTTGCCAAACTCAATTCAACTGAAAAAATAATTTAAAAGTAACTTATAAATCATTGAACACTACATCCAAAACTAATGATGGATGTAATATTGTATTATATTGTATTGTATTATAATAATACAGTGGCTTACTGAACATTAAAAATAGTAATAATAATAATTTAATAATAATAATCAAAAATTTTAAAAATAAAAATAAGTAAATAAATCATTATACACATAAGAATACTGGCAACACTTCCTTTTTCTTTAAATGGCCACAACTTCCATTGATATTGACAGTCTCAATGTTTACTCAATAAAAATCAGTGTTTTCTCTCATGACATTTGTGATACAAATAATTTATTCTGTCCTGAGATTTGTAAATCCAGATTCTTTGAAGCAATCAGTTCCTTGCACAAATCTGTACTCTAAAGCAGGTGTTGCAACTCAAGGACATACTGAACCAGGGCTGCAAAACCCAATTTTGCTCCACATTAGCTGTGTCACTTTAGGCAGGTTTCTCAACCTCTCTGAGCTACTTTCTGTATTCTATAAATAAGATGGGAAGCTGACATGATTTCCACAGTCTCTCCCAGACCAAAAATCCATTTATGTTTGTTAGAAATAAGGCCTAGCTCCCAAACCAGTTGCATTTTTCTAGTTTTCAGGTATAGGCAAGAACTTGCTAGAAACAGGAGGACCAGATCAAAGGAAACGGACGCTCCATCAGTTTGACTTAGAGAGAACTAGCTGCTGCCGGGTCTTGAACTGGTCCTGGATCAGTCGAAGATGAGACATTCCCTCGGTAGCGTGTCTTGTTTCCCCCCTGCGGCGCCCGGAGAATCCCCGGAGACGGTGCCTGCGTGGTTTACATTCTGGCCTCGTAGAGCTGGCTCCCTACCACATCCAAAGGGTAGCACAGAAATGTAATCTCTTTCAGGCGAATGCCCCTGCGATTGGAAGGAAAGCTCCAAAATTGCATTTCCACATCTCAAACTTACATTTAAATACCCAAATGAAGTGCAGAATCTGGTCTCCATGACAGCATTTGCTACAGTTTTCTTTCTTTCTTTTTAAATTTTATTTATTTATTTGAGAGAGAGAGAGAGAGAGAATATGAGTGGGGAGGAGAAGGAGAGGGAGAAGGAGAGGGAGAAGCAGACTCCTTGCTGACCAGGGAGCCTGATGTGAGACTCGATCGCAGGACGGGGGATCATGACCTGAGCCGTAGGCAGTCGCCCAACCGACTGAGCCGCCCAAGCACCCTACAGACAGCACTGCCTAAGTGGCAAGCCTAAGCAATGAGCCTAACCATACAACTCAGAATCTGGATCTATTTTCTCAAAGAGAAAAGTGATCAGAGGTACTGTCTTTTTCCTTGGCCCTAAGAAACATTTGATTAATGACCTAATCTAGGAAGTAACAACAAAAAATAAACCACTTCAATATTTCCTTTAGTCCTTAGAATGTTTATGTCTAACTACAAAGCTTAAAAATTGTAGTTAGTAGATAAGGGACAAGTTTCTTCTGCGACCCCTTTCCTATGTGCCCTCCAATGGAAGACAGGTATATGCCTCAAGTTTAAGGAGTAATTAACACAAGGAAGTCCAAACTCTAAAGGACATTGAAAAATATACGAATAAACCGTCTACTGAAGTTCATGCCTGCTTTCCAATTGGGAAGCTCCGAGCTCATGGCTTCATTGAATTCCTATAAATTGAGGAAAATCCCAAAACAGAACCCGTTGATAGAGGCTTTCTGTCCTCTTCCAATAGGGAATTACAAACATTTAAATCAAACCCCAATCCTATTTTTGGTTTATTTGAGGCAGAAATACATCAACACAGATTTTTTTTTTAACCTCTGAAAAGTAAGTCACTACTTACGTAAAACAAACACCCCAGAAAGGAAAGCTTCATCATCCCCAGGCTGCAGTGGGATTTGGGGAAGCGTGCTGACGCAACTCAGGATTTCATTTGCCAAACAACAACTGAGGTCATCTGTACGGGAGTTGGTAAATTTGAAAAGGTAAACTACTAGAAATGTTGCATAATGACACCTGAAGAAGAAAAAAGTCATTTCTGAGTTTGCTGTTCTTTAAACTCTTTGAATTCTTGCTTCAGTGGCTCTGTTGAGTCACAGCTGTGATCCATATTGGCATGAACCAAAAATAACACAGCTAGCTGCAAAGGTTACAGGGTTTGGGCCAGATTTTTATGGCCACACAGCAGTACCTTTCTGTTGAGTGGAAATGTAACATTTAGCTTGTAAGGGAAACCTTTCTCAAGCAGGTTCTTATTCAAAGTTGTCTGAGGTCTGCCCCAAGTGTTTGTTTCTGCTCTGCTGAGAGCCAGGGGGAGCAGACTGCTAGGGTATAAAACCTACGGCATGAAAAGAACCCTCTTATCTTCAGGGGACTTTCTCTGAACATCCTATGTTGAACCAGACCACTAATGGAGAAAATGAAGCTTGTTACTCAAGCAACATAAAATCAGCTCTACATCTGACTTTGATTAGAAAACATAAGCCCTTTTCAGGACCTTTTCCCCTTCTTTTTCGCCTCCTCCCCCCAACATGGCACTACAGACTGCTTCACTTTTTCCAATCATACAGTGATATTTGGAAAGTTCCATTTGCTTCCTTTAAGAAAAATACAGAGAAGGAAAAAAAAACCATAATAGCCATCTATCATTTTGTATGTGAGGTTTAGTTATAGGATTCTAAAAAAAAAAAAAAGAAGAAGCCAGAAAACCTGTCTGGTATATGAATAATGTAGGTATCGTAGCGATAAGCCTATTCTCCTTTAAAGAAGTGATTTGTAGATTTTAGTAATGTTTTGCCCTGATCTCTTTTGCGTTCATCTTCATCACTTATTCAATATAGATTCATTAACTACCTGTTGTACTCCAGGCATCGAGATACAAAAGTGAGTGACATCAGCCCTTGGGATGGGGAATCTAGTTGGAAAGACTGACGTGAATCACCAAACAAGTTGGGACTCCTCAGGAGAACATTGCGTTTGGTAGAACACAATGTTGAAAGCATTGAATTGCATCACAGAGGCCAAGAAAGACATCTAGAAGTAATGGGGTGCCTGGGTGGCACAGTTGGTTGTTTTGGCTCAGGTCACGATCTCAGGGTCGTGAGATTAAAGTCCGGCATCCAGCTCCATACTCAGGGCAGAGTCGGCTTAAGATTTCTCTCCCTCTGCCCTTCCCCCACTTGTGCTCACACACTCTCTCTCTAAATAAATTAATTAATTCATTCATTCATTTCTTAAAAAGGCATCTTGATGTAAGCAGTAGCTGAGCCGAGATTGAAAGTATAAACAGAGTCCACAGGGAGTAAGCGTGAGGGAAGAACAATCCAGGAGCGATGTTCCTTCCTGGTGCAAACGCATCTGAGGAGCTTGAAGCAGGTCTGGGTCACCCAAGGGCACAACAGAGAGACTTGGGGGTCAGGGGTTGACAGGGGGTCAGTCTCATGCAGGACTTGGGGGTCAGGAAGGAGGCTAGTGAGCTGGGTGGCACAGAGATCGGGAAGGGGCTTGTAGCCACTAAATAAACATTTTAGTCTTTCTCCCCAGAACAGCAGGAAGCCACTAAGGTACAGTAATGAGTAAGTAGTGGATGACTTCATCGGATTTCAATTTTATTCTTGTCACGCAAGCAAATGGTTGAGTAAACGAAAAAACAAAATCCCAGGAGATCCAAAAATGAATTATTGCCTTAATTATTAATTATTGTTGGGAATACCCCTAGCAACGCATATTAAGGATAAACTGGGCACACGCCAGTTTCCTAGCAAGGACAGACAATGATTCTTCTCTTCATGGTCATAGAAAGTTGACCCAAACCCTCGTAACCTTTGCCATTAGTCATGTGGGTTTGGGCCAACCCAACTCACCTGTTTCCAAAACACTGGGAGGTACTCTGGCTAGACGGGTCCCATGCCCTCACTAGGCCAGTGAATCCAAGTAGCCTCCTTGGGTATCTCTAGACAGAACCCTCGCATATCTCAAGAGCTCAAGCAAAGGCTGTCTGTTGGGATGGTAGGGTGTTGTTAGCAGGCGTTATCCTTCCAGAAGGGGTTTTTGTGTTCTGGTTTGCTTTGTGTGAAAGAGAGCCTCAGACTTTGTAATACTTAAGAGCAGTATCACTGTGGTATACCTCTAAGTTCTACTTTCCCGGGTGGACTTCCTCAGGGACCCCCACAAGCACACCATTGTGCATCCCACACCTGGGAAGTCAGCTTCCGGTGACTCCCTCTCTTTCTTGCCTACTTCCTCCTAGTAAAGGCCTAACCAGATTCTACCCTTAAGACATCCTGCATCACAAGAAAAAAACATAAGCAAAGTTCTTAAAAGGGAAAAAAAGTGCTTTTTAAGGTTTTTAAAAACATTTCCAAGAACGAGGAGGATGGGAAGAAAATGTGTTGGCAAGGCGTCCCCCCCAGACCCCTGACGTTAGCAGCTGTCCCTGCTGAGGAGCCCAGTTCAGCTGTGGACATCAGCTAACCACACAAACCTGGGTTAGGCCCTCAATGGATAATGAACAGATGGGCGCCTGGATGGCTCAGTGGGTTAAGCCGCTGCCTTCCGCTCAGGTCATGATCTCAGGGTCCTGGGATCAAGTCCCGCATCGGGCTCTCTGCTCAGTATGGAGCCTGCTTCCCTCTCTCTCTCTCTCTCTGCCTGCCTCTCTGTCTACTTATGATCTCTGTCTGTCAAATAAATAAATAAAATCTTTAAAAAAAAAAAAAAGATAATGAACAGACCGTTCTTAGCAAACCTGGAGGTTGGGCTGAAGGGCACACGTCACATGTCACATAGTTCATGCAGAACCCGGTCCAAGACCCAGGCAAGGGCTTTACCTTACAACAGATTCAACCAAGTAAGGACATACTAAAACTTGTGGGTGCCAGGCCTTTCTGACCCCTTCTCCATTCTATATATAATATATTTACATACAATCATTATTTATATTATATATTACATGCCTATATACTTCATTGGTGTAATGATGAACATTATATATTAAGATGAAATCTTCAACCTGAAAGTGATTTTTTTTTTCTTTTGACTTAAAAAACACTCAGATGTTTTCATGAAGTACTATAGGCTCTCAGGCCTGAGCCTACTGTGCCCAGTGGCTCGGCAAGAAAAACCTTCATACACATTGATGCCTCTCAGGCTTGGTATGCCAGGGGTCTCTGGCACTGACCGTAGCATAGCATGAGAATCACTGTCCCGCTGTCCCATGGCTCGTGAGTTCTCTGAGCACAGACGCGGACTTTGTGCAAGCTTTCTTCCTTATCGCTTTGCAGAGAAACTAGCACTTCATTCGGATGCCCTAGATATTTGTGAGCTGAGTAAATTGAATGAGCTGGGTTTGGGCGTGGTGAAGAAGATCATGCAGCATACTTGTTGGGCTTGGAAGGCGGGTAAGCCTTCACTTGAGGCCTGGCCGTGACCCTGCGTGGGCGACCTTGGCTGATTGCGGAAGGAGGCAGGGTCGGGGTAGGTCTGCCTTCCCGGGCACTCAGGCCGCAGCACCTCCTGGCTGTGAGGCTTGGGGTACATTTCCCAACCTCTCAAAGCTTCTGGTTCCCCACTTTTAAACTGGAGGATCCCGGAACTGGGGTGAATGTGAAGGGGTATAATAGTGTGGGGAACTTAGCGCAGAGCCAGACACACAATATGGAGTCGGCTCATGTCAACATACGAATCTCTTCCTGTGCCTTGTAGGAATGAATATATCTGTGTTCCCCGGGCGGCTGTGAAAATAAAGGAGAGGATAAAGACCTAAGAAGTGAGAGAGTACAACACAGACCGCGAAAGGCTTCAGAAGACCGAATCTATCCCCGCTCCAAAGCTTACTGGCAAGACACCCGCGAGCCTCACACTCTTCATTCACAAAATGGGGACTGTGCCCACCTCGGAATGTAGCTTTGGGATGAAATGTATCATGAATGTTAAAAAAAAAAAAAAAAAAAAAAAATCCCCGCCCAGCCCATGCTGTGGGTCCCAAGTATCCAAAGCCATCAGTTCACCGCTGAGGCTTACAAGGGCGGCCATCCTTCTCTCCTGTTTCTGATCTCCTTCCCTCCTGGGCCATCAGCCTCCTTCGGCTTTTAGCATTCCTTCCTTAAAGAGGGTAGCTTGCAGTTTGTTTGTGTTCTTAACCCCTCAGACTTTGGTGAACCTCAGCCTCCCCCCCTTCCCGGCACATGCCCACCGCTAGGCTGAGGTCCCTAAAATCATCTCAGGTACCTCCTCGGAGCTTGACTTCACTGGCTGTGAAAGCCTCGTGGGATTTCTCAGTCTGCAGACTGAACAACTGGGGCTGGGATGCAGTGAGATAACATGAAAGGCACCAACCCGTCTATTTACTTCCCCTTCCCTGCAATAGACACACGTAAGATTTCCTGCCCGTTTATAAGGCTATTGTTCTAGGTTTAGGAGGAAGTTGTAAAACAGTAAAACAGAACACACAAAACACAAAAAACAAGAAAAAATAATCTTCACCGATAGCCTTCTCTCTACGGTGAGGTCAAAACGCCCCCTCGCTGCAATCGACAGTTTTAAGCCCCTACAAGAGGCGCGTCTGACTCTGCTCTCAGACACCGACCGCCACCCCAGCCGGTGACTCACCCTCCCAGAGGAAAGGGTGGGGCTGCCGAAAGCAAACAGAGCAGGACACCTACGTCTGAAAACCCCGGGGAAGGCACTATCTGGGGAGGAGGCTCCCCGGCTCCGGCTCCGGCGGGGACCAGCAGTGCGAGATCGCTGGGGACGAGCGGTCAGCCACACAGCCAGCCTGCAGCGGCACACGCTACAGCAGTGTGCCCGTGATGCGGCAAATACCTCTTTTCGGGTTCATGGTGGTAAAGCAGAATTTCCCCAATTTCTGAAATTATTCAGAAGCAAGGATTCTCTTTGCTCATCCCTGCCACCTGCCTCTTCCCCCTCGCTTCCACCGCCCACTCCGCATCGTCTCTTTCCCTGTACTCCAGACCTGAGAACTCCAGCCCCGTGGAGATGCCGCAACGGGTGAGAGAAGTCTGCCTTACGTGGGCACTTCCCCATCCACCGTTCCCCAGGACCAGGCGCTCCTTGAAGGTCAACCAGCAACCAGGGCCTAAAATCCCTCCACTAGTGGGGCCTTCTGGGGTGCCCTCTTGGCTTGGCTTCTCTAAAGAGCCACCGGCCCCGCCCTGTACCCCATTCTGCCCCATACCACCGGCAGCCTTCTCTAGACCAGTATATGTCCTGCCTAGGTCAGGGCAGGTGCCCACCCGAGCTTGCCAGCACAGATTCTCCCAGGAATGAGGAACTGGGAATCAGAGACCGCCACCCAGTCTCTGTTTGTGTGACTGAAGGCAGAGTCAGGAGGTGAGAGCTAGCCGTCTTCTGCACGGAGACGCAGGATCTGATGGTCTACACATAAACAGTAAAATTCCTATGATAAGTGGCACCTGGGTGGCTCAGTTGGTTAAGTGTCTGCCTTTGGCTCAGGTCATGCTCTCTGGGTCCTCTGATCCATGATCTCTAGGTCCTGAGATCAAGCTCCTCGTTGGGCTTCCTGCTCAGCAGGGAGTCTGCTTCTCTCTCTCTCTCTCTCTCTCCCTCTCTCCCTCTGCCCCGGCCCACCACTCATTCTCTCCCTGTCTCTCTCTTTCAAATAAATGAATAAGATCTTGGGAAAAACAAACAAACAAACAAACAAACAAAAAACCCAAAAAATTCCTGTGATGAGATAAAGCCAGAGAGAAAGAGGAGAGGGAGAAGAGTGGAGGGGGGAGGGGGAAGGAGAGCAAGAGAGAAGTCACAGCTTGGTGTCTGATGGCTCTCGGGTTCTTCAGTCCTGACCCTTCCCCCAGCCACACTCTTCCCCATCCTCGGGTTCCATGAGACACACCTGTGTCCTCGTAATTCCTTCCCACCCTGTACTTAAGCTAGTTCTGGTTGATTTCTGGTATTTACAACCTTAGTAAGCTTTGGGGCTGCCTCCTTACCCACATTTCCCTTTCTTGACAACTACCTTGATTCTGCCGTCCGCATTTCCCCCAAGGCTATAGGCCAAGTTTTAGAGGAATGTGACTTCAGAACAATACATATGACCCGGGGTCAAGTTAGTCAGCATAACCTGGTCCCCTGACCACTGCTACAGGTCCAGGAATGACCCATCAGCCCCTGAGACCATTGAGATGTGAGGAGCTCTTTGGTGAGGTCTCTGGGGAGCTTCCAGAATGACCCATCACTCATGCCTTGGATCCTGACGAAGAGGCATGAACACCAAGGGACTAATGGCAACCATTTTATGACCATGAAGAAATGACACCATGGAAGGCTACATGGGAAAATGGAAAAATGGGGAAAAATGCCTCATCTTGGAAGACATCACTGAGCTGTGAAATTAAGCCATGTCTAAAGTCCACCCTCTCTCAGACTAGCCAGTTATGTGGTCCAATAAATCCCTTTAAATATCTTAACTAAAATTCCAAGACACTACCCCAATGTACACGTGCCCATAGCAGTAATCCGAACATACCTGTGTATTCTGGGAGAATAAAAAGTAAAACAGGAAAGGAGTGCTTGACTAGAAACTTGAATGCTTCCTAGATACTATCCTTCCTCTGCTACTAATTAACAATGGGACCTTCAGCAAGCCAAGAATCTTCTTGAGCACAATAACTCATACGCTAAATGAAAAGAAGTAGACTTCCAACACCAGCATTTCCTAATTGTAACTATAGACCTTTAGCTCTAGCTTTTATGGAGTCCCATGGGATAGTTTAAATTATATATGTAAACTCTGCCATGTTCTCCAACTCAGAAAACAACAACAAAACATTTTATATGAAAGGCAAGAAACCCAGGGTTAGAAGTCTAACACAGAAAGGTGGGAGAGGGGAAATGAGGGAACACAATGGAACAGTCTTCTGGCTGAGCACTGTTCACAAAAACCAGTCCTTGGAGCATTTTTGAGCTATAATGACCAAGGAATCCATGGTTTTGGTGGCCCTGCTGGTCACACCCAGCCAGGGGACACCCTTGACTTGAGCTGTGTGGTTGTGGTTGACTCCAACAATGGAAAAGGCAGCTGGTCCATCAGGCTTTGTGAAAAAGGATCTAAGCGTGTAATATTTAGCTTAGGCTTTGAGTTAGAGAACACACTGAACCCTTAAAAGTTATATTTGCTATTGATATTATTTTGCAAGACATTTTTTAATTGTCAGAGATTGTTTTGTTTTTCCCTTTTGTGGCTTGGTTACTGCTAAGAAAATAAAACCTGTCCCAACCCAGAAACTCAGAACTGATACTCCGGGTTCTCTCACTGGAAAGAATAACAAAAACAAAGACTGGCATAGTTGACTTACGCCACAACGGGCACCTACAAGATCGTGCACACGTGTGCACATGCACACACACATACACAAACTTAAACCAATTCATAAAGGATCTTGGACCCAACCATGCAGAAATCAAGCTGAGGCTTGACCTGCCATATGGATTTACTTTTACTAGAGGTTTCCAAATTCTCAAGTTTAGAGCAGACTTCAGTACCATGTTTTCAAGAAGTTTCTTCTCTTCAAGAGAAGAAGTCTCTTCTCTTCAAGAAGTCAGCTTTAAATATAGCTGAGTGAAAGTCAAGCATGATCTCAAAAGAACAAAGCAGGAAAAGTTCATAGATCATCATGTGGTGAAGTACCAAGGATGTATCACATGACAGGATCAGTATATCAGGCCAACTTTAAGACTGATGTCTACGCATACCAGGAAATATAATACCGGAGAAAAATATAATTCTGGAGACTCCAAAAAACCAGTATGGTGTTCATTTCCAAATGCCTATAGATGAGCTTTAAAAAAAAAAAAAAAAGGATGGTTCATTTGGTTGGCCAAAAACATATTTCAAACAAAAAATATTACACAATTTTCTCGACTCATGGACTCCAAATTTGAGAACTAGAAGAAATCATAGTGATTATCCAATCCAGTCTCCTTATTGTTACGTGGCATATTTATACTTAGTTATATCGAAAATTAGTTTGAAATATAACTAAGCCTAGTAAGAGTGCAAAATTCAACACTAACTGATTTTATTTAATGAAATTAAAAAACAGACAAAATTAGTCTACGGTATTAGAAATCAGAATATTGGCTCCTTCTGGGAAAGAAGGAAGGAGACAGAGGAGGGGTCTCTGATGAAGTTCTATCTCTTGATCCAGGTGATGGTAAGTTTGGTGCATGACTGTTGTGACATTTATAATCAAACTGCACATTTATAATCTGTACCCTTTTATATGTATGTTATGCGTCAATGTAGAACTTTATTTCTCCCAAAAAAGAGCATAGATAACCAAATCTAAAAGAGAAAAAAGACATTATTTCGTTCTCAATCCAATATTTAATTTAGAAACCCATCAGCTTTTCATTCGCCTTTTAAGTTCACATACAGTCAAAGTCACTGTTTTTGGTGTCTTCTGCTGTAAGGCAGACAAATGCACGTGATTGGGCCACCATGACGAAGATGCAGAACAGCGCTCTCATCCCCGAAGATTTTCTTGAACTGCCCCTTTGTTGTTGACCCCTCCCATACATTCACCCCTAGCAACCGCTGATCTGTTCCTCTAATTTTGCATTTTCCAGAATGTCATATAATTAGAATCATACAAAAATGCAGTCTTTTGAGTCTGGCTTCTCTCACTTCGCGCAAGGCTTCATCCATGCTGCTACGCAAACCAGTCATTTGCTCCCTTCTAGTCTGTTCTGAATTGTTTCCCAGTATGTGGAGGTGTCTCACCTTATTTATCCATTCCCCAGTTGCAGGACATTTGCACTGATTCCAGTTTTTGGCATTCGTGTACAAGTTTTTGCATGAACAGAAGTTTCCAGTCCTCTTGGGTAAAAACCTGGGAGTGGGGTTGCTGAATTATATGGTTGGTATATGTTTAACTTTATATTAAAAAAAAAAAAACTGCCAACTTTTTTTTTCCAGAGTGGCTGTGCATTTCATTCCCATCAGCAATGAGTGAGAATTCCAATTGCACTACATCCTTATAAGCACTAAATAGTATCTCTCTCTCTCTTTTTCTCTCTCTCTCTCTCTTTTTTAAACCATTCCTGGGGCACCTGGGTGTCTCAGTCGTTAAGCATTTGCCTTTGGCTTAGGTCATGATCCCAGTATCTTGGGATCAAGTCCCACATTGGGGGGGGGGGGGTCCTTGCTCAGTAGGGAGCCTGCTTCTCCCTCTGCCTGCTGCTCCCCCTGCTTGTGGCTTGTCTCTGTCCCTGTCAAATAAATAAATAAAATCTTTTTTAAAAAAATCTTTAAAAATTAAAAAATTAAAAAAAATAAAAGCCACTCTCATTGGTAAAGAGGTCAGGTTCACAGAGAACATTTATTCACCCAAAATTCTGCTAAGGATACACATACTAAGGTTAAAATTAAGGAAGAAATATCTACATTAATATAGTTCTGTAGGGTGAATGAAAGGATTATATTTCCTTCAAAATAATGATCTTTCTTTCCAATTTGAAGCTCTTTCATAATTGATATTGAATATATTACATTCATTGGCCATTTGTGTTCCTTTCTATGTGAATTGCCTGTTTTGACACTTTGCTCCTTTTCTATTAGTATTTTAAAAATAATTTGAGAGAGCTCTTTACGGGATGTCTGGGGTGGCTCAGTCGGTTAAGCATCTGACTCTTGATTTCAGCTCAAGCCATGGTCTCTAGGTCATGACATCGAGCCCTGCCTCAAACCTCCAGGCTGGCTCTGCCCTTAGTAGAGAGTCTGCTTGATTCTCTCCTCCCTCTGTCTCTCCCCTCAGCCATGTGTGCTCCTCTCTCTCTCTCTCTCTCTCTCTCTCTCTCTCTCTCTCTCTCTCTCCTTCAGAAATAAATAAATATTTAAAAAAGAAGAAGGAGCTCTTTGTGTCTTACGGAAATCTGGCTGTTGATTGTCATTATGTTGTTAATATGTTGGTGCTTCTAGTTTACGAAGTTTGTTGCCAGAGATTTTCTTAAATTTATTCTCAAAATTATGATTATTTTTCTTTGTGGTTCCTGAGTTTAGCATTATAATCAGAAAGACCTTTTCCACTCAAAAATTACAAAAACTTCTCACCAATGTTCTCTATTTTTTTTTTTTTTACTTCATTTTCTTCTGTTTTAAACACTGATCTACTTAGAATTAATTTGAGGGGCACAACTAAGGAAAAGATCCCAAACTACCAAGATTAAAATTCAAGAAAAAAAAGATAAAAGTGGAAAAACTTTTCTTAAGATTAATAAACTTCTTTCCCCAAATAATTTTTAAAATGTAGGGGTTTTTAGTCACTTTCATTTGCTACCACACTCCAGCTTTATAAACTTTTGAGATTTTCTACTTTCTTCAGCTTTATTTAAAATTGAATGTTACAGGGACTTCTGGGGGAAATGTGGTATTGAGGTCTTCTCTTAAATTAAATATTTGGAATATAAATGCACATTTAAGTGACACAATTTGATCTTGAGTAGCTAAACAGGAGACCCAATACCATTCATTATAAAAACCCCATTGGGAAAAATATGGATTCCAATGCAATAGTTTGATCCCAGTAAATGTAAATACAAATGCATAGTTTATCCTAAATATATAAGAATAGTCCCATCACCATCTGTTAAGCAATTCATAGTTCCCCTCCACTAACTTGAACTGCTACTTTTCTTATAGAATAAATTCCCATTTGTTGTTGGGTTTATTTCTAGACTCTCCGTGATTTTTCCTTAATCAGTCTATGAAATGGATATTTTACAGTTTCATCACATTATGTCTTTAAACGTGAAAGAGACTGATCTCCTTTTTTTTATATTTTATTCCAAAAGTTAACATAGATACAGAAAAGTGCATAGTATATGTAAGAACATTTAAACAGTTGTAAAGGGAGTCCCTGGGTAAACACCACCCAGATCAAGAAATGGGACTGAAATTTATTTTTTAATAAATAAATAAAAATAATACGTATATAATAAATAAAAGTCTCAATAAATGTCTTGTTTAAAATAAGAATTATCAGTTATTTCTGATGGTTAGCCAATCACATTCAGTCATTTACTAAAAATTGGGATATAAATTGATAGAGGAACTACCAAAACTCCAGAAGATAGAAAGTACTTGGTTAATTTTTACTTATTTTTATAAATAAATGGGGTTCAAACTTCCTTATTCCATACTCTAAAAATATAATGCAATAATTTTTCCTTATTATACAAAAAGATTTTTCCAAGTTAATCAATCATGTAAAAAAAAGAACATTTAATCTTGAGAAGGATCCCTTTTCAGATGTTCAGAAGGATTTGTTTATTGATAAATGGCTAGGCCTGTGTTGTCCAATATGGCAGCTACTAGACACAGGCGGTTAGTTAACCTTCAACTTGAGTTCATTAAAATTACATAAAGTTAAAAATTTAGTTCCTCGACTGCACTAGGTAGCTAATGGCTAACTCCAGTGTTCAGCACAGACACTGAACATTTCTGTCATGGACAACATTCTGTTGAATGGTGCTGGTTTAGACTCTCTTTGGCTTCCACAAATGATTTGAGGTGTTTTAAAACACACTAATATGAGATGTCTTTAAAACATACACAATCTACAATTAAAATAAATGTAAGAAAGAGAGATCAGAAATTATAGAAAGACAGAGCAAGGCACTAGGAACTAGAGATATTATACAATGGAGCACTAAATCGTGTTCTAACCTTGTTTAGCCAAAGCTAAACAAACAAAACATCTGGTGAATCATAGAGTTCTCATTAGGCAGAAGGAGGCTTACACTTTTATCTGGCAAGACCTATCGTTTCCTGGCAATAACATGTGGCAAGAAAATACCATGGAGAACCTTCTATCAGTGTAACCCATGGGTGGTTGGACCATTTATGTGGCCTCTGCTCACTTGGCAACCTTGAAATTGCCCTATCACTCCTCCTCATCATCAAAACGGTAGCAAAAGTCATTAGCAAGACTTTCTTGAGGGTTTTGTGAGATGAAAAAGAAGACTGTCAACCAACATTACTTCATCCAACTTATATTAGCCATAATCTGTCCTTGTCCATCCCAAGGCCCCTTCTCCTACTCCCCTTCAGCAAAGTTTTCTTTTCTTTCCTTCCTGCTATTCCCCAACTCCTCATCTACATCTTCTCAAAACCCTCTTCACTGGTCCCAGCAATTCAGTTCATGCCCTTCCGCCATCCCTCCCTCGGCAAAGCTCAGACGCCAGTTGGTCCCCAGGAGTACCATCCACAGACTCCTTCACAGAAGGTGCCCCTTTATCTTCCCACATAAGAAACACTGAGAAACCATTTGACTCGGGCCTTCAACAGCAATTTTGAAGACGACTTTTTTTTTTTTTAAATGTGCAATTATGACATTAACTTCTAATCTAGTCAAAGCCAATTCTTTGAATGGTTAAGCTCATTTGATCTAGGTATTTTGCTTTCTGGTAAACTTTGTAGCACTCAAGGCAAAACAGAAAAACAAACAGACACACATACAAGGGATGATGTGTTTCTCTTCTGGCAGAGGGAAGCATAAAATATTTATGGGAGGATAGTCTTTTTTTTCCCCAGCTCTCCAGCTGGGGACATCTGGGATGGAAGGGAAATGACTTTCCCAGTCACAGAGATCATGAAGAAACAGGTCTGGAATTCCAGTCTGTGTCCGTCTAGACAATTCCATTACACCATCCTGCTTCCCTTGTTGACTACAGCATGGAGGAGAGCAAGAGGTACAAAGTTCATCATGGTAGCTTCCAAAGCTGGCCTCTTCTTAGAATCCAGGTAGTCAACACTGGGCACCATGATGAATTCCCCCAGAGTGGCAGCCCTCTGGCAACACTATACATTTCAGAGGAAGGAACATAAAAGGTATGGTACCTATGTCTCCCAGCCTTCCTTGCAGACAAAAATTCATTAGAAGTCTATTTAGACATTGAAATCATGGATTTAGAGATGAGGTCACTGGGATCCTGAGAAGTTACATGACTTGTTTAAAATCACCTATGGATTAGGGCCAGAACCACAATCAAACCCAAGGTTGCCTATACTTCTAGTTATTTAAATCCGAGTTGACAAATCATTGGCCCACGCTGTGTTTTTAATTTTTTATTCACTTGCTTAAAAATCTTCAAGTTGGGGTGGCTCAGTTGGTTAGGTGACTGCCTTCAGCTCGGGTGGTGATCCCAGAGTCCTGGGATCGAGTCCCACATCAGGCTCCCTGCTCCATAGGGAATCTGCTTTTCCCTCTGACCTTCTCCCATCTCATGCTCTCTCTCACTCTCTCTCTTTCAAATAAATAAATAAAATCTTAAAAAAAAAATCTTCAAGTTGGGAAATTGTACCCCCCACAAATCTGCATTTCTGACTTTAGAAGGAAAACCAGAAGATTTGCTAACATACAGTAGTGGCTGCCTCTTGTAGGGAAGCTAGGTGTACCTTAGTTCACTGCAGTCGCCAAATATTCTCTACTTACTAACCTGCTGATGTCACCATTCACATGGCCAGCTTGCCCGCCAAAGTCCTATGAGTTGGCAAACTCTGCTTGAGATAACCAGTACGTGTTTCCCCTCCCCAGCCAGGCAGTTAGCTGCCCAAGCTCAGAGCCAGGCCCCATGTATTTTGGGAACTCCAGTAGCAGTGGCTGGCCTATGACTGGTACTTAAGGTACGTTTAAGGTACGTTTATTTTTTGAATGAGTGCTGCCTGTATGATGGATTGACGTTTCATTCAAGAAAGCAAGGAGAAGAGGCACATCTTGCTCTGACTGATAGTTCTGCTCTCTCCTGAGTTAGCTTCTGTGGGACATTTGCATCTGTGAAGACGACTTGGTAAGCTTGTCCCCACCTCCGCCACCCTGCCAACCTCCCTCCACCCTCAGGCACTGGTCCCTGAGCACCTCAGCTCCAGTAACTTCCTCTCTACTTTCTTCACAGCCCACAGTTTACACACAGAATCATGGGATTCCCCTTAAAGCACTAGATGGCTGACATCTCCTCTCTCCAACCAAAGTTCCCATCTTCTTAGCCCTGTCACGTGCTTGCTTCCCCCACAGCCAGTCTCAAAACCATGCAGCAACAGACCTTCGGTCTGTCCACCATCTTGTCTAGACCACCATCTTGTCACAGCACTCCCGATCACCGCCTCCCTGGCCAGCCCAGACTCCACGTTCCACATCACAGAACCTCAAAATGTTCTTCAGACTTAAAAGAAGTATTGTGGTCTAATAATTTCAGAGCATTTTTCACCAACCATTTTTTGGGTCCAAAATGTGTAATTTAGCAACTTTAAACAAATGCCCGACTTTGAGGAAGTTTTTGCTCTGCCTTTTATCTTTGTTTTTCTTGTTTTCCTTGTGTTCCATAATTTTTTCTTTGTCAACCATAAGGTTTGCATTGTGGTGTGTGTGTGTGTGTGTGTGTGTTTTAGTCATCCACCAGATAAAGCCATGCACTAACCTTACTGAAAACTTGGAGTGTATCATTTCTAGAGCAACTGTTTGGAAGAAATAACTACCATGAGCTGGCCTTTCCTGCCCACCAGAGAAGCATCAGATTGGAACATGCTGAAAACTTTGGGTTTAGAGACACAGCTATCAACCACAAAGGGATAACATATAATTTAACTATGTGACAAATATTATATTTCCAAGTAAGTAAAAGGCCACAATGGGAAAAAGAGGAGGAGCTGAAAAAAATTCCATATTTCATTAAAAGAGTGGTTGCAAACCAAGCTGAATAACTTTGAGAGTCCCATTTGCATGAAACATCTGCTATGACATGTGTGTCAAGACAAGCAAACATCTGAGACTGTAGTATGAATGACCCATTGTTTCATAGGCAGGAGGGCAAGATCATGTAAATGAAAACTCGATAGGAAAAGTATACCAAAAAGAAAGATTCCAGTGGAAATTTTCTGACAAAAACTCAAACATATACACAGAAACTTTGCCAAAAATAAAGACAGATAAAAATCCAGACCAGGAAAGCAGCAGAATGAGGAAAGGCCATTCAGTGACTCAATTGCCTAAAACAAAAATTGAAAGGAAAGGTCAGTTAAGCCAACGAGTGGGGGTGGGGCGCGGGGGGAGGGGCAGCACACTCAGGAGATCAGTGCATTTCAGCTTTCTATGGGTCCCCTCAGCTTCCTTGCTGAGCCACTTCCAAATAAACATCCTGGGAGAGGCAATGTCAGTCCTTTACCCAGGATTATTCTCTACGCCCTTGCTGTATGAAATTTCTCAGGCTGGCACTTGAAGGAGGCTAAAACAAATGCTAGGAGTTCCTTAAACAAACAACCAAACAGACAGAAATGAGCAGGCAGGCTACAAATAAGCAATGAAAACAAGAGTCGGGATGCCTTGTTGCATTATCTTCCTGGTAGAATAGCAATGGTCATTTTTAATTATTTTATATTTTATTTTATTATTTTATTTATTCATTCATTTTTATATATTTATTATATTTTATTAATATTTTATACTTATAATTATTTAATTATAATTCTTATGATTACGGTGAATAGCTAAGAATATATATTTCGACCTCATCTGGATTGCTCTCTATGTTAGCCAAAAAACAAATAAATAAAAAATGGTAGTAAAGTCAATGATTAAAGCTGAAGCCACTTATGGTTCTCCCATTTCTAACATTGCCTTATGGGGTGGTACAGGTCCTTGTGGGACTGGGGGGTGGTGTGGGGGGGGGAAGGATCACCTACAGCCACTCCCTTCAGAGCAATTTCACCCAGACATGTACCAAACCACTGCTAAACAGCCAAAAAAAAAAAAGCAACAGGAGACCAGTGTAGAGGAAAAGCCAAATTCCCCCACCATGGGCTAGGGCAATAGCAGGCTCTGGAAGTTACTTCCAGGGGACACCCTCACAAAACAAGCAATCAGCCTCAGAGTCTAAAAACCAGACATGTGGTTCATATACCACATGTTGTCTTTATAGCATGTTCTAGTAACTAACCAGGCAGAGCAGAAGGAAGTTGCCCCATCACCCACCATTGCCAATGTCTTCCTGGATGGGTATGTCCCTCTACCTCTCCTCTCTGCTTTCTGGCTTCTCTTTCACACACATCCTCTCTTGTCCTTCCACAGAAGTGTTTAGAGTCATTTGGGTTCAGTCCTGTGTTCGGCCTTTGAAGTCCTCCAGGTTACCTCCCCTGCCCCTCTAGACATACACGGTCTCCTGCCCAAGAGGAACACCCTGAGTTTCTGCCCTCATGAAGCTCTTCTCCATTTCCAGAGAGACATGAACTCACTACCCTGTACACCTCCCTTCTGCTCCCCTCCATTCAGCACACCACCCCTTCCTTGGTCCTAACACGTCACTATGCCGGTATGAAAGAGACAATACTTCCCCTGAGGAGTTCTGGAACTTCCTGGCACGGACCTCATGTCACACCTTCCACCCTTCCCATGGGTCTGCTCCTTGACACTCACAAATTCACAGACCTCAAGTCACTAATGCAGTGTTTCCCCTGTATTTTTGGATATTTTATGATTGGGCATTTATGATTGTTTGGATATTTATGACTGAACTGGAGTAACTGTAAAATAAAATGTAAAGTACAATGAATTATAAAATATAATAAAAGCCTAAGCTTTGGGTACCCTGAAGCAACTTTCACAGAATCAGAATTTCGATGCCAGAGAGAATCTAAAGACCATACAGATGAGGAAACTGAGGCCTGAGGAGAGGACTGACTTGCCCAAAGACATACAATCAGAAACAAAAGTTGAAGATCAAGAACAAGTTCCCCAGGACTTAATTCTGATGACCATATAACACAGTAAGGTAAAATACGGATATGTTCATTTTAGAATATCTTGTGAGGAAATTGTCTGATTTTTTTCAGCCATATGTGGAAGCCTGAGTCCCAGGCACTATGCTAAGTACTCAGGGCAGGGGCCCACCACTTTGCTAGTATGTAAACTAAAATAGTTATTGCTATCTTGAGAAACGCAGAAAGTCAACTGTCATTCCACCAAGACCCCATGGGAAGGTTACACAGAAGCAAACAGCTCCTATTCCCTAGCTCGGTGCTCCTCTTTAACGAACCATTTTCCTCTGTATGTGCAAATGTCCTGTCTGTCCCCCATCTGTTCTCATCTGCCTTCTGTAATAAAGAGCCATGGTTTAAGTCCACACCTATATTGCTGTCTGCTTTCATTTTTGGCTCCTCTTTTATCACTCCTAGCTACAGCTGCATGGCTTTTGTCTTTAATGCAGATGATAAGCAAGACTCCGATTTTTGACATTCTGAGGGTTATGACGGGTCATTTGACTCTAGGAGATACACACTACCTCACCAGCTTCCTAAGGAGGGAAAGGGAAAAAAAAAGCACATAAGAATGATTTGAATGGTTTTCACTCCTAATTTGGCCTTTCTTTTTCCCCCCTCTCTTTTTAATCCTGCTCTTTCTCTTTAATCTTTTCAAACTCACCGTCTTCTAACATAATGTGGAAAGGAACGGGATGCTTCTTAAAATGTAGCCTAGATCAGACATCTGTAAATGGACCTCTGTTCTATGTGATTATTCACGGCTTCTTATTTTCTTTCATTTTAAGTCTGACAGCAGACACGAATGCCCTCTGATGTGCCCCAAGGACCACAGGACCCGACTTCTTTACTGGACATGGTTCCTTCTTTGTGCATCGTGTGTAACCTCACACAGTACAAATCACCTTCCCAAAGCTGATACTTTATTCTTTGTGACCCTTCTTGTTCAAATATCCAACCATCTTGCAAACACGGCACACCACACAGAGCGTCAGAACTCCAGCCAAGTCTGGGTGGAGAGGGCTAGGTCAGGGGAGTCTCAGTCATATTGTAAATTTTCATTTCTTCCATTGGCTTGTGTCCTAAAGGCTATTTAATAGCAGTTAGTGCCAATTCCTTTTGTTTCTGGGAATGTATTGAATGTGTACCTAACGTGAATTTAATTTCTTATCAGAGTCGCAATAAGAGTTTGCAAGAAATATGAGCAAGCTTCTCCATAGACCTAAGAGTGAACGGTCTCGGATTTATTGCTGGATTACGGGTTCTCTTACCTAAGAGTGTTTTGGCTGCTCTGCCTTCAAGCACAGAAGGCAGAAGTGGGACACATCATAAAGGACTTCTAGAACATAGGAGACACCCTGAAGACAGCTGAAAATAAATCAGTTAGAAAGAGCAGATTCCTGGGGCACCTGGATGGCTCAGTCAGTTAAGTGTCCAACTCTTGATTTCAGCACAGATCATGATCTCAGAGTCGTGAGATTGAGCCCCACATCAAGCCCAGCATTAGGCTCTGTGCTGAGCATGGAGCCTGCTTAGGAGTCTCTCTCTCCCTGTGCCCCCCTCCCTGCTCTCTCTGCCTCTCTAAAAAAGAAAAGAAAACAGCAGTTTCCTTAATCAACTGAGTCAGTATCTCTCAAGGAATATTTTGTAGGTTTATAATTTCAAGTATTTTAGATGCAAATAAAGATTATCTATATTCTTTTGCTCAGAAAATATCTCTATTAGTCATCATTCTCCAGAGAAATAGAACCAATAGGATATGTGGTTATATACAGACACACACACACACAAGCAGAGAAATTTTAAGGAATTGCTTCATACAATTGTGAGGGATGGCAAGTCTGATATTTGTTAAGTCAGGTCAACAGGCTAGAGACCCAGGGAAAATTGATTTGGCAGGTTGAGTCCAAAGGCAGCCTGCAGGCAGAATTTCTTCTTCTTCAGGGGACCACAGTTCTTTTCTCTTAATGCCTTCAAGTGATTAGATGAGGCCTACACACATTACGGAGGACAATCTGCTTTAGTCAAAGTCTACTGATTTACATGTTCCTCTCATCTAAAAATACCTTCACGGTGACATGTAGGCTGGTGTCTGACCAAATATCTGGGCACCATGGCCCAGCCAAGTTGAAACATAAAATGAACTATCACACAGTCATATGCTCATATTGTCATATAGACGATCTGTATAAGAAATTAAAACATTGGGGTGCCTGGGTGGCTCAGAGGGTTAAGCCTCTGCCTTTGGCTCAGGTCATGATCTCAGGGTCTTGGGATCGAGCCCCACATTGGGCTCTCTGCTCAGCAGGGAGCCTGCTTCCTCCTCCTC
This sequence comes from Mustela putorius furo, assembly GCF_011764305.1. Classification (NCBI taxonomy): domain Eukaryota; kingdom Metazoa; phylum Chordata; class Mammalia; order Carnivora; family Mustelidae; genus Mustela; species Mustela putorius. The sequence continues at coordinate 5,161,652 of NW_025422022.1, read as the reverse complement.
TCTCTCTGCCTGCCTCTCTGCCTCTTGTGATCTCTATCAAATAAATAAATAAAATCTTAAAAAAAATTAAAACATTATGCTATTTGATGTAAGATCTTACAGTTTTCAAAGCACTTTATCACTTATACCCTTAAAGACGTTATGACTTGAAAATTTTACAATCAGGATCCCCTGAAAATTGGAAAGAACAGACCCTTTTTGAAAAGCTGAAGTCCTTTGTCTGGGACTTACGATATAGCAATGGCAACAAGTAATGTAATACGTGGTTCAACTGCCTACTTAATCCATCATATGCCAGTTTCATATGTGAAACTGGTGGTTCTCTTTCAGGTGATCTAGTCACCATTTTTAAGACTGTCTGTGGGGAAATACGATCAAACCTATACATCAAATTACCAGTATTTTGGCATGCTGCCTATGCCGGGCTCCCATAAATTAGGGATGACTGTGGGGATTCCAGATGAACAGAAATGGGGAGAGAGATAGGCTCCTGGCTGCCAGCCACTTCTCTTCTCCGTGCGTTTGCACAATCTGAGAAGTAATCACTCTCCGTTTTTGTTAGCTGATACTCTGACCCAAACCGTCCCTGGTACCACGGTGTTTATCTCCAGAAACAAAGGCAAAATCTCCTGGAGAGAGACCTTTCTTACTAAAACTCTTTCCTTATAAAGGTTGTTTATTAAGCAAGGATCAGCTTGTCTAGATAAAAGTAGAATAGTCGTTTTAAGTGTTAGAATAACAGCCCTCAATTGTGATGTGAACATTGGAGTTAATTTTTGTTTGTCTGAATATACAAAAACATGGAAGCAAGAATAGTGAATCTAACCCATGTGATGAAAAAAACCCCAAAAAAACAAAAAACAAAAACCCCAATTATGGACTAACAGTTGCGTGGTTACTACCATTGAGTTGTAAATAACAGCTCCCAAACTGAGAAGGGTCATAGATAGAGTGTTATGCATTTGCCAGATCACATTTTATTTCTCTCCTACCCTCCCCCATGTTCCCAGCTCCCTAGATGTTGGGGAGGCAGGACTGGGTGCCTCTGTCGGAAGTTATGCAAGCCACTCCCCCCACCAGCAACCCACCCTGGCCCCCCAGTGGCATTGTCCTTAAGCTCTCCTATCCCTACAGTCTTACAGACCACACTTTGAAGATTGCAGGGTTACGAGATAAAACGAGCCTGAAACCCCCAGACACTGCTTGATAAAGAGCCACCAAAGAAAGCCATCCTACCAGCATGACAGGAGCAAGAAAAACCCTTTGAGGTGTTACGCCACTGAAATCTGCCTTTATTTATCCGACAGCATAACCTGTCCTATCCTCTGTCCTCTGACAGAGGAAAACACCATTTCTTAAAGCAAGTAGTATATTCTAAAGATGTGTCATTTAGAACATTATTCAGAGGATAACAAATAGCTAACAGATCACATAAACTGTTCATAGATTTCCCACACATTTAGATGCTTCCTTCCTTCAGCTGTTTCTCATTGGGGCCACACGTCTAGCGTGGCATTCAGTTCACTCCCTGGCCTAGGCATTTCCACCCTTTCTGGTCCCACCTCCCTCTTTCTGCATCTCGTGTGATTTCTAGAAACTCCGACATTTCATGACTCTGCTCATTCTATGCCTCCTGCCCGCACCATTTTCTTCCCAGCCATATGTAACTGGTCTACCCATCAAGGTCGACCCAAGAAGTTTAATTAACTAGAGTGATCTAGAACAATTACTAGAGTGATCTAGAATAAGGGGTGTATTACGGGGAATTGACCTATGTATTACGGGGAATTGACTGCGGATGCTAGTCGAACAGCTTATGCATAGCTTTTTTTTTCTGCATCTGGCACTGAGCCCGGAGTGAGCGGGGCTGTGTTCAAGTCTGGGGAGGAAACTTGGATGTGAAGGAGGGAGAGCCAAGGGCAAACCAGAACCCACCTGGGTAAGCTAGGAGCCCAGAAGGATGAATGGAGCCCTCACTGGTCTCTCTGGCCTCAAACCTCAATGATGCTCTAGGGGAAGCAGCCACACACATCCCGGAGCCAAACACACACCCGGCCTAGCTGTCAGAGAAGTCGAAGGAGGAAGTCAGGTGGGAGCAGAAGGAGGTGCAGGCCTGGTCTCTTGCCTCACCCCAACAGGACAGGTCAACAGATCTGCAACCACAAGTATGAGTTACCGTAACGTCTGGCCCTACATTGACATCCGGGCATAAATATGGCTGCCGCCTTGTCCGTCACCTTCCAAAACTCATGCACTTTTTCCTTCTGGTTGCCCAGAACCATACAGGGAAGGGAATTCTGGGGAATGTAGTTTCAGCTTAGCCAAGTGCCCAAGTATAAGGTCACCACACCGGCTAACTGGCTCTTCTTTTAAGACTCGGTGAAGGCCCCTGGGGCTAAAAATACATTATATGTTTATAAAAATAAATAAATAAATAAATAAATAAATAAATAAAAAATACAAAAGACTCCGTGAAGGCAACACCTTCCTCAGGGAGCTGTCCTCAGCTTCCAGATGAAGCTCATCTACCTTTCTCTGGGCTTTCTTAGCATTCTGTGGGTATCATGGTCATCGGGTTTAACATAATATATAACCCACTTACCTGTCTGTCTCTTCAGCTGAAATATAAGGTCCCTGAAGGCAGGGGCCACGTGTTGTTCATTTGTCCTTCCGGAACACGGGGTCTGGGACGGGCTGGTCTTGAGTAAAGGTAAATAAAGCAGGACCGTGGCCAGCCGTGCCGTCAGTAACCCATTATTACCGCTTGTCCAACTAGGATCCGATTTAGAAATGTGGGGAAAGAAAGGAAAAGCTCCCCTTCTCGCTACTGTTCGAGCCTGAATGAAGTCGTACCCTGCCTCAAGCTGACTCCAGCGGGCGACATTGTGGACCCATCTCCCCAAGTGGGAGGCTGAGGATGGGCAAATGTAGGAGAGACACAACCGTCGGAAATTTCTCGGGTGCGGGGCATTACCCGGCATAGGTCCCATGCTCGGACTCCTATTTCCGTTCTCACCGGAGTGGTGCAAGGTGGGTGTTCTTATTACTCCCGCAGAGGGCTCGAGCTGCGGACAGCTGCCCCAAATCCCAGCTGGATTCGTCCGACTCCAAAGCGCCCCTTCATTCTGCGGCGGCACAAGTTTGGGGACGGCAGGTGGCTCGGATGGCGCGTGACTCGGAGGACCCTCAAGTAGAAGGGAAGGAAGCGGCGCCATCCACTGGTACAGTCAAAAGGTCTGGGGTGCTTATAAACAATCCCCTGGCAGCCCCAAGCTTCCCTGCGGAAGCCTGGAGGCCACGACGGCAGCGCTGGAGGCCGATTCCCTGCCTCTCTCCCTTGGTCCCTCCCCCACCTCCGTTCTCAGCACCCTGTCCGTGGGGCATCCCCTCTCCTTCAGCTTCAGTGCTGAGCTGCCGGCGCTCTTCCTAAGGCCAGTGTCCTTGGTGGTCCTGTGGAAAGCTGCCTGCATATCCATGTGTTAAATAGAGGCCCCCAGCAGAGCGGGGGAGTGAGTCCTAGGCTGGGACAAACTCACCACCCCAACCACCCCGCAGGTTGGCTAACTGCTCTTCTCCAGGACTAGAAGGTCCTGCGGATTGCTTGGCTTTGGGGACAAAGCATGATCCCTTTGTGAAAATCCTGGAGGGCAGCAGGGAGAGGTGGCCTTGGCACTCAGCCCAAGTGTGGGTCCTCGTTGTGCCAGGTACTGCATGTTCAGGCTGCTCACCCTCTCTCACCTTTGAAACAGAGACAGCGTGCACTGTTGTGGGGGGGTTGGGAGGGTGAGTGGGACCGAGGCATGGGACACATTCAACACCAACCCCACACACTGCGGTTGCCCTTGTGGGGATATTGTGGCAGCTGCTAATAGCTCGACCTGATTTGGGAAGTGCAAAAAGAGGCGCCTCCGCTGATGGCAAGTTCATGGTTCCTGTAGCCCTCAATGGCTCCACACCGAGGACTCAACTACGCTGTGAAAATAAAAACACTCCCATTTCTTTTTCTCTCTCTCTCTTTTTTTTTTAAAGATTTCATTAATTGATTTGACAGATAGGAGAGAGAGAGAGACAAGACACACACAAGACAGACAGAGAGAGAAAGCACCAGTAGGCAGAGAGGCAGGCAGAGAGAGAGAGGGAGAAGCAGACTCTGCACTGAGCAGGGAGCCAGATGGGGGTCTTGATCCCAGAACCCTGGGATCCCTGGAGCCAAACGCAGCTGCTTAACCAACTGAGCCACCCAGGTGCCCCAAACCACTCCCTTTTTAAAGATTTTATTTATTTGTCAGAGAGAGAGGGAGAGAGAGCGAGCACATGCAGACAGAGTGGCAGGCAGAGGCAGAGGGAGAAGCAGGCTCCCTGCCGAGCAAGGAGCCCGATGTGGGACTCAACCCCAGGACTCTGGGATCATGACCTGAGCCGAAGGCAGTTGTTTAACCAACTGAGCCACCCAGGCGTCCCACCACTCCCATTTTTTGAGGCAAAAGTCAAACCCTGCCACTCTCTTTAGTGGCCTGGGATTCACACCTTTCAATGAATCCCTCCCGTGTGCCAACCCCTGTGTCTGCGCCACATGTGGGGAGATATCTAAGGACCCGGAAGCTATATTTCCTGGCTTCAGGGAGATTTCAATCGCCGTGCTTCTTACAAGGACAGCATTTGGACCATGGGAAGAAGGGGTTAACAGCAGCTCTTTCTCCCGTTAGGCAGTTGCTGGTTAACAGCAGTAAATTCTCATCTGAACTGCAGTTGACCCTGTGCACACAATCATGTTATTCATATTCTTATAAACAGAGGGTACAGTATGTATAATTTCCTAGATGTCTGGGAGAGGATGTATCATAACTAAACTCCAGCTTTTCCTTTGGAGAAACAGAGCCATTTGTTCCTGGTTAGCTTCAAAGCAAAAACTAATTTTTTCCTTTTATGTGTCAGTAACTTGAGTGAAATTTGTCACTTGTTTTTATGAAAAATTCTTTGCCATTGCCTTCATTGCTTTAAAAAAAAAAAAAAAAAAAACCCACAACACTCACACTTCCTACATGGTACCGGGGACTTGAAAAGCAGTGACAGAATGGTGGTGTCATTTCTAGTCATGGAAACTCACAGGAGTCCCACAGAATGGCCTGAACGCCGTCCATCCATCCAACGAGAATCTATTTTCAAGAGCCTACTATGGGAGTGAGACCACTGGTGACATCTTGTTCCAATTTAAGCAAGGTTGAGCTGTAGGCCAGCTCCTTCAAATCATAACCAGCACAGAAATTACCTCCTACCAAAAAACCACAAGGGTTAGACTCTGTAAAGAATGAATCCCGGAAAAGTTGGAACTCTCGGGTCTGGGCATATTTCTGAAGCGATCCAGTCAAGAACAGCATTTTCATTTTCTTTGGTTGGGGCATTTCTTGTTTGTCCTGGGATGCAGGACAAGGGTGGTTGGGGTTGATGAAGAGCTGCTTTATTTTTCCTTAAAAAGAACCAACAGCTCCTTCACCGCTTTGCTTGGAGCCAGAGCTATTTAGAAAATGTTCAACCTATTTTTACCTTTCTATATACATACTTAATTGATACCATGTCATTAGCAAATTACCAAAAAACATGAGCTGACACACTCTCAGAAATGACTCAGAGTAAACAGGAGGTCTCTCTAGGAGCAGGCTTCTCTCTGGGGACGGTTTCCTCTGGGCCCCATCTTCTCTCCCTGGGCATGCCTCGGTTCCCCCACAGGAGCAGGAAGATTGTGATACTTTAGGGAGGTGCCTTGTCTACATCCCCAACCCCAAACATCACTATATACACTGTGGCTTTGAACTCACAGTTTGCTTAACCTCTTTAAGTTCAAGTGACCAGTGAGCAAGGAAAGAAATAGGAGTGGCCCACAGATGATTCACATATGTTGGGTACACCCAGGATAAATGAGGAGCAGTCGATTCACATTAAGGATCTAGGAGTGTAATGTGTGTGTCACTACGGGAGGTGACATAAGGAGCTGAGGAGGGAGGGAGGGAGTGCTGAGGTTGGCGGTCCGAGGCAGCCATCTTGACTACTCCTTGCAGGGGGCGGACAGGTGATGTTGGTTGTAGGGAACAACCTAGCTCTGTGTCCCATCTGAAATGGTCACTGGTGGTGTGGCCTAAATTGTGTCTCTCTGCTCCAGAAATTCATATGCTGAAGTTCTAATGCCGAGTACTTCAGAAGAAGACTGTATTTGGAGGTAAAACCTTGAAAGAGGTAATTCAGTTAAAATGAGATTATTAGAATGGGACCCTAATCTCTTCTGACAGGTCTCCTTACACAAAGAGATTACCACCCAGACACACACAGAGGGTGGACACAGGACAATCCTGGGTGAGGACACAGAGAGAAGGAGGCATTCACAAGCCAAGGACAGAAGTCTTGGAAGGAACCAGACTTGCTGACTCCTTGATCTCTGACTTCCATGAGGTAAATTTCTCTTAAATCCCCCAGGCTGGTGTATTGTTCCAGAAAGAATGACAGCCCTAGTCAACTGATACAAGGAGGGACTAGCATTTGCAATGTCAGATTATTCTGGAATTCCCGGCAAACTTTGTATGTATTTTCAGAATTTCCTCAAAAGAAGCAAATTGAGAGAAGTCTTTCTTTGGGATTTTAAAATTGGGGAAAGGGGTAGCATTTGAGAAGTTTTACAGCCACAATCCCTAATATATCCCTATTTTCCTCACGCCTCTGGTGATTTGTTGGACACCCCCATGGTTGTTGGACATGCTGAGCCTCTCCTTCCTCCCTCCTCAAGCCTTATTTCATCCTCAGTCACCTGGCCTCACCCTCCCACTGTGCGTGAACTTCACCAACAGCATCTCCAAGCCACTTCTAAATACATCCCCAATGATGGTCTTCATCTGTGGAACGTCTGATGTTTGACCTCGTCATCACCCCTGACTCCCACCCCTCCCCTGCCAATTTCTTCTGACAGAAGGAATACTCACTTTCTGTGAAAATTCTACATGCTACACAAGCATATGGGATTAAAAATAAAGACTCGTCCCTCTTCCCCACCCTCAGCCTCCTTAAAACAGTGAGCTGTCCATCCACTGATGAAGGGATAAACAACAGGTGGCAAATCTATGCAATGGAATTTGGCAGTAAAAGGAAATGAGGTATTGACCCAAGTCACAACACAGATGAACCTTGGAAACATTACGCTAAATTAAAGAAGCTAATCCCAAAGGACCACATACGATATGATCCCACTTACAAAAAAATATCCAGAGTAGGCACATCTATAGGGTGGAAAGTAGTGAGGGGTTGTCAGGAAATAGGAGAAAAGCAAATGGAGAGTGACTGCTAGTGAGTTTGAGATTTCTTTCGGGGCCGGGGGTGGTGGCGGGGGTGGTGATGGAAATATTCTAAAATTAGACTGTCACGATGGTTGCACAACCCTGCAAATATATTTTTAAAATGCACATTTTATACTTAAAAAATTTAAATTTCATACCAAATTGTGTGGTCTGTGAATTATCTCACAATAAAGCCATTAAAGGAAGCGGGGGGGGACAACACAGCTAAATGTGGAAGCCAGAGGGCCCCTGGGTAACATACAGAGATTCTCACATCCTGCAGTGAGAGGGCAGAGAAGGCTGAGGACAGACTCAAGGTTTTAAATCCTAAGAGAGACAGAGGGGGAAGAGGCTCCCTGCTGAACAGAAAGCCCGATTCGGGGCTCAATCCCAGGACCCGGGATCATGACCTGAGCCGAAGGCAGAGGATTTAACCACTGAGCCACCCAGGCGAGTAAATTTAAGTCCTAACAGTAGCTGAGCTCAAAAGAAGGTAAAGCCAATCAAGATATGTCATCTTTACCAAGACTACATCCCTTTTTGAGAAGCAACGGGACCCTGAGTGGATGTATCCCAAACTCTGGAATTCCCAAATTTCCATAAACCTCCTGAGCCCACCGAAGTGACCCACTCCTTGCTATTACACAGTCTCAGAATGTGTAATTGGTGCTTAGTAATCTCTCTCCCACCACTCTTGTGGTAGTGAGACCAGCTTCAATGGTAAGAGCCCACCACAGGAAAGAGCGCAGCAAATCCCCCCAAACAATCGAAGCCAGGTGATGGTAATCACCATCAGGATCCAGGTGGAGGCAATTATCACATGAGTGCCCAGATCAGAGGGGCAGCCAGGGAGCCTGACCCAGGGGGAGCTCCGGAAATAGTTAACAGAACATGCCCCCCCCCCAACAAGGGACAGAATAGATGGACAGCCAGGGAGGGTACTATTGCATCGGTGCCATTACAAAATAAAGGATGGTGGAGCTAGAAGCTGGGAGTGGTGGTTCCAATAATCATCATTACTTTCTCCGTTTCTAGACCTGTGGCAGTTTGTAGACCCAGAACCCATTTATTAAAGGAGAAGCTGAGCCCCAGGAAGGAGACCGTGTCTGGTAATGAGTCTCTTAGCTCTTCCCTAGAAGGACCTATAGCCATCAACTCAGCTAGCTGGTCACTAGAGAAAGGAAACGTACAACCCCCATTATGGGGTCCAAGTTGACACTGCTACCTGATGACCCCAAGTGGCATCATGCTCCGCCCCCACTACAGTGAGACACCTATGGGGGCGAGCGGTCCTGGCCATGGCCCAGATCACTGCAGGTCCACTGGCTCCATAGACTGGCCCAGCGTTCATTGCCCCCATCTCAGAATGGGTCATTGGTGCTTAGTAATCTCTCCCACCAGTTTGTTGGACTGTGGGGTAAGGGGTCTCATGGTAGTGAGACCAGCTTCAATGGTAAGAGCTGCAGGTTAGCCCACTAATTTCCATCTTTGGAGTTTCTCTGGAAAAGAGACCCATTGGAATCCCAGAGACACTGCTCTCAGACCTGACACGAGGTAATGGATTCAAGTAACTCAGGGATGGACTGTGGTGGGTCCTCTCAGCCCCTGCAGGGATTACTTTGTTTGAAGAGAGGTTCTCACTCAGGACCACAGCCACATCCTAGAAGGGCGGGAATCCAATGCTTGATTGTTGTGGGCGTATGAAGACCTGGCGCTGTTATCCCAACTTGGCGCAATGCGATGGGCTCAGCTCAGCTCCCAGCGGACTGTAGCACCACTGAGGCCCCACCGAGACTGCACTGAAGCTCAGCTTCACCCTCTGCCCAATCCTGGTTCCTTCCCTTCCAGTGTACTGACCTCCCAGGACCATCCCTATGAACCTCCAGCTCCCTAACCTCCTTCCCAGAACCTGCTTCCCAGGGAACCCAGCCTGTGATAAGACAGGCCTGGCTCTTCATTTTCTCATACACGTCACACCTCTGTAATATTCATTATTCCCTACTCCATGCCCTCTCTCAAGAAACTATAGGAGAGTGCTCCTCCAAAATATGGAAGCAAACCAGGAAAGAGTCCTGGAATCCAGGCAACCAGGGATTTAGCAAAACAAGGAGGTGAACGGAAGCTCCAGAGGACATCTGTGGGGTGGCCAGTCCATTCTGGAACTGGAGAATAGCGATATCCAGGAGGGACTTCTCCAGAAAAGAAGAACACAAAGGAATCAAACACCTGATGTGTCTGAGTATGTTCAGAACACTCTGGACTTCCGTGGCCTCAGTATGGGTCTGGAGCCATAGGTCCCCAGGTTATAAAGCAAATGGAGAAATGACCACATGCGACAGTTATTAACATCTGAAGGACCAAAATATTTCATGAGAAAGAAAATAGACTCTGAGCTCACCGCTTGGCTGGGCTATGACCAGTATTTACCTGGTTCTCACAGTGCAAACACCGAATATTGACTTAACCAAAAAAAAAAAAAAAAAAGATGCGATTGGGAAAATAGGAGAGGCAAGTTTGTATGCGTGGAGGGTGACGTAAGAGCTAAATCCTCATTCTCTTCAGTAGGAGGCCATAGGGTCATATCTAAAATTGGAAAATAAGAGAGAAAGAGGGTAAAGAGACCTTCTGACCTATGGAAATAAATATCACGAGAAAGAACTATGAGAAGTCGAAGTTACAGCTCTGGCCAGAGAAGATCCAAGCAGGAGAGAGTCAAGCCAAGAGCTACTTGCTCTTTTTTGTTGTAAATTGTGTAGAACTCTGACTTCTTGAAACAACGTGTCATGTGTTTTAAAGTGGGTGGGGGATGGGCTGGGTGGGGGTTGGGCATGAAGGAGGGCACTTGTGTTGAGCGCTGGGTGTTAGATGTAAGTGATGAATCACTAAATTCTACTCATGAAACCAATATTGCACTATATAATAAGTGACTAGAATTTTAAAATTTGGATAAAATAAAGTAGCCTGTGTTTACGATAAAAAAATATTAATGTTTTAAAAGTAAGGGAGCCCCATAAATACTTGATGGATGGATGGATTGATTGACTGCTTTGTCTAATATAAACCAATGGATTATTTGATTTTGGATAAAAAGTGCCAGGAGTGAGGAGTAGATCCTTGTTATCAGGTAAACTCACAGCTTGTGTCTTCCTGCTTCAACCACAATCCCCACCCACCTGACCCAAAGGAGAACTAGGAAACCAGCCAAAGTCGGGGCCTGAGTCACGGCTGGGATGACTGGCAATGCTGTCCCATGGTGCTGGCCCTTCATTTATTTACTTAGGAAAATCCCTTCATTCAGAAATGATGCTCTTCTAACTTGTATTATGCAAATGTTCAAACACTCACAAAAGTGGAAAGAACCTCAGTTTACCCCTTTGCTACCTCCCAGAGTTACCAACAAATTACCCATTTATTTTATTTGCCCCACCCAAACTGCCCCATTTCTTCTGTCTGGAATATTTTAAAGCAAACCCCAGACATTAGGATATTTAACCAATAAACAGTTTAATATGCATTGCTAGCTGACAGGACCTTTGGACTGAATCAGGATTCAAGTAAGGTCCACACATCGCATTTGATTGCTATGCCTTTTCTCTCTCTGTCTCTTTTTAATTAGTTTCAGAGGTAGAGTTTAGAGACTCATCAGTCGCATACAACACCCAGTGCTCATCACATCACGTGCCTTCCTGAATGCCCATCACCCAGTTAACCCATCTCCCCACCCAAATCCCCTCCAGCAACCCTCAGTTTGTTTCTTAGACTTAAGAGTCTCTTATGGTTTGCCTCCCTCTCAATGTTCATCTTATTTTATTTTTCCTTCCCTTTTCCTATGTTCATCTGTTTTGGTATCTTAAATTCCACACGAGTGAAATCATATGGTATTTGTCTCGCTCTGACTGACTTATTCTGCTTAGCATAATACCCTCTAGTTCCACCCACATTGTTGTAGATAGGAAGATTTCATTCTTTTCAGTGGCTAAGCAATATTCCATTGTATATATAGACAGAATCTTCTTTATGCATTCATCTGTTGACGGACATCTGGGCTCCTTTGATGTTTTGGCTGTTCTGGACATTGGTGCTATAAACACTGGAGTGGGGGGGGGGGTGCCTGGGTGGCTCAGTCAGTTAAACATCTAACTTTGGCTCAGGTCATGATCCCAACACCCTTGGATAAAGCCTCACCTCAGGCTCCTGCTCAGAGGGGAGTCTGCTTCTCCCTTTGTTCCTCCCCACTTGTGCCCTCGCTCTCTCTCTCTGAAATAAATAAAATCCTTAAAATTTTTTTTAAATTAAAAAAATAAATGCTGGGGTGCACATGGCCCCTCAGATAACTGTGTTTGTGTCCTTTGGCAGCAACCTGTTTGACCTTAGCTGCAGCAACTTCTTGCTAGACACATCAATGAAGGCAAGAGAAACAAAAGCCAAAATGAACTATTGGGACTTCATCAAGATGCCTTTTCTCTCTTACTCTTTAACAGCTCCTCCCTTTTTTTCTTGCCACTGATTTGTTAAGGAAACGAAGTCATTGATACTGTAGAATGTTGAGTATTTTTACTTTGGCTCATTGCTTTTTTGTGCCATTTATGCTGTTCCTCTAGCTCTCGTGTTTCCTGTAGATATATTGTCAGGTGTAGGAGTTTGAAGAGATCCAGGATCCAATTGTCCCATTCTGTTGGGACAGAATGGAATGATGCCATGGGCTTCCTCTCGTACAACATCACAAGGCTCATAATTCTGGTTGTCCTACTTTGACTACTGCCAAGACTGGTTATTAGGTTCAGCGTCAGTCCCATCTCTGTAGCATGAAGTTCTCCACAAACTTTTCACCTAAAGACTTTAGAATCTGTGATATGTTGTTTCCGAAGATTGCCAGCAGCAACACTTCCACCGTTTTGCCCCAGAATTATGGGAAATGGTGAGATGGGGAAGAGTGGTTGCCATGTGTTTCCTGTTCTTTCTTCTTGTGACCAGCGATGCCCTATTGCAGCCTCCCTGTTGTCTCAAGTTGTCTCTCATGTGTGGAGGGGGGATAATTTGTCTGCATAGTCCAAAGGTCTCAGATCAACAGGAATTACAGCTGAGGAACCAGTTTAGCTAACAAGACCATGAACTTTCAAAAGATGCCAAAATGGAGACATGTGGGAAGAGCTAAATGCATTTTGCATGTGGAAGGGATATAAACTAGTATGGTTAGGGGACAGACACTGGTAAGTCGCTCCTGGGATGCCCACGCTTCCCATCAGCCCATGTCCCCTTCTTCTGAATCTGGACTGACTTTGTGATTTGCTTCAACCAAGAAGGTAGCAGAGATGACATGGTGTCCCTTGAAGGTTTAGTCCTTAAGAGATCAGTCAGCTTTGATAGCTTCTTCCTCCACCCTTGTGGAAACCAACCAACATATGACAAGAGGTCACCTGTAGGAGAACCAAGGCTCCTTGGTGACAGTCAGCACCAAGGCCTGCCATGTGAGTGGGGCCATATTAGTACAGTCCTGAATGAGCCCCACAAAGAATATAGCCACATTAGTGACTCCAGCTGACCCACATGATGGTGGATTGTCAGGTATCAACAGATAACAGAGATATTTGATAGATAGATACACAGACAGATACTAGATAGATAGATAGATAGATAGACAGATACATCCATCCATTGATGACTATTACCTGGACTCATTATGGGTTTCAAAATGTGTTTTTTCTAATTTCCTCCTCAATGATTAACTGGAAATCTGCTTTAAAAAAAAAAAAAAAAAAAAAAAAGGACAGCATCCTGTAACAATGATTTGTTCACCCTGAAAGATAAATATAAGAAAGGGAGGACAAACACTTGATGTTACTTTTTGAATTTTCATAGTGCCTTATAATTCCAATTCACCAGTGAGATTGGGGTTATTTTTGTTTTTTGGGGTTTGGGAGAAGGGGTTTTTTGCTTTTATTGTTTTCGTGTTTTAGCATCATTATGAGGATATTTGGATGTTTATATGTTTGATTTGTTTCAACCTGTTGCAGCTATTATCCTTACTGATACTCAAGTAGCCCCCACTTTGGCCCGGGGGAGGCTCTGCTCCTCAAGTTGGATCTGTGCTCTTGTGATAAGACCCTATTAGTCTTAACAGCTTCCTTGTTTGATGGCATAACAAGATACCCTAGGTTTATCACCTACGGTTCCTGCCCCAGATCTGGAGTCAGCCATTTCTCTAAGGAGTCCTAGTTCCTTTAGTGGGAAGTAGAACCTATTTATTCTCAATTTATATTCAATTCCAACAAACTTAGAAATTAAATTTCCTATTCCCAGACACTTAAGATTATTACTTTAGAAATGGGCTGCTATTGACATGTACTCACAGCTCTAAGATGGACAGTTAATAGCCAATTAGTAGGAGAGAGAAGTGGAAACAAATGACAAAGGGCAGACATATGAACTCCAAAATTTCAGCCATCTGGCCCCATTCCACATTCACATTCTCCAGGAAGAGATCTTCATTATTCCCATGTGAAATTAATCTCCTTTTCCAGCCATTCCTTTAATTTTATTTATACCTCTTATAATATTTATCAAACTGTTGTTGTTTTGGTCTATTGTCCAGACCTCATCTGTCCATTAGAACCATCCAAAAGGTTGCTTATTAACAAGATAATAATGAAAAATAAAAAATTTTTAAACAGATGTAATTGATGTATAATACTATATAATAGCATTAGATACAGGACATAATAATTTACTACATGTGTAAGTTGCAAAATGATTGCCAAAATAAGTTTAGTTAACATCCATCGCTGCACATAGCTACAGTTTTTTTTCAAAATCTATTCTCTTAGCAGCTGTCAAATATACAATATAGTATTAACTATATTCACTATGTTGTATATTATATCTCCAGAATTTCCTTATCCTATAACTGCAAGTTTGTACATTTTGGTCACCTTCACACATTTTCCCTTCCCAGATCCCATACCTATTGCAACTGCCAATTTGAGCTATGAATTCAGGGTGTTTTTAGATGCCAAATATAATTGAGATCATACAGTAAAAAAATAAATAACTGGGGTGCCTGGGTGGCTCAGTCGGTTATGCATCTGCCTTGGGCTCAGGTCATGATCTCAGGGTCCTGGGATCAAGTCCCACATCAGGCTCCTTGCTCAGCAGGGAGTCTGCTTCATCCTCTGCTCCTATCCCCTCTCGTGCTCTCTATCAAATAATTAAGTAAAACCTTTTGAAAAATTAATTAATTGAATAAAATAAAATGATGTCTGGGTCCTACAGTCAGAGAATCATATTAAGCAGGTCTGGATATTTTTGAAACTTGCCACATGTTCCTGATAGATAGTCATGACTGAGAATCACTAGTCTATGACCCTGGGAGGCTAGAGCTTCACTCAGTAGTTCTTGTATCCCATTTATCCGTGTTACCCAGAACGGCCATTCAATAAATGTTTGCTGATTTGAAATGGGACTGGAGTTGACTGGAAAGCCTGAATCAAAAGTGGTTAGCCATTTTCAAGATAACAAAGTGGACAGGGTGTCCCACTCCATCCTCTCGAAGGACTGGACCCATAGCTATCTAGGAAATTTGACTGTTCAGAAGGACATATTTCCAGAGGTGTTCAGAAAGTTCAAGTTTGCATTTATTTGGAAAAAAAAATCACTATCTTGCAGAAGCTTTTATCCCAAAACATTAAATCTCATTAGACGTCCAGGTTGGAAAGACTCCTACGGATGCAGAGTTGAAATTCACATGCAGATAATACGAACGTGGGCAGATGGTCATGTGGCCTGGAGATAAAGTGAGTGTGATATGGCCAACAGACGGTTTTCGGAACAATGCCACAGTGACTGCGTTGGTGGCACAAAGCCCAAATGGCCTTAGATTCTTTACTGTCCCTAGTGTGTATGTACCTCATGGGTACTCCTGGGGGGAAGGAAATAAAGGTATTTTATGTAACATACTTTTGTATTCCTTCCACACTTATTAGTGTTCTAGGCATAATGCATAATCGACAAATAAGTGTTAAATCTTTTAGGAAGGAACATGAGTGTACTTGCCACCTGCCTCTCGTATGAGTCCTGTATCTAACCAGTTAAGACCACATATTTTTACTATCCTCATTAACATGATACAGTCACAGAGGCATTGAAAATAGGATCCTTTCTATTTTAGGAGAAACAAAGAACTACAATTTTCTCTAAAAATAACCTAGATTGGAATTTTCTTCCACCCATGAGAGCACTATGTTTATGAACACAGAGTCCCAAAACCTGTGTCAACAGCATTCTAAAACAATGCTTTACTGTGATAATCACATATAATAAGCATTTGGTTCCTTAAGTTTTCATTAGTTTTGGAAATTTTTTTTTAGCCCAACAAAGACAGGATCTTTTCTCCCACACAGCTCATCTGGTCAGCATCAGCCTTATGCTAGGATGCCTGAAGAGGGACAAAAAGTAAATTATGGATAATAGTGCCCAGTGCCCTGAATCTATTTCCAATTCCCAGGAGCAAAATAGCTTAGGATAAACTCTAGAGCCAAAGTCAAGCCTTGAAATGAGAGTAGGTATCTACCATCCCATTGGAGAATTTTCTGGAGCATCTGGACTTGGATAGAGAGCTTGGCCAATCAACAGTCCAAGTTATATCATGCAGAATGAGCTACTTCTAGTGGAGAGTGAGGGCTTTATTTATCTTCGTCTATCCTTCAGGATTTTTCATGAAGGTAAGTAGAGATTCACCATGTAACTCTTAGACACTCTCTAGAAGGCAAGTCCTCATTCTTGTAGCACTCCTCAACCAGATGAGGGGTTTGAGAAGTGTAGGAATAGTTTGGGTTGTCACTTTAACTGGGAGAATCCCAGAGAGGCTCTACATCCCACAGGGCATAGGAAAATCCCTCACACCAAAGAACCCTCTTGCCTAAATACCAGTAGCACCTCCTCTGAGCTTAATGTTTAAATTTCTTAATTGCCAAGTTGGAAATGAAGACATTAAGACCCATTCCGCTCATTTGGGTCTTCTATTGTAGACAGGTCTCTGATTATCTACATTTTATATTATTGAACTGAACAGCCAAACCCATCTGGAAAAGGGAGAGAAGAACTCATCCCTCCCTAAGTATAAGATCACTCACTGGGAGGAGACATACTCATGGTATCTGCCATTAGCTGAGCCCACAGTTTAGAGATGTTTAGGGAATATAACAGTTAATTAATTCCACCTTCTACTCAGCCCATAGTCTGAATTTGAGGAAGGACATAGGAAAATCTAGAAATTAGTTTCAGTGAAATGATGCCAACAAAAAGAAAATTATGCCAAAAGCAAGTCCATTGCAAGGCAAATGTAATGAAGAGAGTCTGGGAAATTATCAGATGAATTCAATGATTGAATGTAATGACTATTGGCGTGAAAGATATTTCTGAACTGAAGAAGCCAATCTAAATTCTCTTCTGTGTTGATAGTTGCTAAATTGTTCTCCTTATGAAACAGATGTGTTTGATTCTCCTATTTTAGTTTATATTTCTTGTACCTAAAACCAAAAATGAGCACCTATAAAATCAAACGGAATGGCTTTCAAGAAGACACAACCCAAAGTAGAAGTCTTGACTTTTAGTGCTTTTGAGAGACATGCCTCTAATGGAATCCTGCATTGTTCTCCCCTGGCTCGGGCACAAATGATGAGTAATAAACTCAGGGCAGCCTTTAGGTGGAAAATATAATCCAAAATCCCAGATAAATTCTGAGTTTTAAGAGAGTGCTCCAAATGTAATGAGGTGAGGTGCGTTTTGATGAAAGCACTAGATGTCTAGGAATATTATAAATACCTGCCAAAAATATGTAAACAAACATATCTTCTTGTATTAATCAAATATTTGTTCATCCCTACTATATACCTATACCAACTTGCCAACAAAACTAGAGTTTGGTTTGTTCCCCCAATATGCATTCTGATTCCACAGAGCTGAACAAAAGGATAAGGAGTAGAGGCTGGGGACTAGCAAAACAGAGGAGAAAATGGATCACGCAGGCAGTGGGGCTCATTGTCTCCACACTGTAAGCCATCCTTGGAAACAGTCTTCTGGTTTTCAGCAAAGGCGAGTTGTATAGGTATGTCCATAGGAAAGTCAGCAGCACCTCCTGTTAAAATGATCTCTCCTATTTCTGGAGCCTGTGCTTTGAACAGCTTCTTGGGGGCCCTAAAGGGTTTTGCTTTCAGATTGTCTTGGCTGGCCTACAAGATTCCGTGTTACCTAGAATCTCTTGTCCCATTCTGTGTCTATTAAAATTGTAGACATTGAGATATTCTGCCAGGATATATTTATTGAAGGACATGGTGAGATTGGGAGAATGCTTTCCAGAACCAGGATAGAAACTGTGAACCATAATAAGATGGCTGGGATTGTCTATAAGGCAGAATCTTATATCTGTTTATACGTGACTATAACTGGAATGGATGGAGACGCAACACAGGGCATGATATAGCCATCTTTAGAAGTGTCTGACATTACTCAATATTCTTGTCAGCCCAGGAAGGAGCATGGAGTCCATGTGGATATTGTCAACAAAGTTCGGGAATCAGGAATGAAGTTAATCCTCTGGGTCTTCCATTGTCCTAGGTAAAAATGTTGTAGTTATTATGATAAAGGGCACTGTCCTATATGCAGGGCTTCCAGAAATTTCTGCAGACCGTGATTAATATATTGCAGAGTGGGATCTTAGCCAAAGCAACTCGGAGGTCTGGGCTTTCCTTTCCCTAGCATGTTTACTGGGTATTTGGCAGAATATGTCCTTCCTGAATGCTGGATCCTTTAGAGGATATAGAGAGTATTTTTAGGACTTGTAATGGTGAGATTAAATGCTTAAAATTGGGGATGAGTGGTAATGGGTCTCTTTTTTTTTTTTTTTAAAGATTTTATTTATTTATTTGACAGAGAAAGATCGCAAGTAGGCAGAGAGGCAGGCAGAGGTGGAGGTGGAAGCAGGCTCCCCACTGAGCAGAGGGCTTGATGCGGGGCTCTATCCCAGGACCCTGAGATCATGACCCGAGCCAAAGGCAGAGGCTTAACCCACTGTGCCACCCAGGTGCACCTATTTTTTTTTTTTTTAAGATGGTGATGGGTCTCTTGGATTGAAGAGCCCTCTGCCTTTTCATACTCTTTCTTTAGAAGGAACAGAATGGAAGTAATTTAATCCTGTAAAGTAATACAGGAGATACCATATACTACTTTATCATGAAAAGGTATTTCTGACTAAAGAGAAACTATCTCTCATGACAAAAATGCAACTGCTTTTACTTTTAAAGGCCATTTAAAGGCCAAAATATTCAAATACTTAAGCAAAGAACAGGAAAGGGAGAAAGGAGATACAATCAAGTGGCCGTGTCTACTCCTTTAGCAGTGACATCTGGGAAGGTTTGTCACCTACCAGCGAGCGACAGGTTGTCTGGGTAGGAGGTAACTCAGTAGTCTGCCCAGGGGACTACCTTGCTTTAACATACACACACACACACACACAGAGAGAGAGAGAGAGAGAGAGAGAGAGAGAGAGAGATCTGGGGTGCTTAGTTAAACATCTGCCTTCAGTCCAAGTCATAAACGCAGAGTTCTGGGATCAAGCCCTCCGTCAGTCTCCTTGCTCAGCAGGGACTCTGCTTCTCTCTCTCCCTCTGCCCTTCCCTTTCCCTCTGCCCCCTACCCTGCTCATGATCTCTCTGTCTTACTTTCTCTGTCTCAAATGAATAAATAAAATCTTTAACAAAACGACAAAACAAAGATCTTGCTTTAACACACGCACACACACACTCGCCCTAACACTCATACTCAGTCTCTTCTCTGTCTGCTATCTTTGCAAAATACATTCACCACTTCTCCAAAAGGAGATAATCTGATTCTTATCTGGCACCAAACCTAGGATCTCTGGAAGATAAGCAATCCTCTTAATCAGGGCAAAAAATCTTGCCTTAAAATCTGATAGTGTATAGCTTAATGATCATTTTAGCAACCCCTTGCACTCAATATATAATGGTGAGGTGAGAACAAGATAATTGCTGTAAGACCATTTGGGAAAAGCAAGAATTGGAAATTACTGAGTGGTCACTAATCCAAAGCAAATGTCATGTTCCAGTGGACAGGAATAACAAGGCTTACTTCCTGGCATTGGACCTTGATCCTTGGTTGGCCAATCTAGGCAGCCCTGGGAAGTTCTTCCTCATCTGTTTTCTCCCGTGGCTCATAATTTCTCCTTCTTGGAAGATCTCTTTGTCCATTATCTTCCGTAGTCATGCCTGAGATGGTTTTAAGAGGTAATGCCTTACTTAAAAGCTATGCTCTATCAAATCATTTCTTAATGACATGGATTTAGGCTGAACACTGTCTTCAAAATCAAGCAATCACAAACTGTAGTTGGCTTGGGCTTGTTTTTTGTTGTAAGCCCTCACTAAAACCACAAAATGTAACCAGCATATTCTAACATCTGGAATTCTTCCTACCAAGTACAATGATGTTACCTTTGGTAGTCCATGGTGTGAGTGCCAACACACAGCAGTGAAAATTTGACCAGGATTTTTACTACTGCTTAATTAATATTGTCAACTTTATAACCTGGAATAGAGTTCCTTCTGACTTCCATTCAACATTGAGCCAGCCAATTCCCTATTCCAGAATCAGCTACTTGCTAACTCTTATTCCTGGTACTAATTCATCAATCACTCATTTATTCAGCAAATACTTCTTGAGTGCCTATTAGGTGTCAACCATTGTTCCCAGTTTTATGGATACAGTGGTAAATTAGGCAGGCAAGATCCTGCTTACACGGAACATATAGTTAGAATTCATTCATTTCTAAAAGACAAAAGACAAATCCAGCCCTAATAGGATTAAGCCAAAAATATAATTTATTAACTAAGATAACTGAAAAGTTCAGGGGTAGTATTGGCTTCAAGCATAGCTTTGTGTAAATGCCAAACGATGTTGCCAGGACTCAGTTTTTCTTCATCACATGGTCTACTGGCCATGATCTATTCTGTGTTTTGGCTTTATTTTCAGACAGTCTCTCTCTTCTTGATCACAAGATGTCTACAGAAGATCTAGATTGTATATCTTCCAAGCTTTAAGCCCAATAGGATTTCATTTTATTCACTCTGATTGAGTCATATTGGGTCCCCAGCCAGGGAACCGAGACATGCTGATTGGGCAGACCTGAGTCATATGTTCTGCACCTCAAAGGAGCCAAAACAACCAAAAGTAAATGAGAGGAGAGTGGATTAGGGGTGGTTCCCCAGAGTGATATTGGGGTGTGGTTATCAGAGACCAGTGAATGGATACTGGGCAGCAAAATGCAACCACCAGATCCAGAGGAGTGTGGATGCCTTGACTCACATACACACCCAGTCCAGGATCTCCAGGAGTTGGTGGTGCTACATTCAGTTGAGAAATATCTGAATCAATGATTCATAAGGGCCAGTGAGTACATGAAGCTGAAGTCCCAAGTTACAAAGTGACTGAAAGAAAGTATGGGTGTTGCAAATGCCAAGGGCTGTCCTGGGCTTGTCTATGAAGTTTGTTCCCCTTCATCACCCCCTAAGATCTGGGTGAGGTTACGTGCCCCAAAGATTCAGTTTGACAAAGGCTTGGGCTCCTCCAAGTTGCTTCAGGAGATTAGAGATTGGAGGGGAGGGAGTAGTAAGACTGTAATGACATATTACCAGGCTTCTCAAGCGATTGCCAAGAATTACTCAAAGCTCAAGAATAACAGGGTAACAAGATGACTATGACACATCTTTTCAGAAAATATATTTGGCTCAATAAGAAGTAATTTAAAATATTACTTATAAACATATAAAATGGAGTAGGTTGCAAAATTTATATTAATTTTATGATAAACCACAAACTTCAAAGAAATTTGCAAGCCTGCTGGGGATACTTGAAGGAAAATCACTTGCATATCAGAGAGGGGGGAAAAAAAACAACTCTTTGCCCCAGACAGAGATTAAGAAGCATGATCCTTATCTAAGAAGTTAATCCAGCCTCTCTAAGCAGAAAATTCAGTGTATTGGCAAGGTCTTTTTAGTAGCCAGGGACGCAACCATTGAAAATGGCTAAGTAATGTGCCTGTTTATTATCCCCAACAGACCCACTGAGAAACCATTTGAAATCCAAAGTGCACATTCACTGTGAGTAAGTAGGCCTTGCAATTACAGAACTGTGAGGAATGTATTAATCTCTTTCTGCTAGACAATCAGGAAAATAAATATGCACTTCTCCAACTCACACTGGGGGACAGGGCATAAAGAAGAACCACCCTGGGAAGTCTGCCAGGACAGCGTCTTAGAAGAGTCCAACATAGGATATTTTGAAGCAGGGGTAGCAAAACCCACCACCTGAGCAGCTCTGGAGTACTTGGAGTGGCAAAGACCACAACAGCCCATCTTCCCAGAGATCCTAGGATGCTATTTCTGAACTCACTAATTAAGACTCTGGGAAAGCACTGGTGAGAGGAGGAAGGTGTGTCCTGGGGCATAACAGAGCCCAATGGCAGAGGGAAAGTCAAGATGAAGCTTAGAGGAAGGAAGCACACGGTACAGAGGTTGGGGACCTACACACAGAAGCTGGGTGTATCAGAACAAATTTCCCTGTGGGAGGCTGACCATTGGGCATGCTTGTCCTGACAACTGCCTACCACAGGCAACATCACCACGTGGTTTGCAATTCTTTCCACTATAGGTTGTCCTCCAACAAAATCTGATCCATCTGTATAGATATCCGTGGAAGGCTGTAAAGATAAGCTCCACAGAGCTACCAAGAGGAGTGTGAAGCCTGTGAGACAGTTTGAGAAATGAGGTGGCTCATGATTCTCAGGGCAAAGGCCATGCGCTTTTCCCCTCCTTTCTTCTTTGAGGAAGTTGCTTTACATGGATTACATGAGGAAATTGCACATGGGTCACCCTTGGGCTTCATGGTGCCACCCCACATGGCCACACAAGTCCAGGGGAAGCTCTTGGCCCCAGTTAGGCTCTTCCAGCTGGCCCAGGATCCAACTCAGGCCCATCAGAACCCTTCCAGTTAAAAGAAGCCCTTTCCTCTCAGAAGGAAAATTTGGGAAGATGTCTCCCCAATGCTACCACTACCCATGATTCTAACCCTAAGGAGAAAAATGGTTTAGGAAAATGATGATGTGTAAAAAGAAAGAAGTGAAAAAGAGAACCTTGTTCTTTCTACCATTTACTTACCTGAGTCAGTACATTCTTTCTTTCTCTAAGCTGCTTGGTTTTGGATAATTATCACTTAAAAATATAGATCCTGTAAAATCAGTGTCCTTTATACCACACATGTACACAGGGACACACATGCCCATATATATGCAACTGCAGTGGAGTCCAGACTGAGACCAACAGTGAAGAAAGTGGAGTCTACAGTAGAAAAGAGGGACCCACAGCTCTGAGAAGTCACAGCAACACCAAGAGGGCAGGAGGAAGACATCCGTCCCTCTTTCCCAAGTAATATGGACAGAAAGGACTTTTTTAAGGTGGGAGAATTCACAGCTTAGCTTTGCGGGTCCCAGTGCCAGAGGCAGAACCCAATCTTGAAGCCACCTAGACTAGATCTCATGCTACTATAGGAAATGGGCCCCACAAGCGAGAAAGACTGTTGAATGGTAATAATAGGTATATAGTAATAATTCTCCCCCCAAATGGTAACGATCATTAAACATATATGTCAGTTTAACTTTTACATCTAATGTATCAGAGTAGATTTGGTGTTCCATGATGGGCAATTGTTACCCTAAATAAACTTTGACAGGAAGTTGCTGGTAAGAATCACTTTTCATATATTAAAACCAAGATACTGAGAAGAATCCTGAATATGCCCCAGAAAATCAGAGCTCCTACTCTACTCCAGAAGAAAGGTAGTTAGGAAAGGTTGATATGCACTGAAATGGGTTGCCCCCAAATTTGTATGTTGAAGGCCTAGCCCCTACTGTTAAGTGGGGGGTCTTTGGAGATGTGGCCTTTGGGAGGTAATTAAGGTTAGATAAGGTTGTGAAACTGGGCCTTCATGGTGGGATTAGTGCACTTGTAAGAAGAAGAATTCTCTGTCTCTCTCTTTCCTCTCTCTCTTTCTCCACTAAGTGAGCACACACCGAGAAAAGAGCCTTCTGCAAGCCAGAAAGAGAATTCTCACCAGGAGCCAAATTGGGTGGCACTTTGGTCTTGGACTTCCAGCCTCCGGAACTGCAGGAAATAACTTTCTGTTTTTTAAGCCAGCCAGTCTATGGTACTTTGCTCCAGCAGCTCCAGCAGACTAACACAGAGGTCAAGACCCAGATACTGCAACCTCCCAGGTTTCTTGGTTTCCAGTGTGGAGTTCCAGTCCTCTGTCAGTCAGGTAAGACACCAGACTACTTGCCGCCTTTTCTTTGTTTGAAAAAGAAAAGAGATGGGAATGGATTGTCCCTGAGGGTCTGGATGTGGTAAACTATGAAGACCTTAATAGAACCCTGACACTTATTGAGGGAGGCCTGTGAGCATGAGCCCCATTGTTGCAGACCTTCTCAGCAGACCTTCTCAGCTTCCAAGAACTGTTATGAACTAGAAGGTGTTATGCAGGATGTTATAGCTGACCGCAGATAGACCACCGGGACATGGGGTACATGCTACAAGCAACATCAACAGCAGCAGACGAGCAGCCTCGCACGTACAGCAGATTAACTGCAAGCGCCCTTGACGCAGTGACTGAACTGGCATATAAGCAGCACTGGCCCTCTGCTTGTCAGAGTGTGCTCTTGGGACACTCTCGCTCAGATCATCCTCCCGGTCGATGCACCCAAATGGTGTGCTCCAGAGAAGGGGATCGGACGGGAGTACCCTGGGTCCTCTCCCTAGCCCGTGTGGCTAGAGTTGTCTGTCCTGTATTAGCTATTGTGTGGTATGCGCTAATAAACAGCTTTCGCTTTCAGTTATTGTGTGTGACCCGTTTGCTCCCACCATCGAACCGGCTCACTCCACTGGGAGCTCCGTGAGCAGCAGAGAGCTCCCACTTATCCTAGCCATCCACAGGGGCTTCTTATTAATAATTCTTTTCTCTCTTTTTTTTTTTCTTTCTTTCTCCCTTTCTTTCTTCTTTCTTTCTCTCTTTTTCTCTTTCTTTTTTATAGAGGGAGGCAGACAGTGCAAGCAGTGGGGAGGAGCAGAAGAAGAGGGAGAGAGAGAATCCCAAGCAGGTTCCATGCCCAGCACAGAGTCTGATGCAGGGCTCGATCTCATGACCCTGAGATCATGACCTGAGCCAACATCAAGAGTCAGATGCTTAATGGACTGAGCTATCCAGGCACCTCATTAATAACAATTCATAACCTAAAGAATAACTTGAGCAATTAGATTTTTTAAAAATATGAAACATTGCTATAGATAAGATTCATTTTCAAGAGAAAAAAAAAACTGTGAAATTGGAGTCACAACCTTGGATTCAGAAAGTTCCTGGTCACTGGCTTATTCAAAACCTGCCAAAATATCACCTTATATCCAAAAGTCTGTTTTTATTCTATTGTGGAGAACTAAAAGGTTGATTTTTTTTTAAAGCCTAAGCTCTAAAAAATGAGTAAGTCACTTTAGTCAAAAATCTTTTTGTACGGCCTGAAATAATTGAAATGACATGGGTAGTCTGCCCTTGCAAGCTTATATTTTTAAGTCATTCTCCTGACCTTGTGTGCTTGTTTTGGATTGCAAAAATTACCTCTGAAAATTGGTTGTAAACACAAGCAATGAAGGGGCAACCAACCATGAAAGTAATTAATTAAAAGAGTTCCCACTTAGTTGCACATTTTCTGCAGTAAAAACACTTTCAGAAAATTGCTCACATTGTAGACTCAGATGCACTACTAGCCAAATCTTAATTTAAGAAAATTGTAACCACATACAGTTACCCTAAGAAGTTAACATCCCTGTGGTGGCCACCCCTAACCAGGAGAGCTAGTTTTCTGGAAGCCCCTAAGGTATGGCTTAATTTGGAGAAATGTTAAGGCAAAATAAGGTGGGAAGGGAGGAAATGCAAGGAAACATGTGAATGCCATTATAATAACACTTTATATGCCCAAAAATCAAGCATAAAGACAACCTAGGGAGTAATTAAATTACCAATGATTTTTTTTATTATGACAAAAACACCTAAGATTTCCCCCTGTTAACAATATTTCAGTGTACAGTGTAGTACTGCTAACTCTGGGAAAAATGATGTATAGTGGGTCTCTAGAACTTCTTCATCTTGCAAATCTGAAAGTCTGTACTTACCGGACAGCAACTCCCCTTTTTCTCTCTCACCCCCCAGCTCCTAGAAACCACCATCCTACTTTCTGTCTTTATGAACTTGACTCCTCTAAGGACCTCATATAGGAGGAATCATACAGCATTTGTTATTTTATTCTGTCTTTATGAACTTGACTCCTCTAAGGACCTCATATAGGAGGACTCATACAGCATTTGTCATTTTATAACTGATTTATTTCACTTAACAATGTCCTCAAGGTTCCTCCATGATGTAGCTTGTGTTAGAAGTTCCTTCTTCTTGAAGGTTGAATAATATTCCATTGTAGGCACAGACCACATTTTCATTATCCATTCATTTGTCAATGGACATTTAGGTTGGTCCCACCTCTTGGCTATTGTGAATAATGCTGCAATGAACATGGGAATGAAAGCATGTCTTCTGGATCCTGATTTAAATTCTTTTGGAGAGAGGTGCCTGGGTGGCTCAGTGGGTTAAGCCACTGCCTTTGGCTCAGGTCATGAACTCGGAGTCCTGGGATGGAGCCCCACATCGGGCTCTCTGCTCAGCAGGGAGCCTGCTTCCTCCTCTCTCTGCCTGTCTCTCTGCCTGCTTGTGATCTCTCTCAATAAATCTCTCTCAAATAAATAAGTAAAATCTTTAAAAAAAAATAAATTCTTTTGGAGAAATATGCAGAAGGGTAATTGCTGGATCATATCGCAGTTCTATTTTCAACCTGCCAATGAGATTTTACATATATAAATCTTCGGGAATGGTTTTCTAAGATTAAGTTCTACTTACCATGTTCTAATAGCTAGAAGCCTTTTTCTTTCTCCTGGTTTTAGTGAAAGGCTTGTTTTTTCTTATTACAGACAATGAGCATGTAGATTCTTTGCTTTTTTTGTAACTAATATTATGACGTGAATTGTTTCAATCTTGCTGTGATGTTAGAGACACAGAGCTTGTGTGTTTGAGAGACTTTGTGTGCCCTTGTGCACATAGGTATTTCTTCTTCAGCCCCTTCCCACTGCCCAGAGTTACACAGCTTGACTTGCCCAGCATCCCTGCAAGATCAATCAGGAGCTCTCAGCAGCTGTAATTAATGTCTCAGCTCCCTCTGTCCCACAGACAGGAGAATGTTTTCCAAGTCTCAGATTAGATTTTCCTCATCTTCTTTCCTTTCTCCCAAGTTTTAGTGGAAAAATCTCTCTTCCTGATCTCCTACTCACTTTACATTTTTCTCTATTCCAAAACCTCCTGATTTTATCACTTCCCAATGCACATAAGTGAGACAGAAAGTCCTTGCAATCGACACAATGTTATACAGAAGTCAATGCAACTGTGGTGGGGAAGGAATTATTAATCCCTTCTGAAACCATATTTGATTTTTGTTTTTTAGGGAGAGAGAGGAAGCACGTGTTGGGCCTGAAGGGCAGAAGGAGAGGGAGAGAAAATCTTAAGCAGACTCCACGCTCAGCATGGAGCCCAATGTGGGGCTTGAT
This sequence comes from Mustela putorius furo, assembly GCF_011764305.1. Lineage (NCBI taxonomy): Eukaryota > Metazoa > Chordata > Mammalia > Carnivora > Mustelidae > Mustela > Mustela putorius. The sequence goes on along the minus strand of NW_025422022.1, from coordinate 5,134,579 downwards.
CTCATGACCATAAGATTATGACCTGAGCCAAAATCAAGAGTCAGATGCTTAATCTGTTATGGAACCTGGACTGGATCCCGATGAAGGAGACAAGCAGCACTCAGAGGCCTTGGAGGACAGGAGATTTATTTAACGTGACGGGCTCAGAGGAGAGTAATTTCCCAAGAGCCCCAAGCACAAACAAAGGGAGTCACTTATACACTTTTACTTCCATATCTGTGGCTCTCTGTGGCAGGCAGGGCAGGAGGGAAAACCCAGAATGGCCCCTGGGGCCGGGACTGGGATTCCCCTGCTGGATCGGTCAACCACCTTAGAACACAGATTTCCCCTATCATTCCCCTCTTCGATGCCTCTTTAAATACCTAGTTTAGAGGGCATCATCTTTATTTTTAGGGGGCAATAGTGAATAAGGAGCAACTGGAGTCTGATCTTGGCAATTTGAGCAGTGATAAACCTAGTAAGAGCACTAAGAGTACAAGGACCAAATCGTACTGTGAGGAGGAGCGTATGGTGGGGGCCGGTGAGGGGGGCGAACCAAGGGAACAACGGTGAGAGGGAATACCACCCAGTTGCCTGCTTTCCACTGGTGATTTCCTTGTTCCTATAATTGGGTTAGAGCTTTTTGTGGATCACCCCAACTCATCAGCATAGAAACAACATTTCTCCTGTAAGAAGAGGCCGAGTCCTCCCCATTGTGCAGCCGTGAGCAGGTCAAGCCCGCACCTGTTCTGGGGGACCACCGAGGCCAGCGACTTGTGCTGGCACTGCCGAGCTAGGGCTGACTGAGTGATGGCAGAAAAACCTGCCGTGAGTTGTTGAGTTAGCCCCTGGTCCTGAACCTGTGGCATCCTGAGGCCAGTGGTGCGGAGGGTAGCTCCTGACGCAACCAGCAGGCTCACAAGGAAGGCAGCTGGGGGGGGGGGGTCTCCATGGAAGTGGAGCGTTGCCCCCGGGGAGGACTGAAAGATCAGGTGAGAGACTGACAAGCGTGCCTGACCGATTGTGCGGGGTGTCTGGCCCTCCCCCCGCCCGCCGGGTTTGGCAAGCTAAAGGTAGTGAGGAGGAACAGCACACCAGGTAGCAGAAGACCAGGACTGACTGGGGTCGAGAAAACCATAGTGAAATGTGCTCAGGAATAGACAGCAGAGGGCCCGTCAAAGTTGGGTCCACAATCTTACAGGGAGCCATTGTGGCTAGCCTGACAGCAGATAAAACCTCTGGGCAATCACTGTAGTAATTCACCTCAGGGTCACTTAATAAACAACAACAATGGCAAGTTTCCGGGGGAAAATCCAGTCAGGAGGGGCAACAGTGTAGGGTCTGTCCCCAGGATAAGGGATGTTACACTGATGAGAACTACGGACCACGGCAAGCAGGTGTCCATTAGTCAGTGGGATCTCGTTAGAGGTGAAGTGAGTCAACAGGGTTTGGCTGGACTTTCCACTAGTGCGGCTTCTCATCCGGGTGATGGGCTTTGTTCACTCTGGAGTGGTGGACCCACGGGGATGACACCAGAGACCAAGGGCAGTAAGAGTGGTTAGAACAACGGTGTGAGGCCCTGTCTACTGTGGTTTGAGGGGGTCCCTTTTTAAAATATGTTTGACCCAGACTGAGTCCACTGCCTAGAAGGAGTGCACTTGGGACCCTGAGGAGATTGGGGCCCTCTCAATGATGTACCTTTGTCATTATTTAGGGTGGTCCCCAGGGCCTGAAGTTGTTTTTCTGTCTCTTTACTGCCAATCTGATATAAGTTTCTTGGAAGGCTCCCCAGGCATGGGAGAGGCCGTCCACACACTAATTTGGAAAGGGAGTAACCTAGCGTCCCGGGTGTGCAGCGGGCACACAGGAGGGCCGGGGGTAGCAGATCTGGCCGTGGGAGGTTAGTCTCCTCACAAAACTTTACTAAGGTTCCCTCAAGGGTAGGATTCAATCACTCTACTTTCCCTGAGCTTTGGGGCCGGTAGGCGGTGTGGAGCCTCCAGGTGATGCTGAGAGGCTTGGTCACGATGCAGGCCCATCGTTACTGTGGATCATTGATAGCAGGCCAAACCGGGGCATGACCTCCCACAAGAGGACTTTGGCTACTTCCTGGCTTCGTTCCATCCGGGTTGGGAAGGCCTCAACCCACCCAGAGTATATGCGCATTACCGCTAGGAGATACCTGAACCTCTTGCTTGGCAGCACATCTGCAAGGTTTATCTCTAGATCTTCGAAAGAGGTTCCTCCCCTCCTCTGGACACCTGGCGGGCTGGGGTGCAGGCCGAGCGCTATTTTTAGCACGTGCAGTGTACTGTTCACTGGTTGCTCCGCACGGTGCTGGCGGCTGCTGATGTAGGCCTGCTTCTGCAGGAGGGCCTCTGATGCGGTTTTTCCCAGGTGGGCGAGTTGATGGTATTTCTTGACTGGATGCCCTCCTGCTACTGCTGGGATGAAGAAACGCCCATCTGGCATCACCCACCATTTCTTTTTACTGAGGGTGGCCCCTTCAGCCATGGCTCATTCTCTTTTCTTTCTAGTGTACCGAGGCCGAGGGACTTTTTCTGGGGTGTCAGGGCCACGGTGAGGGAAGGAGCTCTGTCCATGTCCTTACTGGCTGCGGTCTTGGCAGCCTCATCTGCCTGATGATTTCCCCACACTATGGGGTCGTCTCCTTACTGGGGTCCCTTACTGTACAGAATTGCTTCTTCTCTTGGAAGCCACATGGCTTTGAGGAGTTTCAGTATCTCTTCCTTGTTTTTGATAGCTTTTCCTGCAGCGGTAAGGAGGCCCCTTTCCTTGTAGATGTAGCAAAGGCATATGGAGAGTCAATGTGGATGTTGACCCGCTGAGTTTGTGAGTGTAACGCATTCGTGGTCACTGGAGTCTTGCTGATTCTGCTCAGCCTAAACCTCCACATGAGGATTCCCCAGATCAATTGGAACCTGACAGATTTGGTCAACACTGGGCTCAGCTCTTTCCCAGAGACATGGACAGTGGCCCCGAGATTCAGTGCCTGGACACATGAGCCCACCTGTGAGACTCCTCCTTCCTCTCATCCTCGTGCTCATCCTTTCAACCAAGTTTTCTTTCCCTCGTCATGTCAGATTTTCCTGTGATTAAGCTGAATTTTTTCCTTTTCATTCTGGGAAAGGGTTTTCAGAGTGGCCCTGTTGGCGGGTCTGTGAGATGGAGAGGCCCCGACCACTGAAATGGGGGAGACCCAGAACCCCTTGGCCAGGGATCAATGTGCCAACCGTGAAGAAAAGGGGCATCAGAAAAACAAATGTCCCAACTGGGGAAGGCTCAGAAGCCCAGCCGCTACAAGGAAGAACCCTGAGAATGGGATCTCATAGGTCTTGCAGAAATAGATTTGGGGTGGGGGGTGGGCTCTCTTCTCCTTGGCTCCCATGAGCCCATGATCAGAATGAAAATAGGGGGCCAATCAATGACTTTTTACGGTTGATACTGGGGCCGAGCACTCTGTCGTCACCTCCCCAGTGGCCCTTCTCAGCTAAAGAACTGTGACCATCCTTGCGGCTGTCTGACATTAAAAGTGGGCTATTTGAACTCACATAGGGTTTTCAGTTTGCCAGGATGCATCTTAACTCCATAGTCTTCTAATAACCCCTCTTGAAATTTTTGATCATGGTCTCAAGGACTATAGGTTTTGAAGAGCTCCCACCCATGATGAACAGGGGCTCTCTTGTTGACCCTATGTGTTCCTTCCCTGCCTCGCTGGCGCAAGGACAAATGAAGGGTGGGTGTCCCTCCAGAGGAGAGACCAATCAGACGCCCACCTGTCCACCCTCCCGGAGGAGACTTGGGTGCATCTTAGCCATAGTGAGTCCATATTAACCCCGGACAGGTGCCCCAAGGACTGGCCATAGATCCTATGAGGTCACCACTCAGACAGGTTGGGGCCCACTCAGACTCCATAATCTCAAGACCTTGGAGCCACAAACACAAACAGGCCGGCCATTCATTCATTCACCGTTCACACCGAAGTTATCACAGTTCCACCCGCCCCCCCACCCTCAAGCCCTGACCTGTGGAATTCCTTTTGGAAATTCCTTCCTGCCCCCTGACCTTGGGAGACTCCTGACCTGAGGGCCCTCCCCCACTGGGAGGCCCTGACCTGTGAGACCTCTAAGAGGTCTCCAGGAGGTGATCAGTCTCCCCTTCCACCCTGATGGGTGGGCCTGACTGGGTGCTGGGGTGCCAGGCCTTACCGGAATCCGACACGGGGACCAGGTCCTCACCTGCCAAGTATCCTTTGTGGCTGGCAGGAACAGCGGAGCAGGAGCGGGCCTGTCCCAGGCGACCAGGTGGAAGACTGCCGAAGATTAGCCCGGGCACACCTTCTGGGTTACAACCCCTCGTTCCATCACCACCCACGGTTGCCCCCAAACTGGTGGCAACAATGGGCCAGCGTGGTTGGTTTTCCCGGTCAGGGAAACAAATGTTATGGAACGTGGACTGGATCCTGGCAGAAGAACCAAGTGGAGGATCAGAGGTTTATTCGACACCAGCAAACTCAGAGGAGAGTAATCTCTCGGGGTCCGAGCCCTGAGCACAAACAAAGGGGGTAGTTTATACACTTTTTAAAAATTTAATTTCTTTTCAGTGTAACATAATTCATTGTCTATGCACCATACCCAGTGCTCCATGCAATACGTGCCCTCCATAATACCCACCACCAGGTTCACCCAGCCTTCCAACTCCCGCCCCTTCAAAACCCTCAGATTGTTTTTCAGAGTCCACAGTCTCTCATGGTTCATCTCCCCCTCCAATTACCCTCAACTCCCTTCTCCTCTCCATTCCCCATGTCCTCCATGTTATTCCTTATGCTCCACATAAGAAACCATATGATAATTGACTCTCTCTGCTTGACTATTTTACTCAACTTAATCTCTTCCATGTTGATACAAAAGTTGGGCATTCATCGTTTCTGATGGAGGCATAATATTCCATAGTGTATATGGACCACATCTTCCTTATCCATTCAACCGTTGAAGGACATCTTGGTTCTTTCCACAGTTTGGCGACTGTGGCCATTGCTACTATAAACATTGGGGTACAGATGGACCTTCTTTTCACTACATCTGTATCTGTGGGGTAAATACCCAGTAGTGCAATTGCAGGGTCATAGGGAAGCTCTATTTTTAATTTCTTGAGGAATCACCACACTGTTCTCCAAAGAGGCTGCACCAACTTGCATTCCCACCAACAGTGGAAGAGGGTTTCCCTTTCTCGACATCTTCTCCAACACACGTTGTTTCCTGTCTTGCTAATTTTGGCCATTCTAACTGGTGTAAGGTGGTATCTCAACGTGGTTTTAATTTTAATCTCCCTGATGGCTAGTGATGATGAACATTTATTCATGTGCCTGATAGCCATATCTGCGGCGCTCTATCACACCACAGCCAGCAGGGCAGGAGGGAAAACCTGGAATGGCCCTGGGGCTGGGACTGGGATTTCCCTACCGGATTGGTTGGCTACCTTAGCACACAGATTTCCCATATCAAACCTGCTGACCCAAACAGGTGCCCTTCTTCTGAAACCATGTTGTAAATAGGTTGGTTGAAATTTGAAAGCAAGCAAGAGCTGTGGGTGTCCACAAGCCACTGCTTGCTACTCAATTAGGTGTTAATTCTGTTTTAAGATCTCAAGAACCCATCAACAACAGAAGTGTAGAAATTGTGGCAGACTGTATTTTCCAAAGATGGCCACAATGGTGTCTCCCATCCCACACCATTTACTTGCAATTGACTTTAATAATCCTCCCACAGAGATGTGGAGTCTATGTTCCCAGCCCATAAATTTGGGTAGGTTCATGACTCTGGTGAAAAGGATGTGTGACTTTAGAGACTAGGTTCTAAAAGATGATAAAGCTTTCCCTGATTCTCTTGGGACGCTTGTTTCTGGAAGCCCAAGTTACCACATCAGTCATCTATCTGCTCTGAAGCCACCATGCTCAGAGGAAGCCCAAACTAGCCCATGCAGAGAGACCACACAGACAGTCTCCGAGACTAATTGAAGAGAGCTGTTTAACGAACCCCAACCGTCCCAGCTCCAGCCACTGTCTGACTGGAACCACATAAGAGACTTGAGCCAGAACCATCCCGCCAAAACTTCCTGAGTTCCTGACCCACAGAAATCACAAAAGATAAGCCATGAAGTTCTGGACTGATTTGTTACACAGCAATAAATAACTGATACAGAATCATACCTTTTCTCTTTCCTTTTTAATAATATTGTCTCACATAATCTTTCTTAAAATTGAGTATGGAATGAACATGATGTTTATTTAAATAATTTTTATTATGAAGATAATTAGATATGTATTTAGGACTTAAAAGGGCCAACTCTAAAGTCAGTCTGCTGGGTTGGGTTGTGGTTACCACTTATTTCTCACATAATCTTGGGCAACCTAATGGGGTGGATACTGTGATTATGGTAGATACTGTGATTTTGTGGAACTCATTCTCCTTCAACTCTATGCGTAGACTTCCATGGGTCAATGGAGCCCATCATGATCAAATCATCCCCACTGGCACAGTAATTATTTCAAGCCTAAACCTATTAGTGCCAGAACTAGGGTTGAAGCAAAGCAAAAACAATCGTAGCAAAGCCAGGAGGAGGTGTGGAAGTGGCTCTTACCCCCAAGGTGTGAATGAGGAAACATGTAGTCTTGGTGGATGAAGCGGCCATCTTGTGATCCTGACAGAAGCCAACCAGAAAATGAAGCTGACCCATAATAGGGGTTGAGCCAAAGCATTTACAGAGACGCTGAGCCAGATCCTTAGCCAAACTGTATCTGAGATTCACTCTACCTTCAGACTTTTCTATGATGTGATTTGACAAATTTCTATTACTATTCTAAAACCATTGAGTTGAGTCTTCTATTACTTCAGCTTTACCTCGTTATGCCTCCATAACCTCATATATATGATGAGGATAAGACTACCACCTTCTTCACTGAGCTGTTGTAGGAAGCAAAGGCAATAAGACATTTCAAGTTTTTAGATTAGTGCCTGGCACAAAGAAATGAGCTTAATAAAATAATATATGTGTGCACATAAAGCATTAAAGTGATATGTATAGTTCTCATGCAACTATAAATTAAAGACAAATTATAAATTAACTCAAGCACACAGAGGCCCTGAAGGTATGTGAAAGTACTTGGTTATAATATAGCCATTCTGATGATTCAGAATATGCTAATATTCATTTTCTTATAATGCCATAGAAATTAAAACAAAATAATCCTTACCAAGAACTCAGGCGTCTCCTAGAACACACACATAATCCTTGCAGAAACCAAAATGTCATCTCATTACATGTTCAGGTCATTCCTACCAAATGAAGGAGCGTAGCAAATGTGATTTGAGATCTTTTCTAGGGAAAGAAAGTCAGTTGAGTTTTTTTTTTTTTTTAAAGATTTTATTTATTTATTTGACAGAGAGAGACCAAGCAGGCAGAGAGGCAGGCAGAGAGAGAGGGGAGGAAGCAGGCTCCCAGCCAAGCAGAGAGCCCGATGCAGGACTCGATCCCAGGACCCTGAGATTATGACCTGAGCCAAAGGTAAAGGCTTAACCCACTGAGCCGCCCAGGCACCCGAGTTGAGTTTTTTGGTTTGTATCCAGAAATCCTTGAAATCAAAATGTCATCATTCCATACAGAAAAAGTCTCCAAAAATGAACTTCGAAAAATTGCTTGGGGGACAATTTAGTTTCACGCTACATTTCCTAACAATAGAAAAGGTGTTATTAAAATCCTAAAATACAGTTCATTATACTGATTCATTTTACAGCACTTTCCTTATTGAGAGGTATTGCCTCAGAAGGAATGCCAGTCCTTTGGATTTTTTTCCACACAGTTTCATGATCAGCCATTAGATTCAGAGGACCACCTGACAAGCCCAACACAGCTAAAGGCAGCTTAAGTTCAATTATATGTCTATGGTTCTAGAGCGAGGAGCTATTCACACTGAGTCAATAACACTGATTTTGTTTATTTCATTGTCTCTGTGATATATACTGAGGCTTGTGCAGCTGGTAAATTTTGTAACTTGTTGAGCTATTTTTCACTCTTATCTACAAAGCTGCATTCCACTGAGATCTTTTCTCTCCCCCCAACTGTAGCTGTACTTGCTTTGAGAATTCTCATGACGAAAATTTCCAGTTAAAGACAATAGCAATACAGATGAGTTTTGGTGGAAGACCAAACTCAACCATCTCTCTTTTGTCAACATAGTCAAGGGGAGGGAGTCATTTGATCCAGGGACATTCTTGGCAGATTGGAAAATGCTGACCTGGAGTATAAGTAAGATACTGTTTTGATAGCAGACTCTGGCTTGAGTCTAAGCTACGTGGCCAGGAAGATTCAGATTTGTACCATGTGCTGGATGGTAGAGGCTGTCCACTGGACGTTTGTTTGCAGGAGGGCTGAGATTGAGCAAAGAGCACAGTCTTGGGCACCATGTAACTCCGGGTCTCTGAGGTGTTTCTGTGACTCTCTCCTGGAGAGAGGGGAAATGGTTAAAAGAATCTCTCCTTCTGGGGCATTTATTTTCTTATAGTGCAACACCCAGGAGCGGGATCTATCAAGGCATGCCCGGATGATGTCTGCAGAACATTATTTCCTGGGCGGCCACTATGCCTGCCCTAGCTATTTTTACCATATAAACAAACTATCCATAAGGTAATGACTTAAAACCCCAATTAGCACTCACAATTTTGTGTTAGAAACCTGGGCAGGATTCAGTTGGGAAACTCTTCTCCTTGTGCTTTTGCCTGGAGCCACTAGATGCTGTTCAGGCTGGGTCTGGAGGGTCTCTAAGAAGGTTTCACTCATGTGTTTGGCGTCTTGATAGAGAGGTCTGCACTACTGGGTTCAGCAGAATCTCTCCCCCTCTCCATGGAGTCCCAGGGCCTTTCCATGCGGTCTTTTCCAACAGAGGAGCTGGACTTGCTCTCTGGCAGCTCAGAACTCCAACAGACCAGAGTGGAAGCTGCAAGCCTCCCTAGCCCTAGGTCTGGATCTGCCATAACATTGCTCCTAACATACTCAGATGTTGGAGCAGACACAGGGCAGCCCCGAATCAAAAGGAGGGGGAGTAGACTCTCACTCTCAATAGGAGAAATCCCAAGGGAATGACAGCCACAATATCCTCCCACTGCCCAAAAAGCACAGACCTGGGACCTGAATGAGGATTGAGGTACCACAGAATCCTAGCTCAAGGGCACCACTAATGGAATGCAAACTGAACTGAGGTTTTCTTCCTTAGGAGCTGGGGTGGTTGGCCCCAGCCAGAGCACATAATATTCTAGAAGTCATGTTCTTCCTTGTACTTCACTGGGATACTCTACGTGAGGAGCCGTGTTCTTTTCCTTGCGCTGCTTCCATCATTCTCCATGGCTTGTTAGAATTTTCTCTGAGTTAAACAGATCATGGGGCTCTGATGGAATCTCTCAGCCCCACAGAGGCCTAACCAGTAGAACAAGTCTCTAGTGTCTTCTAAAAAGCCTCACAAATATTCGAACAAGGTCTAAGGAGGGGCCATCAGAAAAGCATTTTTTTTTTTTTTTTTTTTTTGCCACACCTAGAAGGAGGAGGAGAAGGAGGAGGAGATAGGGAGGAGCGAGTGGGGGACGGGGAGGGGGGTGGAGAGGGCGGAGAGGGAGAGGGAGAAGGAGAAGAAAGAGAAGAGAAAGGAGGAGAAGGAACTTCATGTTTGAAAATAATATATAAATATTTAGTCAGCTTCTGCAGAGCATTTCAAAGAATGTTATGTCTAAGAATCTGAACATAAACGTTCAGAAGATAACATGATAATGCCTGCTTGGCAACCCCATCTTCCTGACGGAAATGAGAACAGGCAGAGGCAAAGCTTCTTATTCAGAATGGATTGTAAACACTAGGCCCTACCAACATGCTAATTTGAACATTATTTTATTACTGTGTACTCTTCAGGGCGAAATTGGAAACATCTGTCTTCCTGAGAATTAGCTGGAAAAAGATCACAGCTGAGCATGAGATGGCAAAGACCATTTCAGTTGCCTCCTCCTGAAGACAGGCATCCCTATCTCCTAGATGTTGGAAGTGTTTTTTGTGTGTGCGCACCCCATTACTTCTTAAACTATAATTAAGTACATACTACAAGTGTATAATGCACCCAGACTCCTCTGTATGAAACGTAAGTTAATTTTCTCAAATTTCCATTTTTCCAAAAGAAGCTTCCGGAACCAGGTAACCCCAGGCCTTACTGATCTGTGCATTCCAATTAATCATGTTCTATTGGCTCCATAGCTAGACACTCTGACTCTTCATCTACTTGATTCGCAGTGCCTTAAACCACAGAAAAGCCTGTCTTTTCCCAGAACCCCCTTTTCCAATAGTCTCTAAAGTCCTCATGGAAATTAGGTCAGATTGTTCCTTAGACTTTCTTTCTATCTGTCCCCAGGGAGCTCATTTATAGCGAGACTGTCACCTGCAGCTCTCTAAACCCGCTATTTCCGGGTCAACAGCCCTCTTCATCCTTCTGCTCCATGGACTCCTCTCTGCCTCCCTCGTGTCGCCTCTCCCACCCGCAACGACCACTGATCTTGGAACCCCCTCACCTCCCACGATCCACAAGTCTTCCCCATCTGTCCTCTGCCCACATCTTCCGTAGGTCCTCTGACCTACGGGAAATAGGCTTCTTGATCCTCATGACCAACTCTGGCAGAGGGACTTCCCACACCAGAGTTGTTGAATTCCTAAACTGGATTTGGTTGTTTTCTTTATATGGAAGCCCTCCCCTTCCTAGCAAGTACGGGCACTAGGACTTGGTGTGAGGGTGATGTGGGGTTGCAGAAAGGGGAGCCACTGGGTTGAGAATGGGTGGAGAACAGCCTCCCCTATACCTGGAACCATTTGTGCCTTCATCAGCCGAGCTGTGCTACTCATCCTATCAACACTTCCAGCCTTCTTTCTCATCCACTGTCGGTTATGTTTTTCTCAGCAGCCAAAATGGCTTCCATTAGAGATTCCCCAATCAATAATGGTCATCAGATTCAAGTAAAAAGAACTTCATCCTGAGCCCCATGGTTTAGAGGGCTCAGCTTCAGTTTTCTAGACGTGTTCCACCTCAGACAGTGAGGATTCAATAGGACCAAAGGATCATGCTCAGGTAGAGACCATGGTCTTCCATGCTCTGAGTGCCCGGATTCTTGGAATCCCTGCCCAAGTGGGCCCATGATATCTAGAGTTTGCACACCCTCTTATCTGGCTGTGTTTCTAGTACGTGCAGCCTAGATCTAGGAGGTGGACCAGAGACTACTGTTTAAGGGATACTGTGGACAGAGCTTGGAAATGGGGTCTAGGTTGTCCACATATGTGCACTCGAACCTTCTTGCAGTGACAGATGAAGCTGCATGTGCAAGCAGAAGCTGGGCAGTATGGAGGCCACACTGGCTCTCCCATGCTCTAATGTTTAGAAGGACAAGTCCAAAGAGTCTAAGAATTTTGAATCTGATCTTAGCTGTCCATGTCATTATGAAAGTACATTTGTCAAAGTTAGAGGATATATTGTATTTGATAGTTTATTAGGTTAATCTATAACTTTGAAATATTTGAATTTAGAGTTGTGGGCCTTCATTAACTCTCTTGCCCTGGTCCTGGCCCCTGTCCTTGAACAGGTCCATATATACCTGAAGTTCATCTGTGGATAGGCTCAACTTATTTCCTTTGAACTCCAGAATCACCACAAATCAAGGGATGCAGTCGAGTGTCTACCTGTAATGGAATACCTTATATCTAAGATGATACCCCAAGATCCTGTGGTTGAAGGAGCATGACCAAAAGCATCAGGGAACCTCTAGGGGGCAGTGTTGCCTAAGTCTCAACTCAGGCCCAGGTAAGGAACCCTGGTATACCCAGAAACCTTAAAAATGGTGACTGTAATTCACCAGCTCCTCCCATACTTCATGCCACAACCAGTTGAAATCTTGGCTGAGACTGTTTTACAAGATGAAGTTCAGTGGAAGAGGTAGGGCCAGTTTCTCAGCCTTCCTGAATATCACTTCTCCTTTTCAGGAAACTATACCCCTCTCCACTTTCCCCCGACCCATTAGGGAAGTCAGTATAGGGACATAATGGGCTTCAGAAGGGGCAAATCTGTTGAGCAATTACTTTCATTCATCCTTTGGTCAGACAAAGTCCATGGTCCCGAGTCTTTGAGTTCCTCCTGAGTCTGCCCTAGGTATCATCAATGCTAGTTGCTCTGGGTGAAGGGCCAGGAGGCCCATATTTAAAGGAACCGCCCTTTACCTCCTGTGTAGGCTGAGCTAGGGGCCAGCCACAGGGATGAAGCACAGAAACTGACCTCAGGTACATACCAGGGCTTTAGAATCAGAAGGTCTTATGGTTTCTCCAAAAGCTGACATGAGAAATAACTTTTCCAGGCAAGTTATTCCCACCAGACTCAATTAGCACCTTCAAGAGCTTGGGGTCAAGTGGGAGAGAAGAACCATTGGCTGGGCGTCTACTCCATGCCAGAAACAATTAGGAATTGATTTAGATACCTTTGTCAGTCCTCACAGCAATCAAATGGCTGATATCTATAAATGTGTGATTCCCACTTTACAGGGGGGGTGCCCAAGGTTCAGAGACATTGTAACAGGATGTTAAGACACAAGTTTTACCCGAAGCATGAAGATAACACATACTGTTTTCCAAAGAAAGGTGAGGGACAGAAATACAAACTTTTCAAGATTGGTCATGACTCTTGGATCCCTAAACCTCATGAAGAGGAGCAGAGGGGCACTGACAAAGAATGCTGTGTAGAGAGAGTTCTCAGTGTGCTTTGTGTCCCCCCTTCTCCCATTGTGGGGGCAGGGGTCGGGATGCTTTTCCCTCACCTCAAGCGTATGGAAAAGGGCTTTAGTGCTTCCACTTAGAAAGCAAAATGTGTGTCCCCTGTAGTTTGGGGGTACCCAGAAGACTGGTGTCTAACTCTTGCCTGATGAGTCCGAAGGCGGAGGCTGTTACTGCACTGGGTTTGGCCTGACCTAAATATGTCATGGTAAAGGACATGTGATGGGCAAAGGATGGGTGACGAGAGAAAGCTAGGAAGGGGATGTCTTAATCCTGTCCTAAAAGGGCTTCCCTGGAGGGACAAAGGGATCCCCAATACAGAGAGTCTAGGGAGGCACATCCCGATGCCTAAGGACTTGTGAAGGGGTCATAGAGAACCAGAAACTACAGAGACGTATTTACTCAAGTCAAGAGAAAGAAGATGAGAGATCGTGGTGGATGAAGGGTCTCCCAAGAAGCCACAAGAGAAATTTCCAGAGAAACGATCAGCTTTAAACATTTGCCAAGTCTAGAACATGCCAGTGCTAGGTCTCTAGGTCAGGACCACTCCAGATGGCCAGAAGAAACATGAATCCTGCCAGAATGCTCATCCAAGGGCAGGGCCAGAACCAGCCGACCAGAGGGGCCAAGGGACACAAAATTCAATCTACTTCTGGGGCACCTGGCTGGCTCTGTCTGTGGGGCCTGTGACTCTCGAACTCAGGGTTGTTAGTTTGAACCCCGCGTTGGGTGTGGAGATGACTTAAAAATAAAATCCTAAAAAACAATCAGCCTGCTTCTGATTATCTCTCAAAATGATAACGGGGTTTTTCCCAAAATAGGTAATTGTGACTTGTATGCATTGATGCAATCAGTTGTTAGCACTTTCTGTGTGTAAGGCATCGTTTATCTCATTTTGTTTTTTCACGATTTTTTTTTTAGAAGGCTCATTTTAGTGATGCAGGAAAAGAAGTCCATGCAAATGAAAACTGTCCATGCCTGTTCCTTTGGCAAGCAACAGGGGAGGCGAGAATGTGTCAGGAGTGAGCACTTGGCATAAACCAGCTCTCCGCGGGTCTCTTCCAGAAAACACAGCTGCACGAGGATGATGTGCAAAAGCAAGGCCTACTGGAAACATCCCTAAGTGTTAACACATGTGACATAAAATGCAAAACTCAAGCTTCAGACTCTTGACCCAAGAATGGAGAGTTCAGGAGAGCAGGCTCGAGCAGTGCAAAAGAGGCATGTTTGCATCTTCAAGTCTTTTTTCCTCGGCCGTGCATTGTACCTCTTGGTATATCAGCCAGGCAACTTGCAGAGGGAAAGCAGCCCACGACAGACCCTCTCCTCCCCAAATATAAAAGTATACACAGTAGCCCCCCCCCCACAGTCACCATGTGAGCAGACACGGGTTCAAATATTTAAAAATGATCTCAAGCATTCATGCTTGTGTCTCTAGCCCTCTCTCCAGATCGCTCTTCACACACACACACACACACACACACACACACACACACACAATCTCTCTCTCTCTTCCTCTTCCCACTCCTCATCCCTTTCCCTTCCCTACTCTCCATGGGTCCGCATAGTAGATGTTTTCTGTTTCTTAGATGCATCACACTCTCTTCAGCTTCTGTATGTACTCCCAACACCCTTCATCACCACAAACACACCACCTCCCCCTTAAGCCCCAAGTCAGTTAGGTACCAGCCCCACACCTACAGTCTCTTTCTACATTTGAATTGTCTGTCTTTTTGCATATCCTCTAAATTCTAAGTTCCATGAAAGCAAGGAATGTGTCTTCCAGGCATGGACTTAACAAATAAATAGTGAGTACTCTTACTGTGCCAGGCTCAACTCAGAGGGAGACATCCCCTTGCTTCCTGTCTGGAACAGTGTGGGTATCTCCCCCAACTTGGCTGACCCAGCTGAATAGATAGATGAATGCCCTGACAATTAGGAATGTGTCGGTTAGGAATGTGTTCAACTACAGCAAAAATAAAACCTACACCATGGCTTAAATAAATAAGGAACGTATTTGACTCACACGAGAAGGTGGAGGTAGGCTGTGCACTGGTGGTAATCCCACAGGGCTGTCCGGGGCTTCGATCTTCCTTCTGTCTATTTTTAGTGTGTTTTATGACCCCCCCCTCCCCAAAAATGTGTCCATGTCTTGACCCCTGGTACTTGTGAATGTGATATTATTTGGAAACAGGGTCTTTGTGGATGTCCTCATGTTCAGATGAGGTCATGCTGGAGTAGGGTAGGCCCTAAATCCAAGAAGAGAAGAGTCACAGACACAGAGAGAGGCCATGTGACAACACAGGCAGAGACTGGCGTGATGCTCCTATGAGCCAAGAAGTGTCAAGGAGTGTCAGCAACACCAGAAGACAAAGAGGCAAGGAAGGATCCTCCCCTAGAGACGTCAGAGGGACACAGAGACCTGCTGACACCCCGATTTTGAACCTCTAGCCCCCAGAACGGTGAGGGGATACATTTCTGTGGTTTTAGGCCACCCAGTTTATAGTACTTTATTATGGTGGCCCTGGGAAATGAACAGCGTGTGACTTTCATCTTCATAGTTCTAGGACAGCAGCTACATTTCTAGACATCTGTAGTCTGCCCAGGAAAAAAGGGGGTTAAAGCAAAAGTCTGATGGGTCCTTCTAGTCTAGACTGCCCCTGTAGGAAGCTTTCCCGGAAGTGTGATCAGTGATACGGAGGAACGTCTCAGGGAACAGGACTGGGTCACATGATCACCCTCCAGCTGCATGGACGTCTGGGAAAGTGAGTATTTTTAGTTTTCAAATTCTACCGTTGAAGAGGGCAAGTGGGATCATAAATGACTGTGGGCTTGCTAATTCAAAGTCACATAATTCATATCATAAGGCCTGTCATTGTCCTGTTCAGGGCACGTGTGTCAATATACCTCCCATATCGCTCCTGTCCCCAGCAGATCCTTATTTAGCAAAGAAACACTGAGTTCATGAGAACGAGAGCCGTGGCACGGCTGACGGCTGGACGACTGCAATTAGGAATCAGCCTCTCATAGGCAGTAACAGGCGAGAAATAACTGCTCTTTTCTGGTCCAGCCCTATGACCAGGGCCGGGATAAGTCCAGCGAAGGAACCGGGCCTGAGGGAGAGAGCTGCCCGCGCACGGCTCCCGCTCCCTCATCCACCCACCCCTCTCTGCCCGCCAGCTGCTCTTCATCCCCTGCTGAAACTGGGAAACAGTCCCTGAGCCGCAAACTCAGCTCTTCAGAGACCAGGTCACAAGGACCGGCCACCCCTTAGCGTTTGGCTTTGAAAATGACACATGTCATAAATATAAATATCCTAAAATATCAACTATTTGAATATAGACTAGAATAGAACAACAAATAGAATATAGATTAGAAATGAAAAGTCTTCCTCTACCAGCAACCCCCATCACCTGCTCCCAGCCACATGTCCCTTAGCAGGTGCAATCACTAAGAACAATGGGGGGGGTGCCTGGGTGGCTCAGTCGGTTAAGGGCCTACCTTTGGCTCAGGTCATGATTCCAGGGTCCTGGGATCGAGTCCTGCATCAGGCTCCCTGCTCAGTGAGGAGCCTGCTTTTCCCTTTACCTGCTGCTACTCATGCTTGCTCTCTCTCTCTCTCTCTCTAGTAAATAAAATCTTAAAAAAAGAAAAGTAGAGAAAAGAAAAAGAACGGTTGGCGTGTTTCTTCCAATTTGTCCTCATTTGTACATTTACATACACACACCCCACACACACCGTGGACGGCTTGCATATTTCATAAATGCGATTACACAGCTACCCATTCATTTCATTTTGCAGTAGGTCTCAGTATTACTTGCAAGGATCTTCCCTGATTTATTGAAGCCCTCCCGTACTGCATGTTGGTGACGTGGCAAGTGATGTAGTGCCCAGACTTGAGCCAGACCGCCTGGGGTCGATCCCATTGCAATTCTGCCTCCTCCTACCCCGAGGCCCCTCACTATTTTGCATCCTTCCTCTGGTCAGTGAGGCTCCTGAAATCCCTTCCAGCGTTGTCACGGGGGATTAAGTGAGCTCATTTATGTAAAGTGCTTCGTCTAGTGCTGACCCAGAGGAGGCTTTCTGTAAGTGTCAGCTGTTATTCACAGTAATGGCAATATTTGCCACTTTCCTACAATAATATTTTAGCAGTCACCATGTAGGCAGTCTTATGTGAGCATTTCTATGGGGCAGGTTTCTATTCCTAGAAGTGGAACTGCTGTATTCAGAGACACATTTAACTTTGCTAGGTGGGTACTAAGCTGCATCTTCACGAGAGAGAACATGTGTGTGTGATTGTCTATTTATTTGCACCTGAGCTATTACCCACGTTACCTCCAGTCCTGGGCAATCTGTGGGTTGGAATGGTGCATTAATGTTTTATTTTGCTCCCCAGATTACCATGAAAAGTGTTAATACCTTTTCACGGGTTTGTAAACCATTCTCTACCCTCGGTCCCTTTTTTCTTCTGTGAATACACCAGCCACAAATTTTACTGATTTTCACGCTGAGTTATCTTTCTTTTTTCTTAAGGATTTGAATTGGCTTGCCATAGGTCTTGGCTAATAACCTTTAGCAATTATGCAGGCTACTCAGATTTTCACCCAATTTTCACCCACTGAACCTTTTGTTAGTCTGCCGTGCAAAATCATCACGTGTGTAGTGGTCAGTTATGACAATCTTTTCCTTCGGCATTTTGGGTCTTGCTCAGGGAGGCTTTTCCCACCCCACATAATGGTTACCAAGGAAACAATGAAAAAAAAAAAGTTGGGGTTGAAATTTTATGTGGAACAGTAAAATTAAATAAGTGTTTCTTATACCTAACAGCATTTCCATTATAATTTGAACCATAAACTACTTTTCAAAATGAACAAGAAATAAATCAGGCTTTTACAGAGAGGGATCGTTTTTACCATTGAAATCTGTGATTGCATAACAGAGCAATCAGAAGAAATAAAAGTTTACAAAAATATCTGCAGACAGTGTGAATTCTCCCCAGGGATTCTCTCTCAATCCTTTGATGTTTAAATCATCCCCTTTTGAAGAATGGATCCTGATTTGCTTATAAACTTTCTCTTCTTTGTTCCTTAACGGGTCTCCTGCTGCCAGGGTCTCCCCTGCCCATGGCTCTGCATGCTATCTGAGCTGGGACCCACCATCGTTTCATCAGCTGCATGAAGAGCCATACCCCTTGCCAGGTCTGCACTGTCATTGTGCCGTCTGTCAGCCCTGGCACAATGTCGCTGAGTATTCACAACACCAGGCTCCAAGCAAAGATATCCGAGATCAGGACAGATGTTTGAGCAGCGGAAGATTTTTAAATGTGGCCAATTCATTGCTTAATATTTTCATGATGTGTCTATTTTTGCTTTTTTTGTGTAACTTTATAACTTCAGAAACTCTGATCATGAAGTCTGGAATGATGAAGACTCCTGGAGTCTGCCATTCCATTTAAGTGACCCAATACTAAGGATATAGACTGAGCACTATTCTAAGCACAATAAATAAGGCACTGTCGCAGTCAGGGCTGTCTGGAGAAATAAATACAGATATTCATAGGATAAATATAGATAGATGCTTACAAGGATAGATACATAGATACACACATACATACATACATACATGGAGAGATACATAATACATACATAGATACACACACACATAAATACATGGATACACACATACAAATACACCTATTTACTCTGAGGAATCAGCTCATGTGATTCTGGAGGCTGGGAAGTCCCGTGATCTACCGTCGGCAAGCTGGAGAACAAGGGAAGCCGGGGGTAAGCCCCAGTCCGAGGGAAGAACGGCTGTCCCCACTCATGCACTTAGGCGGAAAGACTGAATCCTCCCTTTCTTCTTGTTCCTCCCCACCTTTTTGTTCCGTCGGGGCCCTCACAGATTGGATGAGGACCATCCACACTGGGGAGGGTGCCCTGCTTTACTCAGGCCCCTGAATCCAATGCGAATCCCTTCCAGAAATAATGTTTAAGCAGGTCCCTGAGCCCCTGTGCCCGGGGAAGCGGACACAGACCGCCGACCATCCCAGGGCGTTCCAGGCCTTACCACACCTGTGCTGTGTACTTTCTCCTCCACGGAAGGAACAGCGCACACCCAACGACCTTTGCCCCAACCCCTCCCTACAGCCCCCTCACACTCCCCCAGACAGCCCGACGCCACCAGCCCTACTTCCTCCTGAGCATTCCTATGAAAACCCTGGAAGGTTATCTCTAAAACCATCAGGGACAAATCACACTTACCACCCATGAGAACATACGTCCCTGGTCAGGACAGGAGGGGAGTTCGGAAGTGCGTTACCTACTGAACAGATGGGCCCTGTTCTCTCACCTGACGAGCAAGCAGGTGGGCGCAGGCTGGAAGGAAGACAGTTGTGCCTCTCACCGTCCCGAGCCAGGGCCTGACTCGTGTTTGACCACGTTCCCAAGTACGCTGTGTTCAACAACTACCTCTGAGCCTCTGAGGGATGTCAAAGTTCAAAGCCAGTGAGCTCTCCCCTCCAGCCTCCACGTCGTGGGCCCTCCCTGCCACCTAGACGTTTGGCTAGGGGAAGGAGATCGCTTCCCAGGTTTGGCACCGGAGCCTACGTGAGTATGATTCTGCATCAACTTGGTTGGGCCAATGTCCCCAGATGGCAGTTGGTCAGACATTATTTGGAATGTCTTTGGGAGGGTGTTTTTGGATGAGACTGACATTTAAATTAGGAGACCATGAGTGAGGCAGATTATCGGCCGTAAGAGGGGTGGGCCTCATCTAATCAGTGGACAGCCTGACTAGAACAAAAAGACTGAGCTTTCCAAGAAAGAGCAAATTCTGCCAGCAGATGGCCTTTGGACATGAATGGCAACATTGACTCGTCCCTGGGTCTCCAGGCT
This sequence comes from Mustela putorius furo, assembly GCF_011764305.1. Taxonomy (NCBI): domain Eukaryota; kingdom Metazoa; phylum Chordata; class Mammalia; order Carnivora; family Mustelidae; genus Mustela; species Mustela putorius. The sequence goes on along the minus strand of NW_025422022.1, from coordinate 5,114,846 downwards.
GCCAGCCCACCCTCTACATCTTGGACTCGACAGCCTTTATAACAGAATGAGCCAACCCCTTCGAAGAAATCTTTTTATGTAAATCTACATATATCCTATTGGCTCTGTTTGTCTGGACAACCTTGACTGATACTGTGAGTCAGGCCGGGCCTTCCGGTCCACTCATATGGGTCTGGTTTGGGAAAGGATATAGGAGGCCCGGGGACATTCTGTAATCTGGCATTACAGCGCCCAGGCACTTGCATTATTGCTGGTGATAAAATCAATATTTCAACCCCCTTCTGGGCTCCTTGCCTCTGTTCTCTATCAATCAAAGGAGGGAGGGCGATGAGCAGTAGACACCCTTAACCTTGGGCATTTATCCCAGCTGGTTTCCAAAGGGACCTCAAAGTCATTCACACAAAGTTATATAAATGACAGGAGCCTCATGTATTTTTTCCAAAGATACCCGAATTTCAAAAGGGAACAAATATTGCTGGTTCTCCTAGCAGCTTTGTTTTTCTTCTTTATAGTGTTATGATTCTTTGCTACATTCTCCGGCTAGCAAGTATAATTTGTGCACTGGAAAAATTAATGTGAATATAAATGGACTGTGTTTCACCATGTCCACCTCCCCCCCAAATCATTGCTCTTTTCCTCTGGTGTTTGATGGTGAGCTGCCTGGCACCCCAGTCTAAAGCTGGATTCAACCTCTTTGCTTTCACAGGTTCATGCATACATCAGTAGATTTGCTGAACATGTTTTTCACGCAGCAGCCCTGTGCCCACGTGGTCCAGGAGTCCTAACAGGGCCTGGGTCCTCTGGACTCAGTTCACCCGGGTTCATATCCCAGCTCTGCCCCTGCAAGTCCTGCGAGCTCAGTCCAGTCCCTTCATCTCTCTGGGCCTCGTGTTTGTTGGTGTAAGTGGAAAAGGCCAAACGGCAGATGAAGTGAGTTGGGCAGGGAAGCATTTAGGGCAGGGCTGGGTCACTGCAAACTCCCACTTCGTTCTCAGTTATGATCATTCCAGACGTTGCAAAGGGAATAGCTTCGGTGGGCGAAAGTGAAAGATGTTTCTGTCTGTCGGTCTCCATTTTCAGAGTGAAGGGGGAAGTGGTCCAGCTGTCGTTTGGAGGGAAGCAGACGACACACGAAGAGGGAAGGTAGAGGGATGGAGGGTAGCGATGGGCGTCCGGACACGTCCAGCCGCACCGGGCCGGATCTCGTGGTACCCTCCAGGGCGCGGGGCTGGGAACAGGGAGAAGGACCTGGGTTAGTCCAGGCTGGGTTTCACCTGGGTGTGAGGGAGCCGTCAGGAACACGGGTGTGGGCCGGAGAGTGGGCGGTGAAACAGACAGAAGCAGGAGCGTTGTGCCCTACTTGTTTCTGTAGAGGACACCAGACTCTCCCATAATCAGCCTGAGCCACACCACCGGCTCTGTGCATGAGGAAGGCGGGATCCCTTTTACTTTTCAAACTGAATTCGGCTCAGGCTGCAGCATGCCAGATTAGCAGGAAGTTGAACATCTCCCATGTGGCTTCCTGCCAACGTCTTAGCATTGTCCAGCACTTCTCCTCCCCGCTCCCCCCATGTGCTTATTGGTGTCTCCAAAGCTGGTCCCCTCCAGTCACATGAAGGAGACCTGAGACAGATGCCCCTGGGACTGAAGGAAACCACAGCCACCCCCAGAACTGGGCTGCTCCGGATTTAGCTGCCCAGCTAAATCACAAGAGGATCACAAGAGCTACAATTAAGCGCTCATCTTGTCTGATTCAAAGAAATCACTGGTGCTACTGTGGGTTTCAGGACATAATATTACAGCAAAATCTTACTTTCCAAGGGTATTTCCATACCGGAAGCCACACACCCAAACCAGCTCAGGCTCCCAAGATCCCCCTACAAGCGTGTACCCCACAGCAAGCAGATAGGTGCCGCCAATCAACACTACTCTCTCTGTAAGACAGTCTCAGCCAGAAGCCATCTCAATCTGCAGGGGTCTGAATGGCATTCAACCTCAAAAGGGAAAAGACTGGGGTTTCCGTTTCTTTCCTCACAGGAAGTTTCTGTTCTTTCTACACCTTGTTGACCAGAGGGATGGGTAGCCTCCACCAAGCCATCAAAAGGACTCTGCTCTGCCCCCACAGGACAAGGCTTGCTGCCCATTTCCAAAAACAAAGGACTCTCCCAGAACAGAGAAAATCTGACTTGCTGTCTAGTATCTCCACAGAGAAACAACTAGCAATGGCAGCTTCTCTCCATTTAAAAAAAAAAAAAAAGTTAAAGATTAAAACTCAACGATAAACGACCTGATCTCAAAAAGAGCCGAAGACTTTAGTAGACAGCTCACCAAAGAAAGCAGACAGATATCAAATAAGCATATGAAAAGTTGCTCCACATCCTAGGTAATCAGAGAAATGCGAATTGAAACAACCATGAGATTCCACTATATGCCTATGAGAATGGCCCAAATCCAGAACACTAACACCACCAAATGCTGGTGAGGATATGAGCCCATAGGGACTCTCATTCATTCCTGGTGGGAATGCAAAATGGTGCAGCCACTTTGGAAGACAAACTGGTGGTTTCTTACAAAGCCAAACACAGTCTCACCATAAGATCCAACAACTGCGCTCCTTAATATTCACCCAAAGGAGCTTAAAAACTCCTGCCCATACAAAAACGATGTACAGTTGTTATTAGCAACTTTATTTATAGTTGCCAAATCTTGGACGCAACCAAGATGCCCTTCAGAAGGTGAATGGATAAACGAACTCCACTTCATCCAGACAACGGAACATTATTTAGTGCTAAAAAGAAATGAGCTATCAAGCCTTAAAAATACACAGAAGAACCTTAAAGCCATATTACTAAGTGAAAGAAGCAATCTGAAAATGCTACACAGGGTATGCTCCCAACTATGTGACATTCTGGGAAATTCAAAACGAGGGAGATAGTCAGAAGATTAGTGGCTGCCAGGGGTTATGGAGGCGGGATGAATAGGGAGAGCACGGAGGATTTTTAGGGCAGTAGGAATACTCTGTAATACCATAATGATGGATCCATTTCATTAGACATTTTTCCAAACCCACAGAGTGGGCAACACCAGGAAGGAACCGTCATACTTCAGCACAGGTTCATCAATTGTACCCCATCTTCCACTCTGGTAGGAAATGTTGAAATGGGGGAGGCAGAGCAGGGGGTCTATGAGAAATCACTGTATCTTTCTCTCCATTTGGCTGTGAACCTAAAACTGCTCTACAAAAATAATCGTAAATATATTTTTAAGTGAAGAAATAATTGATCGCAGGTAGTGTCGCTGTTACTTCATTTGAGCAGTAGATGGATTAGAGAGAATACATTTCTTCTTTTGAGACTGGACCGCCTAGGACAGTGACCCTCATTTATTCACCCAACAAACATGGATTGTACGCCCACTGCGTCCCGGCACTGCCATATGCACTGGGGACATGGCCTTGCGCAAAAAGACGCAGTCCCCTACACTTGGGAAACTTGCGTAAGAATGTAAGCCGTATTAGGTAATGAATGCAACAGAGTTAAATAACACGATCAGGGGAAGGGAGGAAAAGCACAGTTTTCAGTAGGATGGTCTGGAAAGGCCTCTTCAATAAGACTTATAACAGAGAACTGGAGGATGTAAGAACCAAGCTTTCAGGCAGAAGGAAAGGGGAGGGCAGTGGGCGGGACCAAGGCTCTCAGGCCTGAGAAGGCTGGAGAGGGTAAGTCCCGGAGACAGTGGCAGGAGGTAAGACCAGAAGCCTGGGTATGGGCGCAGACCCTGCAGAGCCTTGAAGATCTCAGTGAGAACCTGGCATTTTACTCTGCGTGAGATGGGGAGCCACTGGGTGATTTTGAGCAGAGAAATGACATGGTCCTGTTTCCAGTTTAAAAGGACCAGGCTGGTCCTTGGCTCCTAGGTGGAGAGACAGGTTGTAAGAGGGACAAGGCAGCAGGAGGGAGACCTCGTAAGAGTTTTTTCTAACCATGTGAAGGTGACATGGGCTCAAACAAGACTGATGGGAGTGGTGGTGGAAGGAAATGGTAAAATGCTTGATTATGTCAATGGGATTTCGCAATGGGTTGGATGTGGGTATTCGAAAGGGTGAAGGAAGAGGCCAGAAGATGGTGCCATGGGCATTCCAGTATTTAAGGTTCAGACATAAAAGGAGAAACCAGACATGGCCTGTGATGTGGAAGGGAGAGCCAGGAGAGAGCAGAGTCTGGGGTGTGAGGAAAGTGTTTCGAGAAGAGACTCAGCAATGTCGTCAACTACGGTTGGGTCAAGATGAGGACTGAGACTTGACCACGGCATGTGTCAACATGGAAGTCATTTCTGGCCTTAACTCAGCTGTCGAGGTAGAGTGCTAGAGGCAAAAACCCAACTGGGAATAGACTCAAAAGAGGAAAAGAGAAGAGAAGAGAAGAGAAGGGGGGGGGAGGGAGGGGAGGGGAGAGAAAAGAGCAAGCGGGGACAGCATGTACAGGAAACTCTTCTGAAGCAATTTGCTGTAAAGGAGAGCAGAAAAATGGGGTGGTCGCTAGAGGGGAGTCGGAGTGGTGAGGTAAGGTATTTGTGCTCTTGTTTTGTTTTGTATTAAGATGGTGAGTATCAGGAGGTTTGAGTCCTGATGGGAGGTGTCCATAGAGAGAGGAAAATCGATGATGGGAGACAGAGGGACATATTAGGAACACCGTCTTTGGGTGAGTGAGAAAGGAATGTCCAGTGCAGGAGAAGAAGTGGTGTTCTGAGATGGAGCCTGGAATAATTCATCCATTGTAATAGAAGCGAGGATCAGGCTTTGAGAAGTTGGCTGAGCTTTTTGCATCAGGCTTTCTTTTCAACTTTTGGCCATAAGGTGGCAGTAGATGGCTTCATATAAATCCAACAATCTTTAAAGAAGGCCTTTGGGAAAATGGCAAAAGCTTAAGTTGATTTTGAATTTTTTTTTAAGACGCGATGGGTGCTGGGAAGGTCTACACTGGTACCTCCTGGTCCTTCCGGCCGCATCTTAGAGTGTCTTCTTGATCAGTCCATCCCTGTCCAAACTTCCTAGATAGATCTGTAAGTCTTCCTGATCAAACTGCTAAAGGATGTGTGGTGCTATGCTGGAAAGAGCGCGGAGAAGAGTCCAGGCCATTGCCCAGGCGACCACTACTGGGACAGATCTGAGCATCACCAAGAGCAACTAGGAAGTGCTTGCTGCGGTCAGAGCAAGAGAGGCTTAGTGCCTGGACTCTGAGCGGGGTGCTGAGTATGGGAAGGACACGGGTGCTTAAACACATATTTAGGAGATCTTATCTGGCGGTAGAGAAGAGGGAGAACTCCAGACTGGGTCTCAGATCTCTAGCATGGGTGAACAGGAAGATGGTGCCCTGAACTGAACACAAGGGACAACACAGGAGGCAGAGACCATGGTTTTGCCCTGTGGAGTCTGAAGTACATGGACAACATTTGGGGAAAGCGTGCCATTTTCCACATAAACATGGCTCTTTCCAGAGAGCTCTAGGTTGAAATCACTGAATTGGTTACTGTCAGCAGTTAAAACATAAGAGTGGGTGACATCTGCTGGGCAGAGCATATAAAATAAGAAAAGCTATGTGCCCTGAGAATCACTAATATTTAGGAATGAGCAAAGGACAAGAAGTCCACCCAGAAAGAACAGTTGGAAAACCAGTTGGAGCTGGGGGAGTTGAGGCAGTAGTGATAAATTTGGTTGTATTTGTCTGCGAAGAGCTGCCGTAACACAGGGCCACAGATGGGGCTGTGAAACAATAGAAATGTATTTGCTCACCATTCTGGAGGCTGGAAGTTCAAGATCAAGGTGTCATCAGGGTTGGTTCTCTCTAAGACCCGTCTCCTGGACTTGTGGATGGCAGTCTTTTCCCTGTGTCCTCATGCTGTCTGTCCTCTCTACGTGTCTTGTGTCTTCACGTCCTTTTCTTAGAAAGACACCAGTCCTACTTGGTTAGGTTTGACCTAAATACCTCCGCAAAGGCCTTTCTCCAAATAAAAAGTCACATTCTGATGTCCTACGGGTTAGTACTTCAGCACATAAATGTAGGGGGACACAATTTAGCCCATAAATATGGTTTGATCATTAAACAGAGCACAGAGGCCCAATAATTTAAAGACGCAGGGACGCCTGGGTGGCTCAGTCGGTTAAATGTCTGACTTGATTTCAGCTTGGGTCATGATCTCAGGGTTGCGAGATTGAGCCCCCCGTCAGGCTCCAGGCTCAGCACAGAGTCTGCTTGAGGTTCTCTCTCTCTCTCTCTCCCCTCTCTCCCCCCTCCCCGTGTCCCTCCCACCCACCCAGCTCCCCCAGCTCACACACATACATGCACACACATGCTCTCTCTTAAAAAAAAAAAAAGATGCAAACTGCCCTTTGGTTTTGGCAATGCAGAAGTAATGGATCTCAGTTGCTGCTACAGGATAGCAGGGCATTACAGGAGGTTCCTGAATGGGAACAAACACTCTTTAGAGAAATGCAGACAAAGGCACATGCAAGGAGTGTTAAGAAGAGTAGCTATAATGTCTCTACTCACTTTTTCTCATTTGAGATGATCTCCAGAACAGGACAATTTCATTTACTGAGTACTTTTTAAGTGCTAGAAAAATTCATTAATCTTCACAACAAGTTGAGGAACTGAGTCTTCTGGGGGTTAAGCAATTTGCCCACAGGGACACGTCCGTAGGTGGCCAGGCTGGGAGTCACCCTCGCAGCTGTTTGAAAGCTTCAAAGCTCTCATCCTTCCCCACTTCGTCAGGCTGCCTGTATTTAAAGCAGACAGTCAGCAAATTAGAGATGGGATATTTACTAAAAGTTCATTTGTAAGTCATTTGGTTGGATCTCGGAATACATTTTCCCATAGAAATGTGATCCATGGTGACTGGGCCCCCATCAGCCCACAAGTGGGCTGTTTCAGTTGTAATGTATGAGAAATGCTTTTCATATACTACCAAAAAGAGAAAAACCTAAGGCTTTTACCATACTAGTGATTAAATAAAACAGCAAAACAAGAATATCATTGAGCAAAAAGCTTTTGAAAATTATCTTAAATCCTAGGCCTTGATTAAATGTCGCTAAGGAAATCAGTAGGGGAAGGCTCGGGGGCATTTTTTTTGAACGTGTGCATTTGAAATGTTTCTTTATTCTGTCCAATTTACTTCAAACATATGGTTCCCTCCCTGCTCTTTGACTCAAGCCACTCATTGGCCATGACTGGGAAGTTTCTTAACTCATAAATGTCATTTTAAGATGAATAGAATTTTTTTCAAAAATTAGTTAATATATGTAAAATATAAAATAGAGCCCGGCATGTAGTAAGTGGGTTATAGCGCTGGGTGATGGGGTCCGTGATCAAAGGAGCGAGACTGATACAAAGCGAAGGTCAAGCAAAGCTTTATTTCGCACCAGCACCGAGAATCAAACCGACCAGCCTGGGCCACCTCCTTCGGAGAGAGCGACCACTCCCAGCTTCACAGACTAGCTTTTACAGAGCAAAGGCCGTGTGGTTGAGCCTGGCCAATGAGATTTGTCTCCACCTGGCCTGACTCATCCCTGCATTCTGGGCTCTGTTATCTCCACCTGACCTGACCCGTCTTGTATTTGGGCTCTGTTATCAGGGACTGGTCGACCATATTTTACTGGTTTCCCAGACTTGCTTTTAAGTAAGTTCCTTGGCGGGGGGGGGGGGGGGGGGGGGGACAGGGTCAGTTTAAGTTTTACTGCACAAACAACAAAATGGCTGTTTAACCGAGAAGGAGTTGTTCTGGCTAAGGAGGCCCCTACACTGGGTACCCTTCTGTAGGCTCTTTGAATGTATTAACTCTCTTATATTCATTCACTTAATTCTTTTTTTTTTTTTTAAGATTTTATTTATTTGACAGAGATCACAAGTATGCAGAGAGGCAGACAGAGAGAGAAGAGGAAGCAGGCTCCCTGCTGAGCAGAGAGCCTGATGCGGGGCTCGATCTCAAGACTCTGAGATCATGACCTGAGTCGAAGACAGAGGCTTTAACCCACTGAGCCACCCAGGTGCCCCATCACTCATTTAATTCTTGTATATCAACCCTACTATTGCCCCAGATTTGTATTGGGAAAATGGAGGCTCAGAAAGACAAGTAACTACCCCAAGGTAACACAGCTAGCCACGCACAGAGCAGAAGTGCAAACCCAGACTTTTGATGGCCTTAAATGGGAGGAAAGATGCTAAAGAAGATGTGTGATGGCTAATTTTATGTGTCGATTTAGCTAAGCTAAGGGCACCATTTATTTGATCAAACACCAGTTCAGATATTGCTGTCAAGGTATTTTTTAGATGTGATTAATATATATCTCTTTTACAATTTTTTAAGAGAGCAGGAGGGTAGAGGGGTGGAGGGGCAAAGGGAGATGGAGAGCGAGAATCCCAAGCAATCCCCATGTCCAGCGTGGCACCCACTTGAGGCTCAGACTCAGGACCCTGAGATCATGAACTGAGCCAAAATCAAGAGTCGGATGCTTAACCGGCTGAGCCACCCAGGAACCCTGATGTGATTAATATTTAAATCAGACTTTGGGTAAAGCAGGTGACCTTCCACAATGTGGGTGGGCCTCTTCCAATCAGTAGAAGGCCTTAAGAGCAAAGACTCAGAATACTCAAAAGAAGGAACTCTACCTCTAGACTGCCACACAGAAATTCTGCCTGAGTTCCCAGCCTTCAGAATCAAGATTACATCAGCTCTTCACTGAGTTTCCAGCCGGCTGGCCTGCCCTGCAAACTCCAGACTTGCTAGTCCTGACGACTGTGGGAGTGAACTCCTTTAAACTAAAAGTCTCTCTCATTCTTTCTCTTTCTCTCTAGAGAGGTAGATAGATAGATGGATACACAGGCAGACAGATGATAGATGGATAGACAGATGGATAGATGGATGGGTAGACAGACAGATGATATAGAGATCTTTGCTGGTCTGTTTCTCTGGAGAACCCAAGTACACATGGGGTAAACATTGCCCACAGTCACCAATAAGGCTGTGGAGCGAAGCTAGGCAAAAGGGAAAGCGACCACAGAGGAAGATGTGGTGAGGGAGTGTTGGTTCGTGTTATACTGGGAGCCAGATACCAGTTAGTAGAGTTGAGCCAAGGCAACCTGGCTTCTCCCAGTGAAAGAAGGAGTGTTGGAGAAAGTAGAGGACCTCCTCTGGCTGGAGCGTTGGAGTGTGGGTGGGTGGAGGGAGTGAGCAACATGTAATTCAGAAACACTGAAGAAAAATCGGCACGAGGGGCTCCTGGGCGGCTCAGTGGGTTAAGCGTCTGCCTTCGGCTCAGGTCATGATCCCAGGGTCCTGGGTCGGAGCCCCACATCGGGCTCCTTACTCAGCAGGGAGCCTGCTTCTCCCTCTCCCTCTGCCTCTCCCCCTGCCCGTGTTCTCTCTCTCGCTCACTCTCTTTCAAATAAATAAATTTGAAGAAGAAAGGAAAAAGAAATAAGGAAAAACGGGCATGAACAAGCTGGGGAGGCTTTACACAGTCTCTCAGGCGTCCAGGAACTCCTTATTCAATAGTTTCATTACTTTCATCTTTTCTCTTTCCCTAGGATTTTTGTCAGCCTTTTTGAGCTTTTTTGATCTACAATAAAGTTCTCCAATTTTTGAAGTTGCAATCTGAGAGGTGGTGACAAATGTACATGGTCACATTGCCCATCACCGCAATCAGGATATGGAACATTTCCAGCGAGCGCTCCCAGAAGCTCCCTCGTGCCCCTTTGCAGTCCATCCCCTCTCCTCACCACCTCCCTCTACCCCTCCCAGCCCCCACCCCCCACACCCATCCAGCTGCCAATCAACTCCAAGGCAGCGTCTATCCCTGGGGCTTTTGCTTTGCAGAGGATTTCCTATGGGTGGAATCCCAGGGCATGCACTCGTCTGTGTTCAGCCACTCTCCTTTAGCATTATACTTTGGCGCTCCTTCCCTAGGGTTGCATTATCAGTAACTCATTCAGTTTGCTGAATAGCGTTTCATGATATGGATACACCAAATGTGGGTTCTGCGTACCAGCCGGACATTCGGATCATTTCCAGTTTTTTCGATGATGAATAAAGCTGCTACATGGAACATTCATGTACAGGCCTCTGTGTGGACACACATGTTTTCATTTCTTTGTGGTAAATATCTAGGCGTGGGATTGCCAGATCATGTGGTAAGTGTATATTTAATTTTATAGGAAGCTGCCAAATTCCTTTTCAAAGTGGCTGTATATGATACTGACAAGGCGAGGAAAGGGGGAAAGTAGGAAAACTCATCCTGCTGTTGTTTAGTGAAAAATCAATAAAAGGCTTTCAATAAGGAAAAGCAGTTTGGAATTAGCAGAGGGCTTCATTTCTATGTGCCATTCTTTTCCATGGGCCACAAAGTCAGAACCTGTTGCGCTTTGACGTCTTCAGGTTAATGTAATGTGAGACGCGTATGACCATTCTTGGACCTCAGATTCAAATGCACCAGGAAAAAAATGCATTAAAAAATTTCTCTAAATTGAATGAATTTTGACTTGGTGCCTACATTCCCTCGGCTGGAAGGAAACTCAACCTCAATCATTCTTAGGGTTCTTTCCCTATCTCCAGTGAAATGAAAATGTGCCAGGGTCTTCCCTGGACCAAGGCCAAGGGATGGGTCCTGCTCTGTCAGTCATCAGCTCCTCTGGGACACCGACTGCCCCGCCCTCAGGTCACTTGGCTGTGCTAGAGAGTTACTAAGATATTTCTGCTAATCTTGGAGGACTGAGGATGGGAAGTCCCTCTTTGTCCACGTAGCTCCAAATGTCAAGCACCCCCGATATGCCTATAAGGGTCTTGCGACACAGGAATACTTTTTTAAGATTTATTTATTTATTTTAGAGAGAGCGAGAGTGCACCTGTGTGAGTGGGTGGGAGAGGGCCAGCGGGAGAGGGAGAGGGACAAGCAGAGTATGAGTTGAGTGCAGAGACAGATACAGGGCTCGATCCCACGACCCTGAGATCATGACCTGAGCTGAAATCAATCAGATGCTCAACCAGCTGAGCCACCCAGATGCTCAGGGCACAGGAATATTTGACAGGGCTAGGGATCCCACAGCCAATTTCTCCTTGAGGTGTTGCCACCTCTGGGAGAAGGACGCAATACCCAAAAAGGCTTATAAATAAAAATCAGGGTCGGGGGAAAAGTCTTGGAAAGTCTTTCCACCCAAGTAACTTGTTAGCTACCTGAATGGGAGAAGAGAAAGAAAAATACACGGGAAGGAAAACATAAAGTAATGCTACAGAATTATCCCACCAATACCAAGTAATTTTTGTGACATGTTAATAATTTGTGTTTTTAAATGACAAAATCAAGACACAAAACTACTAGAATTATTGACACCAAAAGGAAAAGGGATTACTTGTCCGCTCACATTCTGCCTGGCAGAGAAGAAGATCTTTCAGGAGACCCTCCAGCTGCATGAGTGACTTTGAAATTGCTCACCCAGACCCAGCAAGCATCCTTGACTCAAGGCAGACAAAGCGCTCAGGCTCACAGACCTGGTTGAAGCAGAGGGGAGGACTTGAAGACCAAAAGAAGCCCCCCGCCGCCCCCGGGGGCTCATCTCTGGCAATGACCACCCGCTGTGCTGGGCTTTGAGGCTTTTCTCCCCATACAGACATGTCTTCTTAATCTCAGATCTTCTGCTTTTTCAAGCAACAGAGAATAGAAGCTGGACTTCGTGGAGACACTGAGAGCGCGCTGGAAGAGGAGGTTGTGGGGCGTGTGTCATGAGGCTGCTTAGTGTCCTGCCGGCAGCCAATGGACCGATTCCACCATCACGGCGGCGACTCTGCATTGTGCCGTGATGTTGTCTCAATGGACCGTCCCTGGGCATCTCCACCAACCACTGCAGATTGATGGCAGTGGGAACCCACGGATCAAAGTGACTTTCAAGGGGCCTGAGTATCATTAGCTGGAGGAGAATCTGACCATGCAAAGACCCCGGGGTGAGGAAATTCTTGCCTCCATTTGCCAGAATCAAGGACGGTGCTTCATGCTCCCCCCAGGGCACCTCTCCAGAGCATTTACCATATTCTCTTCTCTCCGCGTCTCCACATCCCTGGTTTTCCCCCCCTTCATCTCTGACCTCTCTTCTTCTTTGCTTGCCTAATTCTCCACTTGACAGCTAAATGGTGGCATTTGTCCAGCTCTACTCTCCCTGTGCCATCCAGCCTGATGGTCTCCTAGGGCACTTGCTGTTGTCACCGGCTCCTCACGCCACCCAGCAGCCTTTCTTCTGCCTCACTACAATTGGGAGGTCATTTGTGCCATGCCATCTCTCAGGGTTTTGTATACGTATTTCTCTCGGTGTTTCTATAGAGCATAGAGTTAGGCACTCAGGGGAATGGGATGAGGTTGCTGAGCTGTTTATTGGACACTCATTTCTTACCTTGTTATTGACAATCACCCTCTCCTGACTCTCCTTCTTTCATTTTTCACCCTGTTAAGTCTTGGAGGAAAGAAGTTTCCAAGATAGGAATTCCCTCTGTCAATGTCAATCAGAGGTCAGCCACCGGAGAACTACATTTTGTTTTAATTTAAAAATCTCCTTAGAGGATGTGTATGTTTCTGTTGTGTCCCATACACCAGCATAATCTCCTCCAGTTCCATCCGTGTCAGTGCAAATGGTGGGTATTCATCCTTTCTGACGGCTGAGTAATATTCCATTGTGTATATGAACCACATCTTCTTTATCCATTCATCCAATGAAGGACATCTCAGCTCCTTCCACAGTTTGGCTATCATGGACATTGCTGCTATGCTGTGCTAACTCCCCTGCCACATGACAAAGTGAATGAATTCAAAGGAGGAATCCTTAGTGTCTTTGTGTCCCCATGCAGATTATAGGGTGAAAGAGACAGCAGTTGGTAAGTGCTATATCAAAATACAGACCAGGGAAATGCAAAGCAAAACCACAGTGAGAGAGCACCTTACACTTGTTAGGATGGCTAGTACCCAAAAGACAAGAAATGTGATTGTTGGTGAGGATGTGGAGAAAAGGGAACCCTGTGCACTGTTAGTAGGAGTGTAAATTGGTGCAACCATTATGGAAAACCGTAGGGAGGTTTCTCAGAAAATTAAAAATAGGACCTCCCTATGATTCAGCAATTCCACTTCCAAGTATTTATCCTAAGGAAATGAAAACACTCAATCAAAAGTTGATCTGCACTGCCATGTTGATGACAGCATTATTTACAAGAGCCAAGACATGGAAACAACCTAAGTGTCCATCAACAGATGAATGGGTAAAGACAATGTGGCATGAATGGGATACTACTCAGCCATAAAAAAGGAGGAAACCCTGCCACTTGTGACAACATGAGTGGACCTAGAGGGTATGATGCCAAGTGAAATAAATGAGACAGAGAAAGACAAATATGATATTATCTCACTTACATGTGAAATCTTTAAGAAAAAAAAATTAACTACTAGATACAGAAAACAGATTGGTGGCCTCCAGTGGCCAGGGGTAAGGGGAGAGAGGGATGGCAGAAGGTGGTCAAAAGGTACAACCTTCAAGTTATAAAACGAGTAAGTCCTGGGCATGTAATGTACAGCATGGTGACTGTAGTTTAATATATTTGTGTATTGTATTGTGTAAGATGTATTGTATTTTTGAAAGGTGCTAAGAGAGTAAATCTTAACCTCTCATTATAAGAAACAAATTGTAACTGTATGTGAGTGTGGTAATGCATGTTACCTAGATTTATTCATTTCATAATATAAACACATATCAAACCATTATGTTGTATACCTGAAACTAATATAATGTTATACGTCAATTAAACCCCAATTTAAAAAAGCATACAGTGGAATATTATCAGTCTTGGAAAAGAAAGAAATTCTGACACAGGCTATAATATGGATGAATCTTGAGGGCATTACGCTAAATAAAATAAGCCAGACACAAAAGAGTAAATACTATATGATTCTGGGACACCCGGGTGGCCCAGTCAGTTAAGTGTCTGATTCCTGATTTCAGCTCTGGTCATGATCTTGGGGTCATAGGATCAAGCCCCACGTCAGGCTCTGTGCTCAACAGGGAGTCTGCTTGAGGATTCTCTCTCTCTCCTTCCTCTGCCCCTCCCCCAGCCTCTCCCTAAAATAAATAAATAAATACTATATGATTCATCTGATATGAGGCACCTAGAGAAGTCAAATTCACAAAGACAGAAAGTGGAATGGTGGTTGTCAGGGACCTGGAGGGGAGGAGGCAATAGGGAGTTATTTTTAATAAGTATAGAGTTTCAATTTTACAAGATGAAGAAAGTTCTGGAGACAGATGGTGGGGATGGCTACATTAACAATGTACTTAATGTACTTAATGCCACTAAACCGCACACTTAAAAATAGTTATAATTGTACATTTTGTTATATTTTTACCACATTAAAAAAAAAAAAAACCTTAAAAAGTACAGGGTAAGAGCTGTGGGAGCTCAGAGGAAAGTCTCCTGTGTCTCTCTTAAAAGGATTGTCATACCAACTGCTTAAATAATGTACTTTTTCATTTCTAGTATAGAGGATTAAGATCATAGGTGTGGAGGGGAGTGTTTATGAAGCTAATGAAGCATTGCGTAACATTAATGAGAAGTAAAATGCTTTGATAAACTGTTTTTCATGTGCAAAGACAATTGGAAGCACTTCCAAACAGGTGCGGGGCACAGTTTCTAAATAGTGGTCTCAAATTACCCTGACTGTGGGTCTTGAATCTCCCTGACTGTGGGCCGCCATTTCCATCTCCGCATGGATCTCAGGACTGTTCGCTTCTGGAGAAATTCACCAGGCAGAACTGAGCTGCTCGAATAGATTTGCTGCTTCCCAATAATGGAGTTTTCCTTTCCATTTTTAAAAAAGCAAACTTCCTATTGCTGCCAGATCCAATCACTACTTAACCACACAATGACTTCAACTCTCCCAAATGTTCCAAGGGGATGGAAAACATTCCTGCCGCACATATGTACTTGACTCTGAGGCAAATGGAAAACACCAAGGAAGGGATGTTTCAGGAGGTGATGGCAGGCCATGTAGAGCCCTTCCATGAGAGCCTTACTGTGGTGGAGAGTGCTATTTCAAATGATTTCCCTGGAGCCTGGCAAATAATAAATACCACTCTTACCTCTTGCCCCTTTTTGTGGTTTACTCTCTCCTCCACTCTCTGACCTTGGCACATGCACGGCTTCGTCCCACCAAGATGGCTGTGTGTGTATGCAGCCACAGGAGTGGAAGAGTCTGGAATAAGGGAGCTCGCCCACCAGTAGGAACTGCCAGCCCAGCCCAGTCATTCAGGAGGGTTCTCCTGAGAGTAAAAGACCATTAGAACTGACAATTCCAACCGTTTATGTAGTGTTCCAACCATGGTGTTCCATTTCAGTTCCTTTTAGTATGAAATGCCCATCAGAGTTAATAGAAATTCTCTTCAGGGGTGCCTGGGTGGTTCAGGGGGTTAAAGCCTCTGTCTTCGGCTCAGGTCATGATCTCAGGGTCCTGGGATCAAGTCCCGCATCAGCAGGGAGCCTGCTTCCCTGCTTCTCTCTGCCTGCCTCTCTGTCTACTTGTGATCTCTCTCTCTCCCTGTCAAATAAATAAATAAAATTTAAAAAAAGAAAGAAAGAAAAGAAATTCTCTTCAAAGGCATCCAGTCTTTTTAAGGAACACACACACACACACAAAACAGATTAACAACCTAAAAATTCAATTTCTTTAGGCATGAAATCAATGTGATTATCTTTTTTTTTGAGAGAGAGAGAAAGAACTTGTGAGGTAGGGTGGAGGTGGGGAAGGAGCAGGGGCAGAGGGAGAAGAGAGAGAATCCCAGTAGGCTCCACGCCAAACACAGAGCCTAACTTGAGGATCAACTCATGACCCTGAGATCACGACCTGAGCTGAAATCAAGATTTGGACACTTAACTGACTGAACCACCCCAGGGAGCCCCAATATGATCACCTTTACTAAACTGGAATTCTCATGTATTTTCCACTGTGTCTTTATAATCTCTGGGATAAAATGGTTTATCTTTGAATGCCACCCATGTTTCTTAACTTCTGTTTCCACTGTCCACATATTGATGGAATAGATGCCTCTTCAGGCTGAGATGAGGGGGTCTCCATCACAAGGAGTTCTGGGATCCTTCCATTTAACTAGTTGATTCCAACTTCCAGTAACCATCACGTGAATTCCCTCCTGGATAGTATTCAAAATGTCTTAGTTTCTCTCCAAAAAATATCTTGAGGAAAGAGTGTGGATCCAAAGCAACCCAAGTGTCCCTAGATGATGAATGGATAAACAAAACTTGGTGTACACCTACAAGGGGATCTTATCAAGCCTTAAAAAGGAAGGAAATCTTGTCATTTATTGCAATGTAGATGAAACTTGAGGACATGATACTTAGTGAAACAAGCCAGTCACAGAAGGACAAACACTGTATGGTTCCGCCTGTGTGTGGTGCCCAGAGTAGTCAAATTCATGAACACAGAAAGTAGAGAGGTGGTTGCCAGGGGCTGATGTTTGGTGAGGGAATGGGAATGGGGAAGTTAGTGCTTAATGAGGACGGAGTTTCAGTTTCGGAACATGAAAAAGTTCTGAAGATGGACAGTGATGGTGGTGGCACAACAATATGAATAAGGTTAATACCACGGAACTGAACACTTACAAATGGTCAAAAGATTTAATTTTATGTTATGGATATTTTACATACATAATACAATAAAAATTAAAAAATCATTTCTTAAAAATAAAAAGAATATGGATCCAAGTAGTTCCTTTAGGAGGAAACCCCAGGAAGCACCATAAGGGAAGAAAAAAAAATCCCATCTAGGGTATATTAATGAGTTCCCACTGTAGGCAAGCGGGCACCATTTCTCTGAGCAGAGCACACCTCAGAATGGTCCCCCTGAGAGTGAGGGAGCCAGGGTGTTTATCCACCACCTGCAGTCCCATGCTTACTCCAGGAGCATTTAACTCTCTGACACTTCTAGCCTGCCAGCAGCAGGCAAAGCACCCACCAGAGGCCAGCCAATGCTCTGGTTCAGAGAGGGGCACAGGCCATGGATGCACACAAGGACTGTTGGCAGTCAACCTCAAGGACAGGCCAGGGAGATGTAGGTCAGGCACCAAGAGTGTCTGCTATGGGCATGTGGCATCCAGACAGCTCAAAATTCACATTCCCCTAAAAGCAGGTCTGTTGTTTCATAAGGAAGAGAATCTCCAGCTCCACCTAATTTTCTGAGTCATCAAGGCTTTTTATGCATTTTGTGTAGGTTCTTTGAAAGTGCCTTTATGTGTCCCTTCACTCACAATAACAAACAACATAGCTACGTTTGAAATATGTTTCATTTTTATTGCCGAATTTCAAACTGTACCCTCTGAAAACATTTCCTCTTAAAGGTAAACATTTCCATGCCTAGAATATTCAGCCTGAGTGTGTTCCAACTAACTTTGGAGGGACTGAGGAATGCTCCTTGAAGCCAGACAAATTTGTTTCACTCGTATTAAATGTGGTTATGTTTACATTTGAAGGCTTCACACTGAAAAGTCTGGGAACTCCTTTAGAGAAAGAAGTGTGCATTTTTTTTTTGATTGGGGCAAAAGATACAACACATAAAATTCAGCATTTCAGCCTTTTTTCATTCCCTCACTGACAGGAAGTCCATTCACAGTGTTTGGCAAGCAGTACCTTGTTCAGGACTTCTTCTCCCCAAACTGAAACTCTGTATCTGTGAAACATTGACTCTCCATCCCCCATTCTGCCCCAGGCCCTGGCAACCACCCTTCTGCTTTCTGTCTTTGTGGATTTGACTCCTCTTGGGACCTTATCATATAAGTGGACTCATGCAGTGTTTGTCCTTTTGTGAGTGGCTTACTTCACTGAACATCATATCCTCATGTTTCATACATGTTGTAACGTGTGTCCAAAGTTCCTTCCTTTTTGAAACTGAATAATATTCCACTGTATATATAGACCACATTTTCTTTTTTTATATAATTTATTTTTTTCAGTGTAACAGTATTCATTGTTTTTGCACCACACCCAGTGCTCCATGCAATCCGTGCCCTCTCTAATACCCACCACCTGGTTCCCCCAACCTCCCACCCTCCGCCCCTTCAGAACCCTCAAGTTGTTTTTCAGAGTCCATAGTCTCTCATGGTTCCCTCAACTCCCTTCTCCTCTCTATCTCCCCTTGTCCTCCATGCCATTTGTTATGCTCCACAAATAAGTGAAACCATATGATAACTGACTCTGCTTGACTTATTTCACTCAGCATAATCTCTTCCAGTCCTGTCCATGTTGCTACAAAATTTGGGTATTCATCCTTTCTGATGGAGGCATAATACTCCATAGTGTATATGGACCACATCTTCCTTATCCATTCGTCCGTTGAAGGGCATCTTGGTTCTTTCCACAGTTTGGTGACTGTGGCCATTGCTGCTATAAACATTGGGGTACAGATGGCCCTTCTTTTCACTACATCTGTATCTTTGGGGTAAATACTCAGTAGCGCAATGGCAGGGTCATAGGGAAGCTCTATTTTTAATTTCTTGAGGAATCTCCACATTGTTCTCCAAAGTGGCTGCACCAACTTGCATTCTCACCAACAGTGTAGGAGGGTTCCCCTTTCTTCACATCCTCTCCAACACACATTGTTTCCTGTCTTGTTAATTTTGGCCATTTTAACTGGTGTAAGGGGGTATCTCAATGTGGCTTTCATTTGAATCTCCCTGATGGCCAGTGATGATGAACATTTTTTCATATGAATAGACCACATTTTCTTTAACCATTCACCTATCAATGGATGTTTGGGTTGCTTTCACGTTTTGGCTATTGTGCTTCTTTAGATAAAACACCTCACATGGATTTACTTAATGCTCTGTGCTTCCTTCTTCTCATCAGTAAGAATGAGAATAACAGGGCTTTCCTCCCAGGTATTAGGAGAGATGAGGACAGGCTGAGTTCATACGTGGGAAGCACATGCAATAGAGGCTGACATATAGTAAGAGTAGTTACTTAATAGTAACTACTCTTGTTAGCATCACTGTGATGACTATTACTGAGAATCTTAATAAATCTACTTGTTCTTCTCTTGGTCTACTAGTCTTCTGGGACCTCGAGAGTCAAGCATACAGTTTCTCTTTGCCATCTCGAATCAGTTCATGAGGCTAGTGTGTTTCAAGTTTCCATATCAATATAGTGACTAACCATTTATAATGGTGCCTTGAAGATTATCAGCTGACAAAGAAATGTGTTCATAATAGGAGTATTAAGCTTAGTGGTGGATTGGAAGTTATACATACAGCATAATCTCATTCAAAACTATATTAAATCTGTACAATACATTTTATAAAAGTATGTCTGTTGTTGTTGTTATTATTGTTGTTCAAAACACTGGAAGAACAGTGGTCCTTAGTTTCTCATCTGGGTTAATGCAATCCTCTCCTGATTTTCTCTGATCCTTCTTCTCTGGCTTTCATTCATTCTCCATTCAGAGACCAGAATGTTTCGAATATCTAAATCAAATCCCAACTCAGGACCATAGCCTGTGAGGTCACAGTCTGCCTTTTGAGGTCTGGCCCTTCAAGACTGTTCAACTCAACCTACAGGTTCTTCTTATCAGTCAGGTCTTCGCTCATGAGCATCATCATGGTGCAAGACACAGAGGCAGGCACCAAATCTGTACAGTGGGGACAACATCCCTGCCATCATCCCCCAAACAGGTACTGAGAGCGTGAGCATGAAGACTTGTTCAGACATCATTCTCATTTGTGGTGAGGACTCTACAAACAGGAAGTGACTCCGCCTGGGGAATGGCTCTGCCGAAATGATCAGGCACCATTTGAGACCTGGACACTTCCAGGAGAGTGACATTTCAGTACTGGAGACATTTCCTGATAGTTATATTTATTCAGTCAGAGTCGGAGGGAGGTCAGAGAGTCATTTTCCTCAGGTCACACTCAGCCCATTCGGAATAGGGAGAATGGTGGATATGAAAATGTTTTTGGGAAGGAAGTAGAGGCAGAAAGAGAGAAGTGACACAGCAGCCCGAGGAAGAATAGAAGCATCTGTTCCCTTATCATCATGTGCCTGTTACCTTATCGTGACTCCAATCTGAACCTGTATCTGTAAGATTCCAATAAATCTGCTAAGTAGTGTATGTGAGTGTGTTTATGTGCATGTGTACATTCACACACACACACACACGCGCGCACACACACACACACACTGACATGGTCCCCTTGAACCAGGCTGGGAAGATGAACCCTGAAAGTAAGGGGTGAACATTTAATATTTAATACACACATTAATCCTGAGTAATGTGTGTACTAAATATTAGAACAAAACCAAGCAATTACAGAGTTTGAACCTAATCTGATTTATAGGAATAGTCTTGGTAACTGTAAGACATAAAGGTGGAGTACAAACTGCAAAGTCCCTCAATCAGGAAGCAACATGCACTGTAACTGAAGTGGCCTCAAGAACGCTCCATAGCTCCAGGAAACCAGGAATAAGATAGCTTGTCAACAGAAAAAGTTAAAATGATCAAAATTATCACAATGTCTTGTATTTTTAAATTTGTGTGAAGAGTCAGGCTCTGAAAGATGTCTCTTTGGCTCATGCCATAGGATTGGCAATTCCAGAACTCAGGGTGAGGAGACATAGGGGGTTAGGGGAGAAAAGGGGCATGAGTGTAGAGATGATGGGAGATGGGGGAGTGTGGCGATACTGGGGAGGAGTGTGGAGATGTCGGGGGGTAGTGTGGAGATGATGGGGAGTGTAGACATGGGAGAGTGTGGAGATGATGGGGAGTGTAGACCTGGGGGAGTGTGGAGATGACGGGGGTAAATGTGGAGATGATGGAGGAATGTAGAGTGTGGAGATGATGGGGAGTGTAGACCTGGGGGAGTGTGGAGATGATGGGGGGTGACTACGGAAACCATAAGTGTGGAGATAATGAGATGTGTAAGAGATAAACCAGACTTCCTCTCTTGTGCCTCGCTTCTATTATTAATACCGTGATTCCAATGCCCAAGAGACAAAGAATCCTTGGGATTATTGCCTCAAGAGAGAAACTCATTTCCTTTTTTAATCTCCCTCACCCTTCTTTATCGTTCTTCTGGAGGGCCCTCACGACTGGGGCAGGAATGACCTGGGATCTGGGTAATAACTATGTGCACATACGTAAATCC
The DNA here is from genome assembly GCF_011764305.1 of Mustela putorius furo. NCBI lineage: Eukaryota > Metazoa > Chordata > Mammalia > Carnivora > Mustelidae > Mustela > Mustela putorius. The sequence continues at coordinate 5,093,625 of NW_025422022.1, read as the reverse complement.
ACGTACAAAAAATCCACCATGACAGGTTGGGTTAGGTGTGGCAATGTCCATTCTTAGTTCTGGATTTTTGTCCAGTCATCTGAGATCAGCATGACTGGTTTTTCCTAGCATGGGCCAAACACTAACCCGGGAACAAAAGAAAGCAGGGACGAGGATCAACCACTCAGTAGCCTGCTGAGACTGAGCTTGCGAGGGACAGAGGGCGGCAAACTCCTGACCCTCCTGCAGCAGGATCCTCCCTGAGAACAAGAGACCTTGCAAGAGAATCCAGGCCTCTGAATGGAATTCAGCCCACTGGCTGAAGCTGTCACTAGGAGAAAGAGATCCCTGTATCTTGGAGCCCCGGGCAATGAAGGAAGGGGGTCCTGGCCAGACTGACCTCTCACCTTGGCTTTAGGAATGTGGGTTTCAAACACCTTGGAGGAAAAAATGTTACTGCAACATGGCCAGAGAGTCTCAGAATGACTGCAAATCAAGACCAACAGGAAGTTCTAGAAACAAAATTATTTCAGTCACAGCATGGAAGAGCATAGCCCCCGCGGCTGGGGTGGGGCTCCTGTGAAGGCTCCACAGGGAGTTCTCCTGTCACCTTCTGCCCCCTTCACTCTTCCTGGGGCCAGGCCTTGATGATGGGTGAGTTTGGGAGGAGGAGCTGGGGATTCTCAGCCTGCAGAAGGCAGGTGTGCTGGGTCTCCCTCTGCCACATAGGACAAGGGTCCGAGGGAGGGGTCTGCATTTGTTCAGGTGTGCAGACACTAGTGGGGAATGCCTCACTGGTTCTCAGGATGAACTTCGGGGTCCCCCATACTTCAGTTGAGCATTCACATTAGTAAAGCTGACATTGCTGTTCAATCTAGTCCCCTGTCCATCCTGTTTTAAATTTGGGTAGGGGGAAGGGGTATCATAAATCATACCAATTATGAAACAATGGGTGTCCAGTGTTTCTGTGGAAAAAGAAAGCAGGTTAGTGGCTGCCGGGGTTGTGGGAAGGGAGGAAGGAATAGGGAGCGCTATGGACTGAATAATGTTCCCCCAAAATTCATAGATGGACATTAGCCCCCAGGGTGACTATATTTGCATATAGGACCTGTATGGAAATAATAAAGATTAAATGAGGTCATAAGAGTGGGGCCCTACTCCACAGGATTAGGGCCCTTATACCGAGAGATACCGGGGAGCTTGCTCTCTGTCCCTGAGCATGCACAGAAAGGTCACATGAGTGCAAAGAGCGAAGGCAGCACCTATAAGCCCAGAGAAGAAGCCTCAGAATGAAATCTACCTTGCCAGCACCTTGATCTTGGACTTCTCAGCCTCCAGAATTGTTGAGAAATAAATTTCCATTTCAAACCACCCAGTCTGGGGTATTTTCTTAGAGCAGCCAAAGCCAACTCATTAGGGAGTGACTGCCGATGGGTATAATTTCTTTTTAGGGTAATGCAAATGTTCGAAGACTGACTGCAGTGATGGACACGCAACTCCACAAATAACCAAAAACCACCAAATTGTGCACTTTAAACAGGTGAAATGTATAGTATGTAAATTGTAGCAATAAAGCTGTTTTTAAAGCAGTGATAACATTTTATACACAGATTTTGTAAAGATTTATTTATTAGAGAGAGAGAGTGTGAGCACAAGTGCGGGGGAGGGGCAGAGGGAGAAGCACAAGCAGACTCCTCTCTGAGCAGAGAGCCCGATATGGACTCGATCCCAGGACCCTGAGATCATGGCTTGAGCCTAAGGCAGACACTTAACCAACTGAGCCACCCAGGCACCCTACACAGATTTCTTCTAGAACTTATACTCAGTGGAAGAGAGTTAAAGTCAACACACGTCAGATTCCACCTGCAAAATGATGGGATCAGGCACATCTGACAGGAGGCTTGGGGTCACAAGTGACTTCACAACAAGGACATTTCATCTCACACACTGAGAAGTCCAGATGAAGGGCCCTCTGGGGTTGGCTTATTCAGAGTCTCAACAACCCAAACTCTCTTATGTTCCAAGCATCATGCTTCACACAGCCATGTGCTGAGGTATAAAAGTGAGTGCTTTTTTATGAGACGTTTTTGTTTGAGAGCAAGGAAAGCCTTTCCCAGAAGGCCCCCAGGAGACAGCCTCTTACCTAACATTGGCCAGATGGAGTCACATGACCACTCCAAGATAGATCACTGCCAAGTGGGTGGGGTCACATGACTAGCTCAGAGGAGGGAGCCCAGGGAAGACCTTTCCTGAGCTCCTGGGTTCTGAAAGCAAGAAAAAAAGGGGGAGGAACGGATTTAGGTATACAACCAGTGGTGTCTGCTGGTGAGCTGAATGATCTCTAAGGGTCCTTGCAGCTCAAATATCTGGTCACCGTGTGAAAAACCAATATGTAACACTGGTTAAGCAGTGCTTATCACTAACATGTGCACACCATAAGATTTGCCTCTTCCTTCTTTTACATCAGCTCAGATCTTCCCCTGAGAACCTGGAGATCCCTTCAAGAGCTCAACCCAGGACAGGAATTTAAAGTCACAGGTACCCAAAGTCACTACTATAACCTATAACCTATGCGCTATGGTAACACATTAATCCTGAACTATCAGTAGTTTCACATAACAAATATTTAGTTCTTCATGCTGCACAGCCCACATAGATCAGCGGATGGCTCCGCCGTCACTCAGCAATCCAGGAGGACAGAGGATCTGCCAGCTGGTGACGCCACCATATTGACACAGTTTCAGAGTCTGATGTGACACAGAGCAGTCCCATCGGCTCATTAAGGGCCTTCTGACTGGAAATGACCCTTGTTCCTTCTCACAACCCATTGGCCAAAACATATGGCCCTCACATAACTGCTAAGGATCTGGAAAGTCTTCTCATGTGCTCAGAAAGTAAAGAAAGTGAAGAAAAAATTAAATGTGATGAACACATCTAGTCTGTGTCACAGATACTTTCCTTCTCAAATTATGAGAACCTGGACTCTGTCCCTGAATGTTTCTATCTTCTAGTTCTACATTGACATCTATCATCTGAATGATCAATTAGTGCTCTTACATTTATACCTGATGACTTAATACATCTTTTTTAAAAGCAAACCCATTTTTTTTCAAGGGGGAAAGGCCCAGGGAGAGGGAGAGAGAGAGAGAGAGAGAATCCTAAGCAAGTTCCAATGCAGGGCTTGATTTCACGACCCTGAGATCAGGACCTGAGCCAAAATCAAGAGTCGGATGTTCAACTGACTGAACCACCTGGGTGCCCCAAAGAAAAAGAATTTTTGAAGTACTCCCTTAGTTTTATTTCCTTATTCTTTTTAAAGTCATGCACATACTATGTAAGCAGATGACCAAAATAAGTGAATATTCATTAAAGGTTGAGTATCCATGAACAGAGTCTGGGACTGTAATCAAATAATTTTATATTAAATACATAAGTACACATATTCAATTACAAATACAATCATTATTTGGTTCTGTTGAAATAAAGCATAAAGGTGGGAAGTTCATATAAAATATTATAATTCATATTAATTCTAGGCAAACTAATAACAACTTTCCAACACCAAGTGGGTGTCTTACAACACAGTTTTCATATAACTACCTGGAGTTAAGTATCACACTAAGATAGGCTTAAAGATTCCATCCTCCACAAGACTGCCCTCATTTCAGATGCCAGCCACAAGTGGGGTTCCCAGGCCACATGCACCTCTGATCAACCAGCGATACATTTGAGGATTCCCATAACCCTTTCAAGTTCAATAATTTGCCAGAATGACTCACAGAGATCACTTAAAGCTTTACTGTGATTATAGCTGAGTATACAGGATGCAATTCAAAAATAGCCAAATGAAGAAACACATAGGACAGGTCTGGGGGCAGGAGGAAGGGGCAGACAGGAAAGGGCACAGAACTGCCATGCCTTCTCCTAATGGAATCTAGCCATGTCTTCCTTCCAGCATGCCAATGTGTTCATCACCTGGGAAGCTCTACTGAAACTCGGTGTCCAGAGATTTTTATTGGGGCATCATGATTACACATGATTACACACAACTGATAAAATCATTGACTACATGACTGAACTCAATCTCCAGTTCCTCTCTGTGGAGGCTGGGCTGGCGCAATGTTCCAACGCTTACATGGTTGGTCCTTCTGGTGACCAGATCCTGAAGCTGTCTCAGGAGTTACCTCGAGTTGCCTCATCAGCATAACCAAATACTGTGGTCATTCAGGAAATTCTATGGGTGCTTGAAGCTCTGGAACTGAGGGCAAACACCAGATGTATTCTTTATTAGACCATACAAACAAACCACATTTTCAGTCTTTCTCTTCATGCTCCTTAATCCTACAGTATTTCTGATCAGTCATGATAATGACTGTTTTCCTAATAGGCTCATAGACCTAAACTAATATCATCAGGAAGGAACTTAGAGATTTCCCTATTTTACAGATAAGAAAAGTAGAATTCATAGAAGTTATATTACTTGCCTAAAGCCAAACTACTTGGTCAAAGAATTGGAATTAAATCCTTATCTTCTGTTTAGCCTGCATATTTTATAGAAAGCCACAATACCTCTTAATGCCATGTAGATAACATGTATTTCTGGAGAGACCCAGCTCCTCTAACCCAGAGTTCCCTGCAAACTTACCCCATAGCCCAAGGCTAAGCTGTTCTTGGTCACAGTTAGTACCAGCCTTAACTGGTTTCTACTTCCTGATGCTACAGAAGCCAAGTGTGTCCCCATCTTCCATTTTGGTCCTTTCACAGAGACAGAGAGGTGACAGAGAAGAAACCAGTCCAGTTCCTCCACCATCCCTAGATACCACAGAATGACAAGAGATATTAGACATTAGACATTAGAGACAGCCTAAGCAAGGATATAGTATAACCATTTTATCAGCACCCACTCCCCCTCTCAAAAAAAAAAAATCCCTATACAATCATCAGCATTTGGAAACTCTATTCCTTTCCCCCCCTCCAAAGATTTTATTTATTTATTTGACAGACAGAGATTACAAGTAGGCAGAGAGGCAGACAGAGAGAGAGAAGGGGAAGAAGGCTCCCCGCTGAGTGGAGAGCCCAATGCAGGGCTCGATCCCAGGACCCTGAGATCATGACCTGAGCCGAAGGCAGAGGCTTAACTCACTGAGCCACCCAGACACCCCTGGAAATTCCATTTCTTTAAGGTAAGCAAATTCTTTTATTTTATGAGAGTTATGTTCCAAAATTTCAAAGCCCTGCAAAGGGAATACATTTATGCAAACTCTTCCTAGAATGTGATTGACTGCTATTTGATTATGGGTTTTGCTTTGCATTTCATTTTAAAGTCAGAGAGAATTAATACCCACAAAGACACTGAGTATATAAAATGTATCCTGAAATTATACTCTTAGCTGATCACAGCAACACTGGAATGTACTTGTATTTCATTTCTAATCTCTTACCCCTGCTTATGATGGAGATGTTGATGAGGGTGAAGTAGGCAATGGGAGGAGAGACAGGAAATATATGACTATAAATTGACTAGTAAAATCTTGAACTGGTTAATAATGGAGAATCATTGCCCTATTGCCCCTTAATCAAGAATCATTGCCCAATTACCTATTAACTAAGAATCACCAAGAATGCTCATGAACTATTGCCTTCATCCCTGGAAGACCAATGAACAAAGAAGATATGAGTTTCTGATATGAAAGTAAAACTCAAAATTCTTTAAAAATAAACTCATCTAAACATGTATTTGTTAAAAGCACAAACATACTATGTTTATTCATCTAGGTCTTTTATCAAGAGATATCTTCTCTATCTGTTATACATCCCTTCCCCTCTAAGGAATAATTCTTTCCCTTTCTCCCTCTCTAATCAAACCTGTAATCAAACAATTGCCTTAAAGATCACAGTTTTCTTTTTAAACACTTTATTGCTTTTAAGTAATCTCCTCACCCTACATGGGACTCAAACTCATGACCCTGAGATCAAGAGTTGTATGCTCCAAGAACTGAACCAGCCAGATGACCCTCAAAGATCATAATTTTTAAGACCCCTAAAGAAGGCTGAACTGTATTAAAAGCTGGTCACGGGGGAGGAGCAAGATGGTGGAGGAGTAGGAGAGCTAAATATCATCAGGTCCCAGGAGTTGAGCTAGATAGATATCAAACCATTTTGAACACCTACAAACTCAACAGGAAATTGAAGAGAAGAAAAGCAGCAACTCTAGGAACAGAAAAGCGACCACTTTCCCAAAGGTAAGATGTGCGGAGAAGTGAATCCCAAACAATAGAAAGATAGACCACGGGGGGAGGGGCCAGCTCCCAGAAAGCAGTGGAGCAGTGAGCACAAAATCAGAACTTTAGAAGTCTGCTCCACTGAGGGATGTTGCTCCAGAGGCTAAGTGGGGGTGAAGTCCTAGCAGGGACAGTGGGGTCTCAGGACTCACAGGGTTACAGAAAGATCAGGGGTGTCTGAGGGTGGCAGAGCTCCTTGGTATCAAAGCTGAGAAGTGTGCAGCAGAGATGGAGCCAAGGAGTGAGCTCTCAGCTCAGGGTTACCTTAAACCATGATCCAAGGCACAGTTGGGCCACTGCTCTTCAAGCAGGGACCCCTGGCAGATGCGGGAGACTCACCTTACTCCACCAGGGGGAGTGGCATGGGATCACATGGCAGGAATTTGCTGGGTTTGGAGACTCCAAATGGGGCTATCTGCCAGAGATAGAAATGCTCAATCACAGGCTTGGTGAGCTTGGAGTGCAGCCAGAGACCAGGGAGATGGGAAGGATTGACTGCTTTTTCCTGAGTCACTGAGGAGGGGTGCCCCGAGCTCTCAGCGCCTCTAGGCCAGAGGTTGGGAGGCCACAATCCTCATTACTGTCCTCCAAATCTGTATAGAAAGTGTTCAGGGAACAAAAGCTCCAAGAATGAACCCAAGCTGATTACTTAGCCTGGCCCCTGGCAAGGGCAGTGCAATTCTGCCTCGGGCAAAAACCTTTGAGAATCACAGCAACAGGTCTCTCCCCCAGAAGATCAGCAAGACCATCCAGCCAAGACCAAGTTCACCAATCAATGAGAACTACAGAACTCCAGAGCTAGGGGAACACAACACATAGAATTCATGGCTTTTTCCCCATGACCCTTTAGTCTTTGAAAGTTAAATTTTAAAAATTTTGTTGGTCTCTTATTCTATTTTTTTTAATTTTTTCCTCTTTCCTAATTTAAATTTTTGAAACTATTTTATCTTATCAATACATTTTTTTTAATCTTTTTAGATTTTCATTGTTCTAGTCATATTCTATGCTTCATTGTATTTAACCTTATTTTTGTATACATATAGGTTTTTCTTTCTATAAAATTTTGGGATACAGTTTCTTCTAACAAATCAAAATATACCCTGAATCTAGCACATGGCTTTGTCCTAGTCTCCAGCCTGGTCACATTTTTTCCTCCTTTTATTCTTTTTTCAACCAACTTCTTATCAATTCCCTTTTTAGAATCTTTTTAAATTTTCATCTTTATAGTCATATTCTGTCCCTTCATTGTGTTTACACTTATTTTTGTATATATATAAGTTTTTCATTCTTTAACATTTTGGGAGGCAGTTTCTCCTAGATGATCAAAATACACCCAAAATCAAGTGTGTGGATCTGTTCTATTCACCAGTCTAATATATGTATGTGTAATATGTAATATATACATATATAATATATAAATATAAACATTTATTCATATATATATATATATATATATTTGTTTTGTTTTTCCTTCTCTCCTTTCTTCTCTTTCCCAGTTTCAGATCTTTTCCAATTTGGTTGGTGTATATTTTTCTGGGGTCATTGTTACCCTTTTAGTTCTTGTTCTCTCACTCATCTATTCTTATCTGGATAAAATGACAAGGTGGAAAACCTTAGCTAAAAAAAAAAAAAAAAAAAAGAACAGAGGCAGTACTGATAGCTAGGGAACTGATCAATACAGACATTAGTAAGATGTCAGAACTAGAGTTCAGAATAATTATTATCAAGGTGCTAGCTGGGCTCAAAAAAAGCATGGAAGATACCAGAGAATCCCCTTCTGGAGAAATAAAATCCCTTTCTGGAGAAATAAAAGAATGAAAATCTAACCAAGTTGAAATTTAAAAAGCTATTAATGCAGTGCATCAAAAATGGAGGATCTGTTCCCTGAGTTAAGTCCTCCCGCCCCCCTCAAGAGGCTGGGCTCTGAGGAAACTGGGTTTTTTCAGGCTTTGTTCTCTGGAGGTTTTTATGTTTGTTCACTTTTTTCTCTCTCACCTTGACCGCTTTTGATGGTTTTTGCAGTTTTAGAGGAAAACAAACCGCACCCTGATCTCCCTCTCAGAGAGAAGCCTCAGTCTGGCTGCAGAGCCCAAATAAGTTCCCCCTTGGTCGCTGGCAGAGCAGGTTCCGAGTCGCAGTCCCTGGGGATGCAGGATCTTTTGCTTGTACCCAAAACCACGGCAGCGGCAGCTGTCTGGGCAGCTCCAGGCTGCCAGAGAGGTTCCAAGCAGCAATCACACACTGAGATTTTCCAGCTGGCCTGGGCTGGGAGTGCCTGGTCTTTCTGGGTCTAAGAGCGCCTGGCTTGCATGCACCAATTTCAGGGGAGGCTGTGGGTTGCGCACGCATCTCAGGCTCTGAGAACGGGGTGCAGGTCCAAAAGCACCAGGCTGGGCCTTCACGAACCTCTCTCAGGGGAGAGTTTGGGGCATGTGTCTTAAGCTCTGAAACAATGGCGTGGGTCAAAGAGCGCTGGCTGGGCCTTTGTGTACCTCTTTCAGGGGAGGATGAGGGGCACGCGCATCTCAGGCTCTATAGCAGGGCTTGCGCGTTCTGCCGTCTGGCAAGGCTCCCAGCCCCCTCACAGGAGCCGGACCCCACGCGTTCTCGTTCTCGGGTGCGCTGGAGGCTTAGGGACCAAGACTTGGTTTCTCCGCCGCACTCTCTCTGGCTCAGCACCAGGGGAGACTGTCCTGGGACCGGGGACTTAAGCCCCTGTCCCTAGCCACCCTGATTCCCACAATCCCCCCACCCCGGCGATCCTTTGCTCTTTTGGAGTGCTTTCAACCAGTCTCCAAGTTAATGCTGGTCCCCAGACGCAGTGTAAGAGCCTACTTAGCCAGAGCGAGCCATTTTGTTGTTTATGCAGTAAACTTAGACTGAACCTGCCCCTTCCCTCCAAGTGGAAAGCGCTTAGAAACAGAACTGGTAAAATATGCCTGACCAGCCCCTGATAGCGTAGCCCACATACGAGGACGTGTCTGGCCAGGTGCAAAGGTCCAATCAGTAAAAGCGCATGTATTACCTCCCTACCCGCCAAGGATGAGCCAGGCCAGGTGGAAACATCCAATCAAGGGAAAGCACACGTATTACCTGCCAAGGAGTGTGAGCCCTGCCTATCAGGTGCCAGACAAAGGTGCCGATTCCAGTCAAGGTCATAGGCTGTATTAAATGACTATCATGGGGTGAATTGTAATTCAATTGGCCACCTGTGTGTGGCCAGACTCAACCACATGGCCTTTAATCTATAAAAGTTAGTCTTTGAGCCTGGGAGGGGTCGCCTCTTTGCAAGAGACGGCCCTGGCCCGTCAGTTTGATTCTCGATGCTTGGTGCAAAATAAAGCTTTGCTTGACCTTCACTTTGTATCAGTCTCGTCCTTTTGTCCATGGACTCTCTCACGCAGTGTACTCTCACTCGTATTGGGGGTATTACTTTCCAACCGGTCACCTCTGGTGGCTCCCTCCCCCTTTTGTTTATCTTCCGATATCAGTCCACCATTCCCATTCTGCTTTACCTGCCCACTGGCACCTTCTGCCCCTGTAGAGATCCAGACATGTATAATTCTGATTTCAGGCTGATTTCATGGGTGATCGGAGTTCTTTGGTAGGTAATCAGCTCACTTTAGGGTACAGGTTGAAAAGGCACCTCCTCCTACTTCCCCACCATCTTGTCCCCCACCAACAATAGGGTACTTTAACACCCCCCTCACTGAAATGGAAAGATCATCTAAGCAAAAGATCAACAAGAAAATAAAGACCTTAAAGGACACACTGGACCAGATGGACATCACAGATATATTCAGAACACTCCACATCAAAGCAACAGAATACACATTCTTCTCTAGTGCACATGGAACATTCTTCAGAATAGGTCATACCCTGGGTCACAAATCAGGTATCAACCAGTACCAAAAGATTGGGATCATTCCCTGCATATTTTCAGACCATAGTGCTTTGAAACTATAATTCAACAACAAGAGGAAAGTTGGAAAGAACTCAAATACATGGAGGCTAAAGAGCAACCTTCTAAAGAATGAATGGGTCAACCAGGACATTAAACAAGAATTGAAAAAAATTCATGGAAACAAATGAAAATGAAAACACAACTGTTCAAAATCTTTGGGACACAGCAAAGGCGGTCCTGAGGTGTAAGTATATAGCAATACAAGCCTTTCTCAAGAAACAAGAAAGGTCTCAAGACACAACCTAACCCTACACCGAAAGGAGCTGGAGAAAGAACAAATAAAGCCTAAACCCAGCAGGAGAAGAGAAATAATCAAGATCATAGCAGAAATCAATGAAATAGAAACCAAAAGAACGATAGAACAGATCAATGAAACTAGGAGCTCATTCTTTGAAAGAATTAATAAGATTGATAAACCCCTGGCCAGCCTTACCAAAAAGAAAAGAGAAAGGATCCAAATTAATAAAGTCATGAGTGAAAGAGGAGAAATCATAACCAACACCAAAGAAATAAAAACAATTATAAGAACATATTATGAGCAACTACACGCCAGCAAATTTGACTATCTGGAAGAAACAGATACATTCCTAGAGACATATAAACTATCACAACTGAACCAGGAAGAAATAGAAAACTTGAACAGACCCATAAGCAGTAAGGAGATTGAAGCAGTCATCAAATATCTCCCAACAAACAAGAGCCCAGGGCCAGACAGCTTCCCAAGGGAATTCAACCAAACATTTAAAGAAGAATTAATACCTATTCTCCTGAAACTGTTCCAAAAAATAGAAATGAAAGGAAAACTCCCAAACTTATTTTATGAGGCCAACATTACCTTGATCTGAAAACCAGACAAAGACCCCATCAAAAAAAAAAAAAAAAGAAATATAGACCAATACCCTTAATGAACAGAGATGCAAAAATTATCACCAAAATACTAGCCAATAGGATCCAACAGTACATTAAAAGGATTATTCACCATGACCAAGTGGGATTCATTCCTGTGGTGCAAGGTTGGTTCAACACTCAGAAGTCAATGTGATACAATACATTAATGAAAGAAAGAACAAGAACCATATGATACTCTCAATAGATGCTGAAAAGGCATTTGACAAAGTACAGCATCCCCTCTTGATCAAAACTCTTCAAAGTGTAGGGATAGAAGGTATATACCTCAGTATGATCAAAGCCCGTCTATGAAAACCCCTCACCGAATATCATTCTCAATGGGAAAAAACTGAGAGTCTTTCTGCTAAGGTAAGGAATATGGCAGGGCTGTTCACTATCACCACTGCTATTCGACATTGTACTAAAGTCCTAGCAACAGCAATCAGACAACAAAAAGAAATAAAAGGCAACTGAGACAGCAAAGAAGAAGTCAAACTATCACTCTTTCCAGATGATATGATATTTTATGTGGAAACCCAAAAGACTCCACTCCAAATCTGCTAGAACTCATATAGGAATTCAGTAAAGTGTTAGGATATAAAATCAATGCCCAGAAATTAGTTGCATTTCTATACAAAACAATAAGACAGAAGAAAGAGAAATTAAGGAGTCAATCCCATTTACAACTGACCCCAAAACCATAAGATGCTGGGGAATAAACCTAACCAAAGAGGCAAAGAATCTGTACTAAGGAAACTATAAAGTCTCATGCAAGAAATTGAGGAAGACACAAATAAATGAAAAAAAATTCCATGTTCATGGATTGGAAGAACAAATATTGTGAAAATGTCCATGCTGCCTAAAGCAATCTACACATTTAATGCAATCCCTATCAAAATACCATCAACTTTTTTTTCAAAGAAATGGAACAAATAATCCTAAAATATGTATGGAACCAGGAAAGGCCTCAAATAGCCAGAGGAATGTTGAAAAGGAAAACCAAAGTTGGCAGCATCACAATTCCAGACTTTAAGCTCTATTACAAAGCTGTAATAATCAAGACAGTGTGGTACTGGCACAAAAACAGACACACAGATCAATGGAACAGAATAGAGAGCCCAGATATGGACCCCAAGTCTATGGTCAACTATCCTCAACAAAGCAGAAAAGAATGTCCAATGGAAAAAAGATAGTCTCTTCAACAAATGATGTTGGAGCAACTAGACAGCCACATACAGAAGAATGAAACTGGACCATTTCCTTACACCACTCACAAAAACAGACTCAAAATGGATGAAAGATCTCAATGTGGGGCAGGTATCCATCGAAATCCTTGAGGAGAACACAGGCAGCAACCTCTTCGACAGCTGCAGCAATTTCTTCCTACAAACATCACCAAAGGCAAGGGAAGCAAGAGCAAAAATGAACTATTGGGACTTCATCAAGAACAAAAGCTTTTGCACAGCAAAGGAAACAATCAACAAAACCAAAAGACAACTGGCAGAATGGGAGAAAATATTTGCAAATGACATATCAGATAAAGGGCTAGTATCCAATATCTATAAAGAATTTATCAAACTCAACATCCAAAGAACAAATAGTCCAATCCAGAAATGGGCAGAAGACATGAACAGACATTTCTGCAAAGAAGACATCCAAATGGCCAACAGACACATGAAAAAGTGCTCAACATCACTCGGCATCAGGGAAATACAAATCAAAACCACAGTGAGATACCACCTTACAGCAGTCAGAATGGCTAAAATTAACAAGTCAAGAAACGACAGATGCTGACGAGGATGCGGAGAAAGGGGAACCCTCCTTACACTGTTGGTGGAAATGCAAGCTGGTGCAGGCACTCTGGAAAACAGCATCGAGGTTCTCCAAAAAGTTGAAAACAGAGCTACCCTATGACCCAGCAATTGCACTACTGGGTATTTACCCTAAAGATATAAATGTAATAATCCAAAGGGGCACTTGCACCTGAATGTTCATAGCAGCAATGTCCACAATAGCCAAACTATGGAAAGATCCTAGACATCCACCAACAAATGAATGGATAAAGAAGATCTGGTACATATATACAATGGAATACTATGCAGCCATCAAAAGAAATAAACTCTTGCCATTTGCAATGATGTAGATGGAATTGGAGGGTATTATGCTGAGCAAAATAAGTCAATCAGAGAAAGACTTATCATATGATCTCCCTGATATGAGGAATTTGAGAGGCAGGGTGGAGGGTCATGGGAAGAAGGGAGGGAAAAAATGAAACAAGATGGTAGCAGGAAGGGAGACACACCATAAGAGACAATCTCAGGAAACAAACTAAGGGTTGCTGGAGGTTGGGGTGGCTGGGTCATGGACATTGGGGAGGGTATATACTATGGAGAGTGTTCTGAAATGTGTAAGCCTGACCATCCACAGACCTGTACCCCTGAAGCAAATAATACATTATATGTAAATTTAAAAAACAAAAACAAAAGCAATACAGTGATGGCTTTAGGCCGATGATTTGTGGATCGAGCAGTAGTTCTTCAATGTCATCCAATAAACCAGTGAATGATCAGGCTTTTTCATCAGAATTGCTTTGGGGGCTTTGTGACAATGAGATTCTGAAGGATTATTATATAAATGTGTAAACCCACTATGCTCCTGTTTGAAACATTTATTTGATCTGTAACATACCAAAACTGTTATTAAAAATAATTGCTAGGGTGCCTGTGTGGCTCAGTGAGTTAAGTGTCCAACTCATAATCTCAGTTCAGGTCCTGATCTCAGGGTTGTGAGTTCAAGCCCCAAGTTGGGCTCCAGGCTGGGCACAGAATAATAAAATAAAAATAATAATTAAAAAATTTTAAAAATTGCCCTTTAAGTTATGCATAATTCATTTAATCAAAACTAAGTATTTTTAAACTTCTCTGCATTTTTTTCTCAAAATAGTAAAGTCATACAACACTTGATCATTATTGAATGGAAAGACCATAAGAAGAAACATTTATTAAGTATCTGTAATATGACTGAACTCTGCAACCAAAGGAAAATTTCTAACTTTTGATGTTAGTCTTTCATTTGCTCATGAATGCCTTTATTCATTGCCAAATAAATATTAAGGAATGTTAGTAAATCAAAAGAGTGATTATTTTAAAATGCTAATATTGGGAATGGACATAAAAGAGCAAAAACAAGTATAATTTATCTCCTGTTTTATGTGCTACAACATTCTCTAATTTGGACAAATAGTTCCTTATATTTAATAAAACCACTAGGCTATGAGTCATAAGAGCAGAGCAGCTACATCATTTGTAGGACCCTGAGAAAAATAAAAATGCAGAGCTCCTTGTCCATAGAGTGGGAAAACAAAAATGATTTTTTTCCTCTTTCATGATCTCTTTCTTGACCTGTCAAGGTTGTTTTTATTTGCTTCCAATGTCATGCTTCCTCCAGGAGTGAGGATGGTCACAGGTCAAGCGCTGACTGGTAGGAACACTGAGGTGAATGCATCCAAGCCCCCATAGGGCCAGGACGGGCGTGAGGGGCTGTCCTAGCAAGACGGGAGGTGACAGAGACCACATGGGGACCAAGGCTCTAAACACTATCACGTGCTCCAGGGTCCCAAAGAACCCCACAAAAAGACACAAACTCAAAGATAAAATAGCTGTTAAGAATTTCAGAATGGCAATGACAGAGTATAGAACCCCAAGCACAGGTTCCCCTTCTGAGCATGGGGCTCAGGGTCTCATCCCTGAGGCTGACCCCATAAGAGCGTTAGGATTATAGGAATACACTACGCAGACATCCAGACACTAGTCAAAAGGAACGTTGGAAGATGCCGTTGCTTATTTTAGAACACAGACACACACACACACACACACGATTAGTCACTCTTTTAGAAAAGAAAACAAAACTCAGCCTTTTTGAGGAGGAGTGGGCAAACTTTCTGCAAAAAAAGGGCAGATAGTGAGTGTTTTGGGTGACCTGTCTCGGTCGCAAGTCTAGTTCCCACGCAGCCGTGGACAATATGTAAAACCATCAGGGGCAACGGTGAGCCAAGAAACCGTTATGGACACTGAAATTTGAATTTTATATGATTTTCATGTGTCATGAAATATTCTTCTTCTTTTGATTTCTCTCCCAATCATTTAAAAATGTAAAAAACATTCTTAGTTCACAGACAACAAAAACAGGCAGCCTCTTGGCCACTCAAGAGAGGGAAGCTGCCACATTTCAAGTCTAGAAAGCCTCAGTCACAAGACGCCTGCTGTAGATGGAGCGTCTGTGTCGCCCACAACGTGTGTATGTTTACACCTCACCCCCAATGTGATGGTATTGGGAGGTGGGGCCTTGGGAGGTGATTAGGTCGTGAGAGTGGTGCACTCTGCTCGCACCTTCTACCATGTGAGAAGACAGCTGTCTACGAACCAGGAAGTAAGCTTTCACTGACACCAAACGTGCTGGCACTTGGTCTTGGACTTCCCAGCCTCCAGAACTCTGAGAACTAAATGTCTGTTGTAGAAGTCAGCCGGCCTATGATATTCTGTTCCCGCAGCCTGAACAGCCTCAAAGTGTGTTCATTAAGAGATTAGGAGCTCACAAAACCAGTGGAAGGGCTGGAGGACTTGGACCTAGGCTGGGCTTTTAGGAACAAATCCCACAGCAACACCTGAGACCTTCAAACTGCCGCCTCTGTCCCAACCAGGAGCTGGGAGTCTGGAAGCTTCTGAGGGACAAAGATCTGGAGACTTGGTGATGAGAAAGCTCCAGACATGCTCCTGGCTCAGGAAACACCACGAAATCTCCCCAAGAACCACCCCTACAGAATCCACGCCCTGCTCCCTGCCTGAGAGGTCTGCTGAGGCCACACTCACGTGTGACCCTAGGACTGGCTGCCTGCCACCTCGTTAACTCTTGCTGGGACCCAGAAGCACAGCTCTTAGTGCAGGAAAACAAACAACTGGGAGAGTAGAATGAGTAACCACCCCCCGCTCCCAGGGAACTTCGCTAAAGAGCCTAGCACTGTGCCTGTCACCTAGGAAGTGCCCAGTACATTTCCAGCTAGAAACACACAATGCAAACTGATATATGCCTTCCTTCTTCCCATAGGAAAGAGTCAAATAAAACGGGAATGCTAACCTGTTTCTTTTCTTCTGGGTGACTTTCGTCCCCACACCAGAATGATTCCCACTATTATCTACCCAGCAATAAGACAGATGTTTTTTTTGAAGGAGCTGGTTTGCAAAGCAGCCGAGGAAGTGAAACTCCCAGATAAAGTAAAAGAATGCTCCTTTCAACGAAGACAGTTGCCTTTATGACTTTTGCAGTAGATTCACTGAAAAGCTTTATTTCCCTGCAAATACACTGCCCCTTCTTAATGATTAATTAAGCCAACAAAGTCCTAGAAATCTCAGAACTTTTCTGAAATGCTTTACTTTTGCTTCCCATGAACCATTTCAAGACTGGTGACATCTGTTTCTACAAGCAGGTGAGGAGACCAGGGGTTCATCTATGCATCACCTGCCCGACTCACCTCAGAGGTAAAGGGGACAACATCTCACCCTTCTGCTAAGAAGCCTTCACTGGGAGATGCCTGGCTGCCTTTGTCGGTGGAGCATAGGACTGTTGATCTCAGGGTTTTAAGTTCGAACCCCACGTTAGGTATAGAGATTCCTGAAAAATAAAATCTTTGGAGAAAAATTAAAAAAAAAAAAAAGATGCCTCCACTGGGATCCATGTGGGGAGTGCAGGGACTAGGTGACACATCTGTGCCCTGGTCATCAGGTCACACCTTTGCATGATTCTCGGTGAGCTCCTATCTTCCCTGGCCTCAGTGTTCTCACCTCTAAAATGGGGACTGAGCCTACATCCTCCAGCACCTCACAAACATATGAGGTCAGAAGAGAAAACACGGGCATAGACTGCGGACACCGCAGAACAGTCAGCTAGCCTGGCTGCCCCCACTGCATCACCGTGGCAGGAAGTCCTTGCTAGTTCTGCATTTCTGGGCAAAAATTCTTACAAGGGCTGGACACACACGTTTCCCTCTTTCTTTCTTACGTTTTTTTTTTTTTTTTAAGATTTTATGTATTTATTTGTCAGAGAGAGAGCACAAGCAGAGGGAGCAGCAGGCAGACGGAGAAGCAGACTCCCCACTGAGCAGAGAGACCCACACAGGACTTGATCCCTGGATTCTGGGATCATGATCTGAGCCAAAGGTAGATGCTTAAGTGACTGAGCCACCCGGGCGTCCCTCCCTCTTTCTTTCTCACCAAAGAATGCAGTCTGAGCTGCCAAGAGTGCAGCCCGCAGGCTCTGGAGTCAAGACCTGGGTGTTGTGGAGATGCCGTGAAATGATGCTTGGCAGGTGCACTGAACTCAGACAGTACAGGTGTCCAGAAAATGACAGCTGTTATGAGTGCAGTGTCATTGCTTCTGTGACCAGCTGCCACCTCCGGTCTAGATGTTATGTCTCAGTGACGTTCCTGACATCATTTCTGGAATGTTCCACAGCTAAAGAATTTTCGGGGAACTGAAGAGTTCCTTGCAGCTTCCTGGTTAACACCTGCACGCCCCCCTCTAAGGGATGCCAAGTCTGGAGGCTTGCCTGTCCTGCCTGCTCTCTGAGAGGGGGTCAGCTGCTGTTCACTCCCCCGTGCCCCCGTCCCTCCATCAATTCCCTCAGGCACCCGGATGATGCCTTGTGCTGCTCAACCCCCTCCGGCCCCACACTGACAACGAGACAGGTAAGGCAGGAGGAGAATGGCAGGGAAATGGGAGCAGCTATTCCCTTCATCAGAGAATCCAACTCCCCGGCTTTTCCTAATTCAGAAAAGCCGATGCTCTGAAATCTAGACTTGCTTCTTCACTTTGCCTTCGAATGTGCTTCCATTTAAACAGAAGCCAGTCTGGAGCCAGAAAAATGTGGGCACACCGCCCCTTTCACTGTCACTTATTACCCAGAAAACTCTGACCTCCTAGAATTTTTTGAAAATTCCAAATCTCGATTCTTACCCTGTCAAACAAAGCCACATTTTCCGATAATCTTTTTTAAAAAAATAGACTTTATTTTATTTATTTAAAAAGATTTTATTTATTTATTTGACAGAGAGAGATGACAAGCAGGCAGAGAGAGAGGAGGAAGCAGGCTCCCTGCTGAGCAGAGAGCCCGATGCGGGGCTCGATCCCAGAACCCTGAGATCATGCATGACCTGAGCCGAAGGCAGCATCCTAATCCACTGAGCCACCCAGGAGCCCCAGACTTTAGTTTTTTAAGTATTTTATTTATTTATTTGTCAGAGAGTGACACAGTAAGAGAGGGCACACAAGCAGGGGCAGTGAGAGAGGGAGAAACAGGCTTCCCATCCGACGCAGGGCTCAACCCCAGGACCCTGATATCATGACCTGAGCTGAAGGCAGACACTTAACAACTGAGCCACCCAGGCGCCCCCCAAATAGACTTCATTTATTTTTTTTTAAAGATTTTATTTATTTATTTGACAGAGATCACAAGTAGAGAGGCAGGCAGAAAGAGAGAGGGGGAAGCAGGCTTCCCGCTGAGCAGGGAGCCCGATGCGGGGCTTGATCCCAGAACCCTGGGATCATGACCTGAGCCGAAGGCAGAGGCTTAACCCACTGAGCCACCCAGGCACCCCAATTTTATTTTTTAGAATACTTTTGGCTCACAGCAAAATGGAGCGAAGGTACAGAACTCCTACACATCCCCGACCCCTTCACCATGTGCACAGCCTCCCCAGCTGTTGACCACCCCAATCATCACCTTTAATGATAACTCTCATAAAATGAACTAAGGTGCAGAACCTTTTTTCATGCATCTCATGGAATAACTTGCCTTGTGTATATAGTCACACTCTAACTTGGCAAAAAAATTATGGGAAGTGTAGCTATGCTTCATGAAACCGTAATTCAACAAAGCTATCAATTTTGCCTCCTTCGCTCCAAATTTCTACTTTTTCTCCGAAGAAATCAAACTCTTTAAACCTGTAGCAGTATTTTTTGGGGGGAGGTGGGGTTGCTGTTATGTGTTTAAGTAGGTTGTCCACATGGATCTTCTGTAAGAGGGAGAAAAGTCTTTCCTTTCCCCTCTTCAGGACTCAGCATCTATCTCAAATTCGAACCCTTTCCATTTGGTCTGAGTTCATCTCCTGCTTCTTTAGGATTATTATCAGAACCACTAGGTTTAGTACTTCATCTCCAATAATCTGCTACTCCAAACCCATGACCCACAGGGATATGTCCACAAATACTCTGCAGTCTATGTATTCCCGTTTACTCTCAACCTTCGGGTACTTCCCAGGTGTTGGCTTTTATTCTCCCAATGATCACCCTAAAGTCTTGTTTCTTTCATATTCCCAAGACCAGACTAGACACAGTGCGTTCCAGTTAAAGGACAGTTGCTCCCAGCTGCCTTACACAGGGCAGAATCCAGAGTCCTTCCAGATAGATAAAAGATGGGAAGGTCCACGCTGACTTGTTAAGGAGAAAGCCTCCGTTTTAAATTACTTCCTTGAAGGAAGCTGGATTTGCTTCCCTCATTGCCATGGCACGGCCAAGCATTACTGATCACCAGCCCAGAGCATGGGTTTACAACGACCAATGCCGGGTGTGATAGAACATGTTCAAGTGAATTATACCGGACTCCTAATCATTCATTGTCTTAAGTTTTTTTTTCCAGGCTATCTTGACTCCCTACATAGAGGAGTTCCTGGAGGGAAGAAGCCATCATATTCTTTATTCTCTCTTTCCTTTTGTTCTTTTTTCATTGCTGAGGTATAATTTTACTATAATAAAACTCACCCATCTTAGGTGTATGATTTGGTAAGTTTTAACAAATGTATTCAGTCTTGCAACCAGCTCAATAGTGGTATAGAACACTTCCATCGTCCTAGAAAGCTTCTTTGTGTTACTTTATAGCTCCCTCTCCTCACTCCCCAATCCCTACCAACCACTGATTTGTCACTAGGTTTTACCTTTTCTACAATTGTATGTAAGTGAAATCACACAGTATATAGTCCTTTATGTGTGGCTTCTTTCCCTTAACATGTTTTTGGGATTCATCCATTGCTGTTTCAATAGTTCACTCCTTTCTATGGCTGAGTGGTATCCCACTGGATGGATAGATAATTTGTCTATGCATTCACCAGCTGATGGGCATTTCAGTTGTTCCTGCTTTGGGTCTACTATGAATAAAGCTGCTTAAATATTTGTGGGCAAGTCAGAGTGCGGACATGTTTCCTTTTACCTTTGGTAACACAGAGGCAATCTAGGAATAGCTTGGGAGAAATGCTGCTGGATTGTATGGTATGTTAAACTTTAAAATTAAAGAAAAAAATCACAAAGTTTTCTAAAGTGGTTGTACAATGATACAGTCCTGCCAGCAATAAACGATAATTCTGGTTGTTCTGCATTCTCACCAACACTTGGTAGTATCAGTCTGTCACTTTGAGCCATTCTGGGATGCGCAGTGTTACTTCATTGTGGTTTTAGTTTGCATCTCCCTTAGTAATTCTGTTGAGTTTCTTTTCATGTGCTTATTTACCATCCATATATCTTCCCTTGAGTACCTACTCAGATCTTTTGTCCATTTTTGGGAGGTTGTTTTAAGAGTTATGTATTCTAGATCTGTCCTTTGTCTGCTACATGCTTTGTGCATACTTACTCCCATTCTACGGTTTGCCTTAACAATGTCTTGTAAAGAGCTAAAGTTCAATTTTTTTTAAAAGATTTTATTTATTTATCTGACAGACAGAGATTACAAGTAGGCAGAGAGGCAGACAGAGAGAGGGGGGAAACAGGGCAGAGCTGAGCAGAGAGCCCGATGCGGGACTCGATCCCAGGACCCTGGGATCATGACCTGAGCCGAAGGCAGAGGCTTTAACCCACTGAGCCACCCAGGCGCCCACAAGAGTTCAATTTGATGAAATCCAACTTAGTGGTTTTCTCTTTTATGTGTAATGTTTAAGAAATCTTTGCCTAACCCAAGGTCACAAACAACTTCTGCTATGTTCTCTTTTAGAAATTTTACTTCAGCTTTTACATGTAATTAGTTTATGATTATCTTCGGGTTGATGCCGGTGTATGACTTGAGGTAAAACTTGAGGTTCCTTGAATTTCCTATGCATACCATGTTGCTCCGGCGTATTAGTGCCATCCTTTCCTCATTGAATCACCTCGCGGCTTGTCAAAAATCAACTGATCACACAGCTGTGCATTTACTTCTGGATTTGTTCTTCTGTTTTACTCATTTACATGTCTATCCTTTTGCTAATACCACTCTGTCATGGTTACTGTAACTTCCCAATAAGTCTTGAAATCAGGTAGTGTAAGTCTTCCAACTTTGTTCTTTTTCCTCCTAAAAGGTTCTGGTTACGTCCACTGCATTTGCATATAATTTTTAAATCAGTCTGTCAAAGGCAGGTAGGCAGGCAGGCAGGAAGGAAGGGTAGGTGGAAGAGAGGGAGGGAAGGAGAAGTGGGTAGGGAAAGGAAAGGTACAAAGAAACACAGAACGCAGGCCAGCCGGTTTGCTGGCAGGCTGCAACATAGATGAACCTTCAGGACATTATGCTAAGTGCAATAAAGCCAAACACAAAAGTACAAATATTTTATGGTTCCACTTATACGAGGTTCCTGGAGTAGCCCAATTCATGGAAAATGAAATGGTGGTTGCCAGGGCCTAGAAGAGGGGAAATGGGGAGTTGTTTAATGGGTTTGGGGAGATGAGAAAGTTCTAGAGATAGATGGTGGTGGGAGTTGCACAGCAATGTGAATGGACTCAATGCCACGGACTTGTACATCTAAAAATGGTTAAAATGGTCAATGTTATGCATATCTTACAATAAAAAATATATTATGCCATTTTTTTTAGGAGGGCCTGCTGGTAATTTATTGCAATTGCATAGAATCTGTTCCATCTAATGAGAATTGGTGCCTTAAAAAGAGTGTTCTGATTGGTGGGTGTGACATCTCTCTTCATTTATTTAAATCTTCTTTAATTTCTCTCAGCAAGATTTATAGTGTTCAGTGTACAGGTCCTGCATGTGTTTTGTTCAATTTTCCGCTATATATTTTATGTTCTTTGATGCTTGTTCCAATTTTCATTACTAGCATATAAAAATTATAAGATTTCTGTATATTGGTAAATATTGTATATTGCTAAATATATTAGTTTTAATTGGTCTTTTGGTAAATTCTTTAGGATCTTCTACACAGATGATTATGTCATCTGTGATTAAAGACAGTATTACTTTCCAATCTATACATTTTCTTTTCATTGCATTATTGTACAAATTAGGACCTTGGTACAATGTTGAACAGAAGTGGCAAAGCAGACAGCT
Organism: Mustela putorius furo; assembly: GCF_011764305.1. NCBI lineage: Eukaryota > Metazoa > Chordata > Mammalia > Carnivora > Mustelidae > Mustela > Mustela putorius. Next base: position 5,071,163 of record NW_025422022.1, on the reverse strand, counting down.
TTGCCTTGTTCCCAATCAGAAGAAATGATTCACTCTTCCACTGTTAAATACAATCTTAGCTCCAGATTTTTTTTTAAAATATTATTTATTTATTTATTTGTCAGAGAGAGAGAGAGAGGGAGAGCGAGCACAAGCAGACAGAATGGCAGGCAGAGGCAGAGGGAGAAGCAGGCTCCCTGCCCAGCAAGAAGCCCAATGCGGGACTCGATCCCAGGGCGCTGGGATCATGACCTGAGCCAAAGGCAGCTGCTTAACCAACTGAGCCACCCAGGTGCCCCAGCTCCAGATTTTTTGTAGATGTCCCTTACTGGGTTGAGGTTTCCTTCCATTGCTAGATGCTGAGTATTTTGTTTTTGTTTTTAAACCATGAACAGTATTGAATTTTAATCATATGCTTTTCCTGAATCTATGGAGGATCACAGGATTTTTCTTCATCAACATGGTGAATTACCCTGATGTTTAATGTTATATCATCTTGAATTCCTGGAATAAAACGTATATGATCATAAGTCATTTTTTTTTTAATGTGTTGCTGGATTTGTTTGTAAAACATTGCCAAATTTTTGTTAAGGTATCTATGTTCATGAGCTCTGTTGGTCTAAAGTTTACTTATAATATCTTTGGTTTTGGGATCAAGAGCACAGCTGGGAGTTCCCTCCCTCTTCTATTATCTGGGTTTGTGAAGAATTGGTATTAGTCCTCCCTACATATTTGGTAGAACTTACCAGTGAAGCTGTTTGGGACTGGTTTCTAGTTTCTTTTGTGTTCAGAGGAATACTTTGTATGATTTCAATCCTCTCCAATGCATCAAAGTTGTTTTATGGCCCATTTGGTCACTATCACAAGTGTGTATGAAGAGAATATTCTTCTGGTCGTCCAGGTGGAGTGTTCTACAAATGTCACTTGTGCAACACTTCTTTCTTGAAGTGCTATCTGCTCACACTATGTATTGATAAGGCACAAGTGTTGAAATCTCCACCGTAATTGTGAACTTGCCCTGTTGTCCCTTCAGTCCTTTGCTGTAGGTATTTAAGAGGTATTTCAGTATTTTTATGCTGGTCAGCCATTCAGGTGCGTGCAGCTGTGTACATGCCCTGGAGATAGGGAATGTGAAGCACTTCCCTATAAACGCTTCTCTACAGAGCCCTCCAGGATGTATGGCTTGTGTGCTAACATTACAGCAGGACAGAATTCTCTGAGGGCATGAGACAGGTATCTAGGAGGGTCCAATGTAGAAGGCAGAGCAGAAAGAAAATATTCACAAGTGTGTTATAAATAATAATGGCGGGTATTTAGTACTTGCTATCGATCAAACACTGTGTGAGGCAAGTCACATCCATGATCTCTAAACCTCACCTTGATCCTTGGGAGCATATTGTTTAGCTAATAAAAGCCCAGGCTCATGCTTCAACTCTCTGGAATCCTCAAAGCTCCCCTTAATTAGCCTTCTCATTCTAGAAGAGGAATCATGCCTTGGAGCTGGAGGAAAAACATGGGTTACCAAAGTTCCATGATTATGGGAAATTAGCCTCATAAACATAGCACTCCAGCAACCCAACCCCAAACACAAGGTATGATCCTCAGAAGGCATGGCCTCTCGGGGGCCTGCAGTCTTCCTTAATTTAGCATTGTCCAGATGCTGTGTATAGCAACATTTTATTTTATTTTTAATTCGTCTGACGGAGAGAGCATAAGCGAGGGGAGAGGCAAAAGGAGAGGGAGAAGCAGACTCCCCAGTGAGCTGGGAGCCTGACACAGGGCTGGATCCCAGGACCTGGAGATCATGACCTCCGCGGAAGGCAGATGCTGAACCATCTGAGCCCCCTAGGCTCCTAGCGACTTTTTAAACTGGAAGTGCTTCCTGCCTTTTATTACTACGCCAAAGGACTAAAAGTAAGTTTGAAGTTTATATTCTATTTTATGATGGCATCCTTTCTCTTAGGTGACCATACTGGGTTTTTCGGATGGAAAACTGACTCAACTTGCTTAGTAAAGATGAATCCAACTTGCAGCCCCTTGAATCTGACAAATCTTACATTTTTTCTTTCCTGAAAAGGAGCAATAGAAATTACCTGTGTCAATCCAAATATCCAAAAGCTGTGAGGACTTTCCAGGAGACCAAACTCCCAAATCTATGACCAGAGTAAGAAGTACAACTACAAATCTAGTAAGTGAGATTTAGTTTCATAATTAACACACCTGCTGGCTTAGTTATAACAACTCAAAAGCAGGCTACATAAAAAGAAATCAACCTCATAAACATACTCAAAAACTACAAATAGATTTTGTTTTTTTACACTCAATGCAACAAAGCTTCACACCAGAACTCTTGGACCTACAGAAATTCGCTAAACATAAAAACAAAGTGTCCTCAAAGATAGGAGTAAAGACCTTACACACGCTTTCATGGTATTAATATTTCTGTGCAACATAATATATAGGTTTAAATTTTTTTTTCAAAGCCAACTTAAAACATTTTATGTAAAATTTGCCATTTGACAACTAACTTTCACTAAAAGGCTCAAGATTACCCCATCAGCCTTACTCCACAGTGACAAAGACTTGGAGATCACTGATCTTATTCATAAATCTGAGTGACAGGTTCAGTTTCCCATTGCATGTAATCAGTGTCCTGGGCTCTGCACAGTAGCCACCTTGACATGTAAATTAAAGCAACCAAGACAAGTCTATAAATATTTGAGAAGTTGCCTTAACTTCTCTTTGCTTGCAAATGCCTCTCCTTTAAACTTCAGCGTAAGTGCTGTTCTGTGGCAGATTAAAAAACCGTAGCCACATCCTCTTTAAGAGTAGGAGAGATAGGAGGCAGTGGGCAGGAGGGAAGAGCAGGTTTCAATTTTTCCTCAGCTGCTTCCAACTTCCTTATGTTGGCTAAGATTCTTCCAAAAACCTCACATTTAACGGTCACTCTTAATTTTGAAGGTACTGTGAGATTTTGGGGTGCCTGCGTGGCTCACTCGGTTAAGCTGCTGTCTTCAGTTCAGGTCATGATCCCAGGGTCCTGGGATCAAGTCCCGAATCCAGCTCCTTGCTTGGCAGGGAGCCTGCTTCTCTCTCGGCCTTTGCCTGCCACTCTGCCTGCTTGTGCACTCTCTCTCTCTCTCTCTCTGACAAATAAATAAATCAATAAAATCTTTCACAAGGTACTGTGAGATTTTGATTTTTAGGTCTTCATGTGAAACGTAAAATTGATCACTGCAATGAACTTTAGTATATAATTAATAGGTATCCAGACAGAAGGCAAGTTCATTTATGAATCAGTTTGAATTTAACAAAATGATAGGTGGGAAACATTCATTTTTTCAGATTTTATAAAGGAGTTCAGAAAACTTGGTGGATAATGCAGAGATTGTTATGAAATGGTAGACAATACCACGATATAAGTCTATCCAAATGTGTCCACAGTTAATAAAAGTTTATATAGGGGCGCCGGCTGGCTCAGTGAACATGCAGCTCTTGATCTTGGGGTGAGTACAAGCCCCATGACAGGTGTAGAGATTACTTACAAAAGAACAAAACAAAACAAAAACACCCTTATAAATAAATAAATGTCTGTATAGTTGTTAAGAGCAGGGGCTCTAATTCCAATCTTTGTTTGCACTGTTTGTATGATGTTAGGAAGATAATTAAGCATTTTTATGCCTGAATTTTCTTATCCATAAACATTTATCACCTACATCATTCAAGGAATTATACTAAGCACTCTGGGGACTCAGATAAACATATCTTACTTTCAAAAAATTTTAAAACCTAGCTGGAGACACAAACAATTGTGAGTAAGTAATTATAATACAAGAGGGACCTACTGAAAGAGCACGAGCCCTGGGGCAAGAGTACCAAGACTCCCTTTGAGAACGAGAGCAAGTTATTTAGTTCCTTGAGCCTCAATTTCTTCATTGAAGAAAATACTAGTGAAAATACTAGTCTTTACACCTCAGAGTGTTTCCTGACAACTAAATATGTTTATTACAAAGAGCTCATCAAAACCACAAATAGATACCACTTCACACCCATAAGAATGGCTATTACCAAAAACACACATAAAAAAACACCAGAATATACCAAGTATTGCCAAAGACATAGAGAAACTGTATCCCTGCTGCACTGCTGATAGAAATGTAAAATGTATAAGCCCTGTGGAAAACACTATGAAGGTTTCTCAAAATACGAAACCCAGAGTTCCCTTACGACCGAACGATTCCAATTCTAGACATCCACAAGAAGTGAAGACAGGCACTCAAACAGATCTCTGTACAGCATATTCACAACAGCCAAAAGTTGGAAATAATCCAAATGCCCACCGACAGATGAATGGACGAACAGATATGGAATATATACACAATGGAGTATTATTCAGCCTTAAAAGAAATGAATTTGATACATGCTACAAGATGGATGAACCTTGAAAACACTGAGTAAAATAAACCACAAGCACACGCTCGCGCGCGCACACACACACACACACACACACTTCTGATTCCACTTCTATGAGGTCCCTAGAATAGTCAAATTCATAGAGACAGAAAGTGAAGTCGTGATTACCAAGGGCTGAGGGAAGGGGTAAATGGAGAGCTGCTGTTTAATGGGTAGAAACAGATACAGTTTGGGATGATGAAAACATTCTGGTGATGTATAGTGGTGATGGTTGTACAACAAAGTGATTACTAATGCCACTGAACTATGTACTTAAAAATAGCTAAAATGGTAAATGTTGCTATGTATACTTTCTATATGTATATTTTTAAAAAGTTTGGCCTGCTACATAGTAAGTGCTCAATGAATGTTAACTATCCTTAGTGCTTTTAAAAGAGTTCAGCAGAGAAAATTGTTTATGGCCAGTAGATCATAAATGTAGGCATGAAGGTGCCACCTGAGGTAGGATTTAATATGGATAAGATGGACAGCAGTTATAGTACTTATAAATATCAATATTTTGTGAATCAAAAATTAGATGTTAAGTGACAGGGGCTTGCAAATCCTTCTGCCAAAATTTAAAATGATAAATTGACAGCTGTTGTGCTAGGCATGGGGGTTATACTGATAAAGATATAAAACCTTCTCTCAAAGAGCTCATAAACCAGTGAAGGAGTCTAAAACTCAAATAGATAAGCATAGAAAATTAATATGTGCAAGTGTCAAACAAAGCCTCTTTTCATCTAAATCTATTTTATTGGATAGTTTGCAGTAGCTGGTATTATACTTAAAAATCCGTAAAGAACTCTGGTTACATTTTACTTCTCATCCTTGCGCGGGAGCCATGCTCATCTTCCCTGTACCCTCCCAATTCTGGTGCCTACACTGCTGAAGCGAGCACTCCGGTTAGATGATCTCCTTTTGCCACCTATTCTATTTTTCGTTAAGTTGACCAACATACTTCTTTCCACTTATTTCTCTCTTCTACTGAAAACCCAAGTATGCCTTTTAATCTCACTTTTTAGTTTCTTCCACTCAGCAAAATCATTGAAATCACATTGAAAAACAAAACAATAAATTAAGTTACAACATATAAAACTGCTGATGAATTCAAATAGTTTTTGACCTACAAAAGCAGCGATTCCGCATGGTTCCCCATTATGTAACACCAAAGTCCTTAAGATTTTTAAATCTGAATTTTTATATATTTAGAAATCAAGTACAATAGCAGTAGTAAGATTTTGTATTGGCAGGTAAACTGTTAAGATTTCCAACTTATAAATCTGAGAGCTGTTTTTTTATACCTAAAGCCCAAGAGCCATTCTGATCTAAAGCCAGTCAACCTTTCTGTCACTGTTGGTTACTTATTTTAAGTTTCATTTCTATTGAAACCCACCTTGGAATCTTCACCCTGAGTTTTTAAGATTCCAAATATTGTTAACTAGACAGGAGGTAATTAACATTTAATGGCCAACTTTCACCTGAGTGACCTATCATACAACAAAATATACTACAAACAAAAAGGAGGAGACAACTGACACACAAAACATGGGTCAATCTCAAAAATACGTGGGGTGGAAGAAAGTACATATTATAGTATTCCATTTATATGAATTCTGAAAAAGATACATCTAGTCAACAGCAACAAAAACCATATCTTGGTTGCCTAGAGAAATTGGTAAAAGGGGTATATGAGAATTTTGGGGCATGATGGAAATGTTCTCTATCTTGATCACAGGGACGACTTCATCGGCTTGGGTCTAAGTTGGTCAAAATCAAATGAAACGTACACTTAAAATGGGTGCATTTTATTTTATATAAACAGTACCTCAATAAAGATGATTTACATAAAAGAAAATGACAGTATATTTTTAATTTTAATTAAAATCTACTTTTAATTAACAAGTGAAAAATGAATGCCTTTAAAAACTTAACATATTGTGGATAAAGCTGAAGTTTTCTCTGACCATCTCTCAATCCTGGTTTTCATTCCATATCTCTCCCATCCATACCTCCTTCCACAAATAATTATTGTTATGAGATTGGTATTGGTCCTTCTGAAGCTTTAAAAATATATTTACATACATACATGGTCACAGAAAATGTACAGTATTATATTGTACGTAAATATAACTTGTATACATTTTTCTGCAGTTAGCTATTTTCACTTAGCATTATGTTTCTGAGATCTATCCATGTTATTATAAAGTTTATTTCTTTTAAATCCAATATAGTAATCTATCACATGACTATACCATATTTTATTTAACCAGGCCATTCCCCTCCTGACAGATATTTAGGTGGTTTTTTCCCTACTATATTTCACCGGTGCAGTGGTTAAGTCGTAGTTACTGAGGTGGCCACAGGAATTATAGATTGTGGTTCCAAGGGGCTGTTAACCTTAGCTATAAGGTCTCATTTTTAAAAATGAGAATGTGTTCGTGTACTATTTATACAGTTTAAGTACTGACTTTAAAGAATTTTCTGATACATAAATTATCACAAAGAATGAAACAAAATCTGTAATAGGAAGCAATCATCTATTAAAATATAAGCAAAACAAAGTTAAAGGACTAATAGTATACTCATGGTGTGAAACATAAGTACTTACTGAAAATTAATGATCTGAGCACTAAACAAGTCATATAAACATTCTTCTACTCAAAGAAATTGTAATTAAAATGCTGTCATACTGGTTATCATGACATAAGCATAATTAATACACGCACCAATACCTCATTATATTTTTTGCTTTCTTCTTTTATGACTATGATGTCTTTCCCCATCCCTGAAATGACAGGAGTAGAAAAAAAGGTATTACAAATGATGGACATCTTAATATCAGAATTTTAAAATAGTGATTCACCAGTAATGTACTTCAGAACAAGTTAAAAGATACAGTCAGAACTAAAGAATACTTGTTTTAACTAAGGAAGCTCTACCCTCATTGTGGGGTTTGAAATCATGAGCCTGGAATCAAGAGTCACATGCTCTGCCAACTAAGACAAACAGATACACTAAACAGGAATTTCTTTTAAGAGTAAATATGGAAAATGGATCATTAAAACTAAAGGACAAAATTGACATGGGGATAGGCAAAATGAGAATTTTTTTTAAACTGCATTTTAGAATTCTGCTTTAAAATTGACTTTGAATATATATATATATACATACATATGTATGAGGACCAGAGAATTTATTCCAAATAAAATATTGAAGTCATAAAGTCATAGACGGAATTCAAAAATTGTCTGATATCCTTATGCTGGTTGCTATTCATTAAGACCAACCCTGTACTTTTGAGAAGTATTTCCCACTAATACTATTTAGACTTTAAATATATCCTCTCTAAAAGCAAATTATCTCATGTTTACATTTGAAGCTAATGGATTTAAGTCAATAAAAACTGTTCAGAGATGCCAAAAATTACTTCAATGGAAGAAGCATTAACAAACCAGAAAGTAGTAAAAGAGCGTAATAACTCTGATAATTAAGTTAATCTGTATATAATTATTAAAAAATATCATTCATTATATGAATCAAAGGGATTACTAAGGAAATATTTCATTTTTATAAGAGGACTAAATCACAGTCAGCTTTAAGCTTATGAACTGAAGGACAGTATCATGAACAAAATTATTAAATCAATAAGCATTACTAATTCATGATCACCAGTGGCCCTGGAGAGGGACAAGATACCATTTGAGAAGCTATTATTAGACAAATACTGTGCATATACTACTAAATCAGACATGGACTTGCCTTCAAGGAGCTCAGTCTACTAGGGAGAGTAATAACTTAAGTTCAATAAAAAATACGTGGTAGGCGGAATGCTGACAAAATCAGAGAGATTAGCTCTGCCTCAATGAGTGATAAGAGGTTTCATGGAAATGACTAAGCTGGGTCTTAAAAGACCAAGCAGGCTTTAAAAATAAAAATTAGGCAGCAGAGCCTGACACAGAAAGGCATAAATGTGGCACGTACAGATGAGAAACTATTTAAGCAATTCAGGCTAGCTAAAGCATAATTTCATGGGCTGGTGGCAAAAACAAAGATGGGTAGCCAAAAGCCCTGAAGCTGGTGGTCTTGTGGGCCATTCTAAACAATGTGGATTTTGCTCCTGAAGAGTTGTAAGAGTGAAAATTCACTCAGGCAGTAAAGCAGGGATGACTCCACATGGCACAAGGTTACAAATGGTTAGAACAATTACGAAAACTATTATTTCCCAGGTGGACAGCATTAAGGAGGTGCACGTAAAGGTATCTTCAGGTAGAATTGATGGAAATGAGGAACTAACCAGATGGCGGGAATAAAAAAGGAGCAACTAAAATAACTCCATGATTTCTGGCTTAGGTGAATAGATGATGTCTGTCCCATTAACCAGAATAGGGAATGCTGGGGAAAGAGGTCAGTATGAGAAAGAGTTCTGACTAACACTGAGATCCATGCAGATGCCCTGTAAGCAGCTGGACTACTGGAATAGATTGCAAGTGATATAAATTTATTATTTTACCATTAGTTCATAACTTTCCAGTTGTCAAAATTCTATCAGTGATATTAACAAGGACAAAACTGACTTGATATTAAAGCTTGGATCTTCTCTCTGACCCTAGAGACCCTTTAACTCAAGAATTAGCAGGAGAAAGAAATGACAAGAAAAAGGAGGAAGGAGCAGAAAAAAAAGATCTAGGCAAACACCTAATTTATAGAGTTAACTTCCTACATACCTTCCTACCTAGACATTACTTCCCTATGTCCTTGCTAGGAAACAAGGATTAAAAGAGGGAAACCCATATCGAATCAGGCATATAGAGAACTATGCCACCAGAGCTATGGTTACTTGAACTAAAATCAAATGATAAGAATTCTCACGAATAACTTACTCTCCTTACTGTAATTTACTCTTACAACTCATTTTTTCAACATTGTCTACAACAAAAGGATCTATTTACCTTTCAAGAGTAAACAATTCAACATCAGATGATGCAGTGTTAAGACTTACCTGTCCTTCCTTCTTCTCGAGTCCCAGTTTTTATCCTTATCTTTATTTCTTTTCCGTTTATGTGGGCTCCTACTCCGATCCTTTCTATGTCGTGAATACTCAGCATCCAAGTAACTTCCACCAGACTGCCGGGAATCTACTGAAGCTGATCGTCTTTCTTCATTCCTGAAACAGAGAACAGTTAGTTTTAACCACTAGTCTCCACCAAACACACACAGACCCACTAACTTAAAGTTGAATACTCTGTATCAGAACAATGATTGAGTCAATATAAATAGGTATAACCTTACATTCTATATGAGAGGGCAAGGAAATATAGCCCTTGTGTTTTATGTCTTTTCTATCTCACTAATATATATGTCTCTACAAAACTGTCAAAGAGCTATGTCAACAGAAAAACTCTGGTATAATAATCTTTAGCAACGACAACATGGAACAATTTCAGCATTTTAATGAATTATGATGTGCTATTATTAATGGTCTTGGAAAGGCTAAAATTTAGTTAAATAATTATAATGTAACAGATTAAAAAGAGAGTATTTTCACCAGTAAACACCATGACATACTTTTCAGCATCATCCTCCGCTCTTTGCTCTTCTTGCCAATGACTACTGAGTTCTTCCATGTGCACATTTATGACATCCCGAATCACCTGAGGGGAGAGAAGCACCCAATTTCAGATAAGAAAGGTTTTTCAAAAAATTATACAAAGCTAGAAAAATCACTATTAACAATCAGAATGGACTATGGGACATAAGCAGTTTAGAGAACATAAAAAAGTCAATGGTCAAATTGGAATATGAATGGTAGATGAAAGTACTGTAATTATTGATAAACTCACTAGTCGACCACCATATTATGATTATGTTAGGGAAACTATCCCTGTTCTTAAGAAGTATATACTAGGGGCGCCTGGGTGGCTCAGTGGTTAAAGCCTCTGCCTTCAGCTCAGGTCATGATCCCAGAGCCCTAGGATCAAGCCCCACATCAGGCTCTCTGCTCAGTAGGAAGCCTGCTTTCTACAACCGCCCTCACCTGCCTCTCTGCCTACCAGTGATCTCTGTCAAATAAATAAACAAAACCTTTAAAAAAAAAAAAAAAAAGAAGAAGTACATACTAAGTATTTAGTGACAAATGATCAAGGGATAACTTCCTCTCAAATAGTTTAGAAAAAAAATAATGTACAGTTACAGATCAAAAGAGAAAAACGTACAGAGTACAAATGACAAGCAAATGGGACAAAATGTTAACAACAGGTGATCTGGGTAAAGGATATTCAGGAGTTCTTTATACTATTTTTAGTTTTGCAACTTATTTGTATATTTGATATTATTTACAATTAAAATTTTTTTTAATTTTATAATTAAGTCAAGATGACCGATAAAATACAAAACATCTCAGTCACTTCACAGATACTTTCCTAACAGACTATACAAACCCCTAATTTCTCAGAACAACTTGCAAGTTTCTTCTTTCCTATTTATCCATGCAAACAACAAGCATAGGGCTGGTCACCTGGGAGCACAGATGAAACCAAAATAGCTTACACTTCCCTCATGCCTACTGAGGAAGTGTTTTAAGAAGGTACGGGGGAGGGACACCTCGGTGGCTCAGTGGGTTAAAACCTCTGCCTTCAGCTCAGATCATGATCCCAGAGTCCTGGATCAAGCCCCGAGTCAGGCTCTCTGCTTGGCAGGGAGCCTGCTTCCCTTCCTCTCTCTCTGCCTACTTGTGATCTCTGTCTGTCAAATGAATAAATAAAATCTTTAAAAAAAAAAAAAAAAAAAAGAAGAAGAAGGTATAGGGGGAAAAAAAGAAGGTACAGGGGATAACTAAATTTAAATTTAAAAGGGGGGGGCGCCTGGGTGGCTCAGTGGTTTGGGCTGCTGCCTTCGGCTCGGGTCATGATCTCAGGGTCCTGGGATCGAGCCCCGCACCTGGCTCCCCGCTCCGCAGGAAGCCTGCTTCCCTCTCTCTCTCTCTCTCTCTCTCTCTCTCTGCCTGCCTCTCTGCCTACTTGTGATCGCTGTCTGTCAAATAAATGAATAAAATCTTTTAATAAAAATAAAATAAAATAAAATAAATAAAATAAATTTAAAAAGGGGCGGGAGGACGCCTGGGTGGCTCAGTCAGTTAAGCATCTGCCTTCAGTCAGGTCATGATCCCAGGGTCCTGGGGAGTTGGCTTCTCCTTCTACCCTTTCCTCACCCCCACCGCCGGTCATGATCTCTTGCAGACAGATAGACAGACAGACAGAAGGTACAGGGGACAATGGGCAATCTCAAAGGCACACACTATATAGTCACTATATAGTGGGCAAGTTTCTCCCCACTTTAAAGAAACTTTCAATGGCTCCCAAAGTAAAATGGAACAATGTCCAAAATCCTTAATAGAGCCTCTGAAGCCTTTCATGATTTTACTACATCACGTAATTGAAACCAGCCTTATTTCTTACTGCATAGTTCAGAAACCCTAAGCTCTAGGCACCTTGGATTACTGATGGGTCTCTGGAAAACTCCTGCTCTTTTATATTTTTAGGAACACTAGCCCTTTGACCTGGAATATCCCTACCCACGAGTTCCCCTCCTCTACCACACTCTCTTGTGAAAATCTAAGACATGTAACATGAGTCACACACACACCCCTAAGCTCTAGCACTTCCCACTCCCAGCTCTAGCACTTCCAGAGTAGCGCAACATGACTCCAGACTAGTAGTAGCTCTACATGAGCTCCACGAGACCCGAATGTTACTGGATAGTTTCCAGGTTCAGCACACAGGAAAGAGCCTATGAACAGACATGTTTTACCATTCCTGCTTCTCCCTTTCCTTCGACTGCTATCTTCTCTATAAAGCTTATTTTCAGAAAACATATAAAGATGGTATACCAATCTAATATTTTAAAAGAAGAATTGCTATTTTCTCCCACATACTTTGATCTCACTTTATCACTTAATGCAATCTGTATTTTGAAAGAAGTTTCACTTGTTAAACTATACTAAGCTTCTGCTGGGTGGGGGCTGTGTGCCATTTATCTTTACCTACCCAACAGCAGTGTTATGCATACTGAGTACAGGCAGCAATAATTGTTTTTTTCTAAAATCTAACAAAGTTTAGGTTCTAATCCAAAGCAAACAAAAATTTTAGATGATATGAATGAAACTAGGAGGTAAAATGTTGACAAAGCCATGACCAAAAATATGATAAATCACTGAAAGATTTGTAAACACTGAAGTTTTTACAGATGAAAGGTATTTCACATCTGCTTCCAAAATTATCAATGTGGAGGAAGGGGAGAATGGGAGGTAGTAAGTGAGAATATAAATAAAATGACAAAGTCATATGTTGATAATTGTTGAGGCTGAGTGACAGGGACAAAAGGGTTCATAAGACTATTGCAGTCACTTTAGTCTATGTTTGAGTATTTCCATAACAAAAAGTTAATATACAATTGTGAAGAACACTAGTAACAACATTTTCACTTGATTACAAGGTAATGAGACTGGAGAAGAAACACAGATGAACCACCAAGTACTTGAGGGACTGTAAGAATACTTAGGCTGTATGACATGATCTCAGGCCTCCACTGGAACAGATAAGCCTAGAACATGTATATTAATTGTAAAAGGAACAGCAGAAGATTTAAATACCAAGCTATGGGGTACAGAGAGCATAACAGCAATCAACCAGGGAAGGAGCACCTCATGGTGACAGTGGACCTTAAACTTATCGAGATTTAAAAGAGCAACAACAAAGAGCATTTCAAGTGAGCTAACAACTTGTTATCCTGACACAAAGGAAAGAGTAAATGTGTGTAATCAGATATAGTTTAAGAGACACTCTTGACTAGAGCAAAAGAAAATATTCAGTAAAATGAGGCCAGATTTATGGACAGTCTTAGAAATCATAGAAAGAAGTAAGAAGTAAGAAATAATGTGGTAAAAATTTAGAGATTCAATGTGGAAATTATTTGTAGAGTCTGGGTAAGGTAAGTCATGTACCAAAAAATTCACCAGCTCTATCCACTAAAGAAACTCTGAAAATAAGTCTAGATCTATATCAAGAGATTAAAGTATAAATAATTTATGCCAGACATTTTTTAAGCCCAAATACTTAACAGAGTACACAAAAGCATGCTAAAACTTCTGTAAGGAAAACAGAAAGTCTATTTGTTGACCAATTTCTGTGTCCACATGCATTCTCAATCAATTCGTGTAACAATCCTACGAAGTCTACATAAAATGTTTACTGACACTTAAAATGTTCAAATAAGCTGTTCAAGTCAAACAGGCAATGATAAACAGTAGGATCAAAACTCTAACACAGGTCTAAAGCCAAAATCTATGCTTTTATTGTGATATGCTACTTTCTCAAAAGTTGGTATTTTTTTAAGATTGTACAGCCTCTTCACATAAGATTTTTGTACCCTGAAAAGCCTTTCCCTGGCACAGTGGATCTGAAAGGAATGGAGCAAATATAAATCAGGTGTGGCTGTCTTGAAGATACTTCTTTCAGAGAACCTCTAAGGAACTGTGGAAACCCATAGAGCAGACTTACATAACTAAGGGAAATTTCTGTTCTCAACAAAGCTCTGAAAGAGTATGTAAAACTTACCTCCGTATATGATTTCTTGGTTATGTGAACATTCTTAGCTCTATAGGACTGGCGTCTTCTTTTATAATCTCTCACTTCTGCCAGGATTTCAAGGTAAGATTTTGGACTTTTTCGACTATTATCTAATAAAAGAATAAAATAAATTACATCTTTGGAAGCTTTAAAATTCTTATGAATTAGCAGGAAGAAAGACTACAATCCCATACTTCAACATGTTCCCATGCATCTAAAAACATCCCCAAAATTTCCATATTATAGAAATAGGCTGTTTTATATTATTCCTTTTCTCTAGCCATTAGTTGAAGCTAAGACCGTTAAAGTACAAAGATTAAAGGACAAGCACAGCTGTAACAATTTTATAGAAGGAAGGTACGCTTAATATAAAAGTCAGAGCAAAATTTCGCACACTGAGTAAACATTTTAACATATATGTGAATATCAAATAATGCAAAACCATCCTATTTCTATTCAAAGTGGTCTGACAACTAAATCTTAGTAACACACAAAGAATGAAATGACTATTAAGAAATATAAAACATGGTATTCATCTCAAACCTTGATTGACTTTGGCAGCCAAGTCTACAAACAGATCACTGTCATTTTCAATAATCTGTGAATCAGAGCGCTTTTTCTTCGTCTCCTCCACTACGAAATCATAGAGGGCAAGACGATCAGCTTGGGTCAGATCACAAACACACCGTTTGTGATTCAGAGGAACTTCAACAGGTAACGAAGAATAAATCCCTAAAGTAAAAATAAAGCCACAAGAATAAACAATACATGAAGCATGAATATGTTATGGACTTAAAATCTACTCCTTATCTTTAAACATGCGCTGTAATAATGCAACATTAACACAACTGTTTTCATAGTAATCCCTTAATATACAAAATATTCATCTATGTGATAAATGGTAAATAGTAACTTTATCCTCAATGCTATATCCCCAGTAAAGATGTATGTGGATTCTTTGCTATTCTCTTTAACAATGCTAGGACAGATCCCATGAAGGCAGGCAGTAATAACCATGAGATAATTTGCTCATAAAACTTCCTGGGTAACAATTTTAGAAGGCTACCAATACTATAAAAGTAGATATTAACCTTCTTTCTGTTTATATGCTTTTCCCCATAAAAGGGGGGGGGGGAATGTAGTACACATTGTAGTCCTTCTGAAAATAAATTATGGAAGTACGAAAAATGTGTGAAAAATGTGTAAAAAATGTCTTTTTATAGGAGGCATCATGTTAGGTGTTCCATATTCAAAATATATCCCAACTGTACAATGATTCAGAGTGAAGGACCAAAACACAATCACTTAAGTAGCAGAAATCCCAAACTTCCCCAGAGCAGAGAATGACAGATTAAACTAAAACCAAACTTTTAATTTTCTGAAGAAGCATATTGGCATAACCAAATTCATTTTAAAAAGTTAACAGGAGTGCCCCCCACAACAGTCACAGAACTTTCTAAAATCTGTTCATTAATGAAAGAAAGTAAATACAATACCTTGATATGATGTATTAAACATTGAAGAAAATTTTTGAGATTCAAATTTTCTCAAAGAAATAAAAAAATTGTAACTGTAAATAAAGCAATTGTTTTAAAACAATTCTTTCTAGCCTTCATTATTCACTGATGAAAACAATGAACAGGAGCTACTAATGTTTCCCAAGTTACCCTAAAGTAATAACTCTGGTTCATAGAACAAGGTAAGATCAGTAGCTCTTCCCAGTACTTTTATCTGATAAAGCCTAACCTCATTGACTTCCTAAGTAAAGAGGCAAAAGATAAAATAAGAGCAAACTATGAACTAAGAACTACAACACACAAAAAAAGAGGTGATTTTACATGTGTCTACAAATTAAGAGGAGTGCTACATTGAATATGAGTTTGTGACTAGCCATGGATAACAATACATGGTCATTTGTATTAGTCAAAGGGTTCTGAATTAGTGGAGAAGGGTTTCCTTTCAAGTTGATCAATTTCACTCTAATTCTGGTAGACACTTGGAAAAGCCTTTTTATGCAGTTAAGTGTTAAAACATTTAACTTTGTACTATAAAACTGACTTAGCTTTGATAAGCCTAATTCTTTTGAATATAGGCTATAAAAAACTGGAAGAAAAATACAAAGATTAGAAAATACTGATATATTATAAACAAGCTCCACATAAACCTTTGCCTGTTACTTTTAGACAAATAAATATAATTTCCTCCTTAAAATATACTGGAGTCATCTTTATTCATCTGAAATTTCTGTATGGTGAAGACAGATACTTAAATTCCTTGAAATTCAACTAAAATTCCAAAGATTATAATATTGTGACAGTGGTTAAGATAAAGTTTAGAAATTTGAGTGATACTTTTAAAAGGATATCATTTGCAAAAAGGATACTGCATATCTTTAAATAAGGAGTATATTCAGGTTCCTAATTCCTCTTTATACTCACCCCAATTACTGAAAAAGAAAAAGTACAGGAAAAGTTAAACAACAGACTGCATTCAAATCATTGAGAACATATAGATATTTCTGACCAAAAAAAAGGAAAACACAAATAAGCTTACATTTCCATAAAAAGTAAATTTTCAAATATAAGCTTCTGTAGATTTAGAAGTATATCTGAATGTGCTGTAACCATATTAAATTCTATGATCCTCTATTTTTGTAGTAGCTTTTTAAAAAATTGTGGTAAATACACACATACAATGCACCATTTAAGAATTTTTAAGTGTACAGCTTAGTGGCATTAAATACATTACACTGTTTTGCAACCATCACCTCTATCCATCTCCAGAACTTTTTCGTCACCCAAACTAAAACTCTAATCTAGCTTTTTAATAACTCTAATTCTTGTTTTACCACCTTTGCCACGACAGAGCATCTTAAACATGTGACATATAATACTAAATATTCATAAAAAATACTGGTTCAAAGCTACAAATTCAGAATTTTACAGAGAATTCATACAGAGTCAATTTCCAAATATCACAGAAAAAGAAATTAAGGCCCACAAGAAGTAAAATGACTTGCCCAATTCTCACAAGTGGTAGGAACAGATTAGGCCTAATCAGTTACTTAGGTCTCTTGAGGGTTCTTTTAGTATAATACACTACTTTGTCTTCAAATCATGGTCATGATCTTCAAAGTATGGCCATGATTCAAATATATGTCATGAAACTGAAGTACAGCAAATAATAATGAAGGAAAAAGATAAACTACTAAATATAAAATGACTGTTTATGATTAAAATTAGCATCCTGGTTATAAAATTAACAAAGGTAATTATATCTGAAAATAAGTAAGTAGTTGTTTCAAGCTTTCACAAAGGTAAATGAACTTAGAATTCTATACACTGGTGGAGACCTAGTATGAGTGATAAAATGGAAACATAAATATAATTCATCAAAAAACATATAATTTAGTATGTGACAAACAAAATATTAATTAAATGGGAAAATGTAAAATTGCTCGTATTAGTCATTCTTCCTTCAAAGTAAATAAATTAGCAAGATATTAGGAGATTCTGTTCTTGGCTATTAGATTTTAAAATCTCTTAACACACAAGTGGGCCACAAAAATAAGGTCTATTGAGAAACAGTAGAACTCTATACAATGTGAAAAAAAAATTTTAAAAGAGGATCATATCATATAACAAAATTCTTAAGTTAAATCTTAATTTAAGAGAGTGCCCAAACAAAAGTTCCTCTTAACTTTCTACTGAAGGAACTACTTATTCAAAGTAATTCTTCGCTTTTGTAAAGAACTAAACTCAAGGTCCAAATCTACCTTATTACTTAGTCTTATTAATAAAAAAATTTGAGAATATTCTCTAAATTACACAAATACATAAAATTCTCAACCATTTCATTATCTAAAAAAATCACTTTCTGTACATTAATGTGCTTAGAAATTAAATTGCTTACACATAAGCAGCCAATTATTAGAGCCTGGGCTAGTTTAGCATTCATTATTTCCATTGCCCTAAACAACACTACAAGATAGTTTCATACCAGAGACAAGAAGACAAAACCTCAAAAAAGCTGTCATTTGTACCAGGCCAAGAAACTAGTTTCTTTAAAGCAGGCTTACACAAACCAGAATAAACAAAGAACAGTGCTAATAATAGCAAGCAGTGAGTAGGTACAGATTTAAAGTTTGTGGTATTCTACTTAATTATAACAGACATAATAAATAATGAATATATTTGAGCAGTGATTCCTAGTCCATAAATTTCACTTAAATGCAATTTCTATCAGAAAACAGAATAACTCAGTTCAGAGTATGTACCAAATCCAAAACTTGGTTCTCAATCCAGCGCAGCCTTGCGATCATCTAGCAAAGGAGTGTTAATCTATTTCTTCACCTAATAGGAGGGGAAAGTAGTTGTCCAGCTTATGTAAGTGTGTTATGAAAGAGAAATGAATACATGAAAGAACTATAAAGAATCTCTTTTAAAAAAACTAAAGTATTGATAGTCTTCAGAATGAACACACAAGAACTTTCTTACTCCTCTCAGAAAGGGTGTGTCTCCTCAACAAAGACACTGGATTAGATGATCTCCCAGTTCTCTTTCAACTACAAAATACATCTAGTAAATCTACCTAACTAGTTAGGTCAAAAAAGGCCTCGAACTATTAACCCCTCCAAAAATCAATAGCAAAAATCTTCTACATTTTTCTGGCTCATTAACTAAACAGGAGGAGGGGGCAGAACAATAATAGGAGCCCAAAAAAGGACTGACTGATCACAGCTCAGTAATCTTTTCAAATAAGAGCCAAATGTCTCCCTCAACGAAAACAACAACAACACAGAATTTAGCACAAAGTACATAAAAATGGGACCTTTAAAACAGGAAATACAGCAAAGATTATTCTGTCTGTGGTATGGAACCACTGTAATGCGCACTAATGGTAAGACAGCTCCTCCTGAAGCCACAGTACAACTTGGGAAAAGATGAAGTCCAGATACTGGTTTAGAACAATGGGTAGAGACTGAATTTCAACAAGGGAGAAACAAATCCTAACTCTGGACTAATTTAATGAATAGAATTCAGCTAGAAAGAATAATGAGAGGAGGAAAAAAAGGTAAGATGTCCAGAGAAAGCTACCTTCAGAAGGTTCAAGGACAACTCGGAAGTCCTTGTAAGACAAGCAAAGTCATGCTTTGGCTACATGTTATACCCAGGTTCAGAAATCTATTAACACTATTTACTCATCTATTAAATCTATTAACTCTATTAGTAAATAAATCTATTAACGCTATTAACATTCCAGTGGCTTGTTTTTTCTTTTCATTTCCTAAAAGCTCATACTTAAAAATTCTAACCTGTTCTCTGTTGAAGTTAAGTCCCAGGCAGAAACTCTTAACCCAGCTCCAAAGCTGTGTATGAAGGGATCCACAAACTTTCTGACACTCTATGTAAAACTTTGTGTTTGGGCTTTATTTGAAGGACCAGCTATGAAGACGGCTCTCTTTTAACATAAGCCTGTCCTTTTACACTGCATTTCAACATTCTTATATTTAACAATGGACTAATTCTCAAGAGAAAGAGCAAATCTCAGGGTAAGACGCTCTCAATGCAATTTAGTTACCTAGTAATCATAATAAAAATTATCTACAAGGTAATCTCACCTATCGGGTGATTCCAAAGCATGAATCCCTAGCTAAGACACTAGCTAAATACTTTGCTGTTTTGAGCAGAAAATATCTACCAAATGAAGCTGACACTAAATACACTGATATAATATTAAATATAAAATGTAACTTTCCCCATGCAACTGTTTCCACAAGATTTTTATTTGCTTATGGGACAAAAATAGTTTAAATCATTAATTAGCTCAAACTATGATGCCACTTACTTTGATTATAACCATCACCATCTTTTCCAACTGCAGTTCTAGCTTGTTTAATTATCTGGAATTGTGAGTCCTTATCTGTCAAAAAAGCACCCATAAACACAGTATGAATCATCAGTGTCCACAATCATATTATTAACTTGTTTCCAATCCAAGCTCTTTGGGCACACTGACAAATCTCCAGAATCTGAAAAGTGAAAAAACCTACACTGCTGCCTAGGTAATCTGAATGCAGAAATTTTTCAGACCTAGCTAGAAACCAATAAGCAACTAGATTTCAGGCAGTCTAGAAAACATTACCATCGGCATACTGTAGTAGCTGCTGCAAATTTTAGCAACCAGTAACAGCTACCATTTTTTTAATCCTGCTAAGTGTCAGGAAGTATTCTAAGCATTTTACGTATACTACAACATTTAATCAGCGCAAAGGTGCATTATCATCATCCCATTTCATGGAGAAATTCAGGCAACAAAAAGCTGTAATTACTTGCTGAAAGTCACAAATCTACTAGTGATAAAACCAGGAGCTGAAGCAGGGCATTCGATTCTAGAGTCTGGAATTTTAACCACCGCATATGCTGTGAACACTTGGAACACATTTCCAGCCTCCGTTTGCAAACTGTGTTGTGTGGCCAGATTTTTGTTATATCCAAGAAGGAAGGTACCTGTCTTACTGCACAAAGCTTTGAAGGGTTTTCACTGCCTATTAATATAAGCCTGGTCTCTAAATTCCAGATTAAGCAAACTAGTTTCACTACACATTAATTAATCTTACATTCTCTTAAAGTATGAAGTGTCCTTCTTAATCACAAGCATACTTATAAAGAGTCCATTCTTCTGATAATTCAAAAATGAAATATCAATGCCTATACTATCTTTAATATAATCTATTAAATTAATACTTACTCAAAGTAATTGAAGGTATCTTCACATTCTCATAGAAAAAATCAGAATTATACATTTGATCCTAAACAGTAAAAACAAAGAAGTTAGTATTTGTAACCAATAACTGCCTATTTTAAGATTTGACATGAACAAACAAGAGATTACTATCATTTCAGTATTTCTTACAAAAATTAGCAGTTAGGCAAATACCATTCTACCCCACAAGTGACTAGTATTTATGTCAGAACACTTCACACTATACCCACAAAATCTTCTGAATTTATTCATGCATGAATTACATGACATATACATAATAAATTTATGGTACCTCCTCTTCTTTGGTATAGCCCAGTTTCCTTAATCTACAAGACACCATGTGCTTTGCTAAAGATGATTTAGGCATGTGATGATTGGAATCATAGGGACATATCACAACTTCATCCTATAAAAAAGAGAAACAAAAAAACATTTAAGACTTATTTATTGGAGAGAAAGAGAGAGAGAGAGAAAGACAGCACGTGTGTGGGTCAGGGGGAGAGAATCTCAAGTGAACTCCCTGCTGAGCACTGAACCCAGGTGGGGCTGGATCCCACGACCCATGAGATCCTGACCTGAAGCGAAACCTAGAGTCGGACACTTAACCAACTGAGCCACCCAGGCACCCCATCGGAATACAATATTCAAATGATTAAATCATTAAATGTTTACTACTTGATCAAGTAGTGCTATCCATTTATCTCCTCTTCTGGAGGCTTCTTTCCCAACCCCAGTGTGATGTATGTGCATATTTAAAAAACAAAAAACAAAAAATTTCCCTCAACCTCTCTCTCCTTTGTAGCCCCCTCTCCACCTCTCCAAAGCCCAAGTTTAAAAGATTTGCTTACAAACTACCAGTCAGTAGGTCACTAACAATCTTCTTACTAAAGAAGATGTGTCAAAGCACATGTCAGACTCTTTAAAATATTTGAACTCTTTGAAGGTCACAATCCAATTGCCCATTTCTGTCACCCAGATACAGTCTTCATGTTCTACCTCTCTAGTTCTTCTACTTGGTCTTCTCTAAAGATGTCTTCCTTGTTCTACCTGTACCCCTTTAAATGTTGGTGTTTCATGTAAGTCAAACCAGTGACGTTTTGCCATTTGATATACACTTACTGGAAAATCTCATGGCTTTAATTTTCACTATAGAGTAATGGCTCCCGAAATCTAGATTTTTAGACCTTGTTTCTCTTTTAAGTATCTTATACTAAAAACACTAACAACTCAATATAACAGAAATAAATTCATCATAGTCCTGGTCTCCAAACCCCAAACCCATTCCTCTTATGTCTCCCAGTTTCCTCATGCAGAAAGCCATCTCCTCTTTCTCGTCATTGACATCTAACCAATACCCAGCCCTTTTCACCCCTAAGTAACTCTGAAATCCCTCCACAAAATCCATCCTCACTGTTACTTCCCCACTTCAGGACATCAACATCATTCTGGATTACAACAGCCATTGCCTAACTGCTCTGCTTCCAGACCTGTTGTCCTTCTCATTCTCCGCACTGTGGCTACTCTGAATCCCAGGTCTGTATGAACTTGGTCAAGGTATTTTACCTTTCTTTGCCTCAGTTTCCTCATTTATAAAATGGGAAAAACTTTTCTCACAGAGCTATTGTGAAGATTAAATAAATTATACATGGGTTTATACATATAGAGCAATCAAACAGGGCCTGGTACATAGCAAGTGTTCCAATGTAAGCAATTACGAGTTTATTAAAAGGCAAATATGGTATTGTCTGGCTTAAGACACTTCCATGCTTCCCCACTGCCCTCATTTAAACAACAACAACAAAAACCCAGATTCTTTAATACAGCTGACACAGGACCTTTAAGATCTGGATCCTTCCCACCATCATTCTTCTCTACAATCTATGCTTAGCTATCCTTAACCACCTTGGGTTTCCTGATCTGGTCACACCCTTTTCTCTGGACTTCCCTACCACTGACACTTTCTCTGTGCTTCCCTAGCTATTCTGCACACTTCAATCAGCTTAGAATTCACTTTATCCAGGAAACCTGTAATGTCCTACCGCAGCCTATAATAAACAGCTATCCCACCTTCATAGACTTTATCACATTGTAATGTAGGCTGATTTCTCTAGATTTCCCCTCACTATGACCACACAGTAAGCTCTATGATAGAACCTGCGACTGCTCTTCGCTAAACTTCAGTATTAAAACCCTCTAGCAGAGGGGTGCCTGTGTGGCTGAGTGGGTTGGGTTAAAGCCTCTGCCTGCAGCTCAGGTCATGATCCCAGGGTCCTGGGATTTAGCCCCGCATGGGACTCTCTGCTCAGTGGGGAGCCGGCTTCCTCCTCTCTTTCTGCCTGCTTCTCCACCTACTTGTGATCTCTGTCTGTCAAAATAAATAAATAAACTTAAAAAAAAAAAACCTCCAGCAGAAAAGTGAGGCTTCATTAAGTCTGCAGACTATCCCAGGAACGATGGATGTCACCTAACAGGATTTTTAAACTAGTCACTCTCTTGAATATCAGACGTTAGTTCTGTAGCATTTAGATGTACACTCAGAGTTATCTGTCATAATTTTGGAATTTTATAAAGACGTTTTAGAGAGGCAGCATAGCAACTAAACAGAGATCTCAGGAGCCAGAATGCCTGGGTTCAAAATCCCAATTGCTATTTACTAGCAGTGTGTCCTTGGACAAATTACCACTTCTCTGGGTTTGTTTTCTCATCTGTAAAATGTGGCTAACAGTACTCACAGGGTAATTATAACTATTAAACGAAGTAACTAAGGTACAGTAAACGGCATAAGCAAAGTGCTATTTAAGTGTTCCTCCAAGAAATTTCAGGCTAGTAGGATGCTGAGTAAAGTGTTAAGTAAGAGCATGGAAGGCCCCACGCAACGGAATTCACAGCTTCAAACATCACTCTAAACAAATTTTAAAAATTTCCACGACGCCTTTAATACAATAAATGTGAATTGCCTGTGTATAGGTCAAACACGCCTTAGGTGTCTTTACGAATCAGTCATGTAATTGAAAGCTGGGAGAAATTATTACAGCGTGATGAACCCAGAAAGAGCACTGGAGATCATGAATGACCCCAAACTGAAGGGCTTCTTCTCCTCCCACCCCAAAACAGAAACAAACAAACAATCAGGATTGTTCACTTTTATACACCTACCTACATTTTTTAAGGCAATTCTAATGTTCAAAAGAGTTGCTCGTCACCATCTCTTAGTGATACCCTCTAATAATCCTAGCATCGATGCTGTCCCATCAGAAGTGCAGAATTTTAAGGCAGAAAAGGGGGAAGTGAACTCCTAAGCTCTCCGGACCCCAAATCTGGTGCAACTGCGGCATCCATGTGACACATGACAAAGCAAACGGGCAACACCTGCGCTAGCGGCGCTCCGAGGGCCGATTCCCGTATTTTCTAGATAAACCCTAGACCTGCCACCCCTCCTCACCCACCGCATTTCCACCCTCTCCTTGAACCGAAGTTCCGCAGGAGCGCCGCACCGGCGACCCGCGCAGAGCGCTCCGAAGGCGCCCACGCGCCCCACCCGAGGCCCGCAGGCGTCAGGGCGCTCCAGGCCCGGTCCCGGGCGCCCACCACGGCTCTGCCGACCGGAGGGGGCTCCCACGCGGATTCCTTCCCCCGCAGAGGACACCGCAGGCTGAGGGCCCCCAAAAGGACCCGGGACTCAAGCCCGCCTCACCTGTGCCGCCTCCTCCCCGGGGTCCAGCCGATCCAGGCTCCAGCCCAGGGACGCCGTCACCTCCTCCAGCCTCCGGCAGCAGCTCTCCACGAACTCGCTAAGCTCCTGCTGTAGCCGCCGCCGCTCCTCCACTGGGGGCGGCTCGCCCTCCATGGCCGCACCCGACCCGCCAGAAGGAAGCAGTCGAACTGCCGGCGCCGCGCGCGGGCCTCTGGGAACTGTGGGCGGGACCAGGCTGCCACGTGATTGGAACCGCCTATAGAGAGAGGCCCGGGAAGGGCGGAGCTGTCATTTAGAGCGGTGTTCCCAGGGGTCTTCCGTGTCTTCCAGGAGTTGCAGCTGGTGCAACTGCTCCCCGGTACGTTCGAGCCCGGGCTTCCCTGAACTGCATTCCCTCCCGCCCCCAGAACTTTTAAGAAATGGTTTACATCGCCCTTGCCTCAGCTGCTGCTAAGATGCTCGGTCCTTCCGTTGAAGCTAGGTCACTCGCTTCAATTGAGATTAGGTCTTCATTTCAGACAGCGACAAGCACCCGCTTGGAGCAGCTCCCGCCGGCCGCTTTCCGCGCACCGTGGCCTCCACCTCGGAGCTTGCCTGCATCTCTTTGGCCCTCATGCTGCACGAGGATGAGGTGGCGGTCACGGAGGATAAGATCAATGCTCTTATTAAATGCTGAACCTTTCTGGCCAGGCTTCTTTGGAAAGGCCCTGGCCGGTGGTCGCATTGGGAGCCTCATCTCAATGTAGGGGCTGGTGGACCTGCCCCAGCGGCTCACGCTGCACCAGCCAAGGTCCTGCCCTGTCCACCAGTGTCTGCCGCTGCTGAGAAAAAACGGGAAGCAAAGCAAGAAGAACCCAATGAGTCTCATGATGACATGGGCTTTGGTCTTTTTGACTAAACGTCTTTAAACAGGTTCAATAAAAAGCTGAGCTTTAAAAAAAAAAAAATGGTTTGTATCTACAGAAAAGTTTAAAGAGTATTTGCATGGCCATTATCCAGCTCATTAATTGTTAACATTTGCCCACGTTTGCGTACTCTCTCTTTCTCTCTCCACAAACCACAGCCCCACATACTATTTTTCAAGAATTTGAAAGTCAGTTGCAGCTGCTTCAACTCCCAAATACGTCTGCATGCATCTCATAAGAATAAGGACATTGTCCTACATAACTGCCATACATGGTCAAATCTGAGAGAACTAATAGTTTCATATCATCCAATGTTCAGTTTATATTCAAATTTCCCCAGTTGTCCCCTGAGTTCCTTTTATATCCATTTCTTTATGAGTTTTTTCAACCCATGAGCTGTAATGGGCTGTTGTCTCTTTTAAGCTAGAACATCTGCCCACCCTCCTTTTCAAATTAAGTCACTGAATTTTGTGAGGAGCTACAGCCAGTTGTCTTGTAGAATGTTTCTCTTTCTGAACTTACATTTTCCCCCTTAGGACTAGGTTTTGTTCAAGCATTTTTGCAAGATGTGTGTGACCTTATTATACCTCTACAGAACACATATCATAAATGTTCCTATTAGTAATGCTAAATTTGATCATTAGGTAAAGGTAGATGGTTACATCACTCCACCGTAGGCCATTTCCCTCTGAGGGATGATACTCTGAGGCCATATGAATGTCCTGTCCCCAACAAACTCACAATCCTTCAGTGAACCTGTCGTTACGTTAGGGGTCATAATTGATGATTCTCTGATACTGTCATGGCTTCTATATTTGTTAACTGGCATCCCTACCATACATTCACTTTCTTGTTCATTATCGAATCAAAAGATTTGATTTTTTAAAAATTTTTTGTGTATTTATTTGACAGAAAGAGGGAGAAAGCACAAGCAGGAAGAGCAGCAGGCAGAGGGAGAGGAAGAAACAGGCTCCACACCCAGCAGAGAGCCCGATGCACGGTTCCATCTCAGGACCCTGGGATAATGACCCAAGCCAAAGGCAGATGCTTAACCAACTGAGCCACCCAGACTCCTTTTGACCTTGACTAATTTTGATTTGCTTCACTACAGTGTGCCTGCACAGATGAATATGTATGTGGGGTTCCCTGCTCAGTAAGAAGCCTCCTTCTCCCTCTCCTGCTCCCCCTGCTTGTGCTGTCAAATAAATCATTAAAAATAATTAGCCAAGGTCAAGGATGTCCTCTCTTCAGGACACAGCCTATCTCACCTCAGAGCTTAATGACAACTTGGGCAAAAGCCTGGGGGTATATTCTTTCAACCTGAAGAACTGCTTTACACTGATGTTTAATTTTTTTTTTATTTTTTTTTTTACTTTTTAAAGATTTTATTTATTTGACAGAGAGAAAGAGAGTACAAGCAGGGGGAGTGCAGAGGGAGAAGCAGGCTCCCCACCGAGCAGGGAAACCGAAGTGGGGCTCGATCCCAAGACCCTGGGACCATGACCTGAGCTGAAGGCAAATGTTTAGCCAATTGAGCCACCCAGGTGCCCCTTATTAATCTGTTTAATCACCATTTTTCCAGGGAGAACTTCTGACCCATTCTAGATTAGGCCCCTATTAGAGGCTGAATTGTGTGCTATCCCCACCCCCATCCCAGTACATACACTGGAGCCCTAACCTCCAGTGTGACTGTATTTGGACATAGGGACTATATAGAGGTAATTAAAGTTGAATGAGGTAATAAAGATGGGGCTCTAATGTGATAAAACTAAAGCCCTTCTAAGACAAGGAAGACATACAGGAGCTCCTTCCCTGCCTCTTACTGCCTACCACCCAGAAAGAGAGCTTTCACCAGCAACCAACCTTCTAGCTTCTGAAACTATGAGAAAATGAATTTAAGTCACATAGTCTGTGGCATCTTGTTGTGGCAGCCCAAGCTGACTGATACAGCTTCCTAGCTCTAGCCTGAAGATCTTCCTTCATTTTGCTCAACACAGCATTTACCACAAATCTCCCTCTCCCTTTTATATTACGAGGGCTATTTTTGCACCATGTGTTTCTACCATGGGATTCATAGCTTCTGGCACAATGTGTAGCACACAGAGCTTAATACTTACTGAATGAAGTTAATTACAAGTCCTCCAGCTTGGGAGGGGAGCAAGGAGAAGAACAGGAGGTAAGTAAGACAAGGAGGAAATGAATGCTGTTTTTCACCCAAAGTCCCCAAAGCCCCCAAGATTTTAAGTACTATCTTACATATGATCTTTTTTGTTCTTCACAATTAGCAACTCATTTGTTTTCCTATTTTCTCACCTATACTATAAAATGTTTGAGTCAAGTAGAGAAAGGAAATTACCATATGGTTTCACTTACTTGTGGAGCACAAGGAATAACATGGAGAATATTAGGAGAAGGAAGGGAAAAGTGAATTGGGGGGAAAATCGGAGGAGGAGATGAACCATGAGAGACTGTAGATTCTGAGAAACAAACTGAGGGTTTTGGAAGGGAGGGGGATGGGAGGTTGGTGAGCCTGGTGGTGGGTATTAAGGAGGGCACGTGTTGCATGGAGCACTGGGTGTTATACGTAAACAATGAATCTTGGAACACTGCATCAGAAACTAATGACATACTATATGGTGACTAACATAACACAATACAAAAATGTTTGAGTATATTAATACATACTGCTGATATAGGAAAGTTGTCCCTCTGATTGCTTTATATGTGTCTCCTGTCCCCACCCAGACTGCAAATGTCTTGAAGTCAGGTGGCTGGTAAATTCTGTTGAATCCTCATAGTACCTAGCCTAATCCTAGACGTAGTAAGTATTCAGAAAGGTCGTGTTGATTTAACGACAAATGTCTGAATTTCAAAAGTTTCTCTTTGATACAGAGAAAAGGTTTATATCTCACTGTCCTTCAACAGAGAGTCAAGAACTCTTCAGGACTTGTTTTTATAGATTCGATGACAATTCTTTCCTCTTAGGGGACAAAATGAAACCCCATGTATTTGGAAAATACCCGAATGGAATCTGAGCCACTTCATTTTTTTTTAATGGGATTATGGTGACTTTTGCCCATGCTCCTTAGAACTTATTGTCCAGAATAAACAAGAACGGGGCATTGATCTGTGACTTGACCTCTGTACACTGCTTGGCACACAACAGGCACTTGAGAGATGTTGAATAAACTACAAAAGACCAGCTTCCCGCAAGAATTCAGAACTAAAATAGTTTTTTTCATTGGTCTTTTTTTTAAATCTTTCTTTTAAAATATTTATTTATTTATTTATTTGCCAGAGAGAGAGAGAGAGAGAGAGCATAAGTAGGCAAAGCGGCAGACAGAGGGAGAGGCTCCCCACTGAGCAGGGAGCCAGATATGGGACTCGATCCCAGGACCCTAGGATCATGACCTGACCTGAAGGCAGCTGTTTAACCAACCTAGCCACCCAGGTGCCCTAATGGTGTTTCCTAATAGGTATTTAGTAAACAGAGGGTTTTAGAAATAATTTAACATAATTAATAGAAAGATGCTGATAAATACCTTGGGTGTACAGACATATGAAATCAAAACTCAAAAACTTCAAAAGTCTAAAAGTTTATTGCCAGAATAGCAAACTTCATAAAGACACCTTTTTAAAGTACATAGTAAATGACGAGCAAAATAAACAGAAAACTTTGGCCAAAGAGAAGCAAAGATTGCTGCTATCATGCACGTATAGTCAAATTAATGCCAAACCAAACGGGTGCATTTAAGAGCATATAGGTTACACAATCCACAATCTAAAACTAAAGGAGACTTATTCCAAAATGTTTGGGTTTGCGGTGGAGTATTCTAGGGAGAATGGGAGGGGTGATTTTCTCCTAATACAGAAAAATGGAAGCATTTAGATGAAACAGAATGAGGACTAAAATAACCATTATCAGCGTAATTTCATCTCCAAGAACAGAAATACATACTATAGGCTAAAAGAGTACAAGCATCGATCAAAAATCTAAACACGGAAAGAACAAACTCTAGATTCAATCTGTGCTATCCTTACAACTGATTACCACGTCATACGTACTACACTCAGCATATTACGTACTTCGGGTGAGCTAAGAAGATAAAAAGCCAGAACAGCCTTTACTACTTGATTTCAACCAGGGTTATATCTCAGAATCACAGAAAGTTCTATCACTATACTGCAAGCACTAGGTCTTCTTCTAGTAAAGTATTTAATAAAGTGAACATTCACGTAAACGAACCCAAGAAAATAGCAAGTAACTGACTACTAGTGCCCAATAGAGCTACTGCTGAAGGAGTAGGAGTAAGAGTAGGAGGAATTCCCGGTCGCATCAAAGCTTCCTCTCCGGGACCCACTGCGGGAACCAGAGCGAGAGCCGGAGCGGGATCCAGAGCGAGAGCCGGAGCGGGATCCAGAGCGGGAGCCTGGGGCAGAAGACATGTTATAGGGGCTAGGCAAGCCCTTAGATGAAACAGAGGCAGCCTCCAGAAGGCGAAGGCCAGTGATATCTTCCACCATGGAGCGATTCATGGCATCCTTATAGGATATTTTTAATTTGGTTTTGGGGCAGGTCAGGATTTTGGCGTAGCTGCTGGTGTCCTGCAGCCTCTGAGCGGCTCTGCCGTCGATGAACCCCTTCCTGATGGCTTCTTCCGTGCTTATCCTCCCATGCACTTCCGGGTCAACAAGGCCCCCAGTGAGGTACTGGAACTCCAGAAAGCGCTGACCTGCCTCGTAGGGGAGCCATTTTTCTTTGACTGCCTCTGCGGCTGACATCTTCTTCTTTCCCTTCACACCTTCAAAGCCGATGAAGGCTTTCTGAGCGGGCTTCAGCCTGGTGGCCATATCTTGGTCGATCAGGCCCTGGGAGACTGCGTCCTGAAGTGATAGCTTCTGACCGCTGGTTGGGTGGATGATGCCGCCCGTGCAGGCCTGCGCCTCCAGAAGCCTCTGACCCGTGATGCTGTCGACGATACCCCGCTCGATTCCTTCCGTGATGGAGATCTTCTCCAAGTTTTCTGTGTCAAAGATGGCTGCAATGGGGCTCGATTCTTCCAGCGGGTCAGACAGAGAGCTGCTCCGGATGGTTATGTTCCTGACACTGGAAACGGTGGAAATCTTACTCACTGACTCATGTCGGGAGTTGCTGAAAACCTCATCGCTGACACCACCCCCTATCCCACTGCTGTTGCCGACACCGTTTTTCAAGGAGATCATATCAGCAAACTGAGTGAGGCTGAGGCTGCCGGATCGGTACTGATCGAAGAACTTCCTGTCAATGAGGCCCTTGTCAATGGCGTCTTGGATATCATACTGACTGCCTGTCTTCCTGTCGACCAGGACCACCCTGGTGGAGCCGTCGGATCCAGTGATGGTTATTTCTTCCCACTCACACTCCTGCTCACACAGTTCTCTGAAGGTTTCATAATCTATCAGGCCCTTCTTGTAGGCCTCCTGAACGGACATCTCCTTGTTGGTCTCTGGGTCAACAATGACCACTCTACGCTTCCTCAGAGTGTTCTTCTGTGACGTCTGCACCTCCTTCTTCTTCTCCTTCAGAGGCAGGAGACAGAGCCCTGTCTCCTCATCCTTGATACACCGTTCTTTCAGCTGCAGATACGTAAGATTCTCTTCGGTGTTGGGGTCAAAAAACCCTTTCGTATCGTCACTTGGATCTGACAGAATCTCACTGAGCTCCTCATTAAAGTAGCCCCTCTTGTAGGCCATGTCAACTGGCAAACGATGGCTCTCCTTCGGGTCGATGATGCCGCCCGTCGCAATCTGTGCTTCCAATAAACGGATGCCGTGGCCCTTTTCAATGAGTTCCTTGTTCATGGCTTGGAACAAAGAGATGATGTTTCCCGTTTCGGGATCATTGTACCCAGTGACGGCTCGTTCTGCAGACAGGAGCTTCTCTTTGAACTCAATTCCCACCAGGCCTCTTTTGTAGGCTTCCTCCACCGGTAACCGCAAGTTGCTGACAGGATCCACTATAAAGCCAGTGGCTGCTTGGGCTTCCAGCAACTCCAGGGCAGTACCAGGTCGGACCAAGCCAATCTTCATGGCCTCATAAATGCCAAGCTTCTGCTTCGTGGTCTCATTGTATATGCCTGCTATGCAACTTGAACCCTGAAGGAAGTCTTTAATTCTCTCACCAACCTCATCATAGGAAATCTGACCTGATTCCAGTTCGTTTACAGTGGATGGTCTCAGTATACCGGAATCCACCAGCTCAGAGACGGTCACCTGTTGTCTGATTCCTTGGAAGGACATACTTCTCTTCTGCACCGACAGCAAGAGCAGCCCCGTGTGTGGTTCGATTCTGCAGCGTTCCCTCAGCTGCATGTAACTGACTTTCTTTTTGGTGACTGGATCCACAAAGTTTTTCTGACTATCTCGGGGATCATTCAGGGACCGATACAAATCTCTGTCAATCAGCCCACGGGCCAACGCTACATCTTTTGGCAAAAAGACACTATTCACGGGGTCCACCACACCCCCCGAAGCAATCTGGGCTTCCAGCAGGCGCATTCCGGTTTCTCTGTCGATCAGGTTTTTCTTGATGGCTTCCGAAACAGAGACCGTCTTGCCGGAGAACGGGTCGTCAAAACCAGTGATGGCTTTCTCTGCTGTGTATATCTGCTGGCGGTCATCGAAGTCGATGAGGTCCCGAGCGATGGCATTGTCCACAGTCAGCTTCTCATTCCTGTGGGGGTCGATTATACCGCCTGTAGCTGCCTGGGCCTCCAGGAGCATGACTGTGGATTCTGGGGTGATTAACTTCTTCCTCTTGGCCTCCACCAAGGAATACTTCTCCTTCGGGGAAGCAGATGCTCCGGCGATGGCTCCCGCACCCCGAAGGAAAGGTTGGATTTCAGAGGCAACCTCCTCCACGGACTTCTTCCCCTTCAACAGTTTGTCCAAGGTTGTTTTGTCAATCAGTTGGCACTCGTAGAGCTGCATGGCCGTCACTTTCTTCCTCAGTCCATCGAACACCAGCTTGGAGGAGTCGACGGTCCACTCGTACTCAGTCTGGGTCTCCCGGTGGGAGCCGTAGGGACGCTGCTTGAGCCTGTCGATCTCCCTCTGAAGGCGGGAGCGCTCTGTTTCCAGCTGCGACTGCGTCTCCCTGGTGGAGTCCTCCAGCTTGCGCCTGTACCGCTCCTCGATCCTCTTGATCTCGGCCTGCAGTCTCTCGATCTCGCTCCGGAAGCTGTTCTTCTCCCTCTCGCTCTTTTCTCTCTCCGACTCGATCTTCCTAATGGTCTCTTCCTTGCGGGAGTACTGGGTTTTCCACTGGTTGAGGTCATTCTGGATCTGCTGCTTCTCGCACTCCAGGCGCTGCTTCAGCCTGCTTTCTGCCTCCAGCGCTGTTTTCAGGCGGTTGAGCTCATCCTCCAGCCTCTGCAGCCGGCTCTTGTCCTGCTCCAGAACTTTGATCTTCACCAGAAGGCTCTCCCTTTCCTGCACCACCTGAGTGCACTGGTTCTTGGATTCCTGAATCCTGTTCGATGCCTGCAATTTAAAAAGAGAGAAATGGGAAGAAATAATGTTGTGATTGTATCATATGGTGATCATAATTCAATCTATTTCCTACATTTAAAAAAAAAAAAAACTTGTTTACTTATTTTCCCTTCCTCTGTGTTCCCTGGATATACTGCTATTTTATATTATAAATTCACAAAAAAATAAATTCCGTAAATATAGGGTGCCACTTTGATAAATGGCTTCATACTTACTATTGTTTTAGAAGGAACTAGGAGAAGCTGTAGACCTCTCTTGTTCTTAACAGGAATTACGGTTTGAAAAAATATAGGGGGTTTTGTTTCCCGGGTCATCGCACCTGCTAACACCTACATCCCACCTGTTACATCTACACTAACATATTTAATAAAGCAAAATAAATCTACGGACGTATGCACACCCCACACCCAGCCCCACACAAATATTGTCTACAGAAGCCAATCATATTAGAACTTAAAGAAGGTATTTGTAAATTAGGGGTTAAAAGAAGAAAAGGCAAACAAAAAGAAACATATTAGGGTGGTGATCAAAATAGATTTGAATAATGATCAAAAGAGAATTGGATAATGCATGCAGAAAAAGCACGTAAGCAAAAAAGAAAAGGTGATTTTTAAGCCCCTTTAATATGGCTTTTATCAGAAACCTTCATGAAAAATGCAGGTTAGAGCTCATTAAGTGAAGAGCTATCTTCTAGAAAATAGAGTGGACCGTTCAGAAGACAAACTCTGGCTGTTACACCCCCGCTAATGTTCGAAAGGCAGGGCCAGACAGCGGTTCCACTCAGAGGGGCATCAAAGCAAGGGGAGCAGAGAAGGGCACACGGCACTGAAATTACACTAGGGCAGAGCAGTGGCCTGGGTTACGACAGGGAGCAGCGCGGCAAGCGGCAGGAAAAGCAGAGAGTTCAGGAGTATCCAATCCCGGGAGCAGGAGCATGGCCGAGACCAGCTGGAAGAAGAGCAAACGATTTAAAAGACAGTGAAGCTGTGATCAAATATTTGTGAGTACCTCTAAAGCCTGCTTTTGGAATTTCTCAATTTCCTGTCTCAAATTTTCCCTCTCTCTCTGTAAATCATTAATGAGCCCCTGCAGCTCCAGGGTCCGGCTGTTGCTCAGCTGGAGCTGGCTCCGGAGCTCGGAGATGGTGGTGTTTTTGTCGCTGTCCGCCTCGCTCCGGCTCCTCCTGAGGTCGTCATACTCCAGCCGCAGGTTCCGAAGCTCCTCCTCCAGCATCAGGTGCTCCTTGGTCAGGTTCTCCGTGAGAGACTGCAGCCTCTCGATTTCGATCTTGCTCTCGTTCAAGCTCCGGCTCTTGTCCTCGATCGCCTTCTGGAAGTGCTCGTTCCTCAGGTGAGCCTGCTTGACGTTGTCCTGCTCCTGGAGCAGCTGCCGCCGGAGGGCCTCCACCTCCCCGGAGAGCCTTCTCAGCTCCTCCTGCGTCCGCTGCTTGTCCCGCAGGTGGCCCTCCAGCACGTCCCTCTGCTGCCGCAGATCGTCCTCGCTGCGTTTCTTCACAATGGACGCCTGCTCCAGCTGCTGTGTCAGGCTGGTGATCTTGATCGCCTGCTCCTTCAGGGACCGCCTCATGCCTTCCAGCTCCTCCTCCAGCTTCTTCCTCTTGGACGAGTCCTCGCAGGCTGTCCTCCGCAGCCGGGCCAGCTCATCTTCCACCTTCTGCTTCTGCAGCTGCAGGTCCTTCAGGGAGCTCTGGAACCGTGAGATGTCCTGGTCCTTCACGATCCTCTCCTGGGACACCCTCTCGTAGTCGATCCGCAGCCGCGAGAGCTCCTGCTCCTGCAGCTTCAGCTTCCCGATTGTCTCGGCGGCGCTGCTGTTGGCTTTCTGCAGCTCATACTGGGTCCTCTGCAGCTTCGCGTTCTCCTCCTCCAGGCACTTCCGTGCGCCGGTTTCTGAGTCGATCAGCTGTTTGAGCCTTTCTATCTCCTTGTTTTTGTCCTGGATCGTCTTGGCGGCATCGTCGAGAGACTGCTTGTAGCGCAGGCTCTCCTCCGTGCGCATCTGGGTGACCTGGCGCAGCTCGATCTCCAGCTGCTGCTTCCTCTGCGACACCTCGGTGCCGGTGGCCTTCTGCTGCTGGGCGCTCTCCTCCACCCTCCGGAGCGTCTCCGTGGTCTGGGCCAGCGTGTCCTTCAGCCGCTTCACCTCCTCGGACAGGCTCCGGTTCTCCCGGGTGAGGGCGTCGATCTGGGCTCGGTAGCCGCTGGTGTCCTCCTCCTTCTGCATGGTGAGCTGGTGGATGGTGGTCTTGGTGATGTTGATCTCCGTCTCGAACTGGTTCTTCAAGCTGATGATCTCCTCATCGTAACTGTTCCTTACCTTTGCCAGTTCATTCTCATACTCCCAGCGGCGCTTGGCCTCCTCCTGAAACTCGGCTTTGAGTCTCTCGATCTCCTTGTTCTTGTCCTGGATGGTCTTCGCCGCCTCCTCCAGGGACTGCTTGTGTCGAGCGTTGTCCTCGGAGCGCTGCTGGAGGACCTGCTTCAGCTCCAGCTCCAGGTGCTGCTTCTTCTGCAGCATCTCGGAGCCGCAGGCTTTCTGCTGCAGGGCGTCCTCCTCCGCCCGCCGCCGCTGCTCCGTGGTCTGCAGGATGCTGTCATTGAGCCGGACGATCTCATCCTTCAGGTCGCGGTTTTCCCTCGAGAGGCGGTCAAGCTGGTTCCTCAGGTTTTTGGAATCGTCTTCCTTCTGCATGGAGATCTCCTTGATGGTGGTCTTCGTAATGTTAATCTCTGTTTCATACTTGTTCCTTAAATTACTCATCTCCTCATTATAGTGGTTTCTTACCTTTGCCAGCTCATTTTCATATTCTCTCTTCCGGGCGCCCTCCTCCTGCAGAAGAACCCTCAACCTCTCTATCTCGTACTCCTTCTCCTTGATGGCTTTCTCAGACTCCATCTTCTGCCAGCCCAGGCTCTCCTTCTCACACTGCCTGGCCTTCTGCAGCTGGTCATAGTCACTCTTCTGCTGGTCAAACCTGTCTTCCACCGCCTTCCTCCTCCGCTTCTCGTCTTCGATCTCGTAGGTCAGCCGAGTGATCTTCTCATTCAGTTCTTTTATTTGACCGTAGCACTTGTCCAGGTTTTGCTTCGCGGACTTTCCATCCAGCTCCGCTTGCCTCTTCAGCTCCTCCAAGCTCACGAGCTTGGCTTTGAACTGGGAACATTCCGCCTGGTATTTCTGCAGGTTCTGATCCAGGAATTTGTTCTTGTTGCAGTTTTCAGAGTTGGCATCCCGGGCCAACCTGAGCTCCTCTTCCAAAACTTCGATCTTGGTATTTTTCAGCTGGGGAAGTAAAAGCAGAAATTACGTTGAAAGAAAAACATCTCCCGTTGTAAGAAACTGCTCGTCACCCCTCCCGGCCCATCCTGGGGTCTCCTTTCTCTTTACACACCTGCACGTGGGCACACACACACACTACACACACAGAGAAGCACACATACAGACTGAGCTACTACACAAAAATTCATGAGATCTCTATTTTCATCATAATTCTTCCATCAACCATCTGCAGGATCTTAGCAAATAATACAACACCCTGAGTTTCCCCTGCCTCGTCTGTAAGTGAGACCATCTCTTCCAAGATCAAAAGCTTGGGGTTTCACGAATTATGTTTCCTCTCTTTCAAGGTAGAAAGTTTCCATAGAAACTCAATGTGTGTATTAGAAATGAGGAGTAAGCCAAACTATGGAAAGAACCTAGACGTCCATCAACAGATGAATGGATAAAGAAGATGTGGTATATATACACAATGGAATACTATGCAGCCAGCCATCAAAAGAAATGAAATTTGGCCATTTGTGATGACGTGGATGGAACTAGAGAGTATCATGCTTAGCGAAATAAGTCAATCAGAGAAAGACAACTATCATATGATCTCCCTGATATGAGGAAGTGGAGATGCAACATGGGGGGGTTAAGGGGGTAGGAGAAGAATCAATGAAACAAGATGGGATTGGGAGGGAGACAAACCATAAGTGACTCTTAATCTCACAAAACAAACTGAGGGTTGCTGGGGGGAGGGGGGTTGGGAGAGGGGGGTGGGGTTATGGACATTGGGGAGGGTGTGTGCTATGGTGAGTGCTGTGAAGTGTGTAAACCTGGCGATTCACAGACCTGTACCCCTGGGGATAAAAATACATTATATGTTTATTAAAAAAAAATAAAAATAAAAAATTATTTTAAAAAATAATAATAATTTAAAAAGTCAAAAAAGAAATGAGAAGTAAATGAAACAATTACTCAACATAAAAATTCCAAATCCAGCTAATCCAGGACATTCTCTTCCTTAACTGAACACACACACGAACAAAGTAAATAAAGCAAATCCCTTAACCAAACAATAAAGGAAATTACTGGCTTTTTGTATAAGGTAAAGTAGCTAGAATTTTATAAATATTACCTAACTCCATTCACAGCCGCATCCCAGATCACAGAACTCACACCTGACTTATGAACAAACTATGTACCAGTGAGTGTTTACAGTGAGTGTGTCCAAATCCAGATTAAAATGAGGCAATAATAATGGGTTCTATTTCGTTTTCTTTTCTGATCCTCCAAGGAAGTCAGGTAAGTAAATTACCTTCAGATCTTCCAAACTCTTCAGCATCTCACTTAAGAATCTATAGTAGTCTCCAGACCTTGTAAGTAGTTCTATGTACCGAGCGTGGATATCTGCAGCCTTGCAAAAAAAGGAGTGAAAGGAATTTTAATTGAAAATTGAAATGATCATTTAAAGAGAGAACTCCCCTTGTTCATGTGTGCTAATTCTAAAATCTAGAGGTACAACCAAGGGCTGATAATATTGTATTCCAACCTCACAACCCTAGGGTGGTTCTCTGAAGCCATCTGACCAGTGATGCTCTCCAATGTCTTTGGGAAAAAGCTGTCTTTTAAAAATCTGCTAGACATTTTCCACTTGTTAAGAGCCTCCCTCATTAAGCCTAGAATTTTAGCCCAGGTCCTGCAAAGATTCTAGCATATAAACTCTAGATTCAGACTTCCACGGACCATTTCCTAAAATGCATCACATATTGATGACCTACACTAAGGGAGCATAAACTGCTTTTAAACCTGTTTTGAGTGGATCCCCTGGAACAAACGTTGAATTCGGGGTCTTCAGGGAAGATAGGAAGGGGGCAGGGAAAAAAGATGTAGGAGAGACAACTAGGAAACAGGTAATGACATATCTACCTCTTGCAGAATCACCCCAGAGGGAGACTGGACCATGGTTCTCTTGATAGGTATGTTCAGGAGAGTTTCCAAGCCTGAGGTGTATGATGCCAGCTGGAGTTCATAATCCTGCCAAATAAAAAATTTAAGATAAACATACCTAATGGACCCAAACAAGTCACTGACAGCTACAGCTACATGGTTTTTAAT
Organism: Mustela putorius furo; assembly: GCF_011764305.1. Classification (NCBI taxonomy): domain Eukaryota; kingdom Metazoa; phylum Chordata; class Mammalia; order Carnivora; family Mustelidae; genus Mustela; species Mustela putorius. The sequence goes on along the minus strand of NW_025422022.1, from coordinate 5,032,812 downwards.
CACAAGCTGAATTTCTAATGACCAACCCCAGAGGCTATCATGTACGGACAGTGTCCAAGTAGCTAATATTACATTATTAAACCAAATGGTATATGTTTATATCCTAAACGAAGATTCTTACACATACTACCAGTGTAAAGAATGAAGACCAACCCACCCCCACAGATGTTGCCCATGTGCAGTGAATTCAAGGTAAAGGTTAACAAATTTTTATGGTCTGTTCAGGAAAGACTACATGAAAGCCTAATTGCTATCCTCAAGAAGTTTATAGTTTTTGGGGCGCTGGGGTGGCTCAGTTGGTTAAGTATCTGAGTATTGATTTTGGTTCGGGTCATGATCTCAGGGTCATGAGATCGAGCGCCACATCAAGCTCTGTGCTTAGCCTGGAGTCTGCTTGGGATTCTCTCTCTCCCTCTCCCTTTGCCCTTCCCCCTGCTCCTGCTCAAGCATGTGCATATGTGTGTATGCTCTCTAAAAAAAAAAAAAAAAAAGAAAAGAAATCTTTAAAATTTAAAAAAAAGAGGTGTGCTCACTTTAAAGTAAATAAGAAAATAATGCAGTTAATAGTGTAGATTTTTAATATATGGAACACTTCACAAATTTGCATGTCATCCCTGTGCAAGAGCCATGCTAATATTCTGTCTTATTCCAAGTCCAGTCCATGTGCTGCTGAAGTAAACACAGTTAATATTATTCCTGATGAAATGCCAACATTCTTTGTGAAACCAGCATACCTTAATTGAATTAGCACAAAGTTCGGCAATTTTTTGCACTTCTTCTGATTTGTCTCGTTTCCCACATATTTCATTATGCAAGTTCTATACAAAAAATAAAATATTTATAAACAACAAAGTGTACAAATAATTTTATATAAATATTATTACATGGCTAAACAACTGTTTTCCCTCAGTTTCCTCACATTCTCACAGCTAAACCTTAGGAGATGAGGGTGTTTTCTCTTCAGCAAAGAGAAGCACAACTGTCACTTTTTTTTTCTCTAAGAGGAAGCTTTCTAATCTGTGCTCTTCTCTGATCCTAAGGACTCAACTTATAAAGATACTTTACTATAATGTTACATTATTTCTAGTTAATAATTGATTTCTTTGTAAGTATCTCGATTATTTTTCCTTTGGGCCATCTGCCAGCCAGTCACAAGATGAACTAGTAATATTATTAAATACCCTTTCGAACCTAGGTACTGCTGAGAAAACCAGAGGAAAATACAGCTTACACGCAGTGTTCTCTAAGGGAATGACATACTGGCTTGTACCTTCTGCTCATTCAAAAATCGCATGACTGTGTTGGAGTCACCAAACTTCATGGATTCCAAGGCATCCTGGCGGCGTTTAGCATCATAGAGCCACTTGCAGAAAGCCTGATAGTTATCACGGTAATTCCTCAGTTGCTTGATTTGTTTCTCGAGGTCCCACAGTCTGGAGGAAACAGAAAGAATAAAATTATTAAACCAATGCTACCTTTCCTGAAAGTATTTAACAGAGTTATCACATGATATCACACGTTATTGCCCAGTAATTCCACCTGCTACATGCTCAGAACTGGAAACATGCACCCATACAAAAAGTTATCCGTGAATGTTCCTAGGGACATCTTTCATGATAGCCAAAAATCATCAATGGATGAAGGAATAAATAAAATGTGGTACAGCCGTACGATCAAATATTATTCAGCCATAAAAAGGAATGAAGTACGGAGACATGCTGGCCCACGGAGGAACCTTGAAAACATTATGATGAGCGGGGAAAAACAGTCAAAAAGGACCACATATGGGCTGAGTCCATTCCTACAAAATGTCTAGAACAGGCAAATATACAGAGACAGAGGGAAGACGGGTGGTTGCTTGGGGCCAAATGGTTGCGAGGTAACAAGGAATGACTACTAATGGGAACAGAGCGTTTTTTTCTTAGGGTAAAGAAAATGTTGTAGATGTAGATTGTGGTGATGGTGATGCCCTTCTGATGCACTAAAATTCACTAGACTGTACACTGCCAGTGGGGAATTGTGCGACATGTGAACTAGCTATCAATAAAGATGGCTGTGTTCTTTTTTAGTCAATAAAGATATTTTTAAAAAGTAGTTACTAAAAGGAACGACATCAAAATTCAGGATACTTTTAAATCCTCATTTGGAATGAGGGGGTAGAAGACACAATTTTCTTAAATTTCCGAAGAACACTCACTCAAAGCATCTGCTCCTTCCAACCGTCCTAACAAGAGTTCATAGGGCCTACAAGAACCTGATCAATGGCTTCCATTTTTTTCTAAGGGACTGGAAAGCACCTGTTAGGGGGTGATGCAAGCACCTGTTGTGATGTGCCCACTTCCCATTTCCAAAAGGGTTGCCTCCAAAAACAGAGTGCCCCTTGTGCCTAACTTACACACCAATCCAAACCAAACCACGACTTTGACAGTGATCACTTCAAGTGACGTTATCTTGGAACAAGCAAACGGGAAGAAAGCAGGGAAAGAGGTTGGCACACCTGTAGTCTATCTGTTTATCTATTTTTTGCCAGCGGTCTGTCAGCTGTGTGACTTTGTCACTGAACTTGCCCAGATCCAGGTCATAGAGTGGATACTGCTGCGAGGTCTGGGAGTGGATCTGCTGTGCTTTCTGCAGCTCTGTCTTCATGGTGGCCAGCAAGGACTTCTTCAAGTTCAAGTCATTTTTGATTTTCTGTCACAGGAGAAAGAAAAGAGTACAAGTTAAACTCTTGGAACACTTGTATTTTTAAGTGCTAATCAATCCCGGAAGACATATTCACTGATTGCATTTTCCAGTATTTATGTCCATGATCTAGTTCCTGATGCTACCCCATTGACAAAAGACTCAGTGTGAGAAATTCATTTGTTTGAGAAATGCTAAATACCATACTGTATTCCATTCCTAAATAATGATAACACATACAAACGTTCTTGAAGAGGAAGAAAAGTCCTGTCGTAAAGAAACCAGCTTAATTATGTTTAACTCTGCATTCCACAAACTAATCTCACCACAAATTACCTGTGCACATAGTTCCTGCTAGCGCATTCTGGAAAGCAAGTGTTCTAGAGATAACGACAACGTCAACCATGTGTGGCCAGCAAAATCCAGGAATCCTCAAGACTCATTAAAAAGTTACTGAAGCCTCAGGATCAGGCACTGAGCAGTCCTGCATTATTTCCCATAACCGCGAGCACTGTGATAATGGACTGTGACTTCCGTTTACCTTCAGTCCACAGCGGTAAGCTTCCACTTTATCCAGATCCAGGCACACGGTTTCCTCTTCGGTGAGTCTGGCTTCGTACACCTTCAACATGTCTTCTGTCTGCAGGATAGCCTGGAGTAGAGCTCTCACTGTGCATAAGCTGCAAGGAGCCAAGGAAGCCAAGAACATTGCCGGTGACATAATTAGACTTTGAACGTTTGGCTCTGGCCGCTATTAATGAAAGAATGTTACAGCCAATAAAACATTCATTTTGCCCATTCTACAATTGCAGGAGCAACAGACTCCCCACGCCCCACCCCTGCACCAACTGCAGGAGCAACAGACTCCCTCCCCTACCCCACCCCTGCACCATGATTCGGACAGCCATTGTGTGTTCACTGAAGATTTCAAAGTCCTGACTCTTATAGATATACCTCAGCTGTAAGATATATCAGATTTCACTACGGAGGAAGGAACACCGAGGCCGGAGGACCCTCTCCCTGAGGCACAGAAGAATGTGAGGAAGCCCGTAGTGAACCAAGTAACTGGGAGGCAAGGCTACAGTGAGTCAGGCAGAGAAAGCAAACGAACAGTGACAAAATGAAGCCTGAGAACAGCAGAATATGTGTGACTGAGGTCACTCACGTTTACCTGTTAAGGTAGCCGTCTGTCACACCGTTGATATTTTCCAGTTTCTGGAACAGCCCAAATACCTCATTCTGTAAGTAGCAGTATTTTTCTGAACCTCTGAAGTTCGCTAGCATGTCTTTCAGCTGGTTGAGAACCTCAGCAATTGCTTGAGAATCATTCTGCACACTCTGTTCAAAAAAAAGAAGGAAAGTGCTAGATGTAGCCATCCGATTCTTAGGGTCCTTTTTTTTTTTTTTTGCCCCAAACAAGCCCACTAAATGGAAAAGCCTCGAGAGACAGAGTTGACATTGCATTTCGTTCTTTGGGGAGGCCTTATCAGCACAGTGTAAACATGGCCCTCTTCTGTAGGGTATCTAACTTGCACTTCCCAGTGCAGTGCCCAGGCATGGCTGAGCAGAAAAGATCCCAGAGCGGGGAGTTCAAACACCGAGGCTGCAGTCCCAGATCTGTCCATGGCTTTGAGCTTTTACCAACACCTGCCTCACCCCATCGAATCTCTCCGTGTCAGTCTTCTGTCTATAAATAAAAATAATTCTATCTGTTTAGCCCATACCATAGATTGTATCAGGGAGCAACCAAATTAATGTCTATGAAAACTTTCCCTATGTCCCACAAAGGGAAACGCTGTACCCTGATCCAGCAACCCACAAACGAACAAAAAGGTGGCTTAATCCCCAGCCTGGTAACCTTCTACAAACTGAAAGCAGAGGAGAGAAAAAAGGAAATCCTGACAGAAGCCTGTTTTCTTGAAAATTCGTGCTTCTTCTCTATAAATATTTAAACCAATTGGTTTTTTAATTAGTTCACAGATAAACACAAATATAGCTAGTATTGGTTGAAACAATACTGGAGGCCTACCTTCAGCTCATTTATTTTCACTGTGATGTGGTGCGTAGACCCCTGGTCTGCTAGGAGCATGTTTTTAAGGGTCATTCTGCTCTCACAGTGCTCCATCTGCCTGCGAATCTTCTGGAGCTCCATCAGCAGCCATGTTTCTTGCTTGTCATTTTCTCGGTTGGTTTCAATCACTTTATTATGGTTGAGATCTTGGCAGGAAGTATGAGTGATTTCAGTGGTGGTTACTGTAAAAAGAGTTAGGACCGCAAACATCAGAGAATTCCTAGCTAGAAGGGTGCTTGGCCTCAAAAAGTACCCATACTGCACAAACTGTAGCTCCCTCCTTTGATTTGATTCTGAATATTTAGAGTATAAGTGACCTTAGATATGTTATTTTCTGAAGAAGGGATTCTGAAACTAGTTATATGCAAACTACTTTCTGTTGGAGATGTGTGTGTGTGTGTGTGGTTGAGACAAAGAAAAAGATGCCCCAAACCTGTCTGGTGCTGGGGGTGGCCGGGGAGCTGGATCACCAGGGTCTGGTAGTGCTTCTGGGCGTCCGTGAACTGAGACTGCATCTTCCGCTTGTCATCATCTCCAAACATCTCTGAGCCCTGGCTGTTTCTGATGAACTCTTGGTAATGCAGCTCAAGGTCAGATATTGTCTTCATGTAATCTTCCTGCCGCATGGTTTTCAGCTGGAAGTAAACCAGGCAGGAGTGTTGGATCGTCCCCATGCCATGAACAAGAAGAGTGCCAGAAAATGCGCTATGCTAGAGGGGCCTTAAGGCAATACTTGTCAGAGGCCCATTAGGATACAAAAGGTCTTTGGGGCACCTCGGTGGCACAGTGGGTTAAGTATCTGACTCTTGGTTTCAGCTCAGGTCACGATCTCAAGCTTGTGAGATCGAGTCCCCCATATCAGGCTCTGTGCAGAGTCTGCCTGAGATTCCCTCTCCCTCTGCCCCTTCCCCCTCTAGTGCGCTCTCTCTCTTTCAAATAAATAAGTAAATATATATATATAAGTATATATATATACATATATATATATATTGCATTATATTTTATACACACACACACACACACACACACACACACACATATAGACCTTGAGGACTCCAAGATTACTCCTAAGAGCTACAGCAGTGCATTGTCTATTTTTTTTCTACAGAATTTTATTCGTCACAGGAACTATTACTGAGAAGTTGCAAATCTAAAGCAGGTTCCAGCAAAGCTGCAATGACTGAAAATGGAGAAAAGGGGGAGTAAGGGGAGCCGACCAGACTTATCCATTCTGTGCCTCTCTCCTCTCTGCTGGCCCTGTCATCCCTAGAGGACCCCCCCTGAAGCTGGGATTCTTCAGACTACAACTCGAAAACCACTGGTCTACAGAACTAATGTTTTGGGTGTTATTCCAAGAACTCTACCCTACCTTTCACTTCTGAGATATCCAGTTAATAATCGATGACCTAGCTTTCTACTACTTCAAAGGAGAATCAGATCCAGGATATTACAGGACCGCATGCCTTTTCCATGGGCCCTTCTGTCTTGCCGGGCAACTTTAATTTATACTTCTGTCTGTACCAGAACTGGCTGTGTGTGACTCCCTCCCATCCTACGTAGGATGGACCCTAACCACTCAGGCAGGCTGAGCTAACTCTCCAGATGAAATACCAAAGCCTCAGCTGCTAGTCGATGTGTCTGGCAGGAACAAGCACCCTGGGGAACAGCGTGAGGCACCCGCCAGCAGCCTGAATGGTCCTAAGGATGTACCTTGGCGATGGTCATGGCCCTGATTTTCTCGATGTCAATCATGCAGTAGTGCCAGGACACCAGGCTCTTCATGTTGATGTATAGCTGGTTCCACAGAGCCAAGATGGCCTCGTAGTACTGCTCGATCCTAGAAGGCACAAGGGGAAAGAAAATATGCTGGAGCCTGGCTTTCAAACCCTGACCCAAACGGGAAACCTTGCCATGCTTACACACCACATACAAAACTACAACAAGAATGAACAGAGTAAATGTATGTTTTTTAAATGTATATTTTTTAAACACTCAACATTTCAATAGATCTGGACAAAGTTACTTGCCCAAAGCTCATTCTCGATGATCTACACTAGTAGAGATAACGAACTTTGGGTCAAAATATACATTTCTTTGTTCTCGTGTTGTTTGTCAGCAACTTTGTAATTGACAGAGGTCTAACACCATGCAGGATGACAGGGAGAAAGCAGTCATGGGATGCTGATGGCTACTGCAGCTTGGAAATGAACACGTGGGCTCATTTTGCTACCCTTCCTATTCCGTGTAAGGCTGAGGATTTCCATGATATAAGGTAGACAAGAATCTGCCAGGGGCAATCTGTATAATGAAAGCTCTACTTCCATGTTGATGAGCAGGTATTAAAACGAAGGGCATTTTATATTTGTGGCTACCTGCAAAATTAGTGATATTCTAAGAATGGAAGAAGAACTTTGAAACAATGCCTTCAAGATACATGGTAAGAATTGTTTCTTCACAGACATCCAGATCCAGGAAGCACAGAGAACTCCCACCAAAATCAACAAAAGCAGGCCAACACCAAGACATATTGTAATTAAATTCATAAAATATAGTGAGAAAAAAAAATCTCAAAAGCAGCAAGATAAAGAAGTCCTTAACTTACAAAGGAAAACCTGTAAGGTTAGCTGAAGATTTCTCAACAGAAACTTGGCAAGTCAGAAGGTAGTGACATGATATAGTCAAAGTGCTGAATAGGAAAAATCTGCAGCCAAGAATATTCTATCCAGCAAGGCTATCATTCAGAATAGGAGAGATAAAGAGTTTCCCAGACAAACACAAACTAAAGGAGTTGATGACCATTAACCCAGACCTGCAGGAAATATTAAAGGAGACTCTTTGTGCACAAAGAAGACACAAAAAGTCACAAATGCAAGAAAGAATCCGAGAACATCTCCAAAAACAATGACAAAACAAGTAATAAAATGGCAATAAATACATATCTATCAATAATTACTTTGACTGTAAACAGACTAAATATTCCAATCAAAAGACACAGGGTGTCAGAATGGGAAAAAAAAGAGACCCATCTATATGCTTCCTACAAGAGACTCATTTTAGACTGAAAGACACCTGCAGATTGAAAGTGAGGAGGCAGAGAAACATTATGCAAATAAAAAACATTTATTATGTAAATTTCAAAAGAAAGTCAGAATAGCAATACTTATATGGGACAAACTAGACTATTTTGTTCTTATGTTATTTTTATCCTGCTTTGGTCAGGGTCGTAAGGTCCTCATGGAATGATTTTGGATCTGTTTCCTCTATTCCATTATTTGTAAGATCTTGATAAAGATTGTCATTATATATTTTTTAAATGTTTGGTAGAATTCACCAATGAAACCATGTGGTCTTGAGCTTTTCTGTGCTGGGAGATTTTTAATTCCTAATTCAGCTTTCATTCTTGTTATTGGTGTAAGAAAATTTCCTGTTACTTGGATTCAAGATTCATGATTCACTCTTGGTAACTTGTGCATTTTTAGGAATTATCTGGGTTTTTTTCCTTAAGTTATCTGATTTGTTAGTATATGATTCTTTACAACAATCTGTTAATCATACTACATATTTCTGTAGTTAATTTTTATACTGTTTTCTCTTCCATTTCTAATTTTGATTTTTGAGTCTTCTCTCTTTTTTTCCCCTTAGCTACTGTAGTTAAAGTACTGCTAATTTTGTTTCTCTTTTTAGAAAAACTAATCATCAACTTTCAATATTATGTTATTGTTTATTCTAGTCTTTATTTTATTTATTTCTGTTTTTCTTTGTTCTTTTCTCCCTCTACTAAATCTCAGCTAAGTTTCTTCTTTTTCTAGTTCCCTGTGGTATAATGTTGTTTATTTGAACTTTTTTTCTTAATACCAGCATTTATAGGTAAATTTTACTACTATATCTCCTTTTGCTGCATCCCATAGGTTTTGGAGTATTGTGGAGTTTTTCTTTTGTTTGGAGACATATTTTGGTTTGCTGTTTGATTTCTAATTTGGCCCACTGCTTGGGCAGTACTGTATTGTTTAATATTTACATATTAAATATTCAGTATTAAAAAAACATTTCCTCCAGCCCCCGTACAGTCAGACATTCTCTTTTACCTTCCAATAAAAACTATAGTTCTTCAACATAAAGTTGCATGACAATGCAAGGGACCTTCCTGAAGCTCCTTTTTTCAAGGGAGGGGGTTTTTGTGAAAAAGGGCATGTCTGTGTTTCTTGTACAAGCATTTGCCCTATTTTTCCACACTCAAATTCATGTTGTGGCTACTAGAAACTTCAACAACTTACTTGCACGAGAGGTCTACAGCCAGAGGGTTTGGAGGAGGGATGATCAGACCAACGGAAGGGACGAGCATGTCCACACCTCCGGGACCGGTCACATACCACTTGCTGCGCTCATTATTGTCCTTCAGGATGCACTCATCCCCTTTGTGCACGATTTTCTGTAAGGCAAGCGGCCCCGTGTTTTGGCTTTACTCGTGAGTACACATGATTATCTTTTTTTCTCAAAGAAAGAACTAGAGATAAAACTGTACAAACCATTTGAGCTTTTACCTTATTATTTTTCTTTTTCTATTTTATTTTTTTAAAATAAGCTCACGCCCATCATGGAGCCCAGCGTGGGGCTTGAACTCACAACAGTGAGAACAAGACCCGGGCTGAAATCAAGAGTCAGATGCTTAACTGACTGAGCCACCCAGGTGGCCCTTATTATTTTTCTTTAAATGAAGATGATCTTTACACATTCCAACAATACTGATGCATTAAACAATGCACAAGAGACTAAAAGCTATCTATAGTGATTTAGGTAAAGTAACTTTCCAAAGAAAACCCAGAGAATCCATTTTTAAAGTGAGAAATCCTTTCATAAAGCAAAAACTCACCCCACAGCTCTCCTATTTTTGTGAGTTCATATTTTACATATTAGATATACGATGTGGGACTCACTTGGCGCGTGTACTCTCTCTTAAAATTTAGAAGTAAAAACAAGAAATTCTGGCATCGGGTCCCCCAGAAAAACAACTTTCTAAATTAACTCCACCATCAGAACACCTCACTTTCTAAATTAACTCCCTGGCTTCTTAAAAGGGGTACACTTTGAATATGACAACTATCCTCACTGGTAAATGTAACGAGCTTGATATTTACGTATTTCAACCTCTATTTCGACTTCTCCTCTCCACGCAAGTTCTTAAAATATTTCTTCCTGCCAGAATAAACCCCACTGTTTTACAACACTCATCTAAGCAACTGATCATGTTTCTTAAACCCTCCGTAATTCTTATAAGAAATCAGAGCTGTCGGGGCACCAGGGTGGCTCAGTGGGTTAAAACCTCTGCCTTCGGCTCAGGTCATGATCCCAGGGTCCTGGGATCAAGTCCTGCATCGGGCTCTCTGCTCAGAGGGAGCCTGCTTCCTCCTCTCTCTCTCTGCCTGCCTCTCTGCCTCCTTGTGATCTCTGTCAAATAAATAAATAAAATCTTAAAAAAAAAATCAGAGCTGTGGGAATTACACAAATAATTAGTAAAACCAAGTCATCGTTCCATATAGATGCTTGTAGGTACTGCAGAGCCCACAGAATTGATGTGTTCTGTGATGACAGAAAATCTGCACTGATCGTCACTTCCCCTGCAGCATAATGGTCATATCTCTCATTTCTTTTATGTCAGAAATTAAAAGAGATTTTAAGAAACGTAAAGATTATAGAATTTAAGATTTAAAGGGTACTCACAGATAAAGTTTTGCGTATTAGAAGAAGAGAAGTATTAAGACTTAAAATGAATAGTCTAGGGGCGCCTGGGTAGCTCAGTCGGTTAAGCATCTGCCTTAGGCTCAGGTCAAGATCCCAGGGTCCTGGGAAGCCTCCCCTCAACTCGTGGGGCTCCCTGCTCAGTGAGGAGTCTGTCCGCCCCTCTTTCTGCTTCTGCTCCCTCTGGTCTTTCAAAGAAACAAAATCTTTACCAAAAAAAAAAAATTTTTTTAATTAAAAATAAAATAGCTTAAATACTTAAATAGCTTGAATACTCGCTGTCCTAAAGACTCTGCTAAGGACTCTGGACAGAGCTGCTGCATTTCCACGGCTTGCTGCTTTGTGTATGAAAGAAAGGTATTTAACTGTGCTGCCCACTGAAACCTGGATTAAACTCTCCTCCCTCTATTGGCAAAGCTCTCACTGTAAAGAAAGGGGAAAACTTGGGCTTCACCCCCAAATAACGGTGCCCACCTGATCTTGTTTGTAGTCACAGAGAGCCCTGAGAATAATGGGTTTGTTGCTCCTATAGTCCGGGTTCCGTGGTTTCAGCTGCACGATCTTCTTGGACTTGTTGACCAAGTTCTGTACCTGACGCTTGTATTCAAGGATTTTCTCTCGTTCTTTCTGCAATTGCAAATAAGATCGTATTTTCATCACGCCGATAACTCTGTGAATGTCACAGAAGACCTGTAAGGGACATCAGCCTAGCTGCTACGACATGACAGATGAGACATTGCTCGCGTGGCATGAGCTCCAAAAAGCCACAAACTACCCCCTCCGCAGGGACTTTTAGCCACTTCAGAAGCTACAGAGCCAGGAAAGAATGTCATTGCGTGAAAAGCCTAAGGGGCTAGAATTTGAAGCATGCTTTTACCCAAAGGAACTTCCACATCAAGTAATCAGTATTCTCTCTGTTTTCGTTTGGTGATGGTACCTCTAGCTCCTTGATCTGGTCCAGCAGGCGCTGCAGGGGCATGTTCTTGTCACAGGGGTATTTCTTTCTGATGGAGTCCTGAAGGCCTTTCAGGTAGGCTTCGGTTGACTGGGCCTCTTCAAAGAACTGTTGATGATGAGTGTGACAGTCGTTAAGCATCTGCCTTCCTCTCAGGTCATGATCCCAGGGTCCTGGGATCGAGCCCCGCCTAAGGCTCCCTGCTCAGCTTCTCCCTCTCCCATGCCCCCTGTTTGTGTTCCCTCTCTCGCTGTCTCTCTCAGTCAAATAAATAAAATCTTGAGAAAAATAAAGATGATAAATAAAGATGAGCATGATTGCGTATTCACGAAAAGGCACTCAGTAAGCAGCAATGTCTAGTATTTCCTACTATTTCCAGTACTTCCAGGTCAAGGACTACCTTTCTGGGGTCTAGTTAACAGGTGGCTTAAGAAACGGTATTAAGTCATGTAACAGTAAGAGCCATCTGAGCAACGGGTGCCCAGGTCACCAATCTATGCTCCTCCAAACTAAAAGCCAATAAGTGGTATTTGTAAAATATTTCCAAGGTTGTTTTCAGGGCTTTTACAAAATACATTCCAAAAAATAAGGTATTAGGACCTAAACGACAATTAAATTACAACTAAGCGTAAAAACCTGAAAGTAGGCAGCATTTTCTTTGAGGTGAACGTCAATGCACTTGGTGATCTGAAGAATCCAGCTCCACTGAGTCTGAAGAGTGTCCATATAGGCCTGAAGCAAGAAAACATCCGCCATCACGTCACCGCGCAGGCATATAAGGACATCCGTCCTTTCACAGGTATGTGACCCCCAGTAAAATCTACAAAACATTTCTTTATCGAATACCCACTCAAGCAAACGTTTTTCTAAAGAGCGAAAACAGAATTTCCCAACAGGGAACTCATGGTATGGTAGTGATTCAACCTAAAAACCAGTTTTAGCAAATAGATACCATTAGGAGTATTGGTCAAAATACTCACTCAAGTGGTATAGCTACTGACTAATCAGAATTAGAGCAGAAACTAGAGGCAGAACTGTCACAGGGTTGCTCCAGGACACCCTGTCCCTATTCTGCTGCTAGATGATGGGTACGTCCGAGGAACCCATGCAGAGGGCTTAAGGGTCTTAAGGCAGTGACTCTCACCAACTGATAGGAAAACACTTTGTTTTGTTCTTTCACAACCAGTATGGCCATACCAGTTGATGTCATACCAGCTAATGTCAGCCTTGAGCACAGCCCACAGATGGCAGCCTCTGCAGGGCAGAGGTCAGCAAGCCATAGCCCCAGGGCCACATCTGGCCCACTGCCTGCATTTATAAATAAAGTTTTATTGGAACACAGCCATGTTCCTTTACTTACATATTGTTATGGTTGCTTTCATACTATAATGACAGAGTCACGTAATTTCAACGGAAACCAAATGGTCTGCAAACCTAAAATGTGTATTATTTGGTCCTTTCCAGAAAAGCTTGCCAACTGCCAGTCTAGGGTGTTGATCCCAAAATATATAAAATAAACTCGTCATGGCTTTATGACAGATAAAAATCATTCATCTAGATAGTCTTTTCCAAAACTTCCCTTTTTTTTCTCTAATAAAAAATATAAATCACATGAAGCCCACCTCAATTTTGTCTGAAGCCGGATGCTGATTGAGGACAAGCTGGTCACTTTCTTGTTTAAGTTTATTGAGCTCTTTTTCCTTAACCTCCAGTTGGCTCATGCGTATCTGTAAATGAGAGAAAAACCGACCCTTCAGAGCAAGTCACCATTAGCCTTCCAGCATTTCTGCCGTATTCAAGGGAAGTCAGAACTGAAAACTGTGCTGTGGAAATGAACAACTCAAAGAATCATGTTACGGTTTCCTCCAGAATCATAGCATTTTTGAGACCAAAGAGAATATCTGAGGTCACCCAGTACCTGGCAGAGGGCACACTGGTGACATTTCTTGCCCAAATCCACACAGATAATGGAGGTAAAGGGACAGTGACAAGTAATGCAGGGATCTTCTAATTGTGGGTTCTAACCCCCCTCCCACTGTGCTACCCACACTCTGGGATATCGGAATGCCTGATGACCCTCTCTATGGGCTTCCGGGATGTTAAGCAATGCCCCGCCTCTCTAGAGTCCCTGGAAAGCTTCCAGAAAGGAATGGCTCTCCACGACCACTTCAGCAGAGGCTGGATTCCAAGTAGCTGATTGGGTTCATCCCCATCCATCCCCAGGCAGGAGCCTCACGTCTACGGCCGGGAGGGGCGAGCTTACAGAGAAGGCCTCCTGCTTCTGGGCGATGTTGGTGTTGCGGTCACTCCAGTCGTACAGAAGCTCCTCCTCCTCGCAGTCATTGATCCACATGATCTCTCGGGACGTGGCCTGGATGATGTTCTGCAGCTGCCGCAGGTGATCCATCCTCTCGAAGGACGCTTTCTGCACAGCAAGTTCAAAAGCAGCGTTAGGGTGACAGCAGGCACGTTAATGGGATTCTCTGCAGATTCCAGAGATTGGTCTGTGTGGTCCCTTTCGCCAAAAAATAATTTAATTAATTAATTAATTAACCAATTAAATCACATGAACCAATAAAATGTTCAGTGACCCCCTAGTATGTAAAAAAGACCCATCCAAACTTACGACGAACAAGGGAACAATTTTAGATTATTGGAAGAGCCTAATTCAGAAGGATCTTGACTCAGACACTGAGGCTTGGGTTCAATAATTAGTTTCAGATTACAAGGGGAAAATTCAAATCTTAAAAACATAAATCAAGCTTTTCCTGCCCTCTTCCGTACCCCCAAAATTCAAGGGACGGTCAGCCACGGCCAGACTTAATAGGACACTTGTGTCACTGCTAGTTATACTATTTAAAAAGGATCACCGCCAGGGCACCTGGGTGGCTGTGTCAGTTGAGCGTCCCACTCTTGATTTCAGCTGGGGTCATGATCTCGGGGTCCTGGGATCAAGTCTCGAGTCAGGCTCTGCGGCTTTCTCTCTCTCCTTCTCCCCCTGCCTTTCCCCTGACTCACGCTCTCTCTGTCTCTCTGTCTCTCTTTCTCTCTCTCAAAAATTAAATAAATCTTTAAAATCAATCAATAAATACAAAGGATCACTACCACAAGGAAATACTAAAAAGGTGAAGGTGACACAATAGGGTTAAAAAAAAAAAAAAAAAAAGACAACAGCTCTTCTTCTTACCAGACCAGTGAATTGATTCCCACTTTGTCATAAAATGATGATAATGGGGGTGCCTGGGTGGCTCAGTGGGTTAAGTCTCTGCCTTCAGCTCAGGTCATGATCTCAGGGTCCTGGGATCGAGCCCTGCATCGGGCTCTCTGCTCAGCAGGGAGCCTGCTTCCTCCTCTCTCTCTGCCTGCCTCTCTGCCTACTTGTGATCTCTCTAATAAATAAATAAAATCTTTTTTAAAAAATGGTGATAATGGTCTAAGAAACCCCTCTCTGGGGAAAATGAGTCTTATTTTTGCTTATACTTCAAAAAAAGGCTGCAAGTCACAAGTGAAAAAGCTTTATTTCCTTAACTCTAAGTACTTAAAATAGGTGCTATCTACGTGACTCTCAACTTACAATAGAACAGCACCGGGTACGGTTTCCAGAAAACAGTCTTCTAACACTCACTTCTCAAGGAAACCGGCCAGGAGACCTGGAAGTAGTATCTCCAGGCACCGTGCATATACCCAGATATCCCCACAGCCGTCAGGTTCCTCTCACCCAGGCGGGCTGCATTTTAATGGAACAGAACCACACTGAACACAGAGACTTCAGAAGTCAGTCAGCTTACCAGCAGGTTTTCATACTCCTCCTCCAACTGGTAGATGGCAGATTTCTCCCGCTAGAAGGCAAACAGTGAGTAATTATTTAATTCCCCTTGTGGGTGTGTATACCAACCGTAGCCCTTCTGAACCTCCCTTTTGTCAGATAATGACTTCAGATCACTCGGTAGAAAGAAGTGTTTGCTCTATAGAAACGTTTACCCACAGGGACCTTTTCCCGGTCGGACTTGAAGGCAACCCTCTCCCTGCGCTGGCCCGGTGGTACCATCTCCACAAAGTAGAGGGTCGATCACTGTCACTTGAGGACTCACTTGTTGAAAAATGTTAAGTGTGACAATATAATTTAGAACTCCCCAGATCTTAGAGAAAAGAGGGAGAAATTTGGTCAGAGACTTAGGGGGACAAAAGTAAGGGGAGAAAAAAAAGGCAGTACAAGTGAGCATGAGTATCTCTGATCAAAGTAAAAAAAAAACAAGAGGGATTTAAAAGCATGGAGACCTGGGTAGGAACCAGGCACTAAAAACCAGGTGATTATAAAAACTTAAAAAAAAAAAAGGTTGGGGGGAGTGTGCACCTGGGTGGCTCAGTTGGTTAACCACTGCCTTCAGCTAAGGTCATGATCCCAGGGTCCTAGGATCGAGTCCTTGCTTGGCAGGGAGCCTACTTCTCTCTCCACCTCTGCCTGGCACTTTGCCTGCTTGTGCACCCTGCCCTCTCTCTCTCTGGGACAAATAAATAAATAAATAAATTCTTTTTTTAAAATGATAAAAAAAAAATAAAAACCAGATGATTATTTCATGATGCAATTCTTGACCCAGCTTCAAGGAAGAGTGTCGGTAAGAGACATATAAGAAAGGATTTGCCAAGCCCACAAAACTCTACAATTGCTGTGCTCTATTTGAAGAGATGCTCTGCTTGCTGAAAATAACAAACAAAAAACCCCACCATCCCCCCCACCTCAAAAACACTCATCTACAAACTATGCACAAAACCACGTGGGTATGCCCTTTGCCTTTTGCTTACGTCTTCCTTAAGAGTTAACACAATCTCTACTAGGTCTACCCGAGTCCACTTCCCCATTTATGAAATGGGATTTTTAGAAATTTCCAGTCCATTGGGGGAGCCATCTTAGGCTAATGTCTCAGCCAAAAATGCCCAGGATTGAGGAACGACACAATGCTTCGGTATGCTTTTCCAAGACTCGACAACTGAAACATCTCCAAGTACCAGGTCGGCTTTGATCTTGTCCAGCTGCCAGCGGTAGTCCCCGATGGCGTTGTGGATGCTCCTGTGGCTGTCGATGTGCTGCTCCACGGAGGCCAGGTCCACGCCCCAGGCCACCATGTCCATCTCCGCCTGCCGGGGGAAAGAGAGCGTGCCTTCATGCCCGATGCTTTGCGTCCAACTCACCCTACCCCTCGCATCAGGGGTCCGAGCACCAAGGGACATATATAACTCCCATTCCGATAAAACCGAAGTTGTATATATTCAGTATTTTCGAAACCAAACAAAATTGTGTAAAGGCTTGGAACTCTCCAACAGAGAACGGGGCTGGCCCAACACTCCCCCCCACTTGTTGAACCCCAGCTCAACACAGCTGAAGAGAAGATGACGGAGGAATGAGATTCCTGAAAGCTACATCATGTCCTCTGCGGGGGGGGGGGGGAGGGGGAGGACAAAAAAATCTACCTTTGTACAAGCGGGGTCTGTGTGTGTATGTGTGTGTAATAGGTGTGCATATCTATGTATGACACATTAGAAATTACTGACAGAAGTTTCTATACTCAGTCATTTTCAACCGTGAGATAGTTCATTAAGCTTAGTCATGTACTATGTCCCAAGCTAAACAGCCTACCTAAACGTATTTTGCATTGTTTATTCCTTTAAATTGTTTTGATCCCTGTAATTGTCAACGCTTTAAATTCAGTGTTTACCATTATCTTTCAGGATGCCGAACTCTCTGCAGCCCATTTCAAAGAGAAGTTGCTACAGAGCATACTCAAAGCTCATTTCAATTAACGCTGGCAATATTAAGATAGTGGGCGTATGTGAACTCTTTAAAAATGAAATCTAACTCCCTTTCCAATTTGAGTCTCCCCTACTTTGAATTTAAGAACATCCCATAATAAGAATCAAGCATTCTGGTCCACAAGTCTATCAGCTCATCTGTCTTTCGCATGAGCTCATGTAAATTTCCAAATCACCTGTGTCATCTCTTAGACATGCCAAGGGCAAACATTCCAGTCTGGTATTGCGGCAAGAACATAACACACATTGTTCTAAGCCACATCCATGTCCTAATACACTTGGCAAGCCTTCAGAGAGGGGAGCCATTTCAGCCAGACTGCCGAAAGTTACCTAGGACTTCGACCTTTCTCTTCCTCGGCTCACTGGGGCTTTAAAGCAGAAACAGGTGAGTGCACTTGGGAAGTTAATGAGATGACCAGGCTCCCGTGCCCGCCCCTCATTACCAGCCAGGGGTGCAGTATCTGACCCATCCATCAGCAGAAGCACAAATCAGGGAAACAGAACAAAAGCCTGGCACAGGAGATGTGTGACTGCCTACAGATCATGATGAGGGACACTGCTCCCTTATCAGCTGGCCTGGCCTGCAGCTCAGTCCCTCGGGGGAGTGAGAAAGAATGCGGGCTATGCTTGGGGGAAGAAGGATAAGAGGGAAAGGGCCCCAGAGAATCCCAGAGCAAACGGGCAGGAAGTAATCGAACAAGTTTTAGTTCCCTTGAAACCCTGGAGGCCAGCTGATCTGAAGAGCTTCGCTCATGAATTGCACCTATTAAAAAACACTCCCCTACCTGACACAAAACTGAGTCCAGGAGACGAGGCCATTTTTAAGTTTGCCAAAACTTAAAAAATGCTGAGCCTTCGCAACAAGAGAGTGTCACGAACCTACACCCAACATGCAGGCAGAAAATGACCAATTATGAGCTATCCTTTCATGTAACTGTCATACTGACTAAGAAGAAATTAAGGGACTGGATGTTTCCTAAGTAATTCGGTTCAAAGGTGGTCTCACCTAACATCACCTACGTACAACGTAGTTTAAGCCCCATCAGCTCTGCCAAGCCTTCTTTTCAGGGTTCCCTTTCTTCCCCAGGGACTGGAGCGCCACCCCTCCCCCAGCCGTATCTGCTCAGGATTTTATTACAGCTCAAATAGCAATTAACCCTGCATGCTCTGGATAGAAATGTGGCGTGTGGGCGTCCATGTTTTCGTCAATAATATCCACTTTCAAGAATTTCTGAACACTCACTTTCTGGTATGGTGCCAGTACATATAGAGAGTTCTAGAAATGTGTGTTCAAAGATCAAAAGGGAATCTGAAAACTAGGACTCTAGTCTGGTTTCTGGGATTACAATGGACTTTTCTCTTCTAGAAGCCCTACTTTCTGTGATAGTGCCGCACCGTCTTTGTAACATGGAGGGGGAAGCTTAACTAACTGAATGAATGAACATGTAGACTCATAAACCCACTTAGGAAAGAATACATCCCCCCAAATCTCGAGTGGCTGCAAACTTTAGAACCGCTACTCAACTGGGCCGACGACAAACAGTAAGACTAATGCTTCTCACGACCATGACCGCATGGCACCACAAATGATGTCTGTCCCATCAATCAACCTAACACATCCCCCATCTCCAGAGAAGGGTGGCTGATTGGCAGGCAGTTGGCATGATACAATTCCCAGCGACGAGATTAAGGCATATTTCTAATGCCACCTGTTCATTAAAGGGCAAAATGACCACATAAAACAACAAAACAATAATTAGCAGGAGAAACACTTTGTAGAAACTGCCATGGCGGGGAAAGGCTCAGCATAGACTCCGGTCGCCATGATTTCGCTCCCCTCCCACACCTGTGCCGTCAGGGTTGCCCAAGAACAACCGACACCTCAAAAATATAAGGGAAGCATCCGATGAGCCCAAACCAGAATATCCGGTTTTACCGTTTCCAGCTCTCGGATTTACCATTTTAAATGCATTTCCACAACACGTTTTTTTAAGTACCTATCACTCACACAGATGAGGTCACCTACCATTCAGATAGAACAATGAGGTTTTTGGGTGCATAAAGGCCAACACATTTTCAGGTTGTGAATTGTAAAAGCTAGACATTCAAAATCTACTAATTAAATTATACCTAAGTGTTAACCTGTGAGAGAAGTTTTGACCAGAAAACCATGAGGCTCCTTCCCCAAGCCACAAGAGAGGGGAAAAAAAAAAAACTGTCGGAAGTTTGATTTATTTCAAAATAGAAGCCTTCGATTTAAATTGTACACAAGGCAGGGCACTTGGGAGGCTCAGTCGGTTAGGCATCCGACTCTTGATTTTGGCTCAGGTCATGATCTCAGGGTTGTGAGATCAAGCCCCACATTGGGCTCCACACTGAACATGGAGCCTGCCTCGGATTCTCAATCTTTCTCTCTTTTCCTCTATCCCTCCCCAACTTGTTCGTGAGTGTGCACCACTCTCTCTCTCTAAAAAATAAAAAATTACAAATAAATTATATA
The DNA here is from genome assembly GCF_011764305.1 of Mustela putorius furo. Classification (NCBI taxonomy): domain Eukaryota; kingdom Metazoa; phylum Chordata; class Mammalia; order Carnivora; family Mustelidae; genus Mustela; species Mustela putorius. The sequence goes on along the minus strand of NW_025422022.1, from coordinate 5,013,060 downwards.
TGAGGAAACTACGGAAAATACCAGGTTTCCGCCGCTGGCTGAAATCCCAGACCACTCTGTGGCCAGACCGCAGGGGCTGAGCCTGCCACGTTCTATACCTCTGCCCCACTCAGGCTTGCTTGGAACATTCGAGAACCAACCTCATCAGGAAGGTGCTTACCCTCTGCTGCCTCATCCACCCCAGACATTCGCTGGTGACGCGCTTGGTGAATTCATCCCAGCCAGAGCCACTCTGACAGGTGTACCCTCCACCACCCTTGGAGCTGGCCCTTCGGACTCGAGGGGCGCTGATGGCTTTATAAAGGGCTCGCATCTGCTCCTGGAGCTGCAGCAGTCTGAAAAGAAAGGAAAACAATCACACTGTTGCAGGAAAACTGCCTATGGGCCCATGTTCTAGGCAAACGCCCCCCTTTCTGAGTCTCCTTCATTGCCAGGATAGAGGTCACAGATGTGGGATTTGGAGAATTCTTTACCATCTGACTTGAATTGCAATCCCATATAAAAACCTCACTACTGTGATGGTCAGAGCCTGAAACATCAGGGCAAGTGTAGCTGGCTTTGCCTAACCTGGTAGCAACCTCGGCTTTCCCCCTAAATTTCACCCTGGGAATTTGCCTCGTATCCTGGGCCCTACGTACCCTGACAACAAAATCAAGACAACCCGTTTCTGCTTTAAACTGCTTTTCCAACTCTACAGGTCTCATTTTTGTACACATGAAACTGAGCCTGACTTGGTATTGGACCCTTGAAAGGCAAATGCTGTGCCAAAGGCCATTGCTGCTCCCCAGATGGAAGTCCAGCGAACATCACAGAACAAACTCAACCCTTCAACACAAGCCAGCTCCTTTGGGCGGGTCTGTCTGATTCTTTTCATGGCAGCCACATAAGATGGAGGCAGTGAGTGCCGTCCATCTGTACAGAGTAGCTACGGAACAGCAAGGCAAGGGAGCCCTCCCCCTAGAATAGCTGTGCTCCCTTCAAGGGAGGACCTGGGCCACGGGATCGAGCGAAAGTGGGTTTATGACGCCTGCATTTAGGCTCTGGGGTAAAGGCAACACCTTTTCTGATAAGCATCACACGGCTGGCCCATCTGTCGCATCTCTCTGATCAAGCTATCGGTAATTTCCATCTGATCATTGGCCTGGGCGAAACACTCATCCAGTTCTCTGCTCCGAGCCAGCTGTATTCCATCTCCGTATTTCAGCTCCTAAAGGAAAGAATTCACATGAAGGAAACATGTAGAGAGACAGCTTCACAGGTGTTCACACTAGAGCAGAAAATGCTGGAGAGAGAAGCTTCACTTTTGTTAATGGCAGCAAAAGCGTCTGCTGTGAACTTAACAAAGAGTGTGAGTTTCCATTTTGCATGTGACTGCAAAGAATTCCTGCCTGGAAATTACCTTATTAATTTGAGAGAAGTGGGTAAATACAGGAGGATTCATGAAGCAAAATTTGTGGACTGTATTTTAAATTTTTACTAGGCTTTTAAAAGTGTATTTATGGAGCAGTGAGTTTTCCCTTTCTTCAATGTGTTAAATGCTATCTTTCCTGTTTACAAACAACATTCGGCCAATGGGAACTTCACTGGGGTAAGAACATAGTACTATTATGCTAGATAAGGTCTTTTACACACGAACTGCGATTTTCCTCCATCTTATGGGAACAAAGTTTTTCCATTCTTAAAAAGGAAGCTATTGGGGCACCTGGGGGGCTTAGTGGGTTGAACCTTTGCCTTCAGCTCAGGTCATGATCTCAGGGTCCTGGGATCGAGCCCCACATAGGGCTCTCTGCTCCGCAGGGAGCCTGCCTCCCCCTCTCTCTCTGCCTGCCTCTCTGCCTACTTGTGATTTTTGTCTGTCAAATAAATAAGTAAAATCTTAAAAAAAAAAAAAAAAAAGGAGCCTATCTAATTCATTATCTTGGGCCAATCAATCTCCTGCTTCTGATGACACGTGACCCTTATGTGAGATGTCACCTTTGGGGGAGGGGTGATGGGCACACGAGAAGTGCTCTGTACTATTTTTACAACTTCTTGTGAGGCTATCAATATTTTCTAATTAAAAATTGTTTTAGAAAAGGAAACCACCCTCTTTTCCCATGCAAAAGCCTGCTGCCACAGGGCCACATAGGAGCTTTCCCTGGAATTTTACATTTGCTGCTTTCATCGGGCTTCAGCCAAATGAACCTTCTTTCTCTTAACAGAAATGGCAGCAAACACACTACATTTCCCTGACGTTATTCCACTTCCGTGCACAGAAATAAAAAAACACTATGCACGTGATGCCATGTAAATTTCCGAAGCCACATGGAAAGCGTTTCCTTAGCCACTACACCTCGTGTCCAGGTCTGGGGCGTGCACGTGTTCAGTCTGAGTCGCAGGAGCTTCCCGTTTTGCTCTAGGTAAAGGAACCACGGCTCTGTGAGAAGGAGTGCGTTGCAAGTCAGAGACTTGAAACGACCCGAACTAGCACCAAGCTCATTTGCTGAGTCCCAAATATCCTTTTACAGGGAGGGACTAAAGTGAAGTTATTTTTCTAACTGGGTGAAATAGACCAGATTCCACCCCAAATCTCCAAAATTGAGAAATTGGAACATTAAGATATTCTCCAAACAGAACCTTGCAAATTCACTTGGTTAAAATCCTTCTTTATATTTATTTAACAGGGGTACTTTGTGATGGGCCAGATTCCCGGTCCGCATCGGGGAGGCTAGAACTCAGTCCCTTCACAGGGATGTGCAATAAATCAGGGGCAGGAGAGAGAAGGGGTCTATGGCCCTACAACTCTCTAGTCTAGTTTTAGCAAATTTGAATGCCAGCTACAGTGTTTCAAAATAGAAACTTGACTCATACAACCTCACAGTGTCCAGGATTTCTAAGCCTGTTTCAATGAGAATCTAAGCTAATACCCAGAAATACTGGGAGGTTTTTGTTAAATGCTACCATTTTCCTCAATTTTCAATTGCATTTTCTTTTTTTCCCTTTCTTTCTTCCTTCCTTCCTTTTTCTCTCATTTTTCTTCCTTCCTTCCTTTCCTTGTTTCTCAAACAGAATTGTTCTCACAATATGGTAATTTTTCCTAAAGAAAAAAACTAACTTCTTAAATTGATGGTGTACAACATCAACCCGCAAGATACACAAGTCAGGCTGCATTTCTAGGAAGAGAAAGTGCTACAATAATCACACAAACAATAATAAATGAGGAGCTGTTGCAAAGCCAAAAGGGTGGGCATCTGTGTAAATATTTGCTGGGGGAAACCCTGCGAGCCCTGGTTTCCATTGTTAAACCAACATCGCCACTAGGTTACGAAGATACACACCCCTCTCTAGTCCGCTTAGAAAAAGATAATCTCTAAACCCTAAGTATGAGAAGGAGGGTCGTGAGTGAGGAAGCACAGGTCAGGAGGATAAGGCGACGCTAACGGAGAACAAAGCGAGATGTGGCCAATGGAGCGGGACAAGCAAGCTCACCGGCTGCACGATCAGCTCTGCCCGCATCAGGCAGTCCGAGCAGTTCTGGAGAAGCTCCTGGATGGTGTTCTGGTTCTGGTGCCTGGACATCGTCCCGGTTTGACTGATGAAGCAAACACAAAAAAGCAGGCATGAATTTTTTTTTCCAGTTTCAAAACAATTTCAAACTTTCAGAAAAGTTGCAAAAATGCAACAAAAACACTCCTATAGACCCTTCAGCCAGAAATGCTAACGTGTTTCCTGTATCCTCCTCTTCCCTCTCTGCAGGTGTATTTACCTATAGATACCCACGCTTGTCTGAACCACTTGAAGATCATCATAAGCTTTTATGCCAAAATATTTCAGCATATGTTTCCTAAGAATAAAGACTTTCTATTACATAACCACAGTAGAATTATCAAAATCAGGACATTTAAAACTGAATATGATTGGCTAATCTATAGAACATTTTTTAATTTTACTAACTAGCCTAATAATTACTAAAGTTTTTTTTTTCCAGGTCTAAGATCCAACCCAGAAATAGTCCCTTGAGTTGTAAAAACACATTTCTAGCAGATTATCTATCACCTTTCCCGCTTCATCCCCCAATAATCCACAATGAGGATTATCTGCACAAGCCCCTCCAAGGGAAGACCTCAACGGATCAGACCCAGAGTATGAGAGTTTCACTGGCCAGTCTGGCTGAGGAAAACAGCTAGAGGCACGAGACGAGCTTATTCTAAAGAAGTATTTTCTGCTATCACAAGGAGACAATAATGATAAAGAAATACGGTGTCAGGAAAGTGAAGGGAAATGTAAACAACTCTAATACAAACACAAGCCACTTTTCCTTCCAAGATGGCCCTATGGAATATTCTTCTCTATAAGGACAATCACCCAAATGTACCTCTCAAATGAAATCCTCTTTTTTAAAGACTTTGTTTGAGACAGAGTGGGAGAGAGAATGAGCAGGGTAGAAGGGACAGAAGGAGATGGAGAAGCAGACTCCCCGCTGAGCAGGGAGCGGACGCGGGATTCGATCCCAGGACCCCAGGATCATGATCTGAGCCAAAGGCAGGTGCTTAACGGAGAAAGCCACCCAGGTGTGTCCCCAAAACACTTTTCTGGTAGATGCATTCAGAAATCTTAAAAGAAAGGTGGTGAAATGTAGATGTACCATATTTTAAAGAAAGAGATGCCAGGAATGTAATGTGATTCAGATAGAAGTCAAAAGAAAAGGTATGATAAAAATAGTCCTGCTTGGTCATTTGCCGGGATACTCTAAATCATGGCACAGCCTCCTATAGCTTAGCTTAAGAGAGATTTAAAACATGTTGAATTATGGTTTAAATGTTCAGGAAAAGGTCTCCCAAATGCGTTGCAAGAAGCCTGAGTCCCTCACAGGGCCTTGGAGGCACCCAGGCCCCTTGGACAGGGCAAGCCTACACCTGCAGAAAATAACTGTTCGACGCCTGTTTGATGCATTCACTTTCTCCTACAAGTGTGTGTACCTGGGGGTTGGGGTGTGTGTCTGTGTGTGCTGTAAAGAAAGATTTTCACTGTTTAATAAAAGGGGGGTGTTGTAAAATCCAGGCTATACTATTATGCACAGATGGGGTGAAATCGCAAGAAATTTCTTCCATGGCCCTGATTCTGCATCTTTTCACACTGGAGAAGCACTGGCTTTCCCTGCCACTTCTTTGCCATTCCTCCCTGCAAGCGAGGCTCCTACAAGCCAGCACTAGCTGACGTATGTGGGTGAGGACCCAAGCTCTCCCTGGGAACCACTCCTGGGTGATGACACCGCTGCTCCAGGCAGGCCCGGGCAGAGCGCAGAGCGCAGCCCGGACCGCCCACCCATCAAAACCAGCGCGCCCCACCCGTGAATGCGGCCTTCTCTTCCTTCCATGAGGAATGATACAGGAAATCTGGCACATTACATCGCTGAGATGTAAGCAGGACTCCACCAGTTGTCAAAACTTGCGCAAAATTCCAATCGCCTTAGAATCACAGGAAAGAAATTCAAGAGACAAAGGGGGAAAAAAAAAAACTGGGAAATACAGAAAGCTCATTTAGAACCCGAGGATGTAAAAGGAAATCAGGAAGGTCCTGTGTAATTATCTTTGTTTTCTCTCTTGAACAGGGATGAGAGTACCTTTGTTTGGAAGCATTTTCAGCGATCCTGTTCACAAAGTGATTCCCACAAAGAAAGCCAGTCCCCAGCTTACAAATGAAAGGGCTCTCTCTTCGGGCAATGGAAAGTCAGAGTCCCTTAAAAGACTTAATAACTTGTGCTGTTGTAAAAAGTATCACAAACTGGGTGAAGGGTCCAGGAAAATTCTCCAGTAGCTTTACGAATTTTCTGTAAATGTGAAATCATTCCAAAATAAAAATGTATTTAAAAAAGGGGCGGGGGGCGCCTGGGTGGCTCAGTGGGTTAAAGCCTCTGCCTTCGGCTCAGGTCATGATCCCAAGGGTCCTGGGATCGAGCCCCAAATCGGGCTCTCTGCTCAGCAGGGAGCCTGCTTCCTTCTCTCTCTCTGCCTGCCTCTCTGCCTATTTGTGATCTCTGCCTGTCAAATAAATAAATAAAATCTTAAAAGAGAGAAAGAGAGAAAGGCAGGGAGGCCAACTCAGCTGTGAATGAAGGGACCACAGTGTACATACAAGTCTTTTGAAGGGTGAGTTTATGACACTCAATTCTAAGTTCACTTGACAAAATATAAAACTCACCAGCTTCTTCAAAACCAATTATTAGTTACATGACACAAAAGTGAACTGTATCCAGCAAAAAGGGAGGTGAGGAAGTTATATGTTGGCTTAAAATACTGATGGACTTTGTATATTTTTTTGGTTCCCTCCTACTTTTAGAAGACATTTGTCTGGACAGCAGTGGACATCTCTATAAATTAAGAAGCCATCTTCACTGCTTCCTCTCCCCTGCACACATCTGAATTTAAATTAAAACAACAACAACAAGAAGCCCCAGGTAACTTCATGCTGCTAATAATTCTCAAAAAAAGTTCTTCACGCTTTGCTAAAGGACCTGCCTATGTTCACCACACATGCCCTAGATAGCCACTAAAACCCCATATGTGTCGCTTGGCAATTAAGTGAATACACTGACAACTATACAGCAAGAGAAATGCATGAAAATCGAATCTTTTTAAGGGTCAACAAAGAAGGAAAAGCTAAGTGTCAGAGCAACGTAACAGAGATTCTTTGGCTTTGCTGTTTGTCTATAGGGAAAATATGACCTAATTAACCAAGTTCCATCTGACACACTACTTCTCAAGACTTTGCCTGGCTCTTAAAGCAAGATCTACACATTCCCTCTTTAATCTGTTAAGACTCTCACTTCAGTCCGACGTGTGGCCCAGAACAACCTTTGGAAACAGAGCTAGGTGAGAAAGGGAACTGGGTGTACGCTTTTCCCCATAGGTCAGTCTGTCAACAGGAGACAAAGGGAGGGAGACTCGGACCCACGGAGGTTTGGTGACTAGGGAAAAGAGAATCCACTTTACTGTTCCGTTTGAGGGTCTCTGGCCCAAGGGAAGATCCCCATAGAAATGGATCTACTGAAATCAAGGAGGAAGGGCAGGCAAAAAGACTGTGACTCATGGAGTGGGTCTGGCATCAGGCCCCTGACTTTGTGCGGTGCAGGATTCTTCAGCAGGAGAGCCGGGAGGGCTGGCTTCGGGGAACATGTGTGTTTTTTTTACAGTTATGCGCCCTTCACAACTTTTTGAGTCAAATCATATTTTGTATTGATCACATAACAATTCTGGAACTTTTTTTCTTTTAACATCAGAAATGTCTAGACCTGGGTTTTCTCATCCACTAGGCAAGATGATACCTAAGATTTCTTTAGTTCACTCTTCTGTAACTGTTCCATAAAACTACCAAATGAACTCCTTCCTACCGAGAATATTATACACGTTTGTTCTGTCTCATGGCAGGGAAGTTTCCTCTTAAGTTCATCCAGGGATTGGGAAAATGCACAATTCTAGCATAGGTGAAGAAATAATTTTTAAATAAATGTACTTATTTAACAAGCATGGAAAGATTTTAAAAATCCCTGGCCGGAAAGAACTTTTCACTACGGGTACATATAGGTGTTGGGGTGCAGAGATTTTAAACCACGGTGAGAATTGAACTAACAAGCTCAAAGTTCACGTATTAAATCCCATTTCAGTGACTCAGTGACATGGAAGATGAAAGATGTCATGTGGGGAAAAAAAAAAAAAAAAGACCCACAAGAAAACAAAACTCACTTGGGTCAGATCAGTCAAAAAATACTGACTTCTAAAATTAATAACTGTCCTTAAAAAAATAACATTTGTCCTCAACTTTTCTGAAATTCTGGTTTTTATCTTCAAACTTACAAAGGCAAATGGTTCATACGACAAAGAACCTGCCTACACAAACACTTAAAAAAAAAAATTCATTCTGAAACTTGTTTAAACAAGTAGTGGTTCAGTTTACATAAAGATCCCTTCAACAATGGCTAAACGGAAAATGCGTTCTGGATTTTAATCCAAATATTAGGGACAAAGCACACGAATATGTGAACAATATTAGACAGTTATCTTTTATTTTACTACTGACAAAAAACATTCTTTTCTTTAAAAAAAATAGGACTTCAGAACTAGATGTTTGTGTGTGTGTGTGTGTGTGTGTGTGTGTTTTTAAAGATTTTATTTATTTGTCATAGAGAGAAGCGAGAGCAAGCACAGGCAGACAGAGAGGCAGGCAGAGGCAGAGGGAGAAGCAGGCTCCCCGCCAAGCAAGGAGCCCGATGTGGGACTCGATCCCAGGACGCTGGGATCATGACCTGAGCCGAAGGCAGCCGCTTAACCAACTGAGCCACCCAGGCGTCCCCAGAATTAGCTGTTTTAAGACACTAGTTTAACACTGCCAAGAATACTATAGGAAAAAAAACAGAAGACAAATATTTTGAACAGATGCATGCAGCATTACAAGGTAATTTTTAAAAATATTTACTGTTTGTTTTTTAAAGTCATTTTATAGTATCTATGCTGTTCATTACACCCCAGCCCACGCCAGTGAATTCTGCATTTCTTTCTGTGGATACACGTTTTCTCCTCTTGGGCCCCTTCTCTTCTTCTTTCCTCTGTCTCTCTTCCTCTCTCTCTCTCTCTCTCTCTCTCTCCCTCTCTCTCTGCCACCCTCTTTATCTCTGGCCTTTCTTTCGTTCATTCCATCAACCTAGGGTCCTGAACAAGTACCAGAAATGGCATTTTATGGCTCTTTATATATTCAGGTTCGACGAAGAGTGGCCTTAGAAAAGCTCCATAAATACTGGTTGGAAATTAGAATTGTGTGATGCATTCATATGGATCTTAAAGCCCATTTGCTTTGCTCTTTAGAATTTTCAAAGCATTTTAACATGTACTATTGGAGCTTCTTTCAAGGATCTTGAAAGAGGAAAAAGTGATCTTTTTACTTTTTCACGGGAGGACAGTATCACACCTCCAAGACACATCAAACATGCTACACAGCGGAGATGTCATGTGTCCATCCTTTGGAAGTCACAGACCACATGCTGACTGCCTGGAGCTCTTGCGTTCCCACCTCCGCCCTTATTCTGCACTAGTCATTACACACCTGTGTACCCCAGTCCTGGAGAGCAAAGTCCCATATCTTAGTCACCCTTGACTCCTCCATGCACCTAACAACCTCGTTTTGCAGACAGAAGGTAGTGAATGCATGTTTGTTTGGTTTAGTAACGAAAAAGAAAAACAAAGGTAAATAAAAGACTGATCCAAGGATATGACCACCATCTCCTTACCCTGATTTCCAAATCGAAGTCAGGGATCGCACCTGCCCTGTCCCCTACCCCCCATTCCCACCACAACGATGTAAGAAAAGGGTTTTTTCGTATAAATTTTAGAAATAGGGTCTTCTCCAAGCCTTCATTTTGTCCTCACCCGGGAGCTTTGGAAGCCGTCTGTAATAAAAGCTCCACTTCCTTTCCATTTTATGATTCTCACACTGCTTTCAGTGGATTGGAGCATTGTGGGACAAACAGAAGACCTAACATTAATTTAATGAATACTCTGAGGTCGGTAGACCAAAAGTCCATTCCCTGCTCAGCCACTCCTGCTTGTACAGCCTGTGACTCGGAGCAAATGACTTAACTCGCTGGGCCTGGAGTATTTGCCTCTGTAACACACAGGAACACACCGGCCTTCTGGGCTTGACGGGATTCTTTATTTTTTTTTAATTTTTTTTTATTTTTAAAGATTTTTTCTTTATTTATCTGACAGAGATCACAAGTAGGCAGAGAGGCAGGCAGAGAGAGAGGAGGAAGCAGGCTCCCCGCAGAGCAGAAAGCCCGATATGGGGCTCGATCCCAGGACCCCGGGATCACGACCCGAGCCGAAGGCAGAGGCCCAACCCACTGAGCCACCCAGGTGCCCCGCTTGACGGGATTCTTAAGGGGAGCCAGGAAGGTTGGCAGCTTCCCGCACAAACCCAGTCCTCACTGCAGCTGCCTTGAGGATAGGATTCTGAGATTTCGGTTTTATCTTGCATTTTGTGTTTTTGTCTCAGTGTGTAATTCTGAGGTTTGCCCAAGGATATTTTGCACCAATTGGGATAAGGTGAGAAGGAAAAAAGAAAAACAAAACAAAACTAAAACCAAACCAAAACATGAAAAAGAAGAAATGGATTAGGTATTAAATATGAGGCACTTCACAGGTTCCCAAAATTATTACAAGACATGAAATAAAAAGTTTGAGATGATTCAAAGAGAGTGACACATTTTAACAGCACAAAACTTACTAAAGGGATAAGAAAATTCAGAAAAAGATGCCCTCTTTTCCTTCATTAAGTGGGGATGACACATGGGTATTTGGTCCTTAATGTCATAAGAATTTCTATTTTGAATTATTCCCCTAAGAGAAACCTCCCATTCATTCTGAGGGGGGAAAAAATTATTTACAAGTTATCTGGTTATTCCTCACGAAGTCAGCTCCTTTTCAACTTTTTTCCGGTGCCAGATGAAGCAAGGGACGTTATGTTTGCATGTAAAAAAATTTCATTCCAGGGGCACCTGGCTGGCTCAATTGGAAGAGCATGAAACTCTTGATCGTGGGGTTGTGAGTTCGAGCCCCACGCTGGGTATAGAGATTACTAAATAAATAAACTTTAAAAAACAAATAAATAAAAAATTGTCAATGTGATTCCAAGCAAGCACTTAAAATCTGTTTGCTAAAGCATCATCAATTTCATGAAATGTGGATTTCACCTTCAAGAGGCCCTCCCAAGTACTGGACCCGTCCAGTCCCAGGTGCGGGCGATAAGAAGTAAATGGTTGGGCTGTGCTAACATTTCTCCAGGATGTTGCCCCAAAGGAGAGGCTCACTGAGACTTGGGGGTCTGTGGGGCGGTACCTTTACTATCAGAACCACACCTACTGTTTCCCATGGAGTGCAGGACAGAGAAAGAGAAAAGGGAAGGGTGGGGCCAGGCCGTGAGCAGCATGGCCTCCAGACTGAAGCAGCCTTCTAGAACCTCCTCATCTGGAAAGACCGGTTGGCTGAGGATTGAGCTGGACTCCCCAAGTCACACCCAAGCCCACCTTTGCTCCACCCTAGGTAGTCAGCTCTGAGCCATCAGGGCCATCAGCAGGTTTTTTCTCTTTCCCAAGACATTTCAGTCACCTGAACTACGATGAAATTATGCCCATATTTAGAGGACAAAGTTAACTGCTGTTGAAAGCTGTTCTGTAGGGCTGACCAACAGGAGTTGGCTGAAGGCAGCATCACACTGTGTTTCTTCCTAAGCAGATGGAAACCCTACCAGAGGAATAACAAAAGAGTACAATGATTATGAAATAAATATTTCACAGGAACGCAACAGAGTAAAAGCATTTTAGCTAGAAGAGTTTTCAAGTACAAAAGATAATTCTAACAGCCAAGGTTTTTGATCATTTCTTGACCCACTGTGGTATCCTGGATTCAAACGCAGCTCAGCCACTCACTAGCTGTGTGACCCGGGCCACGTCGCAGTCACTACTTTAACCTCAGTTTACTATCTGTACAATGGGAACCTTCCAATAATGGACAGAAGATACCTGGCACATCACAGGTGTCTCCCGGGTGATGGTAACTATTATTAACTACTGATCTGATACTTTTATAAAAGATGGAACTTACTCAAAGTTAATAACCATGTCAGTGTTATCTGCTCTCGATTAAGCTAAACTGAATCTTACTTTGCAATCGCTTCCCAGAAAAATATTTAGAAGATCCCTGCTGTGAGTCACTGGACTCCAAGCCTGTTTTCTCAGACTCTCCCTGCTTCTCGCATCCAGCTCTCAGGGGCAGCCTCCACTCCACCCGGCCGCAACCACTTTCCTATCCCACGGTCAGGCCACCACCCTCGATCAGACTTTCATCACCTCTCTCCTTCACTGCCTGATGGATTCCTTAAGCCACCTTCCTCCAGACCCAGCACACAGCTGCACAGAAACCATCCTACAGCTCACTACGACAGTCTGAGCTCCCTGCTCCTTCAGTGCAGGACTCTACCCCTGGGCTTCTGTGAAAACTTGCAATGGCTCCCCTCTGCCTATGCACATTCCCCACCATGGAGTCAAGGTGTCCCAAGGGCTGGTCCCAACCTGCCCTTCCTCCTTGATGTCTTACAGCTTCTCACTCAGAAAGGAGACTGTTCTACAGGCCTTGAATGTGTGCTCCTGGTCTTTCGTCTCCCAGATTTTTCTCGTGCTCTTCTCTCCCCCTGGAATGTTCTTTGCCCATCCATCCTGACCTGCTGAAACACTCCCAAGTCTAATTCAGCATCACTTTCTTTATAAAATCTCACTAGTGCCTCCACTACAGATGTTATCTTTAGGAAGCCTTGGAATCACTGATACTCTCCTGTCCATCATCCTTTTGTATTATGGTGCTTATTTTCCTTTAAGGAACTCCATTTCTTTCAAGAAGTCTTTGTCATAGAAAAAAAAAAAAAAGTTTTTGTATTTTCACCTTTGACTCTCCTTGACACCTAACACTCACCACATGTTCCGTAGTTACTGAATGAATGAATGAATGAATGAGTGGAACTGAGATACTTCCGTTGTTTAAGTACAGGGCTGTCCAGTCTACTACAAAAGATACATGGTCTAAAGGCACAGGCTGACAGGAGGGCAGAGGGGAGTAGCCTTGAGTTCCCTGGCCGACTTGGCCATGAATGGACTTGGGGATTTAGGGCAAGTCTTACTCTACTGGTCTCCAAAGTGGAAGAATGAGGCTCTGTACACCTTTGCACTCTCCCCAGCCTTAAAATTCAATGCAAATGGACCCATGTATCTCTCACTAAGGAAGAGGCTTCTTTTTAAAAGAATTTAATTAATTTATTTATTTGACAGGCAGAGAGGCAGGCAGAGAGAGAGAGGTGGAAGCAGGCTCCCTGCTGGGCAGAGAGCCCGATGCGGGGCTTGATCCCAGAATGTTGGGATCATGACATGAGCCGAAGGCAGAGGCTTTAGCCCACTGAGCCACCCAGGCGCCCCTAAAAGATAGTTTAAAACAAACTTTGTATCAATTAAGGTTCACATGTATTTTGGCTTTGAAATCACGAGTTCTGGAGAAAAGTAAGCATTAACTTTATGACCACATATTTCTGAAGCTTAATCACCCTATTTGGCTTTTAATCCTCCAATAATATCCACACTTTGATCAGGGAAATATACAACTGTGGGACTTTGTCGCTTGGCCTCCAAATTTCACTATAGATTTGTCATTTCTTTTAACCAAAAGAACAAGACTGGGGTAGATCTGCCTAAATGAAAAAAGCATATTAGTATAACATCCTATACAACCAAAATCCACAGTTTAAATTTTCAAAAATATACCTCTTACATCATCAAGCACATAACATTTACTGAACTTTCAAACACTGAGTAAAGAAAAAGAAATGAAAGTAGTTTTGATTCCATTCAGCCTACAATAAAGAAAACACAAAAGATGGGTAAGCAGGGAAGGAAGAAGAACCACAAATGAGATAAAATACTGTCTTAAGAACTGACAGTGTTCTTAATATAAAGCACAGACACAGGAAGATGTTTTAAAGTCATCTTAGAGAGAAAAAGGAGATTTAGGCTCTTTACACACTCAAATTAGTTTACTTAGGGAAAGGTTAGATACAAACACCAATTCTTTAAAATCGCACTTATTAAAAAAAATAATCACTCAGACAATAAAGTGGTAGTTTAAATAGACAAACTTAAATTCAACCAATAGCTTCCATGCCAGTTTTTGTGCCTTAAAAAGAAAAAAAAAAAACCTTTATTTAGAAAGACTTTGGGGGCAGAAAAGCACTTAGTGAATTCTTAATCCTCCATTTGGGGGCAGTCGGGTCAGAGATGAAATCCACCTTCTACAAAGTACATGCTCTGGGACAACAGTCCCTCCGTGCAAAACCATTAAAAACACCAGAAAAAAAGTGTCAGGGCAAGTCCTGTCTCTCTTCAGTCAGTTCTCCTTATTTTTAAGATCCACAAGTCAGCAGTTGCTGGGGATGTGTGTGTGTGTGTGTGTGTGCGCGCGCTCGTGCTAATTCTCATTCCAGAGGGGTCAGCCGCACCAGGGGCTGGCCAGGCATGCTGGGAGAATCCCCATTACTGGATCAAGAAAGAAGGGCCCCACGATGACTCCAGCCCCCAAGCAAGATGCCCCGCTGCCGCTGCCGGGGGAGGGGGGAGAAGAGGGGGATGGGGGGGAAGGGGGGGCGGAGGGGCGGGATATCAACATCAAAGCGCAGAAAGAAACGCCTTCCCCCCAAATTACGTAATTCAAAATTTCAGTCTTGTCTTCCCTTCCCAGAGAGGTAAAACTTGACATACTCATAAACAGCTTTTAGGCTGGAAAAACAGAACACAAGGTATATACTATGGGAAAACATTGATCCTCCTCAAAACTTAGTGTCTCCGTGAAGGAGCCTTACAGTTCGTTAGCGGATACATAATTCTTCACAAATTTACCTCTACAAGAGGCCGAGGGAGCAAAATAGTCCAATACCCAGTAATGTTTATTGCCAATTAAAAAAAAAAAAAACGGACTCTGAATGAACACAATCATATTTTTTTAAAAAAATACAAAATCAAAATGAAATACTTGGTTCATAAGATGCCAGAAAAGAAAAATTGCTGCCTGAGAATCCTTGCGAAATTCCGACTGGACTATAAATGTGTGGGTTAAAAGAGCGTGCTTCCCAAATACAGGAAGACTGGGAGGGAAAAGTAAAGTGTCAGATTTAATCGGTTGGCTAAGTTTTAAAACAAACTTAAAAACCAAAGTAATAACTGGCAAAACTTTCTCCCCATTTTTCCTAGGACTCGGTCCGTGTCTCCTGGAATTCCCCGGGGTGCATTATGTCCAAAAAACAAGAGCTCCAAGATCGAGACAATTCTTTGCTAACTCAAAAAGAGGAAATCAATTGCCAAGATGCTCGGGGAAAATAAAGACATAAATAAACCGAAGCAGAAAACAGGTCAGAAAACAGGTTGCAACTCGAGCAGTCCCTGCGTTCAAATCTGCTGGTAAAACAAAAAACTCCTGGAGTGCATTCAGGCTGCTCCTCCCCAGCCTAAGGCCACAGGCAAGGTAAATAATTTTCTGGAACGCAGGCCAGTTTCCCAAAAGCCCTGCTGGGGAAGGGCTTGCAGGGGAGCGGGGAGGGCGCCGACCGCAAAATTCTCACGGTTCCCGTGGGCATCTGGCATCCAGCTCTGCGGACCCAGTAAAAGCAGCCTCATTATCTTCCCCCATCTTCCCAAACTACCCCCTCGATCGGTTTCCGTAATGATTCTGAGAAACAGACCCTCCCCACATCCCGGGGGTCCCTCCGGGGTACCTGAATCGGGAGAGGCCCCCAGCGTCGCGGGCTGGCGTGGATGGGAAGCAGCGCCCACCCCGCCACATGTCCCCGCTGCCACCCGAAGACCCTGCGCCCGCGCTCGGCTACCAATAATACACCGAGGTCCTTCCTCCTGGGCTTTTTTAAAAGGAGGAAACCAAGGGCGCAGGCTCAGGGCCACAGGTACGGGGGCTGCGGCGCAGCGGGGCAAGGGGGCAGGCGTGTCCTGGCAGAGCCGGGACCTGGGGCCGGGCGACTGCTCCGGCCCGAAAGCTCAGTTTGGGAGGCAGGGAAGACCAAGGCGGGGCCTTCTTGAGACCCGACCCAGAGCCTCCGGACGCGCAGCCTCCTTACAAAAGCCCTGGGTGGCGGAGCCGCCAGGCGCCCGAGAGGGGTGGTCTCGGGGTGACCAGGAATTTAGGATAAGCCACCAGAGGCGGAGGAGCCCCGAATCCGAGCCCTGCCTACAGGTCAGGCCGGAATCCCCGCTCGTTTACTGTTCTACTTTTGGTAATAGTAGGTTAGGTAGGGTTTTGTTGTCACAGCCCCGCCCGACCTCCCACCTGCCAGCCGGGACAAAGGGGATGCCAGCTGGGCCCGGCGGCGCAGGGGGTGGAGGGGAGGAGTCCTGGAGGCAGAGACCCCTGTGACCCGCACGCCCGCCGCGTCCTCCTGCACCGCTCGCCGGCCACCCTCCTGCCCCGGCTCGCGGGAAGCAAGAAGGTTGGGACGGAGAACCCGTTTGCAGGGAAGGACCGCTCCTCTCCGGGCTCCCACACCCACCCACCCGGGTGTGAGCAGCGCACGGGGCGGGAGGACACCGGGCTGCTGCCCCCAGAGCCAGCAGGAAGTGCTTTCACGAGCTCGAGCAAAACCACTTTCCTCCGCCAGGACCTGGTTTTTTTTTCGTCGACCAGAGGAGGGCTCGTCCCTCCCTGTCCCAGCGTGCTGGGGTTCGGAGAGAAGAGCACGGAGACCCCGCGGGCCGGGCGCCCGGTGTCTGCCCGCTGGCCGGTACCCACCAGTAGCCGTCCGAGTTCTGGTCGGTGACCGTGCAGCGCCGGGAGTAGTACATCCTGCTGGTGCCCCCGCCGCCGCCGCCGCCCCCGCCGCCGCCGCCGCCGCCGCAGGTCACCTCGTAGCGCAGGTCGGGACCGGACTCCGCGCGGGTCATGCGGCCCAGCGTGTTGATCCGCGGGTGAGAGCCTCCGTTGCAGCTCATGTCGGCGGGCACTCAGAGAGCAGCTCAGCGCCGAGGCATAAGCGAGGGCGGGCGGGCTCGGAGAATGTGGGGTGGGGGGTTCGAAGGGAAGGCCCCCAAACTGGGAACCGGGGCGTGCGCGCAGTAGGTCGCGGGGACGCTCCTGGCCACCAGGGCCGTCCTGGCCGCTGCGAGCGCGGTGCGGCGGACGGAGGTCGGGCGCGGGGACGACGACGGGCGGGGAGCAGGAGCGGCGCGAGAGCTGTGGCTCGGAGGGCGGCGAGGGCGCAGAGGAGCGGGCTCGCGGCTGGGTGTTGGTGTTGGTCGGTGGGGGCGCGAGTCTCCTCCCCGCTGGCACCCGGCGCCCAGGCCACACCTGGCGGGTTTCTTCCCAGGGCGGGGTGCGGCCGCTGCGCCTCCCCGCCCCACCGCGGGTGTCACCGACGCGCTCGGGCCGCCCCTCCCCACCGGCGCTCGCCGGCCCGCGGCTCCGCCCTGCGCCTCCGAGGCCCGGGGAACGCCGGCAGGGGCGGGGTCCCCGAGACCCGAGCGCCCCTGGCGCGGCTACCGAGGGGAGGGCGTGCGGCGCCGGAGGCCTTTTGCTCAGCTGCGGCGGCCGGGCAAGCGCGGCCCCTGCTTTTCAGGATTTCCTCGGTCCCCGGGGCGGAAATAAGACGAAAAAAAAATAAGGGCCATTCGATTGGAGGGTTACTTATTAAACACATACTTTTTGCTAATTCCTGGAAACGGTGCCAGCCAAGCTTTGAACAGAAACATAATTGAGAAGAGCACGCTTAGATGGTGAGGTTTCATTTTAGGGAACTTTTTTTGGAATCTTCTTTTATTCCGGGATTTCAGAAAAGTTGTCTCAAAAGTCCGATTTCCGATGTGTAAAACGAGCCACCACTTCCTGGGCAAGTCTTCACCATGAATAGTTAATTTCTTTGTTGTGAAGATTAAAAAGAACACACTAACCATTTTGCAGTAAGTAAAAGGAAAATATACATTGTCATTTATTTTACTTTGCCTGTTGGTGGTCATTTTGAGTAAGTTGCAAAGACTTCCACCTTCAGATCCAGTTTTTGTTGTTTTTTTGTTTTTTTTTTTTTTTATTTTTTTTTTTTTAAAGAACCTTGGGAACGTTTGCCTCACGCCCCTGAGCACCTTTTCACAGGATCCATCCCTTTCGAAAATCAGCTTTTCCCACAAGTCAGTGGCCTTCCTGGGACTTCAGTCTGAGAACAGCAAAGAATCCTGGACAGAGATACCCACTTGGTACAGATGAGTAAGTCAGAACATTCCAGCAACTTGCTCCAGGGCCCCCTCCCAGTTAGGTGTGAAACACACTGTAGTCTCTGAGACCAGGGCTGAGATGCAGACCCAGTCAGGCAATCCGCAAAAAACTGCTTTTATCATCTGGAGAACTGTTAGATTACTCTTTAATAAACACCATTTAAAGATCTTTATAATAAATATTTGTCCTCTTCCCAAGGAATGCCCATTAACTTACCTTCATACACAATATATCCCAAAATGTTTGTGAACTGAAAAGAACGTAAATGGAACTACATTTACATGTCCTAAAGGGAGTAGGAAGTTTTCTAAAAGTTCCCATATTATAGCACCCCGAATCATAGCTCACTCTTTAGGCACAAATCTCCAACAAAACATGCTGTTCTTGTTCTTCTCAATCAACCTCAGAGTTGACCAGATTAAATACCATGAGGTCAAAGTTTACCACTGTTAGCACACTCAGTAATTCCCATCACTGTCTCAGTTTAGACTCCTTTTTAATAAATGGTAATATGATAAAGTTCAAATTCAAATGATCACACTAGCTCTGATGTACAGACAGGAACGGTGTTTCTTCTGAACATTGAATCTTTAGCTCAAAGTCTTTATCAGCACAAACGGGCCATAATATCCATTGGCTGGATGGAAGAAAAGCCATTTGTGATGTCGGTGCATAAGGCACGTAATTTTATTTGGGGTGTTTTGTTACCTCTCTGCGTCTCATTGGTTCAGCAAATAATTATAACCTACTGTATGGAGGGCTAGTGTAAGATTTTGGATAATACGAAGATGAATGAGGCATTGTCACCGCCCTGAAAAATATAGTAAATCTTCAATTTAAAATCTTCAGGGATTTCTTTATTCTTATGCTGTGTAATGAGAAGATCATGCAATTGCACAGGAAAATTCTCCTAAAAAAACAAGACAAATCTGTAAACCACAGCCCATTCATGACAAAAGCTCCACCTAACTCACAGTGGACCCAAACGCCACCCAGACTCACAGGGCTGTTCCATCTCTTTACAAACAGGGGAAGAGGTGAAAAGTACAACCCACCAATTACACACCTCTGGCTACCGTTACTTGGTAGCCTATCCTACAGATTCCTGAGCTCCTTTAGGGCATTTCCAGAAAGGGGATTGCTTTCAGCTAACCAAACATATCAGGTTTGGGAAGACAATGGCTTCTGTTTATCTTTCTCCAAGGAAGATAAAAAGATGAAATAAAAGATTGACATGTTAGATGGAATCCAGACATATACACATGAGTTGTCTAAATGAGCTCACCTTGTGAAAGGTCCCACATTGAAGGCTGGAGATCAGAAAATCAGAATTCTGATCTTAGTGCTACAATTTACTTGGGCAGGAGATCAATTTCTTCACATGCAAAATGGAAATAATAATCTTGCCCTGCTAATTTTATAATAGATGAACGTTCTTGAAAGCAGAAACCTTGTATAAAGCTAAGATATCACCCATTAAATCAAAAGCTCTTGGCTAGATAGAAATCTTAGCTTTTAGTGTTTAATCCCCCTGAATCAATAAAACTCCCTTTTGCAGATGTTTAACCTTCATTCACTTAAAAAGCAGTTATTAGGGGCGCCTGGGTGGCTCAGTGGGTTGAGCCTCTGCCTTTGGCTCCGGTCATGATCTCAGGATCCTGGGATTGATCCCCGCTTCCAGATCTCTGCTCCGCGGGGAGCCTGCTTCCTCCTCTGTCTCTCTGCCTGCCTCTCTGCCGACTTGTGATCTGTCAAATAAATAAATAAAATCTTAAAAAAAAAAAAAAAGCAGTTATTAAACATCCACAATGTGAGATGCCTGGGTGGCTTAATCAGTTAAGTACCCGCCTACATACAGCTCAGGTCCTGATCCCAGCGTCCTGGGATGGAGTCCTGCATTGGGCTTCTTGCTCAGGGAGGGGAGTCTGCTTCTCCCTCTGCCTGCTCCACGTCTCTCTCTCCCAGCATGTGTTCTCTTTCTCTGACAAAAAAATAAATAAAATCTTTAAAAAAAAAAAAAAAGATAAACATCTACTATGCACTTCACAATAAGCTCAGCGAATGATCACAGGAAGATGAATAAGGCGGGGCTCCCTTTCTGTAGGATATCAAGCCTGCCATAGGAAAACAAATCATTCCAGTACGTTTGATACAGTATTACAAACACATATTTATAGAATCCTGGGAGCACAGCACAAGAATTCAGCTTATTTCTTACAATGAGGCTTATAAAGTGCCCCATCCAAAATCTGGCAAAGCCCTCACTAGCTGACCTAAGTAAGGTCAGCTATTTTTTTCCCGGCCACTTGTAGATACGTCCCCTTGTACTGTTAGAGACAGATCACTGACATGTAACTTTCTCTCTGGCTGACCTTAGAGATGACCTTGTGGTTAGGTAAGAGGCATCAGTCAGATCCTGAGCATATTTTTAAAACTAAACGGAGCACCTTGATTTCAATGAGATTAGAAGGGATCATTTACTTGCTCAAAACCCCATGGGAACTCTCTCATATCTCTTTGTTGGTGAAATGATATCCCTGAGCCACAGAAAAGATTTACAGCCCATGAGTTAAAATAGCTGTTTCTTCTGCCAGGGAAGCGGTATTTTAACAAATCATAACTACAGAAGCTAGGATTGGAACTATAACGTGAGGTAAAGAAAATGCCTATTAAAATACCAGATGGTTTAATTTTTGCTTTTTCTTTCTTGTGAGTAAATTACAATCCTCCAGAAATCATTAAATCTGGGTTCTCAGTATCCCCAAAATAAAATTGAGCTCTCCTTATTGAAACTACTCATTCAAGAAAGCAATTTGATAAACCACATAAATTTCATTTCAGAAGTAGGAAAATGTTGGCAAAACATATACATTAGCCCAGAACTCTCTTTATTATCCTTGGTTCAAATGTCCTTCAGGAATAGGAGAATTTTTTAATTTGATTTTACCAAGGGAAGGGGGTTAACTTTTAAAAACATTAAAAACTGAGAGAAACTTCTCAAATACCTTTTCTGTCGCTGTAGTGAAAAGATTCTTTGTTGTTGTTGGCACTTGTTTTGGTTTTCACACAGGTCATATCTAATAAATGGTGCTATCTTTTATGTTTTAAGAGTCTGATTTTTGTTTGGTTTGGGTTTTGGTTTTTGGGTTTGGGGAGGGTGGTTTTTGTTTTGGGGGGGTTTTGTTTTGGTTTGGTTTGGTTTGGTTTTTTCTTTTGACTGCCTCTAACTGGATAGCACAGATATTGGGGATCCACTCGTGCTTTCCTGCCCAAATCTCTTTTGCTTTAAGACCCCAAGCTGCAAGGTTGAGTGGCTGGAGGTTAAGGGTATGAATGATGGCAAGCACAGCTTTGGACCACATAGGGACCATTCACAACCTTGGCCAAATGACTTCTCACCTACCACGCTAAACAATAGCTCACACTAATTTTTAGTGCATAAGACACGCAGTCAATAAATATAATATAGGTGCCAAGTAAGTTAGCCTTTTAAATATGCCCTCAAAGTAATATTTTAAGCTTATCATTATTGTGAAGAACTGTCTGTCCACCACATCGGGACAGGAACACTTACTGAAACTTCTATAAATAAGTCAAGATGCAGAAGATTGCTGGTAAACCCAGTTATCCCCAAAGACCGCATGGATTCATCATGTGCTAATAGCCACGTGAAGAAAATTATGAATAGCTACTTAGCTTTTACGGAAGGAATTCCAAATTGACGTTCCATGGAGAATTTCAGAAATAAAAGCTTTCTTAAAGAGTCTTCATACCGGTTGTTCTAAAAATTTTAAGAGCCTCGGAACTCTCTTTACAAAGGAAGCCCTGTGAGAAACAACCAACAGCAAGAACAGGTGGTCATAATGTCAGACTGGTAATAGCTTGGGGGGAGCCCACTGTCCCCCCCACAGCACCTGCCCTATGCCTTCTAGTGCTGTGGCCCCAGAAAGATTTCCCCAAGTCAAGTGCCATATAAATCAAAACCCACATTTTATTTTACTTTAAGATTTTTCTAATCATTTTTTTTTTTTTTGAGAGAGAGCAAGCTCGAGCATGAGCTGGGGGGAGGGGGAAGGGCAGCGGGAAAGAGAGATGCAGACTCCTCGCTAAGCGTGGAGCCCAATACGACAACGCCCAACCGACTGAGCCACCCAGGTGCCTCCAAAACCCACATTTTAATAAAAGAAAATAGTGAGTCCCAGACAGGTTAAGAACCTTTTCTGAGTTACTTAATATCTAAAATACTACAATTCTATTTCTGGCCTCCTGCCCTTTTCACTATGTCAAAATTCCTGCACAATCAGACATGAAAGCATACATTTCTGAGCAGTAATTTGGTATCAATTTAAAACCAAGGAACTATCCGATTAATTGTTATTTTCCTACACTAGACACATAGGATGTCTGGAAAAGCAGTCACTATAAAATCATCAGCCTGTTCTGCAGAAGTCACACCAAAAAAAGTTTAGTCATTATTTTTAGTCCTATTCCTATAGGTGACGTGAGTGTTTTACTTGGTGTCAGCAAATCACAGTGCATGTTTTTGTTTTGTTTGGGTTGATTTTTGTACAAATACAGCTTCCATCATTTAGAAAAAGTGAAATTAGGGGTTCCTATACAAACAACCTAAAATCAGAATGGGAATGAAGCTGTAAATGATCTCACATCTAACTTTGAGTAGAGTATGACGCAGAGGACATGTCACCTAGTCTCTGAAGTGACCATCTTCCAAAATTCTAGATATTCATAGGTAAAATAGGACGTTCCTGCAACCATTATCATTTTATCATCAGGAAGGATTTATTGTACTTACATTGTTTCCTTGCTGCAGAGAGAAATGTCCGCATGGGTTTAAAGAATAAAGGAAGTTTAAAGAATTAACTCCTGTCTTTAATTATCTTGACATCTGAAGCATCTAACACAGGAGACAAAATACGAAACATAAACCAAGTGCTAGTAGTAACAAAAATCCAAGAGTGAGCTTCTAAATAGACCAGGCGCTGGTGGGGAAAATTCTTAGCTTTAACGCATTCTCATAATCTAGGGTCACGATAGTTTCATTTTGTCAGACTTGGTCAGATCACACATCTCAGGGTAAAAACTCTGTTCAAACTCTTGCACTGCCCACAGAAACAACCAAGGTAACGAGAAGTTGCAGTCCTTATCAGGGTCCTGCCTGTGGGGATGGGGAGGGTGGTGGTAAAACCTAGATGTGACATGAGAGTTTGCTAGCAAATCACGTAAAAGGCTTGCTTAAAAGGGTGAATCTTAAGTTGGGGTTTTCCCCCTGACAACTGTAAAAGTTTGTTTGTTTGCTGTAAAAAACTCAGAAAACGTGGGATGCAGAGAAGCTAAGAAAATTGCATCTATAACTACGCCATCCGAATGAGGCAATCACGCTACACGTTTTTGGTAGATTTCCTTCCAGTTTTTTTTCAGTGAATTTTTTTTTTTTTAACCTGATGTCAGATTCTATATACAAATTTGTATCCAGCTTCTTATAATTTAGCATTATACCGTGAGCGTTTTCCAACCTCATTTAAAATGTCTTATCAGCAATGCTTTAAAAGATGCATGCCATTTTGTTGTTTGTTTTTAAAAAGGATCTTTTAAAGTGGCAAGGCGCAGATCCTGAAGCTTCCTATAGGAGTGATTCACACCATTCTAGAATTTTTCACATCAATACCAAATAGCATCCTCTGTGGATGGGAAATGAGACAGGGAGAGGCAGATCTGAAGCAGTGAGCCATCATCTTACGGAGGGCAGTTACAATAGCCACCAAACATGTTTAAGAAAATAATCCTGCCCTGTGGAGGGTGGGGGCAGCAAGTCCTTGCAGGGTCTTCCAGCAATCTCTCTGTCACGCCCGGTATAAGGGTTGCAGACATCTGAAACCAGATGTTTTTCTCCTAAAACCTTTAGTAATCCATAGACATTCAAACTTCGGAAGCTCTAAGAGCCTGGGCTATTTCTGGTTTCCTTAATCAGCTCCCCAGAACTGAATGAACTGAACACTCACCTCCAAATGAGAAACCTTCCCTTCAGCAAGATTTGGATTCAAGAAAAAATCAGGCAAATCAGGAGGAGAACCTATAGGACTGTTCCTTCTGCCGTAAATGAGAGCCCATTGCAAGAATCCTAACTGGATTTGATTTGTACATTTTTCATGATTTGCTGAATTTTCACCTGAAACATTTAAGCCATGCTGACATCAGACAGAAAGGTTTCAAATTTAGGAAATCATTATAGCACAGTTCCATGGCAGTTTCAACAAACCCCGTGAAGCAGTTTGGTCTTGCAAAGGTGGGTGTGGAGAGCTACACATCATTCTCGTTAAACCTGTCTGGCGGCTCCCCGGAGTTTTACCTGCTTGGTAATTTGGCTTCAGGTAGAATCTAGCAAAGCATCTGGAGTCCATTCCCACCAAGGTACTGAGGAAAAATGTCACCCGTCATCTCTAAACAACCTTTTATTTTGTTTTACCAAATAAGGAAAAAATAATCTCATGATTTAACATTAGAATTACTGCATTCTTAAAACAAAAGTCAGTATCTCTCTTGGGTTCGTAGCCCTGAGAAAATATGTACAATGCCAAAGGATTTTCTTAAATATAATATATTGAGTTTGGTAATATACCAAAGGGTTTTTTTAAGCCTCTTTTTTTAAACTACAAAGGGATTTGTCTTTGTAAGAGGGAACTACATTAACATGGAAAATACCTCAATCCCATTGTTATCATTAAAATTAATGTTATGAAAATGGATGTCGTCCATTCGGCTAGTCCTCGATGTAGAACAAAGACAACGCATTGTAAAGTAAAACAAGCAAACAAAAAATTGGAGGCCTTTGGCTGGCTTAGTCGGTACAGTGAGCAGCTCTTGATGTCAGGGCTGGGAGGTAGAACCCCATGCTGGGTGTGGAGTCTACTTTAAAAGAATAAATAAATAAATAAATAAATAAATAAAATTTCCAAGAGTCATTCTTTTTTTTTAAAAGGCAACTTTTAAGCCAAATATATAGTGTGATCAGATTGTTTACATTAAAATGTATGGGTTAGAGAGGGCCCTGGATGCCTCACTCAGTTAAGCATCTGACTCTTGATTTCCTCTCTGGTCATCTCTCAGGGTGGTGAGATTGAGCCCCAGGTGGGTCTCCTAACTTAGTGTGGAGTCTGCTTGTTAGAATATACATTTCTAATAATAGAACTATAAAATAAAGGTATGCGATTTTGTAGGGAAAAGGTAGCTTTTGTATCTAGCTTTGAAAAGGAAAGTGAGATTCCCCAATACCTGAGTCTTAAAATTTTAGTATTTAACAATCTGGGAATAATAATTCTAACTCCATTTATTGTACAGAACCTTACAGGGGTTTTCTTCAGTTTTAAAAATTGTAATAAAAAATACATATATGGCATAAAATTCATCCTTTTAACCATTTTTGAGTGTACAATTCAATGGGATTATGAACATTCACAACGTGTGTGACCATCACCATCATCCATCATCCCTCCATCACCACTACACCACCATCTGTCTCCAGAACTTTCTCATCATCCCAAACAGAAACCCTATCCCCATTGAACACTATACCTTCCTCCCCTCCCCTAACCCAGCCCCTGGGAACTCCTAACTCCTATTCTATTTTCTGTCTCTATAAACTTGACTGTTCTAGGTTCCTCATGTAAGTGAATCATACAATATTTGTTATTTTTTTGGTCTGGCTTATTTCACTTAGCATAACATCTTCAAGCTTCACCCATGTTGTAGCTGGGTTAAAACCCCCCTGCTTTTTAAAGGCTGCATAATATTCCACTGTATGTAATGAGCACATTTTGTTTACCCATTCATCTGTTGATAGCCTTTAGGCTATTATGAATAATGCTACAGTGTTGTTTTTTAAGTAGTAAAATTATTATAAACTTATTCTTTTCCTTACAACTTCCCCCTCCTCCCAGAATTCATCTGTACTTTTTTTTTTTGCTTAGTTATCTATTATCATTAATTTGTTCCTCAACTCTCCCCTAGTTGAGTAATATTTTCTCAACACAAAGATTCACACCAAATATTCTATTAATTTCATCTGCTTAAAAAAAGTCCTTCCTGGGGTGCCTGGGTGTCTCAGTGGGTTAAGCATTTGCCTTTGGCTCGATCATGATCCCAGGGTCCTGGGATGGAGTCCTGCATTGGGTTCCCTGCTCAGCAAGGGAGTCTGCTTCTCCCTCTCCCTCTATCCCTGCTCATGTACTCTCTCTCTTTCTCTCACTCTCTCTCTCAAATAAATAAATAAAATTGTTAAAAAAAAAAATCCTTCCTGGTTGGGGAGGTGGGAGGTGGGTGAAATCAGAGAAGGGGATCAAAATGTACCAACTTGCAGATTCAAAATAAATAAGTCATGAGGATGCAAGGTACAGCCTGGTGACTATACTTAATAATACTGTGTCACAATTATAAAAGGTGCTAAAAGAGTAGATCTTTAAATTTCCCATTGCAAGAAAAAAAATTTTTTTGTAACTCTGTGTGGTGATGGCTGTTCCGTAGCTATGTAATCAGAAAAAAAAAAAAAAATTCCTTCCTGAAATCTTCTGACTTGCTCTAATCTGAGCAACAGCTCTTCAGACGTGCTTCTCCACAGTCTACCTGGGAGCTCCCTTCACTTCTTTTCCCTGCCATGTTTGTTTGTACCATCTGTTTTCTGGATCCCATGCGTTTCACTCTCTTGTTTTATTCCCTCGTTTTGATAGCACTCACATTCCACCAGCTTTACTGAGAAGAAGTGCATGGGAAATACCTTCCTGGAGAACTTGTGTGTCTGAAAATATCCTTATTCCATGACATACTTGACTGATTATTTAGCTGGGTATAGAACTCTAGACTGGAAATCACTTTCCCTCAGATTGTCAGAAGCATTGCTCCTTTCTGTTTGCAGAGCTGCTTTTGGAAAGGTCCAAAGCCACTCTGGTTCTTTGTATGTTTTATGAAACTTTCGGTAATCAGGACATTCTCCAGATTTTAGATAAGAGATAAGATTTTAGATAAGAGCATCCCTCCTCCCACTCTTTCCACCAACACTCTTCTTGTTTGGTCCCCAGTGTAGGAAAAAAAAAGTGTATTATGGTTCTCAGAGAGTTACTGCAGAAACAAAGTCAGCGGTCAGTAAACATGGTGTTTATTAGAAGAGGAAAGTAGATATTTCTTTTAACAGACATAGTAAATAAATGAATGAATTCTCCTAAGGAGAAAAGAGTGCACTTTACTTTTTTCTTTCCTCCCTCTTTCTCCCTTCCTCTTGCCTTCCTTCCTCCCTCCCTCCCTTCTTTTTTCTTTCTTTCTCTGTGTTTCTTCCCAGAGATGGTTCCTTTATCTGGGAAAAATAATTTCCTCCACAGAGACAGACCTCTTTCTTGGAAATGTAAGAAGAACAAGCAGCTTGCTCTGACTCTACTTCCCAGGCTCCATCTGCTTGCTTCTGGTCAAATGAAAACAGAGTGGCAAGGAGAGGTCTACAAGACGACCCTAGTGACAGGAGAAGGAGGAGTGGCCCAGTCTGGCTCTCACCTCACCAGGCTTCACTTGTGCCCTCTATCACCAGAGAAGCCATCCAGCACCTGCTGTAGAGTAGATTGTGCCATTCCTTTCTCCACTCCAACCACACACCAGCACCAGACTAACCTTCTGGAAAGTTCTCCCCATATCATTATCAAACTCTTCACCGACTCCCCACTGTCAGCAGATAAGATACACAACCCCCAGCCTGGCATTCCATGCCCTCTACAACTGTATCCCAATCTACTCTCTACAAATATTGTGTTTTCTCACTTCTGTACCTTGGTTCACACCCATCCCCCATTCCAATGCCCTCCCACCTTTTCCACACATTCTTCTAAGTTCACCTTAAATATTGCTTCTTCATGAGCCCCTCCCAGGTCACCAAAGCTTGTAGTTCCTTTTCAAAATTCATCTCACCATCTACTGTCTACTCTTCCATTCCTTCATTCAGCAAACACTGGTTGTTTTGTTTTGTTTTTGAGTACTTATTATGAGTCTGGCATTGTGCTCCTGCTAGATTCTAGGGAAGCAAACATAAAGAAGTCATCCTTCTGATGCTGGCAGGATTGACAATCTAATAGAACAAATAGTAGCTACCGTTCACTTGGCAGATACTGTAGACTGGGTGTAGCAGAATGCATTGAAAACACTTCGTCATGGTCATCTTCACAATAACACTGTGAGGGAGGTATTAAAATCCTGATTTTATTGATGATAAAATGGAGGCTTAGCAGGGTCAGGTTATCTGTCCATGGTCACTCACATGGTAATTAGCAGAGCCAGGAATAAGAGTCTGTAAAAACCTGTCCTAACGTCCACACTCCTAGGTGACACACTCTCTCTCACCACATTACCCAGCTCTTTCTCTCTCTCTCTTTCCCCATTCCCTCCTCCCACTCTTTCCTCTGAGCTCAAAGCGTTCGACAATTGATCATGTACTACACGTTTTTTTCTTTGCATTTTCTTAGCTCATTATTTAATTTTTTTGCATACTTCTCCTATCTTTCCCCAATTAGAGTTGCAAATGCCAAGAGACAGGGGGAATTGGGAAACAATGTGGTAAAAAAAATATTGTGACTTTTACCCAGTAGGATTAATATATTTGTTCCATTTGTAATAGTTTTGTAATGTCAGCACCTCACTATTTTATGGAGCTGAGAGGAGCTCATCCATGAAATAAATATAAATCACTCACACTTCCAAACAATGACCGCCACACTTTTAAATTATGAGGACCATTTTATTGTTAAGAATTGCAAACCAGCACGTAAGCAAAGTTATGCTTCTGATAGCAACTGATGGAAGAAATACATAATGACAAAAAAACCTCTATGAATTTAATAATGCTTTTAAACTTGTGTATATTTTATTCATCACAATTTCATATCTTTATACTTTTGAAAAATAATATATGTAGGTATAAAACTTTCTTTATGCCATTATAGATAATGCTCGCAAATCCTTAACACACACTTCTCACCTCTGCGGGCATCCACATCCCACAGACTAGAAACCACTGATCCATGAGTTTGCTGACCCTGAGCCACAAGTGGACAGGATCATGTCACCTTGTAAAGGAGGATTCTTCCCTTCTGAGTCCAGAATTCTTTTATGGGGAGGAATCTTAACTTAGGGCAGAGCTCTGACATTTATCTGTCTTCCATATTCAGCAAGAATACAAAAAGGGCCTGGGGTCTCAATTCGCTGATTATCCAATACAATTAGTAGAAGTGTTAATGGAATTAACAGTAGTAGATTCAGTGGGTCGAATTTATAGACAATTCACAAGTTCATTTGAACTGGTGCTTACCTCTCCATGGTGCAGATCTCAGAAAAATCTGCCCTAATGGGTATGAGTTCAGTCAAGCCTGACAATGGGCCAGTTGTCAACTAATAACTCGCCACAGGAAGAAGAGAATCAACCCCCTTCCAACTCGTGCCTTGTGTTGAAACTTTCATCATCAATCTTTGGATTTTATCTAAAGGCAAGTCTATATTATCTGGCTAGAGAGTGTTTCTGAATGGACCAGCAAGAAATCATTGCAAGAATCAAATATACGATTTACTGTATACTAGGAAAAGTTTATTCAGTACTTTTTCTCGTACGGGAACCTAATACTTCCTTAAAGAGGCGTAAAGATCCTCCTCACATCAGACTTTAAACCATAGACAACACCCAAATGTAGACTGTGATTCTGACTATCCTGGTAGAGCTGAAAGTAGTACATCCAGTAAGCGTTTGCCCCCACAAGGAATCAGGCCCCCATTCATACAGGGCTGCACTACAATGTTGTACTTAACTGAGAACTGAGATGAGGTTTACTTTTAAAAGTAATAATGATAGGGTTTACTTAAATCTAACCAACCCAGAGCTAATTCTTATTTTTTTTTTATAGAGAAACGTGCACAAAATTATTATCTTCATCCCAAAACTGTGTTTAGACCTCTCATCAGGCGCATGTCATAATGAAAAGCAACGATCCTCTATTTTAGGAAGCCACGTGTTTCTTGTACTCTAAAGGTCAGATCTATAAATAATCCATTCAGGGTTCCAAGTCTCTGTACCATATGAAGCGCTAAACCTCTCCTTGGGAAGTCCAGCCTTAATGCAATGCCTGGCACATAACAGGGCTCAGAAAATGAATTAATGAATGAGCTAATGAATGGGATGCTTATGGTTTCAGCAAAGAGATGTATAAACACAGACATTGCACCATCATTTAAGAGCAGAGGCTCAGACTCAGGCTGATAAAACAAAAAGCCATACATGCTAAAAGCTGGTTTTCTATTCATTTTCCCCTTCGAGCCTTCCAGGTATAGATTTCTTACAGTTTTTTAAAAAACAAGTCCTTCAGGGTGCCTGGCTGACTAAGTGGGAGCATGCAACTCTTTTTTTTTTTTTTTTTTAATTTCTTTTCAGTGTACCAGAATTCATTGTTTATGCAAGGGCATGAGATTCTTGATCTTGGGTTATGAGTTCAAGCTCCACCTTTGGGTGTAGAGATTAATGAAAAAATAAATAAATAATCTTTAACATATGTTTCTTTCTCTTGTATGAAAATATACTATAATTAGTTTTAAAATGACACCATGGAATATTGAATTCACTGACTAGTTTTAATAATAGGGATTTAGACTAATCAAAGGTTGTCATTTTAATTGGAAAACTTAATTGATGGTGACATAATGGGTTTTCGTAAAACATGGATGATAGTTTTTTTTATTGAGGTATAATAGGCATAAATATCTCATTAGTTCAGGGGTACATCATAGTGTTTGAAATGTGTACACACTATGAAATGCTCCCCATGACAAGTCTAGTTACCACCTGTCACCATACAAAGTTATTAAAATATAATTGACTCTATCCCCTATGTGATACTTTTCATCCCCGTGACTTATTTTATAATTGGAAGTTTACACTTCTTAATGCCATACACCTATTTTGCCCAACCTCCCACTACCAAATTGTTGGTAGCCAACAAATTTGTTTTCTGTATCTATGAGTCTGTTTCTGTTTTGACTGTTTGTTCATTTCTTTTGTTTCTTAGATTCCAACTATAAGTGACATCATACAATATTTGTTTTTCTGTCTGACTTCTTTCAGTTAACATAGTACCCTCAATGTCCATCTACATTGTTGCAAATGGCAAGATTTCATCCTTTTCTATGGCTGAGTAATATTCCCTTTTCCATATCCTCACCAACACTTATTTTTTGCTAGTAGCCAATCTGACAGGTGTGAGGTTATATCTCATTGTGGTTTTGATTTGCATCTCTCTGATGATGAGTGATGGTGAACAACTTTTCATATGTCTGTTGTCCACCTGTATCTCTTATTTGGAAAAATGTGTATTCAAGTCCTCTGCCCATCTTTTTCAAAATTGGATGGTCTGGGTTTTTGCTCCTATGTTTCATAAGTCCTCTTTATATTTTGGACATTAACTCCTTTTAGGTATAAGATATGCAAATGTCAGATAGTCAGTTATCTAATTGTTTCATTGGTTTCCCTTATTGTACCAAAGCTTTTAAAATTGATGTAATTACATTTGTTTATTTTAGCTTGTCTTGCCCTTGCCTGCTTTTACATCAAAAACAGAAGTAAGGGGCACCTTGCTGGCTCACTTGACGGAGCATGCGACTCTTGATTTGAGGGTTTTGGGTTTGAGTCCCACACTGGGTATAGAGATTACTCAAAAATAAAATCTTAAAAAGAAAAAAGCAGAAGTTAAAAAAGGGGTTCCCCGAGATTGTATGTGTCTTTTGTGTGAGAAATAGTAGAATCGACTCAAGGCAGTGTATGCAATTGTGATTAATTCCAGAGAGCAGGATGTGTTGAGGAAGGTTCGTATGCAAGGACAGCACAGGGTAGAAAAAACTGTCTACTGAGGACATAGAAAGAAAAAAGAGAAGATGAACAGGAAAAAAATAGGAAGGTACACACGTGTGCACATCTTGCTTCCTCAGTGGCCAAATGATTAAACAAAAAAGACTGACCCCATCTGTGGGAAAGACTTTTCTTAGCCTTTGTGTTCTTCAGTTTTATATCAAGCTGGTCCAACTTACAAGACACAAACAGAAAGCAAAATAACTAGCATTCTATAGAATTGAGATTGCTAAGGTAAAAAAAAACCTAGGAAATTCTCTGTCCACAGGACCAGATTGAAACTGTTAAAATGGAAAAGTTCAATGGTAGAAATATTAGTATACGGTGTTAGGATTAGGGTAGTGGTTATTTGGGGGAGTAACCAAGGGAACATCAGAGAAGAGGCTTCCTCGTGTGATGGTAGGGTTCTATTTCCCTGGAAATAGAACTCAGTGTGTACGTGGGTGTGAAAATTCATCCAACTGTAACTCTTATGATTTGTCTATATTTATGTATGTATACTACACTTCAACAAAAAAAAAAAAACTTTCTTAAAAGCTTATTTCAAGACATTGTGTTGGTAATTGAATCCATATAAAGAATAAGCAATTTCAAAGCTATACGTATTTTTCTTTAAAGAAGATGCCTGAGGGATAGATACTAACAATTAGGATAAAAAGTGCCTATTCATGAATCAGGCATTTTGAGCTTCCCAAGGAGATGAGAAACTAGTCCCACGTAATTAAAGGAAGTATGGAGCTACACTTACTCTAGGGCCAAAACTGACTGTAGAGAGAAAAGTCTATGCCTCTGTAGGTCACAGGGTCAGCTAACCTGAACTTCCCTAATTGTTTTCTTTTCTAGTATTATTAAAGGCCTTTTGATGGTGCTGGTAAACAATGAATACAGATTAGAGGCCATTAATCAGGGACGTGGATCCCCTAATGGGGTTGGCTCGGGGGTAGTTTCTGTTAGTCTTATTTAGCAGTTGATTGATCATCAGGGATGACTGAGGTATGACTATAGCTATACCACAGCCATGTTCTCACTCTGAGAGAAGCATTTCTCTCACTCTCCACCCCACACTTAGTGGGTGAAGAAGGCAAAGGCAACATAGCAACACAGAGGTCCCACACTCGGACCTTCAGATTCGATTGCAGCCCTCTTCCAAGCTGTTCCGTACAGAGCCCTCCTTCACTGACCTGAACGGCAGCCTTGGAACAGCTGTCCTAGCTAGAAGCCTTCCCTGTCAGACACACCCCTTTACCTTGTTTTCTCCAATCTCAAGAATTGATAGAAGTAAATTTTTAAAAAATTTTTTAAAAGAACTGGCAGAAGAGACAAGTCATTCGTCTTTATGGAAAAAAAGAAACTCTAAAGGATTTTTATTATTTTCATACTTAAAAGGTAAAAATCGTTGCAATATTACATGGTGGGGAGACTTTCAAGGGAAGTTTATCAGCATTCCATAAAAGCATACACGCTTCAACCCGGGCTTCTTATATGAAGATTCTGTGCAAGGTTTCATGAATATAAAGGAGTTGAGTTATGTTTTTACAAAGTTTGAAACCAGTGACTCCGCAGATGCTGCACTGTCCCTACAAATACCCTGGTGCTCCCCAGCATAGCTTCTGCCAAGATGCCCAGAGAAAAAGGCAGTGCAGCTCAGAAGGCAGGAAAGGGAGAGTTCGAGAACCGATAGGCCAGACGTCATCTGAACCTTCTCATGCAAACATTGAAAAAAAATTTTTCAAGCAAAAACAAACAAAAAATACAGACAAAAGGAAAAGGGGGGGGGCAAAAGGGAAATGAACCAAGAAATTGAAGACTTTCAGGCAGTAAACAGAAACACTAAAGTCAGGGCAGGTTGGCCTCTGAAGAAGCAGGAGAGAAAGAAGCCAAATCTGATGAACGTCATGAACCATCAGTTTCAGTGGCATGTACCACCATTCTTGTACAATCCAGAAGAATAGTAGTTCATAAATAAAACCCCTTCATAAATGAAAGATTTTAATAGTACTAGAACACCACATTTAAGAAGTAAAAAACGATTTTTTTGATAAGTGTAAATACGTCTTTTTTTTTTTTTTTTAAAGAAGTGAGTTCGTTGGCTGGTTGTTTCTTTTTTAGTACAACTAGAAATTAAGAAGATATCAAATTAAGGGAGGCTTTGATCATCAGCTGGGGCAGCCTAGTGCATTGGCCTTTTATAATCCTGTAACAAGAAAAATAACCAAATGGCGATTTGAAATCATAATCACACATTTAACTTGTCGTAAATATCTGCTGTTACTTAACCTTACTCCCTTGTTGTCTTTGAGTAGAATTATTTCTAAAACTGCTCCCTAATCTTGGCTTCTCCTACAGAAGTGGATGTCCTCTGAGACCTCTTGTTCTCAGGTAACTCAGCTTCTCCTTATAAATGTGTTCATGTGCCGTGAAAGATGGGAAATGTGTGAGCATGTAACGTATGTGATATGATGTCATGAACTTGTGGAACTTGAGACCTAGCAGATTATCAGTGTTTTAAGATCATGATATTTGAAGGCCTCTATTTTTTTCCACATTTACTGAACTGTAATCAACATACAACATTGGGTGAGTGTAGGACACACAACATGACGATCTGATACACACATACATGGTGAAACGATTACCACAACAGGGATAGTTAACACCTCCATCATCTCCCATAATTACCTTTGTGTGTGTGTGGGGTGAGACTATTTAAGATCGGCCCTGCTCTCTTAGCAACCTTCATGTACACGACCCAGTATTGCGTTTGTGGCCACCATGCTATACGTTAGAGCCCCAGAACTTATTAATCTTATCACTGGACGTTCGTATCCTTTAACTTACAGCTTCCCATTTCCCCTGCTTCCAGTTACAGGGCAACTGTACCTGGAAAACACAACTGGAAAAACATAACTCAACTCCTTTCTATTCATGAAACTTTGCACGGAATCTTCATATAAGAAGCCCAGGTTGAAGCGTGTATGTTTTTATGGAATGCTGATAAACTTCCCTTGAAAGTCTCCCCACCATGTAATGTTGTAATTATTTTTACCTTTCAAGTATGAAAATAATAAAAATCCTTTAGAGTTTCTTTTTTTCCATAAAGACAAATGACTTGTCTCTGTTTCTACCAGTTCAGCTTTTTAGATTCCATAGTGTGGATGAGATCCAACACTATTTGTCTTTTTCTGACTCATTTCACTTAGCATAATGTTCTTGAGGTCCTTTTAGAGCCTCTTTTAAGAACAATCTGTCCCCAGATTTTAAGCTGGACAATCAGTAGAATAACTGGGGAGGGGAATTACAATCATGTAGCTTTATATAAATATATATATGTATTTATGTCTTTAACTTATTTATTTATATTCAATTATATATTTACAAATATATTAAGAAGTGTAGTAAATATATCTTTTGTGAGAAAAGTCTTCTTTTTCAAAACTTGAAATTGAATATGAGATACATAAAAAAATCTTAGCCTATATAAATTCATTGAATTTTTTTATTTTAATTATATATTTTTAAAGATTTTATTTTTTAAGTACTTTGTATACCCAACATGGGGCTTGAACTTACAACCCCAAGACCGAGAGTCACATGCTCTACTGACTGAGCAAGTCAGGCGCCACTAGCTTTTCCTAGTTTCAATACTCATGCTAAGAACTATATATAAGTTGATCATCCAGTTTATGTTCTGATCACAAAATAAAAACCAATAAAGCATCAGTTAAGGAAGAAAGTCTAAAAAACACTAGAATAGTAGCCATAATAAGCAGGTGGAAAGGGGCTCCTGACCCAGAGAGGTCAACCTGACTTGTCCGACATCACATAGCAAACGTTTTATAGCAAACCAAGACTAAAACCATGTCTTCAGTTTCCTTCATGACCTCTCAAGCCTGGGCCATTTCCATTACCCCAGATGGCCTCCTCGGCATAACTCGTGGTCCTACGCCAGCCATGCATGACTTGCAAAGCCAAGCAATCAGAAATGGGTTCAAATCTCGATTTTCCGCCCCCCTACCTAGATTGTTTATAGTAATGATTCCTACCCTCACTGGGTACCAGGGCATCCAAAAGAGCTTTGAAAAAAATACAACTGACAGATTCCTTTTCTGAAGATTCTGACTCCTTTGCTTTGCGGTGGGCATTTTAATTTTTAAAAACTCTCCCCAGGTGATTCTAATGTGTAGCCAAATCGATGAAAATCACTGCTCTGTGGCACCTGTTCTCATCCCTGGGTACATACTGGAATCCTTTGTTGGTGCTCTGAAAGCCAATCCCCTGTGTAGCAAGGGACGAGAACCATCGCTCCTGGGCTCCCCAGCCATCCATCTCCCAGGGAGGATTTTGGGAGATCTTTGCCATTCTTAAATTCCAGTGCTATCAAGCTTCCCATAAATGCTTGTTGATAGAGTTGCCGAATGAGGATCGGTGCTAATGGAAGAAAAAAGCTCTCTGAGCTGCAGAAACCTGCACATGTAATAAACAGAAATAAAAAACATTTATCAAAATATTAACCTCATCTTTGGATACAGGGGATTATGGTGACTTCTATTTTCTTCCTTACACTGTCCTATTTTTTCTTTCTTTTTTTTTTTTAAGATTTTATTTATTTATTTGACAGAGAGAGATCACAAGTAGACGGAGAGGCAGGCAGAGAGAGAGAGAGAGGGAAGCAGGAGCCCGATGCGGGACTCAATCCCAGGACCCTGAGATCATGACCTGAGCCGAAGGCAGCGGCTTAACCCACTGAGCCACCCAGGTGCCCTGTCCTATGTTTTCTAAGTTTTTATCAAGAGTGTGTAGTACTTTTTAATAAGAACAAAGAAATCAGTCTCTGCTCTATGCCATTGGTACCTACCCTGGGTACACATGGGAATCACTCAGAACAACTTTAAAAGTCACCTGCCTAAGTCCCATCTTTTTAAGAATTTCAAAGACCAGAGACCTGTTTCAAGAATTTACTTGTGCTGAAGCTTGGGGAATGATGGTCAAAGACTTTTCTCAACCTGTTGGTACACTGGTGAGGAGGGGCAGGTTTGCTCTGCAGTCTGAAAATTCAGCAGGTCTGGCCGTGCTTTCATAAGCACTTGGAGGTTTTGCAATCCTGGCCATGCATTTGCCAGGCTCAGCAAAGCTGGTATCAGACAGGGGAGGGACGAAGAAGAGGCTGCCACCAAGCAGGCCCTCTATCCATGTGTTGCCACCTCTGACAACAGAGCAATGAACTAGACACTTTTCATATGGGATCACCACCCTTGACTGATAATGTGAAGAACTCGGAGATGTAAGGAGACCGTGCTTGTAAAGATTCCCGGGCCAGTATCCCTAGACATTAACATTTGACCAAGTTGCCCACAACATGTGTAAATCAGGATGCAAATAGCATATGGTTTGAAAATCAGAAGATGCAAATGACACGTGGATGAGCCTTTCAGAGAAAATCGAGTGCTGAATTTATGTGCTTGGTTTATCTGCTAAGCACAGTGAATAAAATGGGCCAGTGAGGGGCTCCCGAAGAAAACCTCAAATTCAGGGGAACCTGGATGGCTCAGTGGGTTAAGCCTCTGCCTTCGGCTCAGGTCATGGTCTCAGGGTCCTGGGATGGAGCCCTGCATCGGGCTCTCTGCTTGGCAGGAAGCCTGCTTCCCCCTCTCTCCCTGCTTGCCTGTCTGCCTACTTGTGATCGCTCTTTCTGTCAAATAAGTAAATAAAATCTTAAAAAGAAAAAAACCTGAAATTCAGAGTGAGGTCCTCTTACCTTCAAGAAACAAGGTTCTCCTTCCTCAGAAATCTCTAAATTATAAAAGCCATCTATAGGCTACTTTAAAAAAAACAAACAAACA
Organism: Mustela putorius furo; assembly: GCF_011764305.1. Classification (NCBI taxonomy): domain Eukaryota; kingdom Metazoa; phylum Chordata; class Mammalia; order Carnivora; family Mustelidae; genus Mustela; species Mustela putorius. The sequence continues at coordinate 4,975,456 of NW_025422022.1, read as the reverse complement.
AACAAACAAACACCCTAATGCTCAGTTTCCTTTTCCTGTTCATTTCTTCCACCTCTTTCCAGAATTTTCCAGCCTGCCGTGTTACTTCACACAGACACTCTTCATTCAGTACTTTCCTGAAATGAAACTCTTTATCTTAACATCTTCACCCCAAATATCCCCCCTTGATACCCACCCCCCACTTCATTGCCATCAAGAAATCTTACAGTCAGGAAGTTCTATTTTCTGCCTAACCAAATGCCATCTATTACAAATTGAATTGTAAGCAACTTAAGGGCAGGAATCTGCTTACTCATCTGTATCCCTCCAAAAGCACATAACTACCGTAGGTTATTATATATCTGTTGAACAAGTGAATTTCAAACAACAACAGTAGCACTTGATAATGACATCATGTGTTTATTTATATGCCGCCATTTTGAAAGCACATGAAACTTGCAGCTCCAAATGGGGGCATCTCCCAGAATTGTGCAATTGACATGTTTTGGGAATTTCTCACAAATGCAGTATCTTAGCCTCCTGCTTCCTCTCTCTCCTCCCTCCCCCTACCCACCTTTTACCAAATCAGAATTTGAGTTTTAACAAAATCCCCAGACAATTCCTATTACATTGGAGTTTAAGAAACATTGGTCTCTCAACTTTGACTGCACACAGGAATCATCTGCGGACTCTAAAAATAGAAGATGCGCCAGTCCCCAAGATCCTGATTCAGTGCGTCTGGGGTGGAGCTGGGAATTAGGATTCTTAAAAGTGGTCCCAGGGGGAGCACCTGAGTGGTTTAGTCGGAGAAGCATCCAATTCTTGATTTCAGCTGAGGTCATGATCTCAGAGCTTGAGATCGAGCCTGGTGTCAGGCTCTGCACTAAGTGTGGAGTCTGCTTGAGTCTCTCACTCTGCCCCTCCCCAACTCACTTTCTTGCTCTCTCTCTCTCAAAAAGAAGAAAGAAAGAAAGAAAAGACAAGAAAGGAAAAGAAAAAGAAAAAGAAAGTGGCCCCAGTGTGCAGCCAGAGAGAAGAACCATTCTGAGTGTCCTTGCTGAAGCTTCCCCAAACTCCTACGTATTTTGTAAGCCCAGAGCCTCACCTATGCAGTGATTTCTTTCTTTACAACTCAGCCTTCCCTGCAGATTGCATTGCTTCTCATCTTCTTAAACATACCTCATGGTTTCATTTGTCTATACATGTGTATCGCACACCTAGAATCTGTGTAAGAACCAAGCCTGTCCTTCAACTTGCTTTCACCCTGGATTATCTAAATTCACTTTTCTGGTTTCTTTCCTCGCTACGCTGGTCTCTAATTTTGCAAGCATGTTCTGGTGCTAGTGTAAGTAGGGCTTGTTGTTTCCGGAGCAGAGGAAAAGAAAACAAATTACCTTCCTCCAGTTTTGAAGCAATGCAGAGATTATTCTGAGTCCCAGAGACACCAACAAAAGCGGATTATACTTAAAAGGAAATATATTCTGTTCTTTATAAACATGCCAGGGCTCGGCTTGGCCATCCTCCCTGTAATGGGTAGCCCTTCTAGAGAGTTTACAAGGCCCCCCAGCACTGTGCTTTCCCTGTCTTAACGATCTCAGTTCATCCACCCAATAACGCCACCAGGTACCGGATGCTGTTATCCTGATTTGGGGGCCGAGAAAATAGCAGCACAAAGAAGTTCAGAAACTCGCCCAAGGTCACACAGTTTGTCTCCTGAAGACAGGATTGCAATGCAGGGGATACAGAGCCTGCTCAGAGCCGCGCTGTTTCTTCTTGCGAGGCTGGTTATCGGGAACATACGACGATGTGGTTTCGGGTTCCAGGGCATGGGGAAGCCTCTTATTCTGCCGTGGTTCTCCACAGACCATTTAGTGCCTTTTTCCACACCTTTTTCCCACTTTAATCTGAGGCCCATAAAGCTGTTTCCCAGGTGTAATGCATTGTCAGGTTTAACAGGATTACATGTTTGGACAAATTCCTTCCGAAAGTTGAGCAAGATAAGAAACAAGTTCTGACTAATACAGTGAAGGGCTAACTCAAGAAGCCTTGATCGTTTATAATGAAAATTTCCCCTCCTAACCAAATCCACTTTTAAATGTTAATTGGGAAAAAAAGACGATAGATTAAGGTAATACACGTAGCGTCAGCTAGGAGATGATTTCTTTTCATCTCTTCCGGTTCTCAAAATTACATCTCTCAACCTTGGCACCATTGGCATTTTAGGCCAGATAATTCTTTATTGTGGGGATTCCTCTGTGTACCCTAAGATGTTTACCAGTACCCCTGGCCTCTACCCACTAGATGACAGCCGCACCCTCCCCAGCCTGTGACTTGCTACGAGCCCTCTGGGGGTAAGGAGTAGAGGAGCGAATCCTCGCCCCCACCCCAGTTGGGAACCATTGTTCTGAAAATATTCATTGGATTTGCAATACTACAATTCAAATTTTCCATGGTTCACCCCTAAGTTTTGTCTCAAAGCTCTCAAGTGTCCATAGTAGGTCTCCCTAGTATTTACCTGCTTTTCTCTTTGTCCTTGGCTACTTGAGTCTTCATCAGATGAACTGCCCAGGCAATCTGCAGAAGGCAGTGATCGGGCTGCTGCAGCAGGGAGCAGTGAGATGGCCGTGGAGGGTCCACAAATGTGGTTCCAGCGGGATGGAGGTGGGCTCTGCCATCCCTGCTGCCCTGACTACAGACCCAGCCTGATCTCTGGGGGCCCTCCTCCAAAGCTTACATGGACAGCATGGCAACACCTCAGACATTATTCCAGCAGCTCCTGGTAGAAAACAGATGTCTAATCTTGGATGGTGTTGATACATAAAACATCTCTGCCCTAAATGCCATCAGCCTAAGGGCCAAGCCAGACTCTGATCTTTTAGCAGAAAAGGCCACATTGGACTATACGAAATGAGTACGGTGAATGGAGATGTGGTCATCTTTCCATATGCGTGTGGGCCCTCATGGTGCATATATTTATGAATACGAATGCATGTGGTGGGAAATCACTGGTTCCCTGCTTTGGAGCCAGTTGAAAAGGACAAGTTACACAAGGCTGCCCACAGCCAGCTTCTAGTTGACCTTCAAGCATGATGCCTAGCACCCAATGGTAGGAGCAGCTACCACTGAGCTCTATGTACCAAACATGGGCTGAGTGCCTCACCTGGGATGTCTCACTGAAACCTTACAATAGCCCTGAAAAGTCAGTGTCACTGTCACCTCCATGAGACAGATGACAAAGTCTTGGGTTGGTCAAGTAATTCGACCAAGCTCATATTTCTAGCAAGGTATGAAACGGGGATTCAAACCCAGATAGGTTGTACCCAGGATGTGTGTGTGTGTGTGTATGTGTGTGTGTGTGTGTGTGTGTGAATTCTCCTTAATTGCAGTAACATGCACATAATATAACATTTGCATTTTAACCATAAATGGCAAATAGCCTTATAGCTCAGTGGCATGAAGCACATTCACAGTCCTGTGCCAACGTGACCACCGTCCAGCCACCGCAATTCTTTCATCTTCCCCAACTGACACACTCTATTAAGCACTAACTTCCCATCATTCCTCCCTCCCCTCCAGTCCCTGACAACCACCGCACTGTTCTCTGTCTTTGTGAAATTTGAGTCCCCTAGGTCTTCCCTGTAAGTATTTGTCTTACAGTGTTTGACAAACTACACAGCATTTGTCTTTTTGTGACTGCCTTCTTTCAAGTGGCGTAATGTCCCCAAGTCTCCCCTGTGTCCTAGCCTGTGTCAACCTTTCCTTCCTCTTTAAGGCTAAGTAAGTTCCATTGTAGGTATGGACCACATTTTGTTTACCTCTTCATCCATCAACGGACACTGGCGTGCTTCCGCTTTCTGGCTATTGGGAATAAAGTTGCTGTGAACATGGGTGTATGAATATCTCTTTGAGATCCTGTTTTCAATTCTTTTGGACCTACGTCCTACAATGGAATTGCTGGGTCATGCAGTGAGTCTATGTTTAGTATTTTCAGGACTCATCATACTAATTCTCCAGTGGTTGCACCCTATTTTTACATTTCCTAGTTCCACTTTCTCCACATCCTCACAAAGCCTCGTTTTTGTTTTTGATCGTAGCACCCTGATAGAAGTGAGGTGTGACCCCTAGGGTTTAAAGTTAGTCCTATGCCAAGTCTTTCCCTTCTAGACCTTTTCTTTGTCTTCTTTTTTTTTTTTTTTTTAAGATTTTTAATTTATTTTAGAGAGGCAGTGGCGGGGAGGGGCAGAGGAGAGAATCTTCAAGCAGACTCCCCACTGAACACGGAGTCTGACGTGGGGATCCACGTGGGGCTCGATCCCATGACCCACGAAATCATGACCTGAGTGAAACCAAGAGTTGGAGGCTTAACTGACTGAGCCACGCAGGCTCCCCTAGACCTTTTCTTCTTAATCCGGTAGCAGTTGCATACACACATGCATGCATGTATACACACACACACACAAATGGAAAGATTTTGATCATAGTCTGGTAACTCTTGAAGATTTCTGCCCATTACCCTCCTCACTGCACTCAGCTTGGCGTCTTGAGCAAGCTGGTTAGAAGGATGGGAGGGCAGGAATGCGTCATATAAACCCCCACCCCCACCCCACCGCCTCACCCCACCCCACCCCTCCACCACACACCCCCACTCCCCCACCAACCTCCAGCCTCCCAGATGTCAAAGTATGCTTCTTCCTCTTTTCTCTCTTCTACAATTTCAGGGTCCTCTCTCAATGCTTAGGAAAACAAACAAACAAACAAAAACAAAAAAAATCAAAAAAATACATAAACCACATTTTAAGATAGATCAGCTTATTTTGATTCCATTCATTTAATGGGAATGCTTTCTCGGGAAACCTGTTCTGACTTGATCAAGGGAGCTCGGTGTAGGCAAATTCTCCACCTGGCATTCAGAACTTGGGCCAAAGGTGTGGCTACCCCGGGAGACGGGAGTGACTCACACCTGCTTACGACTCAGCGGAGGCCCTACCCTAGGCAAGTCCCTTTCTCCTCCTCTCTGTTTTTCCTCTGTCTGCTCCATGCTCTCAGGCCTTCCTTGCTTCCAGGCATCCTGGGAAACAGTGGCTGAAATCACATGGTGATGAATCATAACCCATCCGACCACTCAAGGGAAGGCAGGAACCACTCTAGAATGACTCCTGCAGTTTCAAGATCCAAGGTCCCAACTCCCAGGCCATGATAACCTCAGAGCTCTTCCAGTTCAAAGGCCTTGGACCAGAGCTGCTTGTTCAAGAGAGAGGATAGCTCTGAATCTGGACCAAAGCCAGGTTCAATCAGGATGCCAATGAACTTACGCAGCAAGTGAGCCCTGTGAATTAGGTTTTGGATGTAACCTGACAATTTTTCTAAAACATCATTCAATGTCTGTAGCATTTTAAGGCCAAAAGGGACTTTTAGATCTAAATATAAAAGAATTTTAGGATTAAAATATGTGTATTATTGATCTTATCCAAAGTTGGAACTGACTGGTACTGTCTTACCCGAACCCATTGTTAAATTTTTAGGAAATTTATGAGCCTGTTGACTTTGGTGGGATAGTCACACCACAGAAATTAACAAACACTACAAGTCAGGGCTTTTTTCTCCCCTCTTCCACCATCAAGAGCTGGTTGTTGAAGATTTACCAGCACCTCGCTAATCTTATCCATGCCTTTCATTTGCAGGTGAGAGAACTGAGCCCCGTAGAGGGGACATGACTTATCTAGGGTCATAACTTGCATTAGCATCAGAATCTAGATTCCAAATGTTTTGCATCCCATTTCCATGAGTGGTTACCTCAGGCGTAGCCCTGACACCCAAGACCCAGCATTCTGCCAAAAAACAGAGCCACAAGGATGTCCGCAGCAATAAAGCACAGGAAGTAAGAGACAAATAGTTATCTTGAAAATAGGTTCTTGGAGGACAAAGACTGTCCACTACGGGACCCATCCTGAAACTTCCTGCAGGAACGAGGCTGAGTCATGAACACTCTTCTTGTCATACTTCCGTGGAACTCCACAGGGAAACCTGGACACAGTCCCTTCTTTGGAACGTCCTCACCAAGAAGAGGCTTGGTAGTTCTGGGAGCAAAAGTGGCATGTTTGGTAGATGGGGGAAACCAGCCTGGCTTCAGAAAGAAGATGTTAAGATCCGTAGCCTGAACATCCATCACTTGGTATACGTTATTTGATTCGCTCTACGTCCCTTGTGATAAAAGTGGTTCCAAAACAGAAGCAAATGAACATTTATGTTTGCACCTTTTTCCCCCCAGTGTGATTTTCCTGTCCTCGCACAGCTGAATTCGAAGACCTGGTTTAGGCCTTTCACAGGACAGCAAAGGTAGAGAAAGCAGGGCTCGCAGGGGAGGGAGAGTTGGAGAGATGGAAACCCTGACCGGGACGCACGTTCCAAATGGGCCTCAGGAGCTGTTTGGTGCTCAGAAAGGCAGAGGGCAGGGAGTCCGGAAGGCACAGCAGGCCTCCCTTTTGCCTGGCTGTCGCACCCAGACTAGTGACTGAGTAGGGACTGGGAGCCACATTGTATGGGATGAGGAAGAAAGAAGGAATCACAGTTCTTCCAAGGTAGGAGAGGAGAGATCAGATGCTTCCAGTCCATTGCCTCCACACTCCCTCTGAAACCCCTTAAGGTCGTTCTGATCAATCCTTCCTTCCCACCGGTGCCCTTATCACTTTCCAGAGGACGTTTCTCTGTCCAGGTCTCCTCAACCGCAACAATGTTTGCTACATCTGACTCTGGGAGAGCCCTGCCTTGTGCTCTCAGACACCCCAAGCCCACACCGTGTTATTTCATCCTTTCTAAGGTTTTGCTCTCTTTAACCCATCACTGTACACTTGGCCCCGAGTAGAGTCAAGGTCTCATCGGAAGACCGACGTGATTCCTAGGGTCACTGATCAAGGTGAGACATCACTCATGATGAGCAATGGAGGAGAGGACACAGGCCTGGGGTGGGCAGCCTTCCTGTCCAGATTCCAGATGCCAAAAGCCAGAGAAGGGACTCCTGTGTGAGGCGGGCAGAAGGAAGCCAGTCAAGTGGAAATAGCCAGGCCAATCCTTGGAAGAGAGAAGCGCACACAGAGACCCGAAGAAGCTATCCCACCGTTGAGGCCCTGCTGTGGAGAGCCCTACTGCCCTTTGGGAGGAAACCTATCAGGCCCTCAGAACAACCTGGGTGTGCTGGGTCAGAACCTAATACCTTGCAAATCTGCTGTTTGCCATATTCTCTTTTGGTCTCTGTTAGTACTTGGAAAAGTCTTTTTTTTCCCCCCAAACAATGGGTTTCACATATATACGAAACTACTGGTGCAGAAGCAGAATAACAGAAAAATCATTTCCCTGAAGAAAAACAAACAAACAAACAAACACGTTTGTTTTTCGGTAGCTATGACCTTTACAAAGTATAGAATAGGAGTCCATGACATTTGTGCAGCAAAAATGCGTGTGCCATCTCATGTACAATCCGTTATAGGCCCAGCTGGGGTCTTCTCCCATGTCTCCCCTTGGAGTTGTACCTGACTTTTTTTTTTAAAGACTTTATTTATTTGACAGAGTTTACGTAGGCAGAGAAGTGGGGTGAGGTGGGGGCAGGAGGAAGCCCGATGCGGGGCTTGATCCCAGGACCCTGAGATCATGACCTGAGCCAAAGGCAGAGGCTTAACCCACTGAGCCACCCAGGCGCCCCATACCTGATTTTATTAGCAGAATAAATTCTGCCCCAGTTCTCCCCTCCACCACCTCCTCTATCCATGGGCTGCGCCACAAGGCTGTTTCTAGCCCTTTGCTCTGTGTCTGTCCACTCTGCCCTCAACAATGCAAGCCCTTGGCAAGACTTCAGTTATGACCACCAGGGGGATGACCCCAAGACTTTATCTCTGGTCTTGAACTTTCTCTGGACTAACTTTCAACCTTCCTCTGGGCCACACTGCCTGGAGAGGTGATTGCTGTCATAAGTCAGCATTGCCAAAACCGGACTGAATTCTTTCAACCTGAGCTCAAAACTTTCAAAATGTGTTGGAGGGGATGTGGAGAAAGGGGAACCCTTTTACACTGTTGATGGGAATGCAAGTTGGTGCAGCCTCTTGCAGTGTGGTGATTCCTCAAGAAATTAAAAATAGAGCTTCCCTATGACCCTGCCATTGCACTCCTGGGTATTTACCCCAAAGATACAGATGTCGTGAAAAGAAGGGCCATCTGTATCCCAATGTTTATAGCAGCAATGGCCACGGTCGCCAAACTGTGGAAAGAACCAAGATGCCCTTCAACGGACGAATGGATAAGGAAGATGTGGTCCATATACACTATGGAGTATTATGCCTCCATCAGAAAGGATGAATACCCAACTTTTGTAGCAACATGGACGTGACTGGAAGAGATTATGCTGTTGAAATAAGTCAAGCAGAGAGAGTCAATTATCATATGTTTTCACTTATTTGTGGAGCATAACAAATAGCATGGAGGACATGGGGAGTTAGAGAGGAGAAGGGAGTTGGGGGAAATTGGAAGGGGAGGTAAACCATGAGAGACTATGGACTCTGAAAAACAATCTGAGGGTTTTGAAGGGGCGGGGGGTGGGAGGTCAGGGTACCATGTAGTGGGTATTAGAGAGAGCACGGACTGCATGGAGCACTGGGTGTGTTGCAAAAATAATGAATACTGTTATGCTGAAAATAAAAAATAAATTAAAAAAAAAACTTTCAAAATGATCTTGGATGACCTCCTCATCTTTAGTCTCACATCTGGTTCTGAAAGCACATCGACCTCATGTGCACGGATCTCTCACACTGCCCTCTTCTGTCCCACATCCGTGTCCCCACCCAATCCAGCCTCCCGCCCCCTTTCCCAATGCACCATTGCAAACCTCCTAGCTGGTCTCCTCGGGTCCATTCTCTACCCATCCCAGATCAACCTAGATCAACCCTGACAGATTTCCCTTCCCCAAGCCCAGCCAAGGATTTCTACTCCTCAGCCCAAAGAGCCTTACTCTGGCTGCCATTCAAGGTCACAGATGGTGAGCACACCTTCACCAAAATCTACCGCTGTCTCTCCCTCAGTATAACCTCCTGCATGCCTGTCTGTTTCTTCTCTCTAGAATGTTCTCCCTTGCAATGTCACCTGCCCAAACTGCTTTTATCCTCATCTACATTGACCTGGCCTGCTTGGTTGGACCTTTTCCCCAATACCCTTCACCAGATGCCCTGCCTCACTCTTGCACAACTGCTGGGGGCTTTGGGCTCCCCATGTCATCGACCCTTTTCTGCCCTGTATCAGCACACAGCTTGTGCTCCCTTCCTTTCTCCGGCTCCTTCTTCCTTTCCCCACCACAGCAAACGCCACCACCTCCCACAGTCCAGGCCAGAAACTTTGGACAATTCCAGATGTTTTCCTCTTTTTCACCAAGCACCTGGGTCCTCAAAAATCTGCCTCCGAGGTAGCCCTCGCATCTGTCCTCACTGGTCATCCTCCCTTGCTCTATGTTAGCTCTGGACACCCCCATCCAAGGAGCTGCCCTGAGGCAGGCAGCCTGCCGTCTCTGCCCTGCTTGCTACCTGCGTACCTCTGGGGAGGTTGCTTCAGCTTCTCTGAGCATCAGTTTTCTCACCTGCAAAAGATTAAAAAATTAAATGTTTATGAATTTTTTTGGATTGAATTAATAAAGCAATTTCCTGCCTGGCCCCTGGCTGCAGGACACAAGAATAAAGTCCAGTGCTCTCAACGTCCCCCATGAGTTTGATAAAAACCCGTGTGATCCCACCACAGAATAAAATTTTGTTATTGCTTGTGGGTTTTTTTTATTATTTTTGGTTTTTTCAGTTTCAGGTTTTGTTTTGTTTTGTTTTGTTTTGGGGGGTGGGGTTTTGCTTAGACTGTAAGGCCGTGCATGCCGTGGCACAGCTTTTCCTCTTACTGCTCTGAGGAGCCCCCCAAGAGAAAAGCAAGCAGTCCGCCAAGTGTGGCAAGCCCTTGCACAGACCCAAGCCTTGCACCAGCTGTTCTCCAGGCCTCTAATCACCCTGATCCACCTCCACTTCGCTCCCTGACGCTTTCTGCATCACCTCCTTGTGTTCTTCAAGACACAGCCCAGCCGTCACCTGCCTTGTAGGGTTGAAGCCTGTAGGGAGCTCTTCTCTGGATTCCAATCATCCCACACTTAGTCTGAGTGTGAGTCCCATGTGGGGGGGCTCGATCTCACAACACTGAGATCACGACCTGAGCCAAAACTGAGAGTCGGACCCTCAACCGACTGAGCCACCCAGGTGCCCCCAGATTTATGATTTTACAGTAAGGCCACATGCTACACGATTTCATCGTGTGACGTATTTATCATGTTCAGAACCCTCCCCAGGAAACGCTCAGTGTGCTCATCTATAAGATGATGTTAGACCAGCTGACCTCCAGGGTCACGTTTAGTTCTATGTTTTATGATTTCTTGTTAATAAAAATGACTCTTAGGCTAAAGGAATAGAACCCAGCACAGCAGTCCCAGGAAAGGGACCTCTGGTCTCTGTTTCAGCAGCACCGGGATAGAGTGGGCACGACACGGGAGGTTTGGATTCTTCACCGGTTTGAGCAGTTACCACTGCAATGACCTTAGAAAAGTCAGTAAAGCCCACCCAGGTCTCTGTTTCTGTGTGTCTAAAGCATGGGAGCTCCAGGGGTGGCTTCTGTGGTCCTTCCCATTAGAGAGTTTGAGCTCTACCTCATCCTTGCTTTCTGAAGGCAACTTAGACCAGTCTTGGAATAAAATGTATATTCACCCACGTCACAGATTTTAAGAGTTTTAGTAAAATTAATGCCACTGATGTTTTTCCTGCTAAAAATACATGGAATACTATGCATATTAAAGAGAATGTGGTGGCTTCTTGTCCAAGAAAATACGGAGTGGTGGATGATGCCAGTGCTGCACGAAGGAGGTCTGGAACAAGAGGTCGCAGAGGCAACACAGAGGACAAGGCCAAGGACCATCACCAATCTGGGTCACCTGGTCAAGGACATGAAGATCAAGTCTGTGGAGATCTGTCTCTTCTCCTGGCCCATCAAGGACTTTGAGATCATTGCCTTTTTCTTTCTGATTTTGGAGAGTATGCCTGTGTCAAGCAGACCCATGCTGGCCAGGCAACCAGGTTCAAGGCATTTGCCGTCATTAGATTTTACAATGGACATGTTGGTCTGGGTGTTAAGTGCTCCAAAGAGGTGGCCACTACCATCCATGGGGCCATCACCCTGGTCAAGAGCTCCATCATCTACACGCGGCGAGGTTACCAGAGGAACAAGATCGGCAAGCTCCACACTGTCCCAAGCAAGGTGACCAGCTGCTGTGGCTGTGCCAGGGCGCCTCCCACCCCTGCCACCAGAGGCACTAGCATTGTCTCAATCCCTGTGCCCAAGAAGCTACTGATGATGGCCAGTATAGATGACTGCTCCCCCTTGGCCAGGGACTGCACTGCCACCCTGGGCAACTTCGTCAAAGCCGCTTCTGACACCTTTCCAAGACCTACAGCTATCCCACCCCTGGCGTCTGGAAAGAGACCGTGTTTACCAAGTCTCTCTATTAGGGACTCACTGACCATCTTGTAAAGACCCACACCAGTCTTCACATAGAGGCCCCAGGCTCCAGCTGTGGCCACCCACAGTTTTTTTTGTTTTTTTTTTAAATTAAATTTTCTATTTAAATTCAATGTAATTAGCATAGACTGTTCTTATTAGTTTCAGAGGTAGAATTTAGTGATTTTTAAAAAGATTTTATTTATTTATTTGAGGGAAAGAGAGCACACAAATGGGTGCGAGGGGCAGAGGGAGAGGGAGAAGCAGACTCCCCACTGAGCAGAGACCCTGACATGGAGCTCTATCCCACCCAGGACCCTGGGATCATGAACCAAGCTGAAGGCAGCCACTCAACCAACCGAGCCACACAGGCACCCCTAGAATTTAGTGATTTATCAGCTGCATGCAACACCCAGTGCTCATTACTTCAAGTGCCTTTCTTAATGCCCATCACCCAATTACCCTATCCCCCACCCACCTCCCCTCCAGCAACCCTCCAATTGTTCCCTAGAGTTAAGAGCCTCTTCCGGTTTATCTCCTTCTTTGTTTTCATCTTATTGTTCCTTCCCTTCCCCTATGTTCGTCTTTTTATCTCTTACATTCCACATATGAGTGAAGTCATACATGATAATTGTCTCTCTCTGACTGATTTCACTTAGCATAGTACCTTCTAGTTCTATCCATGTCATTGAAATGGCAAAGCTTCATCTTTTTTGATGGCTGAGTAATATTCCATTACATATATCTATGTGTGACACACACACACACACACACATACACACATAGATATTTATCCACATCTTCTTTATCCATTAATCTGTAAGTGGACATCTGGGTTATTTCCATATTTTGGCTATTGCCCCCACATAATTCACATAAAGTGAATTAAAACTGGTAAAAAGAAGAATGTGGTAGATTTGTAAATACTACTTGGAAGATGTCATATGAGTATCGCTAGGTTAGAAAACTGAGTTACAAAACAATATGGACTGTAGTCCCCCCCTTATCTGCAGTTTCAGCTTCCCACAGTCAACCTCAGTCCAGAAGCATTTGATCCTCCTTCTGATATGTTGGCAGAAGGCTGGTAGGAGCCTAACGCTACATCACAATGCCGACATTCCTCACCTAACTTTATCTCCTCGCATACATATTTGATCATGTCACACCATCACAAGAGGAAGCAGGATGAGTACAGTAAGATATTTTGAGAGACCACATTCACCTAACTTCTGTTACAGTATATTCCCATAATTGTTTTATTATTATTAGTTATTATTAGTCTCTTACCATGTCTAATTTATAAATTAAATTTCATCATAGGTATGCATGTATAGAAAAAAAACATAGTATATATACAGTTGGGTACTATCTGTGGCTTCAGGCATCCACTGGGTTTCTTGGAACATATCTCCAAGATATGTTCATGGATAAGGAGGGACTACTGTATAGCATGATACAATTTTTATAAGAAAATAGTTTATACACATATAAGTACCCAAATCTTTTCCTCACTCATTCTTTACTATCTCACTGTGCACCACAGTCCACACAGCAGCTCAAGGCAAACATGCAGAAATCAGTCACTCTTGATTCCTTTCCTTCCTTCACAACTTTGCTCTCTCTCTTTGAAGGAGGTAAGGGGAAAGTCACACGAGCATTGACCTTGGGAAGTTTTATGAGCTTGAGGGAGAAGACAATGCACAAAAGAGAATGTGAGAATAAATTGGGATGGATGTTATGACTGAAGGAGAGAGAGCCCTGCTGGTTGGGGTGGTCAGAGAAGAGGCCTGAGGGGTTGAGCTGGGCTTGAGGAGGAAGTTGGTCTAGATGAAAGCAGGCAGAGGAGCAGACATGTGAGGGAAGTGGAGGGAATGAGTATGGCATGTGAAGGGAGAGGTGCCACTACTGAGGGACAACTGGCAACATGCCTGTGTCCAGCCTCTCGGGCTGCCACAACAGAGTACCACAGATTGGGGGGCATTTAAACAACACACATTTATTTTCTCCATTCTGGAGGCTGGGAGTCCAGGATCCAGGTGTTGGCAGGACTGGTTTCTCCTGGAGCCTCTCTCCCTGGCTTTGCAGATGACTTCTGCTCTCCAGATCCTCACTTGGTCTTCTCTCTGTGTCTATCTGTGTCCTAACTTCCTCCTCTCATAAGAACACCAGTCAGATTGGATTAGAGTCTACCCTACTGAATTCATTTTAATTTAATTGTCTCTTCAAAGATCCTGTCTCCAAATACAGTCGCATTCTGAGGTCCTGGGGGATAGGACTTTGATGTATGAATTTTGAGGGCACACAATTCAGCCAATCACACTGTCTGTGCCTAAGGTGTACCAGATGGCCAGGAAATGGGTGAAAAGCTGAAGAAATGTAACACATTTTAATGGCATGTTTATGGTCCAGCAGGAAGTTTGCAGGACACATAAAGTGAGAAAGGTCATGGAGATCCAACCTCTAAGACACTCTTGAGCAAAGGAACACCATGATGTTGATGTCATTGTAAGCACATTCAATGGCAATGTTCTGCCATGTGGTTTGGAGCAGAGGTGAGCCTGGGGCCAGACAGAGCAGGTAAAAGACCATCTCAGTCATTCCGGGTGTGGGGTGACAAAAGAGTCTTGACCAGGGTGGTGACCACAGAATAAAAGCGAGACAGATGGGGGATTGTTTCAAGCACCTGCACCCAGTTGATGTGACCATGAGGGCCAAATGCTGCCTTGAGAACAATGAGCCCTCTGGAAACTGGCTACCAAAACCTGCATAAGATGATTTCATAGGTCCTGGGACAACAATGACTCCAAACAATTCCTTCTGATTCAGGGCCCTCTTAATTTGTCCCCACCCTGCAACTTGGTCTACTCTGCACTTGAATATGAGTGGGCTGCACTAAGACAGATTCCTATTAGTTGGCAGAGGCATTAAATTCACTCCCACCATGTCTTGGATTTTGTGGTTATCTCCCCTAATCATATCTCTTGTACCTACAAGGAGCTCCCCTCCCTTCTTCCATACTTTTGGAAATTCTACCTGGCTTTCAAGACCTAATTCATATACTTACTTGTCCACACAACTCTTGGTGGTGCTACAGCTCCTGGGGCACTCTTGACTGAGCCCTAATCACATGTATTTATACTACAAGATGTGTATGATATTAAATAAAGTATCATGCTCATGTTTGAGATGTTTGGAACATTTATATGCCATGCAAACTCCCCTATGAGATTATAAACTCCTTGAAGTTATGAATTTGGAACTTCTTATGTATTTGTTATACTACAAAACCTAGTGCATATTAAGTGCTCAACAAATTCATGCTGAGACAATAGCCAACACCCCAAAGGTCCATGTAAATGGAGTTAGTGGATGAAAATGGCAGAGATAGAATATAAGCATATTCATTTCAATTCATAGACATGGCCTCTAAGTCCCAATCCCACCAGTTTGCTCTGCACTTCCTGAATACTGCTCAAAAAAGCATTAGCCCCAAGTCAGAAGAGATTCTTAAATCTCCAAAAAGAGCTTCATGGGTGGGAACTCAAAGTTGCCTCATCCTCATGTGTATAATGTTGATAAAAGGGTTGAGGGAACCAGACTCTTGGCAGTCTGCATCCAAGGAGATGATTAACCTGTCCTGGGAAGCAAGTGGGACTAGAACCTGTGATAAGGATCATGCCTGAGGGGAGCTGGCACCAGGGTGGCCCTCGGGGAGGAAGGCAGTTGTTCGAGTGCTCCTCAAGGGAAGAGAACAAAGGAAAATCAGCAAGGGTTTTTTGGAAAAATGTAAAAGTTGATTCTCAAGTGCATATGGAGTTGCAAGGAGCCATGAATAATGAAAAGAAACGTGAGAAAGAAGAGCTTATCACAAAACTTCAAAACTTATCACAAAAGTACAGTAATCATTTGAGTGTGGTGTAGGGATAAGGACAGGCAGATCAACCAACAGAATAGAATGGAGTCTAAAGATAAGTTCATGTGTCTATAGTCAAACACTTTTCATTGAGGAAGCCAAGTCCATTCAAAGGGGAAAGAACAGTCCTATCAACAGATGTTGCTGGGGAAAATGGATTTCCTTCCATATGCAAAAAAATGAAGTTGGACCATTGTCATACACCATACACAAAAATTAACTCGGACAGATCAATGACCTAAATTAGAAGGTCTAAAACCATAAAATTCTTAGGAAAAAAACACAGGAGTAAATTTTTACGGCTTTGGATTTGGCAATGGATTCTTAAGTATGACATCAAAAGCACAGGCAACAAAAGGAAAAAATAGATAAATCAGATCTCGCCATTAAAAAATTAAAAATTAAAAAATTTTGTGTACCAGAGACATTATCAAGAAAACAAAAAGACAAACTCTAGACTGGAAGAAAATATTTTCAGATTGAATATCTGATTAAAGGTTTGCTATCTAGATTATATAAAGAACTCCCAACACTCAACAAGACAAACCACCAAATTTAAGGAATGGGTAAAGGACTTAGACATTTCTCCAAAGAAGATACACAAATGACCATCAAGCACATAAAAAAATGCTCACCATCATTAATCATTAGGGAAATGTAAATCAAAACCACAGTGAATTACCATCTCCCATCCATTACGATGGCCATTATAAAAAATGAACAAATAAAAAAATTTAGAAAACAACAAATGTTGGTGAATATGTAGAGAAATTGGAATGAGAATGTAAAATGGTGCTACCACTGTGAAAAACTGGTGTTTCTCTCAAAAAACTAAGCACAGAATTACCATATGACCCAGCAATTGCACTCATAGGTATAGACCCCAAAGAACTGAAAACAAGTGTTCAAACAGATACTTGTCCACCAGGGTTTACTGCAGCATTATTCAGTAGCCAAAAAGTAGAAACAACCCAAGTGATTAGCCACAAATGAATAGATAAACAAAACATTGTATATATATACAATGAAATATTATTTGGTCCTAAAAAAAGGAATGAAGTTCTGATCCAACATGGAGGAACCTTGAAAACGTTATGTAAAAGGAAATAAGCCAAACACAGAAGGTCAAGTATTGTACGGTTCCACCTCTAGGAAACATCTAGAATAGGAAAATTGAGAGACGCGGAAAGGATAATCGGGGTTTCCAGGGGATGGGAGTGGGGGAATGGGGAGTTATGGCTTAATGCTTATAGAGTTTCTGTTTGGATGGTGGAAAAGTTTTGGGAGTCAATAACAGTGATCCTTCTACAACATTGTGGATGTGCTGAATGTGATTGAATTGTACACCGAGAAGAGGGTAAGATGGCAAATGGTGAATTCTGTTATTTACCTCTATTTCACCACAATAAAAAAAAACGTATAAAGTGAAATGAAACAAGAGTCGGCAGATGCAAGGAGGAAAGAGAAATGCAACGTGGATATGGTGCTCTTCAAATGGTAGTTACTGGGACAGTGTATGGTGATGGCCAGCCTTTTGGTTCAAAGATACTTTATGCTAGGCACTACATACAAAAAAACTAAAATAAAATAGGCAGAGAAGACTTGCTCCAGCCAATGTGGGAGAACATTGACCCTTGAAGCTATGAGACTGACCCATGGGCTCTCTGGGCCACCCCAAGATGCCAAGATAATGACTCTAAGGTCACTTTCTATCCCAAGTTTTATCATTCTGGTAGCACTTATTTCCTCTCTCATGCTGAAGCTAAAGTCCCCTATCAAATATGGGAGTATTACTTAAAAAAAAGTCTCAGCTAACAGGTGCCTGAAAACGTGCTTAGCTCAAAAATGTTTATTTTCCCAGCCTCTCCGAGGTGTCTGGGTGGTTCAGTCTCTTAAGCATCTGCCTTCGGCTCAGATCATGATCCCAGGGTCCAGGATCAATACCCATGTAGGGCTCTCTGCTCAGCAGGGAACCTGCTTCTACCTCTTCCTCTGCCTGCCACTCTGCCTGCTTGTGCTCTCTCTCTCTCTGTCAAATAAATAAAATTTTAAAAATACATATTTACTCTTCCAGCCTCTCTTCTGCACAAAAAAAAAAAGGAAAAAAGAAAGAGGCAGATGGCTTGTATACTTTTTAAAATTTACGTTTTAAGTCAAAACACGTCTGCTTTCTATTCTACAGCATTACAAACTCTGCTATCATGAGAGACAGTGACACAGAGGCATGCTCCCTTCATGATGGGATGTGACTTTAAGTCCTCCCCTGAGGGATTTCAGGGGTTCCCCAGCTTTATCAGGATAGCGCTGCTCTACTCCTCCCTCCACTCCTGGCACCGGCTCCCAGCACCTCAGTGTTGCAACCCGACTCTAGGATGCCATGAGCATCGAGATAAAGTCCTCTGCAGCGCTTGGCACACACCATCCAGAATCAAAATATGTCCATGGAATACAAACAATCTCAGCCCCTCTGAGCTGGGGAAAGAAGCAGGAGGAGGAGATTGGGAGGAGAAAAAGTGACCTCCGCAGAATACTAATGAAGTCTAAGCTCAATTTTAAGACGGGACACGTGTTTAAAAGAGAGCACACGTGACCCTTCATTTGCTTCAAGCTTCTTTGAATACATCTGCCCTTTCATCTGAATGATTTTAAACCTTCAGTTGGATCGGGAACCGATCTTCAAGGGTATCCACCGTAGAACTGAGGAGAGAGTTGCCTGCAAATCGCCCATGCCCTTAAATGTTTAAACGTCCTAAATGAAATAGGACACCTGCAGGGCGCTCAGCTGGCTCTGTGGGAAAAGCATGGGACTTGATCTCTGGGTCATGAGTTCGAGCCCCAAACTGGGTGTAGAGATTACTAATAAATAAAAAAGCAAACTTAAAAAAAAAAAAAAACCAAATGAAATAATCCACCTGGGAAGCATAAATAAGAAGTAATGAATCGAGCCATTATGATGAAAAATTGAGAGAGACTTAGAAAAAGATATATACGTCTGTGCAAGTGACATTTGGGTAAGTTTGATGTGATGGCTGGTTTGCTGACTTTTCTTGTGTGTTCATTGCTTTCTTCTGATTTAAATTGTACTGTGCCTATACCCCACAGCAGGTCCTAAATACTAATTGCTAAGAGACACTCTTGCGGGGAGATGGATTCAATTAGCATCACATCTTTAATGACCCGGCATATTACATACTTCCCATGTATAATTATATATTTTACGGCATCATGCCATCCTACAGATAAACAAAAAACTTTGAGAACATTTACTAGCTTTTTCGGGAGTGTCCCCCAAAGGGTGTCATTTTCATTTGAACCAACCACTGAGATGGAGTAACTCCACTCTTGAGGTTAACTTGTGGAAGTACCTTCGTTCAGAAATTTCCCTCATGAGTTTTTTTTTCTCTTTTACCATAAAATTGCATAAATGCCTATCACGCCCACTTGTACAAGGGACAGCATTTATATTCAAATATATTCAAATCTGTATTTGAGCAAATACATATACAGATTTGAATCATTTGTATTCAAGTGATTCAATGATATACAAATTTGAATAATCCAGAGATTTTGTATTCAGGGAACTCAAGATAAATCATGGGGTATTGGCCTATGAGTAAACCATTAAAACAAAGTCTGACAAAGGCACAGAGAGCAGAAGTGGACAGGGGTTGGAGGGTGGTGATAGCCTTCCTGAGAAAATGGAATGGGAATATTGAGCACTGGGTAGACATTTTCATGGCATACAGAAGTCGGGACATTGTTCCAGAAGAGTGAGCAGTGTGTGCCAAGACATGAACAGAGTGGCGGGTTTGGGAGAACTCCCTAGAGATCTAGGTTGCGATGAGAGGGAGGTGAAAATAAAAATGGAAAACTTGAGGTAAAGCCTAGGATTTTTCCTCATTACTTAATAAAAGATGTCACCACCCAGGCAATTCATCTTCATCTTAAAATACAAACATAAATTGGGTTATTGGATTGTAAAAAGTGATCGAGGTAGAATGAGCAGTCCTAGGAACAACCGAACCAAAAAATCTTCAAGCTCAGCTATACTCTTCTGAGAATCAGTAACCTCAAAAGAAGAATGTCTCTTGCCTTACCAACCCCCATCTCCATTTTTTAAACATTTTGTCAGTTTAGGAGTGCCTAGGTGGCTCAGTCGGTTAAGCATCTGCCTTCGGCTCAGGTCATGATCCCGGAGTCCTGGGATGGAGCCCAGAGTTGGGCTCCCTGCTCAGCACAGGGTCTGTTTCTCCCTCTCCCTCTGTTCCTTCCACCTGCTCATGCTAGCTGTCTTTCTCTCTCTCTTTATGGTGCATGGGCACACCCGAGGCACGCACCCACACACACACATACACACTCTCCCTCTCTTAAATAAATACATAAAATCTTATTAAAAAATTGTCCGTTTATTACAGGCAAGCCTGGCAGAACAAGGACAATCAGAAGTGGAGGATATTGGGGCAATTCCTAACGGGCCGAGAGACGCTGCTATTGGCAGCTGGTGTCCGGGGTCAAGACTGAGAAGGTGTGGGAGAATAAGGGGTGCGGGCAGGTAGATCTGAAGCACAAGGAAATGCAATCTGGAGAAGGGACGGTTTTTAGGCAATCGAGTTCTCTTCTCTGTTGCCTATTGGCTCTTCTGCAAGAAAGGCTGCTGCTGGCAGTTCTCATTCCACACCTCATTGCTTCCCCTGCTATGGATCTATTTTCTCTTCTAATGTCTTCCAGCACAAACATGTTTCTGGGTGCCTGGGTGACCCAGTTGGTTGAGGGGCCAACTCTTGATTCTGGCTCAGGTCATGATCTTAGGGTCATGGGCTCCAGTCTCAGCAAGGAGTCTGTCGGAGATACTCTCTTTCTCCCTCAGCCTGTCTCCCCTCTCAAAATCAAGAATGTTTCTGCTAGTCAAGGTCTCAGAATGACGATTCCACACAAAGCTTCTAGTGTCTAACCTGAGCCACAAGGGGTTTCCTGCTTCTCATTCCCTGTCCCCCATCTACCCCTGCTACTTCCTACCAAAAAAAGATTAGAAATTCTCTCTGACCAGGCAGGGCAAAGTTCATTTGCACATTCAACAAAGTCCATTCTTTTTGTATAACAAACATAGCTTTAGGAAGTTATCATAGCATCTAATTGAAGAAAGGGATGAGGAAAGGAGATAGTATTTACAAACCTGCCTGTGTTACACTTTGGTGGGTACTCTCAACATATTATCTCGTTTAATCTTCTCAAAGTTCCTGTGAAGGAGGCTCGATCAACCCATTTTACAGATACGAAAACAATCACCAAGTCCACAAACTCCAGCAGCCATCCTTACCCAGTCCAGTTTTTTAATACAGTGGCTTAGGCAGGTCTCCAGCACAGGAGATGACTGATAAATGGTAGTACTCCATGGGATCCTTGTCCCGTGGAGTAGTCCTGACTGAGTTGACCAAGGTTTACCTCGCTTTTCCTGCCCTGTGCTCTCACCCCAAGCCAGTTATCATGTCTCATCTCAGCACTCAAAACATATATTAATGGAGAACAGAAAGTTCTTCCTACTATCTTTGGCTCTCTAAAGGAAAAGTCAAAGTCTTACATGCATTTATTAATGGCCCACTTCTACCCACAAGGGGTTTTAAGTGATGTACCACAAAGAGGAGCACTTGGCTGGCTCAGTCAGTTAAAGCATGCCACTCTAGATCTCAGGGTTGTGAGTTCGAGCCCCATGTTGGGTGAGGTGCCTGCTTAAAATGAATAAATAAATAAATAAAGTGATTTGCCACAAAGATAGCTACAATAACATGACTGAGTATAAATAAGAATAAAATAATAGGATCATAGATAAAATAAATATAAGTAAAATAAAAGTTAATAACAGACAAGGAACAGAAAAATCATAAATTGCAGACTATAAGGAATTATATAGTTACTGTGATTAAGCCTGAATTTTTACTTTTTTGTTTACTACCGGTCAAACGGAAAAGGGAAACCTGGTCAGTTACATAGTTCTGATTGTTAAAGAAGAAAAGAAACTTTCTCAAGGGAAGCTTAGCTTTTCTAAAAATTTAGATTTAAAATATATACCTTATGTGTAATTTCATAGTCACGTCTACCCTCCCCAACTCATGATAGAGTACACACCACCCCTATCATACATTCTTATAGCAAAAGTGAAGCATTAAAGTAAAACTCTCTAGAAAAGGTTAGACCTTCTAAAACACATTGCATATCCATTATATACTGCTGTGTAACAAATCAGCCCAAAGGTCAGAACCACCACCATTTTATGTGCTCATTCTTCTCAGAGTCAGCAAACTGGGTTGAGCTTAGCTGGGCAGTCTTCTAAGAGTCCTCAAGCCTCATACTACGGAGGTTCTCACTTCACTGGTGTTGGATGGAGCTCTTCACTGGCAGCTCCCTAGATGATTCTTGGACTGCGAAGCTTAAGAACCACCGGCATTGTGCATAACCCTAACTCACAACTCAGCAAAGGCAGTTTCTCCCAGGTGAAGTGAAGTTAAAAGGACTTTAAGAAAGGCCAGATCCAGGTGACCGAAAACAACAGTGAAGACGAACAGACTCGTATTTCCTGATTGCAAAACTTATGGCAAAGTTACGGGATCAAGTTAGTGTATGGCATAAGGATCGAAATATAGAACAATGGATTAAGAGTTGAGAGTCCAGAAATAAACCCTACTTTATAGCCAATGGATTTTCAATTAGGATGCCAAGATCTTTCAATGGGGAAAAAGAGTCTTTTCAACAAATGGCATTGGGACAACTGGATATCCACATGCAAAGTAACGATTCTGAACCCTCTTCCTTCCATCATATAGAAAAAGGAATTCAAAATGGATCAAAGACCTTCAGGTAAGAGCTTGATCTATGTAACTCTTAGAAAATAGCACAGGATTCTATACCATGACCAAGTAGGATCTATCCCAGGAATGCAATGTTGTTTTAACATCCAGAAATCCAAGAACAAAACTCACTATATTAATAGGATAAAGGACAAACAAACAAACAAACAAACACATGGTCCTCAATACCTATGGAAAAATCATTGCTCAAAATCCAATTATATTCATGATATAACCTCTTAATAAACTAGGACTCAAAGGAGGCTTCCTCAATATGCTACAGGGCATCTATGAACACTTGACAGTTATCACTATACTTATTAGTAAAGACTGAATATAGCCATGAAATACGATTCAACCTTAAAAGGAAGGAACTTCTGACACATGCTACAGCATGGAGGAAACTTGAGGACATTACGCTCAGTGAAATAAGCCAGTCACAAAAAACCACAAATGCAGTATGATTCTGCTGATACAAAGCACCTAGAATAGTGTAATTTTTTGAGGCAGAGGGTAGAATGGTGGTTGTCCAGGGCTGGAAAGACAGGGAGATGGGGAGTTAGTGTTTAATGAGCACAGAGTTCCAGTGCAGGGAGAGTAGTAAGAATTCTGGAGATGGATGGCAATGACGTGTTGGAAAACATGTGACATTGTACAGTTGATGTGTATATTGTACATCACGTTGTGACAGTCGTACAATGTGAAGATATTAATGTTGCTGAACTGTCCACTTAAAAACAGTTAAAATGATTCATTTTATTTTATGACTTTTCTGTTTCACCACAAGTGAAAAAATAAAAATAAGTAAATACGACTGAAAAAAATTAATGTTTTCCCGCTGAGACTGGAAATGGGGAAGGATATTTTCTGTTGCCACCTTTATTCAACTAGACACCAATCTCTAGCAAGTGAAATACTCAAGAAAAAACAAACAGAAGGGTATACAGATTGGAAAGGAAAGAAGTATAACTGTCTTTGTTCACAGACAACATGATCCTGTATGTAGAAAATTCCATGGAGTTTCCCCAAAACCCACTAGAATTAGTAAACCACATCAAGTCTAGGATAAAAAGGCCAATACATAAAACTAATTGTATTTCAATATACTAACAATAAATAATCCAAAACTAAAATTATAAAACAATTGTATTCACAATAGCATCAAAAAAAATTAAATACTTGGGAATAAAGTTACAAAACAAGTGGAAGAACTATGCACTAAAACCATAAAACATTGCCAAGATATCTATCTAAAGATCTGAATAAATGGAGAGATGTACTATGTACATAGATTAGAAAGCTCAATATTGTTAAATGGGTGATCCTTCCTAAACTGATCTAGAAATTACATGAAATCCCTATCAAAATCCCAGCATTTTTTCATAGAACTGGATGACATGACCCCAAAAGTTATACAAAATGCAAAAAAAAAAAACAAAAAAAAAACAGTCACCTGGGTGGTTCAGTCAGTTAAGTCTCTGACTCTTGATTTCCGCTCAGGTCATGATCTCAGGATCCTGGGATTGAGCCCCATATCAGGCTCTGTGCTCAGCAGGGAGCCTGCTGAAGGATTCTCTCCCTCTCCCTCTGCATTCCCCTCTCTATCTCTAAAATAAACAAATAAATCTTTAAAAAAAAGAAATGTAAAAAACCTAGAAAAGCCAAACCATTTTGAAAAAGAACAAAGTTGGAGAACTTACACTACCTGATTTCAAAACTTGCTATAAAGCCATAGACATTAAGACAGTCTTGTATTGGTGTAAGTACAGACAGATGGGTCAATAGAACAGAACAGAATATCCAGAAATAAACCCTTACCTTTATGATCAATTGATTTTCAACAAAGAGGTGAAGGATATATATGTCCTTCACATCTTTGTTCATAAATATAAATATATATATGAACAAAAATATATATATATGAACAAAGATGTGAAGTATATATATATATCCTTCATATATATTCATATATATTATATATGTGTATATATATGCACATATATATACACATAATATATACACATACACAGTTTAGAAAACATATATACACACACATATATAACATATGCACACACACATATATATAATATATATACACATATATAAGAACATATATATATCTTATATTTGGTTATATATATATAAAAGAACAAAGATGTGAAGGATATATATATTTATATATTTTATTTTATTTTTATTATATATTTTCTTATTTATATATATTATATATGTGTATAATATATGTATATGCACCCTTAAATCACAGCATACACAAAATTTCATTAATAGACTTAAAATTTATGAACTAAATATTATCTATAAAGATGCCAAAATCAGGACACCTGGGTGGCTCAGTGGGTTAAGCCTTTGCCTTTGGCTCAGGTCATGATCTCAGGGTCCTGCGATTGAGTCCTACATCGGGCTCTCTGCTCAGTGGGGAACCTGCTTCCTGCTCTCTCTCTGCCTGCCTCTCTGCTTACTTGTGAGCTCTCTCTCGTCAGATAAATAAATAAAGTCTTTTTTTAAAAATGCCAGAATCTAAAAAAAAAAAAAAAAAAATCCTGACTTACTGCTCTTTGCTTTATTTCACTCAGGCAAATGAAGGAGGCTAAAGATGGGCCAAGTATCTTGCACGGCATTGTCTATTATTTTTAACACGTTTACCAATATTGTTGTTTCTGTGGCCAGATTTGTCGAGCTGAGTCCCTTGGCAGGAAAACCCCATCCCAGCACCCTGACAGACAGCTGCATTGAAAAGAAAGTCAGTGGGATTGTTATGTTGACCCTGAGATACTGAAAAATCCTAGATGGGTTCTAAACTCAGATTTTGTGTTATAGAAGAATAAGTTGTTTTCCATCGAGAGAATTTAATTAAGAGTTACACCAATAAATGCTCAAACGTAGCTGTAATCATTCACCCGAGTTTATTACGAAGACATCACAGGAAAGGAAGGGTTTACCCAGAGCTTTGGTTACTGTGTTTCTTAGGCCCAAAAGTGTTGAGAGGATCCACAAAGCCCCAGGTCAGCAGCTGTGGTTGGGGGGATTTTACCCACGAGGTTCCCAGGTGGGTATAATGTATGTCTCTCCAGAGAGCCTGGAACATTGCTGATCCAGGACTGAGCCTGCCTCCCTGAAATGCCTCCGAGGCAAGCAGTCCCTCAATTAATCTTCTCAAGGCTTCAATAGATCTGAGAAATGAAAGAACACAGTTCTCTCTCAAGAAAGACCTGCAGGTTTGCCCATGTCTTCTGGATCCCTTCCAGTTTCTGAGGAGACTTTCTTTCTTGCAAGTCTGGAATGGGTGTGGAAAACAGCAAGGCCCTCTTCTCCACCAGTGACAGGATGTGCGTTTGCTTGCCGACACAGGCAGCCACCTGTAAGACCAACACCTTGTTTCTTTTGTTTGGAGATTTGGTGTGAAGCAAAGCAGGTCCCCTTCCCAGGAGCCTAGTAAGAGGGAATTTGTATTTAAAACAAGGATCTGTGCCCCAAATACGATTTCCCTCTATCTCCCTACCAACCCACAAACACTCATTAAAACTAAATTTTAAGATTAGCCATGCATGTCTTTAAAGGATTAAACTCCCCTCTTAGCAAATTAAACTTAAAAACTCTATTCGGGTTACTAGTGACCTTTCTTCTTTTTAGAATATGTCATTCTCTCATCAGAGACATCAAATCTTCTTCTTTTCATGAATAAAGATGTCAGAATTAAGGGGTGCTGGGCGGGGCAGTCAGTTAAGTGTCCGACTCTTGGTTTCAGATTGGGTGATCTTAAGGCTGTGAGATAGAGCCCCAAGTAGGGCTCCCCACTCTGCGTGGAGTCTGCTTGAGATTCTCTCTCCCTCCTACTTGTGTTCTCTCTCTCTCTCAAATAAATAAATAAATAAATCGGGTTTTTTTTTTTTTAAGTCACAACTAAGATTTAGAACTCTTAATATTTGTTTGTCCTCACGCTATAATTTCAAGATGAAATTATCTATTACATTAAAGAAGTCATTTTCCAGTATGGTATGTGTGCGCACGCGTGCACACACACACACAGACACACACACACACCTGTCTCTCTCAGATCTATTCCTCAATTATATGATAAATAGTTTGGAGAAAATGACAGGATTATTCCCAGTTTGTGACAAAGTTAAGCTTGGCGTATGATCCCTGCTTATCCAGTGTTATTTCTGGATATTTCTCCTACCAATATTCAGTTTCCTACCATTTAAAAAAAAAATACAACATTATTCTCATCATCCTGCCCTTTTCTCATATTTCCTTTCATGTTTTAAAAATAGCATTTTTGAAAGCTGAAAATAGAGCTACCCTACGATCCAGCAATTGCACTACTGGGTATTTACCCTAAAGATACAAATGTAGTGATCTGAAGGGGCACATGCACCCAAATGTTTATAGCAGCAAGGTCCAGAATAGCCAAACTATGCAAAAAATCTAGATGTCCACCAACAGATGAATGGATAAAGAAGATGTGGTATATATATAAGCAATGGAATACTATGCAGCCATCAAAAGAAATGAAATCTTGCCATTTGTGACAATGTGGATGGAACTAGAGGGTATTATGCTGAGTGAAATAAGTCAATTGGAGAAAGACAACTATCATATGATCTCCCTGATACGAGGAAGTGGAGATGCAACATGGGGGGTATGGGGGGGGTAGGAAAAGAATAAGTGAAACAAGATGGGGTCAGGAGGGAGACAAACCATAAGAGACTCTTAATCTCACAAAACAAACTGAGGGTTGCCAGGGGAAAGTGGGTAGGGAGAGGGTGGTTGGGTTATGGACATTGGGGAGGGTATGTGCTATGGTGAGTGCTGTGAAGTGTATAAACCTGGTGATTCACAGACCTGTACCCCTGGGGCAAATAATACATTATATATTAATTAAAAATTTAAAAATTTTTAAAAATAAAAATAAAACTAGCATTTTTGGGGTGCCTGGGTGGCTCAGTTGTTAAGCATCTGCCTTGGGCTTAGGCCGTGATCCCAGAGTCCTGGGATTGAGCCCTTCATCGGGCTCCCTGCTCAGCGGGAAGCCTGCTTCACCCTCTCCCTCTCCTGCTGCTTATGTTCCCTCTCTCGCTATCTCTCTCTCTGTCCAATAAATAAAATAAAATCTTTTTTAAAATAGCATTTTTTCAGATTATAAAATTAATACTGTTTGTTATAAAATTTTAAAATATGAAAAGTTATGAAGAAGAAAATCAGGTTATAACACCTATTCTCCTGAAGCTGTTTCAAAAAATTGAAGCAGAATGAAAACTTCCGGACTCTTTCTATGAAGCCAGTATTACCCTGATCCCCAAACCAGGCAAAGACCCTACCAAAAAGGAGAATTTCAGACCAATATCACTGATGAATATGGATGCTAAGATTCTCAACCAGATCCTAGCAAACAGGATCCAACAGCACATTAAAAGGATTATCCACCATGACCAGGTGGGATTCATCCCTGGGCTACAAGGATGGTTCAACATTCGCAAATCAATCAATGTGATAGAACAAATTAATATGAGAAGAGAGAAGAACCACATGGTCCTCTCAATCGATGCAGAAAAAGCATTTGACAAAATCCAGCATCCATTCCTGATTGAAAAGCTTCAAAGTATAGGGATAGAGGGAACACTCCTGAACTTTATAAAATCTATGAAAGACCCACAGCAAATATCATCCTCAATGGGAGAAAGTTCACAGCCTTCCCACTGAGATCAGGAACACAACAAGGATGCCCACTCTCACCACTTTTGTTCAACATAGTATTAGAAGTACTAGCAACAGCAATCAGACAACGAAGAGAAATAAAAGGTATCCAAATTGGCAATGAAGAAGTCAAACTCTCTCTCTTCACAGATGACCTGATGCTTTATATGGAAAACCCAAAAGACTCCAACCCCAAACTACTAGAACTCATACAGCAATTCAGCAATGGGGGATACAAAGTCAATGTACAGAAATCAGTGGCTTTCTTATACACTAACAATGAAAATACAGAAAGGGAAATTAGAGAATCGATTCCATTTACTATAGCACCAAGAACCATAAGATACCTGGGAATAAACCTAACCAAAGAGGTAAAGGATCTGTATTCAAGGAACTACAGAACACTCAAGAAAGAAATTGAAGAAGACACAAAAAGATGGAAGACCATCACATGCTCTTGGATCAGAAGAATAAACATTGTTAAAATGTCTATACTGCCTAGAGCAATCTATACTTTTAATGCCATTCCGATCAAAATTCCACCAGTATTCTTCAAAGAGCTGGAGCAAATAATCCAAAAATTTGTATGGAACCAGAAGAGACCCTGAATCGCAAAGGAAATGTTGAAAAACAAAAATAAAACTGGGGGCATCATGCTACCTGATTTCAAGCTTTACTACAAAGCTGTGATCACCAAGACAGCATGGTACTGGCCTAAAAACAGACACATAGACCAGTGGAACAGAGTAGAGAGCCCAGATATGGACCCTCAACTCTATGGGCAAATAATCTTTGACAAAGCAGGAAAAAATATACAGTGGAAAAAAGATAGTCTCTTCAATAAATGGTGCTGGGAAAACTGGGCAGCTATATGTAGAAGAATGAAACACAACCATTCTCTTACACCATATACAAAGATAAACTCAAAATGGATAAAAGACCTCAACGTGAGACAGGAATCCATCAGAATCCTAGAGGAGAACATAGGCAGTAATCTCTTCGATATCAGCCACAGCAACTTCTTTCAAGATATGTCTCCAAAGGCAAAGGAAACAAAAGCGAAAATAAACTTTTGGGACTTCATCAAAATCAAAAGCTTCTGCACAGCAAAGGAAACAGTCAAGAAAACAAAGAGGCAACCCACGGAATGGGAGAAGATATTTGCAAATGACAGTACAGACAAAAGGTTGATATCCAGCATCTATAAAGAACTCCTCAAACTCAATACACACAAAACAGACAATCATATCAAAAAATGGGCAGAAGATGTGAACAGACACTTCTCCAATGAAGACATACATAGGGCTATCAGACACATGAAAAAATGTTCATCATCACTAGCCATCGGGGAGATTCAAATTAAAACCACATTGAGATATCACCTTACAGCAGTTCGAATGGCCAAAATTAGCAAGACAGGAAACAACATGTGTTGGAGGGGATGTGGAGAAAGGGGAACCCTTTTACACTGTTGGTGGGAATGCAAGTTGGTGCAACCTCTTTGGAGAACAGTGTGGAGATTCCTCAAGAAATTAAAATAGAGCTTCCCTATGACCCTGCCATTGCACTACTGGGTATTTACCCCAAAGATACAGATGTTGTGAAAAGAAGGGCCATCTGTATACTCCAATGTTTATAGCAGCAATGGCCACAGTCGCCAAACTGTGGAAAGAACCAAGATGCCCTTCAACAGAGGAATGGATAAGGAAGATGTGGTCCATATACACTATGGAGTATTATGTCTCCATCAGAAAGGATGAATACCCAACTTTTGTAGCAACATGGACAGGACTGGAAGAGATTATGCTGAGTGAAATAAGACAAGCAGAGAGAGTCAATTATCATATGGTTTCACTTATTTGTGGAGCATAACAAATAGCATGGAGGACATGGGGAGTTAGACAGGAGAAGGGAGTTGGGGGAAATTGGAAGGGGAGGTAAACCATGAGAGACTATGGACTCTGAAAAATAATCTGAGGGGTTTGAAGTGGCAGGGGGGTGGGAGGTTGGGGTACCAAGTGGTGGGTATTATAGAGGGCATAGATTGCATGGAGCACTGGGTGTGGTGAAAAAATAATGAAAACTTTTATGCTGAAAATAAATAAAAAATAAATTAAAAAAAAAAGAAAAGAAAATCAGGTTAACCATAATCCCTCCACCAAGGGTTACTCTTGTTAATATTTTTGGTGTATTTCCCTTTTGTATTTTTAGTTATGACTCCTCCCCCCCCCAAAAAAAATTACATAGCAAATAAATCTGAGGCAATTTTCCCATTCTTAATCCATATCCATTTGGCATAAGACCACTTACGTTTGGTCTTGAGTTTGTCCCACACTGTCTCCAGCCCTGATATTTGGGTCCCTGCCTTGTGTTCTGTTTCTCCATCCACCCTGACCCTGAGTTCCTCAGCTGGGGCCCCACTTACACTGGATTCCAGGTTTGAGTTTTGACTATTTGACTTCAATGCTGTTTGACCCCATGGGCCTTTGGGAACGTGAATTCTCAAGGCAAAAACTTCATGTATCTCTGTACCCGATATAACAAAAATCAAGTAAGACTTCATGAAAATCTACATTCTTTATTATTTTTGCCGCTTCTGAAACTAACTTAGAGTTTTACTTTGCCTTTTCTTTTTTAAAGATTTTATTCATTTATTTGAAAGGGAAAGAGAGAGAAAGAGTACAAGCAGGTGGAGAGGCAGAGGCAGAGAGAGAAGTAGACTCCCCACTGAGTAGGGAGCCCAACGGGAGCCTTTATACCAGCACCTGGAGATCATGACCTGAGATCTTGACCTGAAGATGGTTAACCATCTGAGCTACCCAGGTGTCTCTTACTTAGCCTTTTTTAAAAGCAGGCATTTCCAAAGACATGACATGCTAGAGAGCAGGCACCACGCTCATTTATAACTCCAGCACATGCCCCATAGCAAGTGCTCAATAAATGACCACTGAATGCTTAAATGACATTGAACTCTTGCTTCCTGTCTGAGGAAATATAATCAAAGCAACAGTAATGACTGTGGTCAGTGTCTCTGCATCCTTTATCAGCCAGAATCACTGAGCTTTAATCACTTAAACTTCTCCGTTCCTCCAGGCAGGGTCTCCCTTTCTTGGCCACTGGCCTCCTCCTCCTCCTGCCACCTTCATGCCTGCTGCTTCCCCCCTCCCTACCTCCCACCTCCTCATATGGACTGAGTTCCCTGGCAAGTAGAATGAGGTACCCTAATGTGGTTCCCATTGCCTTCAATTAGCCTTCAGCGACAGTCTTCATCAGCCTGTAGGTGTCTGCCACGCTATTCCACCTGCTTCAAGAGAGCTAAGAGCAAAGCCTTTCCACCCTCATACAGTGAGAAAAGGACAGGTGAACAGTGAGGTCATTAACAGAAAGCTATTTTCAAAAATTTTTAGGACAATTGTGACCTCTGATGAGTTACCTATGTTGGTAACTCAGTAGTCATGGGGCATCTGGTTGGCTCATTCAATAGAGCATTCGATTCTCCATCTCATGGCTGTGAGATCAAGCCCCACATTAGGCATGGACTCTATTTAAAAAAAATTTTTTTCCTAAATACTAAAAAACAACAACAACAAAAATAACTCAGTGGCTGCATCACATCGTCTGTGGTTGGAGAGGACAGAGCTGCGAAGGGGACAGGGATGGGGAAGGGGAGAAACACAAGAGGGGCCTTGCAAGACTCAAAATGAGACTGACCACAAACTTGGGCAAATAACTTCACCTTCCGCACCTAAGCTTCATCCCACCTTTAAAGTATCACCGAGAGACCCTAGAGATTTTATTACATCTTTTGATTCATCCAGTTATTTAAATTTGGGGCCCAAATTGCTTTTTGATAAACAGAATCACATTTTTAAATATTGCTGCTTGAAAGAACCCAGACATCTCACACCCATTAAAGTGACCTGGTTAAGAAAGAAAGAAAGAAAGAAAGAGAGAGAGAGAGAGAGAGAGAGAAAGAAAAAGAGAAAGAGAGAAAAGAACATGTTGGTGAGGATATGGAGAAACTAGAACCAAAACATTATAGTGGTTTCTCAAAAATGAAACATAGTATTACTTCCGGATACTAGAGTTCCGCTGCTGGACATTTACCCAAAAAGAATTGAAAAGAAGGACTCAAAGAGGTATTTCTGCACCCATGTTCGTAGCTGCATTATTCTCAATGCCCAAAAGGATGGAAATAACCAACATGTCCATCCACAAATGAATGGATAAATAAAATGGAGTATAATATTATGTAGTCTTAAAAAGAAAAAAAATTCTAGAAGAAGAAGAAGAAGAAGGCAGAGGAGGAGAAGGAGAGGAAGGGGGAGAGGAGGAGGGGGAGGAGAGGGGAAGAGGGAGGAGGAAACCGACACACGAGGTCTCTAGAGTAGTCATTCATAGAGACGGGAAAGTAAAATGGCGTGTGCTGGGAGATGGTTATTATTTTTTTTAAAGATTTTATTTATTTATTTGACAGAGATCACAAGTAGGCAGAGAAGCAGGCAGAGAGAGAGGAAGGGAAGCAGGCTCCCTGCTGAGCAGAGAGCCCGACGCGGGGCTCCATCCCAGGACCCTGAGATCATGACCCAAGCTGAAGGCAGAGGCTTAACCCACTGAGCCACCCAGGCACCCCGGGAGGTGGTTGTTTTTAACAGGTGCAGGGCTCCTGTTCTGTAAGGTCAAGTTCTGGAGACAGATGGTAAAAAAAAAAAAAAAAGGAGCCCTGAATGAGTCCCTTTGTTTTTTGTTTTTGGGGTTTTTTTTGCTTTTTGGGTTTTTTTAAAAGATTTATTTTATTTTGTTTTATTAAAGATTTATGTATTTGTTTGTTTCTTTATTATTTGAGAGAGAGGGAGGGAGATGAGGAAGTGAGAGAGAGAGAATCCCAAGCAGACTTTCTGCTGAGCTCAGAGCCCAATGCAGGTTTCGATCCCACCATGTCCTTGAGCTCATGAC
Organism: Mustela putorius furo; assembly: GCF_011764305.1. Classification (NCBI taxonomy): domain Eukaryota; kingdom Metazoa; phylum Chordata; class Mammalia; order Carnivora; family Mustelidae; genus Mustela; species Mustela putorius. The sequence goes on along the minus strand of NW_025422022.1, from coordinate 4,942,492 downwards.
CTGAGCCCAAATCAACATCAGACACTAAACTGACTGAGCCACCCAGGTGCCCCTGAATGAGTCCCTTTGTAAAACCAAAGTATCCTGTGTAACGTGAGGAATCACAGCTTTTCCTCCTAAGCTGTTTTGGGAATTCAGGTTTATGTGTAAACCTAAAGTCAGTCACCCCTGAGATGTTTTGCTCTGCGAGCAGCCTGTCTGCAGTCACTTCTCCAAGAAGATTCTGTGAGAGCCATTCATATACCAACATTTGATTTCATACTTTTCTCTAAAGAATTACTTTGAGAGTCATGGCCATTCACTCACTTCCAGTGCTACACAAAGGGCAGCTTACTAACATCATTCTGTCATTGCCGCCACCACAGGGAGATGAGGGGACATGGATACACGACCCTCCCCCACCCCCACACACAAGACAGAAGTGAAGTGAGAAATTCCTGCTCCTCTCAGCCTGCGGTGGGAATGCTGGGTTGGGTGAATAATGGCTCCGCTGGCCACAGATGAAGCTTCCTCTGACTCATCGGGTAAATGAAGCTGCTTTATCTCCCTTGCCCCACCTACCTGCCTTCCCCATCCTTTCCTCCGGAGCAGCCAGGGACTGAGATAAAAGTGAACGTGCTGGACTCCTAGTGCAAGAAGGCTGCTGGATCAGGAGCGGGCCCAGCCCTTGCAGCATGGCCCCAATAACGCCTAGACCGTGCCTTTCATCCGAGGACCTCAAAGTCCTCAAGAGCATAAGCTGGTGAATCCTGGTGCAGGCCCTGGGAAATGATCTGGGCTATTTCCAAGTTAGAGAAACTAAGGCACAATGGGGGCCACGGTCGCACTGGGTATCAGCACAAGATCATGGTCCAACGAGAACTCAGGACTTCCATGTTATTTTTAACCACTACCCTCCCTCCTGCCTTTTTTTTTTTTTTAATTTTTTTGGAATCGAACTCACATATTCTAATGGGTGAGAAGAAAAGGAATAACAACTTTGTACAAAACGTAATCTGCAAATAACGCAGTGATTTAGGACATCTCAGAGAATCCCTGTTTGTGTTGCTTAAGCTTTTCTGCCTGAACGTCCCTGGGAGTGTCTCCCCTTTTGGAAAACCTTATTTCTCAGGATGCCAGCGCTCTTTTGGAAGGCGGTCACCCCAGGCTGTAAAACTGAGTATTTCCCCAAACCGCGCACTGTACAGAAGAGTCACGTGGGGGATCTATTAAAATGCAGAATCCAATCCAATAGTCTGGGTGGGGCCTCAGATTCTTGATCCAAGGACCACACTTTGAGTAGCAAGGAGCTAGACAGGGCAAGCTGCTCTCAGACAATGCCCTTCTTGAAAACGAACACTTGGAGCCTATCCATTCCCCCGCAACACACACACCCCTCAGCACCAGCTTTCTGGGCGCTTAATTATTCTGAGTCTTTAATCATTCTGAGTTTAGTTATTCCCGCTCTTTCGAGCCTAATTTGCAAACCATGCCAAGGTTGGCACATCGAGGCACTGGAGGGAGGTGAGAGAGTGGTGGTTGTTTAAAGCTTAAACAAACTAGAGAGACGCATCGTCTCTGATCATACTTAACCTTAGTTAACAGACACCATCCTTTAAGAGCGTGGGACCACATATAATTGTGTGCTAAGAGCATTCCAAGGCAACACTCCGAAAAAAGGAGAAACATTAATAGGAGGTCACTTGGGGGTGAAAAGAAAAATTACTCTCCAACCAGCCATCCGGGGTGTCTCAGGTACATAGTCCAGACACAGGAGAAGCTGAGCTGGGGATACTTATCAGTGTTTGACTTGACCTTTCGCCTCTGCAGTGTTATTCCTGGCCCCCACTGTTGTCATGGTAACGCTGATAACCCGGTGAGGCTTCTCCACGCCTCCGGAACGTGGGAGTCCTGCGAGCAGTCTCCGTGTTTGGGTCTCCCAGCCTGTAGACGAAGAGGTAGTTGAGGCCCCGGGGCACAATTTCTAAATGATAAGGTGTATGGCAAAGTCTCCATTCTTCGCAGACACCGCAGAGTTCAACCCACCATGGTCAGAGACGCGCGGGAGGCAGCCGCTGCCGGAGGAGCCTTACCCGGGTTTCTGCTGACCAGACATCAAGGATCAGAGCAGAGTGTGCCTCTGGCAACGTCTACAGCCCGCGGGGCGGTCCATCCGGTGTCCGCCCCCCCGCCGGGGAAGGGGGTTGGGGGATGGAGGGAGCAGCCCCTCCAGCTCTAGCTCCCGCCCTACAGATTCTCCATCTTTCCCTCTCAGCCTGGCAAATATTTCACAAGTCCTGAAAAGGGCAGATCATATTGCAAAATGTATATGCCAGCTTTCTCAAATATCGCCATTAAATTTTGAAAGAAATCCATGTACAGGTACAGTTAAAATGTTGGCCGTGTGCTCCTTCCTGGTCCTCTTGGTCCTCCTCTTTCCAGAGCTGATCATCATCGTGACTTTGCAATTTGTCATGTCCCGTGTTCTTTATCCCCTCACTCGACATGCTGCATGACGATGAACGTCTGTCACTGGTTTTGCGTGGCTTTCTATCCATGGCATCCCACTGAAGTCATCATCTTGAAAATGTGTTTTTTTCACCCAACATTATGTTTGGGACAGGTTTTCATGGAGGTACGTGTAGCTGATTCATATTAAGTTGGTGTATAGTATTCCGCAACATGGATTGAATTGTATTTATCTGTTCTTCTGTTTGTGGGCATTGAAGTCCCTTAAAATGTTCACTCTTACAGATAAGGTTGCCATTGAAAGACCCTTCCCCCCAGTTGTTAACTAATTAACTGCTCTTTTTGCCTTTCTGTAACCGCTTGGCTTTTAGGGTGTGAAATCCTGCACCACCCCAGCCTGGTGTGCTCAGCTAGCAGGAGCTGCTGACCACGCGCGCTGACCACCTGCAGGCGCCTGCGATACAATAAAGAACCTCTTGCTGTTTGGATCCTGTGGCAGAGTTGAATTCTTGGGTAAGGGGATCCGCAGGTCTTTCACCATGATCATTCTTGCAAAGGCTCCTTGGGTGCATGTCCCAGATTCTTTACCTAGGAATGCAGTTGTTGGGACACAGAATAGGTGTGCCTTTAACTTTACTAAAAGCAGCCAGTGTGCTCTTCCAAAGTATCCCAGCGGACATGTCCCAAAGCCATGGGGCAAGCTCCTATCTCTCCCTGCACATCTTCCTCAACACACGAAATAGTCAGAGTTTACTTTCTTGTCGGAAGGAAATGCTCCCCATTCTCCTTTAAAACAGCCTTATTGAGATACAATTGGTATACCGGACAATTCACTCATTTAAAGTGTGTAATTCAGGGCACCTGGGTGGCTCAGTTGGTTAAGCATTTGCCTTCAGCTCGGGTTATGATCTCAGGGTCCTGAGATCGAACCCCATGACCGGCTCCCTGCTCAGCAGGAGTCTGCTTTTCCCTCTCCCTCTGCCCCCACTTCCCACGCTTGTACTCTCTCTGTCAAATAGTCTTGAGAAAATAATGAAGTGTATAAGTCAATGTCTTTTAGAAGTATATTCAGAGTTGCCTATCCATCACCACAATCACTTCTAGAATATTTTCATTACCCCAGAAGGAGCTTTGGCTCCGTTTAGCCATCACCCCCCATTTTTAAACCCCTCCCTGTCTCCCTCGCCCTGAACAAACACTGATCTACTTTCTGTCCCTCTAGATTTGCCTTTCTGGACATTTCATACGAGTCACACTTTCATTCTTTTCACAGGTTCCTATAACCTGACAACATAGCACTTTGCCTCATGTCTTTTAATTCTGAAATATTTCAGTATGTGTTTGGTGCCCATCTTAATTTGAATGTCCCTAATTATTAGTTAAGTCTCGTGAGGTTTTCATATGTTTATTGGCCAACTAGAATTCCTCTTCTGGAAATTAGCATCTTCCCTTCTTTCATCCATAGGATTGTTTGTCTTCTCCTTGCTTATTTGTAGGAGTTAAATATTCTGTATATGAATCCTTTTTTGGTTACATAGGTTATGGATATTGCTGGTAGGCAATTCTCCCTGGATGTCTCAGTGTTCCTGTGCTGCCCAGATCTTTCTGAGACTCAGATATTGACATGCTACAAAGACAGAGACTGCTCTCTTTCTCCCCAGACCCATCTTCTCATCATTTTCCAAAGGTGATAAACCCTGAGCCACTGTTTACATTCTGGATGGTTGTAAAAACCCAGAGACCTTCCTTGCCTCTCCCCAGAGTGGATTTGTTGACATTGGAGAGCAAAGGTCTCTCCTTCCACCTCCAGGGTGGGAGGAACAGATGTGTCTGAGATCCATCATATTCGAGTTCCTCACTGCGTTTCAAGCCCCGGTACATGCAGGGTGCATCTGGCCCTCACTGCATTGTCTGTCGGGAATTGGCACCGAGACCAATATGTGAACAAATCATCAGTCCGTTCTCAGATCCAGAAACTTGATGTTTCCAGCCAGTATAAATAAACGTCTGCAGATAGAATAACTTAACAGATATCTCCTCCTGGCCTTTTCCCTTTGTGTAGGCTATATTCTTCTTTTTTTCACTGTGGTAAAATATACATACATTAAATTCATCATTTTGGCCATGTTTAGTGTACAATTAATTCATTCAATGACATGATAAATTCACAGTGTTAGGCAACTACCGACGCTATCCATTTCCCGAAAGTTTTCATCTTCCCAAACTGGAACTCTATACACATGAAACACTACCTCCCCATCTCCTCTCCCTCCAGTGCCTGGAAACCACCATCTACTTTCTGTCCCTCTGACTCTGACCATTCTAGGAAACTCTTGCCAGTGGAATCTTAAGAGTATTTGTCTCTTTGTGAGTGGCTTAGTTCACTGAGCGTAAGGTCTTTAAGTCACATCTATGCTGTAGCCTGCGTCTGAATTTCCTTCCATGTCTTTTAATTGTAAGGTGCAAAGAACATGAACTTGAGCCCCTTACCCATTTTTAAATGCATGGCTGAGTGGAAAGAAGTGGATTCACACTGTTGTGCGACCATCACCACCATCCGCTCCCAGAACGCTTTTCATCTTGCAAATCTGAAACTCTGTCGCCATCATTTAAGGGTACTTAAGCCCCATCCCCTCTCCCCTCCAGCTCACTCCTGTTTTGTGGCAGAATAATATTATAACCTCTCTTTAACCATAACATATTTCTTGAGCCATTCATCTGTGAGTGGATACTTCAGATGCTTCCACCTTTTGGCTAGTGGGAATAACGTTGCTATGGACATGGGTGTGCGCTTATCTGATTCTCCACTTGCTTATGCCTTCTTTTGATGAAAATGAAACTGAAGTTTTAACACATTTCTTTTCACCCTTTCCAGTAGGGTCTGTGTTTTTTATATTCCATGAAACACCATTTAAAAAATACACCATGCTTGGGGTGCCTGGCTGGCTCAGTTGGAAGAGCGTGCAACTCTTGATCTTGGGGTCGTGGGTTTGAGACCCAGGTTGGGTGTAGAGATTACTTAAAGAAAATTGTTATAATATATATGTGTATACATACATATACACATATATATTTATACACACACCCTATATATATACATACCATTTTATATATTTAAATATATAAAATATATAAATCATATAATTTATATTATATAAAATTATAATAATATAATATATGAATAGTATGTAAATGAAAATATTAAATATTATAATTTATATATGTATAAATAAGCATGCCATGTGTGTTTGTATAAATAACCATGGCGTGTGTGTGTGTGTGTGTGTGTGTAAATAAGCATGGCATGTGTATATACAGCTTGCTTGCTATAATGGCCAGCCTGGTTTCTGGCTCCCATTGCTCTGTAATCACAATGCTGAAGCTGTTTATCTCAACCTCAGGCTCCGGGTCAGCCTGCCCAAATCAGGACAGACGGAGAGCTTGCCTTCTGCCCTAGGCCTCCTGTCAGCACTCTGTGGGCCCAGCCCCAGTCCAGGGGCCCCAGCCTCTTCTCTGATTCATCCTGCTTAAGTCCTGTGCATGCTCATCGACTCTTCTAAAGAATGGAGCCTTGTGCCTGAACTCAGTTTCGGGGTCCAGGTCCTTGTTGTGTCCTCTGCCTGGACCACCAGCTTCCCACTCAGATCATCCTGTTGCCTGAGTCCTAGTCACCTGCCACAACTTTCTCCAGCTGCTTGTTTTAGGGATCTTTTGCAAGGCCCTCCTCAAGCCACTGACGTCTCAGACGACCAGTTGGGGTCAATGCCTCTTCCCCAGCACTGTTTAGATTACAGCCAGATGTGCGGACATTCCTTGTGTAAACAAACAGATCATTACTCCCTCTGGTCTTTTTTTTTTTTTTTTACCACCTACTATGCGCCAAGCACTGCTTGGATACAGACGGACAAGCCCTCTATCCCCATGGTGCTTACAGAGACCAGACCATAAATGGAGAGCAGACAGTAAATAAACATGGGAACGAATGAAACAATTCCAACCTACAATAAGGCTCTAAAGGTTAGGAACAAAGTGTTACACTACAGAGTGAGGTGGCCAGGGGGCTGCCGTGGTCATCGGGGAAGGCCTCATGGAGGAGGAGATAAGAGATCTCAGATATAAAGGAAGTGAGAGTGTTGCAGAAGGAGCTTGTGAATGAGGCCAGCGAGGGATCAACAGGCCACTGCCCGGAACTGAGCCTCAGTGAAGGGATCCTACCTCTCCAGCTGGGCCCCTCAGCTCAACGACCAGCTCTGTTACGCCCAGGACACTGACTGTGTGGTCCCCTTGGACCTCTGGGAATCTCTCCATGGTGGGCCTCAGCCAACTTACTATGGCCATTCCCACTGCCAAGGAAGTCACTCAATAAAATTTTTTTAACAAGCATTTATTGAGGAGCTAAAAGAGGACCAGCCCTGAAGATGCAAAAGTAAATAAGCAAAATAATTGAGAGCAGGGTCTTGAAGCAGTATTTGTAAATTTTTATGTTCATAGCAGCACTAGTCACAAAAACAAAATGGTGGAAACAAAGTGTCCATCCGTGGAGGAAGAGGTAAACAAAATGTGGTCTATACATACAAGGAGATGAACTGTTATTCAGCCTTAATAAGGAAGGAAATTCTGACACAAGCTACATTATGGATGAACCTTGGAGAACATTATGCTCTGTGAATTGAACCGGTCACAAAAAGACACTGTATGATTCCACTTGTACCTGGAGTCATCAAATTCATAACGACAGAAAGTGGATGGGTGGTTGCCAGGGGCTGAGGGGAGGAAGGAATGGGGGGGGGATTAGTGTTTCATGGGTACAGAATCTGTTTTGCAAAATGAAAAAAGCTCTGGAGAGGGATGGTGGGGATGGGTGTACTCCATGCCACTGACCCGTAAGGACTCCCATCAACTCTCTGCAGGAGAGACACCATTCAAACACCTGCACCAAGAGACTTGACCAAACCCTGACAGGGCTTCTGGCAGCCAAGGCCCTCATCTCTGGGCCAACCCAGCCCTCCCCTTGAGATCCTGTCTGGAAAAACTCAAGGTTGTCAAAAGAATTCGCCCTCAGTTTCAGCTAACACCTAATTAATACCTCCCTTTCTTAGAGTATGTACCAAAAAAAAAAGCTTCAAATTGTAAATCTTTCCTCCGTTGAGATGTTGAGATGTATGTTTCTGCTACAACCCGGGAGTCTCCTTCTCTAGGACCTAATGGCTTTTATTTATTTATTTTAAGATTTTATTTATTTGAGAGAGAGACAGGAAGAACATGAGCAGGGGGGAGGGGCAGAGGTTGAGGGAGAAGCATTCTCCCCACTAAGCAAGGAGACAGCAAATGGGGCTCGATCCCAGAACCCTGAGATCATGACCTGAATTAAAGTCAGACACTTAACTGACTGAGCCATGTAGGCACCCAAAAGCCATTTTTTTAAATGTCATCATCAAGAAGGATAGGGCCTCTGGTTTCCAGTCTTTAGAGAAGTAGAAGCCTCCAATAAATGTGATTCAAAGACACAGCTGGCCTAACTCCAAGTTCATTGAAAAATATTCTTACCAGCTTTTTGTAACATTTCACTTCCCGGCCCCTGCATGATTCTCTGCTGGCTTCCCTTCCCCACTCCTTCATTCTCCCTTTATTTTTATTTTTATTTTTATTTTTATTTTATTTTAATTCCAGCATAGCTACAATACGGAGTTATTAGTTTCAGGTGGACAATATAGTGGTTCAACAATTCAGCATATTTCTCAGTGCTCATCAAGATAAGTGTACTCCTGACTCTCTCTTTAAAATCCTGGGTCAAAAAATAAATAAATAAAATAAAATCCTGGGTCATCCCTGGCAAATTGGGAGGGAGGCTCAGCTGTTTCTCTAACCACAATCATTAGTGAATAAGATCTGTGAATAAAAATGCCCAGCTGTGTTTAGCTTTGATGACTGTACACTTACACATGTTTAAAATAGTAAGTTTTGGGGCACCTGGGTGGCTCAGTCATTAAGCATCTGCCTTTGGCTCAAATCACGATCCCAGGGTCCTGAGATGGAGCCCTGCATTGGGCTACCTGTTCAGCGGGAGTTTTAAGTTTTGTATATTTTACCACAGGAAGAGTTCAATTAAATTAAAAAGTCATAGTGGTAAAAAGTTTTTTTAAAAATTTTTAAATAAGTACACAGGTGGCTTTTATTGAAAGAGTTTGCTTTCCTGTAGAAGAAATACAAGGTCTGAGGAAGATCATGAAAAGTGTCATATTTGAGGTACAGAAAAGGGACAAAGGTGTCTGGGGGGTGGGAGGGAAGATGACCACTTCTAGTGGCAGGGTGGGGAGAGGGACAGAAATCAGGGATGCAGCCACAGGGACGTGTGAAGGCAGGAGAAGAGTACTCCAGGCCAATGAATGCCTGAGCCAAAGCTCCGAGGTAAGAAAGCTCCAAGGAAGTTCAGGTATAGCAGGTGCTTCTACCTGGTTGGAATTGGAAAGGTTCAATTTAAAAGTATCTACCAAGGGTGCCTGGTGGCTCAGTCACTTAAGCAGCTGCCTGTGGCTCGGGTCATGGTCCCAGGGTCCTGGGATAGAGTCCCTGGTTGGGCTCCCTGCTCAGTGGGGAGGCTGCTTCTCCCTCTCCCTCTGCCGCTCCCCCTGCTTGTGTTCTTTTTCACTCTATCTTTCTCAAACTAATAAATAAAATCTTTAAAAAGAAAAAAAAAATGTATCTACCAGAAGGAAATTTTTAAAAGTAGCAGAGAATCAAATCAGAAAACATCTTGATTTTGCTCTACAGGCCAAAGGGAGCCACTAATGGTGTTTAAATGGGAAAAGGAGTGATCTAAAGTCATACAAAAGACAGAGAAAGCCCGCCGCCTCCTGCTCTGTGCTATATGGAGTACAGAGGTTGGGGAGGGTGAAACCTCACTAAAACTGAGTCAGTGGCCAGCAGAGAGTGCTCTCACACACAACCACGCTCCACCGCAGACCCCCAACAAGGAGCAAGGATAGGACTTTACTGCCCTAGCACGAGGAAGAAAGCTTTCCTTCTTCCCCAGCAACAGCCCAGCCAATGGGAGGCTGTCACGACTCAGCCAGTGAGAAGCCATCACACTGGGAACTTACTCCAATGGGCTTTTAGTTTATAATAACTCCCAACCTCACCCCACCTTTTCTCTATAAAAGAGGGATCCGCTCCGTGCCCACCCTTTTCCAGTGGCTAGGGCGTCCCAAGTTGTGATTTTCTTCTCTCTCCGAATAAACTCGTTTTTGCTGGTGAAAAACTTTCATTTTGAAGGGTAACGGAAGAAAGTTTGAGGGCTAACACCATTGTCTAGGTGAGCTGATGGAAGGGAGCATAAGGGAGCATAGTGAGAAAGGCCACGGCTCAGCCTTCACATGTAGGTGATGGGAAAGATGGCTAAGGAAGGTGGAGCCAAAAGGAATGCCTGGGTTGAGGGCGGGGCAGTGATAGCTCCAACTGGACGATGAAATCCAAAAAGAGGAATATCTCTGAGGGGAGCTGAGCAGTTCATATTTAAACTGGTCGAGCTAGAGAAGCTAATGGGAAATCCATTAATTTATAATAGAAGACTAGTACTCATTCACCGAATAAGTTAAATCTGCTTTATTTCTGAAACTGGAAGGGAGAAGTCCATGGTAGACTCTGGAGGGTTAATGAATCGAAAATCCCTGCCCCCTCTACTGAAGCTGGATCCCCTGGAAACTGGGTTCATACTCCAGATTGAATGAGACACCCCCCCCCCAAAAGGAACTATACAATAACTGTTATTTGTAGGAGCTGCACTGCCAGTTCCTGAGTCAGAGAGTTTGGAGTTGTGACTAGACCTGTGGTTCTCAGGTAGAACTAGAGTCTCCTGGGGGTGATGCAGACGCTGCTTGGGTAGGTGGGTGGGGCTTGAAGCTCTGCTTTCCAGAAAATTCCCTCCCTGGTGATCTCATGCTACTGCTCTGGGAACCCTCGAGTAGTAAGACGCTGGAACACACTACTGAGATGTTGAGCAGGCAGGAGGGGAAGGGAAGGGACCTAAGAGGAAACCTACCTGCTCCGCCCCAGAAGTCACCTGAGCAACCTCCATCTGGCAATGCCTCTGAGTTTGAGAAAGCCCCCAGGGGGCTTGTGGACAAGTGGTGGGAGGGAAAGAGTGGGAAGAGCTCTGAGGTCAGACAGATCTGGGTTTTGGATCCCAGGGTCTGAGACCTATTACCTCTGTAACCTATGGCAAATTACTTCTTCCTCCAAAATGTCAATCTGTAAGGGACAAAGTCATGGCTACATCCAAGGATGTGAGGTATTTGAGGAAATAAGCATTAAGCCCAGTTCCTGGCATGTACTAGGGATTCTGCTGTAGCGAAAAGTGCTTTTCCTTCGAAATCTGAGAAAAGCCTATTGTACACAACCCCCAATAGACTTGTTAATAGACTACAAACAGGGCCAGGGAGATGTGGACAGGGGACAGATTAGATGCTGGCTAAGCTGGTGAGCTCTGGAGCCAGCCCATCGGGGTTCGACTTCTGAACTCTTGTCACTTATTCACCACCAAGCGCTCAGGCTTCAGAGCTAAGTGGAGGAGGAAAGAATGACGCATCCCTCAGAGACCCGAAATGAGCATGAAATGCACCATGCCCTTCCAGGTAGAAACCCCTCAATACATGAGAGCAGTGGTTATTGTTTGTTTCAAATTAGCACAAGTGACCTTTCAGAAGGAAGTAATCAAAGACCAGATGCCTTTGTGCCCTTAGCGGACCACTTGCAATTCTAGACAAGACTCCCAAAGGGAGTTGGAGATTGGAGAGATCAGATTAGCCCAAGAAAGAGTAGATCCTTCCTTTCCCAGCCCATGCACTTCTCAGCCACCTTCCTGGTGTCCTCTCTCCTCTGTCTGCTGATCCACTCAACTGTCCTTCCCCCCTGTGCATTCCCCGTACCCCCTTCCCCACACACCCTTCTCCCTCTACCTCCTCTTTTACCGTGCATTTTCCATTCCCCCTCTGTTTGCCAACATGAGCAATCATCATTGCCAAATTAATTCATCCTGGAAAAAGTTTAAAAGTTGGCACACCGAGCTTTCTTCGAATAGTCATTTTTGCCATGAGCTCTTTGCCTGCGGACCAAGAGGTTTGTTGAAACCTGCCCCATCCCTCTTCTCCCACAAGTGTGGATTCGTGGTATTTTTCAAGCCCAGGTTTACGGAGCACCCCCCACCCCCCGCCCCGCTGCCACTTCCAGACTCTCTCAACAGAGTTTAGGATCAGCTGCAGCTGGACAGTGTTTAGCTCTAGATAAGATCTGGAGAAGCAGGAGGGAAGTCACATCCACAAGCGCTGGGCAGTGGCGAGGGGTAGGGGTGTGTGTGTGAGCATGCACGCGCACACACACTCAGACTCATATTCCCTCCAGAAAAACCTCTTTGCCAGGAGTCTCCTGAGAGTCAGAGTAAGCACAAAAGATAGGAAGGAGCTCAGACTCCCCACCCCTTCCCCATCCACCCATTCTCCAGAGAGAATCCTATTGAAGTGCAGAGAACTGGCCTCACTCACAGGGCTGGCATCCTTAGGAGTGAAAGGTCAGAGTTTCAGATCAATCCTTGCTCAGAGGCTGAGATCATTCTATCATAGCCTGAATGAAACTTGTCTGGGTTTTAAAATTATAAATGTCATTGTCTGATTAGTGGCTAAAATGCTCTTTAGTGGAATATAGACACACACACACACTCTTACTGTATCTTTGCCTTTCTATTCCCACTCTGAGAATGGCCAGCACCCTGTCTTGAGTAAATATTTGCCCATCCCATCATCCCACGGTGACCCAGGTTGAAGTTCCACCCACGTTTCCCCGATAGCCAGCCCCCTGGTCTAAATCCTCCACATCTCCCTGTCCCAGCAGAACCAAACCCTGAGCCTCAGCCTGCTGCATGGACACGCAAGATGTGCCCCAATTGGATCCCTGTCTGTCTTTCACTGTTTCTCCCCCACCCACCCTCGACTCCAACCGAACAGGTTGATTCACTGTCTTCTGAATCACCCAAGCGCATTCCAGCCTTAGCTCAGACCACGCTCCTACTCTCTGTCCCAGAAGGCTCTTTGTTCCCGGCTTCCACACACGTTGACCAAGTCCCCACTATGTGCCAAGAGAGGAGACTTCCCATGACGTGGCTAGGGAGGGTGGTAGAGAAGGGGTCAGACTGTCCTGACAGTGTAAGAAGTGGATGGGGTGGGGAGCTGGGTTCCGGAGTGGGGGCGGGGGCAGAGTACAAGCCTGTGAGGGCGTCATGGAATGGAATGGGAAGAGTAACATCAGCCTTACTTACTGTTTCCAATAAGTGTGGGATACCCCTTGTTGTCCCCGTGCTGGAGAGGAGGAGGGTGAGAGCTTGCAAGGGGCAGGGAAGGCCTCCTCCAGCACCAGCACCGCCAGATCACACAGGGCTAAGGGACCACTCCAGGCAAGCAGGAGCTCTTCCCTTCTGCATTTCACTTGGCAAGCGATGGCACGGGCCCGTGTTCTTTGCAGTGTTTTTAAAACTTCGTGTGCATGTTGTATCTTGTCTCCCCAGCTGGCTGTGCCCCTGTGGGCAGGGCACTATTTTGCACAGAGTAGGCAGCCAATAAATACTTTCTGAATGAATAAGTGAATGAAGGTACTCATAGCACCTGGTTATCGACCCGAATCATCTGTCCCCAAAATTGCTCTACAGAACAGAAAACTGCTCTTTCCGACTTCAGAGGGAGGACGGCATAGATGGAGGTCATTGGTGTCCCTGATGAGACTTGAGATACTTCGGGTGAAAAAACACTAAATCTTCCTGGCTGGGGGAAAAAAAACAAACTTACAAAGTAAAATTGATGTCACTGGGGCCTTGATCACCCTCCTTTATGAAGCATAACATCGCATTTCAACTCAAAACGAAGAAAGTGGAGAACAGAGAATACAGGGGAAATTTCCATTTTCTTCTTTACTGTCCTCTCTCTCTTTCGCAGCCTCTAGAAGGATTTCTGAGTGCTGGGAGCGTACTCCCCAAATCAAGAGAAAGGTCCAGCAATGCACAGCTCAGAACTGGCCTCTTTCTGAAGAGTGGGTGGCCCGCCTCCCTCAGGGCTGGGTCACTCAGCAATTAGGCTGCTGGGGCTACACCCAGGCCCCAAGCACCCTCCAGCTTTTGTCTCAGAGAGAAAACGCTGCTGAGCCCTGACGAATCTGCGAGAGATTAAAAATAATTGAGGGAGGTCTCTAACTCTGTGCTCCTCGCCTTACCCTCGGGGCGGTGGCTCCCCCTCCCAGGGTGCCTTTGCAGAGTGGGAGGGGCCTTCTGGGGAGACACCCTCTCAGCGGGCCACACCTTGCTTTAAGGCTGTCCTCCCTGTGTGGAGGACTCTACACCTTTCCTTTTCCCCATTTCTCAGCTCCTTGGCGGTTTGCCAGTCTCCCGCACCTTCTCACACCCCATGCTCACTGTCCTACCTGGTGGCAAGGCTGAAAGCAAAATTCTCTTCCTTTGTCTACTCCTCCTGTAACAGAACCCCCAGACTGTCCCTCCCATCGAGTTTATCCAAATGGCCACCAGAGGAGGGGATGGGGGGCAAGAGGCTCAGAGCCGCCTCTGGAAAGGAAGAGTCGAGGATTTTCTTCAAGGCAGGAGGAACAAGGTCCACAGGAGGGGGATATAGAGGAATCAGATAAGGGAAGTTACTACATCAATGTGGGCTGGTCTCCTTTCTTTGGTCTCTAAGAGGAGGGGAGTGGTCCCAACTGGTTCCAGCTGGCTTCTTGAAACCCTGACTTCCCACAAAACCACTAAATGAACTCTTGGTTATTGGGAGCCTCAAGCAAGAATAGGATTCTTAGAGGCAGAGAGCATTCTGGGAAGAGGCAGAAATGGGAAAGTTGCAGCTTTGCTCATCTGCCCTGTTAACTCTTTGGTTACTGGTTTCCCTCACACTCTGAGCAACTCAGTTATTTCTGGGTTCAAATACCCACCCACATGGCAACATCTCTTTGCACACTTGTCCCCTGAAAGCACCAGCTCATTGGGCCCCCAGAGTATCTGGTTCTCTTCCCCCAAACCTGATTCCATTTCATCAAGATGGGTTGGGTCACTGTCTACCTTGCTCCTGTGGGAGCCAGAAACCCACACACTCCTCTCCTTTCTCTGAGCCACACAGCCTGCACAGGCTGCCAAGTCTAATCCCTCCCATTCAGACCGCCACGGCCCTAGGACAGGTGCTCCTCTCCGTCTCACTAGCCTCCAGACTGGCTTCTCCATCTGCAATCTCTCCCGCAGTCCAACTTCCACATTTTGGCCAAAGGGATATTTCTAAAATGCCAATCCCAATATGTTCTCACCCAACCTCAATTCCTTCCATGGGAATTGTACTGCCTAAAGCAGTTGTTTCTTTCTTTTTTTTTTTTTTTTTCAAATTTATTTTTATTTGAGAGAGAGAGTGAGAGAGAGCATGAGAGGGAAGAAGGTCAGAGGGAGAAGCAGACTCCCCATGGAGCTGGGAGCCCGATATGGGATTCTATCCCGGGACTCCAGGATCGCGACCTGAGCCGAGGGCAGTCGCCTAACCAACTGAGCCACCCAGGCACCCCAAAGCAGTTGTTTCTAAACCTGAGAGCTTTTGAAAAGATAGAGCTTGAGAGGACCTGAGAAAAGCTGAGTCAGGATCTCCAGGGACTCCTAGGCAGTGAGCCCTGCCAGGGAGCTGATACTGAAAATCACTTGCCCAAAGAATCAACTTCAAATTCCTTCAAAAGACTTGGCTCCAGCTGTCATCTACTCTTCAGACATTTTTTTTTTTTTTTAAGATATTCTTTATCCACTTGACAGAGAGAGAGAGAGAGAGGTCACATGTAGTCAGAGAGGCAGGCAGAGAGAGAGGAGGAAGCAGGCTCCCCTGCTGAGCAGAGAGCCCGATGTGGGGCTTGATCCCAGGACCCTGAGATCATGACCTGAGCCGAAGGCAGAAGCTTTAACCCACTGAGCCACCCAGGTGCCCCTACTCTTCAGGCATCTTTAACAATTTCATTTCCCCAGCGGGTGCCCCCAGGCTCTGCCCTGCTGTTCTGCTCTCCAAACACCCTCCCCACCTGAAGTCTTCCTTATGCCCAGGACAAAATCAGTTTCATCCGAACCTGGGCCTCCTCTGGACCTTGTAGTCAAGAAAACCCCTACTGTGTCACTTGTCATATTGTACCTAGATTGCATTTTTAAAGGATTTTTAAAGATTTTGTTTATTTGAGAAAGTGGGAGCACAAGCTGGGAGGACGGCTCAGGCGGAGGAAGGGGGAGGAGCAGGCTCCCCGCTGAGCAGGGAGTGGGATGCGGGGCTCCATCCCAGGACCCTGAGATCATGACCTGAGCTGAAGGCGATGCTTAACCCGCTGAGCCACCCAGGCATGCCGCCCGCCCATATTGAGTTTTAAAAAGATGTTTCTCTTTCCAGTTACACTGCAGACTAACTCCCTGATGAAAGTCTTAACTAGCTTTGCGTCCCTCGGCTCCCAGTACAGGGTTGGCACATCACTGGTTCTCAATAAATATGTATTAAAGGCATGACTCCATGGAGATGAATAGGAGGAGACCCTTCCTTTCCACATGGAGAATTTTATAGAGATAGAAAAATATGAAGAGTTGTGGACCATTTCTGCAGTTACTGCAAACTTCCCTGTGCTGGCAAGTCTAATCGATATGAGTTTGAAGGAGATGATGCCCTTCGTTTTCCTTCCATCTCTCTAACTGCTTCTTGCCAGTTTTCCTGTCTTCTTGTGATTCTTTTTTTTTCCCCCCTACCATCATAGGTGAAGATATGTATGATCTTTAAAGCTTTCTCAATTAAAAAGAGAGTGACCAGAAAAAGCTGTTGACTGACTTCTCGGTGCTACCTCTCCTTTGCCTTCCTTGGCCTGCTTGAAAAGATTCTTGAGAGATCATGAAGATGAAAGAATTAGGCACTCATTCAAATATAATATTTTTTATTTCCTTTCCTCAGGGGCTCACACCAATGAAATAAAAGATTTCTAGGCCATTTCTGCAGTGTTTGTATCTCTCTAACTAAACAACTCTGTTAGAATTTGCAAGGTAGTTCTGGGTAAAGATTGTGATAAGCGCGCGGGCACACACACACACACACACACACACATCTTATTTTGTTCCCTCCTGAAACATTAAAAACAAAGCAAACAAAACCTGCACAGGAACAAGGAGACAGAGAGGGGAGACAAACTAGAACTTTGGAAGCTGGAAATGGACCACTGGCAAGTGACTTAGCTGACCTGAAAAGCTGAACACTGAACAAATGGGAAATGCTGAGCACAACCTGATTTACACCTCAAGAATCCTAAAACACTCCAGAAATGGCAGCACCAGGTATCTCAGAAATTAGGGGTGAAGGAGGTATAACTTCCATCTGAGGGACAACTAGGTGAAAGCTGTTTAGGAAGTGGTTAAATCCATGGATTCCCCTTTCCCGCTCTCCAACTCTCCCCCTCCCTACCACCATCACCACAGCAAAATGTGGGAATTCAGGGGAAGGCAAAAAAAAGTTCTCTGGACTGGGGGACACCAGCCACAGTTAGGGGTGAGGACACTCTACCGAAGGGGGAAGATGGTGTGAATGTTTACACACTGATAATGAAACAATTAAAGGTGCAAGGCTTCCAGATGCTGGGAGCCAGGTTCTTACCACCAAGCAGGATGCTGGACTGTCCTAAGGGGAGATCAAGATATCATTTGTCAAGACAGCATCTTTTTGTAAACTATATTGCAGAGATATGGGGGAAAAAAAGTATATTCATGAAAGAACAAGATCATATGAAAAGCTGTGGTGAGAGAATTTTTCAAAAGCTATTAGAAATCAGGATGTTTTAAAAATGAAAACTCAATTTAAGATTGGAAACCTCCCAGAACAAAAAAGGCAGAGAGATGAAAAATAAGATGGAACTAGAGTTCCAAGGTAGGAAAGAAGTGAGGGGAACCCCAGGAGACAACGAAGAGACCCCAGGATGACAGGTGTGCACCTGCACAGGGGCAACCAGGCCAAAGAACTTTCGTGAAGATGAAATTGACAGGATATTTGATGAAAAGAAATATTTGGGGGAAGGGACCTAGACAATTGTAGAGAATTTGGGATGGAATTAGTCATAGCCAAGGAGACAAGTAAGCAAAAAAAAATTTTTTTTTAAAGATAGCTGTTAATATTGGGGAGGAAAAATTTCCTACACCCTTTAAGATTCTTTTGGCTGGTCTAAGAGTTAAATTGGCATGAGGCCAAATGTAATTACACATGCAAAGAGAATCCATATAAACAGAGAAGGTTCCAAAGACTGTCAGGCAAAATGAGGTATAGATCATCCTGAACAAGGAGAAGGGGGGAGGGGTCTGGAACTTCAAAGACAGGGAAGACAATTCACAGGAAGATGAAAAAGAATAAATGTTTGGTAAACACATGTTTGCTGCCGCCACTCAGAAACATTGGGAAGTGGGGAGGAATTTTAACAAACAGACTTTGCTAAGCTCCTTCCTGTCTCCTACACCTACTTTATCTTACATTGTAGTCGTCAGTGTTGACACTTCCCTTCCTGGAGCAGGTCCTCTGACTAAATACTTCCACGCAGTTAGGAGAAAGGCCAAAGGTTCTTCCCGAGCCTTCTGTTTCTTAAAAATAATAAGCCGAAAATGATCCACATGCCAAAGAGACACATTAGGGGGTGGCCAATTTTGCTCCTGTGCATTAGCTGAGGGAAGAACTAATAGCTGGAAGGGAAAGAAATATGGTTCAGGCTCTGCTCTGAACAGCAGATAGCCCCCCTAGCACACATATCAGAACTCATATGAACGAGAACTTTACTGGAGATGGGGAGAAGAAAGGAAGTGTGAGTGTGTGGGCTGAGGGAGCAACAAGACCTAATTCCCATCTCTTATAGAAGAAGGACAATAACGAATGCCTGGATCTGAAAATAAAGCAATAGAAATACAAGCTTGTTAACTGGAGAAATGGGGGCAAATACCCAAGAACCGACTTAAAAAACATAAGCAAATACCAAGGGAGGAATAATAGGGGAGGGGGAAAGCATAGGGCAAGTGAGCTACGACTGTTTTCTGTGTAACATGATGATTTACCTAACTTTTTAAAATAAATACTACATACACTTGACAAAAGGTACAACAGGTTGATTAGAGGAAAATATGTTTAAACTAAAGCAACTGATTAAAATAAAGTTTAGACTTTTTTTAAGTAAAGAAAGAATCCTCTGGCTAACACCAAAGTGAGTCAAACTCCTCACCTTAACCAGGTTGAATTATTCATTCTTTTCTTTTTTTAAAAGATTTCTTTCTTTCTTTCACAGAGGGGGAGGGGCGCGGAGAGACTGAGAGAAACAGATTCTCTGCTGAGTGAGGAACTCAAACAACCAACCAACAGACTAACTATGGGGCTGTGTCTCACGACCCCAAGATCATGACCTAAGCTGAAGTCAAGAGTCAGGCACTTAACTGACTGAGCCACCCAGGCACCCCTGGAATTATTCAATTGTAAGAAATTCACATTTTTGAAAGAATGGTAAAAATTACATAAACTATCTGTAGAAAATGCAATTCATGCTTAAGGAAGCATACTTTCTACTAATGATTTTACAGAACTAAAAGGCTTTGTAAAGTCCAATTTTTGAAAAGGCCAATTTTCCATATTTCAGTATATACATAAAACAGGATAGTCCTTAGGAGTTTTCAACCTTGAAAGAAAACTCTCCCCAAATCTCTTGTCCCAGTTGAGGTAAAAATTGACTTTCAAACTTCAAGAGTTAGAAGGGCCAGACTCTTTGAGCTATGAGTCTCCCAGCCAGGATTTGGGATATTGTGTCTTTGACCAAGCTTTCTCTGAAGAACCTCACAGCAAGCATGGTTTACCAGCCATGCCACAAGGCAGATGGAACTAAAGCTTTTCTTTCTTACCTTCGGATCAAGTAATTCTCAAGACTCACATGTTAAACTGGGTTTTGGATTGGTCTTCCCGCCTCACACCCTGCATCCGTTCCTCTTAGTTCAGAGATGTGGTCAAATCTCCCCCACCCAGCCATATTGTTACTCCCTGTCCTTTCCATACTCGGAGCTCACTCTCCCTCTGAATGACCTCTCTCCTTCCTTCCCCATGCGGCTCCCCACCCCCACATCCCACAAACACACACCTGGCACCTGGGACTATTTCTCAGACCAGTTACTCACAGAGCAAGTTTGAGAAACTCTGTAGGATGATCTCCTTCCTTCTCCCTTAAACCCAAGGCTACCTCCAGAACTCTAAGAACACAGTGACAGTTCTGGGGTTCATCTGCTTCTGCATATCCAGACCTGATAACTTTTTAATTTATTTCTTTTTTTATATTTTAAAAATTTTATGTCTTTGAGAGAGAAACAGAGAGAGAGAGAGAGAGGAGTGGGGAAGGGGAGCAAAGGGAGAAGGAAAAGCAGACTCCCCACTGAGCAAGGAGCCTGATGAGGAACTCAATTCCATGACCCCAGGATCATGACCTGAGGTGAAGGTAGACGCTTAACCGAATGAGCCACCCAGGTGCCCCAACTTCCTCATTTTTTAAGACTTAAAGCCCCCTCCACAAATTCAGAAGGCTACTTTAGTCTCTAAACACCAGCATTCCGTGTGGGAACCCAAGAACCTAGCGTTCTTGCGTTTTCAGGGAAGTTTCATAATTTGGCAATAAGATCCATGTTCCCTACGTGCCTATGGAAGTGGTTCATTCTTAGGGAAATGTTTGAAGAAGTGATGGCCACAGCATGGGGAAAACTACCAAAAATACTGTTTGATTCTTGGGGAGTTTGCCCTTTGGAAGAGACTGGAGACCACGTGGAAGACAGAGGGGAGAGACAGAGGTTACGCTTAGTCCAAACACACCGGGGTCTTGGAAATGCGTTTCTTCCTGGCTGAGAGGTGGGAGTGAAGATGAGGGTAAGGTGGCTGCCCTCTGAGCCAGCCCGCAGGGCCTGCCTGGTTTCTGCTGTGTACTGGAGAGGTTTAATCGTGACTCCGCCAAACCAAAGCAGCTGCGAGAACTCAAAGGGGATGCGGTGAAGTAGAATCCCCTGCTCGATTGCACTGACTTAAAGGTTTCTTAGCCATGTGAGCCAAGTGTGACTTAAAGGTTTCTTAGCCATGTGAGCCAAGTGTGTTCCTAAAGGCAACCCACAGCTATTTCTTCCTGAAAGGACCAAGTCACACACTGACCAACATTTTGGTCTAAGTAAGAGTCACAGATAAGGCCATTTGACAAAAGCATGGAAGTGATTATATCTAGAAACTGAACACTAACAGAACAACAAAATCCTCCATCCTCAAATCCTGCTGGGCTGAACTGGGTTGTCTGCAAATTTGGGAGCACCCCACCACCAAGGCTTGCTCCCCTCACCAAGCCTGATGCCCCAGAGCCATGTCTCCAGGTGGCTCCTGGCCTGGGACAGGAACCCCTCCAGAGGGCAGAGCAGCACACTGATGCCCCCATAAATATGTGCAGAGCTGACGACAGTGCCCAATGGTTTCAAGCACTGATGGTCATCCATTAGCATCCATCCATTAGCATTGCTCATCCATCAAAAACTCTGTTGGAACCTTACACTCACTTCCTACCCTTCCCCCTCATCCTGCCCCAAGTGACTAGCAGTAGGAATTGAGGCAAAACTTTTAGTGTAGGCATAAACGGGATTTTATTTTTAATGGAATATAAAATGGTTATAATACCTGTAAACTTTTAAAGTCATCCCATCCAGGAGGAAATGGTAAATTATATGACCCTCGCTTTAAAAGAATAAGTCAAATAGTTCCCAACCCTAATAGCTACCTGTCTTAGTCTGTGCAGGCTGCTATAACAGAATACCATAGACAGTGTGTGGCTTATAGGCAAAAGAAATGTATTTCTCACAGTTCTGGAGTCTAGGAACTCCAAGATTGAGGTACCGAAAGATTCAGTCTCTACTGAGGACCTGCTTCTTGGTCACAGAACATGGTCACACTGTGTTCTCACTGTGTCCTCACATGGTGGAAGGGACCAGGAAGCTCTCTTTTGTGAAGGCACTAACCCCATTCTTGAGGGCTCTGTGACCTGATCACCTCCTAAAGCCCCCACCTTGGAATACCATCAACTGGGGGTTAGGTTTCAACATATGACTTCGAGAGACTCAAACATTTAGTTTACAGCACTTTCTTTTTTTTTTTAAGTTTGTTTTTATTTATTTATTCATTTGAGAGAGAGAGAGGAGGAAGGAGCAGAGTGAGAGGGACAATCAGACTCCATGCTGAGCATGGAGTCCAACTCGGGGCTTGATCTGAGGATCCTGAGTTCATGACCTGAGCCGAAATGAAGAGTCAGACGCTTAACCTACTGAGCCACCCGGGCAGCCCTCTATAGCACTTTCTTAAACGATTCTTACAGGATTGATTAACTAACTGAAATACCCACTGCCTTACTCTCTTCCTCTCAGTAGTCCAAGAGAATAGAAACATTTCCTTCACCAAACCACTGGCATAGCTCTCTGTGAAGACCAGATAGGAAAGAACCACTATCCTAACATTGCACCAATATTTAGGATAATGATCTTGCTTTCTTTTTTTTAATTTTTTTTGTTTTTTTAATTAACATATAATGTATTATTAGCTTCAGGGGTACAGGTCTGGGAATTGCCAGGTTTACACACTTCACAGCACTCACCACTTGCTTTCCTTTATTTTACCATAGTGTACTAAATAATAGAGTTCTGCATCATTTTAAACTTCATATGACTGTACTGTCTGAGGATCCATCTGTGTGTATCTCCATGTCTTATTTCTTTTACTTAATCTTTTTGTGTGCTGTATACACCTCTCTTTATTCATTTTCATTTGCATCATATTTCATTATACAATTCCCAATATTTTGGGAATGAGCTGCTTTCCCCATTCTACTGCTGGTAGATAGTGAGCTACTTCTAGTCTGGGGTTAGTTCGAGCAACAGGGCCAGGAACATTCCTGTATACGGCTCCAGGGACACACGTGCACAAGTTTCTCTAGGGCAGTGCTATCTGGTCAAACTTTCTGCAATGATGGAAATTTCTATATCTGTGTTGGCCAACTCAGTGGCCACCAGCCACATGTGGCTATGGGGTATTTGACATATGGCCAATGCAACCAAAGAGCTTAATTTTTATTTATTTAATTTTACTTAATTTAAATTTAAATAGTCACCCAGAGCCTAAAGGTAACAACATCAGGCAGCACAAGTCCAAGGCTGTACCTAACACTGGAATTGGTGAGTCATCAGTATGGCAACTTTGACTCTTCTAGATAATGCCAAACAGTTTCCAAAGCTCCCGGTCTGGCTATCTATTCATGTATGTGCAGAAGAAAAATGGCAACTTCTCCAAGCCCCAAGTGGCAGCCAGACTTCTTCAGAGAAATACGGATGTTGAGTCTGCAGGACTCTCAAGTGATGCATTAATGTTGGTTTATGAATAACATGTTTTAGTGACATTTGCTAACTCCCTTAGCAGGTTATAGTGAGTGGCCTTTACCATACTAAACAATAGAAAATATTGGGAATTGTACATCATTTGCTCATGAAATCAAAGAATGGATTCAAGTTTTGGGATTAGGAAGATATCTGAAAGTGAACTAACAATCATTGGTATAGCAAAAGGAAATCTATGTCGGATCCAAAAACCTGACTTCCTATTCTGATGCTGCCTCTTGGTAGTGGTGCAACTTTGAGAAAGTCATGTAACCTGTGAGACTCTGTATATTCTCTCATTCATGGTCAGGCATTTGTTAGACACTAGGGATTTAAAGGCGAGACAAAGTCTCTGAAGTATCACACTGCGTACTTGAGGAGAGAGCCACATGAAGTATTTATTCAATCATCAATCTATTCAATTGCAGTAATGAGGATTAAAAAATCTTACACTAAGAAACAATCAGGAAGTGAAAAGAAAGCCAACAGAATGGTAGAAAACATTTGCAAATATCTCTGATAAGGAGTTAATAGCCACAATATATAAGGAATGTAACACAACCATGAAAATATAAACAATGTGATTTTAAAATAGGCAAAAGATTTGAACAAAGAAGCATGTCTTCTCCAAAGAGGACACACAGATGGCTAGCACACATATGAAAAGATATTCAACATGACTAATGATGAGAGAAGTGCAAACTGAAACCACAGAGAGATCATACCTCAGACACATTAGGATGGCTACTATCAAAAGAATAGACTAACAAATGTTGGCGAAGCTGGCATCCTTCGTGTACAGCTGGTGGGAAAGTAATTTAGTACGGCCATTACAGAAGACCGTATGGAGGGTCCTCAAAAAATTAAGACTGTAATTGCTGTATGATCCAGAAGTCCCACTTCTTCTGGATATATATCTTTAAGAACTGAACACAAGATTTCAAGGAGATATGTCCCGCCCTCCATGTTGACAACAGCACTCTTTGCAATAATCAAGAGGCAGAAGCAATTCCAGCACCCATCCACAGAAGAATGGATAAAGAATATGTGGTATGCATACACAATGGAACTTATGCTGACATTCTATTTATTTATTTAGAGATTCATTTATTTTTATTTGAGAGAGTGCACACTCACATGATGCAAGTAGGGGGGCAGTGCAGAGGGAGAGAATCTCAAGCACATTCCCTGCTGAGCACAGAGCCTGATGCAGGGATCGATCTCGCGACCCTGAGATCATGACCTGAGCCGAAATCAAGAGTCAGACACTTAACTGACTGAGCCACCCAGGCGCCCCTTATGCAGGCATTTTAAAGGAAATCCTGGCATATAATAGAACTTGAGGACACTATGCTAAACAAAACAAGCCAGAAGCGAAAGGACAAACGCCGTATTATTCTACTCCTATGAAATATCTAAAGTACTCAAGAGCACAGAAACAAAAGGTTAAAAGGTGGTTGCCTAGGGCTGGGGAAAGGGAAAAGGGGCATTAGTGTTTAGTGAGTATAGAGTTTCAGTTTTACAAGATGAAAACATTCTGGAGATCTGTTGCACAACAACGTAAATATACTTAACACTACTGAATAGCACTCAAAGATAGATAAGATGATAAATTTCATGTCAGGGGTTTTTTCACCACAATGGGATCCTTGTGAGAATGAAGTAATTAAACAACATACGCTGCCTGGTGGAGTGCATCACATTTAACAGGTGCTCACGATTTCATTTCACAGCGGTGCCTACCCTCAGCATATCTGCACATTCTTCCCAGAGCTCTCTAACTGGTACCTGTGCCATCAACCTCTCTCCCTACCTAAAGTTTCTGTGCAATGCTGAACCCAAATGTCACTTCCATTAACTGGCCTGCTCTATCACTCTCACCGTTTGCCTGTGTGACTCGTGCGGGGTGTGTAACCTCCTGGTGAATTCGGCATGGTAATGCACTTGACGTCTTTGAGCGGCACACCTAGTCAGTGCTCACTGACTGGTCGCCAACATGACTCTGATGGCTTTGCTGATTAAGACCATGTTTCTGCACTCAGAGAAGGCCTTCTGTAACCTGAGTCCCTCTTACTTCATGTAACCTCACTAGGCACACCCTGTTGACTGCCGACCCAGCGCCATTTCCTCTTTCCCCTTGAAAGAACCCCAAGTGCATCGAGTAACACGTCTTCCTCTGGGTGGGGAGGGGGTGGCCATGGGATTCGGAAAAGTGACCCAGCCCTAATCCCAAGGAGAGAACCACCATTAGTCCTAGCCATCTCCTGAGCCAGTGACTGGCAGTGAAATGCAATTCACATGGAAATCTGCAAGACCTCTGGTGAAAGTATTCTTAGCTGATAAAAGAATGATGGGGAAAAAGTCCTTTCTACCTCTGGGTATTGTAGTGAACATGCAATACACTGCTGATAGCAGGATGAGAATACCATGAAGAACCAGGTCCTGGATGAAGACTTTGGATGGCCAAGGGAAGCATCCAGAATGGGCCTGCCTCTAAACACACATGGGAGATAATGCATCAGGGCTCCTTCTCAGCACGTGTGTCTTATTCCATAAGGAAACAGTAATATTAAGGGCAGGAGCAGAGGTATAACCCTGGTCTATCCCCCAGTAGCATATCATCTGCAGGCTTAGAATGCTATTCAGTTCAGAAACACACACACGTGCGCGCGCGCGCGCGCACACACACACACACACACAATGAGCAAATGAGTAATACAGCTACTGTTGATTTTCATTAACTTTCTATTTGTTTCTAGGGGGATTTGTTTTTATTTGTTTGTTTGCTTGTTTTTTGGTGGGGGAATTGGTGTTGGAAAAATAAATCTAAAGTATGCAAGTAAATGTTTGTGGTAAAAATGGACTCCAAGCTCTCCAACGTCCCTTGTGACCTCAGAGCACACTTCACGTGGCCAAAGCCACTCTAAGAATGCGACATGAATGATACATAAACCAGAGCCCCAGGAAGGCTCTGGATGGCATATCTTTCTGCTGTCCACATCTTCTACTTCAAAAAAACCACCACCACAGAACCCAGAACAGACTCAGGGGGCCTAAGAGGCTTGTCAGGGAGTGAGGGAACCAGCCACCGGGCAGCCTGGCCATCCTTGGGGCGGGGCTGGGGATAGGGGGATAGTCAGGCCACAACAGCTGTTGCCCTCAGAACTAGAGCGGAGTGCTGGCAATCACATCTACAACTTTCCACTTTCCGCTGGCCTTCCTGGAATTGTGAGTGACAGAGAGCATCTCAAATCCCTTCAAGAAGCCTCCAACAGGCCACTGGAAAGTGGACCCCCTTTCCACAGCTGGGGCATAGACCCTGTGACCCGCCTCCCCTGAGCTGGGGACAACAGCCATGGCCAGGAGGTGCTTCAAGGCTCTCTCAAGGGCCTAGATCTCTGGACCTTCCTGGCCTGCTTCAGGGAGGTGACGTGATAGTGAGGAGCACGAATACCAAGAGGGAGCTGGGGGGCCAGACCACCACAGGCTGCCAAGCTTTGTGCACTTTCGACTCCTGCGGGCGTCCGGGAGCACTGGCTGGGCATGTTCCTAAATGCCAAGGAGTCCCGACGCATCCAGCCCCACCCATTCACAAACACCGGCGGGCCTTCTCTGCTGTCTTGTCTGGGGACACGTGGGTCCCCGTGGTGCACAGTCGTGCGCACGCCGCCTCCACATGACCACAGCATGTGCCCCGGCAGTGCCCAGCCTTCAGTTGCAGCAGCCCAAGCGCCCCGGAGACATCTGCTCTGATTCCCACCCCCCTCAAAACACCTGGTTCTGGAAAACAGACTCCTGTGCTTGCTGGGCTGCTGATGCTGGCGCAGCAGCCACGGTGAGGAGCCCAGGGCTCCCGGGGACGCGGCTGGACCAGACAGTGCCCGCAGAGGCTGGGCGGGGCCTCCTTGGGCTTGAAGATATATGGAGCTGAAATCCCAAACCCCAAATACAACCATTCCTTTTCTGCACTTGCCTTCTTGTAAAGACTTGCCCTTTCTTTGTTACCAAAATGTTTTCCCATTGTTAAGGCTGTTGGATTTTTTCCCCCTCTTCCTCCAGACTGCCTTGTTGGCAGCAAGCGCGTCTAGTCAGAGATCTGGATGTCCATCTCTGGGACACCTTGAGAAGGGGCTTCCCTCTGGAGAGCTGTCCCCTGAGAATCTGCTCTTTGTGGCCCAACCCTGGACTTCAGAGGCAGGAACATTTAAGCCCACTCTGGCCCACCCCGGGGACTCAGACCCACTCCCCAAGGTATAAAGTATCTCAGAGAGCTCTGGGAGAGTGAATCCAACCGACGCCCAGGTCGGCTCACTGCCTTTTCCGTGGAGACGCTTTCTTCCCTGGCAGGCGCAGGCTAAATTTAAGCAGCACCCACCATGCGTACTCACTCTGGAATTGGAGAAGCAGGATGGAAGGTGGAATCCTAACCAGAACCGGGCTATCCAGCCAAAGGGAGAGCTACTGGCTTTCTACCTCCCACTAAGCTATAGAACAGCCATGACCGAAACCAAACAGCCAAAAAGCAAAAACGAAAACCAAGCAAAGAACCCAACCCACAGCTCTACTGGAGAATCCCCGTTACAGCCTGGCCCGCATGCCCAGAAGGACTGGCGTGGGGGGCGGGGGGTGGAGGGGAGAAGAGGGCCAGACCGGGGTGTGGGGGTGCCGAGGTGGAGGGACGCCCTCTGTGCAGCTGATTTCCCCGCCTCCGCCACACAGCCAACCCTCTGGGGTGAGCACGCGCTCGGGCACCTGGCTGGGAAGGCCAGCTTCTCCCAGCCAGCTGTTGGGCGTGGGCTTCCTGAAGCAGCTCCACCTTACCCAGGAGCGCAGGCTGCCATCCCATGCTCCAAATTGGGAGCGGTTTCCTAACAGGATGAGCAGGTCCCCAAAGTTAACTGACTCCTCCCACTGTTTTAAGGGAGGGCAGGGCCAACCCCAAGTAAAACTGTGAAGTCAGTAAGTTTGGCTCTTGGACTTCCCCACCCTCCCTGCTCTGCACATTTCCCACTTCCCACCACACCCCAATGCCCTCCACCTCATTAAAATCTGCTCAACAGAAATTAGCCTTTTACAGTTGGGTGAGAATTGGTCTTGAATTGAAATAAAATCCCTCACCTGCTCTTAAAAACACAATCTCAGAAGCAGTGTTGGCGGTATAGGTCATTTCCTCCGAGATCCCCCTTCCTTCAAGGGCTGTGCCACGGCCGCCATGACCACTGGCTCTGGAGATCTTGACTTTGAAGTTCCAACTTATCCTGTGTGTAAAATTAAATATTTATTTTGGAAAATGGCACCAGAGCAAAACTGTGGCGCTGTCAGTCAACTTGCATTCGAACTTCCTAGAATTCTTCTGGGAAACCAGCAGCGATCCCTTCCTAAGAGTCAAGCATTGGACTTTTCCCCGACACCACATTTGATTTTCATACCATCTTCCTTTCAGGTGAAGGAACAAGTTCAGAAAGTTCGGTTTGTTCATCCTCTGATGAACACTGGAGGTGGCACTTGAACCCATCAGGATTTGTCTAACTTTGCAAGTGCTGTGCTTAGAAATGTGAAAGCCTTAGCAATCACCTGGTCCACTGGTCCTCCCCATTCTGGAGCTGAGCAAGACAAGAGCTTACAGCAAATGACTTCCCCAAGCTCACTGATCCTTCTGCCCAAAAGCTCTGGAAATTCAGCCGGGCAACAAGTATCTATCTACCCATAGGTTTTTGCCGTGACGACCTCTCCCTTCCTCCAAATGGCTTTGCCCTTTTTATTGCTAGGACTGCATATGCTCCTTACTGAAACCATTTTGAAATTCTTCATAGATGGGGTATAAAGTCTAAATAAAATAAGGAGGAATATTATGTCCCAGCCTAGAATTCAGTTTCTTTTCTTTTTAAGATTTTATTTATTTATTTGACAGACAGAGATCACAAGGAGGTAGAGAGGCAGGCAGAGAGAGAGGAGGAAGCAGGTTCCCTGCTGAACAGAGAGCCGGATGCGGGGCTCGATCCCAGGACCTTGGGATCATGACCTGAGCCGAAGGCAGAGGTTTTAACCCACTGAGCCACCCAGGCGCCCCTAGAATTCAGTTTCTTTATTCAAATCTGGGACTTTCTCAGTTACACCACGTGGCCGTCTACCGACACCTGTAAAACATGAACAAAACAAAGAGGGAAGCAGGTTTCCTACACATGAGGAGTCTGGATACAGTGCTATAACTTCATGTATGCTCTCCCAGTATGGCTTACAATTCCCAAGAGAAATCCTATAGCCTCTACTCCTTCATTTTATATGGAATGGGCACCTTTTAGGAACCACAAGAGAAAAATAACCAATACTTACTTTTTCTTATTAAACATTTATTGTGTGCTAAAGGACCTATCTGCATTTTATCTCATTTAATCCTTACTTCAATATAATGGATACTATTATCCTACAATTTTCAAACAAAGATCCTGCCGCACTGTTCTCACTAGCAACGGACTTTCAAATACAATTATGATGGTCCACAGGGGAACCTCAAGTTAAACTCAGGGCACAACTTCCTGGAGCATTCATGTTAATTAATTGTCATTTTAAACTTTCAAGAAAGTTTTTAGCAGGAATTTAGTATGAAATAGAATATAAAATTCACATGGATTTTTTTTTTTTTTTTTAAGCTAAAACGAGATTTGAAAATGTCGTGTCTGGCGGCAGTGTGGAAAGCAGCGTGGGGTCATGTTCTTCTGTCCCAGGGAGTACCTGCCGGAGGAAAGTGTTGGGAGCACACTAAAAAGCTAACAAAATACTGTGGGGAAAAAACAAGTATTTAATGCCTCCTTGTATTCATTTATTGAGAAGTCCCATTTTCCCCCCATGCATTATATATATTATCTGTATTTAAACCAAGTGGAATGGCAATTTTTTCTTCAGAAATAATAAATATTCCTGAATATGGAATTTTAAAAATATCTTCTAGAAGATTGATTTTGACAGATTTGGGGGAGTCCCTTGCTCATTCCTTCCTTTGTAGGCTGCTCTGTCCTACACACCACATATTCATGTATACAATTTAAAATTTTCTACCCCACAAAATATAGGTGAATTTAATTTTAATCTATTTTCTTTGACCCAATATACTGCAGTCCCCCTGGCCTGTATATCCACAGGGAAGACATTCCAAGACCCCCAGTGGATACCTGAAACCACGGATAGTACCAAACCCTGTAGGTATCCTCTTTTCCTAGGCATGTGTGCATATAATAGGTTAATTTATAAATTATGAATTAGACACAGTAAGGGATTAACAATAATAATGCTGTAACAGAAGTTATTTGAATGTGGTTTCTCTCCCTCTAATATCTTATTGTACTATATCACCCTTCTTATTGGGATAATGTTTGATGTTAATAATAATGTTTGATGATAAAATGTCATGTGAGGAGAGGGAGGGAGGTGAGTGACTCAGGCATGGTGACCCAGTGCTAAGCCACTACTGACCTTCCTAGCATGCGTGGGAAGGAGGACCACCTGCTTCTGGGCTGCGGTTGACCACAGGTAACTGGAACCACAGGTATGGGCTGGGGGTGGGGGGTGGCTACTGCATGCAAAAGATTAGCATTTCAACGTGTAATCAATGTTAAAAAGTTACTTTACATTCACTTTACATTCCTCTAGAATGTCACTTACATTCTTCTTTTTCCATACTGAGTCTTCAAGATTCAGCGTGTATTTTGTACTTACAAGCCCGCCCAGCCACATGCAAGGGCTCAACAGTCTCCCGTGACCAGTGGTGACCGCAGACGCAGCTCTAGGACTCCGGAGTCCTCATCAGTCCGATACCTTCCCTTCATAGATGGGAAAGCTGAGGCCCAGAAAGAGAAAGTGAGTCCCTAGCAAGTTCACAGCATGCCAGACTCCCAGTCTAAGGCTCTTCAGGAGTCTGTGTTTGTGTGATTGTTACTCTTTTCTCCAAGCCTGTGTGCTGTTTAAAGGAAAGCAACTCCTCATTAAAGGAGCTACCACTTCTGGAAAAAATGCGAACTCCTCAGTTCTTTAAGAGAACGGACTCAAAACTCAGCCGCCAAACATGCACCTGCTGTCAACAAGATGGGTTCATTTAATCCTTCTTGAAGGGGTACATAAAGAGATGATCTTGACCGGTCCTGGTCCTGTGCACCCTGGGCAGTCTGAAAGTCCTGGCAATCAGCAGCCTAAAGGCCTTTCATGCAGCTTACAGGACGGGTTAATAATTAGAACGCAAGAGCACAGCTCCCTCTAGAGGTGCAAACGTTATTGCAGGGACAAGGAACAGAACTCTATCCGGAAATTCGCATGGCACACAGTAAGAAAATGGGGCCTTGACATCATGCTTCATATAAAAAGCAAACCTGCCTTGTGGGGTCACTGGCCCCTTAAACCCACTGATTGTACCTTTAATAAACAAACTCTTTTAAGAGATGCCATTCTAGCTTGGTCCCTTGGCTTTGAAAGTTCTTTTCTAAATCATTGATCTACTACACTTTTATATATAATGGAATTGTAAATAAAAAGTCTTATGACTATGTGGTCTCTCAGTCTACAGATTAAAAATTTCCTTCCAAAGGAAAGTGACTCACCCTTTCCCCAGCCAAGAGAGGGTTCCCCTCAAGCAAGCCTTGACAATGTTCACGTGGTGGGGCAACAGGAGACAAGCTCCCAAGTAGGAGACTCCTGCCAGTACTGGTATCATTTTATGATGAACTAGGTTGGGCAGGACGAAAAAATAACAATCACACCAGTGTCTTGCAGCTGGAAAACTATTTTATGCCCTATTGAAGAAAAGGATCAGGACGGTGCTTCCCTGGGGTAGTTGTCGGCCTGTCAAGCAAGCAGAGGTCTTGTTTACACTCACAACCACCTTTGAAGATAAATTTATCGGGCCCCTGGGTGGTTCAGTCAGTTAAGCGTCTGCCTTCGGCTCAGGTCATGATCCCGGGATCCTGGGATCGAGTCCCTCCGTGGTGTTCCTGCTCAGCAGGGGGCCTGCTTCTCCCTCTGTCCACCATTCATGCTCATGTTCTTTCTCTCTCACACAAAAATGAATAAATAAAAATCTTTAATAAGATAAATTTATCTTAAAAACTCTCGGTCTTTATTTGGGAAAAGATGGCGAACTGTATAAATTCTAAGCCTTAGTTTCAAAGACTTCCACTGTCATTTATTGCGGTGATTTAGAATTGAATATTTCATTAGTCAGTCGAATTTTGGCTGAGCATTTTGGATAATGGTCAAACGGTCTCACACCTTCAAAATCAAAATAATGATCTAGTTTAAAACCCATCATTTCCATCGGCTTGAGTGCCACGGGGGCCCACAGACAAAGCTTAGGTCAACCACCTTAAAATGGACACCACTGGTCAGTGTAGGGCTAGAGTGGTACAAATCAGTCCACATCAACTCCTGCTTTTCACTGTTACAAACATGCAGGGTGCATATTGATGTAATACCCTCTTTTTTTTTTTTTTTTTAAAGAAACACAACCTACTAATCACTTACATATTTACTGAGCATTTATTCTGTTCCAGAGAGCATGCTAGGTGCTGGGATACAAAATTGAACAAAGGTAAAAATCTTTACCCTCATGAAGCTTACATTCTAGTTGGAGTTTGGGAGGTGAGCGAAGACACATGATACATATATCTGTAAATTCAGTACGTAAGTTTGTTAGAGGAGCCCTAGGAAAATAATGTGGAGAAAAGGCAGTACAGGTGTGTAGGGGCCGCTGGGAAGGGGGCAGACTGCAATTCCAAACCGAGTGATCAGGACAGGCCCTCTGAAGATGGAATCAGATTTTAAAACAAGGATCAGGCTTGACAAAGCTAAAACTTCCATTAGTCTTTGTTCAATATACAAGTTCCCGAACTGCATCCTACGAGTAGCATCTGGATTCAGAGCCAAAAGGTCATCTCAAGTGACACCAAGCAAGGGAAGCATCAGGAAGGCATTACGATTCATATATAGACACTACTATTACGTGAAAAACCTTGTGTGTGACATACTTTAACTCCTATAAAAAAGAAACCTTTTCTTATGGAAACTTTAATACATCAAAATAGAATACAATGACTCCCTATACACTGATTACTCAGCTTTAGCAATTATTAATGTCCTGTTGATCTTGTCTTGTCTACTCTAAGAATAGGGATAAAGATGAAAGTATTTTCTGAAACAAGACGGGATCGGGAGGGAGACAAACCATAAGAGACTCTTAGTCTCACAAAACAAACTGAGGGTTGCTGGGGGGAGAGGGGTAGGGAGGTGGTTGGGTTATGGACATTGGGGAGGGTATTCGCTATGGCGAGTGCCATGAAGTGTGTAAGCCTGATGATTCACAGACCTGTACCCCTTGGGCAAATACATTATATGTTAACTAAAAAAATGAAAAAAAAAGATGGAGTATTTTCGAGCAATCCCAGACATATTTGTTGGATGCATAAAGACTTCAGTCTATAGGAGGCACAATTTTTAAAATGGAACACTACTACTACTATCATATCTAATAAAATTACAATCCCGTCCTATCATCTAATACCTACTCCATTTAAAATTTTTTGTCTAATGAACAAAACAAGTCCATTTTTAAAAAAGATTTTATTTGTCAGAGAGAGAGAATAGAAAGAGGCAGGCAGAGGGAGAAGCAGACTTCCCGCTGAGCAGCTAGCCTGATGAGGGGCTCGATCCCAGGACCCCGAGATCATGACCTGAGCCAAAGGCAGGTGCTTACCAACTGAGCCACCCGGGTGTCCAAAAAAATCCATCTTTTTACAACTGGTTTGGTCTAATTGGGATCCAAACGAAGTCCCCAGCACTGGGATGCAGGTCTCTTCGACTGCCTTCACGTTTTGCACTAGCTCTTCCTTTTCTGAGACAGACCTTCTGACTTGGGTTTGGCGGACCGATTGCTCCCAGCATCAGTTATCCCGTCCCGGTGAGCAGTGCATTTCCTGTCACTGCTGATGACATCAGGAAGCTCCCTGGATTCGGGTTCGGTGGCTTCTGCAGGAGGCAAGGGAGTTCACGTGGTCATGTGTGCTTCTCCCTACATGGCAACAGAAGCCCCCATGGGCCTGGCTGCTCCCTTTCCAGTGACTGAGGCGGGGGTCCCGGCCTCCACAAGCTGCCTGCAGCTCTCCTCAGCGTCCCTCACACCAACTCTGTGAGGTGGGCACAGCTACTGTCCCCACCACAGTCACGGCATGTGCCTACTTAATGGAGCAGGTTCTGCGAATCTGAAGCCACCAACACCACCAAGGGGCCTGCACCTGAGCTCAGAGGCCCCTTCACACCTTTCTAAGTCCTGAAATACTCCCACAGGGCCTTTTGGAACTCCTGGTCAGACACCAGCAAAGAGCCCCGTGTCTTCGGCATCTTCTCTGCGGGTCCCCTCTTCCTTGTCCTATTTATACTCTGGCTCTCCCGAGGGCGCTGCTTGCCCTGCCACCCTGAATCTGAGGTCATCAGACACCACTCACCTCCCGGGGCAAGCATCAATGCCACCCACTCCTGGCCCACTTCCCTTCTTGCTCTGAGGATTCAAGTAGGGCCCTTACTGATGCTCTAAAGCGAGGCCTGTCCTAACACAGATGGTCCTGCCCAAGCCCTGGCCTCAGGTCCTTGACCTTCCAGTCTTCAGTGCTCTTGTCTGCTCCCTTCCTGCGGCCACCGACAGATACTACGCCAAGGGCAACCCTCCACGAGCATGACCTTCAGTATCTCTCACCTCCTCTCTTTCCAGCTTCTGCACTCCAGCATCCTGATTCCAACAATTCTTTGGCCTCAAGGATCTTTTTCAACGACAAATCTAGAACCCCATGACATTCACATACAGGATTTGTAAAGGCTGAAATTTCACCCGAAGTAGATGAAGTTGGTCAGCCTTTGAACAAAATTACTAAGTAGCACTAATGAGACATGAAAACCTCTCTAGAGAGCTAGAGATAGCTCTGCTTGCACATTAAATGACCCCCTTACTATTCTGGGGGAGGGGGGAACCCCCGAGGACAAGGACAAGGCTGTGTGATTAGACTACCCATAGGAAAGCCACCTGCTCATTCATAATCACGGCCTGCCAGCACTCAAAGCAGGATGTGGAGTGATGCAGAAAATGAAGGAAAGGAAAGCCAAAACCAGTCAAGAATTCCATCAGTTCAAGTTTTGGTTCCCCACATTCAAGTCCAGAGGTTTCCACACCACTGTCAACGGGGACTGAGATCTCTGGAGGACACAGATGCAAGAAAGGCATCTTCTCCTTTGGAAACTAGCTTAAATGATTTGATAGCCTGAACTACAATTTTCCCTGGGACAATTTTTTTTTTAAATGTTATTTATTTATCTGTCAGAAAGAGAAGAGAGAGAGAGGGAGCGCACAAGCAGAGGGAGTGGCAGGCAGAGGGAGAAGCAGGCTCCAAGCCCAATGTGGGATTCCATCTCAGGAACCTGGGATTAAGATCTGAGCCAAAGGCAGATGCTTAACCAACTGAGCTACCCCGGCGTCCCTCCCTGGGACATTTATAAAAGCCTTTTTATCCAAGGCAACATAAACTCAAAGGCTATGGAAGTTAAAAACTGCAAGCAAAATGTAGGGAATGTGATAACTCAATCTGATTGGAGACAAAACATAAAGAGCTCCTGCTTCCTGATCGCCCACGGCTGAAAACTGTGTCCATCTGATGTGGTCGCCAAACATCTTTCTAGGAAACTAAACTTGGAGAAGCTGCTGATCCATGCAACTCTTTCATCATCAAAAAGTAACCCCCAGAAATCAAGGCAGAGTTCTGAATGGGCATAGTCTCTACTTACTATGTACAAACAATGAAAAGTTAGAGAACCTGTCAAGCTTTTGAAAATGAAAGGATTTTAATGTCCTCATTTGGAGTCATGACATTGGAGTTATCCTGAAACTGAACTTTTACCAGCTTTTAGAAGAATTTTTTTTCAACTCTTCATTTTCTGAGCCAAAAGATTAATGAAATCATAGCCACAAAACGGGATGGGCCTGCTACCAAGAAACAGCAAGCTTCTTGCACTGAATTCAATGGAACATTCATGAGAAGAAGAGATGGTCTCAAACAACTTAGTACCAAACCATAGAGTTTTCCAACCTCTTGAGTCCATCTCCATTGAGCAGAGATAAAGCAGAAGGAAACCTGACAGCAGCCCAGAACCCTGGGTCCCCATTTGGTCAGACTGAGGCAAAAAGCTGCCACAGTCCATGTCTCTTCGCTGCAAGGCCACGCTCAGATGCTGGGGCGGTAGAAGTTCTGTGCCCAAACTGCTTTAGCAAAGGAAGAAGGACAACTGGAGTGGCACAGGTGAAAGCTGTGATTTTGTGCTTTAAAGAAATGGCCCCAATTTCTCACAGTAAACAGAAACACATTATGTGGAAGGATTAAATATCAACAAAATAGGACAGGAAATCAGACACATTGACAAGCTACAAAGTTATGCCCTAGCCTTTGAGTCAAGACCCAAACCCCACCTCCCCAGATGGAAGGTAACTGTACCAATAATGAAAATAATGAATCCATGGGCACTTCAAACCTGTCAAGCACTCAAAATTCAACTGCAGTCAAAGTCAGCAAGTAGCCCTCTAAGTTTGCTTAAGAAGAGGCTCCTTCTTCCAAGCCTTCAGGTGAGAAAGACAGGAATGGGGAAACACGGTTTCAAACAAGTTTGCCAGGAATATCAGCAGTGGTTACTGGTCAGTACAGCCTGCGGCCCTGAATCCAAACAAGGAAATGGACTATCAGCAAGACAGTTACCAGAAGAATGTTCCTCAGATTAGAATCCCCCAACAGTCCCAAATTTTGGGGTCTTACAAGCCACTTCCTCCCCGCAGCAATGCCAATGAGAATGTATTGTTCCTGTTATCTTGCTAACACTACTTCTGCCCAGGAGACATGGATTCCAAATTCTATAACTGTATTAGATTCAGAAAAAGAGAGCACTGAGGAGCTTGACCCCCCCAAGACCCCCCAAACACACTGTGTCCGAGAGTAAGATCAAACACGTGCGAGAAAGGGAAGATCCTGAAGATAAAACCCGGAACACGTAGAGGATTGCTAAGTCAGTTTCTCTCTGGCTAACTGTAGGCTATTTCAGAGGGGCTACTGTTGTAGCCCCAAATTTACATTTTGGATTTTGAACTTTTTTAAAGTCAGGAGGGGAGGAGACGACCTAAAATCAGCTCAGCTGATCGTGCCCCGCCCTCCCCTAGTAGCCCACCAACCATAAAACCACCAGGTGCAAGCTTCAGTTTCAGGGAAACTCAATTTATTTGTAGCAATTGTTTCCGATGCAAAGGCTAAAGTAGGCATTTCCAATAGAAAATATACGGTAAGAAAAATTAAAAGTTGATCATTTCTTTGGACTTCCATGCTCTGCTGCCCCAGCCACATAGCTTCCCAGCACCGGAAGTGACAACTGCGGTAGTCTCGCAGTCGCTTGGGTCATAAACCCTGACACCGTCCCTCAGTCATACGCCTCCCATATTCCCTTAGCGCATCCAGTTCGCTCCACTCTGTTAAACCTAGAATCACGCCACTGTCATGTCCGCTGCTATCCTGAGAATGGAGCCATCGCCAGCTCGCACGTGCGTTACTATAGTAACCGACCCGTCTCCCACCCTCGCTTCTGACTCAGGCCCCCACCAAGGCCAGAGAGAGCAAGAGCCTTCCAAAACACAAGTCAGAGCATATCATTCCTCTGCTCGAAACCCTCTAAGAGCCTCGCACCACCTGATCTCTTTCTCAGTTACGGGAACCTCTTGTTTCTGGAACATTTCAGGCACACTTCTGCCTCGGGGGCTTCACACTTGCTGTTTGCTTTGCCCGGAACAATCCTCTCTCCTGACACGCACATGACTCACATTCTCCAAGTATTTGCTCGAATGTAGCTGCTCGGTGCGGCCTGTTTTTCAACTGCAAACTCCCACCTCCCCAGCATTCGCTCTGTTCAGCTTTATTTCTCACCACAGAATTTACCCCCTACTGATATTGGTTTTTTTTACTTATCTGTTGAATGTCTTGCTTTCAAAATGTAAAGTACCTGAAGGTGGTAATTTTTCAGTCTTGTTTCCTGCTATATCCCTAGCTCCTAAAACACTCAAATATTCAATGAATGAGCAAACAGGCCAAAGAGCCGATGTGAAATAGCTCATAGACTGCGATGTCTTCACTCAAGAGAGTAATAAAGGCGATGAGTAAGGGCATCCCAAACGAGCAAGGGCACAGAGTCCCAGCGGATGATGACATCAAGAGCCAACTGAATCCTCTTACAGGCGAAACTCTCTTCTACAGAAACTGTAGCCCTGGGATCAGGGGATTTCAGATGGGTCCCTGGTAGGTACGAGCAAAGCGAAAACGATCTGCCCAAGTCTGTCCAGAGTGCCTTGAATTTTACATTTAGACTACAGATGCTGGTCACATTCAAACATTCATGAGGCTTCCAAAAACATATTGCAGGAGAAAAAAATACATATAAAAATAAAATTATAAAAAGCTCTTCATTAAAATAGTAGTTTAAATAAATCCTCTGTCAGTACCACCCGGAGGCAGTGAGAGGCTCTAGAGAGGAGAGCTTAGAGCTTGTTACGTGATTACATGAGAACACGTGACCCCGTCTTCACGACACCGCCGTGAGAACCCCTTCCAGACGCAGCTCATCGCGCGGGCGGGAAAAGCGACTGTGGAAGATTATTCTATGTCTCGAGTTCTCGTTCTATTTGCCCTTTTTCATCTTAGCTGTCTTCTCCTTTCTTTTTTTCACATGCTTTGGAATTTTGTTTTTTCTTTTCTCTCTCTGGGCTTCCTTGACCATCTTTTTTCTCTCCTGTAAAACAAAACAAAATAAAAAAAGAAAGGAACCTGCAGATTTCACTCAAGAGTATTCATTTTACTATTACAACTAAGTAAGAAGATACATGTGAAAGGATAAAAGTGAGTATAACAGGAAAGATGAAAATAATTAGGATGGGGCGGTACAGTTTGGTTCCAGATTTGTCTCTAGCATTTCTTAATAGAAATTTGAAGAGTGCCCAACAGAAATATCTGGGAGGACTCTTAAAGTTTGCAGCTGTTTCTTCACAAGCTTCATATTCTAATAGAAATAAAGGTTGGAAAGAGACAAAGTATTTGCAATAGACATAGAGAGAAAATGTGAGCATTAACTTGGGTATGTCTCTCAGAAGTTTTAGGGACCAGAACACTGTAGGGTTTAAAGACTTAAGCTAAGAATGAACAGGAACATTTAGACAGCAATCACGTATCATTCGTCTCATGCCAATGACTTAAGAGTGGAATCAATCTTTTAGATTCTGGAAATACCGGCTTAGTTGCAAATCCCCTGCGAAACAGCCGTTCAGTATTTCACTACGAGACAACTCCAACATCAGTTGTGTTTCAAGTGAATGACAATCATTCCTAATCAATGAATTCAGTGTGTCCTCTCTCCAGGCAGTGCCCGGGGAGCTCCTAACAGAAGCCCAATCTCCACACGATGTGACCTCCAAAGGCAAAGCTCACACGTAGAAACTAGCACTACAACTACAAGTACTTACTGATCAATAATGTTTCCAGCCCTTACAATCTACTAATCTAATCATCTAATCTTGAGCACAGATATATGAAACTGGCTTTGCTGCTATGCTGAAAAACAAGAGAAATTCCATCCTCGGCTCACCTTTTTATCAACTTCGGTGTCAACATTGGGTTTCCTGGAGCAGGCCTGGTCTTCCTGCTCTTCAGCCTCTGTGTCAGAACACTCAGAGCTTCTAGCATCTTCTGAATCAGAACAAGCCTCTCCCTTAGCCTGATTGTCTAGAAGGGCAGGGACCTTGAAAATATTACAAAACCACGTTACTCTAAACCACTATTGTCCAAAGCGTTAATGCTAAAATTCAGATTTTTCAGCCTTCCAGTTATACGGTGAACAACCACAACCTGTACTGAAACATCGAGAACAACAGACTCGACATCAGAGAGGAAGCAAGGAAGCGGCACATCGAGTGAGGCTCCAGAACACACCCAGATGAAGGAACCGGGGCTTCACGGGGTGACCCAGATCACCGACAGAACTGAGCTGCGGTTTGGAAGGATGAAAAATACAGATAGAAGTGAAGAAATAAAGATTTATTTGGATAACTTCACAGCTGTTTTCCTATGAACTGAATTTCAAGCAACACTTACTATTAATCTAATCGAGAAGGAAAACAATATTTAAATAAGAGAAATTTGTGCTTTTTCTCCCCGAGGAAGTTTAGCAGTTTTTAAACGAGCAGGAACCATTTTTTAAAAAACAGATTTTCCTTTTATAAGAAAAAATGATCTTTAAAAGGCAATTGTACAGAAAGGTTTTCTAGTCAGTTTTCACAAAACCTTCATGGGCTGGAATTCAAGGCAGGACCACCCCATAGCACTTACTAGATGTAACACATACCAAACGTTTGAGTTTTCCTAATTCAATTCTTCCAAAAACAAAGACACAGTAAATTTTTGAAAAGCAAACTATGATCCTTCATATTTAAGCCTTTAATTAAGAATATTAAAATAGGGGGCGCCTGGGTGGCTCAGTGGGTTAAAGCCTCTGCCTTTGGCTCAGGTCATGATCCCAGGATCCTAGGATCAAGCCCCACATCGGGCTCTCTGCTCCACAGGGAGCCTGCTTCTCCCTCCCCCTTTGCCTGCTTCTCTGCCTACTTGTGATCTCTCTCTGTGAAATAAATAAATAAAATCTTAAAAACAAAAAAAGAATATTAAAATAGGTTCGCCTGGGTGGCTGAGTCAGTTCAATGTCTGCCTCTTGATCGCAGCTCAGGTTTTGATCTCAGATGAGTTCGAGCCCCACAATGGGCTCCATGTTGGGTATGGAGACTTTCTTTAAAAGATTTTATTTATTTACTTGGGAGAGAGAGAGAGTGAGACAGTGAGGGGGAGAGAGAGAGAGAATGAGTATAAGCAGAGGAAGGGTGAAGGGAGGGGCAGAGGCAGAGGGAGAAGCTGGCTCCCTGCTGAGCAGGGAACTCAACTTAGGACTTGATTCCAGGACCCTAGGATCATGACTTGAGCCGAAGGCAGATGCTTAACCAACTGAACCACCCAGGCGCCCCACATGGAGCCTATTTAAAAACAAAACAAAACATTAAAATAAGCAAAAAGTGCCTTTATTTTTGCTTATATTAGTTAATCCACATAATTCTAAAAATGTAAAGAAAAACAAGATTGTTTCAAGAAAAAACACTACAGGAATCCAGGAACTGTAAGACTGCTAAACCCGTGAGAATGGTCTGCAACAGGTTTTATACTAGTAGGAGACCAGATTTCCTTGTTGTTGTTAACTGTGAAAACCTCAAGAAACACCTGGTTATCATTAAACATTCCATAAATAAAGACCAGGATATAAAAAGTATCAATGCCTCAGCAACAAAAACAGAACAATTGGGAGACAGAAATAAACCACAAGTTCCTATAATTCACTTTTATAGTTAAGAAAAAAAGTGAACACAGGGCACCTGGGCGGCTCAGTGGGTTAAGGCTCTGCCTTCGGCTCAGGTCATAATCTCAAGGTCCTGGTATCGAGGCCCGCATTGGGCTCTCTGCTCAGCAGGGAGCCTGCTTCCCCCTCCCCATCTGCCTGCCTCTCTGCCTACTTGTGATTTCTCTCTCTGTCAAATAAATAAATAAAATCTTAAAAAAAAAAAAAAAGTGAACACAAATACAGCATTTCTGAAAATGCCCATAACTTCGAAAGTATCTATAATAGTAATACTATTGTTAGTTTAATTCTAGCATGCAGTAGCTTTTATATGCTTCCAGAGAGTATTTGTGTAAATGAGGAGCAACACAAGTTCTTATACCTTCTGAACTCCAGACAGATCTTTCTTCAATCCTGTAACCGTCTGGTACAGAATCTTAAAACAGGAAAGACAAAAAGAAGAATCAACATAAAGCTAGACAGTGAAAAACACACATTGCAATATTACAAGTGAACACTCTGGGCTCATAATCTTCTGTGATTATTAAAAGGTGCTTAAATTTATCCCCTGGCTAACACAGCAAGTTCACAGTGTGGTGTATCATTCTTGCCCACCAAGCATATAGGCATGAGCAACGGCCCACAGCCCACACACAGCCTGACGGTTTTTACAAATGAACGTCTGCAACCAATTTTATAATAGAAAATTCTAACTTTGATTCTCAATTAAACGGAATGAATGTATTCTCCTCCCCCAAATAACTCCATTCTTCTCTCAGTATTCGGAATCATGAAAAGCTGTATTCAATTATTATTAAAGGACTTTTAATTTCAACAATTTTTGGAGAAAATTTTTTTCTTATCTTATAATGACCTATATAATAGCCTCAATTTTGCTTCTTAGCCTGCAAAGTCTAAAATATTTACTATCTGGCCTTTCCACAGGAAGAAATTTTGCAAACCTTAAAATATGTATGTTAATGGACCTAGTGTAATAATTATTTACAGCCCAGACTTTACACAGATCTTCCATTTTCTGCAAATATAGTCTGTTGGACTCAAATGTGCCATTTTCTTTCACAAATACCAGTGAATTCCCTTTACATCCAATGTGCACAGAGGATCTATTAATGCAAAGGGAAACAGCCATCTCAGTAGACCAGAAGCCAAGATTCAAGATGGCAGGTGTGGGACAGGAACTTCCTCTATAAATCTGCTTAAAGATAAATCTACGTACAAACCAAGCTACTCACATTGTCTTGTTGGGCATTCATGGCCATGTCCTCCTCCTTCAATTTCATCATGATATCCATATCCCTTTCATAATTCTTTACTTCATTCAAGGTTCTAGGAATATATGCTCGCTTAAACACCTAACAGAGAAAAGGAAAATCAAAATGGTTATTTA
Source organism: Mustela putorius furo (assembly GCF_011764305.1). Lineage (NCBI taxonomy): Eukaryota > Metazoa > Chordata > Mammalia > Carnivora > Mustelidae > Mustela > Mustela putorius. Next base: position 4,899,674 of record NW_025422022.1, on the reverse strand, counting down.
CACGCCTCTCTCATTCCCTGAGCATCCCATCCCCACCCCGTCAGAGCAGTCCGTCACCATCTACAGCACTGATTCTCAGCCAGGCTCTCTGCACACAGGGGCGTTGCTGTGTGGCATCCCAAAAAGACTTTGTTACTAATAATGAAACTGAAATGAAATGATTTGAAGTGCCCTCTTTCCCCTCGTGTGCATTCCCAAAAGCTTTTGAGTGGGAAAGAAAGGAATGGAGCTGCAGTTAGCAAGTACTGCCCTGGCCATGCCTTACAAAGGAACATATTCTTACGTGGAAATCTCACCTACTATAGTGAAAATTCACAAGTGCTGATAAATACAGGGTACCTTATATTCATCCATCACACTAACAGTCTGAGAACTTTTGATAAAAAGTCCACTATAGGGGCACCTGGGTGGCACAGTTGATTGAAAGATGGACTCCTGGCTTCAGATAAGGTGTGCTGAGATCGAGCCCCATGTCGGGCTCTGTGCTTAGTGTGCAGTCTGCTTGATGTTCTGTCTCCCTCTCCCTTGCCCCTCCCAATTGTTCTCTCCCTCTCTCAAACAAATAAATAAATTTCTAAAAAATACCCTGATCCCCAAGATTAAAATAATTTTCTTTTTCACCACACATAAATATTTAAAGTCTACAATGGTACCAAAATCAACATTTAAATCATTTAAAAATTCACATTTGTGTATGGAAATGGGCTTTTCCTTCTTGAATCATGTTTCAATGGGTTCTTTAAAAATGTTCTCTATCTGAAGCGTGATATGCCCTAATTTCAGACTACACTGCAAAGCTATAATAAGGGATACCTGGGTGGCGCAGTCAGTCAAACGTCTGCCTTCAGCTTCGGTCGTGATCCCAGGGTCCTGGGGTCAAGTCCCCCATCGGGACCCCTGCTCAGCAAGGAGCCTGCTTCTCCCTCTGCCTGTCGCCCCTTCCAACTCCCCTGCTGGTACTCTTGTGCTCTCTCTCTCTCTCTCCCCCTCTCTCTTGCTCACTATTTGGTAATCTGCTGGCTCTCTGGTAAATAAATAAATAAAATATATTTTTTTAAAAGTTGTAATAATTGAAACAGCACATAGCACTAGCACAAAAACAGACATGTAGATCAATGGAACAGAATAAAGAGCCCAGAAATAAGCCCATGCATATATGGTCAATAAATTTACAACAAGGGGATACGAACATGTAACGGGAAAGGACAGTCTCTTCAGTAAATGGTATTGGGAAAACTGGACTGCCACGTGCAAAAGAATGAAACTGGACGACTATCTTACAAACAAAAATAAACTCACAAAAGAGCAAAAACCTAAATGTAAGATCTAAGACTTTAAAATTTCTAAAAGAAAACAAAGAAAGTAAATTTAAACACAGTCTTAGTAGTATTTTTTTGGACCTTTCTCCTCAGACAAGGGCAACAAAAGCAAAAATAAGCAAACAGGGCTACATCAAACTAAAAACCTTTTCACAGCAAATCAAACCATCCACAAAATGAAAAGACAAACTACCAAGTGGGAGAAGATAATTTGCAAATGATGTATCTGATAGGGAGTTAATATCTAAAAGATCTAAGGAACTCAAAAAACTCACCACCAAAAAAATAAATCGATAAATAAATGATATAAAAATGGGCAGAGGACCCAAACAGAGATTTTCCCAGAGACATACAGATGGCCAACACACCCATGAAAACATGCTCAGCCTCACTGTAGAGATACAGATCTAAAGCACAATGAGAGATCACCTCGCACCAGTCAGAATGGCTATTATCAAAAAGAAGTAAGTGCTGGCAAAAATGTAGAGAAAAGAGAACGCCCACTCACTGCTGGAGGGAATGCAAAATGGTATAGCCACTATGGGAAACCTTACAGAGGTTCCTCAAAATATTAAAAATACAACTACCACAATATTCAGCAATTCTATTTCTGGGTGTTTATCCAGAGAAAACAAAAACACTAATTCGAAGAGATACATGCACCCCTATGTTCAGTGCAGTATTATTTACAATAGCCAAAGTAACGAAGAGCCCATTAATAAAGAAAATGTGTGTATACACACACACACACACACACACACACAAAAACATTACTCAGTCTTAAAGATGAGTGAAATCTTGCCATTTGTGACAACATGGATGGACCTCAAGGTTATTATGTTTAGTGAAATAAGACCAAGAAAGACAAGTATCATGTGATTTCACTTATATGTGGACTCTTTAAAAAAAAAAAACAAATGAACAAACAAAACAGAAACAGGCTCAGAAAAAGAGAACTGGTGGGTGCCAGACGGGGAGAGGACGGAGGAATGAGAAGGAGGTCAAGAGTAGAAACTTCTATGTCCTGGGACAGAGATGAAATCACCAAGAGTGACAGATCGTCTCTAGCCATCTTCCCTTGGAAGCAAGAGCAACAACTGTGCTATTTAGTATATATGACTTGTGAATTTTCAGTCTCTGAGTTACAGTTACTCTATTTTAACTATTTTACTTTAAACTGATCACTACTTTTTATACAAATGTGTAAACATATGATTGTCCTTATGTTTTGTTTTATAAAAAATACAATTTAATAAAAAAAAAGAGTATAAACCTCTAGGTTTAAGATAAATAAATCACAGGTATTTAAAACAGCACAGGGAATATAGTCAGTAACATTATAATAATATATATGGTGACAGCTGGTAACTAGACTACTCAGTAATGTACAGAAACGCCGAATCACCGTGCTGCACATCTGAAAGTGATACAATACCGTGCGTGAACTATTCTTCAAACAAATAAGTAAAGGTCTCCGTCTAGGACAATGTGCTAATAGGCTGCTGAGTGGAATGATGTAATGAAATGTAATTTATCCAATTTGGTTCAGTTCAATTATGTACAAGGAAATAGTCTCATCATCTGAAAACTGCTTCTCTCTTAAAAATCAAGTTCATGACCTAGCATGTCCTTCAAAAACAAAAACTCAAAAGCATTTCCTGCGACTGTGGATAGATAATCCACCTTACCTCTTCATCCACATGCTCTTGGCTGGACCGTTCTTCCTTGGTCCTTTGAGATGCTATTTCCATGGCCTTGGAAAGAAATCAAAAGTTACATTCCTTTATATTAGACCTACAGAAGATGCATCCATTTCTGCGTTTTAGGATAAACCTGCTCTCATCTTTCTCAGTTTCACCTCTCACTTCTGAGAAAAAGGACTCCGAGGCCTGGGAATGGCTCTCTCTGTCAGACCTCACCAAACAGGCTGCTCTCAGCTCGGAGGTAACAGCGTAAACCAAACTATTTAGCCCTGGGGAATCCCTACCCCTTTCCTCAAGAGTGAAACTGCCTAATTTTCTTTTTCAAGATTTTATTTATTTGAGAGAGAGTGCAGGGGGAGGGGCAAAGGAAAGGGGAGATGCAGATGCAGATGCCCTGCTGGGCAGGGACCCCGGGACCGACACCTCAGCCAAACGGAGATGCTCAACTGACTGAGCCACCCAGGCGCTCCTAATTTTTTTTTTTTTTTTTTTTTAAAGAAGTCTTCACACCCCGTGCAGGGGGTTGAATTCAAGACCCTACTTTTCCTAATTTTTAAATGATTAGCAAAAATATTTACTAAAAAACAGCTGAGACCCAAAGAATGGAAGAACCACCCTTTAATTCTGTAGTAGTCAATGAAGGGAATCAAAGAGGAAAAGTGGACTGTCCTCTAGTTTCGAGCATGTGTGTCTAACGCTGCAGAAAAATAAAATGCCAGAGGAATCTCTTTGAGCAGTGGCTGCAGCTAAGGTGACAAAGATTCTATGAGAGTCTCTGGTCTTGGAAAACTGGAGATTTGTTCTCTACTTGGAATACATAGAAAAAAAGAATTGTACTAGGGTTTTTGGTTTTTTCATTCAGACACTAAAATTAGTGCTAAAAATTTTAGGAATAAAAACAGTATGTATTTATTCAATTAACACACATAATTGCTTAGTGAGTGCAAGGTACAGATTTGGTACTGGGTAATACAGGAATCAGCCTGCTGCCCCTTATGGGCTCGCAGTCTAGCAGAGGGTGACAACATTAAAAAGAATTTAATAACAAGAGTGCCAGGTGACTCAGTCTGTTAAGTGTCTGACTCTTGATCTCAGCTCATGTCTAATCTCAGGGTTGTGAGTTCAACCCCACGCAGTGGGGAGCCTACATAAAAAACAGAAAAAAAAAGTGGAAAAAAGATAACTTAATGACAAGTGAGGCAGTTTGACCACTTCTACTACTTAATGACAAGTGAGGCAGTTTGACCACTTCTACTATAGGCTCACAAGATCTGGGAAATACACCTGTAGAAACAATGATTTCTGCCTGATTTCTCCCTGAAAAAGTTCTGTGAATAGAGCTCTAATGTGGCCAACAAGCAGGTGAAAAGATGCTCAACGTCACTCATCACCAAGGAAATGCAAATCAAAGCTATGATACTCCACACCTCTCACCCGTGAGGACAGCTCAACACAGGGCAACACAGGGCACCTGGGTGGCTCAGTGGGTTAAGCCTCTGCTTTCAGCTCGGGTCATGGTCTCAGGGTCCTGGGATCGAGCCCTGCATTGGACTCTCTGCTCAGTGGGGAGCTACTTCCCCCCCTTCTCTCTCTCTGCCTGCCTCTCTGCCTACTTGTGATCCCTCTCTCTGTCAAAAAAAAAAAAAAAAAAAAAAATTAAAAGAAAAAAGAAAGAGCAACACAAAAACAAAACCAGAACACGGTGAGGATGTATGTGAAGAAACTGGAACCATCTGCACAGTGTTGGGCTGGAATGTAAAATGGTTTCACTGCTAAGGAAGACAGAATGGCAGTTTCTCAAAAAAAGTAGAACAGAATTACTAGCTAATGCAGCACCTGCACTTCTGGGTATCACCCAAAGGAACTGAAAGCACGGTCTTGAAGAGAGACTGGTGCACCCATGTTCACAGCTGCATTATTTGCAACACGCAAGGGGTTTCAGAAGCACCCCCAGTGTCCACTCGGACGGATGGGTGCACAGGTGTGGCTGTTCACCATGAATGAATCTTGAGGACACTATGCTAAGGGAAACAAGGAACCAGAAAAAGGAAACAAAACAGCATGATTCCACTTACGGGAGGTACTTAGAGTAGACAACCTCACAGGCGGAAAGTAGAAGGGGCTGGGGGCAGGGAGAAACGGGGTGTTAACGTTGACTGGGTACGGAGTTTGTATTTTACAAGATGGAGAAGTTCTCAGGATGGACAGTGATGATGGTGGCACAAGAGTGTGAATGTACATGATGCCATAGGACCATACACTTACACGTGGTTACAATGGTATGTTTTACACTATGTGCATTTCGCCACACTTGCAGAAGTTCTAGGATTCAAAAAGGCCTCTGAGAAACAAGGGAAAGACCAGAAGCCAAACAAGTTTCTCACTAAAGGTTCATGACCTTTGGTGGTCTATGTGACCTTGCCCAACACTTCAAGTCAAGAAACCTGGCTTTCCCACTGGCTCTTCACTGTACTTCTCATTCCCTATGTGTGAAATCAAAAGAAGGTCTCAAGAAGCTGTTGAAACGAACATACGCTGAGCAGTTGGGAGTCCCTGGAAGTGCCACGTGAGCACAAATTACTATTTCCTGTTCTTTCCTTTCCTCGCCCCATCTCACCTTTGAGAGGTAAGCATCCATGTTCTCATGTGTGATGGACGGATCTGTGACAAATTCAAAGAGTTCCCGCACCGTCATCACGGCAACACCGTGCTTCAGAAAGAAATCTGTTGGAAGGAAAATACAGTACAGCCTTAGGAGGGGAAAGATTATTATTCCAACTACTTTATGGAGAAACAAAGAGAGGAATAAAAATATACCATCTCCCGATCACAACTAACACCAAGGAAGTAGAAACAATCATCAAGTTATTATCAACAGTTATATGCCAATAAGCTACGCAACCTAGATGAAATGGATGCATTCCCAAAATTGAACCAGGAAGAAATTGACAACCTGAATAGACCAATATCTAGTAACGAGATTGAAGCAGTGATCAAAAACCTCCCAAAAAACAAGAGCCCAGGACCTGACAGATTCCCTGGGGAATTCTACCAAACTTTCAAAGAAGAAATAACACCTATTCTCCTGAAGCTGTTTCAAAAAATTGAAGCAGAAGGAAAACTTCCAGACTCTTTCTATGAAGCCAGCAATACTCTGATCCCCAAACCAGGCAAAGACCCTACCAAAAAGGAGAATTTCAGACCAATATCACTGATGAATATGGATGCTAAGATTCTCAACATGATCCTAGCAAACAGGATCCAACAGCACATTAAAAAGATTATCCACCATGACCAGGTGGGATTCATCCCTGGGCTACAAGGATGGTTCAACATTCGCAAATCAATCAATGTGATAGAACAAATTAATAAGAGAAGAGAAAAGAACCACATGGTCCTCTCAATTGATGCAAAAAAAGCATTTGACAAAATCCAGCATCTGTTCCTGATTAAAACGCATCAAAGTATAGGGATAGAGGGAACATTCCTGAACTTCATCAAATCTATCTATGGAAGACCCACAGCAAATATTATCCTCAATGGGAAAAAGCTTGCAGCCTTCCCGTTGAGATCAGGAACACGACAAGGATGCCCACTCACCACTCTTGTTCGACATAGTATTAGAAGTCGTAGCAACAGCAATCAGACAACAAAGAGAAATATAAGGTATCCAAATTGGCAATGAAGAAGTCAAACTCTCTCTCTTCGCAGATGACATGATGCTTTATATGGAAAACCCAAAAGACTCCACCCCCAAACTACTAGAACTCATACAGCAATTCAGCAACGTGGCAGAATACAAAGTCAATGTACAGAAATCAGTGGCTTTCTTATACACTAACAATGAAAATACAGAAAGGGAAATTAGAGAATTGATTCCATTTACTATAGCACCAAGAACCATAAGATACCTGGGAATAAACCTAACCAAAGAGGTAAAGGATCTGTACTTGAGGAACTACAGAACACTCATGAAAGAAATTGAAGAAGACACAAAAAGATGAAAGACCATTCCATGCTCTTGGATCGGAAGAATAAACATTGTTAAAATGTCTATACTGCCTAGAGCAATCTATACTTTTAATGCCATTCCGATCAAAATTCCACCAGTATTCTTCAAAGAGCTGGAGCAAATAATCCAAAAATTTGTATGGAATCAGAAGAGACCCCGAATCGCTAAGGAAATGTTGAAAAACAAAAATAAAACAGGGGGCATCACGCTACCTGATTTCAAGCTTTACTACAAAGCTGTGATCACCAAGACAGCATGGTACTGGCATAAAAGAAGACACACAGACCAGTTGAACAGAGTAGAGAGCCCACATATGGACCCTCAACTCTATGGGCAAATAATCTTTGACAAAACAGGAAAAAATATACAGTGGAAAAAAGATAGTCTCTTCAATAAATGGTGCTGGGAAAACTGGGCAGCTATATGTAGAAGAATGAAACTCGACCATTCTCTTACACCGTACACAAAGATAAACTCAAAATGGATAAAGACCTCAGTGTGAGACAGGAATCCATCAGAATCCTAGAGGAGAACATAGGCAGTAATCTCTTCGATATCAGCCACAGCAACTTCTTTCAAGATATGTCTCCAAAGGCAAAGGAAACAAAAGCGAAAATGAACTTTTGGGACTTCATCAAAATCAAAAGCTTCTGCACAGCAAAGGAAAAAGTCAAGAAAACAAAGAGGCGACCCACAAAATGGGAGAAGATATTTGCAAATGACAGCACAGACAAAAGGTTGATATCCAGGATCTATAGAAAACTCCTCAAACTCAACACACACAAAATAGACAATCTATCCAAAAGTGGGCAGAAGATATGAACAGACACTTCTCCAATGAAGACATACAAATACAAAAAAAAGACATACAAAAGACATACTATCAGACACATGAAAAAATGTTCATCATCACTAGCCCTCAGGGAGATTCAAATTAAAACCACATTGAGATATCACCTTACACCAGTTAGGATGGCCAAAATTAACAAGACAGGAAACAACATGTGTTGGAGGGGATGTGGAGAAAGGGGAACCCTCTTACACTGTTGGTGGGAATGCAAGTTGGTGCAGCCTCTTTGGGGAACAGTGTGGAGATTCCTCAAGAAATTAAAAATCATGACCCTGCAATTGCACTCCTGGGTATTTACCCCAAAGATACAGATGGAGTGAAATGAAGGGCCATCTGTACCCCAATGTTTATAGCAGCAATGGCCACGGTCGCCAAACTGTGGAAAGAACCAAGATGCCCTTCAACGGACGAATGGATAAGGAAGATGTGGTCCATATACACTATGGAGTATTATGCCTCCATCAGAAAGGATGAATACCCAACTTTTGTAGCAACATGGACGGGACTGGAAGAGATTATGCTGAGTGAAGTAAGTCAAGCAGAGAGAGAGTCAATTATCATATGGTTTCACTTATTTGTGGAACATAACAAATAGCATGGAGGACATGGGGAGTTAGAGAGGAGAAGGGAGTTGGGGGAAATTGGAAGGGGAGGTGAACCATGAGAGACTATGGACTCTGAAAAATAATCTGAGGGTTTTGAAGGGGTGGGGGGTGGGAGGTTGGGGTACCAGGTGGTGGGCATTATATAGGGCACGGACTGTATGGAGCACTGGGTATGGTGCAAAAATAATGAATACTGTTATGCTAAAAATAAATAAAAAATAAATTTTAAAAAAGTTAAAATATATGTATGTATATATACCATCTCCCAGCAAATGGTAGACGTACCACTACATGAAATGATTCAGTGCCATGATTTGGTATCAGCAGAACCAACAGACACAAACAACTTGGTAGGAAACTCCAATTTCCACTCACCGTTGACGTTGGCACAGTCCTTTCTTAAGAACTCCAAGGCATGTGGGTGGTCATGCTCTACGGACTGAGAAACATCAATGATGTACACACCTCCGCTATGGTACCTATGGGCCAGACACACAGGGACTTGGGATCGACTACTTTCCTGCATTTTTTTGTTCAAAAAAATTCTATCTTAAGAGCAAAGGAAATAGTCAATAGAACGAACAAGGTGGGTAAGGGTAAGAGGCCACTCTGACTAGCAGGAGATGAAAACTGAAACAACTTCCAAAGTCCTGTAAATCTGTTAAGGATCAGACGGTCAGTTCTGTGACTAAGGCCACTGTAGGGCACAGAACACATCCTACACTATGACCATGTGAAAGCCAACTTGAAAACTCTAGAATTTAAAAATGACTTGTTGGGGGCGCCTGCGTGGCTCAGCCATTAAGTGTCCGCCTTTGGCTCAAGTCATGATCCCAGGGTCCTGGGATGGAGGGCCGGGTTGGGCTCCCTGCTCAGGTGGGTGTCTGCTTCTCCCTCTCCTCCCTGTTCGAGTTCTTCCTGTCTCTGTTTCTCTCTCAAATAAAAAAATCGAAAAATAAAATAAAAATGACTCCTTGCTTTGGACTTTATTTTCTTGAAGGCCATGAAGTGCTGTACAGGAGGTTCCTAGGGGACAAAACACACTCACAGCATGTTAAATTCACTGAGATCTGCGTGGACGAGTCTGGCATCTTGATACATTCTTCTCATATACTGGATGAGCTGTAGATATAACTCCCGAGCCTTGGATTCTGATAACTGGACATTTTTCAACAGTGGCGCTGGCCTTAAATACAAATAAAACAAACTAAGATAAAATGCCCCAGAACGAGTTTTCTTGCTTTGTACCACACATGGCTACATGGACTTCTTTTCAACAACTCATCACTGAACAACTATATCACTACAGATGTACCAATCCAAAAAGCTGTCGAGAAACAGGTGTTCTCCCAGCTTACTGTGGAAAACATTCCTCAAATTTGTTATTCTGAAGTATTCTGAGACTTAAAAAGGTAGAATAAATGAATAACTCTCTGCACGAGTACAGTGGAAAAGATTCACAAAAAAAAAAAAAAATTCCAAGATGAAAGGAGCTATTTCAATGGGAAAGAGTCCTATATTGGATAATTCAAAGCACTTAAAAATATACTTCTGAAAAAATTTTTTTAAAAAAAATACACCTCTGAGCATGTAATTCTTAGCCTTCTACGTACTCACATGTCATCTTTACCAATGAAGCCCATGACAAGAACATGACTTCTCAGCAGGATAGGTTCTGGGCATGGGATCTGCGCTGTGTTCAGCCTGTGGTATTCAAAGACAAAAGGACAAGGGAAAAGGTGACCCAGTATCCAAAACAAATGACAGCAGCTATAGCACACAAGATTAATACAGCTGTTAGGAAACAGCATCAACATGTCTCAACGGTGTTACTGCATTTCAGAAACTTGAAGATCCCAGAGATTTTGGGTAGCACCATGATGCACAACCAAGAATGACAAAACACTGGGAATTAACCTACATCTCATAACCTCTAAGGCTCAGCCCAATTCCAGAGATGTGAAACTGTGAATTGTGCATCCTGGAATTGGTTAACTACAGCAGATCTGTCTTCTGAGTTGATTAGCCTCAACAATGATTAAAAAAAACACTTGGATTCAGGGCACCTGGCTGGCTCAGATGGTAGAGTGAACACGAGACTCTTGATCCTGGGGTAGTGAGTTAGAGCCCCACCCACGGTGGGTGTAGTTTACTTACAAAACAAAACAAAACAGTTGGATTCATACATAATAGCTAGCTGAACACAGGAAGATTTCAAAAGTACTTTCAAAACAAGTATTTAATACTAACATATCCAATGTATGTCATTAATGCACTGCAGATAAAACGCCAAAAAGGTATTTGAAAGAGGGGAAAAAAACTTCAAAAAATATTTTTTAAGATTTTATTTATTTATGACGGAGAGACACAGCAAGAGAAGGACACCAGCACAGGGGAGCTGGTGAGGGAGAAGCAGACTTCCTGCCGAGCAAGGAGTTCAATATGGGGCTCCATCCCAGGACGCTGGGATCACGACCTGAGTCACAGGCAGACAGCAAACAACGGAGCCACCCAGGCACCCCAAAACTTCAATTTTTTGAGAAAACTTGGTCTCAGCTCGATAAGTTGCCCTCACCTGATATAAAAGTGTCAGCACAAAGAATGGATAAATATGTCCAAGACTGGACTGAAACCAGAAAAAGAAAACCATGACAGAGTTGAGGTCTTAACAAAACTGTCTAAAACTCCAATGCCTATAAAAAATGACACATCAGTCTCAAAACCCGACTGTGCATTTCCCTATTTAAAATCTTGCAACAGCCCCTATCATCCTCAGTATAAATTTTAAATGCTTTCACATGGCTTCCAAGGAGCTTGGAATGACCCAGCCTTGCTAAATAAATGTAAATTTTTCCCAAAACAGAGTGGGAAAGTAATGGGTTCCCAAAACAGAGAAGACAAGGTAGTTCTTATTTGTCCAGGAATGTGCTGGATCTAACAGAAATGAACAGCACTCCAAGTACCCACTTTTGGACAGAACCACCCTGGGATTTGCCAGCAGGAAGGAGAGAGGGCCAGTATGGTTGCCGCAGCACAGCCACACACCTCCCCCCCGCCCCCCTCCCTGACAGTCACCTGATTAAGTTCCTCATTTCTTTTTCTGCCCAGGTTTTCACCATTTTTCTGGGGTTTCCTTTACAATAGCCATGACGAAATCTTGAACGAGAAAAATATTTGTTATTCCAATCATTCCATTATTCCGGTCTGTATTCTAGGATGGAGAAATTAGGCCAACTAGAAAAAGAATCGGAGCTTACCTGAATTCCCCACTTACATACTTATCCCGATCTTTGAATACTAAAATAGAAGTTTTGTAAATTTTGATTGCTCTGCTCTCTCCGTTTGCTGTGCTAGCGTGGTACACATTCGCCTATTTTGCATCAAAAACAAAAGGACATTTGTGTTAAATAGCTACACATGGCATTTCAATTTTTCACTCTATTTGATTCTATTCTCAAAAGTTAGAAAAAAAAAAGTCAAGCGAACTGAAGTAACACATATGAGAAACACCATCTTCTAAAACATCGTCACCAAACGGTACAGTAAGTAGGGCTCTAATTTACGTATATAGTAAGATCCAATTGATGTACAAGAAGCCGTTCCAAACATTTTTGTATCTCAAGTAGGTGAAAAATATTTTAAGACACTCTTACATCTCATTTATAAATTGAGTTTTACTGAGAAGTGCTTCCCATAGGATGAGTTGCTAATTTAAAAATGCTGTGTCTTTCTCCATATCCAAGTGCAAAGGAAAAATGGGAAAGAGATTGGCTGACTCACAGAAACCAGATTAAGCCCCTGCCCCCATTAGTAACTATGCAATAAGGACTCGGGCCAGCAGGAATCAGACCATCTGCACTGACCCTGGCACCCCTGGACCCAGTGATCCAGTATTGTGACGGAGGTGAAAAGGCACAGTTGTGTGCCCAACTTCCTCCCCACCCATAAATATTAATAAAGCTGTTTCTGGAAAGAGTAAGCTATTCTGACTTGTGTGTTTTTTTTTCCTTTCCTTTACTTTTTAAAGGCACCATTTATGTACCAAGTGCCTTAGTTCCTTTTGGAATCTGAAGTAAGAAAACTAACATGAAAACACTCAGGCATCCAAAGAAAAGCTCACTTCTTTTCCTGTGCTTATGCAGCCATTTATCTCAGATATGATTCCTCTAGTCAACATCTTGAATAATATCATTCGTGTTCTAGGATCCAACACCTAAAACATTGGAAAAAAAAGAAAAGTTCAGAGAGACAGTACCAAATATTTCTCACTCAAACAGGTGACCATTAATAATCTGAAGAGCTTAAGTACTAGGCCATCCTGGCTGACTCAATGAGTATCAACTGTGGTGTTTTTATTCACTCAGAATTTTAGTAAATAAAATGCGACATAAGAGCCAGAGAGACAAGAGATGAACCAACAAGTTCAGTCACAGAAATTAAAGTCTACCAACCAAGTCAAAAGGAAGCGGAATTGACCGTAGACTGACATTAGCTAAGAGAATATAATACAAGTCACATAGCTAGGTTTACATTTTCTAGTAACATTATAAGGAGTAAAAAATAGCAGGTAAAATTTGTTTTATTTTATTTAATCCAATATATCTAAAACACTATCAATTTCAACATGCAATTGATATAAGAAGTTACCAGCGAGAGATTTAACACTGCATTTTTTACACCAAGCCTTCACAGTCCAGTGTGTTGACATGGATGGCACGTCTCACTTCAGACTAGCTACATCTCAAGTGCTCAGTGGCCACTGTCCCAGACATGCAATTTTAAATCAGGGGTCAGCAATGGGACTGGGAGGGAGACAAACCGTAAGTGACTCTTAATCTCACAAAACAAACTGAGGGTTGCTGGGGTGAGGGGGGTTGGGAAAGGGGGGTGGGGGTTTTGGACATTGGGGAGGGTATGTGCTATGGTGAGTGCTGTGAAGTGTGTAAACCTGGCCTGTACCCCTGGGGATAAAAATTCATTATATGTTTACAAAAATTTTTTTTAATTTTTAAAAATTAAGAAAAAAAAGAAATCAGGGGTCAGCACCCTACAGCTCATGAGTCAAATGCAGGCCACAGCCTGTTTTTCTATAGCCTGAAGCTAGGAATGGCCCTTACATTTTAAAATAGTTGTTTAAGGAAAAAAAAAAAAATTGTGAGCCATAATGCTTAAAGTATTTATTTAACCCTTTAAAGAAGGAGTCTGCACACCTCTGCTACAGATGAGTAAATCAGGGAAAGGGTCCCCTTTGAAGTCAGCGCAATCAGTCTTGAGGCGGCTGCAGCAATGTTCTGACCCTTTCTATCACATTTTCACATCAAAAATCTGGGCAAATGCTAACATCCAATCACAATGTCTACATATGGGAAAACAAAGAAAATTCTTCTCCACTCTTGAATAGAAAGAATAAAAACAAGTGTAATTTCTAAACCAAGTAATGAATTTCTAATTGAAAATTACACACACACACACACACACCCCCACTTTGTGGCAGATACCTATCCTTTGTGAAAGCTCAGAAAAATTCCTGCTGACCTTAAGACAAGACAAGAGATTCCGATCTTACAATGAATTCTGCTTCCCCACAGAAGAGGGAAGCACTGCATGATGGCCAGAGCGGGACATGACTCTAATTTATCTGTTAACAGTCCTATTATAAATAAAGCAAAATGTAGATTTCTAAACTCAAAAGTACAGGAAGGAGTAGTTTTAGATAACATCAGCATTAAGCAAGAAGGATGAATGCAAACTATAACCCAAGAGAAAAGTAATGCTCATTTAAAATGAGAGCCTGCAGGGCATTTGCGTGGCTCAGTCAGTTAAGCGTCTGCTTCTGCTCAGGTCGTTATCTCAGGGTCCTAGGATGGAGCCCCACATTGGGCTCCCTGACTAGCATGGCAATCTGCTTCTCCCTCTGCCTCTGCCCAGCTCATTCTCTGTCTCTCTCTCAAATAAATACAATCAGAAAAGAAAAGAAAAGGAAAGGAAATGAAATGAAATGAAATGAAAGTGAATAAAATAAAATAGAGAGCTTGCAGCACATTGAAATTTTACCTGTTCCACAGTTGCTCTGTCCGCCTTATCTTTGATGCGATACCTAAGCAAAACCAAAAATGTATATGTGACATTCAAAATTTAGAAGCCAAAATAAAGTTTCCAAATGTATCATTCCTTGAAATTCCTATATGGGTAGTTTCTTTAATAACAGATTTCATAATCTCATTGTAGTTTCATTGCTCAATGATGATTCCTTCATGTCCCCTTAATCATCAATTCAGTTCCCTACAGCAAAAGGAGCACATCTGCCTATTTCATTCATATTTCTGTCCATATTTCAGAAGGGTTAGATAAAAAGAACAGCTGGGATAAAGTGAACTACACTGCAAAAGAGAAAACACCAAGTCTATTAATAATTGCCCTTAAATCTTTAATGATTCTATTAATACAGATTAAAGTCATTGATACTGCCTTCTCTTTAGAGTTCCTTTCTACAAAGACACAAGGTTTTATCATCTTAAGTTATTTCCTGGGTTCTACATTAAAATGCAAACTCTGGTTGGTTTCAGCTCATACACTTAGTGACTCTATTAGCACTCATCTAAACTCACAAAGATCCAAACAAACACTTCATGAAATAACAAGTGATTATGGCAGTTCTCAAAAAGTCTGTATCTTGGGGCGCTTCGGTGGCTTAGTCAGTTGAGTGTCGGACTCCTGGTTTCAGCTCAGGTCATAATTTCAGGGTTCTGAGATCGAACTTCCCCCTCCCCCCACCCTCCCCACCCTCTGCACTCGGCTGGGAGTCTGCTTGAGATTCTCTCTCTCCCTCTCCCTCTCCCCCTCCCTCCACTCCAGTGGGTGCGCACGCACTCTCTCTCAAAATAAATTTTTACAAAAAGAAAAGAAAAGCTGATTATCTCTTAGGTATAGCAATATAGCTCAGCATAGCAATAAACCAGAAGAATAAAACTGATTTTTAAGTTCAGTTCTTTTTTTTAAAAAAGATTTATTTTAGAGGGAGAAAGTGCACATGTACATGCACAGCCAAGCAGGGGGAGGGGCAGGGGAGAGAGACTCCGCAACCAGACTCCCACTGAACCCAATGAAGGGCTCAATCTCAAGACCCTGACATCACAACCTGTGCCAAAATTAAGAGTCGGACACTTAACTGAGTCACCCAAGTGCTCCTTAAATTTGGTTCCAACACTACTAGCTGTATAACCTTAAAATCACTTTTTACAATATATTGTCAATGCCTTAGAGCTACTACGATGGAGAAGTTAGCCAGATCTTAAACAACTGATTTTGAGAAGAATAAATAAAAACTGTTCTTAGATATATCACTATTCAGTTTGAAATCTTCCCTTGAATTTTTAAAAATATTTCATGGAAAGGAATAAATTTTAATAAATTCTTAAAAGGGAATATTTTTATGCTCTAACATTTTACTTTAATCTAGAATCTAGATTTTAGTTTAAAACCATTACCCTCTTGAGAGTATATTTGTGAATTTCACAAAATTATAGTTTGACCATACATATCTTAAGACTCAGTATTTTCAACTTATAAAGGAAAGGATACCCTCACTTAAAAAAAAAAATGAAAAAAATGGCTTAAGTATACAAAGAAATATCCTTTCCAGAAGATTTATAACCAAGATGCTACTTTGTCTCAAATTAGTCCCCATCAGCCATGTTTTATAGCTAAAATATTACTTACATATCTGCTTCCTTTTGTCTAGACTTTTCAGTGACTTTATTTATGACAGAATCAGTAACATTTAGCTTATCTGAAAATTAAAAAATACACAATGTAAACAACATTGAAGACAAAAAGACAACAGTCTGAATAGAATACTTCCTCCCTCTTCCTTATTTTCTAAATATTTTGTTGTATAGAGTATCTTTGAATACTAAAAAAATGTTCATGTTTTCAGAGAGGAGCACGATGCTGTGTCTCTGTAGTGACAAGCACGATGCTGTGTCTCTGAGTACCCCAATAAAAGGTTAAGAATCAATCACATTTGTGTAACAAGTGACAAGCGTTATCACTGTCATCACCACGGCTCCGATTTCTGAGCCACAGAAACTCGGACCCAGGGATCCCCCCCAAAATACTTCACCTGCATATGCTGTATTTCAGACACTTGTTCATACTTTACATGACTAATACAGACAACATAACTGCTTGAATTCCAAGTCTAATTCTAAAAACTTCAAGTTTCATTTTAAATTATAGCTCAATCATGGGCTTTGAGAGATGTGCTAGGTTTATAATGAGTTATCAGTGTCTGTGAGACAAAGATGACCCTGCATTTTTCAAGAGCTGGTGGTTCAAATCAGCATTCAACAGCTCACTAAATGACTGACACCTACACACTGAGTGTCTAGTAAAGCCAAATGTACTTAGGTTCTGTATTCTAGCACAGCTGACTCTTGAACAACATGCGTTTCAATTGCCCAGGCCCACTCACATGCACAATTTTCACAGCAAAGGACTGCACATGTATTTCCTCTTCCTTATGATTTAACATTTTCTTTTCTCTAGTTTCCTTTATTGTAAGAATGAAGTATATAATACATATAACATACAAACTATGCGTCTATCCACTATTTGTGTTATCAGTGAGGCTTCCCGTCACCAGTGGGCTGTTAGTAGTGAAGTTTTTGGGAGGAGCCAAAAGTTATACATGGATTTTCAACTGTATGGAGACAGCATCCCAACTTACACATTCCAGGGTCAGTATATTTTCAAGATCCTACTATTGGATAATCTTACCATAAAATCTAATACAAAACAGACAAAAACTTGAACAGGCACCTGTAACTTTATAATTCTACAACAGAGAAAAAAACAGAACTAAAAAAAATCTAAGCTAAAGTCTCTTCCTGAAGCCAGGCTTTTAAGTCACTGAGTTTTTATCTTCTGTAAACGTTATCAGTCAGCAACACTGAATACTCTCATTTCTTGATTTAACAACATTTTAATAACACTATGGCTTCTGAAGAACTTCCTCAGAGCCCAAATGTATTTTACGAACTCACCTAGATTAATTTTATTCTCAAATTTCCGTAAGACCTTGTCTGCTGGCGTAGACATTTTGGCTGAATTGCAGTTGGAAGTCTGTCGATTTGCCTAGAAGAAATGAGTTTCGGAGTTGAAAGCACTAGTTTTAAATAAAGACCTCGGGGTTCTTTATCACATCCCGTTTTCCTTAGCTCACAGTTAACTATTAAAGCATCAATACTTGAATGAGCACCCCAATAAAAGGTTAAGAATCAATCACATTTGTGTAAGAAATTTTTTTTTTTTTAAGATTTTTATTTATTTATTTGACAGAGAGAAATCACAAGTAGATGGAGAGGCAGGCAGAGAGAGAGGGGGAAGCAGGCTCCCTGCTGAGCAGAGAGCCCGATGCAGGACTCGATCCCAGGACCCTGAGATCATGACCTGAGCCGAAGGCAGCGGCTTAACCCACTGAGCCACCCAGGCGCCCTGTGTAAGAAATTTTTAAAGACATCTGAAATAGGACAAAATTAGTGGTTAAAGGAGTGTGTACCATCTGACTCTTTTTAACCTCTCTACAATGTATTCCTCATTATTAGAAGTAACAAATTAAAATTAAATGTATTTTTTTGTTTGCTTTATAGATTCAAAATTTGAAAATGCTCATTTATACCCGAAGTGTATAACAAAGAGCTTAGACCAACATGAAACTGGTTCTAAGAATCTCAGTTTGGGTCTACTATCTTAAGAAAGGGAAAGATTAGGTATGAGACTTTCTGGCACTATGCACAAACTTAAGTAATAGCAAAAAGAGAAGAAAAAACCCATAAATAAGAGAATATAGTACAGATAAAAGGCGCCCATAATAACTGCTGACTTAATCCTGTTATCTCAACTTGGAAGTGTGAAGCTGACTTGTTTCTTGTTTGCACAGACCTCTTTAAAGTTTTCTACTAAATACAATTTTTAAAAAATTTCTAAATACAGGTTCACAGTAGAAATCAAAGGTAAAATTTTAATCATGTATAATTCCCAACACCCAAGACAACAGTTAACATTTAAAGACGTATAATTACTTGTATTACTAGCTTTGCTCAAAGGGGTTACACTATTTCAAAGTTGAAATAGCTCAGTGTCTCACCAACAAATCAATGAAGGAGTTACCAAAACAAGACCACAAGTGTGAAATTCATCTGGTTATTTTTAATTGCTAGCATTCTAGTCCACAAAATAGCCTCAACAGTCAAAGAAATATTTTTGGCTTTCTCCCCCCTCCATCTCTTTCAGAAACTGGTATGTTCCAGGAAGATGTACCAGCTAATCCTAGGACTCTGCAAACTCCTAAAACATTAAGTACTTCCAGTTGAGATGAAGACTTTATGTAGTCTGGGAACTCACATTTTGTACATAGCAGAGACGGTAGATCATAAACATGTCATTAATATAGCTTTCCACTGCAACGTATCTTAAAGTCTCATAACATCCCATCAGGGATCCTATGAGGGAAATCAGTCCCTCAGTAATTAATCAAGTTTACTTCCAATGCTTCTGTATAAGCAATACTGGAGGATCATTCTTTTAACATTATTTTTGGCCCAATCCTAGAAGAACTGCTGAGTCAAAGCACTTATTTTATGTTTTAAATACTTTTTCTCATATACCAGTTTATCCTCCAAATAACTGTGCTTATTTACTCAATCAGCAATTATAATTTTGGGTCTTGGTCAGTTTCATAGGGGAAAAAAATGGCATCTCTGCGTATTTAATCTGCACTTCTCTAATTATTAAGCAAGTTGAACTTTTTTCTCCATGCTTCCTAACCATTTGTAGTAAACTGCCTGTTTACATCCTTTCCTGTGCACATTTTAAAGCTCGTCATCATAATTTAAATGACTCTTTTTAAATGTACTCATTATGAAAGGAATCTACATCCAGGAAATTACCAGAAATACGAAAAGGATGAAGAATGAAAATGGTTAAAACCTGGGGCTACAGGGCAACATAACCTGATGGAAATCTTTCAGTTAGTCAATCCGAGAATGACAAAAAGTTCTTTGAAAAAAAGATAACGTAAGCAGTAACAGATGCATAAAATCATTCATAAAATACCTGGGAGTTACTCCTTGCATTTGAGATGCAATTCTTGGTGAGCCTCCCAACTCCATCATCCCAGTCCCAGTCGTCATCATCATCGGACTCCTCCTCCTCCTCCTCCTCCTCCTCCTCCATCTCACCTTCCCCCGTCTTCTCAGACACATTGTGCAGGTCTTCAAACAGAACACCATCTTGTTCTCTGCTGGTCTTCAAGTCAATGCTTTCACTAGAAATAACAATGTTTCAGCATGTTTACACAGACCTCTAGTAGGATCTACACATGTAATTATTTGCGATACAACAGACTAAATCTATACCAATAGATGTAAAAGTTTTCCTTCCAAAGTACTTCCCCATAAACTCAACACCAAGTTGTTTTTCACAGTGCCATTCCCATTGTTTGCTTCTTCTCCTGGTCCTACTAAAGAAGAAATACACCCGGTATGAAACCCACTTTGAAGTTAGGATTTACGCTGTCACTTTCTCTGCTGAACAAACGGACTCTGACCAATACACCAGACCCGCCTCTAGGAAAACCATTCGCGGATATGCCTTAAGAGGGGGGAAAAAGGCTTTTTGACAAAATTTGAGAATAAGTCTAAAGCAGCCTTACCTTGAGCTTAGTGCCACTCCAACAAAAGGAGCTGTATCAAGATCTGGGTCACACAAAGAACTTCAAATCACCCTTGTTCGTGAAGGGAAGGAATGAACAACACAAGCGCCACAAATGAGACTGGGAGTATGCGTGTAATTCAGTATGAGAAGTGGTGAGTCTTGAAACCAGAGAACAGGTCCAGAGTAAAAAGGGAGCACAACCAATGGGGTGTCTTCTTGCCATGGGAAAATTCAGACCAAGTGCTACTGTATCTTCTTAGTTATTCAAGAGAAGCCAGAAGTGTGGATTTTTGCAGCAAATCCTACTTAACTGGTACATTTAATTTTAACAAAACATTGCATACCAAACAAAATATGTGTCCGCAGGTCATAGTCATTAGAGGAACTACCAGTTTTGACCTCTCATGTAGAGAACAAGACAGAACCACATAGAACAGCTGATAATGTGAACTACTAGCTTAAAAAAGTCAGACGAGAGTTTAGTAAATTCAGATGATCAATCCTGATTATTAATTAGTCACAGCTTACAGGGCTCCAAATCTCCATAAATATGGATGGGAAGAAAATAATCATTACACACCTGCTATCTATAGTTGCTATGATTCTGTAAACACAATCCTTAATTTGATCCTTTAATTGCCAGTAACCTAGAGTGGCATGTCTAAGTTACACTTCATTTGTACCAGAACTTCTCAACCTTGGCTGGACAATTTTTTCATTCTGGAAGGTCGTTCTGTGCCTCGTAGGATGTTTAAAATCCACTGGTTTATCCTCACAATATCCAGCCATGGTTGGTAAGCCAGTGCACACTCATTACCGTCAACTATTCACCAGCAACACTGGGCTGGGTTTCACCTTTCTACTTCTTCCCTAAAGCCTTATACATGTTTGTCTGGCAACAAAAATCTGCAATTAATTTGAAATAAAATCTTATTTTTCTGGCTAAATCCAATGTAACCTCCCAGTAATGATAATTTGCTCACGGAAGTCTTCCTTAATCCTCATCCGTTTTTCCTCTTTACTAGTTACCCGATTCTAATACAAATATCAATTGTCTAATCCTTTAATGTTTCCCCTCCTACCATGAAAGCCCTGTGTCAATCAGGGTGGTGTTTATCAATGCATCCCTACCCACGAATGTTAGATCTGACACACAGAAAATGATCAACATATATTTACTGAAAAAAATCCCCAACTGATTAATAAAATGTATATGTAAAGAATCCTTACTGTAAACACAAAGTAAAATCGGTACTCTTGGAATTCCAAAGGAACTCTCTATGTTTCATGTAGGAATTATCCTTAATTCCTTTTGCCTCACAGGGTAGCCCACATTCAATACACCAAATCTTATCACTTCTACCTAAAACATAATCCTGTTACCCTATATCTAGCTCCCATCAAGTATGAACTGAATTACTTTTGTCAATTTTTTTTTTTTAAGAGAGAGAGTGTACATGAGTTGGGGTGGGGGGTTGCAGAGGGAGAGGGAGAGACTCTTAAGCAGGGTCCATGCCCAGTGTGGAGCCTGAGCGGGACTCATAACCCTCAGATCATGACCTGAGCTGAAATCAAGAGTCAGATGCTTAACTGAGTACCCAGGCACCCCTACTGTATTAATTTTGAACTGCTTCCATCCATGCCTTCCAAAACCACCCTCTCCATAACAGAGCAATTCCTTTAAATCATAAGTTATATTATGTCATTCCCCTGCTAAAATCTCTCATATGGCTTTCTATTAATACTTAAATATCCCAACTCCTCAACACTTATAAAGCTCTACACCATCTGGCCCCATCTCACTTCTACATCGTACCTAGCCATCTTCTCAATCACTTCTGCTGTGCTCTAGGTACAATGGTTTCTAAATCTCCCCTTCACAGCCAAGAGCGATACCAACGTTAAGCCTCTGCACTGTTGTCTTTTGCTGAACGTCTGTTCCTTCTGCTCTGCTTGAGATTAGTTCCTTTTCGTCGTTCAAATCTTGACTTAACTCCCTCCTGACATTGTCGTTAGTCTACCAACTGATTTTAATTATTTACATAGTGTCTTTTTTTTTTTAAATATCTCTAGGTACTCAACTGTCAGTCCCTCCCAAGTACAAGGTAAAATTCACTGACAGCAGGGACTTAAGTCTTGTTCATCACCATCTCCAACGCTAAAGACAGAACCCGGCACACAGTAGGTGCTCAAATATTTCTGAAGGCTGAATAGAGTTAAAGAGCAAAAATCTGTGTTTCCTAACCGCTATCCCGACTGTGCGTGCCCGCGATGCTAATTCTGCCGCAAAGCAGGTTATAAAAGACCCGGCTGGGATGGAGAAAGAAGCGGAACAACTACTGGTCTCCCTCAAAAGCCCAAGCGGGCGGTTGGCGGA
Source organism: Mustela putorius furo (assembly GCF_011764305.1). NCBI lineage: Eukaryota > Metazoa > Chordata > Mammalia > Carnivora > Mustelidae > Mustela > Mustela putorius. Next base: position 4,877,093 of record NW_025422022.1, on the reverse strand, counting down.
GAAGAGAGCAGAATCCCAGCGGAGTCAGTGTCCAACCCGCGCCCACCTGTCGGAGGCATCCGCGTCGTCGAACTGCCCCGGGACCACCCGACTCATCAGCAGCCGCCGGTAGTCCATGACGGAAGCGCGCAAAGCCTCGACGCCCGGGGAGGCCGTCCGCGCAGCGTTGGAACGGGAACCCCACAGGGACAGTCCTACCCGCCGCCTATCAAACCGCCTTTCGGCAGATGCCCGCCTAGCAAACCACTCAGAAGCTCCGAAGCTAAAAGCGAGCGCCACGTGCTAAAAAGGAGATACACCTGCTACGGCAGGAAACAGGATCTCCCCGACCGGAAACTCCCGCTCAACCGGATGTCTCAGTCCTGCCGGAAGTCCCGCCCTCTACAGCCCCGCGCCGGAGGGCGAGAGGCGGGGACGAGGGCGTGGGAGCCCGGGCGGCTGAGTTCCCCGCGGAGATTGGCTGGCGCAGCGGACTGACGTCACACAGGGTCGTTCCAGCCCGCCTGCCTGTCTTCTGCTAGGTTTTTAAAACGCTGAATACAGTTAAAGAGCATCTCCCATCTCTTCGGTGGGAGAACCCTTCAAGTGTCGGTCTTCCTCGCGCAAAACCGTACGCGGAGGGAGGAAGAACGAAACCGTTACTGCGGATCCAGAAGCCATGGACCCTGGAAGTGAGCACGCTTTTTAGACTTAAGGAGTTTGGTGCATTGTTTTGAGGGGAAAATAGGATAAGTGACTTTAAAAGTTTGTGATGCGACTGAAAAAATTTTAAAACAAAACTAGAATTTGGAGCGGTAACTCCCAATGACTTTTTTTAAACACCCATCTTAAAACAGCGTTAGACTGTCCCGGAATATCTATCCAAATATCTGAATAAATATTTTTAAAGTGTGGCATAAATCTGGTAAGGACAGAATGAAAGTGGAAAGCTTAACTTAAAATGTCAGCTGACAGATGGTGCCATATGAACAAAGTTCTAAAACTGTAATCGGAAGTGGTGATGTAAGAGGTGGAAAGAAAGCATGGGTTAGAAAAAACACTGTTAAAGGAGAGATGGATACGGCTTGGTAACTGGATAGCCCAGATGATGAGGTAGAAGGATACCAAAGGTGTCTCCCAAGTTCTCCAATCCAAGTGCCTGAGAGAATAGTGTCGGTCGGGAAAGTGGGAGAAAACTGATTTACAATGTTGGATTTGATTTAATAATGACATAGTAGTATCAGATTAGTAGTATAATGGAACCCGAGAGTCCTCGGATATTATTTTGAAAATATGTTTTAAGTAATTGAGGGGGCCCTTTATCCTCCTAGGTCTTTTAGGAAATTATTGGATAGTAGCCACATGTGTATTGACGTGTTTTTGTTCAAATCAGTATTTACTACCACACGAAGTGACCATGGTATACTCAAACTGAACATTTTTATTTTTCTAATAAGCTGACAATGGACATTTAAAATTTTAGGAAAAGGGGTATTGCTGCTTCCTTAATGCAAGGAGGGATGGGGGTGGAATCCTTAGTTTGCATATTCTAATAAACATTAAAATTATGTGTTGTTTTTTTTTAAAGAAGCCTTCCATCATTCAACAGTTAGGAACAAGGACTATCAAAAAGTTTGGTCGTCATCTTCAGATCCTGTGCATTTTGAAACGGATGTTTCTCATGAAAAATTAGAAAGCGTGTCAGAAGCAGAGGCCATCAATATCAGCAGTCTTTCTCAAGACTTAACCCACTCACATTCTCCCATCTATATGGAAACCAACAGTACCACTTCAGACTTGCCTCAGGTGTGCATTGCTTATAAGTTCTAGGAGGTACAGATGTATGCAGCTTTCACATTTTTTCCATATGAAAATTTCCTCAAAAATATGGGGAGGGGTACCTGGGTGGCTCAGTGGGTTAAAGCCTCTGCCTTTGGCTCAGGTCATGATCCCAGAGTCCTGGGATGGAGCCCCGCATCAGGCTCTCTGCTCGGTGGGGAGCCTGCTTCCTCCTCTTTCTCTGCCTGCCTCTCTGCCTACTTGTGATCTCTGTCTGTCAAATAAATAAATAAAATCTTTAAAAAAATATGGGGAACAATAAAAGAATTTCCAGTGGAGGCTCAGAGGAGGAGAATACAGGGTTTGGTTTTCCCAGTTCCCTTAGTGTACAAAGAAAGAGAGAATTGTACAAATAATGTTAAAACTGATCCTTTCAAACCTCCATGTGAAGTCTTAAGTGTGCAACCAGGGGACATGGCCATGACAACTAGTGACAGGGGCAAAAAAAGAGTCCAAGGGACCGGACATCTGGTCTAGAGGGTGTTCTAACACATCAGCATGCAAATGATTCAAATGTCATTCCTAATGGCATTGACAAGACGCTACATGTCAATGATTTTCTATCTTAATGAAAATTACAAGTGCCCTTTCTCACAAAATAAAAGGTTAGACTTTCCCAAATCAGTATTTAGTATCAGTATTTAGAACAACTGGATGTTGTTCTAAATGTTCCACAATTATTAGCAAGTATGTAAATAATAGGAGTGAATTAAGTTGTGCCATATGTAATTGACTTTTTATAGTTCTAAAATGGACAAATATTAGCAATTTCATGTGGGCTAACCCATAAATTGGCATAACCTGTCTAAAGGGCTATTTAGTGATAAGAAAACACGTGTTATTTTTCATTCTACCTCAAGGAAGTATGCAAATGAGATACATTCAGAATTACCCTTAATCAATAAACATTAAGGGTGCCTGATTGGCTCAGTCAGAAGAGCGTGTGACTCTTGATCTCGGGGTCGTTAAGTTCAAGCACCAGGTTGGGTGTAGAGATCACTAATCATTTAAAATAAAAAATAAATGAACATTAGAAGCAACCTAATTTTTTTTTTTAATTTGACAGAGAGAGAGATCACAAGTAAGCAGAGAGGCAGGCAGAGACAGAGGGGGAAGCAGGCTCCCTGCTGAACAGAGAGCCCAATGCAGGGCTCGATCCCAGGACACTGAGATCATGACCTGAGCCGAAGGCAGCGGCTTAATCCACTGAGCCACCCAGGCGCCCCAGAAGCAACCTAAATTTTTATCAGTAGGGGCCTAGTTAAATTATTTCACTGATGTACACCTTACATATGTAAGGTGTAAACCTTAAATATGGTAATACAAATAGAGTTAACCCCTGAACAATGCAGGACTTAGGGGTACTAGCTCCCCTCACAGTCGAAAGGCTTCATGTAACTTGAGGCACCCCAAACCGAAGTACTGACAGCCTACTATTGAATGGAAGCCTTAACAATAATATAAATAGTTCATATATTTCATGTGTTATATTTATTTATATACTGTATTCTTACAATAAAGTAAGCTAGAGGAAAGAAATGTGATTAAGAAAATCATGAGGAGGGGCACCTGGGTGGCTCAGTGGGTTAAAGCCCCTGCCTTTGGCTCAGGTCATGATCCTAGGGTCCTGGGATGGAGCCCCACATCGGGCTCTCTGCTCAGCAGGGAGCCTGCTTCCTCCTCTCTCTCTTTCTCTGCCTGCCTCTCTGCCTACTTGCCATCTCTGTCTATCAAATAAATAAATAAAATCTTAAAAAAAAAAAGAAAATCATGAGGAGTGGGGGTGCCTGGGTGGCACAGTTGGTTAATTATCTGACCCAGTTTCAGCTCAGGTCTTGAGAATGGCATCTGCTTAAGACTTTCCCTCTCAGTCTGCCCCTCCCCCCTGTTTGTTTTTCTCTCTCTCTCTCTGTCAAATAAACTAATTAATTTAAAAAATCATTAGGATAAAATACATTTACAGCACTATACTGTGTTTCTCCAAAAAAAATCTCTTTATAAGTAGACTTGGCCAGTTCAAACTCATGTTGTTCAAGGATGAAGTGTATATTTGTTGATATAGAAAAATGATCACATTGCTTCTCACTGGGTTGTGGGATTCTGAGTGGTTTTTTTTTTTTTTACTTTATTTTTAAAAATAATGTTAAAGATTCTTTTTTATAATGATAATTTTATCATATTTCTATTTTAAAAGAAAATTTGGTTATAGTATTATAATCAGGGTCTAACATTATATATCAAATTATAAAGAATGAGTGTCTTAAATTATGTAATGAAGTTCTTTTTCTTGGAATTCACTGCGTATTTTGTTCTTTATAAAAAATTTACAGACTAAAAGAACAAAAGGCCTATTTTAGTTAAAAATAGTATTATCATAGAAGGCTAGAGTTAGAAGTGAGCTCTGAAATTTGACAAGTAGTGGAGGTCCAAGAAATTATGTAAATATAACATCAATACATGTGAATAATGCTATTTTATTTTTCAAGTATATTGTTCTTGGTATTTTAAAAATCTCATTAGCAGGAATGGTCTAAATTAGCAAGAAGTCTAAAAAACGAATTGTTGTAAAATATAACTCAGTTTTTCTTGTACTTGAGGTATATTCAGAAACTGCAACAATGTTATAAAAAGCATGATTGAATAGAGATTTGTAACCAGCTGATGTTAGTAAGAGATACAATTTTTTTTAGAGCATCCTCAGGTCTCACATACTTGATACACTATCCATGATTAAACCAATGCTTTCCTCCAAAGTTCAAAATAAGACTTTCTTTACTATCCTACTTATACTATTAATTTACTTCACAAAACCTTTATGCTAGATAACATTAAGGTAATTTTGAGAATAAGCCCTCTAAGAATTTTTTAGATTTCTATCAATTGGAATCATATTTCAATTCATTACTGGAACCTTGTATCTTCACTATCAAAACCCGAATAACAAGTATACTAGAAGTTGTTTAGACCAGATTTAGCAAACTTCAAAGGATGAAAAGAGATATATACATTATCAAACATCCCTATATTTATAGTAACATGATTTGACTTACCAAAAAAACCAAGATATTAAAATAGCAAGATACTTGCTTAATGTCATTTAACATCATAACCCCATTAGCATGGTTTTACTAAAAAGGAGTTCAGATACACAGTAGGGAAGGGTACCAGAAAGTACATTCTACCCATGCAACAAAAAATACTAACAAGTTACATATCCATGTTCAGAAGAGGCTTATGATATTTATTTGAAATAGTAATATTAGTGCATTTTTTATTATTAATACAGAATGAAACAAAGAATGCTGAAAGGGAAGTTGAGTCTAAATTCACACTTTGCGAAGAAATGTATGGCACACTAGATGATTGGTTAGGCGGTGAGTATCTCTTTGTTGGCAGTATGCAAACAGAGACACTAAGATTTTGATATGTGTCCTGTGATAACAGCAATAATAGTAATAGTAATAGCCAAGTGCTAAATTATGCTTTAAATGCACAATTACATTTAATCTACAAGCAATCCTATAAAATAGGGCTTTTTTTTCCTTTTTGAATAAGGGTTGTTTTGTCTCTATTTTACAGATGAGACACCTGAGGCTCAGAGAGTAGCTTGAAAAGTAAAAACCATAAGGAACACATTTGACCCCATTAAAATTTTTTAAAGTTTCTATGTGACCAAATGATAATCAATAAAATAAAAAAACAAGACTCAGACAGATACCTGCAATATGTACATTGTCAAGATTCGTATTCAAGACAAAAACTCCAAAAAGAAAGAGACACATATAACTCAATAGAAAAATAGGCAAAGAATTCATATTAGCTTGCTAGAGCTGCCAAAACAAATCACTACAGCACAGGTGACTTCAACAATGGAAATGTATTTTCTCACAGTTCTAGAGGCAGGAAGTCTAAGATCAAGGTGTTAAAAGAGTTGGTTTACCCTAGACCTCCCAGATAGCCATCTTCTTGTGTTTTTACGTGGCCTTTCCCTGTGCCTCTCTGGTGTCTTTTGTTCCTTTAAGAACACTGGTCATGGGGTGCCTGGGTGGCTCAGTGGGTTAAGCTGCTGCCCTCGGCTCAGGTCATGATCTCAGGGTCCTGGGATCGAGCCCCACATCGGGCTCTCTGCTCAGCAGGGAGCCTGCTTCCTCCTCTCTCTCTCTGCCTGCCTCTCTGCCTACTTGTGATCTCTCTCTGTCAAATAAATAAATAAAATCTTTAAAAAAAAAAAAAAAGAACACTGGTCATAATGGATTAGGTCCCCAGTTTTATAACTTTATTCAACCTTAGTTACCTCTTTAAAGGCCCTACCTCCAAGTATATTTACATCCTAAGGTTCTGGGGGGTAAGCTTTCAACAAAATAATTTTGAGGAGATGCAGTGCAGGCCACAACGTGCCTAGCAATAGGCAGATCACAGAAAAGGAAACCTGCATGATTATTAAAAAGACCACAGAATTCCATTTCATTCATATCCGTTTAGCATGCCTTGAAGGATGTAGCAGAGCAAAGAAACTTTTCTGCTATTGGTGAAAGTATAAATTGGAATGGCCACTTTGAAGAGTAATTTTGCAATGTCTTGTGAAGTTGAAGATACATATTTTCTATAATCCAGCAATTCCACCCAGAATCTAAACAAAAATTCCTAGTATACATTGAAACTTGTACAGGGATTTTCACTGAAGGGTTGTTTTTAGTAGCAAATAGAAATGAATGTCTAACAAAAAGGAAAGAAAGTGTAATCCTTCAGTCAAATGAACGAGATCTACATGTATTTACATGGCTAAATCTGAAAAGCAAAATTTTAAGTGAAATAAATACCCTTATATGAATATACATATATATATATATTTTTGTATGTAATAGATAGGTTAGAAATATAATTTGATTCTAATTACAGAAAATTTAAAACACAGGAAGTAATACTATATAGCCACAGTTCACCCAGTGTGCTGCAGGATCTTTTGAAATATTTAGGAAACAGTGATATTGGACATCTGTGGGACCCACAAAATACTGCCTTGAGTTCATTCTTTCAATGTAAAACCATACTACAGCCCTTTCCATAAAATATCATTTGTAAAGCTGGGTTTTTGGAGGTTGCTACGATAAAAAGCAAGTATTATATGAAAATCAATGTGGAATAGAAAATGAGTGCTGATGTCATCCTATTTGATTCCAAGATTTGAGACGTGGTATCCAATAGTTCATCCAAGTAGTAAGTTCAGTTGTATAAGAATGGTATAATACATTGTGTTTTTCTTTCAGTTTATGTATATTTTCAAGTATCTAGTCAGGGATAATACTTACATTGAGCTTAACTACTTAATATAATGGAACTGTTAGGTATTTCTTTTGGTCTTTTGGTGCTGTGAAAAAACTACTGAGACAGTGAGATGTCACAAAATGAGATATTCTGGGAAGTTGATATGTATTATTTAAGGAACATGGGAAAGTAGAAAAATAAGTTCATCTGTAGTTGTCTCTGGGGAGGGGGGAAGGAGGGAATTAAGATAGAAGGGAGACATCATTAATTTTGTAACACTTTATTTCTTTCCACTTTATTTGCTTCTGAGTTTTGAAAACTTATTAAGTCTGGATAATTTATCATATTGAGAAACAGCATAGCGTAGCATTTAGAAATAGTATTCTAGATGGCTAAAATCAACAACACAGGAAACAGATGTTGGCAAGGAGGCAGAGAAAGGGGAACCCTCTTACACTGTTGGTGGGAATGCAAGCTGGTGCAGCCACTCTGGAAAACGGTATGGAGATTCCTCAAAAAGTTAAAAATAAAACTACCCTACAACCCAGAAATTGCACTTCTAGGTATTTATACAAAGGATACAAAAGTACTGATTCAAAGGGGCACATGTACCCAATGTTCATAGCAGCAATGTCCACAATAGCCAAATTATGGAAAGAGCCTAGATGTCCATCGACAGATAAATAGGTAAAGAAGATGTGGTATGTAAATACCCTGGAGTGTTACTCTGCCATCAAGAAAAATGAAACCTTGCCCCTTGAAACAATGTGGATGGAGCTAGAGGGTATTATGCTAAGTGAATTAAGTTAGAGGAAGACAAATACATGATTTCACTTATATGCGGAATTAAAGAAACAAAACATGAACATAGGGGAAGGGAAGGAAATAAAAGATAAAAACAGAGAGGGAGGCAAACCATAAGAGACTATAGTTGGGGAAAAAACAGGGTTGCTGGAGGGGTGGTGTGGGTGATGGGCGCTAAGGAAAGCACTTGTTGGGACGAGCACTGGGTACTGTGTGTAAGTGATGAATCACTAAATCTACCCCTGAAACTAATACTACACGATACGTTAACTAACTTCATGAGAGACTGTGGACTCTGCGGAACTAACTGAGGGTTTTGAAGGGGCGGGGAGTGGGGAGTTGGGTGAGCCTGGTGGTGGGTATTATGGAGGGCACGTATTGCATGCAGCACTGGGTGTGGTGCACAAACAATGAATTCTTGAACACTGAAAAGAAATTTTAAAAATAAATGAATAAATTTAGGAAAATAAAAAGAAAAGAAACAGTATTCCAGAATTGCGGCTGTACTGCTTATCTACTCTGTGACGTTAGGCAAGGAAGTGACTTAATATCTCTTATGTCTCAGTTTCCTTATCTGTACAACAGGGATGCTAAGTTCATGGGATTGTTGTGAGATAAAACAAGTTTATATGTGTTTGTTATCATTCTATTGTGCTTGTGTATTCTTTGGAAACATAACCAAAACTTTTTAAAATTACAGTATAACAAAAGAATTTTGAAGATACCTTAGGGTTTGTTGCAGTGGTATTTGACCAGAATCACTGTAACAAGCTTTTTTGTAGCAGTCATATGAGAACTTCCAGCCCCCATGGAAAAGTAGTTCTGTTTTGTTTGCTAGCACAGAATCATGCTGAAATCCACTCAATAAAAAATGCTGAAATTAATGTAATTTTAAATAGATTCCAGCAGTTTCATAAATGTAAATATAACTGTTAACATATAAGTTTACAGTCAGCTAATTCTTATTTCCATCTTTCTCTTTCTAATGAGATGTCAGCATTGGAAATGATTCACAGAACCTACTAACTCAGCCAGCCGACATTTCCTCCTTCAGGCAATTTGAACCCTTTTGCAAATTTCATCTCAGAGAAGCACTTAATAATGGAATGATAATATCTCAAAATCCAACAGAAAGCTTACCTTACACAGAGAAACCAGAAAGGCAAAGTTGTGTGTGTAATTGTGCAAAAGACACCAATGTGAAGGAAAATTTATTTAAGGAAGAAAATCCAGTGGGAACTAGCACCTCCACAAATGAAGACCAGCTTGCTCACGAGTGTGTCAGACAACCTTCTAGAAGCCCACCTCTAGTCCACAGCAGTGAAGAAACACTGAAATTCAGGGAAATGTCACTGCCTAAAAGTGCTCACATGGAGTCTAGTCAACCTCAAAGCTTCCTATATGAGGAGAATGTGCACAGAGATGTTGAAAAACCATTTTATCAAGAGAATAGCTTTAACCTCTTTGATCTGAGAACTAATTATACAACAGAGGAGGTAAGATTTTTGGTGGTATAATTTGTAGAGTGTTAAAATATGTGCTTTCCATATTATGCAATATAATCTGAGACTTGAAGTACTGCTAGATAATTAATCACAAGGGACATTGCTTCTCTGGGAAGATGTCTTCTGAGATCTTAATCAATTTAGAAACAAAATTTCGCAAATAAAATCAAGTCCATATTGGAAATTTAGCTCTACCAAATGATAATTTCCTTGAGGATCAGTATGTCTTGCTCATACTTTTTTGTATCTTAGCATCTACATAGTGCCTTGAATATAATAGGCTTTTATGTTTGGTGAATCAAATTGACTGGAATTCAGTTTATAGAAAGGAAGAGGTTGAAAAGAAGGAGAGTGATATTAGGTCATTTGACAAGAAAACCTTAAAATTTTTCTGATGAGGGATTTCTGTGACAAGCACAAAATAGTAATTTTTCTACCCAAGTGAAAATATTAATTTGTTTTTTGACCTATTCTTTCCCAACACACATGTAGTGTCCTGAGAACTCTGAAGATGCCAATAGTATAAATTCTACATACTCTGAAAATTTTTAAAAGGTAACAATTTTAAGGGCACCTGGGTGCCTCAGTCATTAATCGGCTGCCTTCAGTTCAGGTCATGATCCCAGCATCCTGGGATCAAGTCTCTCATCAGGCTCCCAGCTCGGTGGGACGCTTGCTTCTCCCTCTCCCACCCCCCTGTTTGTGTTCCCTCTCTCACCATGTCTCTCTCTGTCAAATAAATAAATAAAATCTTTAAAAAAAAAAAGTAACAATTTTAAGAATTGGTATGGGCAAATAGGTATAATCCTAGAATAGCAAAAATAGTACCTTTTTATTTTAAGTCTGATGAGAAAAGCTATGACTATTATGTTTCATTTGCAAGTATGAACTGTTTTTTTGTTCATTTATTTGGAAGCAGTATGTAAAAGAGAACTTTATTTCCCTGTATTGATTCTGGAAAAAGACATTTTAAAAATCTGTTTAATTAGTGTTTCTCAAGATTGCTCTTTCCTATTTCCGCTGCATTTAGTTATTTCTTCAGCCAATAAATTCTTTCAGGTATCTATTATGTGCTAGGCCCTGTGCTATGTGTTCGTTAATTGTTTTAAAAAAAATGTGGTTTTGTCCTCATAACATAACAGCTTACTAGAGGAAACTCACATTAATCATAAAAGTAAATATAAACTTTCATCTATGGTAAGTGCTATGAATAGTAATATAAAGTGTATGTAAAGTTTGTGTGTGTTATATAATATTACATATAAACTTCAAACTGTAAGTGTGGTAAATGCTATGAATAAAATGATGGGAATCTTACTGTTCCTAAGGTAGTGGTAATTGAACTTGGCTCTGAAGGATGAGTTAGGTGTTAAAAGAGTTCTATGGGTAGGATTAGCATTCCATGCAGAAGTAACATGTGGCTTCAGGGAGCATGGCACCCCCTGGACCTGGCATGAGCCCAGTGTTTTGGGATCGAAGGTGGCAGATAGTAGATGAGGATGGACAGGTAGCAGGGGTCAGGCATCAAGACCAGACATGAGCATCTTGTAGGCCTCGGTACAGATAGTTACCTTTATCCCAGAACAATGGTAAACCATTAAAATACAGGGATCCAGTATCTCTAAATTCTAGAAAGTTACACAGCCCACACCTGGAGATACCTTTTACAGGGTTTTATTTTATTTTTTAATATTTTATATATGTGTGTATGTATGTATTTCTTTATTTATTTGGCAGAGAGAGGGAGAGAGAGAGCATAAGCATGGAGAGCAGCAGAAGGAGAAGGAGAAGCAGACTCCCCACTGAGCAGAGAGCCCAAAATGGGGCTTGATCCCAGGACCCTGGGATCATGACTTGAGCTGAAGGCAGATGCTTCACCAACTGAACCACCCAGGCACCCCCTTTTACAGGGTTTTAAATATCATACTCATTAGAACATTTTCTTACTATCACTTATTATCCTTTGAAAAAGCCCCCAAAACCTGTACTGTGGGAGAAAATCAATCACGAGGCATGTTCATCTGACATTCTTACATTCACAGGAGTCATAGCAATGAGATAATGATTTCATGAGCAGCAAAAGAAGTCTTCATTCAAAAGAGGCATCACAGACTCTAGGGTAATTGATAAATTTCTTTGAATTCATTTGAAGTTAAAGAAAGTACCTCACATGTGTTCAGAAAAGTTGGTATCAAAGCTGAGTTTTTCTTCCGAACAAGTAAATGTGATACATACCTCTATCATATAACTACTGTTTGTGCTCTTCTGTGCTCTTGGGTGCTACATATGCATGTAGCAGTTACTACTTAAGAATGTCTGTTAAGTAGTTATTATTATTGGGGGCGCCTGGGTGGCTCAGTTGTTAAGTGTCTGCCTTCGGCTCCGGTCATGATTCCGGGATTCTGGGATGGAGTCCTGCATTGGGCTCCCTGCTTGGGGGGAAGCCTGCTTCTCCCTCTCCCACTCCCCCTGCTTTTGTACCCTCTCTCACTATTTCTCTGTGTCAAATAAATAAATAAAATCTTAGGGGAAAAAAAGAAGTAGGTGTTATTTTATTAGAAGAAGACATTATCACTGCTTTTTTATGACTGAGGTTTTAACTTTTATAACTAAACTAGAGGCTTAGGATTCAAAGCCAGTTATATTTGATATCAAAACTCATGATCTTTATACTCTTTTTCACACTCGTTTACTCTAATTTATAGATCTCAGTGTCTTCGAGAGGAATACAGACCTTTGGGGATATTCCTGAGATGCCAGTCTGTCACCATAAGGAGGTCGCTGTGGAGGGAATGGACAGGCCACGGATGGGCTCACCTTGGTCTCCTGCAAGCAGTACTTGGGGTCGTGGATCATCTCCAGATGAAGGCAAGATGCCTGACACAAAGCAGAGCTTGGAAAGCTTACAACTTCCAGAAGAGGATATGGCTTTAAATGAAGTCTTACAGAAATTACAGCACACTAACAAACAGCAACAAACTCGGATCCAAGACCTGCAGAGTAGCAACAAGTATTTAGAGAAGAAGGTCAAAGAACTACAGAAGCAGACTACCAAACAGCAGGTGTTCGTGGACATCATAAATGAGCTGAAGGCCAAGGTGGAAGAATTAATTGAAGACAAATACAGAGTGATGCTAGAGAAGAATGACACGGACAAGACACTGAAGAATTTGCACGAGGTCTTAGCTCAAACCCAAAAGCATCTTCAGGAAGCTGGGCATGAAAAGGAAACCTTAAAGCTGGAGCTTAAGAAGATCAAGGGCAATTACATTCACCTACAGGAAAGGTACATGACTGAAATGCAACAGGAAGATGAAACCGTCAGTCAGTGCCTAAAGATGGACAGAACCCTAAGGGAGAAAGAAGAGGAGGTGGAGAAACTGAAGCAACTCAAGGGGGAGCTGGAAAAGGCCACCACCTCCACTCTGGACTTGCTGAGAAGGGAAAAGAAGGCCCAAGAACAAGAGTTCCAGTCTTTACAGGAGGAATTTCAGAAGCATGAGGAGGAACACCTGGAAGAAAGACAGAAACTGAAAGCAACACTCAAAAAACTGCACACTCAAGTTCATCATTTGCAGTTCGTATCTGAAAACGAGAAGGCAAAGAACGCCCAACTCCAGCAGCAGGTCAACGAACTAAAACAGGAAAATGCAAGGTTTCGGCAGCAGGTGGTGAGGAGCCAGGAGCCAAACGATGCCCCTGGGTTTGACACGGCCTGGTTAACGGAGCACTCTGGAGAAGCGATCAAGGCCGATATCAAAAAGGTACCAGCACAGATTCGGAATTTCGAGCGCAGAATTTCATGAGTTGCTGGCAGTCTGCTGATGCACATTTAGACACTGCACTCACATTTGTTGGTAGAAAGAATTATTAACGAGAAAAAGAGAGAATGGAAAATGCACCACAGGTGTACAGAAGCTTCTGCGGTTCTTGGGTACCCAGATAAAGAAGAGCCATTTCTGGCCTATTGTGATTATTTTGGTAGAGGTGAAAGTTAATGTGGGAATTTTCTGGGTACCTGTGATCAATCATCTGAAGCATCCCTTGAGAAAGGATCTTCTAGGTGGGGATCTCGGTGTTTTCATGCCACATCTGCCTAAAAATGAAACTAAATAATGCAATTACATAGTTGGCTTACAAGGTCAAACAAACCAATATTATATCACGTGTTAATTTTGTGACATTATAAACTTGGTGATTGAGATGTAATTGACATATAAAGTTAGTTTCAGGTGTGTAGCATGATTTGATATTTGTATATGTTGCAAAATGATGACCACAATAAGTCAAGTTAACATATGTTTAAAAAAACAGCCTGGTTGGGGTGCCTGGGTGGCTCAGTGGGTTAAGCCTCTGCCTTCAGCTCAGGTTATGATCTCAGGGTCCTGGGATTGAGCCCCATGTTGGGCTCTCTGCTCATCTGGGAGCCTGCTTCCCCCCCCCTCTCTCTGCCTGCCTCTCTGCTTACTCATGATCTTTCTCTCTCTGTCAAATAAATAAATAAAATCTTAAAAAAAAAAAAAACAAAAAACAGCCTGAAAGCCTCATATCAGTAGGTTTGGAGAGGATATAATATTGTATTCTCCGCAGTTCAGATGGCTTTTTTGGAAGATGAGATCTTTTTCACAAGCCAGAGAACATCTATTGTTTTTATACTATTATAGTTTTGTAGGCCTGTTTTAAATTATTTACAGTTTAACCTTATTAATTCTGACTACTTAGAAAGAGGGCTAATCTTAACTAGAAAAATGTATGTTTATTTTAAAACTCTTAATAACAAGTTCAGCTGATTGTGTTCCCTTGAGAATGTCCTTGGAGGGCTTTTTTTCAGGAATCCTTAATTAGTATAAGTACTATTTGCAAGTAAATAGTTCTGTTATTTTTTAATGATTCTCAGGAAAATATTGTTCTCTTCTGTTTAAAGAATTCTCTCTGTAATCTTTTCTCCAGAGAGAAATTAGGGTTATCTAAGCCAATGCTCCTCAAACTTTAGCATTCATCAGCCTTACCTGTGAAAATGCAGATTTCTGGGGCCTGCCTCAGGGTTTCTGATTCAGTAGGTGTGCCATGGGGCCCAAGAATGCATGTTTCGTTGTGGGTTTTTTTTTTTTTTAAGATTTTATTTATTTATTTATCAGAGAGAAAGAGCACAGGCAGGCAGAGTGGCAGCAGAGGCAGAGGGAAAAGCAGGCTCCCCACCAACCAAGGAGCCTGATGTGGGACTCAGTCCCAAGACTCTGATATCATAACCTGAGCCGAAGGCAGCCGCTTAACCAACTGAGCCACCCAGACATCCCAAGAATGCATGTTTCTAACAGATCCTGAGTCTCCCCAGTGTGCTGGGCCAAGGGTCACACTTTTGAGAACCACCAACCTAAGCAGAAATGACCTTAAGTCATCTTAAGAGTCTGTATTTTGTCTTCCAAAATAGCTGCTAACCAAATCCTGATAAATTTAGTATTGGTTAACTCTGAATGAAATAGCACACCAGTATAGAAGTTTATCACAGTACATTATTTTTTTGGCGCTTTCTTTAAAAAAAAAAGAAAGTTCTTTGTTTTATCTTGACAAAATCAATTTCTTTAATAGCCCCAAATCATCCTTACTCTGCTTTTCGTTTTACTTTTATGAACTCTAGGTATGTTTTCTCAAAAGTGTGGCCTGGTATATCTATGAGGTCAAAGTATTTTCATAGTAATAGGAAGAATTTGTGAGCCTGCTACTCTCATTTTCAAAAGTGCTTCCAGTGGAATTTTCTAGAAACTGAATGTCATTCATTGCTTTTATGTCTGACCAATGTATGAAGCAGATGTGAGGATTTTACTGTTTCTATGAAGTCAGCATTATAGATATTTACAAAAATATAAAAAGTGAAACTCTTTTCATGAATTTTTTCTTTTGGAAAATGTGGTAATTTGATATTAAAATTGTTATTTATATTATACAAGGGATTTATTGTTATTTGAAGGGATTAGTAAGCAAATTTTTAAATGTTCTCAGTTGAAATATCTAATACAATAAATATTGGTAGGTATGACCCACATAAACAAAAGCCTTTTAGGATTCTTAAAGTTTTTGAATCTATAAAGGGGTCCTGAGAATCCAAAGTTTGAGAACCACAGCTCAGAGTTTGTTTGTTTTTTTAACATTTAAATCTATACAAATTTAAATTTGAGTGCCACGTTTTTAGGGCTGCTCAGAGGTTTTGGGGTTTCCCCCATTTTTTAAGTTTTTTTTAAAAATTTAAATTCAATAATTACCATGTAATGTATTATTTATTTCATGGATACAGGACAGTGCTTCATCAGTCTTATATAACACCCAGTGCTCATTACACCATGTGTTCTCCTTAATGTCCATCACCCAGTTACCCCATCCCCCCAACCCATTCCCTTCCAACAACCCTTTGCGTCTATGATTGAGAGTCTCTTATGGTTTGTCTCCTTCTCTGATTTTGTCTTGTTTCATTTTTTCCTCTCTTCTCCTATGATCCTCTGCCTTGTTTCTTAAATTCCATATATCAGTGAGATCATATGATAATTGTCTTTCTCTGATTGACTTATTTCTCTTAGCATAATACTCTCTAGTTCCATCCATGTCATTGCAAATGGCAAGATTTCATTTTTTGATAGCTGCGTAATATTCCAGTGTGTGTGTGTGTGTGTGTGTGTGTGTGTGTACACACCACATCTGATTTATCCATCTGTCAGTGGACATCAGGGCTCCTTCTATAGTTTGGCTATTATGGACTTTGCTGCTATAAACATTGGGGTGCATACACCCCTTTGGATCACTTCATTCCTATCTTTAGGATAAATATCCAGTAGTGCAGTTGCTGGGTGACAGGGTATCTCTATTTTCAACTTTTTGAGGAACCTCCATACTGTTTTCCAGAGTGGCTGTACCATGTTGCATTCCCACCAACAGTGTAGGAGGGCTTCCCTTTCTCTGCAACCTCAGGAACACCTGTCATTTCCTGATTTGTTAATTTTAGCCATTCTGACTGGTGTGAGTGGTATCTCACTATGGTTTTGATTGTATTTCCCTGATGCCAAGTGATGTTGAACAATTATTCATGTGTCTGTTGGCCATTTGTATGTCTTCTTTGAAGAAATGTCTGTTCATGTCTTCTGCCCATTTCTTGATTAGGTTATTCTTTGGGTGTTGAGTTTGGTAAGTTCTTTATAGATTTTTGGATACTAGCCCTTTATCTGATATGTCATTTGCAAATATCTTCACCCATTCTATTGGTTGCCTTTGGGGTTTTTTCTTTTTCTTTTTTACTCTTTCCTTTGCTGCACAAAAGCTTTTTATCTTGATGAAGTTCCAATAATGCCTATGTTTCTCTGGTCTTTGGAGATGTGTCTAGCAAGAAGTTGCTGTGCCCAGGGTCAAAGAGGTTGCTGTCTGAGTTCTTCTCAAGAATTTTGATGAATTCCTCTCTCACATTTAGGTCTTCCATTCATTTTGACTCTATTTTTGTATATGGTGTAAGGAAATGGTTTAGTTTCATTCTTTTGCATGTGGCTATCCAATTTTCCCAACACCATTTGTTGAAGAGACTTTTTTTTTCCCCACTGGATATTCTTTCCTGCTTTGTTGATGATTAGTTGACCATAGAGTTGAATGTCTATTTCAGAGTTCTCTGTTCTGTTCTATGCATCTATGTGTCTGTTTTTGTGCCAGTACCATGCTGTCTTGATGATTACAGCTTTGTAATAGAGCTTGAAGTCTGAAATTGTCACACCACTAGCTTTGATTTTCTCTTTCCTATGGCTATTTGGGGTCTCTTCTGGTTCCATACAAATTTTAGGATTATTTGTTCCAACTCTGTGAAAAAAAGATAATGGTATTTTGATAGGAATTGCATTGAATGTGTAGGTTGCTCTAGGTTGCATAGACATTTTCACAATATTTGTTCTTCTAACTCATGAGCATGGAACATTTTTCCATTTATTTGCATCTTCCTTAATTTCTTTCATGAGTATTCTATTGTTTTCTGAGTATAGGTCCTTTGCCTCTTCGATTGGATTTATTCCTGGGTATCTTATGGTTTTGGGTGCAATTGTAAATGGGACTGACTCCTTGATTTGTCTTTCTTCTGCTTAATTGTTGGTGTATAGAAATGCAACTGATTTCTGTGCATTGATTTTATATCCTGTCACTTTACTGAATTCCTGTATGAGTTCTAGAAATTTTGGGGTGGTGTCTTTTGGGTTTTCCACATAGAGTATCATGTCATCTGCAAAGAGGGAGAGTATGACTTCTTCTTTGCCAATCCAGATGCCTTTTATTTCTTCTTGTTTGCTGATTTCTGAGGCTAGGATTTCTAGTACTGTGTTGAACAGCAGTGGTTACCGTGGATAGCCCTGCTGTGTTACTGACCTTAGGGGAAAGCCGTCCATTTTTCCCCGTTGAGAATGATATTCACTGTGGGTTTTTCATAGGTGGCTATTATGATATTGAAGTTTGTACCCTCCATCCCTATACTGTGAAGAGTTTTAATCAAGAAAGGATGCTGTC
This sequence comes from Mustela putorius furo, assembly GCF_011764305.1. Lineage (NCBI taxonomy): Eukaryota > Metazoa > Chordata > Mammalia > Carnivora > Mustelidae > Mustela > Mustela putorius. The sequence continues at coordinate 4,859,178 of NW_025422022.1, read as the reverse complement.
TTTGTCAAATGCTTTTTATGAATCTGTTGAGAGAATCATATGGTTCTTGTCCTTTCTTTTATTTATGTATTGTATCACATTAATTGATTTGCAATTGTTGAACCAACCTTGCAGCCCAAGAATAAATCCCACTTGGTCAGGGTGAATAATCTTCTTAAGGTAGTGTTGGATCCTCTTGGCTAGTTATTTTGGTGAGAATTTTACATCCATGTTCATCAGGGACATTGGTCTGTAATTCTCCTTTTTGGTTGTCTTTGTCTGGCTTTAAGATCAAGGTAATGCTGGCCTCATAGAATGAGTTTGAAAGTTTTCCTTCTATTTTGATTTTTTGAAGCAGCTTCAGAAGAATAGGTATTAATTCTTCTTTAAATGTTTGGTAAAATTCCTCTGGGAAGCCATCTGGCCCTGGGCTCTTATTTGTTGGGATATTTTTGATTACTGCTTCAATTTCCTTGCTGGTTATGGGTCTGTTCAGGTTTTCTATTTCGTCTTGGTTTAGTTTTGATAGTTTATATGTCTCTAGGAATGCATTCCTTTCTTCCAGATTACCCAATTTGTTGGCATAAAGTTGCTTATAATATGGTATTATAATTGTACTTCTTCAATGTTGGTTGTGATCTCCTCTTTTATTCATGATTTTATTAATTTGGGGCCTTTCTATTTTCTTTTTGATAAGTCTGGCCAGGGGTTTATCAATCTTATTAATTCTTTCAAAGAACCAGATCCTAGTTTCATTGATCTGTTCTACTGTTTTTGTTTTGGGTTTCTACTTCATTGATTCCTGCTCTAATCTTTATTATTTCTCTTCTCCTGCTAGGTTTAGACTTCATTTGCTGTTCTTTCTCCAGCTCCTTTAGATGTCAAATGCTGTGCAATTTGAGACCTTTCTCTTGAGAAAGGCCTGTAGTGCTATATACTCCCCTCTTAGGACAGCCTTTGCTGTATCCCACAGATTTTGAACAGTTGTGTTTTCATTTTCATTTGTTTATCTGAATTTTTTAAATTCTTTTATTTCCTGGTTGAGCATTCATTCTTTAGTAGGATGCTCTTTAGCCTCCATGTATTTAAGTTCTTTCCAACTCTTCTCTTGTAATTGAGTTCCAGTTTCAAAGCATTGTGGTCTGAAAATATGCAGGGAATGATCCCAGTCTTTTGGTACCAGTTGAGACCTGATTTGTGACCCAGGATGCAATCTGTTCTGGAGAATGTTCCATGTGCACTTGAGAAAAATGTGTATTCTGTTGCTTTGGGATGTAATGTTCTGAATATATCTGTGATGGCCATCTGGTCCAGTGTGTCATTTATTACCTTTATTTCCTTGTTGATCTCTTGCTTAGATGATCTGTCCATTTCAATGAGAGGGGGGTGTTAACATCCCCTACTATTATTGTATTATTGTCAATGAGTTTCTTTGATTTTGTTATTAATTGGTCTACATAATTGGCTGCTCCCATGTTAGGGGCATAGATATTTACAATTATTAGATCTTCATGTTGAAAAGACACTTCAGTTATGATATGGTGTCCTTCCTCATCTCTTATTACAGTCTTTGACTTAAAATCTAGTTTTTCTGATATAAGGATTTCCATCCAGCTTTCTTTTGATGTCCATTAACATGATAAATCGTTTTCCACCCCCTTCCTTCCAACCTGAAGGTGTCTTTGGGTCTAAAATGAGCCTCTTGTAATTAGCCTATCAATGGGTCTTGCTTTTTTATCTGATACCCTGTGTCTTTTGATTAGGGCATTTAGCCCATTTACATTCAGAGTAACTATTGAAAGATGTGAATTTAGTGCCATTGTATTGCCTGTTCATTTCTGGTCTGTGTTAGTTTTGGGCTCTCCCTTTGCTTAGATGACCCCTTTTAATATTTCTTGTAGGACTGGTTTGGTGATCACAAATTTTTTTAGTTTCTGTTTGTTCTGGAAGCTTTTTAGCTCTCTATTTTCAGTGACATCCTAGCCAGATAAAGTATTCTTGGCTGCATATTTTTTCTTGTTTACCACCCTTGCTCAGAGTCTTTAAGAGTTGTATTTAATTCAGCATTTTACTTAAAGAGCAACCCAGATTCTTTATCTTTATCCTGACATGTCTGAATTGTGTACACATAGGATTCTAATTTGTTCCTGAACTGCTCACCTGGTGAAAAAAACTTGAGTCCCCCAGATGTGAAAAGGACTTCTCAGCTGGTCTCCAAAATTCACAGTGTTCCAACTCTGATGGTACGATTTCTCACATCCCAAGTAATTTTTAAAAATTCATATTTTTTATTGGGGGAGGGAGAAATATCAAGGTCAGACTAAACCAAAGAGGTAATCTAAAGCCACAGAGTTAAGTTATGGGATCAAAAACTGGAAGAACCTTCATTTAATACTTTTTATATGTCCTAGAAAGTCTATCAGAACAATAGTCTTGTCTGGCTCAGTCTGCTTCTAGTGATTGGTAAGTGGTCCTATCAGCAAGCTGCTCACCCAATCCAAAATTTAGCTTTGGGGCAGAGGGAGGGCAGTAGGGAGTTGTGTACATTGGTGGAATAAAGAACGAAGTTGGTGTCAGGTGAGTTCAAATTCTGCTTCACCACTTCCTGGCTGTGTGACTTGGCCAGCCTCAGCTTCCTTTTCCTAAGTAGGAGAAATGATACTTGCCACTGCCCTGGGAGGTGACAAGCACTGCATTTAACGAGAGAACATGTTACAGGGCATGGCATATGCTAGCTTCTCAAATGAACTATTATTTTTCTTCCTCTTATATTAATGTCCATCTTTCTGATTTTTTTAAAAGATTTTATTTATTATTTATTTGACAGACAGAGATCACAGGTAGGCAGAGAGGTGGTCAGAGAGAGAGGAAGGCTCACTGCAGAGCAGAGAGCCCGATGCAGGGCTTGATCCCGGGACCCTGGGATCATGACCTGAGCCGAAGGCAGAAGCTTTAACCCACTGAGCCACCCAAGCACCCCTCTGATTTTTTTAAACATTTATTTGAGAGAGAGCAAGGAAGAAAGAGAGCATGAGCAAAGGGGAGGGGCAAAGGAGAGGAAGAAGCAGACTCACCGATGGCAGGGAACCTGAAACGGAACTCATCCCAGGACCTGAGATCATGACCTGAGCCCAAGGCAGATGCTTAACCTACTGAGCCACGCAGGTTCACCATTTCTTTGATCTTAAGTGCAGTCATCTGAGCCAAATTTGGGGGGGGGGGGGCATGGTCTGTGATGTTCCTGATCCAACAGGAACTTTAGTTTCAGCTTAAGTTTGTTGAACAGTGCATTTATTTAGTGCTAAAACTGAGCCAAGCATTTTATGCAGAAGATTACAAAGTGGTGGCCCACCGACTATATCCACCTGAAATTTTGTTTTTACACGTGTGAGTCTGAATGTGGCACAGACCCTTCTTAGCTACAAACCTTCCCATCCCACTTTGTTCCTTTGAACATTTGCTTACTCACCATAAACCTTCATTCCCCACCCCCCACCTACATCATTGGAGGCTGCTATTCTTTCTGCCTCACTTGCACGCTGCTGCTTCTCAGTCATACCTCTTAAGGAAAAACGTGTCCTCAGCCCTCCTGTCAGTCTCATCCCACATCAAACAAACATTATGTTTGCTTGTTCTGGGTCTCCCACACCCACTAGAATGGAAGCCTTCAACATCAGAGACTTGGAACATTGTATGCCCTGTCCCTAATACAGGTTGAACCCTTAATCAGCACTCAACCTGTCCTTGAAGACTTTCAAGTTTACTGCTCCCTGCTTTTCATGGGTTATCTCCTCCAGTCCTTATACCGTTCTTTATATCATCAGGCTTTTTTTTTTTTTTAAGGGAAAAAATAAAAACAAAATAAAATAAGGGGCACCTGGGTGGCTCAGTGGGTTAAGCCTCTGCCTTCGGCTCAGGTCATGATCCCAGGGTCCTGGGATCAAGCCCCACATCGGGCTCTCTGCTCTGCAGGGAACCTGCTTCCTCCTCTCTGTCTGCCTGCCTCTCTGCCTACTTGTGATCTCTGTCAGATAAATAAAGAAAAAATCTTAAAAAAAAAAATAAAATAAATAAAACAATAGCATAGAATAAAATCAAATAAAACATGGAAAAAACAAACTGAGGCTTAGAACAGTCAGGTTTCTTATCCAAACTCTCACATAGGGTGAAACAGCAGAACTCAGACACAAATTCAGGCAGTCCAACTGATGCACACATTTTTGACCCTGAGATTATACATACAAATATCTTCTTTCTGGGTACCCTTGAAATATCTAGAGTTTCAGTGTTGTTGAGGATATCTGGCTCCTCTGGTGTCAGAGCAATTTGGCTGAAGTTTGGCTTTATAAACTGACCAAGCTAGGCTAAGCGGGATGTATGTGTGAATGTGAAAGCATGTATTGTTATTACAGATGAGTATTGACTTCCCAGCGATTATACTAGTCTGGCCCAATAACAGCTTATATACAAGTGTGAATCTATAAGAATTCTTTCCACACTAACCCTTTACTGGATGTCTTACGAGTAACTGAAGAATTGGGTTCAATATTTTATCTCTTTTGGTTTGGTCACTTATTGTGGAAATTTTGTGCGTGTGTTTTCTGTCCTCCCTTTAGCTTTACTGAAAACTTTTTAATACAGCTTCTCAAACTGTTCCTCTTAGGACATCACCACTCCCGATGTTGAACAAAAATTGAAGCACTTCCATCTTAAGAAGGAAAGTTTAGATAAAGAGGTACTGTATTTCTTGTTTATTCTAAAAATTGTATCATGTTTTGTGAAAAAAAAATCAAAGAAAAAGATAACATCACGGTATAAAGAAATTCTGCAAATTTGGGATTTTTTTAAAAAGAGTTGTTTTTGGCAGGGCACTTGGGTGGCACAGTTGGTTAAGCATCTGACTCTTGGTTTCCACTTGGGACATGATCTCAGGGTTGTGAGATTGAGACCCATGTCAGGCTTCTTGCTCAGCTTCCGGGTCTGCTTGAGATTCTCCCTCTCCCTCTGCCCCTCCCGCTCATATTCTCTCTCTTTCTCTCACTCTCTCACTCTCTCTCTCTAAAATAAAAGGCAATAGCAGGATGTTAACTTACACCAGTTTTAATGTGAGAGGAATACAGAAGTGGCAAGTTTATCAGCTAATGGAATAAAAACATTGTGAAATATGGGATCTTTGATTGTAGAAACAAATTCAGTCCAGTGTCATGAGGAAATTATTTCTCTGAACTGAAGTGGATAGAAAATTTGTTATGGGTACCCTGGGGAGTCTCTTTGTCTCCTAGCTAACCTGAGGAAGGAACAACAGGTACAGAGAAATTATTGTCCTCCATTTCTTAAACCAACCTTCAAAAATAAGCCCCATTGAGGGTTGGAGCATGATGTTAACAGAAACACAATTTCAGATATTTGTGTTGATTTGATAAATTCACTGAAATATTGCCAGGTGAAATGATGTAGTGTCTGTAATTTGACTCCGTGAAGGGGGATTGGAGGGAAGAGGGCATGGTCGGGGGTATAAATGATACAAAATTGTCCACTAGCCATCAGTAGTTGAAGCTGGGTGATAATTACATGGAGGTTCATTCCATTTCTTTTCTGTGTTTTTTTTAAATATTGGAAATTTTGGGGGTGCCTGGGTGGCTCAGTCGGTTAAATGTCCAACTCTTGATTTCAGTTCAGGTCGTGATCTCAGGTTCATGAGATCGAGCCCCAAGCCCTGTGTAGGGCTCCACACTCAGCATGGAGTTTGCTTGTCCCTCTCTCTCTCAAATAAATAAATAAATAAATCTTTTTAAAAATTAAAAAATAAAATAAATATTAGAAATAGTTCATAATAAAAATAATTCTGTGCATCACACTTTACCTTACTGATTTGGGGAGAAATATGAATACTTAATATTAAAATTTATTGTCATTTTCATAAAGGAGCAAATGAACAAATAAGAAATGATTATAAATTACATCTAGGAAAAGTTGGTAGTTTTTTTCTCCCCCTTTAAAGAATTCTGATAGCCTAACTGTAAAAACACCTGAATATTGGGATAAGCTCCCAGAGATCCCAAGCCCACCCTCAGGTTCCGTGATCTGCTAGGACCCAGTGATAGTCACAGCTATGTTTCACCATGAGAAGCTACAGAGCAAAGTCAGCAGAGGGAAAAGGGGCTTGGGGCACAGTCCAGAGGAAGCCAGATTTAAGCTGCCAAGAGCCCCTCCCCAGTGGAGTCACACAAGATGCACTTCATTTTCCCAGCAATAAGCTGTGATAATACATGTGAAATTTTTACCAGGGTCTCATTAGAGACCCAGCACCCAGGGTTTTTACTGGGGGTTGCTCACATAGGCATGTCCCCCTAGCGTGTACCAAACTGGACTTTCCAGAAGGAAAGAGGCATTCAGTATAAACGACACGTTCTGCACTGATAGGTTAGGCACAACGAGCCATTCAGATTACAGAAGGATGGGGCACCTGGGTGGCTCAGTGGGTTAAGCCTCTGCCTTCAGCTCAGGTCATGATCCCAGGGTCCTGGGATCGAGCTCCACATCAGGCTCTCTGCTCAGCAGGAAGCCTGCTTCTTCCCTCTCTCTCTGCCTGCTTCTCTGCCTACTTGTGATCTCTGTCTGTTAAAAATAAATAAATAAAATCTTTAAAAAAAAGAAAAGATTACAGAAGGATGGCACTCCTCCTGCAATGCACATTCCCAGATACCAGTCAGGGGGCAGCGCGACGAGCAGGCCTTCCTGAGGGGGTCAGTCTCTGATCTGCTGTGTGAAATTTCTTCTGCACAAGAACTATAAAAACAGTAGATCTTTGGAGACCAGGAACTGGACAGGGCATGGTTCAATGATTTTATTATCAATGTTATCGAATGTAGTCTTATTTCTTCTCCTTTTGTGAAATATAAAATGCTTTTTTCCATAGTTATTGGAACATAAAGACAAAATCACAGCTTTTAGAGAGCTAATTGCAAAAGAAAAAGCATTTCAAGATCAGGTTTTTGAGGTGAGTTTAACATTTCCCACGTACTGTCTTTAACATGCAAAAATACGATTTCAAATATTTATGTTCTCTTGGTATATTTGTCAAAGTCCTTCTAGCTCCAAGTTCTACATTTCTATTATTCTAGCCACTGAAGAGCTCTTTGATTGTTAAGCTTATAAGTATTTATTATCAAATTTCTCAAGGAATGTGCAAGTATTGGAAGTGAGCACAAATGTATTTAATCTCAGTTTACAGGTTTTGATTCAGATGAAGCCACAAGTGCTGGAGATATACCCGTCTTACTGGGAGCCAAACTGAATAGGTACCACAGTCTGAATGAAGAACGTGATTTCTTGATAAGACCTTTTGTTGATTTGCTGGCATTATTATCCACAGCACCATTTTATTAACAAATTTAAGCCACCACCATTCTTACTATATCAGACTGTTCATTAAAACAGTCACATACAGGCACTGTGGCAGTATCATTCGACCATAAAAATATAGAATTAAAGTTTGCATTTTCAGGTTTTGAAATTTTATATCTTGTTCTACCTGACTCTTGTTTAGACTAATCAGATTTATTTCTTACCAAATGCAGAAATCAAAAAAAGGGGTGCTGTTTTTCACAGAGATTGAAACACATTTATGCTACCCCCATTCTTTTTTTTAAAGTTTATTTATTTATTTATTTATTTATAATCTCTACACCCAACATGGGGCTCTAACTCACAGTCCTCAGATCTAGAATTGCATACTCTTCCGAGTGAGCCAGCCACCACCATTCTTAATATCAGTAGCTGTTTATAACAACTATGATTAAGGAGTACTTAGGGTAATAGTTCACTTTAGATGCCGTCTAAAGTTGAAGACATCAGTACAGAAAAGAAATGGTCATTATGTGATTTAATGGAAACGTTAGCTACTGCTGTGGTGGTGATCATTTTGCAGTACAGAGTGCATCAAATCAGCATGCTGGACACCTTAATCTTACACAGTACTCTGTGTCAGTTATATCTCAATAAAGCTGGAAAAAAATAAAGGCAGATGGAACAGGAAAAATATGTTATAAGAAAGGAAAAATGTGATCTTGGGGGCTGAGATCCTGGGGGTGGTTCAGTGGGTTAATGCCTCTGCCTTCGGCTCAGGTCATGATCCCAGGGTCTCGGGATCCCACTTTGGGCTCTGTGCTCAGTGGGGAGCCTGTTTCCCCTCTCTCTGCCTGTCTCTTGCCTACTTGTGATCTCTCTCTCTCTCTCTCTGTCAAATAAATAAATAAATAAAATCTTTTTAAAAATGTGATCTTGGTATCTAGGTAGTTACAGAGTTGCAATCCAACTGGATCTCACATAAGAAAAGGTGATTAATTAATATAACTTATTTTTAATAGCAGTTAGAGAAGTCTACCATATTAATAAATTGTTAAAAATTGGCATTCCGCAATAAATTCATAGCATAACCATTCCTCTTTGAGAGAAAAGAAAAAGTCCAATGTGGTGAGCGCTCAAAAGCTTCTCATAATTCACTATTCTTTTAAATTTAACAAGTAATTATTGACTTCTCACAAAAGGCTAAAAATGCTAGTCACTATGGGGGCAGAAAGCCAAATCCAACATGATCTTTGCTTCTAAGAAACCTGGAAAAGAAGATAAAATACATAAATAACTGTTCAGGAGGGATAAAGGGGAAGTTCCTTAAAAAGTGACACAGTGACCAGTGTCTAACAGGGGCAGTGTTTGTCTAATGAGAAGCTCAGATGAGGAACAGATACTGTCCAAGTCGGGGAGTCATGGAACACCTTATGAAGGCAACTGGACTTTGAAGACTAATAAAATCTGAGCACAGGGAGATGAGAGGAGCGCGCTCAATCTATTCTGTTGTTCATTAGTAGTTTCTGTGCTTTGGGCATAAAAATTAATACAAGTGGACCTTCCTCTTCCCAGCAGTGGGAGGCTGGAATGAGAAAGAGGACACAGCTAGAAGCAGGTCAGGCACACTATGTCGTTTCTAGAATGTGCCTCAGGCTACTTGTACAAACTGTCTCTCAGAGAAACCAAATAATTGATGAGGGAGGGAGAGCTCCTCACTGAAAAGGTAAGCTACTAAAAGCAGAAAAGAAAAGGGATCTTTTGGGGGCAATTATAATGGCTGCTAAACCTTACATTCAAGACTGAGGGGGAGCTTTATGCTTTTTTTTTTTGAGAGAGAGTGTTGGTGGTATTGGGGAAGCAGAAGGAGAGGGAGAGAGAGAGAGAATTCCAGGCAGACTCCAGATCCTGCACAAAGCCTGATGCAGAGCTCAATGCGAGGTTCAGTCTCACCACCCTGAGTTCATGACCCGAGCCAAAATCAAGAATCGGATGCTTAACCGACTGAGCCAGCCAGGCGCCCCTGAGGGGAGCTTTTAATGAATGGGTCAACCTGACCAGCACCTGAGCTTGTTAATCAATCTCAAGGCGCTAAAGGTGAGCCACGCACACCCCCCTGATGTGACGCAAAAGGACCGGCATAGCAGATCTATGAAAGTCTTCTCACCCAAACAGCTGGATCCAAAAGCAGCCTTCTAGACCGAACTACCTTGACCATGGATAAATATAGATGACACCATGAGTGGGGAAGATCTGCATCAGTAAACACTTGGCATGAGAAAAGAGAGGGAGAGGAAAGGTATAGTTGGTAGACAGTGGAGACAACGAACACATCAACCAAATGCAGTGTGTGATCTGTGTAGGCCCTGATTTGAACAAATCTACTCTAAAAAGGTATTTGTCAGATAGCAGAAAAAGGAACACATTCTGGTATTAGATAATATTTTAATATCATTATTAAATTTAATATTGATATCATTGTGCTTTTAGTTAATTTTTTTAAGTTTTATTTATATAATATCATAATACCCAATGCGGGGCTCAAACTCACAGCCCTGAAATCAAGAACTATATACTTCTCTGACTGAGCCAGCCAGGCACCCAAGTATCATTGTGTTTTTAAAACCCTTTATGTGTTACATGCAGAAAAGTATTTATGAGTGAATTAATAGAATATTTAATTTTGCTTTATTTTTTTCTTTTAATTTAAATTCAACTAATTAACATATAATGTATTACAAGTTTCAGAGGTAGAGTTCAGTGATTCATGATTCTTTTTTTTTTTAAAGCTTGGGTATAAGTGAAGAGGGTAACAGCCAGTACAGCTTCTTAGTTCTGGTTTTTTTGTTTTGTTTTGTTTTTAAGATTCACTTGTCAGAGCAAGAGAGAGAGGGAGAGAGCACACAAGCACAAGCAGGGGGAATGGCAGGCAGAGAGAGAAGCAGGCTCCCAGCCAAGCAGGGAGCTCAATGGAAGATTTGATCCCAAGACCCTGGGATCATGACCTGAGCCGAAGGCAGACACCCAATTGACTGAGCCACCCAGGCATCCCTCATCATTCTCATATAATACCCAATGTTCATTATATCACATGCCCTCCTTAATATACATCACCTATGATTGAGAGTCTCTTACGATTTTTCTACCTCTCTGATTTCGTCTTGTTTTATTTTTCCCTCCCTTCCCCTATGATCTTCTGCACGTATAAGTGAAACCATGTGATAATTGTCTTTCTATGATTGACTTATTTTGCTTAGCATAATACCCCCTTGTTCCACCCACAGTGTTGCAAAAATGGCAAGATTTTATTTTTTTTGATGGATGAGTATTCCATTGTAAATGTATACCGCATCATCTTTATTCATTCATCTGTCAGTGGACATCTGAGCTCTTTCCATATTTTGGCTATTGTGGACATTGCTGCTATAAACACTGGGGTGCATGTCCTCCTTCAGTTCACTACATACATATCTTTAGGGTAAATACCCATTAGTGCAGTTGCTGGGTCATAGTGTAGCTCTGTTTTCAACTTTTTGAAGAACCTCCTTACTGATTTCCAGAGTGGCTGCACCAGCTTGCATTCTCACCAACAGGGAGGAAGTCTCCCCTTTCTCCACATCCTCGCCAGCATCTGTCTTTTCCTGACTTGTTCATTTCAGCCATTCTGACAGGGATGAGATGGTATCTCCTTGTGATTTTGATTTGTATTTCCCTGATGCCAAGTGATGCGGAACATTTTTTCATGTGTCTGTTGGCCATTTGTAGGTCTTCTTTGAAGAAATGTCTGGTCATATCTTCTGCCCATTTCGTGATTGGGCTATTTGTTCTTTGGGTGTTGAGTTTGGTAAGTTCTTTATAAATTTTAGATACTAGCTATTTATCTGATGTCATTTGCTAGTATCTTCTCCTATAGAATGGGTAGGTTTGCTTTTAAATACTCCAGGGAAATGAAAGGATGGCAGAATTGGGGAGGCAGGAGGTTGGAGACAGATGAAAAGACGATGGAAAAATATTGATAATTGTTGATGTTAAGTGATGGACACACAGTGCTTCATTATTTGCTCTACTTTTGTATGTGTTTGGAATTTTCTGAAGTAAAGAGTTTTTGAAATGCAGAAGCGTGCTCCAGAAGGCTCACTTCTCATTCTCTAAGGAGCTCTAGGCCGGCCAGCAAAACGTGGTCTGCTGGAGCGAAATTTGATGGCTTATGTGTACCTTTACTATTGTCATGTGCTTATCTTGTGGCCCTTCTGACCCCTTGCTTTTGGTTCTTCACAATTCTGAACTTCCTGTTCCTTTCACCTCCTGACCTCCTCCAGCTTGAGACAGTCTTTGAGCCCAGCTTCACCTACTGCTGGGCTCTAATAACACCGCTGGTATTTAACCGTCAGGGACAAAAATGTCTCCTGATCCTAGGAGCCTTGGATAAAGTACACCAAAGTCAGGGATTTGGTCAGAGTGAACAGACGAGAGTCTAGTTAATAGTGCTGTGGTTTAGGGTTCAGGTTAGACTAATAATAATGATTCCTCAAGGTCCTCCTAAAGCCCATCTTCAGTAAAATAGTAATCTTTTTATAAAAATAAAAATTTTTAGGGGCACCTGGGTGGCTTGTCAGTTAAGCATCTGCCTTCAGCTTAGGTCATGATCCCAGGATCCTGGGATGCAGTTCCAGCACTCAGCAGGGAGCCTTCTACTCCCTCTCCCTCTGTAGCTTCCTGGCTTGTACGTACTCTTTCTCCCTCTTTCAAATAAATAAATAAAATCCTGGATCACCTGGGTGGCTCAGTGGGCTAAGCCTCTGCCTTCGGCTCAGGTCATGATCTCAGGTTCTGGGATGGAGCCCCGCATTGGGCTTTCTGCTCAGAAAGAGAGAGAGGTCACAAGTAGGCATAGAGGCAGGCAGAGAGAGAGAGAGGAGGAAGCAGGCTCCCTGCTGAGCAGAGAGCCCGATGTGGTACTCGATCCCAGGACCCTGAGATCATGACCTGAGCCGAAGGCAGTGGCTTAACCCACTGAGCCACCCAGGTGCCCTAATCTTTTTTTTTTTTAAAGTGGGCCAAAAGATTTTAACAGATAGCTCACTAAAATGATACACGGATAGCAAAGAAAGAGAAACTCGCCATCATTGAGATGCACGTTAAAACCACGATGAATACCACTACATACCTATTACAGTGTCTGTTAAAACACTGACCACGCCAAGGATTGATGAGGATGTGGAGCACCTGATGGGAATGCTGTTGATGGGAATGTAATATGGTACAGCCACTTTGAAGAACATTTTGGCAGTTTCTTAAAAAGAGAAATATATACCATTGGTCTACTCTTGGGTATTTACCCAAGAGAAATGAAAGCATATGTTCAGGAACTGTCCAATAATTGTCTGCCTTGGGCTCAGATCATGATCCTGGGGTCCTGGGATCAAGTTCCATGTTGAGCTCCCTGCTCAGTGGGAAGTCTGCTTCTCCCTCTCATTCTCCCCCTCCCTACCATTTGCATTTTCTCTCTCTTTCCCTCAACAAAAAAATTTTTTTTAAAAAGCGTATGTTCATATGAAGACTTACACATGAAGTTTCTTAGCAGCTTTGGTTATAATAACCGAAAACTGAAAGCAACTCCAATGCTAACCAACAGATGAATAGATAAACCAACTATAGCAGGTCCATACAGTGGAATACTACTGAGCCATGAAAAAGGGATGAACTACTGATACACATGCAACATAGATGAATCTCAGAATTGTGTGGAATGACAAGAGCCAGACAACAATAAATACTGTTTGCTTCTATTCCCTAAAATTCTAGAAAAGACAAATCAACAGTGATAGAAAGCAAAATTGGTATTTGCCTGGAGCTCGCATAGAGGGTGGGAGTTAGGGAAGATAGGCAAGCAGGAGGGAGGAATTACCAAGAGGCAAGAGGAGAGGCAGTGATGGATATGTTTATTATCTTGATTGTGGTGATGGCTAATCCTGAGATCAAGCCACCCTCTGGGCTCTTTGCTCAACACAGAGTCTACTCATCCCTCTCCCTTTGTTCCTCCCCATGCACATGTGCACGCACGCGCTCGCTCTCTCTGTCAAATAAATAAATAAATAAAATATTTTTTAAAAAGTAAGAATAAGAAAGTTACTGTTTCTGCTGGAAATTTATTTTGCCATTGCTTCTCCTAGGGGATTTCACTACAGACACATATGTATATCTAAAATATTAGAGGATTGATGGCCATTCTTTTTTAAAAAGATTCCATTTATTATTTGAAAGAGAGAGATCATAAGTAGGTGGGGGGGGGCAGGCTCCCCGCTGAGCAGAGAGCTCGATGCAGGGCTCGATCCCAGGACCCCAAGATCATGACCCGAGCTGAAGGTAGAGTCTTAACCCACTGAGCCACCCTGGTGCCCCTTAACATCGGTATTTAATGGGGACATTTTTGTCATTTTTCTTCTATAATTGAAAATTAAAATAACTGCTAAGGGAACTTGTGAATACCCTTTCTTGATAATCAATCTAAGATGTCACTTTTAGAAATACAATTTTTTATTTTTATTTATTTATTTTTGCAACTAAACATTGGATCTTAGGTCAGAACGTGACATATGAACTGAAACGTTTTTTTTTAAGACTTGCTGTCATTAATGCAAGTTGAGAATATTTATCAAGCCTGAAAATGCATCCTCAAGCACATCAGCACTTCAGACAGAATCAAATGTGTTTATGTATTGGTTATAAATGGAAAGAGGTTAAAAAAAAAAGAAAGAGGGTAGTAGGGTAGTAAAGATTTGGGTTGACATTTGGATTCACTAACAAGTGTTAAATTATTTGCAAAGCTGTTTCATAGTGTTAAACTGGAGAGAATTTTAACTAATTACAAAATTATAATTTCTGCTTATCTGTTCTAAATGCAATTTAACTAGGATTAGCATCTATTGATTCACTTACGGCACAACTTGGTTTAAGAGAGTCCTGGAATAAAGATTAGGTCACTGTTTTCATATATTCTCAGCCTATGGTTTCCATGACAGTTTTTAGGTTAGTATTTTTACTGATGTTTCTCCTAGATTGCAAAATTGGGAAATCTTCTAGAATCAAAAGAAGACCGTTGCAGCAGACTCATTGAAGAAAATGACAAATATAAAAGACATTTAGGCAACTTAATAAATAAGGTACAAATTTTCTTATAGAAATCTTGGTCTTTAAAAACTATGCCGGCTCAGTTGGTTAAGTGTCTGCCTTTAAGCTCAGGTCATGATCCCAGGGTCCTGGGATCAAGTCCTACATCAGGATTCTGCAGGGAGCCTCCTTCTCCCTCTGCATCTCCCTCTCTCTGTCTCTCAATGAGAGACATTCATGAATGAATGAATGAATGAATGAAGTCTTTTAAAAATAATAAAATTAAAAAACTAAATACTAAATGCTAAAATACTAAAATAATATGCCAAATACTAAAATAATAGAATTTTGGTGCTGCAAAGCATCTGAGGAGTGATGGAAATATTTATATTGATTCCTTTTACTTCTTAATGACATTATAAAACCCTCTCATTAGCTCTTTTAGCTGACAACCTAGCAAAGAACATTCTGTGTATCTTTACCTCTGCCATCAGCAATTTCAAGTCTTAGTATTGCGATTTCATTTTGAGGGTAATTATAAATTTTGCCAACTTAACATTCTAGTTTACCTCCTAAAAGCTGCATTAAATTTAACCAAACAAGCTCTGACCCTTAGTGGATACATCCACCGCTTGTAAGGAAGACAACTGGATTATAGTTGACCCAACAGTTATCCGCTTTCTGACACTTCACTCCTTCATGATGAGTAGGCACTTTATAATTCTATTTCTATTCACAGTCCTGATTTCAGAACTATAGGAAAGTTGTTTTGCCTACTGTAAAACTACTGGTGGGAGTCACATAATTGAATGTCAGTATGTAGAGATTTTTTTAAAGCCCAAAGTAAAAACTCTATGTCAGAGAATAATTTTTAGCTTCTTTTCTCAAGGTTACATCCTACGAAGAAATCATCGAATGTGCTGACCAAAGGCTCACGATATTCCACTTCCAGATTGCACAGTAAGTTGACAAAGCATAATTTTTAATTTTGTAAACATGTACTCATATTGGGTTTGCTCTCTGGCTTGCCAAGTTTCTGTTCTTAAACTCCTAGGAGGAGGGAAAATGTACAGTTTTTGTACATTAAGACCATTTCTTCAATGAAATAGTATGCGTAACATCTGACTGCTTGAATCACTGGATTTTCATCTTTCTTTCTCAGAGCTCCCTTTGATTTCAGGGAGGTGGGAGGTGACGGACTTAGTGAGAGATATCCAAAAATTTCAGAAGCTATTCCCTGGTATTCAAGTAAAATAACCTTGCAATGCTTAGACTTTATCCACAAAAAGTTTCTGAATGCACACTGAATGAAACATGCATGTATGTTGATCAAGAACAATTAAACTCTCACTAGAATGGGATTCAGCTTGAACGTACTCCAAAATTTGTGTTTTTAAATTCTGCATATTTTTTCACTCATTTCTTATTCTCATTTCTCATAAGCTGTTTCCTCATCCTTTCCACAATTTCATTTAGACTGTGCTAGCTATCACTAGAGCTTAAGCAACAGGTCTAATCTTAGATAGGAAGATACCCCAAATATGAAATTTCTACATGGCTAACTCACATTTGAGAAGATATAACATCTCCACTGTGGCTGAAAGCAAGGCAAGATGCAATGAGAAAAGCAGGCAGAAACCATATCCTGAAGATATGGCAGGGAGCCCGCTTCCCTTCCTCTCTCTGCCTGCCTCTGCCTACTTGTGATCTCTGTCAAATAAAATAAATAAATCTTTAAAAAAATTTTTTTTTAATTTTATTTATTTTATTTGACAGAGAGAGAAATCACAAGCAGGCAGAGAGGCAGGCAGAGAGTGAGTGGGGGAAGCAGGCTCCCTGCTGAGCAGAGAGCCCAATGCGGGACTCTATCCCAGGACTCTGAGATCATGACCTGAGCCGAAGGCAGTGGCTTAACCCACTGAGCCACCCAGGCACCCCTAAAATAAATAAATCTTTAAAAAAAAAAAAAAAGAGGGCTCTGTGATGAGCACTGGGTGTTATATGTAAGTGATGAATCACTAAATTCTACTCACCTGGGTCTGTCTTTGGCTCAGATCATGATCCCACCATCCTGGGATCAAGCCCCACATCAGGCTCCCTTCTCTGCAGAAAGCCTGTTCTCCGTCTCCCACTCCCCCTGCTTGTGTTCCCTCTTGCTGTGTCTCTCTCTGTTAAAAAAAAATTTTTTTCAAATCCTTAAAGAAAAAAGAAAAACAATGTAATCTTAACATTAAAACAGACAAGGACAGCCTGAGAAATAAATGATAAGCTAATTTCATCATAAATATAGATGCAAAAATTCTAAACAAAAATCATAAATAAACTGAATCCGGCAATGAAAAGAAAAACCGACAGTGCATCCTGAGCAAATTGAATTTATCGCAACAAATCTTTCAGTATTAGAAAGTCTATTAGTAAAGTCCACCGCATTAACTGATTAAAGGAGAAAATATCATTTCAATACATTCAGGAATTCTACAGCAGTATACAATAAGAATTTTTTTTTTTTAGAACTCATAACAAAAATACAAGAAAGGAAATCTTCTACTTTTTGATAAAAAGTTACATTCCCATCCCTCCATCCAAAAAAAAAACCAAAGCCAATATAATAATCAATTGATACACTCCCAAGTATTTCATCTAAAAATCAGCAACAAGATAAACCCATAGTTGTTGCCAATTTTATTTAGCGATATGCTAGCAGTCCTCACCAGTGCTATAAGAAGAGAGAAAAAAAAATCCTAAAGGTTGGGATGAAAGTAACAAAACTCATTATTTTCCAACGATATATAATTGCCTGCAAAGAAAGCCCAAAACAATCTACAGATAAATTACTGACATTTATAAATGACTTTAGCAAAATTGACAATTACAAGAAAAACTTCCAAAGTCAATTGAATTTCTGTACATGAGCAACATGTTGTAAATGAGTCCAATTTTTAAAACTCTCTTTATAATAGCAAACAAAAGTTCCCTACAAAAAAATATGCATGAACTTTGGGAAGAAACTTTCGTCCTTATTGGAAGATTAAAGAATAAGTTAGTGGGACACAGTATAATACCCATGGAGTAATAGGTAGAGGGTTATTTAAAAAAAAGTCTGTTCATTTCCTATCCTGGCCTCCCATATTCTCCAGCCATGCTACCTTGTTATTCTAGGTGATCTTCCATTTTTATCATCTGCCCATCGTGGTCCATCGTGGACCATCGTAGTCTATAGGCTTTGAAGGCATTTGTCAGTGTCCTTTACATTAATGTATTCACTGTTTATCATCCAGAGTACCTACTGCATCCTTGAAGCATACTTCCAAGGCCATGCATGTCTCTTATAGACAACACTGCATTCACAGATAAAAGTTCCTGCCCTTTCACAGCACCTGTGGTTTCTAGCCATGTGAAGTCCCTAGAAATGTTTTCCTGTGCAAAACCAAATCAGAAGTCACAGAAAATTCCAGAGTGTAAATCCATAACCTTTCTTCCTAATTCCATTATAGTCTAAACACAGTGTGATCAATAATATTTTCTTGGCTTGAACATGCGTTTAAAAATCCATAGGTTTTTTTAAATGCCCATCACCCAGTTAAAAATCCATGGGTGGCTCAGTCAGTTAAGCATCCGGCTCTCGGTTTCGGCTCAGGTCATGATCTCAGGGTGATGCTATCGAGCCCTGAGTCAGGTTCTGTGCTCAGCATAGAGTCTGGTTGAGATTCTCTCTCTCCCTCTCCCACTCCCCCTCCCCTCCAAGTAAATAAATAAATAAAATCTTTTTAAAAATCCGTGGTTTATATATCTTGATCACAGAGAATAAAGTGAACAACTGTTAACCTTTAAGACTTGTAACCCCAACAAAATAGCCACATTCATATATGTACATATTAAAAGAGCATTGACACTGCTCTAGAATCACAATTCCATTGTATTTCTTTGACTTCTTTTTTCTTTTTTTAATGAGAAAATGTTGGCATGAGAAAAAGAAGAGGTAAAAGTAAATGTCAGAACAGTAATCATGGCAGAGAAGAAATGGCTCCCTACAAGATAAAAACATCCTGATCCCTAAACCTGTGAATGCTACCTTATATGGGCAAAAATGGGGGGGGGGGTCAGCTCTATGTGAAGTAATCCAGTTAACATAGGACAACACATGAAAAATTAAAAAGGAAAAAACATGTGATCATCGGACAGAAAAATCATTTCACAAGAGCCACTCCTGATACAAACACCAAACGAACTAAGAACAGAAGGGAACTCATTCAATACGATGAAGAGAGTCCATAGAAAAAAATACCATTAAAGTCCTACTTGAGGATGAGAGACTGAATACTTTTTCAAGCTCAGAAATGATTTCTATTCATATTGTACTGAGAAGTTCTGCCCAATGCAACCGGAAGGAAATAAAAGGCATTCAAGTTAAAAATGAACAAGTAAATGAATTTTTTTAATAATAATTATTTTTTTAAGATTTTATTTATTTATTTGACAAGCAGAGATTACAAGTAGGCAGAGAGACAGGAGGAAGCAGGCTCCCTGCTGAGCAGGGAGCCCGATGTGGGGCTCGATCCCAGGACCCTGAGATCATGACCTGAGCGAAGGCAGAGGCTTTAACCCACTGAGCCACCCAGCCACCCCTGAATTTTTTTTTTTATAGTTTATTTATTTATTTGATAGAGAGAGAGAGGGAACACAAGCAGGGAGAGTGGGAGAGGGAAAAGCAGGCTTCCTGTAGAGCAGGGAGCCAGATGCAGGGCTTGATCGCAGGATCATGGCCTGAGCTGAAGGCAGACACAGTGACTGAGCCACACAGGCGCCCATGAATTTGTGGTGTTTTTTTTTTTTATTTTTTATTATTTTTAATTTCTTTTCAGTGTTCCAGAATTCATTGTTTATGCATCACACCCAGTGCTGCATGAAATATGTGCCCTCCATAATACCCACCGCCAAGCTCACCCAACCCCCCACCTCCCGCCCCTCCAAAACCCTCATGAATTTGTTTTTAAAATGACCTGATAATCTGTGTAGAAAATCTGATGAAATCTACAAAAAAGACTATTTTTTTATTTTTTATTTATTTTTATTATTTATTTGACAGAGAGATCACCAGTAGGCAGAGAGGCAGGTAGAGAGAGAGAGAAACAGGTTCACTGCTGAGCAGATAGCCTGATGCAGGGCTCAATCCCAGAACCCTGAGATCATGACCTGAGCTCAAGGCAGAAGCTTAACCCACTGAGCCACCCAGGCGCCCCTACCTACAAAAAAGACTATTAAGAGATTAACAAAGTTGCAAAACATGAGATCAATAGTATTTCTATATACTAGCAATGGGCAATCAGAAATCTAAATTAAAAAAATAAAAGTATTTCTAAAAGCACTGAAAATATGAATTACACAGGGATAAATCTGACAAAAAATGTGAAAGACTATACAAAGTATAAAACACTGTAGAGAGAGGATAAAGAAGACTGAGCTAAATTAAGAGATACGCCTTTTCATGGCTCTTCAGAATCGTTCTTGTGAAGCCTTCATTTCTCCTCACGCTGATCTACAGATTCAATGGAATTTCAATAAAAATTCAGCAGGCTTTCAAAATAGAAATTGACGAGCTGATTCTGAAATTCATATGGAAATTCAAAGGACCATAGAATGGTCAAAAGAACTCTGAGAAAGAAGGACAAAATGATAGATTCAAGCTGTTTGGAAACAGAAGGCCTATTTAAGATTGTCATCTCCCCCTGGATTGGACAATGTCTCCTCTCTAACCTTGGAAAACAAAAGCCTGATATCTCTGGACAGTAATACAGAAGCTTCAAAACGCCACCATGCATGTCTTATCCTGAGACATATGCTTTGTTTTGCCCAAATAATGCTTGTTTTTGAAATATTGCCAATATTTAAAAAGGAAGATTTCCAGGATGTCTGGGTGGCTCAGTGGGCTAAAGCCTCTGTCTTCGGCTCAGGTCATGATCCCAGGGTCCTGGGGTCGAGCCCCGCATTGGGCTCTCTGCTCCGTGGGGAGCCTGCTTCCCCCTCTCTCTCTGCCTACTTGTGATCTCTCTCTCTCTGTTTCTCTCTGTCTCTCTCTCTCTCTTGCTCGCTGTCAAATAAATAAATAAATAATCTTAAAAAAAAAAGGAAGATTTCCTATAAAAAAGTTCGATTTCCATCTCCTCTTTAAAAGTAAGATCTGCCATTGTTGCTGTAACATTCCCACTAGGCAACATCAGGCAAGAGGCAAGGAGCAACTCTGTCCTTCAGGCAGATAATAGGTGTGGTGTCTCTCCCCATCAGATGGGAGCCCCCAAACGTGGGGTGACCTGATATGGCGGAAGCTGGGGCTCTCAGGCTGTGAAGGAATTCACTGGTGGCAGAACAAAGGAGACAGGAGTTTATTCAGTAAATCCAACTGAATACACTGCAGAGAAGCAATAGGCAGGTCATCAAAGCAGAGCCTGCCTGCCATGGGTGGGAGCCGTATTTAAAGGAAAAAGGAATGAGGTATGGGACATTTGGAATTTTCCCTTTTTGGGAAACTGTGTTTGGTTGTAAATAGCCCATTGGTTAGTGAAGGCTTATGGATATTTCGAGGTGAATTGCCTCCTAGGCTTGTGTGTATTCATTTCAGGGGTTGGGGTCGCCTCGGGCCCTTTTGCCTTGACCAATTTTCTGTTGCTCAAACCTGTTGTCTAGAAGAGGCCTCTACAATAGGGGGATATGCTCTCTGGGTTTCCCCAATCCTCCCTTAGCTGGCTGCACTCATTTCACATACTTGCCTGACTCTTCCATACGCATTTGCATTTGCGGTTATGACTTCAGCAAGAGAATTTCCTATCTCTGTGGTAGGCTGAGTAATGGCTTCCCAAAGATAGCCACACTCCCTGGAACTTGAGAATGTGCCCTTATCTGGCAAAAGGGACTTTGCAGACATCATTAAATGATGGATCTTGAGATGATAAGATTATCCTGGATTATAAGGGGAGCCCTAAAGACAGTCACAATTGTTGTTATAAGAGGGAGGCAGAGAGAAATTTGATGAGGGAGGAAGGCATATGACCAAGCAAGCAAGCAGACAGGCCGAAAAGGCAATGTGCTGACGAGCCAGGAACCACGGAATTAGGACGGCAGCCAGACATGTTGGAAAAGGCAAGGCCAAGAATACAGCTTCGGAGCCTCTGGAGGGAGCAGGTCCTTGCTGACACCCTGATTTTAGCCCAGCGCATCTGATTTCAGACTTCTGACCTCCCGAATAAATGTGCTTTGTTCCAAGTCACCAGGGTTGTAGAAATCTGTTCAGCAGCCTCAGGAAAGTGATAAACTGTCTCTGGCTGGGAAAGCGAGTTTGGGAAGAGACTATTTTAATTAATTTGCCCTCCTAGAGGCAAGAAGGGAACCTGCTAGTATCGCTCTTATTGGAAGGCATTAAAGTAGAACACAAGTAAATCTCCAGCAGGCCCCCGAGTGCTGTGATCCTTCCTATGACACTGTTACGTATTTCCCCACATTCAAGCAGTTCACAATTCAGGGGCTGTGCTTTTAACATGCTACCCCCAGGATTATGTTGGCAGGGATCAGTTCTCTACCCACAGTGTGTATAAATGAATAGGATATCGAACTGTCACTTCATGGGTTTCCCACGGTCTGCTTTCCCTCCTCACTACTGGAACCCCTAAAGGGAGAGACGGATTAAATCATTGGAGTGGCTAGGAACAAATCCCAGATTGTCGTATACTGAAGTAGATGGATGAGAGACTTTGCCAAAAAGCTACCTTCACCATTTATATTCATCTCAAATCCTCCAGTGCATCCAACAAAATATTACTTTGGAAAAGTCAATTTTAGTCATAAAATTCAATTGTTCTTCCCTTCAGTTTAGAAAAGAGAAATAAACATTTGGAAGATTTAATTAGGAGGCCTAGAGAGAAAGCAAGAAAACCACGGTAAGTTTTTTTCTCTCTCTTTTTTTCTAAATAACAATGTCTTTAACTTTAAAACGTAAGTATAGGGGCACCTGGGTGGCTCAGTGGTTAAAGCCTCTCCCTTCGGCTTGGGTCATGATCCCAGGGTCCCGAGATTGAGCCCCACATTGGGGTCTCTGCTCCGTGGAGATCCTGCTTCCTCCTCTCTCTCTCTCTCTCTCTCTCTCTCTGCCTGCCTCTCTGCCTACTTGTGATCTTGGTCTGTCAAATAAATTTTTAAAAAGTCTTTAAAAATAAAAATAAAAAAATAAGTACATAGATAATACATTAAAAAAACCTTTTTTCCTTCTCTTAAGATAAACTATATGCAAGTTCTTGGTATTTTACCTAGCATGAAATAGTTGCTTGATAAATGTTTTTGGTAGGACTTGAATTGGAAAGTCAGAATACCTACCCTCATGGAATTTATAATCTCCTCTAAGGAAGATACCATAAAGATTATGATCTAAGATTTCATCTACAGCAAAACAGCTTACATTTGTATTTTATGACCAGACTTTCTTATACTAATGTTAAACTTACCACCCATTATTTCTGTGGATTTGATGCTGCAAGGGATATGCACAAACTGTATGGGGTTGATTAAGACCACAGTAGGATATTAAAATGGGATTCTTCCTGGCCTAGTCCTTGAGGTGTTAATAAAATAGTCACAAGTTGGGTTTTTTTTTTAATATTTTATTTATTTGAGAGAGAGAGCATGTGCACAGGAGAAGTGGAGGGTCAGAGGGAGAAGCAGACTCCCTTTTGAGCAGGAAGCCTGATGCGGGACTCCATCTTGGGACTCCAGGATCAGGACCTGAGCCAAAGGCAGTCGCTTAACCAACTGAGCCACCCAGGAGCCCCCAGTCACCAGTTCTTAAAGTGAGAGTAAGTTTTCCCCGTATGTAGGGTTTCTAAAGGAAATTTCAAAGAACCTGTTTTATGACTTGTATCTCTTGGCCAGATCCCATATATAAAAATTGTGGAGAGTAGGGAAGACTAGAAAAAACATTTCTTTGAATCTGTCATGTTGTGGACTCCCATCGCCCCCAAGTAATTCTACCTCTTATTGAAAGCCTGGTGAGGGGGTTTCCAGAAGATCACCTGGAGAGCTTTGATCTGCATTTCTTAAAATTTGGGGAACAGGGAATCAGTGATACACCCTGCCTGAGAAAAACAAAGCAAGCCATGGAAGCCCCCCAGAGGTGCTGTGTGGGGTGACCTGTTCTCTCTGAGCTTGTCCCCAGGACAAAAGATGTGTGTGATAGTTTGTTAAGAACCAAGCAGGAGGGAGTTGAGTTATCTTGGGCTCTGCCCAACGCCACCTGGAAGAACACCAGCAGCAAGAGGCAGCAAGGGAATACCAGATTCTTATGGGCTGATGAAGGAGTATCAAGTGACCACCAGAGGAGAGATGCATCAGCCTCAGTCAAGGGCAACTGTAGGACAGAGGTCCTTCGCCCTGGCTAGCTGCACAGAGAAAGACTCAGCTTAGCTACTTTCCAGGCCCAGGGACTCTGAAGCCACCAAGCCAAATAAAACTATCACCTTGCTGCTTCTCCCTCCTCCTGCAAATGGACAAGGTCAAAAACCTAGAGAGAGCAGAAGTTGACCTCCCATAGCAGATGGTGTCCACCAACTACAAGGCTTAGCTTAGAGGAGGGGATGAGAAATCCTACTTTTGAATGATGATTAAAGGATTCACGTTTAAGTCTTGGACATTCTGCTTACCAAATTGAGACTGTGTGCCTGCCTCACAGGGAAGACTGACCTTATCTCAGAGTAAGCAAAACCTCACTAGGCCTGCTGCACATTCAGCCGATGGCAAAGGAAAGTCTCCCCTGAGTGCGGAAAGTCTTCCCTGAGTGCAGAAAGTCTAAAGTAGAAACAGGAGGCAGACATTAAAGTTGCATTTGGACTTCGTTGCAAGTCATGAATGTTCAGCATACTATTTTGCAATACAACTACGTTTTGAAAATTAAAACTCCTTAGCAGATTTATACTCGTGTTTGCAAAGTGATAGGTTAACTATGAGGGGTTTTTTTCCCCTAAGATGAAAGAACATGATCTGATGCCTGGCATATTACAGATGCTCAGTAATTGCTGATTTAAACTGAGAATGAGTCTTCTCTGAGTTGCTGACAGAAAGTGTGGCATATTTTTCCCCCAGAATCATTTTAAAATAAGAAAATTAGTATATAAATTCACACATTTCACTAGTTCAGATAGTTGTTCACTGATACTTAGCCAATTATAAAGTGGATTTGAGGCCCTTTTGTATAGATTTAGACTGGCCTTGAAGCGCAGGCATGGGGGTGGGGAGGAAGCTGAGCCAAAGACCTCGCAAGGCCCTTTCCAGCTGATCAAAGCTGTTTGTTAGAAAACTGGAGACTTAGGGGAGCCTTCAGCCACCATCCTTGAAGCTTCTCATGGGTCTCAGGAAATTCAACTATGGGAACGCGCTTTAGACTACTTCCACACTGTCTCAGAATTACGGTACTCCTGGTGCTGATTGTGTTTAGGAGTGGAAGACTGGGAAATAGGGAGATAAGAGCGAGCCCAGCATGTTAATAATTTCAGATATTTTTTATTTATTTATTTATTTTTTGCCTCTAGTTCTTCATCACTTTCAAGGAGCCATAATCTTATGCTAAAGAAATCCATGAGAATGTTAAAACATAGCAAGACCGTGGCTCAGTATGTTTATTCAATTGCAATGAGACTGATCCGTACATGACATACACTGAAAAGCTTCATCTTTTAGGGTCTGATAGTTCTAGCCTAAGTGGCAATTTCTCCTTGAAAGTGAGGGCACGGATTTATCAAATAATGCGGTCCTTGTTCATTAGGTTCACTGTTTAAGCCCTTCTTGCCACCACCTGGTTTTTTGTTTTTTGTTTTTTACCTCATTCTCCTTCTGTCTCCTACAGGCCCAGAAGATTAGAAAATCACCCAAAGTCCTTGACCACGGTAAGTCATATTGATGATTGCTATAAAAAATGTTGTATCTCCATGTAATTTGACAGTAGCACAAGATTAAATTTCAGGAATGTTCAGCTTAGCTTTCCTTTCTGCCCTCAGACGAGGCCTCTTCGGCCTCTGATCATCATAAGTCCTGTAACTGGGAAGCCCTCCCTCTGAAATTTTCCTTGTATGTCTTCACATCATCCCTACAGCTTCTGCTTCATGTCGGGCCCTCATCATTTCTTATCTGGCGGATGACAGTCATCTACTGGTGCTTCTGCCTCCAGCTGGGGGCCCTTCCTTCCATCCTCCACCGAGCAGACTGCGATCTTTCAGAAGCAAATAAGATGAAGCCCCTTCCCTATGTAAAACTCTTCGATGGTTCCCTGTTGCATTCCGGATCAGTTTGTGCTCCCTAACACAGCACATAAGATCCTCTATGACCTGGCCCTTGCCTTCCTATCCAGTCTTCTCATTCACTGCTTCGTTCTCACCTTCTCACCGCCATACACCCAACCATATCAAACCACTTGCCCCTTTCCAAACTAGCTAGGTTATTTTCATGCCTTCCTGATATTGCCTATACAGCTTCCCCTGCCAAGAATGCCCCCTCTCAGTTCCTTGTGTCCCCTTACTTTAGCTCCCACCTTACAAACTTATCTGCCAGCTCAAGCTCGACTTGACAGGAACCCTTTGAGTGCAGGAATTATCTCATATTCATTTTGGTATTCCCAAGCACCTACCCCAGAATAGGTATGAAATAGGAGGGAGTGTTAGGCAGACTCAGGACCCATTACCAATGCTACCCATGCTGGAGTAATTCTTAATAGAAGTTACAGCCACTGTTGCCCTTGTCCCACCCTGGGTCGAGCGCATGTATTCATGAAAACCCATGATTTATATCTGGCATAGCTTTGTAGAAGAGGGTACAATCCAAGGGTATGTCTCTATATGCCCCCCTGAGCCCCAGCTGTTCTAATAGTTGAGTTATGAGAATACCTTAACACTACCAGCTCTCCGTTATATTGTACTGATGAGTCACTTCCTGAATCACATAGATTCTTGGTTCTGTTCCTTTGTCTTCGTTCTGCCAACTGGCAACCAAACTAAGGAAGAGGAAATTCAACCATCCTTGTTCCTTGTCATGTTCCTTAATGGAAAAAAGGTTGAAACAAACAAAAATCCTTATTAAAATATAGTATTGGTATTATCTGAGAAGTTCATCTATCTATAGGTTGTACCCCTTTTCCATGTGTTTAAGAATTAGCTGTTTATGGAATAAGAATTGTATGTATAATCAAGAGTTCCACATGGAATCAAGAATCAGCTGTTCTATCACTGAATGCCTGTGTTTCCTAAAAATTAAAGATATACTTTTTTCCTTTCATTTTTAGATGCCAGTTGTTTTAGAAGAAAATATAAATTATTTAGATTAAACAGGACTGAAGATTAAACATTAATCATTTTTGTCAACCAATCCAGGAACAGAGTCATTATTACCAAGTATAGAACCCAGGTCCATCATATAAATAATACATTAAAATCTACATAAATGATAAAAATTTTACATTCCAAAAAATGTGATTACTTTTCTTCTAATTTATTCCCATGAACAACAAAACATATTCTACTTTAGCACAAACAGGGGAATATGGTGGCTTCTTTTCCAAATGTCTATTTTCATTCACACAGAATAGCACTTCCATATTATCAATTCTCGGATGACACATAAAAATAGTAATTTATCTCATTTCAACTGTTTGTTTCCCCGTGGAGGAGATCCTTTTTCCCTCTAGGCAGGCAGGCTCTTCCTACTACCAACCAAATTTTAAGACACCAATCCTGAAATCCTCTGGAATTAAAACCCAGATGAAAGGAGAGGACTGGTCTAAGATGTAACCCTCATAATTCTCCTTTAACACAGTTTTTACGAATTAGTTCTGAATTTAAACAAAGGAACTGGCAGCAACTGATTTTGTGAGATGTATCAGAAAAACAAATATACATGCATGTGTATTATTCTTTTGATAAATCTTAAAGCCAGGATGGCGAGGTAGCTGTTGAATCAACTATTGGAAGGGAAGAGATGATTATAGCTTGCTGAAATTAGTTTTGCACTTAAATTACTCAGGTAAGTACAAGAGGAAAATATACAGAGAATATATATCTGGCCTTAAAGGAAGTACTGAATAAATAAAAGCTATTATTATTATTATTATCATTTTTGCTGAGGAATTCTGTAAGACAAATCTTAAATGTGAACTTCACAAAATTCAGCAAATTGCAACACCTTTTAAGATGAACGATGAGAAATGCATAGCCCATCTCAACTGCGACAGTGCTGTGTTTCAGAACATTAAGCACTGAAAGTTTTGGAAGTGATTCAAGTTTAAAAAAGATACACTATTGGGGCATCTGGGTGGCTCAGAGGGTTAAAGTCTCTGCCTTCAGCTTGGGTCATGATCCTGGGGTCCTGGAATCAAGCCCCACATTGGGCTCTCTGCTTGGTGGGGAGCCTGCTGCCCCCCCCCTCTGCCTGCCTCTCTGCCTACTTGTGATCTCTGCCTGTCAAATAAATAAATAAAATCTTTTTTAAAAAGATACATTATTATTAATAGTTTTAGGAGATCCTCTAAGAAAAATTAAAATACGATAGGAGAAGGGCAAATATTAACGTAAGGATGGCTAAGGCAGTTCTGGGATCCACACACAAATGTGATGAAGCACTTGGAAAGGAAGGATTAAGATCGGTCGTCTGCAAACGAGCGCATGCATAAGCTTTACATTTGCCGTGTACATTATTCGACATTTATGATCTTTTACCCACAGGTTGTCTCAACATGAATGTACCTCCTTTGGTACCTGACTGAAGGACACAGAGTCTAATTCTGTGCTTCTTTCAATAAACATTTAGAGACTTTTCAATAAATGATGTGACAGCATCAGTGTTAGATGCCAAGGACACAACATAACCAGGCAAAGATACTCAAGGAGTACGTCATCTACTGAGGGAGACAGACTCTATTCTAGAGTGGGGTGCAGGCGTACCTGCCCAGGGTGCTCTAGAAGCATAAATGAAATGGCTCAGGACTATGTATGGGAAACTCAGAAAGATTTTCCAGAGAGGGTGACACATGAGCCAGATCTATCGTGACTGGATAGCCCCCAGTCACGAAGAGGAAAGCCACAGCACACTCAAAACACAGAGGCACACTCAGAGCACGCTGTGTTACATCCCCTGAACCACAAGTCGTGTCTAAAACCTAGGTTTGGGACACCTGGGTGGCTCAGTAGGTTAAGCGTCTGCCTTTGGCTCAGGTCATGATCCCGGGGTCTGGGGATGGAACCAAGCATCAGGGTCCCTACTCAGTGGGAGCCTGCTTCTCACACTTCCTCTGCCTGACGCTCCCCCTGTGTGTTCTTTCTCTCTCTCTGACAAGTAAATAAAATCTTAAAAAAATAACAAATAAAACTCACGTTCTTCATGTGGCAGGAGATGAAGATGATGATGAATAGCATTGTATGCCTTGCCAAGAAATGTGAACTTTATCCTTATGAGAAGCTCTGAAAGATTTTAAGTCAAGGAGTGATGTGGTCAGATATGCCTTTTGAAAGTTCACCCTAAAAGTGGGGTGAAGGGTAGGGTGGTGACGGATGATGCCAGAACCGGGAGCACCTGTTGAGAGACATCTACAGGGCTCCAGGCAAGGAAAACAGATACCAGAAACTAAACTCATGACGGTGAAAATCAAGAGGAATATATGGATGCCCGGTGATGTCAAAGGTAAAGTGAAAAGGATTTGGTAATTGGTAAGCTGCAGAGCTAACAGACAG
Source organism: Mustela putorius furo (assembly GCF_011764305.1). NCBI lineage: Eukaryota > Metazoa > Chordata > Mammalia > Carnivora > Mustelidae > Mustela > Mustela putorius. Next base: position 4,829,995 of record NW_025422022.1, on the reverse strand, counting down.
AGGATCCTGGGAAGCCTAGCAGGGTTCTGGTTGTGTTGTCCTAACTGAAGTAGAGAACCCAAGAGGGACAGCTGATTTGCAGGGAAAGATAGCACGCGTGTGAGGTTGCCGTGAAACATGTAGGAGAAGGATCCAGAGGTCAGAGACGGGACTGAAGATAAAGGGGAGAGCAGGGTTAATTGAGTCAAGTTTTAGGAGCGGAAAGAGAGAGACTCAGTTCACCAGCACCTCAGAAACAGGGACATCTCTTCTGCTGAGCATGGAAGAAAGAAAATCAGGATAGGCATACGCAGGGCAGCCAGGGGCTGTGCTGTCGTTAAGTGGGAGCTCATGGCTGAAAGCTTCACTCTCTTCTTGCAGCTGGAGGCTCAAAAGAGGAGGCGAAGTTTTGAAATAGGCACAGCCTCTACCTTCACAGAGCACAGCTTTGGGTCTCATCACAGGATATGACAAGGAGGTACAATTTCCTCTCTGCCTGACAATTTCTGTTTTTCTCTCCACTTGGTTCTCCTTCCCTCTAGTTCCTTGTTCCTGTGATTTGGACCCATTGCATCTTCTTCAGGACTTGCCTCGTCCACTGTTTTGATTCTCTCCCACCTTTAGTTTGTAACTCGTCACTAAATTCTTGCTCTCACCTGAAAAACATCCTGCCTGCAGTCCTCTAACCATGTCGTGGTTGCTCTTTTCATGCCCTGTTATACCTTCTGAGAAATGATTGACAGTTTACAAGGCACCTGATTTTAGCCAACCAGGCATCTCGACTCATCGTGTTTCTGGATGAATGTTCTTTTATATTGGCTCTCTCAATATGCCAGTCTCAATTTTAAAGGCTGTATAATATTTCATGGAGTGTGTGTGTGTGTGTGTGTCGTGTGTACCATAATTTACTGAATTATATTTTAAGGACGCAGTTTCAAATTCTTACTTTGTAATCCCACACCTATTGCTTTACGTGCTCTTGCCCCATCCTCCTTGTGTGCCTTCGCCCATCTTGTTACCTTTTCTGGGAATGCCCTTCCCTGCCCTAACTCAGCGAAACTTCCTCCGTTCCCCACCCCCACCAACCAGTTCCTCGTAGTTAACACATTTGTACCCTTCAATGCCTAATTTAAATATCACCCTCATCCTTATCTGAAAGCAATCAGTGTATTTATTTGTTTGTTTGTTAAAGGTTTTATTTTTAAGTAATCTCTACACCCAATGTAGGGCTCGAACTCACAACCCCAAGATCAAGAGTCGCATGCTCCACCGACTGAACCAGCCAGGTGCCTCTCCTCTATTTGATCTGAGACCCTCTTCTCTAAACCACAGCACATGGAAGACCGTGTGCTTCAGGAAAAAGAGCCCTCACCACGGAATCATAAGATCTAGTTTCAAGACCCAGCCTCCCCGTAATAGCTGTTGTAAGAAAGGAGTTCATAGTGACATTATGTTAAGAACAATTATAAGACTGTGTTAATATTATTGCAAAAATGTAAATATTTTGTATATTATATCTATCTTTAAAAGATATTGATATTTGCCTATAGAAACAAAACTCTGGGTAGGAGCCAGTGATGTGTGTAATTCAAACCTAGCAGCTCCACTCTGAAATACTTACAAAGGACTCTGAGAGTCAGTATGAATTCATGATGGTACCTCAGGTAAGCTGTGAAACTAAACACAGATCCTCTTGTATTTAGCAAGGCCAAGCTTGCACAAAGAACAATTAGAATATATATATTTTAAAGGTTTTTAAAAAAAGATTTCATTTGTTTATTTATTGAAGGGAGTGGGCTGGGACAGAGGGAGAGAGAGAATCCCAAGCAGAGTCTGGTCTGAGCACAGAACCCAACGAAAGAATATACAAAAGTTTCCGGTGCTTTCTGCCAGAAACCAGGGCAGAGGCCAGTATATATAGTCTCTATTATTTCACAAGTAAGTATAAAAACTACAGTGCATAAATGTACAAGGAATTACTACAACTAATAAATATATCTTTTCAAATATACTCTCCCTGGGATGCCTGGTTGGCTTAGTCCGTTAAGCATCTGCCTTCAGCTCAAGTCATGATCCCAGGGTCTGGGGATCAAGTCCTGCATCAGGCTCCTTGCTCGGTAGGAGCCTACTTCTCCCTCTGCTTGTGTTCTCTCACTGACAAATAAATAAAATCTTTAAATATACTCTTCCTTTTATTGAAGGATGATTTACATACTGTAAAAATTCTCTGTCGTTAAGTGTAAAATTCAGTGATTGACGAAGTAAATTTAAGGTCATGCAGTAAACACCATAAACTAGTTTTAGAATATTTCCATCACACGCCGCCCCCCCTCCACAAAGCTCCTCAAGCCTATTTGCAGTCAGTCACTGCTTATGGCTCCTTTTCCTCAGGATTCTGGTCAATCTTATTCTTGGGGAACATACAAGAGAAGGGTTAATAGGACAAACTATGATCAGCTGCGGAGCTAAAGCATGAGGCCCTGGGGCAGCTACTTGGTGACTTCTGTACTTCACTGTTACCTGCCACAATCCATCTAGTTCTCGGAGCGGCCAGCTGGCAAACTAAATTGGAACTTGACAGAGCCCACCACCACTATGGGAGTGGCACACACCTTCCCCTTCCCCTGGGATTGGATGTGCCTTTTTTTTTTTATATACATATGTATTGTATATTTTCAATCAGTGTAACCACAGTTTAGCATAAACTTTTGCATTTTTACATTGTTTCTATAATTATTTTTTTTAATTACATTTATTTTCAGCATAACTATTCATTATTTTTTCACCACATTGGGTGTGCTTTTAATTTACTATCTCTGTTGGAAAGGGAAGTGGTAGTGTCAGTTTGAGAAGCTTCCACTTAGCTTCTCCTACTCATTATACTCTTTTTTTTTCCTAAAAAAAAAAAAGATACAGCATGCATGAATGGGGGAGCAGCCAAGGGAGAGGGATCTCAAGCAGATTCCACACTCATCATGAGCTTGACTCGGGGCTCGAATTGATCTGAAACCAAGAGTCGGACAATTAACCGACTGAGCCACCCAGACACCTATCCCAATACTTTTGATGACTCCCCTAGGAACCAATGGAAGGGTTCTTTCAACCACTAAGTATGCCCATTCCATTTGTACTTTGAGGGACCAAATATGGGTGGGTCTGAGAACCTAAAGGACCCACTGTTGGCTGGACTCAGGCTGGGAATCCATTTACTGCCTGGCTCCCTTATACTTCTACCCTAAAATGGGGCTGTGTTGGTTCTAGATATAAGATCAGTTCAGACTGTATGTCCAACAATCCTCCAAAGGTCTGGGTGTTCCCCTTTACTCCATGCACGATTACTGTGAGCAAATGTCCATAGGCCCCCTTGAAGAAAGATGGCGCATTCACTAAATTGTGGTGTTTCAGGGCTCCTCATCATAGCACCCTGGCTTCTCTTCAGTTACAGGATTCTGGAACTGAAAATTGGCTCATGCCCTGGTGAGGAGGGGATCGTGACTTTACTGGGCAACTGCCCTCAGCCTCCTCTTTATCTTTCTTGATTTCTTCAATGGTATAAGTTAACATGAAGTTGGGTAGTATTATTGATCTTAGTAACCACTGTCTTTCTCCAGATTACTCCTCCTGCCTGTTCTCCACTCTTCTCCCCTGTTCAGACTTTGCAGCTCCTGGTGATTACTGAGCCCACCTTGTTTCTGATGGTCAAGGGGGGGTCCCACTTGGCCTCCATTCATTTTCATCCTCTCGTCCTCATTGTAATCAGCCCCATTCTGTAACAGCGTCTCTAACCCTCAGTTGGGCCCCAGAGGTCAGCCCACCACTCATCTCAGTGAGGCTGGAGCCCTTCTCACCTGTGCATTCCCTCTTTCTTTGGTAGACGGAGTGTCTTCCAGGCCCTCTCAGAGAATGGGAGCTGATAAGTTTTCCAGCCTTACACAGTATATCCGTTCCAACAAGCCTACATTTAGGGGGCAGGCAGAGGAGAAGGAGGGCCCGGTGAAGTGGGAAGAAAACTGGGGAGAGTAAGTTTGCACTGCACCTAGAAAAACAAGCGTGAAAGACGGCAGGGCTCAGATGAAGACTTTGGGGTTTAGCAAGATGGAGACGTTTTAGCGGTGAAAATAAAAGCCTAATTGGAAAAGTGGAGGAGAAGATTGAAAGGTGAGATAGTGATGTTTTACTGAATCAGAAAGCAGAGAAATGAGGCTGTTGCTGAAGGGGAACAGGGGCCACAGGGAGTTTTGTTTAAGATGGGTATGTTTGGATGTTGACCGGAACGATGAATTGGAGAAATAGAAATTTATTATGAGGTAAAGAAGAGAGAGCTAGTCTTAGAATCACACATTTCTGAGCAGGAGATAGGACAAAGACTACAGATGGTGGGTGCCCTTTGTGGGACTATAAACATTTCTAATCTTAACAGAATGGAGGTCAGAGGCCAAGTGTACAAATGGAGGTAAGTGGCGGGTTTTGTGGACGGTGATCAGGTGACTCAGCTTTTGTCCATCCGTTCTTTTCAAGGAAATCTGATCTGGGGAGGTCTGTGAATTGTGTAGAAAGAGAACCAGATGGGACGAATGCCTGAGAGGCCAGAGAGGGAATACAAGCCGGGCTGGAGAGCCAGGACTCCTTTGAAAGTCTTCCTTATTTTCTATTTCTTTTTCCTGTAGTGTCCTTTTTGCATGAGGATTTTCTTTCAGGGATAAAGGATAGCACAAAAAAGCCAATTCTTTTCTTCAGCCCTTGCTAGGTGAAAGAACACTTAAGTCTTTGCTACCATGCAATAAACATAACTTTTTTTTTTCCTTGATTTTTTTTTTTTTCATTTCCTATTAAGCCTTCAACTAAACTCAGTTTGTAAATTTGTGGAGAAAAGATGTCACTTGTTGCAATACAACAAAGTCAACAAATATTTTCTGAGTTACTACAGAGAGAGCACTCTTCTGTAACATTGACTCAAAGGCACAAAGATCCCTGGTCTCAAGATGTTTACAAACAGGACACATAACCAACTGTATATATTGTGTGAGAAATTAACAAGTGCTATGAATGAAGGAGAATAGAAAGAAGGGAATAGAGAGTGTGGGGGAGGAAAGGTTGGAGAGCTGTGATTTTAAATTAGGCAGTGAAGGTAAGTCCCACTAACAAGGTAACAGATGAGCAGAAGTTTATGGGGCATGAGAAAGTTCCTCAGCTATGTGGTGATCTGGAGGAATATAACAGAACAAAAACTGGTGCTTAATGATCCATTTGCCAAAGATGCTGAGGGAAACTCTTAAGTAATCAGGGGAAAAGATGGCTCTGCTTCTACAAATTCCAAGGGAATAAAATGCCAAAACTGGAAAATCAACTGTAGATCCGCCTAAGCCATAGGAATGAGAATAACCAGGATGTGGTATATTCCCGGAAAATGAAGATCTTTAGAGAGGTAGGTGCAGAGGTGAAAGAGCGGGAGAGCATGGGAAAATATTTGGAAAGATCTAAATAACTTAGTAGAATTTTTTTAAATTTTATTTTTAATTAATCTCTATACCCAACATGGGGCTCAAACTCACAACCCTGAGATCAAGAGTCACATGCTCTACTGGCTGAGCCAGCCAGATGCCCCTTACATTAGTGGAGAGATTCTTAATTCCACGAATCAAGGATTGGAACCAACTAAGTGGGAGAGCTCTGGGTGGGTACCAAGGGAATGCTTATTATAGGGAGACTGAAGATCATAATACAAGGTTTTTGAGCATGCAGATAAGGGTATTTTACTTCCCTGATGCACAGGCAACTACTTTTTATTTTTATACCAATTGGATAGTCACATATGTTTGTTTTCTGTTTGTATGTTTTTATTTTCCTTAAATTCTGCATGTCTATCACATCCGGAATAGGCACATTTTATTTGTCCCTGATGATCATTTAGCAGATGGTTATCTAAAATTCAAGTCCCAAATGAAGTCCATTAGTAATCATTTAATACCTGGTGTGGCAGTCCCAGTTTAAGCCTGAACTGGATTATCCTTACGGGTTCGGGCTCTGTCTAAACACGTCCTGAGAACTGGGGAGACAGACCTACTAGGAATCTCGTTTTAATTATAATGAGAATCCTCCCCACTGGAAATAAGTCCACTGAAGGGAAAGGAGTCAGTGAGCTATCCTTGGTCCAGAAAGGAGAGAAGAGGTAATTCTGAGTACTGTATAATGTCTATTTTCTGGAGACAGCAGCAAGTTAAATAGAAGGCTGTCAGACATCAGGCACTCAGAAAAGGCCTGATCTGAAACTCATGAAACAGAAAGCTGAGGAGGGAGGGTCTTCCCTTGCCTGTTGAGTACTCGGCAAGGTTCAGCACAAAGTAATGGCCGAGGCCTTTGTGGCTTTGGCACAGAGTGGCAGCTTCGGCAGCCGAGCATAGAAATGGAAGCAGCAGCCGAGTGGGAGGGTGCCCTCCGCTTCTGCCAGCTGCCTTAGCCATGTTAAAAAATCAAAGCTGAACTAAGGAAATTCAAAGATCTACTTGGCTTTATTGTGATTCATGAATTGGGCAGCATTCCATCTAGAAATAGAGGGTAGCTCTGAGGAGGAATTATTCAAAATGGAAGGTTTTTATAGGAAGGAGGGTGGAGCAAGAAGCTACTAGCAAAAGAAAAGAAAGGATTATTTCAGGCACAGTCTCTGGCTCCTTAGGGGGAAGGACAGGCCCTCTTATTAGGTTGATTATCTTCCCTTCTTTTGGAGGTTGGAGAAGGGCCCAGGTGGACAACATTCCTTATTGTTGCTGATCAGAAAATTCCTGACTGGTTAAGACTCCATTTCTGGGGGAAATTGAAACTGCAATTAAGTTGCTAATCAAATCTACATTTGGTGATTTGGCCTAAGTGATGCCATTTGGAGCCTGTGATTTTTTTCTTTTTAACAGCAGCAGGGGCAGGTCAGTGGCACTGGTGGCCTGGTGGAGTGGCGTGGAGCTGAGTTGGTTCAGCCCAGCACGGTCAGGTTGTGGTTTTAGTCAACAGAATTAGTGGCAACAGCAGCCACAAGCTGCTTTTACAGGGTCCCCAGGCCAATGAGCAGAGCCCGTGCAGGAGAAGAACAGCAGATGGTTGTAGGCCACGCAGTAGGAATCTCGAACCAGACTGCTACATTCAAATCTTGCATCTGCCTTCGACTAGCCTTTAAGCTTGGATAAATTACAGTGTCTGTTTTCTTCTCAGCAAATAATATCCAGCTCATAGGGATTATATAGATTATACATGAAAGCACAGCTCTAAGAGTGATTGACAAGAGGAAGCATGCAATCAAGGTTTATTTATTCCATTATCCGTATGACATCTCACACTGGCACAGTCCAATAGTACTTGGTTCACATTGCTTAGTGGCATGAAATGCTAGAGTAGCAACCTAAGGCCCAACCAGATGAGAAGGAAAGTGAAGGACAACGAACAACCATTGTTACCTCTATTATATATTTGCCAAATGTTTACCATATGCCAGGCACTGTTCTAGGTGATTTATAGTTCTGGAATGTCAAGAATTTAAGTACTAACTGTTTAACTGTGGGTGTGAGTGTGGGCAGATAGGAGTCAAAATTTTCCTCTGTTTTTTATGCTTTCTGCGTTTTTTGAACAATTCTATATTACAAAACATTTTTGCTTTTCAATGTCACATACGGTAGTTCACGTTCCTCTTACCACTTGAAATTATACAAAGACTACCGCCGCCAGGAACCAGGCGCATCGTCATTCAAGTAAAGTAACGGGCAAGCGGGGTGGGCCAAGCAACAAACCTCAGGTTGCCAGCCCGCGTGTACCGCAGGAGGCGGACTTTCGGGGGAATGTCGGAAGAGCGCGGCGGCCGGTCACGTGACTCCTGGTGCCGCCCGCGCTCCCCACCCCTCCGACCAAGCAGCCACGTTGGCGGCGTTCCTCGGCCAGAGGAGGGGGCGTGGCAAGGGCCCGTGCGTGATGCGTGCCCCGCCCCCTCCCGGAGCCCGGATGAAGAGTAACGCCATTACCGCCGGAGCCGCGGAGAGCACTGGCGGGCGGTGACTGGACACCGGACCGGCCGCGCCATGAGACTCCTCTCCCGCCTGCTTCTGCTGCTCTTGCTCGTATTCCCCGCTACGGTCCTGCTCCGCAGTGGCCCTGGAGGTGAGGCGAGGGGGGTGGGCAGCGGGTCTTGGCCGGGAAGAAGCCAGCGACAGCCAAGTTTGAAGCCGGAGGCGGCAGCGGATCCTGGGTCCGTCATCCGCTCCGCCGGCCTCTCCCCACCCCTTCCCCGACCCCCGGCTTGTAGTTGGGGGGTCCCAGCGCGCGCGGGGCGAATCCCCGCTGGGGCCTCCGCCCCTTTCACGCGGAGCGCGGGGCAGTGCCGGGCGACCTTGCTTGGTGGCCGCCCGTAGCCTTGCGTTTCTCTGTCCCGGGACCCGCGCCTGCTGCTGTGGCCGGAGTTGGGGGGTCTTGGGCACAGGGAAGGAGGCGAGTGGGCAGTGGGCACAGCTGCACCCGTGCGCGCCGCAGCCGTTGTATTTCTTCTGGCCGCCTCCGCTCCACCCCCTCCGCTCTGGGCTGACGTGTCTTTAGCTTCCACGTTGGGAGCCCTCCTTCATTCATTTGCTGAACCCGTGGTTTCTACACACCTAAACTCCTAGAGCATCTCTTCCCGCTCCCCCTTCGTGGTCCTCTCCCTGCTTATCAGCCCCTGCACCCTGTGTGTTACCAGGAGGCTTCATTTCAGAAAAACTCCCCATCTTCGCCTGCACTGTCCACCCCTACTCCCAGGCCAACTGAGGAATTCCTGTTACTTGAGCCCTCGTTTTCCTCCCCCCGCCCTTTATTTCCTGTAACTGTTTTTTGTTTTGGGGAAGCATCACATTTCCCTGGGGAAGAAACGTCGAATTCGACATTATACGTTTGTTTGTTCTTTCCAGCAGTTAATCTGGTGTGAAAATAACTTAACCCGACGTTAAAGATGGGGAACCTTGTCTTTTTGTCCTGGTTCTGTTACGAACTTCAGCTTTCTAATCTGTAAAAGTCAGTCTGACTAAACGATCACTAGAATTCCTTTCAATCTGTAAGTTTAAGCAAACTGTGTGAGAATGATACGATATGAATGATCATGGCAGGTATCCACCAGTGCTTTTGCAAAGAAGAGTGAAGGGACTGGTTGCTCTTTAGTGGATAAAAAACCAAGTGAGAGAATTAATCAAATCTCTTAATGAATTCATTTGCAGGCTTAAAGAGGGATTCTTTTTCTTTATGAGTTGCTTGCTGGTTTGTTCTTATTGGCTTTTTAAAAAATACTGGGGGCTCTTGGGTGGCTCAGGTCATGATCCCAGGGTCCTGGGATTGAGCCCCGCATTGAGCTCCCTGTCTGGCAGGAAGTCTGCTTCTCCCTCTCCCACTCTCTCTGCTTGTGTTCCCTGTGTCTCTCTCTGTCAAATAAATAAATCAAATCTTTAAAAAAAAAAAAAGTAAAGAAAATTTAACAATTGTACTTAGAATCTATTTTTTCAGTTTTGAAAACCTTTTTTTTTTTTTTTTTTAAGAAATGTCAATTGTATCTAAACCTAACTGGATAGCTTTAAACATTTTTTTGTGAGGAATGGTCTTTCTTTCAAAGGATATTTTTAATTTTTGAGAATTGCTAAACTTTCTAGGCACAGAATTGTTACTGATTAATATTAGTATCTACTGAAATGCAGGGTGAAAAGCCGTTGTACATATTGAGAACTCCTGAAATTTAAGTCCAACTTAAAATTATTATGTCAGGATAGGTATTTTTCTTATTGGTTTTACAAAGTGACTTGTAAATTATGAATGCGCTGTCTTTGTGCAGCAAACAGTAGAGGCTGTTTTTCAGTTCATGATGTGTGGTTCAGTGTTCTTTAATGTTTTACATAAATCTTAACAGCCGGTAAAAATTCAAGGAACTGGAAAAGGCTTAAAATGCAGAGTCCTTAATATATACTGTTTTTCCTGGGTATTGTAGCATGTACACATGCTTCCTTTCCCACATTTTTTTTCCCCATCTGAATTGCCACATCATCATTCTTTCTGAGAAATGTTGGAAGAGTCAGTAGAACTTTGAAATTTCTTTAAGTGACTCTCTTGTCTGAAATAGATTTAATATGACTTATTTAGAGAACTTGTGCCTATAAAATTGTTTCTTGGCCTTAATTATGCTTAATTTTTCAATGTAAGAGAAATTTTAAAAAGTACTTAAGACATGTTTGGGGGCACCTGCATGGCTCAGTGGGTTAAGCCTCTGCCTTGGGCTCAGGTCATGATCTCAGGGTCCTGGGATCGAGCCCCACATCAGGCTCTCTGCTCAGCAGGGAGCCTGCTTCCCCCCTCTCTCTCTGCCTGCCTCTCTGCCTACTTGTGATCTCTCTCTGTCAAATAACTAAATAAAATCTTAAAAAAAAAAAATGTTTGAAACCATATGCAAAAATAAGTGCATGCTTTCAGTGCTTTCAACCCTGAAGTTACCAGTATAGCTTTTATTTTACTAAATGTGCTTTATGCAAGCTAGTTTTTACCGTGGATGCCACACAAATATTTGTTCCTTGGACTTACATTGCTATCAAGTTCTAAGAGTTTGAGCTGTAGTTAACTTTAATAACAAATGTTTCTTGCCTAGTTACCGAGATTGCTGTTTTCCTTTAGACCCGAACAGGGTTTTGTTTCTTGTATGGTTAATAACAGGGATTAAATTCTGGAGCTTCTTTCTTTTATTTTTTTGTGAAATTTTATCTTTTGACAGAGAGCATGCCTGTGTGCACATACAGGCATGTGCGTCCAAGCAGATGGAGGGGCAGAGGGATTGGGAGAAATTAGGCTCCCCTCGCAGTAAGGAGCCTGCTCGGGGGAGGGGTAGCTAGGTACATGGATGTGGGCCTTGATCCCAGGACCCTAGGACCATGACCTGAGCTGAAGGCAGATTCTCAACCAGTTGAGCCAGCCAGGTGCCCCTGGAGTGTCTTAGTTTTAAAACAAACTTACTTGAGGCTTTTTATTCGAGCTTCAAGGCATTTTTAGTTTCAGCAGTTCATTTTCCCCAACAAGTAAGTGCTTTTGAAAATTAAACAGCATTTCCCATGAAAGTTAACATACAGTTTATAAGACTATTTTTTAAAAAAGTTTATTTATTTATTTGAGAGAGACAGAGAGAGAGAATACACACAAGCAGGGAGGGCAGAGGGTGAGGCAGGCTCCTTACTGAGCAGGGAGCCTGATGTGGGAGTTGAATCCAGGACCCTGAGATCAAGACCTGAGCTGAAGGCAGATGCTTAACTTAAGACTGAGCCACCCAGGTGTCCCTGGTAAGACTATTGCTAAGATAAAATCATGAATATTCTAGATGCATTGTAATTTGGCATCTTTCAAGGGAACTGGGAGATTGAATTACTCCAAGGGGAAAGGTGTATTGCCTATACCGGGGACTGAAAAACATCAGTATGCCAGCGGTAAAGCTTAACTTCTAATTTGTGTTTTATTGTTAGGCTCATTAGCTGCAGCTCAGGATCTCACAGAAGATGAAGAAACGGTAGAAGATTCAATAATTGAAGATGAGGATGATGAAGCAGAGGTGGAAGAAGATGAACCCACAGATTTGGTTAGTGTTCTATACAGTGTTCTATACAGTGTAATTCATGTTTATATCACTTCTACAATTTATCTTTTTTTTTTTAAAAAAAAAAAAAGATTTTATATATTAGGGAGAGGGAGAAGCAGACTCCCTGCTAAGCAGGGAGCCTGATATGGGGCTTGATCCCAGGACGCAGGGACCATAACCTGAGCAGAAGGCAGGCGCTTAACCAACTGAGCCACCCAGATGCCCCTAGAATTTATCTTTTTATAGACCAATTTGGGATTAAAAGTCTTGCGTTTAGAGGTTTGTTACTGTGATCAGAGTGGATTGAAGTTGGGAGAAACAGGCCAGTGACTGAGGATGGATCATGAATATTTTCTTGCACAAGGAGGAAGGCATGATACAAAGAACAATTAAAGATCATATAGACATGAACGTGAGAGGGTAACAGTGGGAATGGCACTGAACCAGTGTTGATAGATTTGGGTAGCATGCTACTTAGTTTTTTTGAGTAGCTTCTCGCTCTAGATCTCATCTTCCTCCTCATTTTTTCCTTCATTCAGTAAGAATATATTTACTGGGTCCCTACTATGTGCTAGGCACTGTTCTTAGTTCTGCAGTAAACAAGCTAGGTATTCTCTCTGCTCTCATGAAGTTTCTGTTCTTAGGGCGGTATATATGTGTTTTGGTGGCAGACAGTGAGGAGCAAGGAGTAAACAGTGTATAAAATGTGCCCTGTGAAGAGGAAGGGGCTTAGAGAAGATCTCTTAAAAAGTCCAGTTCTGAAATTTTTACTATAAAATTACAGTAAAACAGTAAGAATGTTGGGCTAAAATCAAGATCATTGCAGCATGCTTCTAGCTCATTTTATTTCCTCTCTTGGACTACTATAATTTATCCTGCACAAATTTTTACTCCAGAATCAGTCCTCTTCATGGAATTAGCAACACATTGCCTTCAGTGTCCGAAAACGAAGGGCATCGAGTATGAACTGTATCAAATTTCTACTTCTGAATATATTATTCATTCATCCTTTTTACGTTTTCTTCTTTAAAAAAATAGTGAGTTGTCTGTCTTTACTCTTTCTAAGGCTAGGCCTACCACCTGTGTTCTTGTCCCCATCTCGTCCTGTGGGATTTTGTATTATTTCCTTCTGTAACTTTATTGTTCTTCTCAGTGACTTGATTCTGATAAGCTATGCGTGTATTTCCCTATGCCACTTCATATTCCTCCACTTTAAGTTGCTACACGTTTTTTCGTTACCAGCACGTTGAAAAGAATAAATTGTACCACTTCACATTTGTAGTGTGGTTTCATCTGATGTAACCAGTAAAACTGTTCTTGCTAAATCACCATTGACCTAATTGCGAAATTCCTGGCCTGTTTTTCGTTGTTATCTTGTTTGAGCTCTTGGTAGCATTTGCGGAGTACCCCTTCCTTGAGTTCCTTCGTGTTGGTTTCTGTCCCCCTGCCCCTTTAGTTTCCTCTGCCCAGTTGCTGCTGCGTGGTCTCGCTACCACCTTTTCTCCCTCTGCTTGGCTCCTTCATGTTAATGACACCGTGGTGTCAACCAGCACCACCTTTTCTCGATTACCTTCAGATCCTATCTCTCTAGGTATTTACCTTCCTGAGCTCCATACCTTTATTTCCAGCTCTCCGCCAAATAGCACCATCTGGATACTCCATTCGTACCTGAAATTTTATATGTTCAAAATGGAATTCAGCTTTTACCATCCATCCCACCTCCGTAACTATTTTCTGTTTTGATACGGCTCTAGTGATTCAAGCTCTTGCCTCATGACTTTCTTTTTATCCCACACCCCATTAATCAAATCTTCAGGGTGATTTCTCTGAACCATTTCTCAAGTGTACTCCTTTCTCCTTATTACAGTTTATGATTCCTGCCTTCTTGTCTCTGGTCTCTTTCTATTTGTGGGTCTCTTTTCTCAAAAGTAGAAATTCACTAACTCTTACTAAATGAATAGTATCATTAAGGATATTTAATATATAACATCAAACAATTGCCCAGTCATCAAACAAATGTTTGTGTGTCTTCTCTTAAGTATACGACCTGGGTTTGAAGAATGTTTAAAGTATAAGACAGTCTTTGCCCTTGAGAAGTCTGTCTATTGAGGGAGAGAGTGTTTTACATAAGTGAGAGAAGCAAAATGCCAGTAAACAGTGGTGCCCTTAAGCATCTCAATTTGTTAAAGACCCGAACACTTCAAGTATATGACTATCTCTGTAATCCTGATTGATGAGTAGAGAAGTGCTGCACCAAGGATTAAAATTTTAAAAAAATTTTAAGGTAATTTTTTTTTTTTAACATTTTATTTATTTGACAGAATGATTTGGGGAAAGAGGCAGAGGGAGGAGGCGAAGCAGGCTCCCCACTGAGCAAATAGCCAGATGCTGGTCTTGTAAGCAGGACCGTGGGATCATGACTAGAGCTGAAGGCAGACGCTTAACCAACTGAGCACCCAGGCGCCCTAAGGGTTAAATTTTACATTAAAGTTTGTTCATATTTTTTAACTACTGTATGAAGATAGAATTTACATATCATACCATTAACCTGTTTTAAACATAAAATTCAATCTACAGTAAATGTACCAAGTTGAGCAGCTCTGAATTTTAGGACCTTTCCATCATCCCAATGTGATCCTGCTCACTTTTTTTTTAAACCACTTCTTCCAGGGCGCCTGGATGGCTCAGTTGGTTAAGTGGCTGCCTTTGGCTCTGGTCATGATCCCAGGGTCTGGGATGGAGCCCCACATTGAGCTCCCTGCTCAGCGGAGAGCCTGCTTCTCCTTCTCCCTCTGCCTGTTGCTCTGCCTACTTGTGCTATCTCTCTGTCATCTAAATAAATAAAATCTTTAACAAAAAAATAATAATAATAAAACCACTTCTTCCAAGTTGTGACATCTTCTCACAGGAAAATTGTTTTATTAATTTGGGATGATGACAAGGTTGTCTAGAACAAAAGTCAGCAAAATGGCTGCAGGCTGTGTCTAGTTGTTCTTATTGTTGTACATACGGTCTGTGGTTGCTTTCATACTGAAGCCTCAGAGTTGACCAGAGGGACCTCGTGGTTCCCAGAGCCAAAAATATTTGATATCTGGGCCCTTGGGTTGGTGCTGCTTTCAGAGTCCTATTTCCTTCACCCTTGTGGGAAGATGGGGGGGGGGGGGTGAGGAGACTGAGTTTGAGACTTTTTCCTATGAGGAGCTATTCCTGGCATTTAAACTGAGAGGGAAAATAAATACTGTTTAACTTGTGAATTAAGTGTTCCTCTGAAAGATGCTGTTTTTAAAATTTTTTCAAACTTGACAGATAAAGTTTACCAACCCATGTTCAAGAACCTTATAGTTCTGAAGTGTGGTTTGAGTACCTGCAGCCTTGGTATTTCCTGGGTGCTTTTAGAAATAGGGTTTCAGGCTTTCCCTGGAACTGAATCAGAGCTGCATAAAAGCCCCAGGGGACTGGTATGCATATTATTCTTAGAAATGACGACTATGGAAGTTTTTATGCTAACTGATAAGATACACTGAAATCCATACCACTCCTAATCCCTAATCCCAGCAAAGCTTGGGAGAAGCAATATTTTGTCCCAAATCTAGTGAAGTCGTTACTTTTAAATGATGTATTTTCCTCCAAAATTATCTTTTTAATGTTGTTTTTGTTAGGCTGAAGATAAAGAGGAAGAAGATGTATCTGGTGAACCTGAAGCTTCACCAAGTGCAGATACAACTATCCTGTTTGTGAAAGGAGAAGGTAATAGGGAAATGTTAGTTTTAACTCAGACATGGGAATTTTTCAGATGACAAGCTCACTTTTTGGGGGAAGCATTAGTACTGTTTAAAATCTTTATTCATTTTCCTCTTTCTTACAAGTATGGTATAAATACATATTTGAAAAAAATCCTCTTACATGTGTGATTACCCATATCCATAAGGTAGTATTCCTGGCATTTAAACTAAGGGGGAAATTAAATAGTATCTCTTTTAATTAGAAGTTAAATATTCTTTTGGAAGATACTGTTTTTAAACTTTTTCAAACTGCCACAGTAAACTGACTCATATCTTGAGTGTATAAATATTAGTGAAATATTAAATCTGTATAGTTAGACCTGGATTAGAGCCTAGTTTCATTAAAAGAAAACATAATGTCTTATATTTTTGGGGAGCTATAAACCAATACTGTTCTCAATATTTTGTGTGCATTCACTTTATCTTAACAGAAACTGTATCAGGATAGTTACTGTTAAATTGAGATTTAGAGAGATGTAGAACAGGTCCAGAGTTACTGCTCTGTTAAATAGATTATAAAGATGGATTCAGATGTGTCTGTCCCAAAGCCTCTGCTAACTGGGTAAAACTCAGTTCTGTAGGCCACATATAATTATTGAAGAATTTTCTTTTTGATGTTATTATCTTGGTCTTCTCAAGTTTTGTTTTATTCCCACATATATTCAAATTTTATGCCTACAAAAAGTATGATTTGATTAAGAGATTTCCCCTCTTTTTTATAGCTTCCTCATTGGGTTGTTACTTCAAATTTTGTGTTTTGATTGATTGCTTAAAATGGTATGGGTTACCTGGTTAATTTTATTTTTTCAATATTTTAAAAGATACTACAGTTTTCAGGTGGACCTCTTAGACTTACCTTTCTGTCATTCTTTTCTTGTCTGCACAGATAACAGATATAAGTTGGAGGTGACTTCAAGACAAGTAGTCCCACTGCAAGTTAATCTGACTGCTAAAATACACAGCTCTTTCTTTGACCACATAGCGTGGAAGTGATGTAGTCTAACATATAGATTCTGTGTTCAGTTATGAAGTTGGAGTGCTAGAGTACAGAGAAGCGTTCCAGTTTATACACCAACTGTAATCAGTTACTAGTTAGTAGGAAACTGGGGTGCTCTACTGAAAAGGTTCTGAAACCACGTCCATTTGTAGGAAAGTTTGCTCAGATCCTTAGTTATGTCTACTTATTTTGTGTGCTTTGAACGTTTTCTAATCTTCTGGTTTCCTTTTTTTGTTTCTTAGATTTTCCAGCAAATAACATTGTGAAGTTCCTAGTAGGCTTTACAAACAAGGGTACAGAAGATTTTATTGTTGAATCCTTAGATGCCTCATTCCGTTATCCTCAGGACTACCAGTTTTATATCCAGAATTTCACAGCTCTTCCTCTGAACACTGTAGTGCCACCCCAGAGACAGGCAACTTTTGAATACTCCTTCATTCCTGCAGAGCCCATGGGTGGACGACCCTTTGGTTTAGTCATCAATCTGAACTACAAAGATTTGAATGTAAGACCTGCTAAACATTTTTTTTTTTTTTTAAGTTACAGATGGATGAGAACAATTGACATTGTTAAATGAATACTCTTATATTTATTCATTCAGGCACCTATTTATGGTTGGAGCTGAGATGGACAACAGGGAGGCAAAAATAATTTGGTCATAGTTGTCTGCAGGTCTAGAATTCAGCAAGGCAGATAGATATGAACAGGTGATAGCCCAGCATAACTGAATCAGACTAGAGATAGGTAGTAGCCTATAGTAGCAAAGAGGGTGTGACTTGAGCTTGAGCTTAACAGGACAGTAAGCCACGCAGTGGAGTCTACTTCTTACTAAGATGGTAAAATATATAGAGTAATTTGTTTTGTACCTCCGTTCATTGCTTCTATTTTTCCCATTTTACTGCTTTAATTTTAAGTCTTAAGGGCTTTCTGTAAATTTTTCCATCATTTTATATACTCGTAGATAAAAATATAATTAAATATTTTTAGGATAGAACAGTGAGGTTTATGGTTTATGAGAACCAAATAGTCTTATACAAGCTCTGTTGTCTTTTTTGTGGTTTTTAATATATATATAGTATGTCCAATGAATGAATGAGAGAATCCCACTAGAATTTTACTGCTGGGAGTTGACCTCTAGGTGCCAGCTATTACATCCTTCAGATGAGAGCACATTTAAACCATTCCCTTCTCAAAAAGTTCTCAGAGAAGGAAATTCATTCTCTCTTGGAAGTTTACTCAACCTTTTTCTTCACGTAGTGTTAACATGTCTAGTCATGTCTAAGGTAAATCTCTCATGTTGCAATTAAGTTTTCTTTTGTTTTTAAATTAGTGGGTTTTTCATCCTTCAAAATAATATATTATTCTTCCTCAACATTATAGTTATGCATTTGAATAATTATATATTTTATCTTGTTTTCAAGCAGAATTAAGCTTAATCCAACAGACACGTTGCAGTTTTAGTACCATTTTGAATGTTAGTTTATATCAATGTATTCTGATTCTTGGAATTGTCATTGGAGCAATGCAGGTAGAAAGATTTTGAAGTAAAACTTATATTATTACAGTTTAGCAGTAAGTGACAGTTCTGAAGAGTACTGCCTTTGTGTGAAGCATCAAACACTGGAAATAGCTATCTATGTATTATCCCACTGATTCTTGTATTTGAAAACAAGTTCTGCTGAACTGACAAATTGTTCCAAGACTGCCACAGAAAAATATTTTGATACTGAAAATTACATTTATTGTAAATTGATTTCCAGTCCATTATAAATTTAGAGCATGGATTTGACTTCTGTTCAAGTCTAGTTCTTAAAATCTGCTACTGCAGCTGCTACTATATACGTTTTCATACTCTTCCCTTCTTTTGTGGAGGATTATACTCAGCAGAAGTTATGGTTTCTAGTTTATGGGTATTTATGGGCTTTGTTTCTATCTGTGCATTTTATCCCCTTTTTATTTTAGTTCCCTGGTTTCACACACATTTCCCCTTTCCCACCTTCACAAAAGCAGAGGACAACTTTAGCAAAGAAGGAGGCATTTTTTATTTTGTGGAAGAAAGTAATATTATAATGTTGAGTCTGAATTACTTGTATAGTGCAATTACATGTGACTTTTGAGTCCTACTGACCTAAGTGATGAGAAGGCTGTTTTATATCTATTAGGGTAACAGTTTTCAGAAATCTTATAATCTTCTATTTTTTTTCAATGCCGTTGACATTTTTGTGATTTATTAATAGGGCAATGTATTCCAAGATGCTGTCTTCAATCAAACAGTTACAATTATTGAAAGAGAGGATGGGTTGGATGGAGAAACGTAAGTGAAATTTGCAGTTTGTAGATCTTGATCTCACAGGGCAGGCCTGGAAGGCTTGCTCCTATCAACTTTTGTTTTAATAATGAAAATAGACCAAACTAAGATTCCTGTGAAATCCTGCTTATGTAAATCTGTATTTTAGGATTTTATATTTTATAACTATTAATAATGAGTTAAGAAAGATAATAGAAAATGACCAAAATTGTTTTAAAAAGGTAGTTGGCTTTCTGAATGTCCCTTCTTTCTAAATTCCTATCTATCTCATGCTCATGAGCTGATCACCAGCATCATCTAAGTTACATACCTCTTCAATTGCTGTTAAAAATATAAACTAGATGTTCTCTTAGAAACTGTGTTCTTGAAGGATAATGAGTCATTTGTCACTGTATACCCAAATACGTAGTTGACCAAAAGCAGTTTTTAAGTTAAATTATGCAAAATAATTTAATATTTGAGGGAGACAAAACCTAATGCAGTTATTTTAACTGAGCTTGAGCTTGAGTGTAATAAATTGTAATTTTATTTATTTTAGATCATATAATTGCTTTTTTTGACCAATTGTTCTTAAAGATAAATCTGTGAAACTTACTACCTAGACTTAAGTAGAATATAAAATATTTTTTTCCTTTGCTCTACAGTTATTTGGAAAGCATATATTGTGTTAGAATTTTAGTTGTGATTACAGCTATGGTATTGTTTGAGTTAAAGCAGGATTGTAGTTTTAATTAGTTGTGATGTTTCTTAAGAATTAAAGCCAGTTTGCTTTTTCCTTTTATATCAGAATCTTTATGTATATGTTCCTTGCTGGTCTTGGGCTCTTGGTTGTTGTTGGCCTTCATCAACTCCTGGAATCTAGAAAGGTAATTCTAGATGAGTGACTCTTACAGCCATACTTTAAAAGTTGTTACCATACTAAGTATAATCTGGTTATTTGTGGCTTTTTGCTCTCAACTGTGGGTTTGTGCATTTACAGGTTTATTGCACCTTTTTAAAAATAAAACCTAAATATGAGATCTTGGATACGTGACTTGTGTCTGTTCAGACTTCCATACACAAATGTATTAGGGTCTTTTGGCTACATCTTCCAGAATAATCTTTACTTTCATATTGTAATTCTAAATTATGTTAGAATTTTCATTCCTTAAACTCAGACATAAGATTTCATTGTTCTATTTGCTTTTTCATGGATGCTTCTATACCTTTAAGCAGCACAGCTTTTACATTTGCCTTAATACTATTAACTCTAGGAATAATTTCCAGTTAGCAATTAATTGAGGCTTTTCATTTGAAGAAGAAAGAATGAATTTGGCCGTATTCCATCAAACTTCTGCTTTCTTGTTAGGGTAGTAAAGTGGCAGCACTAATGGACCTGCCATAATCCTGGTTTCTCTTTCACTGTGTCTTTATCTGTCCTCCCTCTAAAGAAAACAGAATAGCCCATGTTCCTCTCAATGGAAACTATAACAAGATTTGTTTCAAAATTTGTATTAAGTACTTTAAAAGAGAAATACTTAGTGCTCAAGTATTACTTTCCATAACTTTCTTTACCTCATTTTCATAGTAGCATTTTTGCTATAAATTCGTGTTAGATACAAGGACATCTCCAGTTTTTTTGTTTGTTTGTTTGTTTTAGGGGGTTTTTTTGTTTGTTTTCATTTGAATGAAGCCAGTTTTTAGTTACTTTTCATGTATTCATGTAGTCCAGTTTTGGATGATATACCTAATACTCTTACATAAATGATTAGGTTTGTTGTTTAAGAGCAAGACTGAAGAAGGAATTGAATCACTTTCTCCCTAGTAGTTTTTTGTTTGTTTGTTTTTTTAAGTTTTATTTATTTATATGACAGCCAGAGATCACAGGTAGGCAAAGAGGGAAGCAGAGAGAGAGGGGAAAGCAGGCTCCCTGCTGAGCAGAGAGCCTGATGCGGGGCTCCATCCCAGGACCCTGGGATGCAGACCTGAGCCGAAGGCAGAGGCTTTAACCCACTGAGCCACCCAGGTGCCCCATCTCCCTAGTAGTTTTGATGCAAATACTCCAGGAACAAAGTTTGAGGTTGTTAGCTTAAATGAGATTTAAAATTTTTTTTTTATCTGTGCCAATTGTTTGTGTTTAGTTAGCTAACAGTGCAGAAATCTACCTGCCTGCGTGCAGCATTCCAGTAATTATCTTGAATTTTGTTGGATGTTAAGATAAATTTATGATTTGATTCCTAAAGGGAGAAAAAAATCACTGTATAAGTAGAAGTTCTTAGTCGGTCCACCAGCCCACAGACATACAAAGTTTTATAGCAGAGGAAATGTCCTTTAAAACCTGAAAATAAATCATTGTTATGAAGTTTTATTCCTTATCATCTATTCTTTATAATTGGAGTTAGGCATGAATTTATCCTTCTAATTAATAAAATACTTGACTAGGAATATGTTTTGAAGAGGACATATTTGTTAAGATATTTAAATTAGGTAACAATACACTTTCTTAAAAATTATAGTGACCATTATAATAGAACTCCTTTAAAATGTTTTTATGCTCTTTTAGCGCAAGAGACCCTTACAGAAGGTAGAGATGGGTACATCAAGTCAGAATGATGTTGACATGAGTTGGATTCCTCAGGAAACTTTGAATCAGATCAGTAAGTACTCAAAACTTAGCTGGAAAAATTTTCTCTTAAATGCAAATTAAGTATTTTAGGTATCAAAATGCTTGGTCAATGCTACTTAACACTCATCTTTTTCATTACTTGTGTAGAATCAAGTGTAATATTAATAAACACTTTAAAATTTTATTCTGAGTAGTATTTTTAAGCTTTAATTTAGAATGCTTCCAAATCAGCAGTTTTATATACAAATGTGTGAATTGTATGTATTCCTAATCCTTTCCTATCTCTTTTTTTCTGTTGCTTCAGTGCAGAGTAGAAGAGGTGAGGCAATTAAATTTTTTAATGGTGTTTGCTACGTATAGTACTGGATTTTGTAGAGCATATGAATACTTTACAGGACGTTTAATGAGTAATAGAAGAGTTTTCTAGCACTGTATTTATTAGAAAAACTAACTACTAACTGCCCACTGTAGTTTGAAAGAATAAAACTGAAACATAACTTGGTAGTTTATCTAACATATATTTCAGTTTCATTATGTATGTGATTACTTAAAATACTAATGTTTATGAAAGAATGAAAGACTTTTTTCCTCCAATTGTCAGTGGACTGTTGTTGTTTTATAAGATTTCTTTATTTACGTTAGAGAGTGAGCAAGTAAGCTAGTGCAAGAAGGGGCAGAGGGAGAGAGAATCTCAAGCCGACTCTGTGCTGACATGGAGCCTGATGTGGGGCTCAGTCTCACGACCCTGAGATCATGACCTGAGCTGAAACCAAGAGTCTGTTGCTCATCTGACGATGCCACCCAGGGGCCCTGTAAATGGACTTCTAAGAAACATTCATTATAAGAGTACTATGGCCTCGTATTAAAAACATTAATAAATAGTACAGAAATGAAAAACTGAGATCACCTCCTGTCTACACTAATTGCATTTTCTATAAATAATAGGTGTTCATTATTCTAAGTATTTTCTCTACATTTACCAGTACGTATGTCCGTTGTTTGTGAATATTTTATACAAATGACATTGTATTGCAAACACTGTTCTACTTTCTGAGTTTTCATGTCTTGGATTTTTTTTTTTTTTTTAAGATTTTATTTATTTATTAGACAGAGATCACAAGTAGGCAGAGGGGCATGCGGGGGGGGGGTCAGGCTCCCCGCTGAGCAGAGAGCCCAGTGCGTGGGGCTTAATCCCAGGATCCTGGGATCATGACCCAAGCCGAAGGCAGAGCTTTAACCCACTGAGCCACCCAGGCGCCCCTTGGATTTTTTTTTTTGGTAGTGCTTTATTTACCTCATTCTTTTTAATAACTGGATAGTATTCCTTTATCTAAATGTGTCATGATAAGTTAAACCTATTCTGTATTGAAGGATATTTAGTATTTCCAGTTTTTCTTTCTTAAATTAAAACTATAATGAACATTTTTATATAAAAATTTATGGGATAATTTATCATTTTTTAATTGAGTTGGTTGACATATAACAGATTCACATGCACAGTGTAATGATTCAGTATTTGTATATATTGTAAAATAATCACAGTAAGTCTGTTACCACACATAGTTAAAAAACTTTTTTTTTAGAATTTACTTGAATGCATGCTCACAGGCAGGGGGAGGGGCAGAGAGAGTGGGAGAAGCCGACTCACCACTGAACAGGGTCTCCAACTCGGGCCTCTATCACAGGATCTGGGATCATGACCCTTAACTGATTGAGCCACGTGGGCACCCCAAATCTTTTTTTTTTTCTTGTAACAAGAACTTTTAAGATCTACCCTCTTAGCAAACTTTCAAATACATAGTGCAGTATTAAAAACTATAGACGTCATGATATCCATTACACCCCCATGACTTAGTTATTTTATAGCAGGAAGTTTTGTACCTTTTGACCTCCTTCTCCCCTTTCACCCACCCCTGTACCTGGGATCCATAATTCCTTGAAAGTAAAATGGTTGGGTCTAAGGTTACATACATTTTTATTTTTATTTTAATGAAAAGTCCTATTTCCCTTTCAAAAGATAGTTTATATTCTCAGCAGTGCACAATATTGCCTGTTTCTTTTTCATTCTCACCAATCTTAAGTATTTGTTTTTAAAGATTTTATTTATTCATTTGAGGGAGAAAGTAAGAGGGGATAAGGTCAGAGGGAGAAGCAGACTCCCCGTGGAGCAGGGAGCCCAGTGCAGGACACGATCCCGGGATTCTGGGATCATGACCTGAGCCAAAGGCAGTCGATTGATCAACTGAGCCACCCAGTTGCCCACCAGGCTTAGGTATTAAGTATTATCAAATGTTTTAATTTGGCGGTATGGTATGGTACGAAATGTTGTCTTTCATACAGTTAATAAGGTTTGACTTCTTTACACATATATATTGGCCACTTAGTATCTGTTTTCTTGTGAATGGGCAGTTCATGTCCTCTCCAGGGTTATGAAGTGAATTGTTTTATTGTTCCTTTCAGGGAGCTTTCTCTGTTGAAACATAATTATGATATGGTAGTTCCTTTTTTAGAAGTGGGTACAAAACAGTAACAGCATAGGAGGGAGGGGCCTTCGTTCTCTAGGAGAGAGTAGGGGAGTCATTCATGAAAATGGACTTTTGACCAGAGTCTTAAGAAGTTAGGTGAGGGGCGCCTGGGTGGCTCAGTGGGTTAAGCCGCTGCCTTCGGCTCAGGTCATGATCTCAGAGTCCTGGGATCGAGTCCCACATCGGGCTCTCTGCTCAGCAGGGAGCCTGCTTCTCTCTCTCTCTCTCTCTCTGCCTGCCTCTCCGTCTACTTGTGATTTCTCTCTGTCAAATTAATAAAAAAAAAATCTTTAAAATAAAAAAAAAAAAAAAGAAGTTAGGTGAGAAGGAGTCTTCAGTTTTATGTACCAGGCTAAGGACTTGGCTTTTCTTCTTGATAAAAGGGAGCCATCAGATACTTTGAAGCAGAGAATTAAATTCATATTTTTTTAAAAAAATTATCATAGTTTTGTGGTGTATGGTTTAGCAAGCATAGCAAGCAGGAGCCACTAAAAGTTGGGATACCAGTTAGATGATTTCAATATAGCATCTGAGAAATCTTTAGGGCCTAAGCTAAAGCAGTAGTGATGTGGAGGAAAAGAAACTAGAAAGGTTTTTCAGGATTGGAGCAGATTGGGCTTTGGGTGGCTTTTTGGATGTTTGAGGGAGGAAGGAGGGAAGAGTTAGAGTTTTAGGCATCTGGATGGAAGATGATCCTGTTAGGGAATACGAGAAGAGTGGCACAGTGCATGAGGGGAGAGGAATTAGAACTAGGTCTTTTGATCGTGAGGAGCCCTGATAAGGATGTCCAGTAAGCATTTGAAAGTTGTATTTAGAGCAGAGGTGTATCAGGATTTGGAGACATTGATGGGGCACCTGGCTGGCTTAGTCTGTGGAGTGGGATTGTAAATTCAAACCCCGCTTTGGGTGTAGAGACTATTTAAAATTAAATTAAAAGATTTGGAGACATTGGGACATACAGCGTAAGTGGTAGCTGAGATCCCATGAAATAATTTATCTTCAAATTTAAATCTTTGCTGTTTAAGGACAAGTTTTCCATATTATCCTGATACGAATAGCAAAATATGGAATCGGGTTGTAGGGTAAACTGTGGTCTCTTTATAATGCATCAGAATTCCTTATGTAGTCTGGTATGTTTAAAATAAGGGTTCTTCATGAATAACTAAATTTTAAATATCTTACACAGAATTGTTTGAAATGTTGAAAAGCATTAAAAGTCACAATTGAAAAGTAAAGTCACTATAAGCTGTGGAGCCATCCCTCCCAAAGAATTTCTGCATGACAAATAGATTGTGGGTAGGGGAGTGGTTTTATAGTATCTTTCTCCCTGACATTGTTGTTCATGAACTTAAAGCTGAGAATTATTACACTTACAGAGTGTTTGTATTTATGATGGTATTTTCATTAGCAGGTATCAGGTGTTTAGTCTGTCATAATACTATGCTGTGTTCTCAGTGGGCATGTTGAAAAGAAGAATATTACTGTTTTTTTCAGAGTTTACATTTCCACCTGAGGAAAATAAAGCACATTTATGAAATATTTGAGTAATCAGAGATGGTATCTGATATGTGATAGAGTGAATTATATGGACAACTTCTAAGTTAGGAAAGGGGACCATACTAGGATCTAGGGAGGCCTTGTTGAAGGACTGTTTAGCACCTCCTTATACTGGGCATTCTAGAACACTCTGCAAGGTGAGGTGCTGTCTCTATTTACTGATGAGAAATTGCTACTGAGAAAAAATAACCTGCTAAGATCCTCAGCTGGATTGTCACATTCTGAAGCCCATGTGCTTTCCCAGGAAGACTTAAGACTCAAAGAAGGATAGCGTTAAAGTCCCTAAATGTTTTTTAATGGTACTGGTCTTTCTTGCTCAAAATCTGATTTTGTTTTAGGTCCATGTCTTAACCACCAAAGATACTTGTATTATTCCTTTTTCCATTTACATGAAACCCCTCATTTTGGAAAAACTTCATAAACAACAGTGAAACTTCTGAACAGCATTGATATAATCTGATTTTCCAGTTAGGAAGATGAAAGTTTTTATCAAAATCAGGGTTGTGATTCATTGCCGTCTACAGACTTATTGAGAGGCATGTTATCTATAAATTGTTACTAGAATTTGAAAATAGGTGGAAAGCATGTCACACTCTCATACATAATCAGTCCTTTTTCACCATTACTATTAGCAAAGCCTGGGAGCTAAGAGGTGCTAGTTGGAGCCTCATCCTGTGAAATCAAAGGAGTCCTGAGACCATTTCAGAAATTGGGTGCACAGTGACTCTTAATGATAAAAAACAAACGGAGGGTTGATGAAGGGCGGTGGTGAGGGACAGGTTAGATGGCAGATGGCCATTAAGGAGGGCACTTGTGATGAGCCCTGGGTGTTCTATGTAAGTAATGAATCACTGAACTCTACTCCAGGAGCCAGTATTGTTCTATATGTTAACTACCTAAAATTTAGGTTTAAAATATACATATATATTACTTTGAATAAAAGAAAAAAATCTTCAAAATTGGGAACACAAAAGTTAAAAAGGAAGAAGGGTATAAAAAAATACATGTGATTAATAAAAACATGATTATTTACCCCCCCTTTTAAAGTAGTCTCTACACCCAACATGGGGGTTGAACTCACAACCCTGAGATCAAGAGTCCAATGCCTTATTTATTTATTTATTTATTTGACAGAGCAGGCAGAGAAGCAGGCAGAGAGAGAGGAGGAAGCAGGCTCCCCACTGAGCAGAGAGCCCGATGCGGGACTCGATCCCAGGACCCTGGGATCCTGGCCTGAGCCACAGACAGAGGCCTTAACCCACCAAGCCACCCAGGCGCCCCGAGTCCAGTGCTCTTTTTGCTCAGTCAGTCAGGCATTCTAATTATTTGCTCTCTTAGAGTTAATTTTTTTTTTTTTTTTACAGTGCCACACTACTTCCAAAAAAATTCTGATTTGCAAAGAAATAACTCCCTTCCTGGTAGAAATAACATCACATTTAAAGAGTAATTAATTATTTTATATATTAATAAATAATCATGTCAAAATATCTTCAGTGGTTTCATAAATATCATTTACAATATGTAATTGTTTTTCCAATATGGGACAATGCATTGCACCTGGTAGCTCTGTCTTAAGTACCCCCCCCAACCTTTTTTTTAAGTCCCTTTTAATTTATAACAGTTCAAAAAGGTTGGCTTTTCGACCTGTGGAAAGTGGCTTTTCATACTTTAATATGTGTAAAGATCATTTGAAAATCCTGCTGTGATGCAGGTTCAGGTAAAGTTTCAGATTGGTGCAACACCGAATGGTGTTTCTAACAGGCTCCCAGATGGTGCCAGTGCTGCTGGACCCAGTTATCACCCTGAAGGATGAGACTCGAGAAAGTCCCATGTTCCCGATTTCTCTGATTGTTTTCTCTTGATGCCTTTTAGTTAAAATTTCTTTAACTTGGAAGATAAATCTATAGGTTTGATTAGATTGAATCATTTTTGTTTCATAGCATATATCATGAGTACTTCTCCCTGATCACATCAAGAGACAGTCTTTGATTGTTCCACCATTAATGATCCTGAATTGAGCACTAGATTAGGGTAGGAGCCACATGACGTTCCCATGTAACCAGGAAAGGGTAGTGGTTTTGCTTGTAACCTTGAAGTTTTCTCTGTGGCATTACTTTGGAATCACACAGATCCCCAGTTCAAACCATTCACCAGCTTAAATCCTTTCATGAATCAGTGTTTCAGAAGTTGTGTTGATTTTTTAATGAAATTTCTTTAATTTTTACTAACTGCCATTCTTTTGTGAAGTAGAGCTCTCCATCAACTGGGGCTTTTTGGTTACATTATAGAAAGTAATTACTGTTAGAAGAGGAGGATAAGTGCTTAATTTCCCTTTACTTTCCAATTTTCAAAGAGTTAACTTAAAAACCACCCAATGTGACAAAAGAGTTTTTCTAATTTTCTCTTGTTTTTTGATTATCATGTACCAACTCAGCTTTATACTTTTTTTCATGCTCAGATTGTTACAGTTTTGACTGCTGGCTGCCTTTCTATGCTTTATCTCAACCAAAGGGCTGAGATGGGTTTACCAGTTGCCTTTTTTGAACCACCTTCATTCTCACCCTTTGGATCTTTGAATGATCCCTTCCTTGCTGGCTCATCAAGATAATCCAGACATTTTGTGTTCCATGCTCTAGGCATGGAACAAGCTGTTTCTCCAAGGACTCCTGGATGATACTAGAAATGAAAATCTAGGCTTTAGGAATGTCACTGATACTGGGTGACATTTTTTCTAGGCCTGTTCTGTGAACTGAGCTAGAAAATACATATTTTTTCAAACCCTGAAATCATACTGATATTTGCAGTTCAACTTAAAAAATACTTTTACTTAATTTTGTATGCTTGTATTTTGTTTCTCTTAACACTTGATTCCTTACAGCAGTAGTTCTCAAAACTGTAGCACTCAAGAACCACCTGGCCAGCTTCTTACCCTTGCTAGGCCTCACCCCCTAGAATTTCCAGTCAAGTAGGTCTGGGTGAGGCCCAAGGATTTGCATATCTATTTTCTCAGGTGATTTTTGAGGCTGCTGGTCCAGACCATACTTTGAGAACCACCTTCGAACATGGTTTTCTCAGAGTAAAGGGGTTGAGCCAAATTAAAGATAATTTAGGAAAAAATAGCCCTATCTTTCAAAGATAAGACATGTGCTTTTCATATTTGAGGACAGAATGGAGAAAACCAAGAGAAAATTTAAAGATAATGAAACAGGAGGTGTGCATGGTAGTGGAAGTCTCTCAGGCTTCCAGGAATATTGGAGGGGGGCGGGTAGTGTGAGAACAGACAGGTTTCAGGGGCCAGTGTTTAATTTGGCAAGAGATTTTTCTCGTCTCCGTCTCACTCATCAGAATGTAAAGAAAGGAGGGGTGGTTTGAAACGATTTGAGCCTGCTACAAATACATTTTCTCCTGATATGTTGTGCATTTCAGATTAGGGTGCTTCTGTTTCCCTCAAGTCTTTTTAACTGTAAATGACAGGTTAGGTGCTATTAATAGAAAATTATAGGTCCTTTGTTTAATACTAGTGTTTTAAATGTATACGTAAGGCAACCTGATCAGAAACTTAGAAAGATGAAGTCTTTCATGTAATTTGACTTTCTTTTAATTTGGGGATCCATTAGAAAGCTTGTAATTTTTATATCATTAATTTAAGAAATTGATCTGACAGCTATTTATGTAATATGACTCCCCCAGGTGTAGTAGGAAATGGGATAGATTGTGCAGTCTGAGAAGGGGTTGGTGAGGGCAGGTTTAGGTTTCTGCTGACATTTTGCCTTTGTCTTTTTAAAAAAGAAAAAAGTTGCAGCTTTGCCACAATTAGGTGGTTTTCTATAACACCTTTCTTTTTAAATAAGGACAGCTGGGGCGTTTTCAGATCTGCCCCATTTACTGAATCTCATTAACATCATTTCCAGTGTTTTTTGTTCTTTCAGTTAAGTGATTTCTTATTTCATATAGTTTTAATCTTTGCTCTTAAAAGTTGAAGTATTTTGACCTTAAATAATATATTAGGTTTTTGGGTTTTTTAAGTATTTTTTTAAGGTTTTTGGTGGGGCAGGTGGTAAGAGGGGGTTGTTTTTTTTCTTGGGCTGAAAAGCATTACACACATCAGTTACTGTTTTTTGCTGAAGTAAGATAAAATGCTGCTTTCTAGGCCCTTGAGGAATTTGGAGCCATTATCCCAAAAGCCGAATGACTCTAGAATGCTGTCTTACTCTGTTGCTCATGTATCTGCTTCTTAACTTGGCTGTGCTGGGCTGGTGGAGGTTTTTAGATTTCTTGTTAAGGTAGGCAGAGTTGGCTGCCTTACTAGAGTCCAGTTGGGGTGTTGAAACAGGCATTAAAGGTCCTTTGTGGCACTTTTTCATGTGTTCTATTGAAAACCCTGCCGCAGATGGTTGAAATTGTTGTGAAGTGCTGATTACTGACTTAAGTTTGCATAGTAACCACTACATTCACACAGAGGGCTGTTTGATTCCAAAGTCCTTTTTTGGGGCATCTGGGTGTCTCAGTCAGTTAAGCATCCGCTTTTGACTTGGGTCATGATCTCAGGGTCCTGGGATCGAGCCCCACATCAGGCTTCCTGCTCACCGGGGAGTCTTGCTTCTCCCTCTCCCTCTGCTGCTCCCCTGCTTGTGCTCTTG